>NC_137279.1:37270000-38520000 GCF_054371585.1 Giraffa tippelskirchi
TTAAGTGTTAGATTCATATAGTTAGTGTTAGTTGAATTTATTAGGACAGAAACTCTTGCTTTCTCTCCCATACAAATGTAGACAGACAGACAGACACACAGACACACACACACACTTTTTCCTGGCCTCCTCTTTAGACACAGCGGAGAATTTCTGGAGTGGGGGTGGAGGACATGTCTTAGGAAGAGGTAGCTTCACCACCAAGCTTCTCAGAACCACCAACTGTGATTGTAGGTCTCATCATGAGCTCCTGAGAGTGCAGGCGGCCTCAGCAGAATTACGTTTGCTCCAGAGCTGGAGCCAGGGCCACACAGAACCAAAAAGATTCTTTCAAAAGAGCCCTCCTGCAATGCTGGTGAACATAGTAGCTTTGGTTCCCGTGGAGACAAAGGGAAATTACACGCTCTAAGAGATTAGGCGGCTGTAGGTTGGCGGGAGCTGTGAGAAAAGAGCTTTGTTCTGGAAGACCTGGGGCTAAGCATCCGCCCCCTGCACACTCAGCGGCTCTGGCAGAGGCAGGGAGCACCAGCCTTGCCCTCTCACCCTTGTCATCTCCAATTTAGGGCTTTTCAAGTCAAGGGACCAGGGGTCTCTGAACCCATCACCTGAGATGCTCTGGAAGTTCTTTGGGGCATATCTCACAATTTAAAAAACAAATCAATTGTTCTATTAGTGTAGGGCAATACAGTTTAAATTTTTCTCTATTTCCAACATTTTGTTTAGTTCTTTTGTGTTACCTTGAAAATAATCATGGCTAATCCTTATGTAGTTCTTATCATGGGCCAGACACTTCACAAATATTAATCCTTGAAATGCTCCTGACAGATCTCCAAGGGACCAGAACAGGTAAGGGATCTGAGGCTCAGAGAGGTTGAATCGCTTGCCCAGGGTCACACAGCTAGGAAGTGACAGAGATTGCTTATAGGGTCTGTGCCCCTGACCTATCCTCCACACTGCCTTGCATAAATGTGACTGCCTGTCTTTGGGCTTTATAGATGATTGATTGGTGATGGAGTGGGTGATGGAGAGGGAAGCCTGGAGTGCTGCAGTCCATGGAGTAGCAGAGTCGGACGTGACTCAGCGACTGAACTGAACTGAACTGAAGTGATTGATCACTGCCTTCAGCCACCTTCCCACTCACCCCATCTGAAGACACAGGGAGAATATGGCCATCTCAAGCCAAAGGGAGAGACTTCAGAAGGAACCCGTCATGCTGACACCTTGACTTTGAACTTCTGGGCTCCAAACTGTGAGAGAATAAATACCTGTTGTTTAAGCCACCAGCCCATAGTCCTTTGTTATGGCAGCCCCAGGACATGAATGCAATGCTCACACCACAACCCCAAAGGGCAACCTTCCTTACTTACACCCTCACCAATGGGGTCAAGGTCAAAAATAGCAGGGGCACAAATCCTCTTATTTTTCCTTCTTCATCCTCTCTACAGCCTCCCCTTGGAAAGGAAGTCCTCTTCTTCCACTCCCAAAAGTGGGTTGTTTTTACAAAAAGTCTTCCCCAAATGAGGCATGTAATGGTCAACAGACTGTATCCAAACACTTTTTTTATAGAAGAAAGTCAGCTTTGCAGGCCCAGTCCTGTCTGGACCTTTCCTTCCTTGGTTCTTCAAACCTCCATGCAGTTCACCCTGGGCCCCGGATTAACCTGACCTCAGAGTGAGTCCAGCACCCCTAGCCTTGGTGTCTCTGCTGGAATCTGGGGGCTCTGAAATGGGGAGGGGTCTCAGGAATCAGAGCCTATTCAGGGTGAGCTCAGTATGAAATGGTGGCTGGCTGAAATTCTTTTATTTTTTTTCCTTTGATAAATCTGTTCTTGAAGTTTAAAATACATATTGCCAGTAAAATACATACACTGGCCATCTGGTGGTTAAGACTTTACCTTCCAGTGTAGGGGATGTGGGGTCGATCCCTGGTCAGGGAGCTAAGATTTCACATGCCACCACAGCCAAAAACCATAACATAAAACAAAAGCAATATTGTAACAAACTCGATAAAGAATTTAAAAATAGTCCACAAAAAAATCTTAAAAAAAATAAAATACATATGGAAAAGTGTTCAGTTCAGTTCAGTCGCTCAGTCATGTCTGACTCTTGCAACCCCATAGACTGCAGCACGCCAGGCCTCCCTGTCCATCACCAATTCCCAGAGCTTCCTCAAACTCATGTCCATCGAGTTGGTGATGCCATCCAACCATCTCATCCTCTGTCCTAAGTGTTCAGCTCAACAAATTTTCTTAGTGACAGACCTAGAGAGACAGTGCCCCAATCTAGCTACAGCAGACAAGCAGCATCCCAGCAGAGGTCCTCTTCCTGCCCCTTTCTTATCACAGCCCCCCAGAGGGAAACCTGGCAGCACCACCCTTAGACCCAGGAAGTGTCCTGTGGAAGACCCCACACTTTGGAGAACTTTCCTTGAAATTCCTTAGTCCCCCCAGCTGCCCAAGGTGGCTGGGATGGCCAGGGCAGGCAGTGCTTCCTGCACAGGGCAGCCCGAACCCAGACCAAGATCCATACGCACCTGGGTCACTGTTTCTCCTTGGATGTTCTCTCTGGCCTCCTGTGGGCTTCCCAGGTGGTGCAGTGGTAATGCAGGAAATGCTGGAGATACAGGTTTGATTCCCGGGTCAGGAAAATCCCCTGGAGGAGGAAATGGCAACCCACTCCAGTATTCTTGCCTAAAAAATCTCATGGACAGAGGAGCTTAGTGAGCTACGGTCCTGGTGGGGTCGCAAAGAGTCAGACGCGACTGAAGCGACTTAGCATGTACACATGGGGCCCCCTGCCCTGCACGTGGGGTCAAGTGGATACCCAAGCGGCCCTGGAACTCACGCCTACGGGTTGCCCTGGGGCTCCATGGCAAGGCCCTGGTTCTAGGAGGGTGGTCTGGCATGCAGTCCACTCCTGCTGGTCAGAGGATATTTCTTTGTGAGACCATACAATACTGGGCCACTGGAATGATGGTGACGTGCTGATTTAGAGTGACTCTTCACCCTGACACAGAACTAGCTCAGGGCTCTGGGCTACCACTGGTCCACTGCCCACCTTTAGGTTTGAGCTGTGTGTTACCTTTTGCCCATCTGTCCCCTGGCTGCAGTGTTTCCTCCGGTTTGCAGCACCAAGGGTGGCAGGGCTGGTGGCAAGCATCCTTGACCCTATGTTCCCCCAGCCCCTGGCACCCAGGCTGGTCTCCCTCCTCCTCCATAGGTTTCCACGTGTCAGGCAGTCTTCTGGGCATTGCTGTGCCCATTTCTTCCAAGGGCTTCTGAGACCACTGCTCCATAAGGCTAGTGGGCCCTTCTTGCTGGTGTCCTCTCCTTGTCTATAAATGTGGTGACATTGTGCTCTACTGGTCTGAAGCCATACTGGATGAAGATGAACACTCCTTGCATGAAGGGGACCATCTTTCTCACTTGGTCCCAGGGCCCCTGCCTGTCTCCCGGTTTAGTGGTGGTATAGAAGGCAGGGATACCATCAACAATGAAAGAGATTGCATTCTAGGAATGCAATGATTATGACTCCGAAATTCAAGAGAAGACATGTTTGAAAGATGTGCTGTACATTTGCTATCAAAGTCCAAACAGTAGACCTAGTATTTTCCCCCAAGGCTTTCTTTCTCACTCACTCACTGAGTAAGACTTGCATTTGTGGTCATCATCACCGAAGTTCAGGAATGACCTCTGAGAGAGTCATCAGGAGTCGGGATTCACAGCCAGCACAATGGATGACACAGCATCACGAGTGATGCTATAAGAAGAACCGTGTAAATGGCATCAGGATACTGCAGGGATGAGAAGATCTATACTGTTTCAATAACGGCTTCCAGAGAGCCATAGCCCTGTGAATCACAACAGCTATGTGAATCACAACTGTTACCTTTTTCTCCTTGTGGAGAAATAAAATTAGCCAGGAATGGCACATTGGATAGTAAAGAATGTGAAGAGAGGGTTTCTGAATCTAAACAGAAGAGATGGTGCCTGGGCACTATGAAGAACCTTCACCAGAAAGTAAAGAAACTGGGGGCTTCCCTGGTGGTCCAATGGCTAAGACTCCACGCTCTCAATGCAGGGAGTCCAGGTTCAATCCCTGGTCAGAGAACTAGATCCCTCATGCTGCAACTAAAGATCCTGCATGCTGCAAGGAAGATCAAAGATTCTGCATGCCGAATCTAAGACCCTGTGCAACCAAATAAATAAATAAATAAAATATTTTTTTTAAAAAATAGAGAAACTGACCATATAATAAATAAGTATATAAGTAATTCTTTTCTCTCTGTCATTCTACATCTTCATCAATAAATCACCATGCCTTGTGGGAGAACATGGGTTTTGTAATATATTTTCATTAAATTGTTTATATAAACAAAAGTCCTGCAAGAATCATTTCCCCAGTATCTTGCACACCATGGGGGTAACCTGACACCTCAAAGTAGAATTGCTGAGTCACATAGGTTCAGTTGCAGGAGATTTTGCCAATTTTCCTAAGTAGTTCTACCAATCTACACCCATATCAGCAATGTAATAGAGTTCCTATTGCTCTATATCCTTGTCAACACTTGGCATTTTTTTTTTTTTTTCTTGTTAGTCATTGTGGTTGGGGTATAGTAGGATCTTATGGTTTTAGCTGCATTTCCTAGATAATTCATGAAGTAGAGCACCTTGTCATATTTTCATTAGCCATTTGTGACAGCCTCTTTCTTCATAGTGATTTGTAGGTGTTCTTCATATATCCCTGGTGGCTCCAACGGTAAAGATTTGCCTACAATGCAGGAGACTCAGGTTTGATCCCTGGGTCAGGAAGAGCCCCTGGAGAAAGGAATGGCTACCCACTCCAATATCATTGCCTAAAAAAATCCCATGGACAGAGGAACCTGGTGGGCCACAGTCCGTGGGGCTGCAAAGAGTCAGACACAACTGAGCAACTAACACTTTTCAAAAGATTTTCATGTAGTCTGGCTGTGAGTTCTTGATCATATATATGTATTACAGATATCTTCTCCCATCCTATGGTTTTCAGCCAGAACTCTTGACCTTTCAAGGGACCTGGGGCTCACATTCACTTGTGCTGTTTGGACCTTCTTAGGAATGGGAGATCTCGCTCTTTCCCAGGGACTCCTGGGACTGAAGATGGAGGAGACAGTGCTGTCAGCGGGGAGGAGTGCTTAGGAGACACTGACTGCTAATGATGTTGGAGGCCGCCCATGTGAGGTTCAGATCACAGCCCCAGCAGCCCTGGGTGGAGTCATGGCTCCTCCAGCTGTCAACCAGGTGACCCTGGGTAGATATCTCCATCTCAGCTACTGATCCTTTCAGCATCAGAGTCATGTATTGGGCTCATTAGAACTCGGCGGGCTGGGCCCCACCCTAGATGAGAATTTGCATTTCTAACAAGTGATGTTGGTCAGGAGACCCCACCTTCAGTGCCATTGTCCTAAGCCTGGTGGCCTGTACACCCCTGCCTCAGATTCAGGAGGGACATAGAAGCCAAGTCATTGACGCAGCTGCTTGCCTCCCGGTCTAACCCTCTGAGAGGTGCATATAGGTGCTTCTCCAGCAGGGCCTAGCTCTAGGATGCTAGAGCTACATGTAAGGGCTGTTTCCACAGACCCCACTGAGACCCCACAGTAAGCCAGTGGGTCCTGCAGTCAGCCAAATCCCAGCATCTCACTCTCTTGGGTGACCTGGGGAAAGCAGCTTCATTTTTATAACCTCCTGTCTGTAAACATAGCCATAGTGTCAGGACCTGTTGGGAGACACAAGTGAAGTGATGTATACACAGTGCTCGACACAACACCTGCCACTGAGGAAGCCCTCCATCCATGGTGGTCACCACCACCACCACCACTACCATGCCTTCATACTCAGTCACTTCAGTCATATCCGACTCCTTGCAACCCTATGGACTCTAGCCTGCCAGCCTCCTCTGCCTATGGGGTTTTCCAGGCAAGAATACTGGAGTGGGTTGCCATGTCTTCCTCCAGGGGATCTTCCTGACCCAGGGATTGAACCCGTGTCTCTTATGTCTCCGGCATTGGCAGGCGGGTTCTTTACCACTAGCGCCACCTGGGACCCATCATCGTAATCATGCCTGTGTTCTGGTTCTAAAGAACAGTGAAAGTCGCTTAGTTGTGTCCGATTCATTGCGACCCCATGGACTATACAGTCCATAGAATTCTTCAGGCCAGAATACTGGAGTCGGTAGCCTTTCCCTTCTCCAAGGGATCTTCCCAACCCAGGGATTAAACCCAGATCTCCCACATTGCAAGCGGATTCTTTACCAGCTGAGCCACCAGGGAAGCCCAAGAATACTGGAGTGGGTAGCTTATCCCTTCTCCAGCAGATCTTCCCAACCCAGGAATCCAACTGGGGTGTCCTGAATTGCAGGCAGATTCTTTACCAACTGAGCAAAAGCAAAATAATGGAATGATCAGGTGTCCATTTCTCTAGACAATACTAACCTCTGGTAGAATAGAGAGGAGAATCCAGTATTCAAACTGTTCCAGTGCCCTCTCTGCCTCCTCCAGTGTGTGCGCACACACAGAAAGACACGGACACACAAATACACACTCCCACGTACACACAGATCCAGGCACACTCACCAACACCCTTGGTGCCTCACGGTAAATCTGAGACCCTTTGTGGTTGAGCCATTAACAGTCTGACTACCTTCTCAGCACGGGACAAATACAGCATGCTATTGCATCAACATGCCTGCAGGGGGAGGCCTGCATGACACAGCTAGCAATCGGCAGTGATGGTAACCACACACACACACATTCCTACAGACTCCAGCCTTCCCCTTCTGTTTCTCTTCGTCCTACCCCCACACTTCCCGTCCACCCTTATTCCATCTGAGATGCGGAATGTGTAGAAAGAGGGCTGAGGAGAGCAGAAAGGACAAGAACTGAGAGAAAAGGCTTCCGCTGGGTGTCAGGTGTTCTTCATCCTTTGTCTTAGGTGATGCCAGAGGCAGGGAGAGAAAGCAGGAAAGAGGGCAATTTCTGGAGCCAGACTGCCTGGGTTTGCGCAGAGCCTCTAACACTCACTTGCTGTGTGACCTTGGGCAAGCTCCTTAACCTCTCTGGGCCTCCCTTTCCTCATCTGTACAGTAAGGATGGTAATTATACTTCCTACAAGGTTGTTGTGAAGAGTAATCGAGTTTCAGTACCCGAAGCCTGTCTGGCACACAGTAGGCCCATGACAAATGTTAGCTGATGTTATTATTCCCATGACAACCCAGGTGGAATAGACTAGTGCCCTTTTTATCTGGTGAGGAGCTATGCTCAGAGAGTTAAACACACAGTTAGGAAAGTAACAGGATGGGGGTTCAGAGCCAGGCTGTCTCATCACCCACCAAAAGCTTTCCCTTCTTCACCTGAGCGGCCTCCTCTCCTTCCCAAATCTGCGACTCCCACACCTGGCCCATCTCCATCCATGCCAACTCCATCCTTCCAGATTTGTTGTTGTTGTTCAGTCTCTAAGTCGTGTCCAACTCTTTGCGACCCTGTGGACCGCAACACGCCAGGCTTCCCTGTCCTCCACTGTCACCTGGAGTTTGCGCAAGTCCATATCTGTTGAACCAGTGATGCTATCTAACCATCTCACCCTTCCAGATGCTCAGGCTAAAAACCTTAGTGTCATCCCTGATCCTTCTCTCTCAGCCCTCACCTCAGCCAACCCACCAGCAAGTCCCATCAGCACCACTCTCAAAATGCACCCAGAATCCAACGCTCCCTTCCCACCTCCCACACTGGCCCAAGCCTGGAGTGTGGCCAGGTCTCCCCTCTGCTCTCCAACTTCCGTCCTTCCAGCCCAAGCAGACTCCTCTACAGAAACAACAGGCTGTTTAACAAGGATTCTGTTGAATCTAAGTCAGACCACACCCCTGCTCTGCTTAAAACCTCCCAGTGGCTCCCATCTCACTCAGATCAAGGTCAAAGCCCTTAGGGGAGCCCTAAATTCCTGCATGCTCTGACACCCAGCCACTCTCACCTGACATCCCTCCCAACCTCACAGCTCCTGCTCCAGCCGTGTTGGATTCCTGATGTTCCTCAGACACATTGCCTGATCCATCTCTTCTACCTGGAATGCTCTCACCCTACAAACCCACATGGCTCATACCTACCCCTGCTTCAAGTTCTTGCCCCACAGGTTACCTCCTCAATGGGCCGTCACTTACCACTCTGCTTAAAATTGCAACACTCCCAGCAAGCCCCACCTCCTGCTTTACTTTGTCACCACTTCACAAAGCACTGTTGTTTCCCATTTATCTATCTTGTTCTATTTTCTTTTTCTGCCCTGGAATCTAAGCTCCACGAAGGTGGGAACACTTGCTTGCTCTATTGCCAGTGCCTTAAACTGGGCCTGGAACATAGCAGGTGCTCAGTGGATGTTTGCTGAATGAGTGAATGACCCAGCAGAGCTTGGAGAGAGAAGCCATGCTCAGCTTGGTGCCTGGAAGTTGTCATGAATGTGCCCACACTAGTCTGCCCATGGCAGGAGTTCAGTGAGCAGGCATGGGATCCGGGTCCTCCTGCCTTTCATTGTGTGGCTGGTGGTGGTGGTTTAGTTGCTAAATCGTGTGTGACACTTTGACTCCATGGGCTGTAGCCCACCAGGCTCCTCTGTCTTTGGGGTTTCCCTGGTAAGAATACTGGAGAGGGCTGCCATTTCCTTCTTCAGGGGATCTCCCTGGCCCAAGGATCGAACCTAGGTCTCTGTCATTGCAGGTGGCTGGTTAGCAGTTTAGAACATCTCTTCTGAACCATTTTCATTTAGATTTTCTTGAAGCACCTGTCAGCTAGGGGAGAGGAAACCTCAGTCCCCAAACGCAACCTTGTTCAGAGGGTGAGGAGTCATTCCATACCACTGCTGGAGCCAGCAAAAGGTCATTCATGTCCAGGACAAGCCACTGGAGGAGAAAGGATGGCAGAGATACAACCCTGAGAGAGAACGAGGAAGAGAAGATAAATGCCTTTGTTACTTACTTTTCCTTGCACCTACACAATAGCAAGAATAATGGAAATCGAAATAGAAGGTGAAAAAAAATCACTCAGAGTCTTGACACCCTGCACAAATCATGCTGTGATTTATTTGTGATATATTTATTTGTGATGAGAGGCCATGGGCAAAGGCTGCAGGCAGTGGTTCCAGGTACACAGAGCAGGGGACTGGGTTCCAGGGCTGCCTGCCGAGTTCCCAGCCTCATGGTTGAGGTGCCAGACAACCCAGAGCAGAAGCAGAGCGGGCTTCCACTTCCCCTCTGGATAATGTGACAGAATGACTGGCATCTGAAAAACACAGGCAGTGCACTCAGGAAGAGGCAGATACTGGAGTCGGGAGAGAAGGAGGCAGGCTCTGGCACCAGACGGAGTCAATTTCAGTTCCACCTCTTCCTGGCTGGGTGAACTCGGGCAAGCTACTTAACCTCTCTGAGTCTCAGCTTCAACTTTTGCAAAATGGATAATCTTACCCTACAAGGTTATTATGGAGATTATCTAATAGAATATCTACATATTTATATTTAGATATAATGGGCTTCCCAGGTGGCTCAGTGGTAAAGAACCCGCCTGCAATGCAGGAGATGATGGGGACGCATGTTAGATCCCTGGGTCAGGAAGATACCTTTGAGGAGGAAATGGCAGCCCACTCCAGTGTTCTTGCCTGGGAAATCCTATGGACAGAGGAGCCTGATGGGCTTCAGTCCATGAGGTCACAAAGAGTCAGACATGACTGAGCCTGAATGCTATGCTATTTAGATATAGTAATATATCAAAATATATATTTATGTTATATATATATGTAGTTTAGCACACATGTATATATCATTTTACATATGCAGTAAACCCTCTGTCAATGATAGCTGCTATTACTATTACTACCACTACCGTTTGTACTCAGTTTTGTCTGACTCTGTGACCCCATGGATTGTAGTCCACCAGGCTCCTCTGTTCATGGGATTCTCCAGGCAAGGATACTGGAATGGGTTGCCATTTCCTCCTCCAGGGAATCTTCCTGACCCAGGGATTGAACCCATTTCTCTTAGGTCTCCTGCATTGGCAGGTGGGTTCTTTACTACTAGCACCACCTGGGAAGCCTACTTCTATTATTATTCTATTAAAGGGATTCCCTGGTGGCTCAGAAGGTAAAGAATTTGCTGCAGTGCAGGAGACCCAAGTTCAATCCCTGAGTTGGGAAGATCCCCTGGCAAAGAGAATGGCAACCCACTCCAGTATTCTCACCTAAAAAAATCCCATAGACAGAGGAGACTGGCAGGCTACAGTCCATAGGGTTGCAAAGAGTCGGACATGACTGAGTGACTAACACTTTTCAAAGAGAATAATAGAGTAAAGAGAAAGAAATCAGAATGAAAATGCTTTTCTTCCCATGTGCTTAACCGAGGTTTTGAACCCTGTAGACAGAGGAGGGAACTTCTTTAGAACAGATTATTCAAAGCACAAGAAAATGGTTGTTTTCCAGGGCGGGGGGTGGGGGGGAAAGGCATTTAGCATATCACACAGACACACATATTTTCTTTAATCAAAATCAGGCTAATGTGATCACCGAGCCTCTGAGCAGGGCTCCTGTTCATTTTCCTTCTGCAGGGCTTCGCAGGCAGAACTCTCTCCTCAGACTCTAAAATCCCACCAAGTGGGGAACCGACAGCTCAGAAAATTGCGAGAACCCTGTGACTGAAGGAAATACGCAGCTTGGGAGGTAAATGAGCTGCTGAATTCTATCTGCCCCCCATTTCCTCACCAGGTGCCACCCTGGAAGGAGTGGCTGGCTAGAGGGAACATGGCCATGTGATAGGGGACAAGAGGTGCCGCCTGGACCACACAGGCTCTGTGGTCCAGAGCCCAGCCTCCTCGCCTCCTGGGCATGTGTGGCCCTGAGCCCATCCTTTGACATCTGCAAGGCTCAGCTTCCCCATCTCTAAATGGTGCTTATTAGAGTCTCTACTACCTGGGCTGCTGGCGGGCACTAAATGAAACGGTGTGTGCAAATCAAATAGCATGATGCCCAGCATGTAAGATGCTCTCAGAGTGGATGCTGTGGGGCCCTTTGGCACTCACCCCTCCTACAAAAGCCGATGGTCCCTACATCCTTTCCCTAAGTCTTCACTCACTGCAGTGTCTCTCACAGCTCTCTCACAGGGATAATGGACAGGAGTTGGTAGATAAATATCCATTTTCTTTGCCACTCACCTAAGGCAGCTTTGAAGTCTGCTCTTTCAAGACTTCCAGAGACCCTCCAGGGAATGAGCTCCATTGCCCACAACGGTCACCTGCTCGTTAACACACTCGGCATTGCCTTCCTTCCCCTACTCCTCCAACCTCACTGCTCCCAGCCAGTGTTTCCTAGGATCACCTCCCAAATAAACTACTGCACTCATGTCTCTGTCCCTGGGCTTGCCTATAGGATAGCTCAACTTAAGACAGTGCTCAATAGATGCCAGCGATTAAAGTAGTGAGAAGCAATAATATGGCATTATCTGGAGTCTGAGATCCCAGCAGAACATCTAGTTAACATCCAGTCTAACACTCAAGAGGGAAGCTAGAGAAGACTGTTGGGCATGACCCACAGAGACAAGAGAACGCTTTTTGGTTGCTGTTTGGTTTTTATTTTCCGAAGATTTATAGAAAGATATAAGTTGGCCAGACCCTGGTCATCAAGTGTGAAACAGAACGATATTAGAGTCAACCAAAACCCATCCCAGAAAGTACTGTATCTCAGGAGACCTTTATAATGAGATCTGTAGTCAACCTTCCCTCCGTCTCTTGGGGTATGTAGTTACTGAGAATCACCGCTGAGCTTTGTTTCCAGTCTGTCTTGTGCTCCTGGGAAGCTGCAGAAAGGCACTTTAAAGCTGATTCTTTAAGACGTGCCTCTCTGTTCTTGTCCTCACTGGTGAACTCTTGACTGTACTGAGTGTGACAGTCTCCCCTTAAGGCCATGAAGATTCCAACACATTCTGAGGATGGCACCTGCATTTCCGGTTTCAAGTCTTAACTAGGAATGTTGTTTCTCTTTCGTTTATATATCACATATTTATTTGGGGCCAAGGAGGGGAGAGACACATGCTAGGGGCTTTTGGTGTGTGTGTCAGCCAGAAGGAAACTGTAGAGACTGCTTTCATTCAAATTTACAAGGGAATGTTGGGGAAGAAAAGAAAGTGGTTGGACAGACAGCTGGGAGCACAGACATTTGCTGGGCAAGTGGGGAAGAGGGAATCTGTGCCAAGATTAAGAAGGGGCCCACTGAGAAATGGAAGGATTACAGACAGGATCACCTGTAAAGTCAGGAAAAAGGACGTCAAAAAGTTGGGGGTGGGGCAGGAAGATTTTTCACTATTAAATTAAAAGAGTTTAATGATAATACACAGTATGGTGGAAGATTAGGGGAAACAAGTGCTGTCTATCCCAACTCATGGGTGTGATTTGATAAAATTTTTCCAGAGGGCAATTTAGTAAGGCTCACCCAGTCTTTAAAACACATACACCCTTTTGGAGCAATTTTGCTCTCAGTCATTTATTGTTAGATTTTGCTTCTGAAATGCTCTTTGTAATTCTGTTCCTAATAGAGGAAAATTAGGCTGAATCTATATGTGTTCTAAAAAATTCCAACAATAGGCATTTAGTTCCATAAATTATGGTTTTATCCAGACTGCAGAATATCAAGGAACTATTCACATTGACAGTGTGAATGTTTATTGACATGAGAACAGACTCGACAACACAGCCAATGAGAAAACAAATCATAGAGCCATGTGTTAAGTGTGATCTCCATTCTTTATTCTGGTTGTTAATAGGTATTGATTAAAAGTCTATAAGAACAGCACCACAGTATCAATAGAGGTTCCTCTTGGTGATGAGTGGTGAGGGGGTCCGTGGTGGGGGATCAGCTTCCACCTGGCCCTAAATGCCACCTGCAGGTGATGCCCACCCAGGTGGTGCCAGCATCCTGTAACCCCTTCTTTTTATTTATTTATTTATTTGAGGCTGTGCTGGGTCTTCAGTGCTGCTCGGGCTTTTCTCTAGCTGCAGCAAGTGAAGACTACTCTCCAACTGTGGTGCAGGGTTTTCTCTTTGCGGTGGCTTCTCTTGTTGCAGAGCAGTACACGGGCTTCAGAGGTTGCAGCACGTGGACTCAGTAGTTACGGTTCCCAGACTCTAGAGCACAGGCTCAGTAGTGGCGGTGCATGGACTTAGTTACTCCACAGCATACAGGATCTTCACAGCATACAGGATCTTCCCGGACCAAGGATTGAACCTGTGTCTCCTCACTGGCAGGCAGGTTCTTTACCACTGAGCCACCAGGGAAGCCCCTCTAAGCCCTTCTAATGTACCTTTCCTATTGCAGAGGTTGGGGTGTCTCCCCGAAAATCTCACTATATTTCCCAGACTCCTTCAAAGCTTAGAAACTTCAGTGATCTTGCCAGTTTAAAAATACTCCTGTGGACTGAATTGTGTCTCCAAAAATTCATATGTTGAAGCTTAACCACCCCTTCAACCAAAAGTGATGGCATTTGGAGATATGGCCTTTGGAAGGTGATTAGGCTTAGATGAGGTCATGAGAGTGGGACCCATATGATGCGATCAGTGTTTTTATTAGAAGAGGCATCAAATAACTCTCTGCCATGTGAGAATACAGCAAGTGAGAAGGCAGCCATCTGCAAGCCAGGAGGAGAGCCTTCACCAAGAACCACATCAGCCAGCACCTTGATCTTAGATTTCTCAGCCTCCGTAACTGAGATAGGTGAGAGATAAATGCCTGTTGTTCAAGCTACCCAGTCTATGGTATTTTCCTACAGCAGCCAGAATGCATACCACGTCTGTGTTTTATGCAGCAAGCCAGATTTCTGAAATCTGATTCTCTTTCACTTCTTAAAGGTTAACTTCTAAATACTAACCTTCATGGGGCTTCACTGCTTTGGCTGTTTCTGGTGGCTATGGCCTCATTCCCGGGTAGTTCCAGTGGCCTGGACTCCAGTGACCTGGCAGGGCTCAGGAACCCAGTATTGTTGGTGTGGATGGTAGCAAGTGCATCCTGATTCAGCAGCTGGGTTGGGGCAGTGGTGGTGCTGGTCACGGTGGCAGGGGTTTGAATTTGGAATGGCAGCCCCTCAGTTCTACAAGAGGCTTCCTGACCATAGAAGTGACAAGCCCTGGGGCTTCCCAGGTGGCACAGTGATAAAGAATCCACCTGCCAGTGCGGGAGAAGTGACAGCCTCCTTGTTGGTGGCCCAGTTCTGCTGCTTGACTGCAGGAATCAATCCTGAAAGGTCAAACTAGAATCTGGGCCTCCAGCCCCTAACGATTCTATAGACTATTGAAGATCCTGTGAAACATCCCTTCCCTGCTTTGAAACTAGCCTGAGTGTCCTTATCTCATTAATCCTAGTAAAGGGGAGTTAGGGCTGGGTTCTTTTTTCACCTCTGCCTATTTTACAGCCTGAGCTCAAAACCCAACTTCCCTTGGAACCTTCCCTTTGATTCTCAAAAAGTCTCAACAGCAACTACTCCATCCTTTGTGCTCCTGCCATAATCTATCCTAATGTAACGTGATCTTTCTGCCTGACCAGAATGGGACGTCTACCAGGGCCTCGGGGGACAGAAAGTCACAAAGATCTTATTTCAAAGATCTAGGTCACTGTATCTGAATTTTTCTAATATTCAGACATTATCATGTACTATTAATATCCTAAAAAAAGCTTCAGAAATAAAGCTATAACATGGTGAAGGTGAAACCAGAGGCAGCATGGAAAGCTATGCTGAAACCAAGAACAAACTAGAGAAACTGACTCCCCAAAAAGAGGTTTTTGGGTTTTACCATTGGGTCCTTGATGAGTCTCCCGGATAAGTATCATGATACCATAATCCCTCATCACACATGGTTACTGAGTACTTGAAACAATTATTTCAAGTTGAGATGTGCTCTAAGTATAAAGTGAAGTATAAGTGAATAACTGACTCATTGGAAAAGACCCTGATGCTCGGAAAGATTGAAGGCAGAAGAAGGGGACGGCAGAGGATGAGATGGTTGGACGGCATCACCAACTCAATGGACATGAGTTTGAGCAAGCTCCACGAGTTGGTGATGGACAGGGAAGCCTGGCGTGCTGCGGTCCATGGGGTTGCAAAGAGATGGACACAACTGAGCAACTCAACAAACTGAACTAAGAATAAAATGCACACCAGACTTCTAAGAGTTTACAAAAAAAATAAAGAATGTGAAATATTGCATTAGTGGCTTTTCTATTGATTACAGGCCAAAATGATAGTAACTTGGTTTTTTTTTTTTTTGATGCTGTTGTTCAGTCGCTAATTCGTGTCAGATTCTTTGCAACCCTATGAACTGCCAACATGTCAGGCTCCTCTGTCCTCCACTATCTCTCGGAGTTTGCTGAAATTCATGTCCATTGGGTCAGTGATGCTATCTAACCATCTCATCGTCTGCCACCCCCTTCTCCTTTTGCCTTCAATCTTTCCCAGCATCAGCTGTCTTGGATATAGTGTGTTAAACTAAATATATTATTAAAGCTCATATTACCTGTCCTTTTTATTTTTTGAATGTGGCTGCTAGAAAAATTTTAAATTCCGCATGTGCCTGGCATTCTATTTCTAATAGACGATGGTGCTGCCCTAGAGCACCTCAGGGAACAGGGAGGGACAGGAGCCTGATCTTGAGAGTCGGGAAGTGAATACACTAAAGGGAGATGAAGAGAGGTGGGGAGAGAAGGTAGATTTTTCAGAAAATTCACAGTAAATTAAAAAGAAACCATGGAAAAATGGCTTGAGGGGAAGAGAGAGTCCAGGGAATGTATTTTAGGATGAGGAATCTGCAGGTGGTGGCTGAATATTAGGGTCCAAGAGTGGGAAAGAAAATCTGCCAGAGAGAGGAAAATTTATTGAGCAGTCCCAGAGTGGGAATGGAAGATGGGGACAGACACTGCACTCCTAGGGAGGAGGAGTATTTATGGGCATTAATCCCTTAACTGAAAAGGCAGGCTCAAACAGTACAATGTGAAACAATACGTGTGTGTAATATACACACAGACCAAAGACAGAGTAAATCATCAAAGACGTGCGTGCTTTCTAGGGAGTCGGATTGCTGTTTCCCCTCAAGTGGATTTTTCTGTGTCTTCCCAGTCTCTTTCATTGTCCAGGTATTGATTGTGTAATTAGAGAATCCAAGAGGCTTAGGAAGCTTCTGGGTTGCAGAAGGACACACAGAAAGCAGTTGTTTTGAGTCCCCTGGGACTCACCCCAGGCTTAAGAATCAGAATCTTGGGGTGGGGGCTCCCCAGTGATTTTGAAGGCAGCCTGGCTCAGAACCTCTCTGGCTCTGCTGCACAACCCATAAAGCTGCCTGGAGGCACAATGAAGCTTTGTAATACAGATGTGGGCTTTGGTTCCTGGCCCGGGTGCCATCCATCTCTCAGATCGATGGCCCCTCCAGGGTTGCTGGCTCAGCAACCAGTTCTCAGGCAGCGGCAAAGAAGCCTGGGAAGGCTTCTGGGGTTCGGAGCTGAGTCCGGGGAGTCTCCCAACCAGGCCTGAAACTGAGGTGACAGTGTCAGTCACCAGTCTGGCAGATGCCTCAGAAGGACAGTTGCATTAAATTCCTTCAGCCCTCTCACCTTTAATCCCCTGGTTCACCAGGGTTGATTGGGGTCATCCCATTCTATGTTGAGTTCAGGATAAAATGAGCTCACAAGTAACAGGGAGCACTAACTATGGACCCGGAGCTGGGGAGGCATTGGGCATACCCCATCCCACTGACTCTTTTTTGCTTTTTAATAATTTTATTTATTTATTTATTTTTGGCTGTGCTGGGTCTTCATTGCTTGCTACGCAAGCTTTCCTCTAGTTGTGGAGAGACAGGTACTATGTTTTGTTGCAGTGCTCTGTCTTCTCATTGCAGTGGCTTCTCTTATTGCAGCTCCCAGGCTCTAGAGCACAGGCTCAATAGTTGCGACCCTTTGGCATGTAGGATTTTCCTGGGCCAGGGATTGAACCCGTGTCTCCTGCATTGGCAGGTGGATTCTTTACCACTGAGTCACCAGGGAAGACCCTCACTGACTCTTCATAACAACCCCACTGATGCTGATAACTTTTACTTTCCCATTTTACAAATGAGGAAACAGAGGCTCAGAGAAGTTAAGCCACTTGCCCAAGGGCACTTAGACCCAAGGCTGATCACTTAATGGCAAAGTCAGAACTCAAGCCAATCTCAGGAGGGACTCTATGTTCACCTCAGAGCCCATCCTGAGATTTCTCATTTACCTGCTTTTGCTCTTGACCTGCATATTTGAGTCTTAGGGAAGAAGAGTTTGGACTCTAGGAAAGAGCAGAATTTTGCATCTCTCTCTCCGTTACCCACCAGAAAGATGGAGAGTGCCTTGGGCTGGCCTCCTGCAGAGAGAAGTTCAGGGGGGCCCCTTTTAGGGAAGGGATCCCTGCGATGGGGCCAGAAGTAACTGTGTTCAATATGGCATCACTTTGACTTGTGGAAACTTGCCAAATGATTACAAACTAAATCTCCAAATGACAAAATAATGAGCAACTCACTTGAAATGCAAAATATTGGTAAATAGGTAAATCTCTGGTGAGAAGGCAGAATAAATGTCACTTGGATGACATTTTGTGATTAAATTAAATGGCAATGGACTCGTGAATAATGTACCTAGAGATGTCTGGGGAGAGCAGTTTTTTCCCCTGAAGCTCAGGACTTCGAGCCCCAGCTGTTTTCAGTTCCAGTCTAGGAGCTCAGCTGTCGGTCACGGGCTCTGGGATTTGAGGTGGGTAACTGGCTGGTCTACTCCACCAGGGACCTGCAGAGAGAGCAGGGCCTGCCTTGTCCTTCCAGGAACCAAGCCCATGTCTGACGGTGCCAGGGGAACCTTCACAATGTCTAGTCCACTTCTACACCTAGGGAAGCTGAGAGCCAGAAAAGACAAGACACTCGTCCAAGGATGACCATGGAGGCAGGACTAGGACCCAGGTCTTCTGACTTGTACCCCAGAAACCTGCCTTCTGCCCCACATCTCTCTTTAGCCCAGTAGTGACCAGTCTCCAGAGACGACCCAATGCACCTCCCAATGAGTGGTCCCCACCCCTTGAATCTGGGCTGGCCTGTGACTTGTTGTTAACCAATAGAACATGATGGAAGTAATGCTGTGTGACCTCCAAGGCTAGGTAACAAGAAACCTTGTAACCTCTACCCAGGCTTGTGGGGATCCTCTACCCAGGACGCTTGCTCTGGGGAAAATCGGACACCCTGTAAGAAGTCCAACGACTCTCCAGGCTATGAGCATACCCCAGCTAGCCACGTGAAGAGCATGTATAAAGAGAGGGACATGGCTGGGCAGCCCCCAGCTCTTCCAGCATCTCAACTGAGACATAAGAGATGCACGTGAAGAAGTCATCCTAGACAACCAGCCCTGTCGAGATTTTGGATGACTCCACCCAATCCACCATCTGGGCTGTGACCCCTCGAGAGATCCCAATGGAAATTCACCCAGCTGAGTCTCATCAACCCACAGAAATGTGAACATAAATAATAAATTACGGGGGGACTTCCCTGGTGGTCCAGTAGTTGAGAATCCATCTGCCAATGCAGGGGATGTGAGTTCGATCCCTGGTCCAGGAACTAAGATTCCACACGCAGAGGGGCAATTAAGCTCATGTATCATAATTACTGAGCCTGCTTGTGGCAACTACTGAAGTCCATGCACCTTCTCGCCTAAGACGAGAAGCCGCCACAGTGAGAAGTCCATGCACTGCAACTAGATAAAGTAGAATACAGCAGTGAAGACCCAGGGCAGCCAAAAGTTTAAAAATAAATTTAAAATAAAATATAAATTATTGGGACTTCTGTGAGGTCCAGTGGTTAAAATTCCATGCTCCCAATGCAAGGGTACAGAGGGCTTGGGTTCAAACCCTGCTTAGGGAACTGGGGCCACAACTGAGAGTTCACATGCCACAACTAAAGATTCTGCATGTCACTATGAAGATGGAAGGTCCTGCACACTGAAACTAAGACCTGGCACAGCCAAATATATAAATAAATAAAAATAACTTTGTTTTAAAGGCATCTCTTTAAAAAGATAGCTGGGAAGAGAAGAGAAGTGAAAAGCAAAGGAGAAAAGGAAAGATACTCCCATCTGAATGCAGAGTTCCAAAGAATAGCAAGGAGAGATAAGAAAGCCTTCCTCAGCAATCAGTGCAAAGAAATAGAAGAAAACAACAGATTGGGAAAGACTAGAGATCTCTTCAAGAAAATTAGAGATACCAAAGGAACATTTCATGCAAAGATAGGCTCGATAAAGGACAGAAATTGTATGGACCTAACGGAAGCAGAAGATATTAAGAAGAGGTGGCAAGAATACACAGAAGAACTGTACAAAAAAGATCTTTACGACCCAGATAATCACGATGGTGTGATCACTCACCTAGAGCCAGACATCCTGGAATGTGAAGTCAAGTGGGCCTTAGAAAGCATCACTACGAACAAAGCTAGTGGAGGTGATGGAATTCCAGTTGAGCTATTTTAAATCCTGAAAGATGATGCTGTGAAAGTGCTGCACTCGATATGCCAGCAAATTTGGAAAACTCAGCAGTGGCCACAGGACTGGAAAAGGTCAGTTTTCATTCCAATCCCAAAGAAAGGAAATGCCAAAGAATGCTCAAACTACTGCACAATTGCACTCATCTCACATGCTAGTAAAGTAATGCTCAAAATTCTCCAAGCCAGGTTTCAGCAATACGTGAACCGTGAACTTCCAGATGTTCAAGCTAGTTTTAGAAAAGGCAGAGGAACCAGAGATCAAATTGCCAACATCTGCTGGATCATCGAAAAAGCAAGAGAGTTCCAGAAAAACATCTATTTCTGCTTTATTGACTATGCCAAAACCTTTGACTGTGTGGATCACAATAAACTGTGGGAAATTCTGAAAGACATGAGAATACCAGACCATCTCACCTGTCTCTTGAGAAGCCTGTGTGCAGGTCAGGAAGCAACAGTTAGAACTGGACATGGAACAACAGACTGGTTCCAAATAGGAAAAGGAGTACGTCAAGGCTATATATTGTCACCCTGCTTATTTAACTTATATGCAGAGTACATCATGAGAAACGCTGGGCTGGAAGAAACACAAGCTGGAATCAAGATTGCTGGGAGAAATATCAATAACCTCAGATATGTAGATGACACCATCCTTATGGCAGAAAGTGAAGAACTAAAGAGCCTCTTGATGAAAGTGAAAGAGGAGAGTGAAAAAGTTGGCTTAAAGCTCAATGTTCAGAAAACTAAGATCATGGCATCTGGTCCCATCACTTCATGGGAAATAGAAGGGGAAACAGTGGAAACAGTGTCAGACTTTGTTTTTTTGGGCTCCAAGATCACTGCTGATGGTGATTGCAGCCATGAAATTACAAGATGCTTACTCCTTGGAAGGAAGGTTACGGCCAACCTAGATAGCATATTTAAGAGCAGAGACATTACTCTGCCAACAAAAGTCCGTCTAGTCAAGGCTATGGTTTTTCCAGTGGTCATGTATGGATGTGAGAGTTGGACGGTGAAGAAAGCTGAGCGCCGCAGAATTGATGCTTTTGAACTGTAGTGTTGGAGAAGACTCTTGAGAGTCCCTTGGACTGCAAGGAGATCCAATCAATCCATCCTAAAGGAGATCAATCCTGGATATTCATTGGAAGGACTGATGTTGAAGCTGAAACTCCAATACTTTGGCCACCTCATGCGAAGAGTTGACTCATTGGAAAAGACCCTAATGCTGGGTAGGATTGGGGGCAGGAGGAGAAGGGGACGACAGAGGATGAGATGGTTGGATGGCATCACCGACTCGATGGACATGGGTTTGGGTAGACTCTGGGAGTTAGTGATGGACAGAGAGGCCTGGCGTGCTGCAATTCATGGGGTCGCAAAGAGTCGGACACGACTGAGCGACTGAACTGAACTGAACTGAACTTTAAAAAGAAAAAAAAAAGACTGAGTCATAGCACTGGCTAGGTGGCAATAGTTTGCAGAGCTGAGACCAGGTTCTCCAGAAAGCTGCATAAGCCCTGAGTCAGCGTCCAGTACATGGTGCTGTTTCTCCAATAGCCAAGATTCATGATCCAGGAATCAAGGGCCAGAAATGAGAGTGGTACCACCCACTATGACCCCTTAGTGACCTGATAGCAAAATGCTTGTGTCCTCTCCCCATGACTTTATGCTCTGCTGGCCTAGAGATCTTACTTACGAATGGACCGATGGTTCCACTAGGAGACACATGATGGTTCTACTGAACAAGAAGTTAACTGCCACCTGGTCACTTCGGACTCCTCATGCCTCTCAATCAACAGGCAAATAAGAGAGTTACAGTGTTAGCTAAGGTAATTGATCCTGATTACCAAGAGGAAATTGGACTGCTGCACCACAGTGGAAGTAAGGAATAGTATTGTTGTTGATCAGTTGCTAAGTCATGCCCAATTCCTTCCAACCTCATGGGCTGTAGCCTGCCAGGCTCATCTGTCCATGGGATTTCCCAGGCAATACTGAAGCAGGCTGCTATTTCCTTCTTCAAGGGATCTTCTTGACCCAGGGATGGAACCTGCATCTCCTGCATTAGCAGGTGGATTCTTTACCACTGAGCCACCAGGGAAGCCCAAGGAAGAGTATGCCAACTGAAAATTGTCACTTGCCATCTGCCACTACAAGGATTAAGTCACTAGCCACTGCAGCCACTGACCTTCAACATATCCTGAACTCTTTTTAGTAATGAGCACTCTGTGCTCTGGAGAAAACTGGCAGAACAGGCCTTTGGATAGTTAGATATTTTCAGGAGAAGATTTTATGAGCCCAATTGTTGCATCTCTTCATTCCTAGAAAAGCACTAAAATCATTAATGATTACGTCTGCTCCTCGTGACTAGCAGCAAGCCTCTGCCAAAAGGTGAGCTTGACTGCACCTACCTCCCTTCACTAAAATCATACACAACACTAACCATCCCCTCACCTCTTTGGAGCAGTTTCTCAGAGCTATCTGAAATTCTCTCTCCCGGGCTATAGTCCTGATTTTGCCCCGAATAAAACTTAACTCACAACTCATAATGTACATTTTTATTTTCAGTCGACAAGTATGTCTGGAATACAAAAGATCCCTCAAGATGTCTTTTAGGATTACCATGCCCTTTGATTAAGGTCACTGAAAAACTACCACAACTCAATCCAGGCAGGACTTCCTACATTGAGGTGCTTCCTGAAGGTGAAGGGAATACAAATGTAGAGTCAAGAAAGGTAGTTATAGATACCAACTCTGACCATGTGACCAGTTTAAAAAAATCAAGGACTATAAGTGTCATGAGCATTTCCACCTTATTTGTTATGTTTGTGCGTATATATACATATATTAAACAAATATCTTTGTTTCTTTTCTTATTCCTTTATCATGTAACATAAAGTGTACTGACTTTATGTCAGTACTTAGATATTGTTAATTTGACATCATAGTATTTAAGTTATAGGATATCAGAAAAAAAGAGTAAATATCACTCAAGAAACTTACCACTTCTTCTGGGAAAGAGATCAGTACATTTTCAGTTGTATGAAGCATAGTTCTATCAAGTTAGGTGGACTTATGATCTTGCTATTGTCTTTATTCATAGATTAGGTAAGGTTTAAGGGGATGTGTATGGGTGCCAAGTTAACAAGAGTTGGACTTATGACAGTTAATTTTACCTGTCAACTTGGTTGGACTAAAGGTTGAGATAGTTGGTAAAACATGATTGCTATTTCACATGTCTGTGAGGACATCTCCAGAGAGATAAGCATTTGAATTGGAAGACTGAGTAAAGAAAGATCACCCTTCACCAACATAGGTGGGCATCATTCAATCCATCTAGGGCCTGAATAGAACGAAGAGGCAGAGGAAGTGTAAGCTTCCTCTCTTTGCTTGAGCTGGGACACCCATCTTCTCCTGCCCTGGACATCAGTGCTCCTGGCTGTGGGGCCTTCAGACACAGACCAAAACTCACACCACGGGTCCCCTAATTCTCAGGTTTGGGGACTCAGACTTATACCATCAACATCCCTCATTCTCAGGCTTTCAGTCCCCACTGAATTATACCACCAGCTTTCCTGGTTCTCCAGCTTACAGATGGCAGATGGTGGAACTTCTCAGCCTCTATCATTGTGTGAGCCAATTCCTATAAAAAAAATCTCTCTATCTCTTTATATATATCCCATTGATTCTGTTTCCCTGGAGAATGCTGACTAATCCAGCTACTAAGTTTGGGGCCAGTTTTTTAGACAGCAATTTATAATCAGCATATAACTGACCTTCACAAAGAGGAAGCATTGTCAGACAGCTCTAGCAGTGGGAGATCAGGGTGTCCAGTCTCCTCCTTCTGAGTTTAACATGGGTTAAATCTGAACCCTAGATCTCCCATGAGGCCCACTGTTTCCCAGGTCCAAGGAAACCTGTCAGAGGTCCTAGAGACACTGACCCTTTGGTTTGTTTATTCAAAAAATATGAATAAAGTTCCACCGTGTGAGCAGTAAAGGTACAGTTGGGAGAAAAACAGACACTGATTTCACTCTCCTGGGACTTACAGTTCAGCAGGAAAAACAGATACCAGTCAAGTAGCCCTAGGGGTCCAGTTAGAGAGACAAGTGTTCAGATTCCATGAGAGGCGGCCCTGCCTACCCTCCTGAATCCCCATCCAGCACCCATTGCCTCAAAGGAGCCAACACATGACAAGCCACCTGGGGAGGCTCCCAGTGTGCCTTACCTATGGGCTCATTGGTGTGAGAAGATTGAATAAGAAAAATGTTCATAAATTACTTCTTGGAAGTGGGTGGTGCCTAATGCTCAGTAAACGGCAGCTGTTGCTTTTATCTTCATTACTACCATGGTCATTAAAGAAAGTCATACAGAGTGAAATAAGTCAGAAAGAGAAAAACAAATATCTTTAATGCATATGTGTGGAATAAATTAACTCATATGTGTGGGATCTAGAAAAATGGTACAGATGAACCTGTTTGCAGGGCAGGAATAGAGATGTAGATGTAGAGAACAGACTTATGAACAGAGTGGGGGAAGGGGAGGGTGGGACAAATTGAGAGATTAGGATTGATGCAAACATACTATCATGTGTAAAACAGATAGCTAGTGGGAAGCTGCTGTATAGCACAGGGAACTCAGTTCCATGCTCTGTGGTGACCTAGATAGGTGGGATGGGGGTGGGGAGTGGGATGGGGGTGGTGGGTAGGAGGGAAGTCCAAGAGGGAGGGGATATATGTATACATATAGCTGATTCACTTTGTTGTACAGCAGAAACTAACACAACATTGTAAAGCAATTATACTCTCATACATGTTTAAAAAGTGGATGTGCTTTACAAAATTCTTCTATTTTTCCCAAATTAATGGATCACCTATGGAGTATCTTTCTGCTGCCTACTTTGTAACCTGTTTGCAATGGGATCCTCTCCAAGCCCCTGAAGCTTAACAGCCCCAGATCTTCCTCCTCTCTGTCTTTTTCCCAGTGCTGCTCATCCTGACTTCTCAGCTCTGCCAGTGGCTCCAGTATCCATGACTTGGGGACGCTTAGAGCCGGTTCTCTTGCAGACGGGGTGGGAGGGAGCTCAGGGGGGAGTAGGGAGAGCAGGCTTCTCCAAGCCCAGGAGGATAGTGCTCCAAGATAGTCTTGATTTCCTACTACTGCATTCTTTTCAATAAAGGCAACTGTGTAAATGCACACATAAATTGCCCTGGAGAAGGAAATGGCAACCCAC
Source organism: Giraffa tippelskirchi (assembly GCF_054371585.1). Taxonomy (NCBI): domain Eukaryota; kingdom Metazoa; phylum Chordata; class Mammalia; order Artiodactyla; family Giraffidae; genus Giraffa; species Giraffa tippelskirchi. Next base: position 37,294,806 of record NC_137279.1, read on the forward strand.
TCCAGTATAGTTGCCTGGAAAATCCCATGGACAGAGAACCCTGATGGGCTACAGTCCCTGGGGTCACCAAAGAGTCAGACACAACTTAGCAACTAAACTACAACACATACATTGATGTAATTTTTAGGCTTAAATTTTTTTCCTGTAAATCACTATCAAATATCATTGCAATTCTCTGGAGATAGTTAGTGTTTGAATCCTGGTTCTGCCATATTCACTAGCTTTGTGCCATTCAATCTCTCTGTACCTCAGTTTTCCCATCTGTAAAATGGGAATTATAGCAGTGCCAAACGCACAGGATTGAAGCAAATTAAATGAATCAGCAGTACAGACAAAGCCCTTAGAACAACCAGGTTAGCAACTATTTGATGAATGTTAGCTACTGTTTCCATTTCCTCCCCAGGAAATGGCTTTGGGGCAGGTATTACCAAGACAGGCTGGTTGAGGCTGAGGCCGGTGGTGGAATCTGTTTCTCCCTTTCTACCACTGGAAGACCAGGTCCTGGTTCTCCTCTGACACACTCCTGGGTCTTGGGCACCTCTGACCCCTTCCAGATGGGCTGTGGATGTTCCCGCCCACATCCCAGGGGTTTTGGGTAAGATGGGTATGAGAAAGTTCTGATAATGACAAGGCACAGAAGAAGCACAGCAGTGGAGTAAGCTCCCTGGCCTCCTGGTCTCCTGGCCTCCTGAATTGAGGCTGAGCAACTGAAGCCTCTAAAGAGATGAGAGGGAGGGACAGGTGGCAGCAGGCACAGGGAAGGTGCAAACAAAGGGCCCCCCAGAACATCTGAAATTCTACAACCTTTCCTTACCACCTGCCCCCACCCTGCATCCCTGCATGCAGGTCAGGCCTCGCTAGGTCTGGGCCTCCAAGGCAGGAGTTGTACAGGACAGGGAGGCCTGCCCTACTGAGGAACCACCATCTCCCTGCAGTACCAAGGGTTTCCAGAAAACCACTGGGAGGGTTAGAGGGGCCAGCAGGAGGAGTACTCAGTTCACAGTCTTGCCCCAGAGCCCAGGCTTCCTCCCTGTCAACAGCCTGCCCAGTTCAAGGGAAAACTAGAGTCACAAGCCCCTGTCAGGTGCAGCCACATCCAGAGATGGCCAAGAGGAGAGGGCAAGCAAGGCCCCCTGCTGAGTGACAGAGCTGGGAGCTTGGGCACAGGACAGTGAGCTGTGCACTCATCCAGACCAGGGTTCGAGTCCCTCTTCTGCCTGTCACTCAATGTGTGACCTTGGGCAAACCACTCAGTCTCTCCAAGCCTCAGTTTCCACTTCTGTGAAATGGGTGTAAATAACCATCAATCATGAGACTGTGTATGAAGGGTGTCCACAAGTGAAGACGAGTGCTTTATTATTATTACTGCTTGCTGTTGTTGTTGGCCTAGTGAGTCTAAAAGGGAGGTGGGCTTGTCCTTCATTGTGAATTTCTCTCTCCTAGCCCAGGGACACCAGTGACTTGTGTGAAGCTTCCCCCAGGATGTCTGTCTCAGAGATGGAAAGGGCAGGGTGGGGAGGAGGTCAGCTCTAGACACAGAGCCAAGGGCCAGAGGCTCCTGGAGAGGTGTGGCCAGTGGAAAACAAGGACACAGACTGAATAGCATCTTCCAAGAGTCTGTTGCTGAGAGACAAAAGGATGTTTTCTTCTGGGAAGCTGAAATGCCCTTGTCTCCCATCCCCCTCCCTCAGATGCTACACACATTCATTCCTACCATGGTTCCTTCTGTCCAGAGGTCCTAGCAGAGTCCTCCAACCAAACCCAACTGTGGGGAAAGGCTGGGGGCGCAAGGCTGAGAGGAGAGAGCCAAACCTGGGCTTCACTGCTGAGATGGCGAACTGACCTCACCTTCCATTTTCCCAGGACACCTGGAGGTGTCTGGGGAAGGAAGAGAGACTGAGTGAGGAGTTTGGAGCCTCTGACTGTAGGTCCGTCTCCACCCCATGAAGGTGACATTGTTACAACGGGAATGCTGCTCTTAGAGGCCCCCGTACCTCTAAGTGGGACTGCTATGAGGCTAAAATAACATGAAAGCTTTCCAGTGCAGAGGCTGTGTTCCAGCACCCTTAGGCAGTGGCATTAAGGTGCCTTCTGCCATTATAGATAATAGCTCTATGAAGGCATTTAAGTTATTACACAGCGTTGTCATTAAGCTACTTTGTGTCACTGAATTTAAGTCCCACCCCCTCCCCCAGGGACAGGAAGAGATTCCAGAGCCAACACTTGGGGACTGAGAGTCCTGCCCAGGGGATTCTGGAAACTTGGGGGCTGAGAGTCCTGCCCAGGGAATGCTGGGAACTTCCTTTCTTTTTTCCTAAAAGAGGCTCTTCAACTCTGTACTCACTGGCTCCTTCTTGAGCCTAGAAATTATGGGAAAGGAAAGAAATATTTCAGCTAACAAATTGTCGAGCCTCTGTCTCTAGTCACTAGCCAAGGGAATTTATCTCACATAAATATGAGAGAGAAGAAGGCTCTGACTGAAATGCAAATCAAAACTACAATGAGGTATCACCTCACACCAGTCAGAATGGCCATCATTAAAAAGTCTACAAATAATAACTGCTAGAGAGGGTGTGGAGAAAAGGGAACCCTCCTACCCTACTAGTGGGAATGTAAATTAGTACAGCCACTATGGAGAACAGTTTGGAAGTTCCTTAAAAGCTAAAAATAGAGCTACCATATGACCCAGCAATCCCACTACTGGGCATACAGCCTGAGAAAACCATAATTCAAAAGGACACATGTACCCAAACGCTCATTGCAGCACTATTTACAACAGTCAGGACATGGAAACAACCTAAATGTCCAACAACAGATGAATGGTATAGACAATCTTATTTGCAAAGCAGAAATAGAAACACAGATGAGGAGAACAAATGTATGGATACCAAGGGAGAAGGGGGAGGTGGGATGAATTGGAGATTACAATTGACATATATACTATCAACACTACATTTAAATAGATAATCAATGAGAACCCACTGTATAGCACAAGGAACTCTAGTCAGTGCTCTCTGGTGGCCTAAATGGGAAGGAAACCCAAAAAACAGAGATATATGTAAACATATAGCTGATTCACTTTCCTATATAGCAGAAACTAGCATAGGCTTCCCTGATGGCTCAGTGGTAAGGAATCCACCTGCAAAGCAGGAGAGAATGCCTGCAATGCAGGAGATGCGAGTTCAATCCCTGGTTTGGGAAGATCCCTTGGAGAAGGAAATGGCAACCCACTCCAGTGTTCTTATCTGGAAAATCCCATAGACAGAGGAGCCCGAGCGGGCTACAGTCCAAGGGATCACAAAGAGTCAGACATGACTGAGTGACTACCACCAGAAACTAACACAGCATTGTAAAATAACTATACTCCAATAAATAAATGATAAAAATAATTTTAAAACATTTAAAAAGAAAACTGTGACCTACTCTCATTAGCCCTCAAGTGTGTCTGTCCTGAGATGCCATTAGCCTCTAGCATAGGGACATCTGTGTTTCAACCTCAGGGCCTTTACATATGCTCTTCCTTCTTCCTGCAAGTTCCTCCTCCAAGATATTCACACAGCTTACCCCTGTTCACTCAGGTTTCTATTCACAGGTCCTCTCCTTGATGTTCTCATAAAAAACATTTCCCAGTGCCCTTTATCTCCTTATTTTGCTTAGTATTTCTTCCTGGCTCTTCTCACTGTTTCTTATTATACCATTGGTGAGCAGTATTCCATGATACCATATATATTCATTGGTCTGGTTTTGGCCCATCTCACCTACTGAAGACTAAGTTCCAAGGTGGCAGGAATAGCATCTCACACACGACTCTATTTCCAGCACTGAGAACAGAGCCAAGCTCAGATTAAGTGCTAAGCAAATATTTTATAATGAATATGTGAAATAGATAGTTATGCTTTCGTTCTCTCCTCAGCAACATACTGAGTGACATCTGCCCCAAAGTTCTGGAACTTTAACAATAATGAGACCCAGGTCTGCCCCCAGGGAGTTCATATTCCAATAGGAAGCAGAGAGGTTGGTGGCAAAGGGTGAGCACAAAGCCAGGAGGCTGGACTCACATTTATCAACTAACATTCATCTCTCCGGCCCTGACATCTCTCTCGAGCTCCAGACTCGACATCAGCTGCCTTCTTGAAATTGCCAGGAGGATGGAAATTCAAAGCAGAAATTTCAATTTCCCTCCCCACCTGCTCCTCCCTGTTTGTTCCCCATCTCAGCTGCTCAGAACAAAAGTCCAGGCATCATCTTGCCTTCTTCTCTCTATCCTCACCCTGCATCCAATCGGAAGTCCAGTCTGCTCGTTCTACGAGTCACATTCCAATTCTGTTTCCTCATACAGCCTGTATATCTTTCCTTTTCCTTTTCCAAGTCAACTCCTAACTGATTCCAGCTCACCCCACCCACTCAAGAGACAGAGGGATCCTTTTAAAACACAAATCAGGAACTTCCCTGGTGGGCCAGTGGCTGGGACTCTGCACTCCCAGTACAGGGGTCCTGGGTTCTATGCCTGGTTGGGGAATTGGACCATGCTGCAACTAAAACTTGCCACAGCCAAATAAATAATTTTTTTTTTAATTCATGAATCAGATAATGTGGCCCCTCCCCTTACCCAAAAGCCTCCGATGGCTCCCACTGCAGCTCCGATTCCATCTCTTTGCCTGCTGGTTTCTCTGACTTCATCGCACACAACATCTCATGCGAACCACCACCCTCACCCTGCCCTGGCTCTCCTGTTGCTTCACAGACACTCCAGCCTCAATGCTTCTGCCTCAGGGGCTTTGTACTTGCTATTTCCCTTCCCAAAATGCTTTTCCCCTTATATCCTTGCAAAGTCAGCTCTGTCTCATCATTCAGCTCTCAGGTCATTCATTTCCTCAAAGAGACTGCCCCTGGCTACCAGATATAGCCCACCCACTCCCAGTCACTTTTACCCCATCACCCAACTGGCCCCCTTTGGAACATCATCTGACACTCCTGTTCACCTGTGTGTTCATAAAGTGTGCATCTCTGCACACTTTGGGAGGGGGAACTCAGGGCAGGGAAACCAGGTTGTGGAAGGAAGATGGCAAGTCCTGTTTGGTTTTGTTGAGTCCAGGGGGCCTGGGCCTGTCCAGGCAAGGATGCCCAATGGGCAGAAAACTTAGAGTTTGGAACTCAGGAAAGTGTCCCGAGTTTGAGATGGGAATCTGGATAAACTCCCTGAGAAGGGAATGAAGAGTGAAGAGTGTGGTAGAGTAACTCAAGAGGGAGTTGGGAGCTATAGCAGTTTCCAAGTGCTTGCTAGGAAGACCTAGAAAGAAGGGGCTGGTCAGATAAGCCTGTGGGGGCAGTAGAGTGTCTACCCTGGGAAACCTGCCCTGGTGGTCCTCACAGAGAAGGATTGGGAGGAAGCCACAAAACAGGACCCACCCCACCTCGCATGGTCTCCCAGAAAAGCAGTCCCTTCTCTTCTGCAGACAAAAATCTGAAATGTCAGTAGAACTACAGTTGGGGCCCAACCCAAGCCGCTCTCTTCACCCTGCTCCACAGGGACAGCTCTGTTGGCCCTGGGACATTGATTCTCCTGCCCCTTGGTCTCACAGAGGCCCTGCCAATCGATGACACTGAACAGAGTCAGTAGGGCAGGGCAGGGGGCCCCAGGCAGAGGCCACATCACAGTGGTGTCACCGCCCATGTCTGCAGAGACTGATTCTCATTAACCCGATGGGCTCTCCTGGAGCCTCCCCACTTGGACTCAACCCACAGGTTTCTGGCTCTGATCTCTCCTTGCCCTTGACTCCTTGCTAGCAAGAGCTGAATGGGGAGCACACAGGGAGTGGTTGTCCTGGGCCAACCATGTGGGCCTGGGGAGCCAAGAGGGAGGGCTATTGGAGTGACCCCTGCCAATCAGGCCCAGTTCCTGGAGGGGGAGGGTGGCTGTCCCAAGGGCCCAGTAGCCGATTCATTGGAAAAGACTCTGATGCTGGCAAAGACTCAGGGCGAGAGGAGAAGGGGGCAACAGAGGATAAGATGGTTGGATGGTATCACTGACTCAATGGACATGAGTTTGAGCAAACTCTGGGAGATGGTACAGGACAGGGAAGCCTGGCACACTGCAGTTCATGGGGTCACAAAGAGTTGGACATGATTGAGCAGCTGAACAACAAGTAACCTCAGCTCCCAGAATACTGTAGGTCAAAAGTCAGCAAGAGCAGCGTCACCTAGTGGTTAGGGGTTCCGGCTAACCTTAAGCCAGGTACCTGAGCCTCGGCTTCTCCATCTATAAAGTGAAAAATGAAAGTGTTAGTTGCTCAGTGTGTCTGACTCTTTGCGACTCTATGGACTGTAACCCTCAAGGCTCCTCTGTTAATGGAATTTCTCCAGGCAAGAATACTGGAGTGGATAACTATTCCCTTCTCCAGGGGATCTTCCCGACCCTGAGATTGAACCTGGGTCTCCTGCATTGCAGGCAGATTCTTCACTATCTGAGCCATCAGGGAAGCCTTCCATCTATAAAGTGGGGATAATAAATAGTACTTACTCCCAAAGGGCTGTGGTGAGGACTAAAGAAGATGATACATGTAAAATGCTTGGCACAGTGCCTGGTTCATAATAAGTGCTCAAGAAGGGAAGAGGCTCATCTTCCCTACTGCAATCCGTCATCTTTGTTCGGATAAGGTAGACATGGAGAAAAGAGGGCCACAGGGTTCCCCAGTGGATAAACCCCAATTTCATTTCCTCCCAGAATGTTTGGATCAAGGGAGCCTGTATTCCTTATTATTCAGAATATTCTCCAGAGTCAGTTAGCAAAGGCTAGAGACATATTGCTGCTTACTGTACCCACCTCCCACTCAGAAGGTTATGTCTAGGTGCCCTGCCTTCAGCCCCAGAAGCCCCTCTCCACGGCGACCCTTCTGCCAGCGATCCAGAACCACTTCCTCCTCAAAGATCCCAATTAGGAGGCTCCCTGATGACTTTCAGGGACTCTGGAACTTTTAGGGTCTCTGATCAGAGGAGGAGGGGATGGAGGGTGGGAGGGGGACAGGAGGGAGCCAGCAGCAGCAGCACCATGTGCCAACCGGAGCCTGGGTCCCCCTGGGTCTCCCTGGGAAAGGGAGGGGACCTGGCACCGGGCCAACCCCTCCACCCCCATCCCCCAGCCTCTGAAAGAAACAGATTCTTGCTCCTTCCTCTCTCCAGATGCAGTGGATTTTATGTGACAACTTGTAAATTTAATGACATCTTTCCTGGGTGGGCCAGGGGAGGGGTGGCACCCCCTCCAGAGCAGAGTGCTGCCAGTAGCTGTTGCCAACCTACAGAGCAGAGCCCATCTCTGCTCCCTTTTATAGATTCAAAACCTAAGAATCAGAGAGGTTGAGTGCCTGGCCCAAGGTCACACATCTGTGGGAAGGAAGGGAAGCCCAGGTTTCTGACTCCAAGTCCAGTGTGCTTTCACAGGTTGGGGGGGGTGGAGAAAGAGCCTCTTGGGGGAATGATATGAGGTCACCTGCTCCTGGCCACCTAGGGCCCTGAGTACTTTGGTCCCCTGCAGGACCCCTGCAGGCTGAGTCCCTGCAGGATGGCCCTGCTTTGCAGGGAGTACAGACACAAGTGGAACAGCATGGTGGGAATCATAAGGGGGCGCTGGCCTCGATTCCAGCCTATCACCCCATGTGACCTTGGATGGATCTCTTCTCTGCTCTGAGCCTCATTCTCTCCAGTTGTAAAATGGAGAGATTTCATTAACAAACATCTTTTTGTTTTCAATTTAAAAGGGATGGTCCCATACCCTCAGTTTATGGAAAATGTCTCACTCAAGGTCACACAGTTCTTTGTGGCAGAGCCAGGCTAAGATCTGGTTCTGGACCAGAGATGGGTCACCAGTCCAGTCATAAGCTTCCTTCCGTCAGCCAGTTCTGACACCTCTGCACAGCCAGCGCCGGGCCACACCCAACCCTTCAGTTTCTCCCAGGAACCACTTCTGCCATCGAGCCTGCAGCTTGAATCCAACATTGCTGCAGCTTTGGGTTTGCAGCTGTGTTCCCAGGCTCCAAGGCACTTTTCTTAACAGGGAAGTGGCAGCTGGCCCTGCAGAGGGACAAGAGGGCTTCTGCTCACTCCTTCCCATCTCCTTTAAAAGCCCTTCCTGCTCGTAATGAGGGGGTTACTGGCGGCCAAGATGCCAGAAAGGCTCAAGCTGAGATTTCACCAACACCAACAGTAGCCCCAGACCTGGAGCAAGCCCAAGACAAGATGCCCTCCCCTCCATCAGAGCAAAGGGGGCCCACAGCTCTGATTAAGTATAACTGTTCTGCCATGATTTTTTTAAAAGAGTTTTTATAATTTTGCTCTTGGAACTGTTTGGCTACCCGGCACTGATGTAATCGGCAGTTGGCTGTGCCTTCCCATCCATGCCCTTGTCTACCCAGGATCTCTCACCAAGTGAGAAAAATGTGGCTGACAAATTGCTTTCTCGTGTAATGACACTTTTATGAATACCAAATGCGGTAATTAATGCCATTGACCTAACATTACATTTTGTAGACATTTAACATTTATTAATTTCGATTTCGCAGTTTTCTTTTCCCATTTCATAGCCAATAAATATTTTAAGGTCTCAGATATTTTTTTTGCAGAATCCTTAAAAGCTCGTAGGTCCAGAAAACTAGAGTGACCTTGAGAAAGGGGCTGAGCCTCTCTGGGCCTCAGTTTCTCCAACCTGCTGTCTGGGGACCCTGCCAGCTGACAATGAACCCTGCAGCACTGACCCACCCCCAGGATCGACAGATTAGAACTTTGCTTAGTAAGGCCAAGCCCACAGGGCTGCCAGCCCCACGGTGCAGAGATGCTCAGAACCACCCGAAGACAGAGACAAAGACCTCCCTCTCACCCATGAAGAGCAAAGCAATAAAAAATGTTGTTTTGCCAGTCAGTTGAATTTCATTTGTGTGGTTTGGAGTGTATTTTCTAGTTAATGAACCTGCCACATTTACAACCTCCCTTTTTCAATTGAATGGAGAGAAAGGAGGGGGGAAAAGGGGAAAGGTTGCAATATTTTCCCCATACTGCCAGCCAGCTGACAGCTGCAGGTCTGGGCAGGTCAGGGCTGCACCAGGGCAAGGCCCTCCTGCGAGTGCTGGTACCTACAGTGTAAGTGATCTGGGTTAGACCTCAGGGAGAGGTTCGCAACATAGGGAAGCCCCCTCCCACTGCCCAACCCCCACCTGCAGGGAGTTTTCCTGGGTAGAGGTGCCTGGGTCCACTGCCTCCTCTGCCAGGCAGGCTGGGTAATGCCAGCAGATCTGTGTCCTCTACCAGAGTTAAGAAAGTTTGGATAAAAAAGGCAGAAGAGACTGGGACATGCCTGCGGGAAGAGGAAGGGAAACGGGCCCAAGCAGATTCATCCATTCATGGGGGCTACCATGATTGGGTCCTGAATGACCCATGACAGGTGGAACCATGGCCTCAGCTATACACACACACACACGACCACCGAGGGGATGGGCTTCTGCAAGCAAGGCCTTATCCAAGCTAGAAAGATCCCTCTTCCTCTCTAAGACCTCCTTCCATCATCCCCACACCCTTCTTGCTGTCCCCGCAGCCCTGTCTAAACTCTGCAGTAATGAACCATGTCTCCTTCCATCCACTCATGCACATTTATTCACATTTACCAAGTCAAGTGGAAGGGACACTGCAGGGCACCAGCAAATCACAACCCTTGTGCCCTTGGAATTTACAACGTACTGCAGAAATAGACAAGCAAGGCAGTTACAGAGAGTGACCCAAAGCTCTGATGTAGGAAATACAATCCACCAGGTTACACAGTAAGTCTCCTCAGGAGGATCGGGAAAGGAGTGTTCAAGAAGACTTCCTGGAAGAGGGAACAGTTCAGCTGGGCAGGGAGGAAAGGATTCTGAGAGGAGGCTAGAGCAAGGAATGAGATACATCAGTCAGCAACCTCAGAGCCTGCCCCTGATGGACAGCAGGGGAGAAGCCAGATCCCTGATGCGTGCCTCCAGCTACAGCACCCACGTGGTCTCCTGGATGAAGAGGCAGCCACCGGAGTGAGTCTAAGCCCCTGATTTCAGGCTGCCAGGGCCTCAAATCCTCCACTTTCCATGACAGCAGAAGAAATGAGAAGCCGGCCCTCCCAGGGGATTTGCATTTTAAGAGGGATCAGATCTCCTGGAACAGAAAGACCTACCCCTGCATCATCCTGCTCTCCATCCTCTGTACCCTGTGAGCCTTTGCCTCAAGCCTTTCCTTCTCCTTTACCCTGTCTGGTCTCCAGACTCAGCTCCTTGATACCCATCTTATGGGATGATCACCATGGTAACCCCCATCCTGGCTCCTGTCTCCCCAGTACTAGCCAGGAGAACAGTGGGTCTTACACAGCACCCCTAGCCTTGACTGAGCCAGCACTGAGCTTGGTGACCCCACAAGACTATGGGGGAACCAGGGACACTAGGCCTTCCAGGGCTCAGCTCTCCAGTTTGGCTGGGGGTGGGGGATGGGGAGGCGGGCAGGGCAGGAGAGGAGGAATGATGGGTTAATACATCCTCCTACCTGGTAAGGCCTTCCCCTTGTAATGAAAGTATCAATGCCTTAACCCCAAGGACAGGAGAAAGAGGTGAAGTGAAGGAATCTGAGGTCTGGAAAGCTAGAGGAGCCTCCAAAAGTCATAGATATAGTAGGTGTCCTGGCCCCTACCTGAATCCAACCCTGTCTGGTTCAAGAGTTTGTGTGGCCAACCACGAGTCCATCAGGCCACCAAAACCACAGAGGGCTGCTGAGGCTGAGCAGGTCAGGTGAGCGAATGCAAGCAGTGAGTGCTATGGGGAGCTTGCAGGCAGCGCCCCATCTATACAATTGGCCCTAATTCAGCTCCAGTTGACAGCTGACACCTGGGAATATGGGCCCCGTGCTGTGAGGTCATCTGATTTTTTCCAGAAAGCCAGAATCCAGATTTTTATATGAAATACTCCGGTTTGTGAACATTATCTAATTAAAATATATTTAATTGGATGTAGTGTAGATCAAACAAGACATACCTACCTCCAGTTTGCATGAATACATTCAATAAATACTTAATGAGCACCTGTTATATGACAGGTAGGGTAACCATACTGTCCCAGTGTGTCCACGACAGTCCTCGTTTTAAGACTAAAAGTCCTGCACACTGGGAACCCTCTCAGTCAGGCACTGAGCTGTGGGTCTACAGGGGGAGTAAAACAAAGCCCCTGCCATAAGGAACCATGGTGAGGAGAGAAAATTCACACACATACACACACACACCACATACACACACACACACACATTACCAGCACTGTACGGAAAGAAAAATTGGGAGTAATGGAGAGACTTAAGAGTGACTTGGGCTGAGTAAAGAAAGTCAGAGAGAAGGACAAATATCGTATGGCATCCCTTATATGTGGAATCTAAAAAGAAATGATACAAATGAACTTACTTACAGAACAGAAAGAGACACAAAGACTTAGAAAAATGTACCTATGATTGCCAAGGGGGAAGGGATAGTTAGGGACTTTGGGAAGGTCATGTATACATTGCTATATTCAAAATGGGTAACCAAGGAGCTACTGTACAGCACGTGGAACTCTATTCAATGTTATGTGCCAACCTGGATGGGAGGAGAGTTTGGAGGAGAATGGACACATGTATATGTATGGCTGAGTCCCTCCCCTGTTCACCTGAAACTACTACAATTTTGTTAATTGGCTATACTCCAATTCAAAATAAAAAGTTTAAAGTCTGGGGGGAAAAAAGAGTGACTTGGGGATGGGGGTGGCCACGATGGCAAGTGTGATCAAGGAGGACCACTCTGAAGAGGTGACATTTATGTAAACTGAATCCTGGATAGTAAGAAGAAGAAGGTTGAGGAAGAAAATCTATAGTAACAAAGGTACACTGGCAAAAATATGAAAAGGTGCTAGTACAAGTTATTCACTGAAGCTCTGTTTGTAGCAGCAAGACTGGAAAAGACCCAGATAACATCAGGGATCGGGGAGGGGGTGCACGGGATAGGGGGATGCAGCTGTAAGAAGGAAGGAGAAGGACCACTATACACCACTACTCAGTGACTTATTAAGGATGTATTGTTGAGTTGGAAGTCAGAGTGGAAGAAGATGTGTATAACATGCTGCTATTTATCTAAGACATTGTGTGCTTACATTTTGAAAAATACGTAAGCACAGGAAGGGTACAGTTCAATCTCTGCTCACATCTGGTCTGTGAGTATCCCATTGTCCTCAGCAAGACCAAAGTCGACAGGCAAGAAAGCCCCTCCCCACACCAGGAGGCCACAGCCTAGTGGACACAAACTTTTATTGAAGAAAAATGAAGAGTTTGGAGCAACAATTCTATCTCCAAAAAAAGATGCAAGCTAGATCAGGATAGGGCTTCTCAACCTTGGGAGTATTGACACTTGGGCTGGATAACTGCTGGGATATCTTCCTGGGCACCACAGGATGTTGAGCAGCATACCTGGCCTCCCCCCACCAGGTGCCAGCATCATCTCTCCAGCCGTGAGGATCAAAAATGTCTCTGGTCATGGATAAACATCGCTTGAGGACAAAATCACCTCCAGAAGAGAATCTCTGGACTCGAATACCGCCATAACGCAGCCTCATGGCAGAGAAACTTACAAGAGAGAAATTGTGCAGTCGTGGGCCTCCCGGTGAAAGTACTCAGCTTTACCTTTGATGTATTCTTCCGAATTATCTTACCTAAGGCTGATCAAGCCTCTAGATCTAGATCCTGCAGAGTCAAGAGACAGGGGCACATGTGCGATGACACCGTGAAAGTTAAAATCCACAAACTCCAGACAGTAGGAAATTCTAAAATAGACACAGCTCAGTTTCTTCACCACATCAATTGCATGGACAGAGAGAGAGAGATGATGATGATGACTTAACCTACAGATTAAATAAGACTTAAGAGGGACTTCCCTGGTGGCCAGTGGTTAAGAAAATCTGCCTTCCAGTGCAGGGGACCAGATGTGATCCCCAGTCAGGGAACTAAGGTTCCACATGCCATGGGGAAATTAAGCCTGTGCCACAACTAGAGAGGAGCCTACCCACTGCAATGAAAGATCCTAAATGCCCCAGCAAGGAGGAAGATCTCACATGTTGCAACTAAGACCCAACACAACCATAAATAAATAAATGATTTAAAAAAACTCTTTAAAAAAGGACTTAAGATACATATCAACAAATTGTGACATCCAGATTATCCTATTTAAACTATTTCACAAACTATTTACAAACTTATAAAAGAGCTGACTGATCATGATGGGAAATCGAATTAGGGATGTAGAATCAAGCTGTGGCGGAGATCCTCCCAGTGCACAGAAGAAAACAGTCAGGAAGAGAATAGTGAGACAAGGGAGCAATTACATAAATCAGTAAGATTTCATCCTTAATATAGTGTGTGTTCTGAAAGGAAACAGAGTAAATGGGACAGAAGTCATAATCAAGGGTAAAATACAAGAATGCTAAGTTGAATTAAGAAGACACCTGAATCTGAGATAGGCAGGAACCCACAGGATTCCAAGCAAAAACTCAATACAAATAACTTGAAACCTTGCTGTTAAAAAAAAAGTATGGCCCAGATGCCCTGGTGGTCCAGTGGTTAATAATCCACCTGCCAATGCAGAGGACGTGGGTTCGATCTCTGGTCTGGGAAGATTTCACATGTTATGGGGCAACTGAGCCGGTGTGCCACAAACACTGAGAGTGCAGGCAGCTACTACAGAAGCCTGAGCACTCTTCTCCATGTCTGCAACAAGAGAAGCCATTGCAATGAGAAGCCCACACACCACAAGCGGGGTGTAGCCCCTGCTTGTTGCAACTAGAGAAAGCAACAATGAAGATCCAGCACAGACAAAAATAAATAAATAAGTAATTTTTTAAAAAAAATCATGGGCCAATGGAGGAGGTTTGAACACTGCCTAGATATTGAATGATATTGAGGTAATACAGTTTAACTCTTAGATGTGAATATAGTGTTGTGGTTATGCTTTGGGAAAGAGTCTCTATGTTTTAGAGATAATGCTAAAATATCTACAGATGAAATGACATGTCTGGGTTTTGCTTCTCAATAATATTGTAGGGGAAGCAAGTAGAACTATAAATAAACCAAGACTGATTGGTCATGAATTAATACTTGTTGGATCTGGATGATGGATTGAGGGGCAGTTCATTATTATATTGTCTTTCCTATTGTATCTGTTTGAAAGCTCTCCATAATAAAAAGTAAAAACTAACAAGACAGCATTTGGGGTGAGAACTTTCTAGGCAGAGGTCATCAGTCATTATGAAGGCCCTGAGGCTAGTTGACCTTGGCCAGTTCAAGGAGGCCAGTGCAACTGCAACATGGCGGCTGGTGGGTAAGAAAGTCAGATGAGGTCAGAGACACAGGGAGGGTCTGACCATGTAGAGCCTTAGTGCCAGCGAAGAAATGTGGGGTTTACTCTAATTGCCAAAGGACCACTTAGAGAGCTGTGGGCAGGAATGTGGTAGGATCTTATCCATGCCTCTAAGAGGTCCTTTGAAAAACACTATGTGGTCTTCCACGTGATGGAATATTAGCCATAAACAAGAATGAATTACTGATACACACTACAAACTGGGTCAAGCTTGAAAACACAAGTGAAAGAAATCAGCCACAAAGGGCCATATGTATACTACATGATCCCATTTACATGAAATGTCCAGAATAGGCAATCCACAGAGATAGAAAGCAGATTCGTGGTGGTCAGGGGTTAGGGGGAAGGGAGAAGTGGGATTGATTGCTAATGGGTTACAGGGTGACTTTCTGGGGGGTGGAAAGTTCTAGAATTAGATAGTGGTGATGGTTGCATCACATAGTGACTATACTAAAATCCAAAATCTACCACATTATACATCTGAAAACAGTGATTTTTATTTCGTATGAATTATATTTAAAGAAAAAAAGGACGAGATCTTTTTGGCTACTCTGGAGAGTAAGCAAACAAGAGGGACTGGGTTGCAGGAAGAGCAGTAGGGGGCATGGCATTCACCCTAGGCCAGCAGCCTCATGGCAACTGGAAGGTCCCACTACTCACACCCCAGTGGGCTGGTTGGGATGGAGGCAAAGAGGGATCAGGGTGACTCCTGATGTGATTGTGAGCATGTGATGGCTCAAACAGTAGCATCTGCCTGCCAATGCAGACGGTTCAATACCTGGGTTGGGAAGATACCCTGGAGAAAGAAACGGCAACCCACTCTAGTATTCTTGCCTGGAGAATTCCATGGACAAAGTAGCCCAGCGGGCCACAGTCCATGGGGTTGCAAAGAGTGGGACACGACTGAGTGACTAACACTTTGACTTTCACACGTGGGTGGGAAGTGGGTCAGGGGAGGAGCAGGCTTTGGTTGTACAGTCTTTAGGTTCTGGGTTCTAAGGTGTCATCACTGCTGCTCTCCTACATAGTCCCAGACCTTCTCTTCTGACCCCCGTGGGGTGGGGTGGGCCATGTGGTCGGTTCTGGCCAATGCGTTGCAGGTTGAAGTGAAGTGCATCTGGACTCTCCAGGGCTCTATCTGGGCCAAGGTGGACAACAACACTTAAAATGGTGGTGCTCCACCAACTAGGTCCTGGGACAAGAAGACAGAAGCACAGCCCCTTGGGTCAGGAAGATCCCCTGACCCAAGGAAATGGAAGGAAATGGCAACCCACTCCAGTATTCTTGCCTGGAGAATTCCATGGACATAAGAGCCTGGTGGGCTACAGTGCATAGGGTCACAAAGAGTCAGACACAACTGAACTGACTTAGCACACATAGCCCCCTGCAGACCCACAATGGATGATTAGTGAGTGACAAACACACCCTGTGTTGGTAATGTACTGAGATGCTGAGGCTGCACAACTCGACCCATCCTGAACTGTGTGATGCCTCTGAGACGGTCAGCCAGCTTTCTCCCAGCCTGCTCCCCACCCTGAGGGCAGGGTACCATTGAGCCCTGAGCTGACAACAGAAGACATTTCCCTCAAACCAATGCTTTGAGGGTTTAGTCTAGATCCTTCCATGCCCAGGGAACTTGAGGCCAGGTACATAGGAGGGACCCAAAAGTGGAATGCAACCAAGTGGGTGGTCCCAGAGCAGAACAGGAGGTGGGGGTTGAAATCGGGTGGAAAAGATAAGTCGACTTAAGGAAAAGTAAAGAATGAACTTCCCTGGTGGTACAGTGGATAAGAATCCACCTGACAATTCAGGGGACATAGGTTCTGGTCCAATCCCTGGTCCAGGAAGATCCCACATGCCGTGGGGCAAAACAAGAGAAGTCCGTGTACCACATGCAACAAAGATCCAGCACAACCAAAAATAAATAAATTTTTTAAAAAGGAAAAGTAAACAACAGTGCTTAACCAAGCACTGAACTGAACATAGCCAACTTTCACTGAATGTAGACAATATTGACAGTAGTGGTTGCAGCCAGTCTGGGTGGGTGAACAGCAGAGGGACTGGACCCATCCAGGAAGGCATCCTAGGGGAGGCGGCAGGTTTCATCCTGAATGCTTCACCCTGACCAGGTGGGGGCAGGAAGGAAGTAGCGTGCGGAAGAGTTGAGAGGGGGGAACTCTCCTGCAGTTCAACAAGAACTGCCCAGTTTCTCTGTGGTGATCCATGGACCTGGCCCCTATAGGGACTCCCAGGAAAATGAATCAGTTATTCTAGTGACTTCAGCTCTATCCCTCATTTGGAGTAAGCATTTGGCTCTAGAAGCCACTGTTATAATGCCCAGTTCTTACTGAGAGGAAGAGTGTTAACGCTAAGATTAGCCTCCCACCCCTCCCTCAACACAGCAGAGACACCAGGACCCTGGAGAGTTGGGGGTGATGGGACCTCACTGAGAGGGTCTGCCACCAAAGACCAAATTTGCAAGTTGGCTCCCAGCCTGGAGTACAGCTGAGTTCCTGAACACCAGCCCTTCTGCATTCTTTCCCCATCCCCCACTCCCACTTCCATCCCTGCCAACAATGTCTGAGATCACAGACACACAGGTCAAAGCCTCTTTTTCTCTGCGTGATCCATTCTGCTTCTGAGACATAGGTCAGGCCCCTGATCCAGGGGACTGAATGCCATCCAACCATCTTATCCTCTGTCATCCCCTTCTCCTTCTGCCTTCAACCTTCCCCATCATAGGGTCTTTTCCAATGAGTCAGCTCTTTGCATCAGGTGGACAAAGTATTGGAGCTTCAACTTCAGCATTAGTTCTTCCAATGAATAATCAGAGTTGATTTCTTTTGGATGCTAAGTCGCTTTAGTTGTGTCCAACTCTTTGCAAACCTATGGATTGTAGCCCACCAGGCTCCTCTCTCTATGGGATTCTCCAAGCAAGAATACTGGAGTGGGTTGCCATGACTTTCCCCAGGGGATCCTCCCGACCCAGGGATCGAACCTGAGTCTCTCATGTCTCCTGCATTGGCAAGGGGCTTCTTTACCACTAGTGCCATCTGAAAAGCCCTGTATTATTATTTGTGTCTAATTGAAGCTGGCCTCTCATCTCTGCCAGACTCCATATGGATGGCTTCATAGCAGCTCCTGACTAGGGCTAACTGAATCTTTGGAAACAGTTGAAGACAAGTTCACATTCCAGATCCACCACTACCTTGAAGAAGTTGCTTAAATTCTCCATGCCTCTGTTCACCACCCGTGAAATAACAGTACCTATCTGCCAGAGTTACCTGGCCCAGAGGAAATACTGAATACATTCTGATTAAGTTAATAAAGAAACAAAAGCTGGTATGCCAGTCAGGTGCTTTCAGTCACAAGCAACAAAATCTCAACAAAGCTACTTCATAAGGAAAGGGTATTTAGTAGCTCCAGTAACTGAAAACTTCAGACATGATAGATAGCTTCAGGCACT
Organism: Giraffa tippelskirchi; assembly: GCF_054371585.1. Taxonomy (NCBI): domain Eukaryota; kingdom Metazoa; phylum Chordata; class Mammalia; order Artiodactyla; family Giraffidae; genus Giraffa; species Giraffa tippelskirchi. The sequence continues at coordinate 37,312,694 of NC_137279.1, forward strand.
ACTGGATCCAGGCACTAAACAATGTCCTTTGACCTCTTAGCTCTCTCTCTCTGTCTCTTCTATCTATTGCTCCATCTCTACCTCATCTCATTCTCATCTTCTGCACACAGCCTCCTCCACTTGGTAGGGAGAGAATGAGGCTACAGACAGCTCCACCTTATTTATATCATCCCAACTAGTGATTTCAGACGAAAGAGAGTTTGCAAAAATCCCAGAGAAGATCTCTGATTGGCCCAGCCTGGCCACTTGTGTAACCTGGAAGGAGTCCAGTAATGAAAAGCTCTCCACAACCAAAAAAGGTGTACAGAGAGGGTGTTCCCCCAAAGGAGGAGGCTTCTGTCACCAGAAAAGGAGAAAGTGATGCTGGGCAGATACAAACAATATGGAGAGTTTGGATAGTCAGGGATTCTCTACAGAGGAACTAAGCAGTTTTCAGCGTGAGGTTGCAGAGGAGGAAAGGATAGAGGAGAGGGAGGAGAAAGGAGATGTAAGAGGGGTGAGGGACAGGAGATGAGGGGAGAGAGGAAAAGTAAGTGGAAGGGAAAAGAGAAGGGGTACACCTGGACCACACAGTGCTGAAACTCTGGGCTCAGCATCCTTACATGCTGTTCAAAAGCCCTATTTGCAGGGGAGTAGCCCCACACTAGCCCCAATCCCCCTTCCCACAAGGTAATCCCATGCCTCTTGCCACAGTGATTGGTTTATTAATAGATAAACCAGGTCTGAGCCAAGCCATTCCTGTCATTCCTCTGGCCATAGGTATTGGCTCTGAAGTTGTGTCACCCAGCCCACTTGGCTGAGGACTTTAGCTGGAATTCTGGATAGAAATCTCTCTCCTTCTGTACTAGGAGGTGTGGCTAGAACTGTGCAGCCCTTCAGCCTCCACAAAGGAAGCCATCGTCCAGTCAAAACCAATATCAAGAATGGAAAAGAGTGGAGAGTTGAGAGAACAATTGGGCATCTGGTGAGACTTTTGAGCTTCTGAGTCAAACAACCCTGGAGGCTGACTTGCCAGAGGAGACCCAGAGAAGAGATGACACTGCAGCTCAAATCTGGAGGCCTCCACTGTAGGACTCCCCCTTCTTTGGGAGAAGTCATTATTTTGTTCTATGCAGGCCTTCAACTGATTGGATGAGGCCCACCCACATTATGAAGGGCAATCTGCTTTATTTAAGTTTACTGATTTAAATATTAATCTCATCCAAAAATACCCTCCCGGAAACATCCAGAATAATGTTTCACCACATATCTGGACACCCAAACTGACACATAAAACAAACCATCAGAGCATTATTTCCAGATGCATGTTTCTCAGGTACAGACAAGAAACAAGTGCTCCAGATATAGACAAGAAATAGAGGTCCAGAGAGGCCCAGAGGTCTGTCCAAGGTCACAGAGCAATGCAGCAGCGGAGGCTGGCTGCCTCCATCCTGACTCCCAGGCCAGTGCTCTCTGGACAAATCCCCTCACTCCTGCCATGGCTTCTGGGAACCCAGGGATAAGATGAGAGCAGGAGCCACAAGCAGGCCAACCACTCTGCCATCCTGACACATCTGAGTTATAAGCCCCGAGAAGAAATGCTAACTGGCATGGAACTTGCTTATCATTTGCATGCTGTTCCCTGAAGTTCAAAGCACACAGATATTCATCAGATCTGCCTTGTCCCCTGCAGCCTCTTCAACCACATCATCACAGAAGGACCTCAGAGAGCAACGGTTCTGCTGGTTGATCACCTTTTCTCTTCATATGTCTCCTGACCCCCATCCTAGGGCCACATGGGCCATGGGTCTATAAGCCCAGGTTTCCTGTCAGGTAGGTTTATTATTATTGTTTATTTATTTTTGGTTGTTCTGGATCTTCATTGCTACATCTAGGCTTTCTCTAGTTGGGACAAGTGGGGTGTACTCTTTGTTGCAGTACATGGTCTTCTCATTGTGACTTCTCTTGTTGTGGCTCACAGACTTTAGGGCAAGTGGGCTTCAGTGGTTGCCACATGTGGGCTCAGTAATTGTGGCACACAGGTTTAGTTGCTCCAAGGCATGTGAAATCTTCCCAGACCAGGGATTGAACCCGTGTCCCCGGAATTGGCAGGTGGATTCCTATCCACTCTACCACCAGGAAAGTACCTGTCAAGTAGCTAATACAGCCCTCCCCATGTGGAATTCACTTTAGGTGGTACCAAATGGACATTTTAAAATTTTAATACTCATGAATTCATTTTTGTGTTGCTTTGAATTTATGACTAGGGGATGCTGGTTTCCCATTTATGGTGATGATATAAAGTTTCCCTTTAAACTAAATTTAAGTGTTTTTTTAAGTGAGTCAATGGAAATAGAGTGAGTAAATAATATAACAGGCAGTATGTTGATATGGCCCAAACAGAGATGAAATGACTGAGATTTTAGAAACACTGGACTGATCGAAATGTCTCCTGCCACCATGTTGATCCACCCCTACTAGGCCTGTTCTCAGCAGAGATGAAGGCTAAGGGGGCACAGTCCTGTGTGTTGGGAAGGCATGTCCATTCCCACACCTGAGTCTGTCTTGGAGACACCTGGCCTTGGAACCATGGCATGTCCAGACACCTTGCCCCAGAACCCAGGGAAAAGGTCCCAGCAACAATTCTTGGGACCCATTATCTACCCAGGACTGACTTCCTCTCATGCCTCTTAGAAGGGGAGACATATTTTCCCATCTAGACCACTCACCATCATGGAAATAAGTCATTTCTCCACACGAAAATGCCTGCAAGGTAATTAATATCGCAGCCATTTAACTCAGCAGTAATACCCTCACCGTTAATAAGCTAGCTAAGAGTTCTCCTTGAAATTAATAACTTGCAAATGACCCAAGAGCCCTGGTTCCCTACCTTCTTTTTTTAAACAAAAAAACACACAGAGAATTTCAATAGAAAAGCAATTTTCATTTATGAGCCAGTATCATTATTCATAACTGGAGAATTTGGAGAATTGTACAGAGTAAAAGCCTTTTCCACTTAGTTAGAATCTTGAACATCACAGGAAAAGGGGAGAGACCACATCTAGTACAGGAGACAAGGAGGCAGGAAATATGAATCAAAAGGAAGAAAATCTCTCCTGTGTAATCGCAGGTTCGCACAGCTGGGTGAGGAACAGGACTCAGCGTCTGCATCTATTGCAGCAAGAAAATCTGGGGCTTGCTGTCACATCCAGGGCCAAGGCTGGCATGTCACAGCCATGTACTCAAGACCCAAGCACCAAAGTCTAATCTTAAAAGCTACAAGAGAGGAACTTAACCCGGTGGTCCAGTGGTTAAGACTCAGTGCTGCCAATGTAGGGGGCGTGGGTTTCATCTTTGGTCAGGGAAGTAAGATTCCACATGCTATGTGGCCAAAAAGATTAAATATATATATATAAGTGAAGCCAGATGTGGCCAAAAAGATTAAATATATATATATAAGTGAAGCCAGAAGCGGAGAAGGCAATGGCACCCCACTCCAGTACTCTTGCCTGGAAAATCTCATGGATGGAGGAGCCTGGTAGGCTACAGTCCACGGGGTCGCTAAGAGTCAGACACGACTGAGCGACTTCACTTTCACTTTTCCCTTTCATGCACTGGAGAAGGAAATGGCAACCCACTCCAGTATTCTTGCCTGGAGAATCCCAGGGACAGCGGGCTGCCGTCTATGGGGTCGCACAGAGTCGGACACGACTGAAGCGACTTAGCAGCAGCAGCAGCAGCTGCAGCAGCAGCAGAAGCCAGAAGGGAGTGCACAGAGGCAGTGAATGGAGAAGAGGCTAGAGTAGAGGTTTGGGGAGAGAGGCTTGGAGGCAGGAAGGGTGGAAGAGGAGAAAACTGTCCTGTCCTTCCCCCAAGACTGAGGTCCAGCCTGTGGCTCATCCTGCACGGCCACCTCATCTATGTCGCCGTGCACACGCTTCCTCTAATTGCAGCGAGCAGGGGCTACTGTTGGTTGCTGTGCATAGGTTTCTCGCTGCAGTGGTTTCTCTTGTTGCAGAGTACAGGCTCTAGGGACCGCAGGCTTCAGTAGTTGTGGCACACAAGCTTTAATTGCTCTGTGAATAGCGCATATTTTTGTACAGGTGAGGAGGTAAGCCTCGGTGAGGTGAAGGGACCTGCTGCAGGGTCACCCAGCCAGCCAGTGGCTGGGCTGCGAAGAAAGTCAAGTCCCTTTGATTGCATGCAAGGCTGAGTCACCACGGCCACCAGACCCTTCATTTGCACAGAAGTCCTGCTGAGTTCATCCCCCCCTCCACTCTCTCTAAAACCTCCCAGCCTGCTGATAAAGCAGGTATCATCATCACACTTCACAAATTTGGAAACGGAGGCTCAGACGAGCTGAGGGCAAGCCTGGCTGAGGCTGGGATTTCACCCAGATCTTGGACTCAAACACCAGGAGAGATGCTAGTTGAATCCAAACACATCAACTTCAACTGAACCCCTGGGAGCAGCGTCTGGGCCTTCAGCTGCCTGGAGGTCCCGGTCCCACCTCCACTCCATCCCCTAGAGCTCAGAGAAAACAAGTCAGAAACACATTGACATAATCAACTCAGTCCAATTGGATTCATGGCTCCACCAATGAGTTGCTTTTTTTAGAGTGTTCCCATGAACTGTACTCTGCTCTAAAGCCTTCACCTCAGTTAACCCACTCTAGAGAGTAGACACCATTCTCCTCCCTTTAGATGGAGGGAAATTGAGGTATGGCGAGGTCAGGCAACAAAGTCACATGGCCAGTCAGTGGCTCAACCTCCAGAGGCCTGGTCATAACCACTAGGGGACACTGCCCTTGCACTGATATTAACACCAGCAAGGCCAACAATAGCTAAATGCTTGTTTGTTGTTGTTTAGTCACTAAGTTGTGTCCAACTCTTCTGCGACTCCATGGACTATAGTCTGCCAGGGTCCTCTGTCCATGGGATGTCCCAGGCAAAAATACTGGAGTGGGTTGCCATTTCTTTCTCCAGGGGATCTTCCTGACCCAGGGATCAAACCCATGACCCCTGCACTGGCAGGCACATTCTTTACCACTGAGGCACCAGGGAAGCCCAAATGTTCATTTAGCACTGTTCTAAGTGCCCAGTCCTCATAAAGATCCCTAAGGGAGGTGTTATGGCCATCCCTCATTGTATCAGTGAGAAAATGAGGGCACAGAGAGGCAGAGTGGCTTCCCCAAGGTCATACAGCTTGGAGGAGGCTGAGTTGGGATTTGAACCCAGGAAGCAAAGTTCTGAAATCTGTGCTTTTAGCTCCCTCCCTCCTGTGACAGTGACAAGGGAACCCTGGAGTCATCCTGTAGCTTCACCCAGGCTGCCCATCATTTCTGGCCTTATCACCCCCTCCCTCCCCTCTGAGCTCTAGCTCCCCTGCCCCCACCTTGCCCAATGGGCTGGGGGACACAGCACCCACAGGATCCCACAGACCGAGCCCTGCTCCTGCTCCCACAAGAGCCCCCTTGGCCACCACCCTCCCACTAACTGCCCTTGGTGTCCCCTCTCCCAACTTGAGCCCTAAGGGCTAGATTAGACTTGGAATGTCCCACCTCTAAAGATCTGGCAAGCCATCTCATCCACTCTTATACCCATTCTACAGGTGGGGAGACCAAGGCCCCACAGGGGGTGACATGACATATTCAAGGTCACAGGCACCTCACTCCCTGCTGGACTCAGGCAGCTTGATTCATGGGCCTCTAGTGCCCACTCCAAGAGCCAGCACCCTCCTTTCTTCTCCAGGCACTGGCTTAGAGTGACACGTCCTGATGAAGCTCCAGGAACAGCTCTCAACTCCAAGATGTTCCATCAGCTGGTAGGCCCGGGTCCCTGTAGGGGTCACATACCACCTGTGGACACAGGACAATCACCATAGCAGGCTGAGATGTGGCCTGGGCTCAGCAGCTGCTGTCACTTCTGATCACATGTGAGACATGTCCCTCTGTCCCTCCGGTTATCACAGGAGGCAAACAGGGATGCTGCAAACAAAAATCAGCTCCTTGTCCTTTTTTAAAAAAAAATTTTTATTGGAGTATAATTGCTTTACAATGGTGTGTTATTTTCTGCTGTATAGAAAAGTGAATCAGCCATACATTTATATATATCCCTTATTTTTTGGATTTCCTTGTCCCTTCTGAGGAACCAGATTTCTTAGGTAGTGGTTCCCAAATGTCAGTTTATGAATCAGCACTTCAGAATCACATCTCAAAAATAGAGCTTCTCAGGCCCCACTCAAAGATCAAGGAGAAGGCCTGGAAATCGTGATTTGAAAAGCCTCCTATTCCCACTCAGCCTACTCTGGCCAGTGAGCTTGGGAACCACTGCTCAGGACACTTCATTCACAAAGGGTCAAACATGGGGGCATCCTAAGGACCCTCTAGTCCAGCCCACCCATTATACAGATGGGAAAACTGAGGCTCATGGAGCTTGTCCTGGGTCACAGAGTGACTCAGTGATGGTGTTCTGATTCAGATCCAGGTGTCCTGATTCCCAGACCAGGATGTTTGCCCTTCTAGGCCATCAGCAGAAATAGCAGAAAAGTTCTTCTAGCTCAGGGCTGGAGGCCATGCTTGGCACGGAGCAAAACTGTCATAGAGAATTGTTGGATGGAAATTAAAGAGCATTGAATTGGAGACAGAAAGTGCCTATTTCTGCTCATCTGTCCCCCTTCTATGTGGTCCTGATGAAGCTTATTCACAATGCTCTTTGAAGCACAAACACACATCACACCACACACACACATCACACCACACATACACATCACACCACACACACACACTACAGGGTGTGTGACTGGGCCAGGCTGCCCAGAGTTCTTATCCCCCTAGCCACTGTGCCCCCTTCTCTTGGATCTGTGAGTAACAAACTATGTTTTCAATGGCAAATGCATCATGATCTCTTGGTCTCACCACACCTAAATAATGATACAACTATACTTTTAAAGGAAATCAACTTTGAATATTCATTGGAAGGACTGATGCTGAAGCTGAAGCTCCAATACTTTGGCCACCTGATGTGAAGAGCTGGCTCAATGAAAAAGACCCTGATGCCGGGAAAGATTGAGGGCAGGAGGAGAAGGGGGTGACAGAGGATGAGATGGTTTGATGGCATCACTGATTCAATGGACATGGGTTTGAGCAAACTCTGGGAGATGATGAAGGACTGGGAAGCCCGGCATGCTGTAGCCTAATTTCCTTCCAACAATTTTCCATGGGGTCACAAAGAGTCAGACACGACTTAGCAACCGAACAACAAAATACTTTCAAACACTCTCTGAACCTCTTATTCCCTGTTTATAAGCTGGGGATGCATCCATCCGCCCTGCCTCACAGGATCTCAGCAGGAAACACATGTGATGATGCTTTAAAGAGCCTGGAAACTATAGAGGGCTCAGCAGACAAGAGGAGGCAGGTCCAAACCCAAAGGCAGTCCTTTGAGGATGTGCCATCTGCTTGCCTCTGCATGATACCTCTTTGAAACAGGTTAGGCCAGAATGATCAGCCCCCTCTCCAGATAGGTACCCTGAGGCACAGCAAGATCAAGGACTCACCCAAGGACAGGCTGCTGGCTCTTCAAAGATTCAAGACTGGAAATTGAGAAAGAGGAGGAAGAGTAATCCAGGCCAGTTGGAGTTAAGCAAGGAGAGGGTCTTGAAGGAGGTGGAGTGTCACATAGAGAGACACACAGTGCCCATGTGCATAAGCGCACATACACACACAGGTATGCACACACATGTTCACACCTGCTGTTGCTGCCAGCCCAGGCAGAATTAAGAATGTAAGCAGTCTTTGTATGTGGACTTTAGAAAAATGGTACAGATGAACCTATTTGTAGGGCAGGAATAGAGACATAGACGTAGAGAATGAATGTGAAGACACAGTGGGGGAAGGGGAGGGTAGAACGAACTGGGAGATTAGGATTGACATATATATACTCCCATGTGTAAAAGAGACAGCTAGTGGGGACTTGCTATATAGCACAGGGAACTCAGTTCAGTGCTCTGTGATGACCTAGATGGGTGGAATTTGGGGGGCTGGAGAGGGATCCAAGAGGGAGGGGATATATGTACACATAACTTTGGGCTTCCCAGGTAGAACTAGTGGTAAAGAACCCACCTACCAATGCAGGAGATGTAAGAGATGCAAGTTCAATCCCTGGGTTGGAAAGATCCCCTGGAGGAGGAAATGGCAACCCACTCCAGTATTCTTGCCTGGAGAATCCCATGGACAGAGAAGCCTGGTGGGCTTCAGTCCATAGGGTTGAAAAGAGTTGGACACTAGTGAATCATCTTAACACACATAGCTGATCCACTTCACTGTACAACAGAAACTGACACAGCATTGTAAAGCAATTATACTAAAAAAAAAAAATGTGTATACTTTAGTACTAGCTAGACAATTATCCTGTTAATCCCACTTCTAATGTCTTCCTCCTTGTCCTTGGACAAAACTAGGAATCTCTTTTATTTTTTCTTTTTTGGGCAACCTCTTTTAGGTTCACAATTCAGCCCCTTCTCCAGCTGGCACTGTTTCCATGCCTCCCACGTGGCCCCTCCTCACCCCACAAGTTTCCATCACAACCCTCTCAGCCCAGTGAAGCCTGACAAATCCTTCTTGCAAACATGTATGTCTCAGGCTCAGCAGAACCTCCCAAAATAAAATAAAAACAAGTTTGAAGTGCCTCCAGATAACTCAAAGTGTTCCGCTCATAGCAGCGTTAACAGCATCTGCTTTCTCCCCAACAGCACAAACATTTCTTGTCTGCAGTAACCATTCAGGCCAAGTCCAAGGACATCCAGAGAAGCCTGTTGCCCCAAAGACCCAAGATAACTGGACGACAATGAACAGATTCCCCCTACCTTCCCACCCAGAGAGTGTTGGGAGTCAGAAGAAGGAAGACAGCTGGTCTCTTGTGTAGACAGAGCATGACAAGAACAATCATAGGAATTGTCAATGTCACTTACTATGGGCCAGGCACTGTTCTAAGCACTTTGCCTACATTTGCTCATTTAGTCCTCATTCCAACTCTGTGACACAGATATTATTATTGTGCCATTTTACAGATGGGGACACTTGCAGAGACTGAGACCATATAACAACCCAAGATCAGCATCCTCTCTTGGCAATCATTGCTGGAGCATAAAAATGGCTGCCCCTCGAGGTGGGTGTGCACACTCCACTTTGCCACAGTCCTCACCACCCCCTGTTGTATCACACTTTGTCTGCTTGGCTCATTTAAGTCACTTGCTCCACCCTTGCATGTGTCTGGGTTTCAACTCAGACACCATACTGTCTCCTCCCATGTGCTTCATCTGCCCTCATCCAAGGAGTCAGGATCTGAGACCTGAAGATCTGAAAAAAGTTCCACCCTTCCCCTTCCTTTAGACCGACTCCTCCAGGAAGTCTTCTTTGTCTAATCATTAATTCTGCAGGTACCTGAGGTGAAAGGATTCCTGCAGGTCATCTTTTTGCTTCCCTGGTGGTTCCGTGGTAAATTATCCGTCTGCCAATACAGGAGACATGGGTTCAGTCCCTGGGTGAGGAAGATCCCCTGGAGGAGGGCATGGCAACTCACTCCAGTATTCTTGCCTGGGAAATCCCCTGGACATGACTTAGCAACTAACAGACAACCCATCAGTTATATATGAGAGACTGGGTAGAAAAGCGCCATGAAACGCTGCTCCCTGCCTGCCCCGTCACCCATCCCCGTCCCACCAACATGGTCTCAACTCCCGTTCCTCCCCATGGCAGGGAAAAAGGGCTTGTGCTGTTCGCAGGCTTATTTTACAAATGAAGGAACTGAGGCAAAACTCTGGGTCCCTCTTTGCAACATACGAGGCAGCTCTCAGGTCCCAGGTCTCCCTTGCCACCCCAGGGAAGGCTGTTTTCCCCCTCATCACTCTTCCCCTTCTGACTCTTCTTTTAGTTCCTCAGCTCTAGGACCAGGTCTGGGTCCCCTTGGCATTCTCCTGGGCACAGGCCTCCGGGGGCCCAAGCCTGGAGCTCCCACTGAGCCTCCTCCCCGATACTCAGGCCCTCTATTCTGCCTCCCCCATTTACAGTCACCCCAGCCCCTCTTTTCCCATGTTCCTCTCTCCCCTCTGCACCGCCCTCCACAGGAGCTGAGGGACATCACTTTGATCATTCCCCTGGCTGGCCCTCCTTCCCAGGGCCCCAACCACTTGAGAGACACCCCCTTTTCTGGGGTTGGCAGTGGAGTCTTGGGCCCATCCAGGATCATCATTTCTTCGGAGCCTTTGAAGCACAAGCCCTGGCAGATCACTGAGCTTCTGTTCTCTCTTCCTCCCCTGGATACTGCCTGTCTCTGGAGCCCCCCAGCACCTCCCAGACAGCTGTGCAGGCTGCGCGCAGCACTCCCTGCCCCGAGCAGCCACATGCTGCAATCCTAATTGCCACTCACTAGGCATCACGGCACGTCCCTCACGTCCTGCCCTGTGCAGCTGCCAACTGGAGAGAGTGCTGCCATGGTCTGTCACTCCTGCAGACAGGGTGGGGGGGTGGGGTCGGGGGGGCCTCTCCTTGCCCCCACTGAGCACCCCCACCCCCACCACCAGGCCTCTAAATGCCCTCAAGCAACTGAGGGTGGACCTCAGGGACTGGGAGGAAAGGTCCCCCCAGCTGGGGAAATCTCGCTTGGCTGTAATTAAACTCCGCCACCATGCTGGCGGCAGACAAAAAGGAACCCATAATGGGATTAGAATTGTCATAAATTAAAATCATAAATTCAATAAACGCCTTATCGGCCTCCCTCTGGAAACGGTTGGCCTACAGTGGCCGGCTCTGATAGGCATAATGGAGACGCTGTGGGAAGACGGGTCAGGGCAACCAGGCAGGCAGCAGGCAGGGAAGACTCTGGCCCAGCTGCCAGCCCAAGCTGATGGGGCCTGGCCAAGCGGCCCTTCTCCAGAGAACCTCCCATGAGGGCAGACCATGGCACTTGGTAGTGCTTCAGAACCAGCCGTGGCTCCCTAGTACCCCCACAACTTAATGCAGCCTGGCTCTTCACCAACTTCCCACTTTAAAATCTGCTGACACATGCCTCTGCTACCCACTGCATGGGCATCCATAGAATGACCTCTGGCCTCAAATGTGTGATGTGATAGAAGGACATGCTTTTTATGCTTTTTTAATGTGGTAAAAAGTCACCTAATACAAAACATAGTATTTTAACCATATTTAACTGTGTAGTTCAGTGGCACTAAGAACACTCACATTGTTGTGCAACTCTCACCATCATCAGCTCTTGAATTTCTCACCTTCCTAAACTGAAACTGTCCCCATTAAACACTAACCCCCATCCCCCCAACCCCAGTCCCTGGCATCTATCAGTTCTCTTTCTGATTCTATGAGTCTGACTATTAGAAGGGCATGCTTTGACACAGTCAAGTTCTGGGTTCTGAATCCCAGCTCCAGCACAGGCCAGTGGCATGCTCTCTGAAAGATATCTGCATTCAGGATCAAATAGCTGCACGTAGTAACAGAGTTCCAAATGAGCACCAGCTTCTGTGCTCACCGATGGGGGAAACAGCAGTGAGCAAGACACACAGGTCACAGATCTGGCATTCTAGTGGGAAAGACAGACGCATGCAGGTTTTGCATGTGTTAATCATCAATTCTGCAGGTGCCTGAGGTGAAAGGATTCTGACATTACTATGATTGTCCTTGTCAACAATTTCAGGAATTGTTTTGTTTCTAAGTCGTGTCTGACTCTTTGCGACCCCATGGACTGTAGCCCACCAGGTTCCTCTGTCCATGAGATTTCCCAGGCAAGAATACTGGAGCGGGTTGCCATTTCCTTCTCCAGGAAATCTTCCCAACCCAGGGATCAAACCACGTCTCCTGCACTGCAGGTAGATTCTTTACCGACTAAGCCAGGAGGGGCCACCAAGGGGAAACCCAGGAGACCCGACCAAGCTGAGAAAGGGGACGTGCAGGGGGAGAAGGTATTTGTGAAGAACTAAAGCTGGAGCTGAGATCTGAAGGATACGCCAAGGTGGGGGTTAGTGTTAGTCACTCAGTTATGTCTTACTCTTTGCAAACCCATGGACTGTAGCCCACCAGGCTCCTCTGTCCATGGAATTCTCCAGGCAAGAATACTGGAGTGGGTTGCCATCCCCTTCTTCAGAGGATCTTCCTGACCCAGGGATCGAATCCAGGTCTCTAGCACTGTAGGCAGATTCTTCACCGTCTGAGCCACCAAGAAAAAGCTCTCAATGCAAGGGAGAGTGTGTGAAAAGTAGCAGGGGATCCTAATTTTTCAGGATCTGAAGTTTATACAGCTTGGGTGGGAGGTGGAGGATTTAAAAAAAATAATGCAAAATAGCACTCTTCATTCAAAAGAATGCAAAATTAGGTGTGAAAGTTAATGTTTATTTAGAAAGAAATATAATGAAATAAAGTTAATGTTTATTTAGAATGAAAAAGTATAACTTACATATTTTTAAAGCTGACAAATACCACAAACATTCCAAAATCCGGGTGGGGGGAATTTTTTTTGTTAACTGCCTAGCACCTCTATAACAGTTTCTTACATTTTTGGCTACATACTGTTGGATTCCCCCTTCACATGTCAAGACTTTGTAATCTCATTTTCAAGAGAGAAAACAGAAAGATAATTCCTTCAGCATGTTTGAATAAAATGCACACACACATATATATTAATCTATACACATAATAGAGTTTGTTCATATGGAATGCATAAAACACAAGCTTCACACACAGACACACTCATTGTCTGTAGAGCTGATACAGGTTATGTCCTACTGTTATCTACAGAAAATGGCCCCCCAAAAGATGTCTATGCCCTAATCCCCACAACCAGTGAAGATTTGGTTACATGGCAAATGGGAACCAAGGTTGCAGATGGAATTAAGATTGCTGATCAGCTGACCTAAAATAGGGAGACTGTCCTGGATCATCCAGATGGGCCCAATGTAATCCCAAGGGTCTTAGAGGTGGAAGAGGGAGACAGAAGAGAGAACCAGAGAGATGGCAGCATGAGAAGAACCCGGCCCAGCCTAGCTGGAGGAAGGGGACACAAGCCAAGGCATGCAGGCAGCCCCTAGGAGCTGGAAAAGCAAGGAAACAGATGTTTCTCTGAAGGCAAAAAGGAAAGCAGCCCTGCCTATACCTGGATTTTAACCCTTGATTCAATCCCTGGTCTGGGAACTAAGATCCCATATGCTGCGTGGTGTGGTCAAAAAAAAAAAAGAATCCCAGGAAGAGGACATGGAGGCTGGGGAGTGAGGGAGGATGGGGAGGATGCTATATAAGTAGGACAGATTGAAGGTGGGGCTTGAGGAAGGGGCAATGTCAGGGAGACACCAAGCTTCTGGCTCAAAGATGGGGGGATTCAAAGAGGCAGCGGCGGGTGTCGGGGCTCCAGGAGAGGGATCCTGTGTGCCCACCTTCCCATCCCACCCCCGGCCCACAGGAAAGAGAAGGGAAGTCACTCCTGACTTCCCATGCAGCCTCCCAAACATCACATTCAAAAGAGACTGAGAACTTCCCCCGGCACTATTGCTGCCAAGCGACCCAGTGCCTCAGCCCAGGAGGCAGAGCAAAAATATTGCAGAAAGAGAAATGGGGCTCTCTCCTTGTGAACCACGCAGCTTCTCAGGCTCCCTCAGGAGCCCACCCACTGCTGAGCCCAGTGCTCACCCCCCCCACTTCTCAAGCCCCCGCCCCCTAACCCTCTTGGGGTCTCCATTCCCCAACCTCAACTCTCAAACCAAGCCCAGAGTCATTGCTAGTGCTTATTAAGCCACTAATTAATTGAATTTTTTCCCCTCATTGCATGCTGTTAATTAGTTTCTTGTAGTAACAGAGACTATTATTCTTGGAAGTAATAACTTGGTTCGGGAGGCAGTTTTAATGTTACTTATAATTGCTGGAGGGGGTGGGGTCTTGGGCTCAGGTGGGCGGGACTAATTCAGGAAAGGAAGGGAGTAAAGCAGACACACACAATTCTCTTGCCTAAAAGATGACTTTCTCGTTTGTCTTAATAGTGTCCTGCCTTTTCCAATTTTCTCCAAAGAAACATATTATTTTTATAATATCAAAAGAAAAAAACTTAAGGCAGGAAAAGCCTTAGAGTGTCTAGAAAAATTGTGCCTGGGAGAACGAAGCCATAGAGTGCTGGACTGTGGGGCCAGAGGGCAGTGGGCTTCCCTTGCTCCCACAGCTTCTGTTCCAGGCTGTCCTTTCTGTTCCCTCCCCACGAGCCCGCAGTGAGTCAGCCCCAAAACCAGGGTGCAAAATCAGGACTCTGCCTCTGAGCCCAGGGACCTAACACTGATTCAAGCTGAGTTACAAAAAGAAAATAGCTGGGAGCCATGTGTGCCCCAGATCAGGAATCATGAGGCCACAGTGAGGAGATGACAAATAAAAACAACCAAGGGGACTTCCCCTGTGGTCCAGTGGTTAAGGCTCTGCCTTCCAATGCAGGGGACACGGTTCAATCCCTGGTTGGGAAGCTAAGATCCCACATGCCACAGGGCAAGTAAGCCCATGCACCACAGCAAGAGAAGCCTGAGCTGCTAGATAAAGATAACTAGATAAAGAAGCCCATATGCCGTAATGAAGAGCCTGCTTCTGCCGCAATGAAGACCCAGCAAAGCCAATTTTTTTTAATAAAAAATTAAATAAATAAAAGCATCCAAAATCACAAAGTCCCTCCATCTTCATGGAGCTTGCATTTTAGCAAAAGAAACAGAGAAAGAAGAAAAACAGAAAATAAAAGAGAAGATCATGGGTGCAAAGAAACATACTGGAGATAGGACGGCCGGGGTCTCCTGGAGGAGATGCCATTTAAGCTGCAAACAGAAGGATGAGATGGGAGGAAACCCAAACATAAAAAAAGGGTCTTCTAGAGGACGAGTCTGTGTTTATTCCTGAGGAGGGGCCTCAGTGCACTCCCCCCACCACCAGATTCCTGCTTGTCCGCAGAGCCCTGCAAAAAGCTATCACTCACACCAATAAAAGCACCCGTTAACCTTGAGTCAGCCCTCAATTAGCCACAAGGTCTTAACTCCATCATTAGCCTGGGGGTTAGAGGGGAGGGCAGTGGGAACCGTATCTGATTCCCAAAATGACTTGTGATGTTGTGAAGCAGCCAAACAGAGGCTGACAACTCCTCACTCCTCAACAGGAATTCATTTTGCTCTTCCTCAGTTCTCCCAGGATGAAGAGGCCACTTACCGGCAGGAGGAACATCCTTGGCAGTTCCAATATGACACCCATCCTTTGCTACTGTGGCAGGGGACAGTAATGGGCAAGGCACCTAGGGGCACTGGTGTGCAGATAAATGCTTAACAACCAGCTCTCCAAGGGCGAAAAGCCCTGATTTGCAGCATCTGCCAATTTCCATGTTGTCAATACCCTAGCCAATTTCAAACTACCAAGCCAACATCACTGAACGGAGATGCAGACTGGGGTGAGTCTGCCTGGCACACCACTGCTTTAGGCATGACCCCTCTGCAAGTCTCCCCACCTGCAAAATGAAGATTAAATGAGATCATGGTAAATAACCATCACCCTTGAGAAGCGTCAACAGAGGTTGGTGCTGATAAAGCAGGGGTTCCCTTCTTCCACCCAAGGAAAGCGGAGGAGTCCTGGCGCAAAGTTGAGAAATATCACCCGAGCATTTAGGGATTGAATATCTTGTTAAACCATCTGGGTAGAGATGAGGTGGGGTGGGTTTGCAGGGGAGGTGGCAAGAAAGAGAACATAGAATCAATTCCCACCCCCTGCCAAGCTCAGTGCAGAGTTTCACCAGCTGGGTGGTAGCAGAGGGAAGGAAAATGTAGCACAACTTAGGGTCCCCAGGACGGGGACCAGGCTTGGCTGGTTTACGCTCTATGCCCAGTCCCCAGCCCAGGGCACAGCAGGAAACACGGCTGTTCAATAAATGTTTGCCAGATGAGCTAATGAATGAATCCCAGCGTTCTCTCCAAGTGGGGGATGGGAGCCTTTCCCTCCTCTCTCTCAGTCCACGCACATGCAGAGCAGGCAGCCTGAATTGTGGTTGGTGCTCTGGAACGGATCACCAGGCAAGCCCCCCACCCCTACCCAGGACCCTGGGGTCTGTGGATGGGCCTGTGGTGCTGCATGAGAGCAGGTTAGAGACAACCTGTGATTCATCACAGCAAATGCCCAGAAAATAAATATCACACTGCCCTAGCCCTTCCCATTGCAGCCTCTAATATCGTTCCTGCGGGAAGAGGCCTTATTATTCAGTGCCTGTGGTGACAGCCAACGAGTAAATCAGTGACCTGGAGATTGCTCCCTGGGGAAATTGGATGTGGCTTCTGGTGATGGCTGCTCTGTAGGTGCTGCGTGGGAGGAGGAGGGGTCATTTGGGGGCAGGAGTCGGGGCGAGGTTTTCACTTGGAGAGAAACTCCCTGCGCATCTTCCTGCTTCCCACGAAGCTCACCTGATAGGGAACTCCACCCCACCCTGTGCGGTCACTTCCCAGGTTCTCACTGGATTGGGAGTACCCCCACCACACCCCCAAGCTGTCACTTGCCTTCCTGGGACAGAACCAGCTCACAGACAGAGACACAACTCAAAGGCAGTATCCTGTGGTCTTCTGGGCACTAGTCCTTTCCAGAGCCTGTCTCCCAAGCCCTAAATTCTATACCAGTATCCACTCTTCCAGGCTGGAGTGGGTGGGAACCCAATCCACCAGTTACAATGATGAGAGATCATATCTATTTTCCCAGTGTTGACACCTAATTCTTTACTGTTTGCCTGGCACATAATAGCCCCTCAGTAAATATTTGTTGAATGAATAGATGAGTAAATGAAGGCCCTAAGAAATGGTTACAGAACGGAACAGGCATGTGTGTGCATTTTTCATCTATTTCTCTGCCTTGTTATGTTCCTAATCTTTTCAAGGACGTACCACCATTTTTCATCACAGCAGCTATATAATGTACTGGGTCACACTCATTTCTAGTCTCTGGCTTTAAACTCTTCTCAGCTTTTCTTCCTTTCCTCCAACTATCATAATGACACTACTCTGAAGTCCTCTTCCCCCATCCAGATGGTGGGCATCATGAACATGGGCCCTGTGTCCACTGACCTCCTCCAGCATCATGTTTTCCTACATCCAAGCAGGCCCCCACGGGACAGACTTCATGGTCAGTCAGATACTAAGCTAGTCAAGGAGCTACTTTGCAGGCAGAGGGCTTTCCTGTTGCCTTGACATTTCAGTGGAGAAGTAAAAGTTCTGGGCACAGTACCCACAGAGCCATGAACTTGGTGAAGATTAAAGGCCCAGTTCCAAGCTCTCTCCCCAAGGTCGGCAGGATACAACAGCGCCAGCTCCACTACCTGCCACTCTGGCAAATCTTTCTCCTAATTATACCTGAATTATGCAAATCAATACCAATGTCGATATAGGATTTCCTCTAACAAGTCAAGAACATGCAAGAAGTAAAGACCTGGGGAGACGGAAATCCATCTAATTAGGAGTGAGTTTCTCTCTTTTTCTCTTGGCTGTGCCAATAAATGGTTGCACGACAACCCCAGAGAAGAGGTCAGCGGGTAGAGCAAACCAGGGCAGAGGGCAGACAGAACGTGAAGACGTGGTGTGAGCCAGAGGAGAGAGGACTGGGAGGCTGTGGTCACCCTGAGAGCATGATGGATGTAGCATCATTCACAAACAGAAATGGGATTTTGGAGTCTCTCTTTCCATCAAGCAGTTTAAAATCTGCCAAAGCTGGAAGTTGGGGGCCCAGGAACACATAGTCTCTTACTATAAGGCATAGTCTCTTATCTCTGGAGACATGCACTAAGAAAGAAAGAAAGAGAGAGACAGAGGGAGGAAGGAAGGAGGCGAGGGGAAAAGAAAGAAAGAAAGAGGGAGGGAGGGAGGGCTTTCATACAGTGAACTTATGCTATGTGCCTCTGAGAAGCATTGTACCTCCAGGCTCTCGTTTAACCCTCAACACTTTGACTTAGGTATTGTTATGACCCCATTTCAAAGATGTAGACTGTGAGCTCAGAGAGGTGAAATATCCTGCCAAGTTTCCATGGCTGTAAGCAGAGTAATGAGTTTATGTGCTCAGTCATGTCCAACTCTGTGCAGCCCCATGGACTGTAGCCCATCAGTCTCCTCTGTCTATGGGATTTTCCAGGCAAGAATACTGGGGTGGGTTGCTATTTCCTCCTCCAGGGGATCTTCCTGACCCGTGTCTTCTGTGTCTCCTGCACTGCAGGTGAATTCTTTACCCACTGAGACATTGGGGAAGCCTGTAAGCAAAAGGCTGGAGCATCAGTTCTTCTTGTCCCATCGCACTTATTGCTTCATTATATGCAACTGGGGCTCAAAGGCAGAATGTGGGCAGGCAGAGAGCTGCATTTGGAGGGGTGAAAGAGAGGACAAGGACACCTACCTTGAAGCCATAGGACCCTTAGGCCTAGGCACCACCTCCAGCAGACCCCTCCAGCAAGGAAGAAGCAAGGAGGCCTGAGTTTATCATGAGGGCTGGCTTAACTCCCTTTGCACTTAATCCTCAATCATTTTATTATAGCTTGTCTTCTCCAGGTAGACTGGAACACAAATGACAAGTAATTTATATACTCCATGATCAAACATCCTCCAAGCTGATGGCCCAGCATAAGGCACTATAGCATAGTGGCTAAGATCTTGGCCTCTGGAAGCAGACTGTGTCTATCCACTGGCTTACAACAAGTTACTCTCCATACCTCAGTTTTTCCATCTCTAAAATGGGGCTGATGACAGTGCTTGATACATACTAGAAACTATGTTAGCTGTTGTTATTGTTCAAGGCAGGGCACCAGGTCTCAAGATGACCGAGGCATCATCTCTGTCCTTGAGGAGCTCATAATATAAGAAGAATGGGAAAAAGACAGTGCTGTGGTATGTCAATTACAGAGATAAGCAAAGGGGCCAGGGGAGACCAGGGAGAAAGCCCTTAACTCTGCCTGGCTTTGTCCTTTAGGGAGGCATGTTATAGTCAGGGAAGGCTTCCTGGGAGTGGTGACACTAGGTGATGGTGTTTTAGTCAGTACATCGTGTCCAATTCTTGCGACCCCATGGACTATAGCCCTCCAGTCTCCTCTGTCCATAGGATTTTCCAGGCAAGAATACTGGAGTGGGTTGCCATTTCCTTCTCTAGGGGATCTTCCCGACCCAGGGATCGAACCTGGGTCTCTTGCATTGCAGGCAGATTCTTTACTGACTGAGCTATGGTGTTTGCAAGCAGAGGGCTCAGCCTGTCCAAAGGCCTGGAGGCGTTCAGAAAGTCTGTGGCAGGCAGCTGGAGGAGCTGAAGCTGGAGAAGTGGGCAGGGCCTTGCCTCCCAGAGATTATGACCACCCATCTAAGAGGTTGAGATTTCATCCTCAAGTGCCAGGGAGACCCTGAAGAGAGGCAGGATGAGCCTTGAACTTTGGAAGGGTTGCCCTGCATTTGAGTGAAGGCTGGAGAACAGGTGTAGAGGAGGTGAGGCAGGAAGCTGAATCCTAGCGCTCAAGCCCCCAGCTCCTAGCTCCCAGCCAGACTTCCCTCTGGGGGGGCTCCTGTGGGAACCCAAGCTCAGCGGGACTGGGGAAGTTATTAATCGCTCCACGACGCCGCAGGCCATGGTCCATTTGCTGCTTTTCTCAGTCTGTTTTGAAACTGTGAAATGAGCCCCAGTCTTCAAGGCGGCCGTAATAACCATCCCGATTCTGACATTTAAATTACAGATGGCATTTTCAATTAAACAGGCGCTCTCAGCAGGTTTAATTTAGCTATCAGTTCTGGTCTGTTCTTTAAGTGCTAAAAAAAAAAAAAAAAAAAGCCAGCAATGAATTCTAGGTCTCTTTCCAGGAGGAGGGAGGGTCTCTGAAATGTGACATAACTCTCATCTTCTGGCTCTCATGGGGACTCAGGCAGCCTCCTGTAGACAGTCACAGTCCACTGAATTCACTCTTGTGCACTCCCAAAAGCACTCACAAAACTACACACACACACACACACACAGACTCCCAGCTACAAATCCAGTGGCTTCGAGGGCATCGTTGAAACAAGCGTTGAGAGGCTTGTGTCCTCTCCTATTTGATTTAAAAAAAAAAAAAAAAAGCAAGAGATTCAGGAACCAGACAAACTTGGACTGAGATCTTTGCTCTACCACTAACTTGCTGTGTGACGTGGAGCAACTTACTTAACTTTGCTGAGTCTCTATTTTCTCAGTTGTAAAATGAGAATAAAGATGAGACCAAGTTGGAATAAGTATTAAAGTGTCCAGCACTGGTGCTGGCTGATATAAGTGCCAATAATCCTTGTGCCTCTCCTTTCTTCTTCCCTTACTTAGACTGTCACCCATCAACTTGGAGCTCTCCCAGTTAAGATTTCCATTCGTTCGGTCTTGGGTCCAAGATGGTGGCAGCTCGCTGTCCGCGGTGCTGAATCACACCGCCGAACCACACCTATCGCTTACTTTCAGTTCCTCATGAGTTATCTCCTCCCTCCTGCCTGGTTGGTCTGCTCTGAGAATCTCCCTCAACCCAGGTCACTACTACAGGTGAGTTGGGAGACAAAGGTCCAAATTTTCTCCTAAGGTTCTGCCTCCCCATATTCCAAAGTCACTGAAATCCAGGCTGGGGAGCAGTGCAACTCAAAGAAACAACGTGCCTGGTCCCTGTCCTCCAGCCCTTACTGACACAGGAAATCCTCAGTTTCAAGACTTTTCAAGAAAAGTCCAGCTGCTGGGCTCCATCAGGTCGTATCTGAGGTTTTTGTTGTCCTAGGTTGATCCCTGCTCTATTTTGGGGTTCTGAACAGGATGTAAACAGGCTGCTTTCTCTGGCCACAGCATGTGCTGGTTCAAGGCCAGGGAGAAGCTGACTCTGGAGAAGCTGCAAGTGGCCAATTATAGTGTATTTGCATGCAGTGCCTGTCCCCTCACCCTAGAACACTTGTAATCAGGTGGAATTAGGGCTGAGGGAAGGTCAAGACAGAGATTATCACCCCTACTTTACAGACCAGCTAACAAAGACCCAGAGAAAACCAGAAATCTACCCAGTATATCACGTCATATCTAATTTCACAGTCAAGCCCATACCAGCAGGTCAGGTAAATGTTCGCCCAAAGAATTAGAAATTGGGGGGTCAGGAGGCTGCAGCCCAGAATCTTGTTAAAACAATATTCCCATGACTGTGTGTTTGGGGCATGGCTGGCTCTCCAAGGGAGGGTTTTATATGAGAGAAAGCTCTTTGGCTCTGGTAGAAACTTGTTTGCAGTTCACAAAGCACTTTCACAACCACTCACCTCCTTGGCTCTGGCAGCAGGCCTGTGTGCTAAGTACTATTATCCCATTTCAAAGGGAAGGAAGTTGAGGTTCACAGAAGTGAAGTAACTTGTCCAAGGCCATCCTGAGAGAAAGCAACAGGATGTAGACTTGAACTCTGGACATGGGAAGCTCCATTCTCCTTGTTCTAATGCCCCAGGCCACTTTACTAGGAAGGGAAGAGGAGCTGGCAGGAGCCAGGGGGGGCAGATGCCCTCTTAGGGAAAAAATATAGGGACCTGAAATTGAAACTACAGGTATTCAAACCATACTCAAGAAGGTACATGGGTACATATATCCACATGCTCTCTTCCAGAGGCCTGGAGTTGCCTATATGTCTTAGGGGAAAAAACTAATAAAATCTGATATTTGTTTTGAGTACCAACTGTGCCCAGAGTTGCACTGAGTGCTTTATGTACAGCATCCAACTTCATTCTTATGACTGCCCAACAAATTGATCCAACATTTCTTCCTATTTGACAGATAAGTTCAGAGAGGGCCCAGCATCACACAGCCAAGAAGGGACGAGCTGGTCACTCTGCACCAGGGCCTGAGCTGGGAACCCTGTGCTCTGCCACTCTCAGAACCTGACACCAAGTCCACTGCTATGCTTATCATCACCTACCCTCTGGCTCCTGAGATCCCTTGTCCCTGGTGGACAGGGGCCAGGAAGTCCAACCAGGCACTTGAGGACCTCTAAAAACCAGGTCTCTGCCAGCTCTGCCCTCTGTCCTTCTCATTTCCTTCCTGACTCTAGAACCTTCCCAATGTTTCCACACTCCCTCCCCAGCCTAGGTCCTCCTCCTCTCAGCCCTTCCTGTCCACCCAAAGGAAACCAGGGCAGGGATGCTGACCTCCCTCCCCACACCTGTGCACATAGCTGATCCCAGAACCGAGATCCGGAGTTGGCAGAATCAGGCTGACCCTCAAGAGATGCACATCTATCCCCTCCCCCAACATGGCCTAAGTTTCCTCACCTGTAACTGGAAAGGTGTGGGGTCAGGGCCAGGGAGTGACTTGAATGCATACCCCTTAGACAGAAAGAGCCAGCACTCAGGTGGGTGTGAAACAGGACTCTCCTCTCCATCCTCTTCCTCCTCCTCCTTCCTTGATCCCTAGGGGCAGTTGTTTGATTGACAGGGTAGATCTTTCTGAATGTGGTTGGGGGTGGGGAGTATAATACAAAAAGGCAGCTGCAATATTAAAACACGACTTTACATTGAGGGGAGATAAAACAGATACTCAGTGTTCTCACAATGCAGGATAGAGATAATCCAACTCAGCAAAATTGTCTTGGCCACAGGTGGATCAGACTATGGCGGGGCAGGAGGCAGGCAGGATTAACTGAGGAGTCAGCAGAGCTACTGTGGGTGAGACCCCCCACCGCCCCCCTCCCCAGGTTCCCGCTCCTCTCTCCTTAGTCAGGCCTCCAACCCCTCAGGAACCCCAGCCTGGATCGGACATGCCCCCTCCCCTCCTGGCAGCTCCCTTGGCTCCAGCTCATTAGCCCTGAAAAACCAGCTCAAATCCAGGGGGAGGATTTTTCAGCTAAAATATCTCCATCTCAGGCTAGTTTTTTTCTCTCTTCCCCACATCATTAGTGAAAGTGCAGTCTCTGAAGCTCCCAGGCTGTGTGGTGAAGAATGCCCCCCGCCCCGTCCCGGGGCACCCCTGGCCAGACAGAAGGCTACATGCTGGGATCTGGCCTGGGGGTGGGCTGGGGGAGCAGATGGCTCTGGAGACCAAAAAGGAGGCAGAGGGAGTCCCAGCAGAGCCCCTTGTATCCTGCCCAAGAGGATGCTGAGTCCCCAGAAAACTGGAAGCAACTTCTGTCAGCAGGGCGGTGGTCAACTGAATGCTTGTCCTGCACCAAACCCTGAGCCAAACACCCACTCATCCCTGCCCGAGGCTGTGTGGGGTGGGACTCTACGTTAAACTTTCATGGCACTGCCCAGCCTCCTCCTCTCAGCCCTGTGGTTCTCAGTGACTCCATTCCAAGCCTTTCCCATTAGAATGCCACTCCTCTCACCACGATAATTAGCTCAGAAGTTGGGAGTATGAACCCACTGGACTTGATGCCAGAAAGACACGGGCCTGGGGGTTCTCAAGTCCCTTCTGGGGTGGGACTGCCTGGGATGAAGCCACACAGAACTGAGAGACAAAGAGAAAAACCCAAGTTCTGAATATACTGTTGGAGTTCCTGGATCCAGCTTTACCTGAAAGAAAGCTATACTGGACTTTTCTGTTATGTGAGCCCCAAAATCTACTTGTTACTTAAACCACTTTGAATTGCCTTTCTGTCAATCATAGCTGACAGACTCACAACCAACATAAGCATTTTAGCACACCTCTTTTTTTCCATCAGGAAACTGAGGCCCAGAGAGGTTACACTACTTGCCCCAGGTCACACAGCTATCACTCTGTGGATATCAAGCCAGTGATGGGGGTGGGGAGGGGAATTCCCAACTGGAACTTGTTCCCCCTGAGGTTCTGAGAGGAAGGGGGCTGGGAGAGGCTCTGAGGCTATTTTCAGCAGGACAAGGGACAAAAAGGTAACAGGTTGCCATGGTTGCCACCAGCTCACTGTGTGGTTCCAGACAAGCAACCTCACCTCTCTGAGCCTCAGGCTGGCAACAAAATGTCTCACCCTGTAGAGTGCAGGTGGCCGTCAGGCAGGCAGGATGACTGCTCTTGTCCCTCACCCCAGCGGTCTGTGAGCAGGCGGCTTCCCCAGCCAGGCAACGGAGGTTCCCCCCACCCTGAGGTCAGGCACTCCCAACCATACACACACTCCACCTGGTTTTAAATGTCTCTCAAATACCAAATTCAATTTCATATAACTCCACCAGCTCTGCAGTGCAGAATTCATTGGATGAGGAGCTTGCTTTTCAGGGAATAATTCATTTTTCCGGTGTTGGAGAGGAGAGTAATTGATCCAGGGGGCCGACGCCTCCCTCCCTTTCTCCCTCCTTGGGACCATCTGATTCCAAATGCAGCTCTGAGACTGCTAGGTCAGAGTCAGGGGGCTTCTGCTTTAATATATTGGATTGTTCCACACGGCGGTGACGAAAAACAAGATTTAATTCCCCGAGAAACACCAGCAGAGAAAATCATTTCCCTGCCTGCTTCTCCCTTCCCTTTTTTTTTTTCTTTTTATTTTTTTTCAGAGACATCTTTGTCTTTGTGCAGGCTTTACAGCCAGCCTTGCTACAACCCTATACCACCAGAGACTTCTTGAACCTGCCTACCCCATCTAGAGTCCTATTTTCCTGTCTTGAAGAAGATTCAAAACCCTCTCTGCCCACCCCCCCCCCTCAATTAAGGGTCCCTGAGGACAGATGTTTCTATTCGTATTTGGAGGACATTATGGTGATTGCTGTTGTTCAGTCTCTAAGCCGTGTCCGACTCTTCGCGACTCCATGCGTTGCAGCACACCAGGCTCCCCTGTCCGTCACTATGTCCCAGAGTTTGCTCAGATTTCTGTCCGTTGACATGATGCTTAGCACGTTGATAAATTACAACAAGCCTGGGGAGAAGACCACATAGTACCACAGCTCTGACTGATGGGACAGGAAGCTAAGAGCTGGCCAAGGAAGTAATTTACTTTCCTACCACCTCTCAGATCAAGAGTCCACTCACTGCCTCCTCCAGGAAGCCTCCCCTGATTAAGGTCCAAGTTAGCTATCCATCTTGGAGCTTCCAAAATACAATGGGCTCCCCCATCACAGCCCTTTTACTATCTGATGGTAGTTGCCAGACTTTTATGTATGTAACAAACTAGTCATAGCACTTGCTATGTGCAGGCCCTGATCCAGGTGCCTTCCAAATATTAATTCATTTCAATCCTCCTAACAACCAGGAACTATGATCAGCCCCATTTTACACACAAGGAAACTAAAGCACCAACTGGTAATGTGACTTGGCCAAGGTCACACAGGTAGGGATAGCGAGAACTGGGAATCCAGGTGTCTACTCCTTTAGTCTATGAGCTCCCAAGGGACAGGGACCCTGTCAGTTCACTAAACCCAGAGGCCCCCACCCTCTAACAATCCCACCACTTACAGGACAGAAAACCCCGTAAAAGTCGCAAGGGAAAGCCCCTTGATGTGGAGCGAATTCCAGCTCTGGAGTGAGACAGTCATCGGCTAGATTCCAATTGTGTGTCCTTGGGTGGGACTGCACTGCTCTGAGCCTTAATTCTGTCACTGTCTCTCAAACAGGAATGAAAACAGCACACAGGTGCACTAGGAGGATTAGATAAAGCCATGCACCAATAGCGCTTTGAACACACCTAACATGTAGTGAGGACTCGTAGGTGTGAAAGATCCTGGACTCGAAAATGGAGGCTTTGGGGATACACTTGCCACGCTCAGAAAAATAACAAAACCTTATCAATCCAAGTCAATGAAGCGAGCTCTGAAATCTGGGTGGAAGGGTGGATTTTTCTTAATAGTGGTAGTAAGATGGGTGAGTTGCCAAGAACTACCAAGAAGAATTTTGCAAAGCACATGCAATCCATTTATTTCTAGGAGTTACTGAGATGTGGGAGAGTCTGAAACAGGGGCTCACAGGACCAGAAACAGCACTTGATGGGTGTTTCAGTCATTCAGCAAGTGTGTATCCAGTGCCTTGGAGCCATGTGGAAGTGTGAGGGGCACAAGCATTGTGGGCCCTTTGGATCCAGCTAGCTCTGCTGCTGACTGCTTTGTGACCTTGACCGTGAGACCCACCCTCAGAACCGCAGCTTCCTCATCCATAAATTGGGATGACAAAATGAAGCCTCCCCTGGGACTGCTGTGGGGGGCCAATCATGTAACCAGGGTAGCAGATCGAGATCAATAACAGCAGCAGCAGTCAGCCCAATCCCATCAACCTCCCATCTTGTGCAAAAAACCTCAGAGGCACTGGGAGCTGAACCTGGAACCTGACTCCTTGGAGCAGCAAAGCAGGTGGGCAGGTGGGGATGCAGGTCCCATTTTATAGATAAGGGGCAAAGGGCTTCCCATGTGGCACTAGTGGTAAAGAACCTGCCTACCATTGCAGGAGACATAAGAGACACGGGCTTGATTTCTGGGTCAGGAAGATACCTTGGAGGAGGGCATGGCAACCCACTCCAATATTCTAGCCTGGAGAATCCCCATGGACAGAGGAACTTGGCGGATTACAGTCCTTGGGGTTGCAAAAAGTCCGACATGACTGAAGCAACTGAGCATGCACACACATATAAGGGGCAAAGCCAAGTGAAATCCAAGTGTTTCTGTCTTCAAATCCATGCACTTGACCCTGGATGAGCAGCCTCCCTGATTCCTGGGAGAAGAAGGAAAGAGGGAGATCAGGGCTGGGAGGAGGCTGGGGACCCCTGTGTACAGGTTCATTTATCAAAGGTGACCCCAGAATGGAGTCCATGAGGCTGAGACAGGTCACAGAGAGATCCTCTATGGGAGGAAAAGTAGGGGAGGGTGCCAGGCGGCCTGGGATGGAGACTGGTGAGTGATCAGAGAGCACTGGAGCCTCAGAGAGCAAATGCCTGGTATGTGCAGGGGTCCCTGGATTCCCATGGAGCCTCCCTCTGTGTCTTACAAACATCACCTGGGTGGCTGAGTCCCTGCTCTTCATCTCCCTTCTTTGGCTCCAGCCCCTCCCCTAATCCAGGCAGTTCTTCCTTACATCTAACTGAAACCTTTCTTGCTATATCACCAAGACCCTCACTGAAGCACCAGAAGATGTCCCCAGCCCTGCCTGTGCCATCTGCAAGCTGGTGGCGCTCCTGGCTCAGGGCGGTTATCTTGCTGACAATTAATTGGCTTTTGTTAGAGGAGAATGAATACCATCTCATCTTAATCTTCCTCATTATTCTCCTTGTTCAGCAGAGTCAACACAAGATTAGGTTTAATTTATGGGGAAAAAAATAGCAAAGTCATTACTCACCAGGAGATCAGGATTGGATCTGCCTGGGTGTTCTGTGTTCACTGTAAGCAAGGGGCCACGAGGAAGGCTTGGAGTTCTGCTGAGGCAGGGACAGGCTGGGGGGACCTTGGCCCCCAGATCTGTTTGGGGCTGAATCCCTGGAGACCATCAGCCCTTTCCAGTCTTACAGAACTCAGGCCTCAGAGGACCCAGCCTCCTACATGTTTCTCAGGAGCCTTTGCCATAAGACCAGTCCCAAAGGAGGGCAGGGAGCTCAGCTTCTGAGGACGCAGACTCAACCCGAGTCCACGGAAATAAATCAGGATTTGGATTCAAATTCTGACTTCTGAGACCACTTCCTCTGCAGAGAACTAGCCAGAACCGGCCCTGCCTGGGGACTCCCTTGACAATGCTGACACTTAGTGGTGTTTAGAAGTACTGGTCCTTCCTTCCATCCTCCCTCTACATCCCCAAGCAAACCATACATGTACAAAAAAAATCCAGATTTACAAAGTAAATCAGAAAGGGAAAGAGGGACTTTTAGCCATTCAAAATGGCTAACTATATTTCCACCAAGAAGTCTAAAAGAAAATTCATCTTATCTTGCCTGACTCCTTAATCAAAATGGCCCAGACCCCTTAGCACCCCCTCTTTCTGCCTGGGGCGATAATAAGCAGAGAAGCCCAGAAGCCTCACAGTCCTTGTCATTTTCAACTCTTTCCACTTCCCCGGCCCCAACTCTGTCCTCTGGCACGTGCTCATCTTGGATCCTGTACCACAGCAGAGTAGCTAGGACCAGCTCAACTACTTACTCGTCTTATGACCCTAGGCTAGTTACCCAACATCTAAGTCTTATCTCTTTCATTCATAAAATGGGAGTGCCTGCATCTACCAGAGAGGGCCACTGAGCAGATTAAAAAGCCTGTGTGTTTAGCACAGGAACTGGCAGCAGAAAGTCCTCAGCAAATACCTATCACCCTCACCACCATCATCACTATCATCCTCTTCATCCTGCTTCTCTGAAAATTTCGTTTCATCCACTAAACTGTAAGCTTCTAAAGGTGACTCAGTGGTAAAGAATTCCCCTACCAGTGCAGGAAACACAGGTTCAATCCCTATGTTGGGAAGATCCCCTGGAGGAGGAAATGGCAACCCACTCCAGTATTCTTGCCTGGGAAATCCCATGGACAGAGGAGCCTGGCAGGCCACAGTCCATGGGATCACCAAAGAGTTGGACACCACTGAGTACACATGCACACACCTCCAACTCCTCATCCCCAGCTCCTGCTAGACCGAAGAGATTTTTTTTTCCTTAAAGTACACTGATATCATCTCTGCTTCTTGTAGTATTTATAGCTTATTAGATAGAGCACACAGTAGGTGCTCAGGAAACTCTCAGGATCACCTGCCAACGTCTCCAACTTCATGTCAAACCACTTCCCCACTTGTTCACTGAGCTCCAGTCATGCTGGTTGCCTTTCTAATCTGTGAGTAAGTTCATTCCCAACCCCGGGCCTTTGCATTTACAGCTCCTGCAATGTTCTTCCCCCAGATACCTGGTTTCTCATAACCATTCAAATGTCACTTTCTCAGAGAGATCCTCCCTGATCACCTTGACCGTGCACAGCAGCACTTCCACGCTCACTCTATAGACTTTACTGTGCTATAGAGGTCAAGTGCCTAAGCGGCTGGGTAGAACTCCAGTTCTACCACTTACTAGCTGTGTGGCCTCAGACAACTTGCTTTACCTCTCTGTGCTTCAGTTCTCATATGTAAAAATGGAAATATTAATAATAATGGTTCCTACTTCATAAGGTTATTATGATGAATCAACATATGTAAAGCTCTTGGAGTAGTGCCTGTTGTCTCTAAGTGTTATATCATGTTGGTAATTATCCTGTTTATTTAATTGCATGTGTTTATGTTTCTCCATCTAGACTGTATATTCCAGGAAGACAGAGGCCTCCTTTGCTTTATCCATGCCTGGTAGAGAGCAAGTGCTTAAAAATATCAGTTGATTAGAAAGAAATCTTAGGGCCAGGCAGGCCTCTCCTTAATCATGTTCAGGTGCCTTTGAGCTAAGTGGCCAACCAATCGGCTATCTCTGGCTTTCACACTCTCAGGGCCCTCGGGCTCCCCCTGATGGACAGCGAGTAAGTTTTGTTTTGTTTTGTTTTGTTTTTTTCCTTGAGGCAGATCGCAGCCTGCTGTAGCTGTCAAATTTCCGCGCCCACGTAGGGGACAGTAAACCTGACTCTTTGGAGTCAGACGCACCTGTATCACCCACTCCAGTATTCTTGCCTTGAGAATCCCAGGGACAGAGGAGCCTGGTGGGCTGCCATCTATGGGGTCACACAGAGTCGGACATGACTGAAGCGACTTAGCAGCAGCAGCAGCAGCACCTGGATCAGAACTTCTCCAGTTATTCTGCACGTCATACGCCAGGTAAGTCTCTCATTCGAGCCTCCTTATGGGCAAAAGAGGGGTAACGACGGCCCTTGCCCCCTCCACCATATCTAACTTGGTCATAGGCAGTGTGGTGTGAGGGTACCCTGTGCATAGGGAGAACTGCAGGCCCCCATACCCCCAACGTCAGCCCTTGGATGATGCACAAGAAGCCATCTCGTCTTCCAAAGTTAAACACCACCAGGTATCCGCTGATCTTCCAGGGACAGACACGCAGGGACAGCCTGGAGCACCCCATTATTTGAGCCCCCTGGGTCTCCTCTGTGGGCCCTGTGCCCTGGGGAAAGAATCTGGCCTCTGTCCCTCTGGCTCCTTCCACTGAGAGCCAGCAGTTGGCTGGAGAGGGCCTTGCTGGGCTTGCATCCTCATATTTACTTGACCCCCACCTCCCTGGCTGCTGTCTCCCCCACCGTGGCCTCAGAGGCCAAGGGTTCCCTGTCTCACTCCACACTTGTTTCCAGATCTCACAGTGCCCTTGGCTTTGGCTGAAGACCACAGACACTGCAACTCCTATATCTCCAGCCCAGACTCCTTATGGCCCTCTTTCCTGAACACCCCCTGGGGGAGTTCTCCCTACCTACAGCACCTTTCATGCCTCCCATACCCCTGCCCTGACACCTAGTCCTTGCGGACCCCTGGACTCAGATTCCTGGCCTCTCATACCCACTGCAACTCTCTGTCCAATCTCTTCCCAAACCCCAAGTGTTGTCTCTGGTCCTGATTCATCCCCATCTGGTTCCCCATGTGCCTATCCTATTCCCTCACCCCCAAAGTATCGCCTTGCCCATTATTCCTTTACTTAAAGCTGGGAGCTCAAGGGGTAACTCTCTTCCTTCATGGCTCCTCAGCAAACTGGGTCCCCAGGGTAAGGCATCGCTTACCCTGTCTGATTGGCAACTCAGGTGCATGTGAACAATGCCTTCCCCACTGGACTGTGAAATCCTCTAGAAAGGGCCAAGGGTGCTCATGGGACAGAGGGCTGTGGCTGCACCTTCAGACTAGGAGTTTTCAGGGATGTGTCTTCCCTATCTGACTGAGGATGCTCCCAGAGCAGGGAACATATCTCCACCATTAGATTGGATATAGCCCTTCCCCAGATGCCCCATCCTCAATGTGTCCAGGCAGTGACTTTTCCAGGGACAAGGAGTGTCTTTCTCAACCTTGTAACCTTAGGACCCTGCACTAGGCCTGGCCCCAGGTTGGGGCTTCAAGAATCATGGGTGAATAAATAAACCAAAGAACAAACGCAGGCAGGCTGCAGCTTAAACTCTGCAAGCCCACTGACCAGCAGGTGGCATCAAGGAAAGCTGGAGGGGCAGGGAGATTTTATTGGTTATCCTTTTGGAGAGAACAGATTTCTCAAGACCCTCAACCACCCCCAAGACCAGCAGCTGAGAGTCCTGAGGAGGAGGCTGGGTTTGAGAGCTGCTGGGGAGGCCAGAAAAGGAGTTCCTGACCCAGAGCCTGGTACACACCCTTCCCTCCACCTCTCCCTTTGAACCAGTGCCAGGGGCTGGCCTCTGGGCAGGGCTTGGGAAATGACCCATGGGACCAGATGCTAATGACTCCTGTCTAATCCAATACTAGGCCAAGGAAGACAGCATGAAGTGGGTATGAACTGAAGAGGGACACCAAGCTGACCCTTCCTGTGCCTCCCACCTGGTCACCCCCCACCCCCATCTCCCACCTTGAGCCACTGGCACTAATCGTGGGCCCAGGAGAACTGGCACCGTAGACTAGGTGCTGCCATCACTCAGCATTCTGCCTTCAGAAAGAAACAGGGCAGGGGATCAAAAGAGGTCAGGAGGGGAGCCCCCACACACGCCCTGTTCTGGCTTCTGGGCAGTTTGGGTCTCAGTCAGGCGCCAGGTCCAGCTCCCCATCCTTGGCTTCACAATCCCAGCCTTTGTCCCTTGGGTCCAGGCCCGGCTGGCTCTGCACCCGCCCAAGGGCCCCTGGAAACCAGAGCAGCTGGAACCCCACCAAGTATTTTTCCAGACTGGGCCAGAGGCCCTCAAGAGACAGAGACTAAGCAAAGGGAGGGGAGTTCATTCATCCATTTGTTCATTCATTCCTTTCTCGGACAAATAACATTTATTGAACATCCACAGTGGCAAGCACTGTGCTAGAGGACAAGTGCTAGGGGATTTAGTGGTCGGCCCAGTGCAGACCCACGCCCTCACCCATCTTATTTTCTGGATGCAAATATATACCAACAAAACCTCTCTTTCCCTGTGTGGGGGCTGGGTTTAGAGTATGGGACCGAGAAGAGTGCTTGGGGGTGGGGAGAGTGAGGATGCTACTGACTAAGGCCTATCTAATCCCGGGCCTCTGCCCCTCCAAGGCAGCTGGGAGATGCTGGAGAACAGGTCACTCAGGGCTCCACCCACACACTGCTGTTGGTCACCCGAGCCCCGAACCAGCCCTTCCAGTAGACGCAGTCCTGTCCCCCGTGCTCGAAGCGGACGAAGCGGACGCCGGGCCCATAGTCGGTGAAGGTATGGGAGATCTGGAGGTGGGGAGTTGGGAGAGGGTCAGACTCAGAGCCCTGGGGCCTCCCCCAGCCACCCTGCCCTGGCGCCCTGACCCTCCTCTAGCCCCCTGGACTTTTCAGCGCAGCATCCCTCCTCCGGGTCTGTCTGACGGTCCAGGCTAGCCCCGCCCACAACCCCCGTGGGCAGGGTTTCCATGATCCCCGCCCCTCGCGTCTAGGCCCCGCCCGCCGCCCTCCGGCCTCCGAGCTCACCTCAATCCAGCCACCGTCGTCGCTGTCCGCCGGCACTGCCACCTGCCCACTGTTGAACTCGGCCAGCACGTCCTCGTGCTCCGACAGCAGCTTCACCGTGAGCTCGTACAGGCAGCCGGCGTCTCTGCGGCCCGAGTACCTACCCCGTGGGAGGGAGCGAGCGCCCGGGGCAGGCTTCAGCCCTGCTGAGCCGGTACTCTGGGCCCAGCTCTTAACGGAAATTAACCCTGCCGGTCGGTACTACCAATGACCCCATTTTACAGATAAGGAAACCGAGGCCGGAGAGAGAAAATGACTCGCTCAAGGTCTAAACCCAAGAACTAAATCCCAGATGAGCCAGACCGAACCTTGGGACCAAAACTTCTTGTTTGGATCTCAGATATTGAAAAACAAAACCAAAAAAAGCTCGTCAACATTTAAAACTCAAGAGGGGAGGCGGATTTCCACCTTCTCCTGAAAGCCCGTGGCCCATGTGGTCGCAGCCTCTAGAGTTGGGAGGCAGGGGTCCCTGAAGCGGGGTAGCCGGTTCCAGTTGGCCCTTGACCCCACTCCCCTAGCCCCCCGGCCGCTCACCAGTCCTTCACCACGATGGCCGGTTGAGTGGTGTCCAGTAGCTCCTCCCAGTAGCCCTCAGCCTGCAGATCAATGATCTGCGCTTTGCGACACCACCTGGGAGACTGGGGGTTAGAATGGAGTGGAGACTCCTTCCCTCCCCTTCCCATCCGTCCCCCTTCTCCTTACTCAAAGGAGGAGGCGAAGTACTTCTTGACTCTCTCATCGTGGATGAATTCCACCCCACAGTCCCCGGGCAGCTCCTCCACTCTCCAGCCGTCCCCACCGTGCTCCACGTCGCACCAGCCCTCCAGGTCCTCTGTAGGAACACGACAGCCCCACGCTGGCCACCCAGTCCCTGAGAGGGTGTGGGGGGACTAGTTCTTGCCCCCATCGTGGGGGGAGGGCGAACGTGGTCCTTGAACGTTGGGCAGAGGGTGGTGAAGGTAAACGGTGAGCGCTTCCTGTTTTTCCCCCGGATTGTCTCAAGCTCTCCGGAGGGTCTTCCGCGGAACCTGTCTTGTCCCAGTTCCCCGGGGATGGAAGGATCCCCAGGGAGAGCGGACCCCTCCTCCAAAACCTAACCCAGGGAACAGGACAGAAAGATGATACTACAGTATGTATTGGGGTTACTCTGTGCTGGGCACAGCGCCAAGCACTTTATCTCATCTACCGCTCAAAGCAGGCTGGCTTTGTTACGGCCCATTGTATACAAGAGGAAGCTGAGCTCCCAAGGCCAGGGTGACAGGGCGCGACCCCTCACCTTCCCCGCACGGGTTCCTCAGCAGGTTGCGCCGCCTCTTGCTCAGGAAGTAGAACTGCTGCCAGTGGTCGCGCTCGTCCTCAGGGCCGTCCTGGGACACCAGCCCCTCCTGCTGGCACTTGAGCAGCCACAGGGGGGCGCCGTCCACCAGCTCCTTCCACCGCAGGCACACCAGACGGCAGGCCTGCACCAGCTGGGCGGCCGGCAGCTCGGCCAGCACACGCAGCAGCAGCGGCTCGGGCAGCTCGTCCAGGTACGCCGCCTCCTCCTCCCCCTCGTCCTCTGGCCGCTCCTCCCCGCCGCTCACCTCCTCCGCGCACGCCTCCTCCTGCTGCTCCTCCGGGCTTGCCTCCTCCGGCTGGCCCATGCTCTCTGAGGGTGGGAGGGGCGGGGGTGCGGCTGAGACTCCCCGCGACTGTTCCCCGCCGCGCCCCACAACCTCTATGTGAAGGGCATCGCCTCCACCCAAGCTCCAACAGTCCGCAACTGGGGCCGGATTCCGTGATCAGAGAGTAGGGCCTTGTGGAGGAAGTTCAGGGGACCAGGGCCACCGACCAGCCCCAGGTCTGAAGAGTGGCCTCAGACGACTGTTTCCCCTGCAGGGCCACTACACCACATACCTGAGCCGAGAGCAATAACTGATGGTACTTCTGACACATGGAAGTCCCTTATTCCTTTGAACCGCCCTCTGAGATCTCTGCTCCAGTCACCTCCTCGAAGGAGCCCTCCTGGACCTCCCTTATTACAAAGTCCTCTCACCTCACCATTGGGAGTTCTGTCCTTCCTAGCTTTTATCCAAGGATGTGATGGTTTATAAACACCTTTCTTTGGACTAGACTGAGGGAATGAGGCCAAGAACAGGGTCTGGGCAAGTCACTGCTTCACCCTCAGTGCCTGGTATCGGACACCCTCCCCTGCCCACTGTCAG
Organism: Giraffa tippelskirchi; assembly: GCF_054371585.1. Classification (NCBI taxonomy): domain Eukaryota; kingdom Metazoa; phylum Chordata; class Mammalia; order Artiodactyla; family Giraffidae; genus Giraffa; species Giraffa tippelskirchi. The sequence goes on from NC_137279.1 coordinate 37,347,363, forward strand.
CAGCTATTGTCTATTGGGCCGGGTTTTCCTGATGGTTCAAACAGTTAAAATCTGTCTGCAATGCAGGAGACCTGGATTCAATTCCTGGGTTGGGAAGATCCCCTGGAGAAAGGAATGGCTACCTATTCTAGTATTCTTGCTTGGAGAATCCCATGGACTGAGGAGCCTTGAAGGCTACAGTCCATTGGGTTGCAGAGTTCGATGTGACTGAGCGACTGACACTACCAAGAGTTAGGCCCTATTTCATTCTAAGCATTTTAATTGTATTTACTCTTTAAATCTTCACAGCATCTCTTCAAGGTTGTTGGTATTATTGTCTCATTCCGTTGATGAGGAAACTGAGGCACTGAAAGGTGAAACCACCCAGGATCACACAGCAAATGAGTGGCTGGAACCTGGATTTGAACCCTAGGCAATGGGGCTTCCAAGGTGATGCTAGTGGTAAAGAACCCGCCTGCTAAAGCAGGAGATACAAGAGATGTGAGCTCGATCTGTGGGTCAGGAAGATCCCCTGGAGAAGGTCATGGCAACCCACTCCAGTATTCTTGCCTGACGAATCCCATGAACAGAGGAGCCTGGTCACACGGGGTCAAAAAAAATCAGGAATGACTGAGGCAACTGAGCACATCGTCAAGCTCCAGAGCTGCCTTTAACCACCACAGCCTTGAGAAAATGATTCGTGGAGTTGGGAGTTATAATTTTGATTTCACAGGTGAAAATGCTCAGGCTCAGAGGTGTGGAATGACTTGCCAAAGGTCACAATGCTGGTATTCAGGCAGGGGACACAGGGACCTGAGGCCTGAAGGGAAGAAGAAACAGGGGCTTGGGGATGGGGAAGGGAGGCTCCTTAAAAGACAGTGTGTGTGTCAAACAGGGAGGTGTAACACATACTTGGGAAGGAGGGTTTCTTCACTCCTTTTCCTATCCCTGGCCCTCAGCTTCCCTGTCTATAAAATAGGAATAATCCCTGTGCCAAGGCATTCAGACAGTACTGATGATCAGCTCCGCTGAGGAGTAGGCAAGGGCGTTCAAAATTATGAGAGGGACCCATGTCAGGATCTGTGGGCTGAACTGTCTCTTGGATCCTGGCTGGCCTCAGCTGGGCCATCCAAGCCTCGAATAAGCAGATACTGTGTGCCCAGTGTCCCTGGAGACGGTGGGGAGGAGATGGAGCCACTCTGAGTGATGGAGGGGGCCACTGCTCTCAGACCTAGGATCAGGGCGGAGAGGGTTCCCTAAGGGCTGGGCCCTGGAAAGACAAGGCAGTGGCGAAAACAGGCCAGGCACCAAGGGAGGAACAAGCAGGGCCCAGACCCAAGGCTGGGGGTTGCCAGGACCTGGCCAGCCAGCCCTTCATCTCCTCACATGCAGCATTCCCCACCCCCAAACCCCTGTCAGACCCCTGAGAGCCGAATCAGGGTTTACCTCTTCAGAGCCCAGAGCACACAGGGAGTCCTCAGTATATCTTATTCAGTGAATCTTATTAGTTAGCACAGTTCCCTTCATTATTAGCATTTTTTTTTTGCCACATCTTTGTAATATGGGGCTTTACCCACCCCTCTGGCCAGGAGGAAACTGAGGCCCAGAGAGGCTTACTGGCCTCTCCCAAGTCACACCATAGAACAGTGGGAATGGCGGAGAGGAAAATGCCTGCCCTGAAGCCATGTCACCTGCCCATCCTGCTGCCCACAGCTCTCCGGGGAGCTGGGCCCAGTGTCCTCACCTCTCTACCCCTCCCCCTGCCGTGCCCTGCCCTGGCCCTGGTAGACACCTGATGCTCCCCAGAAAGGTGCACCTCGCCCAGTCCCCTCTCCTGGCCCCAGGCCTGGCACTGAAGGCCCCAGATCTGATTACAGGCCCCCCACCCCCTCTGGAGCACATACAACTCCCCACATTGTTGCCTTCAGAAAGTTATCTGGGTCCTGGAAGCTGCCTCCGAGGCTTATTCACTCACTTGGATTGGGCCCTTAAGTACAGGGAATAGCTGGGCCCTGGGAAAAAGCAGGAACCCATTCTGGGTCCTATGAAAGGTATGGTAAGGGGGCCATGGATTGGGAATAAGAGCTGAAGGAGGTAGGATTTTCAGGGCTAGAGGTGGGGGCAGGGCAACTCAGCCACCCTAGTGAGCATCACTGTTACCCATTGTCTCCCCCAAGCAGTGGCCTCTCAGATGGGCCTGATGACAAAGGGGTGAGGGAATCTGGGAGTGGGCAGGTCTTGTTCCCACCCTGACTCAAGAAGCAACCCCTCCAGGCCCAGCGGGAAGTCCTAGAGATGAGGAAGGGGTCTTTGGTGCCAGACAAAATGACTGGGCAGTCTCAAAGGGCTCTAAGCGTTAGCTAGAGCTGATGCCTGAACTCTCTCACCACTGGCCTGGTGCCCACTGGGCATCCAGCCAACCAAATGAGGATAGCCCCTCCAGACAAGGGATCCCAGGAGGAAGGCTTGGATAGGGTGGGGAGAGGCCAGTAACCCCAAGAAATTCGTGGGGATTCAGACAACTCACGGCCTAGAGTTGGCAAATGCAAGAAGCTGATGGAATAAAAAGGCTTGTGGCCTTTTCGATCGCAGATGGGTCCCAGACCCCGGTCCAATCAGACCCTCGGGACGCCGGGAGGAGGAGGGAACGTGGACCACTCCTACGCTATCTGCAGATTAAATGGGACCCAGGAGTCCTCCCTTTGCCTGTCATCTCTCAAGGCCTCTCGCACATCAAGATACCAGACAGAAGGCTGTGCTCCTTAGAGACTGTCTCAGGGGCTCTACTTGGGTGAAAGTTTGCCGCTCCGGGTCTAGGGGGGCCCCCTCGCTTTCTGATGCCCCCTCTCCGTAGCACTCGCCCGCCTGCCCCGGTCACCCCTCCTGGACTGAGTGGGTGGATCCGGTGGCGGCGGCTACCTGGGTCACCGTCTCCGTCCATCGCTGCGGAGGGCGTTCGCGAGAGGAGGAGGACCCGGAGCGCTGTGGGGCTGTCCGAGTCCCGAGGCGGCGGCGGCGGCGAGTCCAGGCGCTGCCCGCGTCTGGGTCGGGTCCCGGCCGGCTGAGCCTTTTAAAGGCCCCTGCCTCCGTCCCCGCCCAGCATTTGGCCCCGCGCCGGGACGCCCCGCAGTCCAGAGCGATCGGCCAGAGGCCGGAGGCTCCTGGTTCCTTGGCGGACCCAGAAGGCTCGAAAAGGTCGGCTTTTGTTTTTGTTTTTTAATGCAGGAGGAGGGGGAGCCCAATTCGGGGCGTCTCCCAGCGCCCTCCTAGGGTGATTGCTCGGAGGAGGCGGTGAGGCGGCGGGTAGAGTCTGGGTCACGCGGAGGGTGCGGGGTGCGCGCCCCAGGCGGAGGGAGAGGGCAGAGGCTCCTCCCCGCACCGCACCGCCCCTCCAGGTAATTTTCCTACATCGGTGAGGGGCGCGTCCCAAGCCTGGTGCTCCCCAAGCGGCGGGGAACGGAGCGGGCGGCGGGGGGCGGGGCCGGGGAGGGGCCTGGTGGGCCGCGGAGGCGGGGCCGCACCCAACGCGACTGTAGGTCCAGGCAGGCTCAGCCCCCGCGGCCAAGCGGGATCGCACAGCGGCGGCCGAGCGCAGGTGACCGATGGGAGTAGGCGCGGGGAGCGCCGGGGCGAGGATGCGGGTTGCGGGGGCCGGGGGCCTCAGCGATTCCGCGCCCCGCCGCAGTGCGCCGAGGGAGGCCCAGCGCGAACAAGGCCCAGGCCGCGGGGTTGCGCGGCGCGGCCTCGGGCGGCGGCGCGGGCGAAAAACCCCAACTAGGATTGCCATCGATGCGCAGGGGTCCAGGCCTAGACTCTGAAAGCCACAAGGAGGGATGGGAAGTCGAAGACGCGCGAGGGCACCTGGGCCTGGAGCCCAGCCACGGGCATGGGGGTGGGGGTATAGGAAAGGCGGCTCGCCCACGCCTACCGCTTCTCCAGTCTCACCCAGGCAGGTCGTTTCCTCCGTGGTCTCGGAAAAGTGCCTTGAGCCCTTTGGACGTCGGTCGGAGACAATGACAACTATGCTTTCCCATCCTCTGTTTTGAGGATGGGAGAGAGAATGAGAAGGTACCAGACAGGCTGCGGGGCTTTGCGTCCGTATTTCCAGGCGAAAGACTGGCCTATTGAAAAAGGCTGGCTCTAGACTCAGAAAGGGCTCAGGCTCCTTTCCGCCGCTCCCGTCTGTGTGGCCTCAGGCAGGTCCCACCTCTTCTGCCTCCGTCGCCTCCCTTAGGGGCTATTGTGAGGTGCCAGTAAAAAAATCAGAGCTCACCTTTTACTGAGCTTCTCCTGAGAGGGGTCCTTGAACCCTTTACAGGAGGTAAGTACTGTTCCTGGCCCCGTTTTACAGAGCAGGAAACTGAGGCTCAGAGAAGCCCGGTGACTTTCCTGAGACACTCAATGGCAGAGCTGGGAGGAGAACCTCCACCACGGGGTGCTGCGAGTACCTGGTCCTCTGGAGGGGGCCAGGTCTGCAGTGTAGCTTGTCAATGCCCACAGGAGAGCCATGGCAGTGGGGAATATCAACGAGCTGCCCGAGAACATCCTGCTCGAGTTGTTCACACATGTGCCTGCCCGCCAGCTGCTGCTGCGCTGCCGCCTGGTCTGCAGTCTCTGGCGCGACCTCATCGACCTCGTGACCCTCTGGAAGCGCAAGTGCCTGCGCGAGGGCTTCATCACCGAGGACTGGGACCAGCCCGTGGCCGACTGGAAGGTCTTCTACTTCCTCCGCAGCCTCCGCAGGAACCTCCTGCATAACCCATGTGCCGAAGGTGGGATGCTGACTGGCTCTGACATGCCCCCAAGCACACACACTGTTGTGATGTCAGCTAACATTCATTAAGCACTTACTATGAGCCAGCCAGGCACTTTAGGGGGCTTAATGCCTTTCATCCTCTCACAGTAATCCTAAGAGGTAGGTGCTGTTAGGCACCCATCTTTCAGATGGGAAAACTGAGGCCAAGAGTGGCATTTCTTATTCTGCTCTTAAGGTTATTTCCCCAGTGACCTTTCTGAGGAGAAGGAATGTTGGCCAGTTGGAACTAATTGTGCCCAGGACATAAGACCCAGAAGTCAGAACCATATTTTCTTGGCCTGGTTCCCAGACTCCAGGATTAAGCCTACTAGGAGTGTCCCAGAGGACAAAGGGGACTTTGCTCACGAAAGAGGGAGAGATCCAATCTTCTTTCCAACACATTCCAACAGCAGGTGAAACATGACTTCTGTGATCATTCAGAGGCCCCCCTTTCCATTGCTGTGTTGTAACTGATTAATTAGACACTGGAATGGGATGAGGACCTCATTCTCCATTATGTGGTCAAACCCTGGAGTGAAATAATAAAACCACCCAAAGCTGTCCAGAGCTTTCAGATGCCTCCTCACTTGACTCCCCAACAGCTATGTTCTTGACCAGCAGTTAACACACCATGCATGGTCCATAGGCCAAATCTGGCCCAGGAACTAAGAAGAATTTCTAAGGTTTTATGCGATAGTCAATATGTAGCCCACAAAACCTGACACTTTGTGGAAAAGGTTTGCCAGTCTCTGTTCCTGACCCCAGTTTACAGAGGATGAAACCAAGGCTGAGAGAGGGAAAGCAGCTTGCATAAGGTCACAGAGTCCAGTATTGGTAGAGCTGGGACTAGATCCAGATCTGCCTGGCGTCAGAGCATTCCCTAACAGAAATTGTCTGGTTATTCCCACTGTCAGGATTCCCAGGAGAAGTCAGTCATGGTGGTGCCTGGCACACCGGATGTGCAGGGTTCCCCAGCTGGGGGCTTGAGGGCAGCTGCTGAAATCCAGGGAGAGATGCTGGGAGCAAGGGGCGCTTGGGCGCTGACCACTAGAGGGCCTCCCTTTGATGTGAACTCTGCTTTCCTGCCAGAGGGGTTTGAATTCTGGAGTCTGGATGTGAATGGAGGTGATGAGTGGAAGGTGGAAGATCTCTCCAAAGACCAGAGGAAGGAATTCCCTAATGACCAGGTCAAGAAATACTTCGTGACTTCTTATTAGTAAGATCCATGGGGTCCGGGCGGGGGGGGGAAGCCCAAGTCATTGCACCTTGAGTCCTCTCCTGCTCTGGGAAGGGCAGTCTTAGCCCTGGAGGGCCCTGGTAGCGAGCCCCAGCCCCTCCCACCCATCCACCCACCCCCAGCACCTGCCTCAAGTCCCAGGTGGTGGATCTCAAGGCCGAAGGGTACTGGGAGGAGCTGATGGACACCACACGGCCAGATATCGAGGTCAAGGACTGGTGAGTGCCTGGGGCGAGGGCTTGGGGTGGGGGGGGGCCTGCCATTCAGGTGCCCCACCCCCACCCTGCCCCCCATCTCCAAGGCCCTGATGGGCCCTCCCTCTGCCTGCAGGTTTGCAGCCAGGCCAGACTGCGGGTCCAAGTACCAGCTGTGTGTTCAGCTCCTGTCATCAGCACATGCACCTCTGGGGACCTTCCAGCCAGACCCAGCAATGATCCAGCAGAAGAGCGATGCCAAGTGGAGGGAGGTGTGTGAATCGGGAAGGGGACCGGGGCACACTGTCCAAGGCTGAGACCACAGTCACACAGGCCTGGGTTCAGACCCCAGTTCCACTGCTTCTGACCTAGGCTTTGGCTGCTCTGATCTCTAAAAGACTTCAATGAAATGATGCTGGGAAAGATATGTTCAAAAAGATTGACTACTACTAATTACTACCAGTTATAACTATTATCTAGGTCAGGGTTCAGTGATCTTTTTTCTTAAAAGGCCAAATACAAATAGTTTAAGCTTTGCAGGCTGTACTGTCTCTGTCTCAACTACTCAGCTCATCAGCTCTGCCATTGTCATGAAAGCAGCTTTAGCAAGTGGGCATGGCTGTGTTCCAACAAAACTTTATTTATAAAACCAGGTAGTGGGCCCCTAGACCACAGTTTCCCAACTCCTGATCTAGACCAGTGCTCTCTGGTAGAACTTTCTACAGTGACAGAAACGGTCTGTCTGCCCTGTCCAGTTTGATAGCCCAGAGCCACACACAACAACTGAAAACTTAGTAAGAGCCAGTTTGTAGTGTAGCTGAGGAACTGAATTTTATCTAATGTTAATTAATTTTAACTTAAATAGCCACATGTGCTTAGTGATGACTGGACATCCTCTGGCAGCTTGCAAAGTTTCCTTCAGTTCCTTTGAGCTGCAGTTAGATAATCCCATGCAGTGGATCCGGCAGGATTTTGCTCCATTTTACAGATGAGGAAATGGAGGCATAGACAAGGGAGGCAGTCTGCCTAAAATCAGAGTAAGGACTCAAATTCCATTCTCCTGACTCTGGGTCAAGCACTAAGACCTCAGCCCATCCTGGCCCCCTCACCCCCTCAGGCAGTGCCACCCTCAGGGTCAACTCCCCTGACCATCTCCTTCCCTCTGCCTGCCCCCCCCCACCAGGTCTCCCACACTTTCTCCAACTATCCGCCCGGCGTCCGCTACATCTGGTTTCAGCACGGTGGCGTGGATACTCACTACTGGGCCGGCTGGTATGGCCCGAGGGTCACCAACAGCAGCATCATCATCGGGCCCCCACTGCCATGACATCCCCGAGCCCCCAGCCACCTAATCCCAACTGAAAAACTGCTGTCAGAGAAGGGCTGGGCTTGGGAAAGGGAGGTGGAGGCCAGGCTCCCCCAGCCTTCCTAGTTCATCTTTGCCCCCAGCTCCTCACTTGCCACTTTGTGGAGCCTCTTTGTTTGTGCAGCCTTCGTATGTTATCGGTAGCTAGCTCTCTGCCAGGGATCTCAGTCTGAATTATGGGGGCCCCGAGGTTAGGGAGGTACAGGTCATTCCCCCAGGCTCCTCCCCTAGTCACCTCTGAGGGAGGGTCTTCAAGCTCTGCTGGTAACCCAGATCTGTGTGTCTACCTTCTCTCCCTGGGCCGTTTTCTCACTGTCTTCTTTGAGGGCCCTCAGAGCAGGGACAGTCAGGACTTCCGGCAAGCCTGTGACTGCCCTATGTAGTACAGATGCTGGGAGGTGACTGTGTAGCTCAGACAGGTCTAGGAGTCGAAGGAGGGTTCTGCTGGCCCATCCTCTGCCCCTTTCTCTACCACCCTCAAACTCTCACTCTGTGCCCCTGCTCAGGGAGGTGGCTTTGGCCCAGAGGCTCAGGCCTGGTCTGAGATAGTCACGCCCAGTGGGGTGGGGTCCTGGCCAGGTCTAGACAGTCTTCACAGTCAGAGAAGCCCCAGAAGCCACACAGGTATTAAGTGGGGGCAAGGCTCCCCAAAAGACCCCCCTGGAATTCTGTGCAGGGTAAGCCAGGGCAGGTGGGGGGGGTGCCAGGACTGGTCCCTGAGAACTGGGATATGTGAACCCTGAATGAGTAAGATAGGGGTTTTCAAGAACCACCTGTCCACCTCCATGCCTAGACCACGCTCTCTGTAGCTTGGAGAGCATTCCAGGCCCCCACCCTACCCTCAGAACTACCATTCCCAGGACCTCCCAACCCTGTCTGCCCACGTTCCCGCCTCTCCCTCCTGCTGGAAAGAGAGTGGTGCTCTGGTCCTACCTCTGCTGCATGTGGCCAAATAAAAGGTATTCCCAGCCCAACATGTGCCCTGTGTTTTCGGGGGGGAAATGGCAAACTTCATGGGAGGTCCTGCCTCTGGCCTGCAGAAGGTGCAACTTGTATGGCTCTGTCCAAAGTACACAGAGGGGTTGACATTTTGGGAGCCAGACTTCGAAGAATGAGGGTCCTGGGACAGACTGCTGGAAGAGCTGCAGACCCCCACACCCCACCAGCCCTCCAGTACTGCTGGCTTCCTCTGGAGGCCTGGCCACCAGATGGGGGGTGAGGCGTGAAGGTTTCTTGGGCAGCTCTTGCCTACAACTCTTGCTGGGTCAGCAGTACCACCACAGACACTACTTACTGCTGTTTTTTTCACTGCCCAGAGCTTTACTGACATTGGATGAAGCCTAAGAATTTATAGTGGCTCAGCTGGTCAAGAATCCGCCTGCAATGCAAGAGACCTGGGTTTGAACCCTGGGTTGGGAAGATTCCCTTGGAGAAGCGAAAGGCTACCCACTCCAGTATTCTGGCCTGGAGAATTCCATGGACTGTATAGTCCATGGGGTCACAGAGTCAGACACGACTGAGTGACTTTCACTTTCAAGAATTTATAAACGTGCCTGGCACACAGTAGGTGCTCAATAAGTGCTGTTAAGTTGCATTATCTTCACTCAACAGTTAGCTAGATTAGGGCCTCAACCAGGGCAGGGACTGTTACTGACCAGGGTTCTTGCTTGCCCTCCTTATCAACAGAAATTGATAAGATGCCAGATAAGAAGTTCAAGTAAGCCTTTATTGGGACCTCCACTAGAGTAGGAGGGAAAGAAATCAAGTAACAGGTTTCCTTGCTCCCTGGCTAGCTAAAGGAGTGCAGGGGCAGGAGCAGGGGTCGGGGTGGGGGGACTCAGCTTGGTGAGCCGGTTCCTTACACAGGGTGAGGGTAGGGTTGTTAGGGCTGTGTTCTAGGGCTTGGGCTGGAGGGATGGCCTAGGTAGTTTGCCCACCCCTTTGGTGGTGATGTGTGCAAGGGGGCATCTGTAGTATTTGCTTTTGCTCCCAGCTCTTCAGAAGTGACAACGGGGTTTTTGGTCTTTTGTATCTAGTCCATAACTTACCCCAACTTAGTGTGCAGAGAGTTATTTTCAGTCTCTTACAGTTTCTATTTTGTTGCTCAAGGGGACTTCTAAGCAGGTGCAAGCCCTGCAGCAAAGAGTCTCTGGTCTCACCCAGCCTGTCTCAGAAACACCACCCACTTAACTGTACGGCAAGTCAGCAAAGGACACTCTGTCTTGGAGGAGACACAGCCCTGAGTTAACAGCCTGGCCTGGGTCAGGCACCCCTGGGCAGTGCATGGCCTTTACGACCCTTTGTGATTACCTGAAGTGTTGTTCTTCAGTTGCCCAGTCATGTCCAACTCTTTTGAGACCCTATGGACTGCAGCGCCTAGGCTCCTCTGTCCATGGGATTTCCCAGGCAAGAATATTGGAGTGGGTTGCCATGCCCTCCTTCAGGAGATCTTCCCAACCCAGGATCTAACCCGGGTCTCCTGCTCGGCAGGAGGATTCTTTACCACTGAGCCACCTGGGAAGCCCCTGAAGTAGGTGCTTTCTAATTATTTATTGTATAGTGAAAGTGAAAGTCGCTCAGTCGTGTCCGACTCTTTGCGACCCCATGGACTATACAGTCCATGGAATTCTCTAGACCAGAATACTGGAGCGGCTAGCCTTTCCCTTCTCCAGGGGATCTTCCCAACCCAGGGATCAAACCCAGGTCTCCCGCATTGCAGGCGGATTCTTTACCAGCTGAACAAGGGAAGCCCTGAATAGAGAAAGGAATTAACTTAATCCTAACAAAAAAACACAGAGCGGATGTTACCTTTGAGTTAATTGAGGGCTGCCCGAGAGATGGTAGGAGCCAAGCTCAAGGCCAGAGTTTCAGCAGTCTCCCTCCAGACCCACTTCGCTCCCGAGGTCCAGGGATCCCGGGTAGATATCTAAGGAGTGGCCCCAGAGGGGAGGAGCTGGGTCAGGAGGCGGCTCCGGGTTTCCCGGAAGGAGGAGAGAAGGTCGGTCCCCGCCGCTGAGCCGCCCGCCGCCTAGAAGGGAACGCTTGAGGTCTGGAGCTCCCCTGACGCGGCCCTGGCCCTGAGAACCCCAGACTCCCTGGCACAGGGTGGGTGAAGGGGTTCCGGCGCTGGGTTGGCGAGGTCTCAGGAGCGGCGCAGAGGGAGGCGGCCGAAGCGCGGCGCGTGACGCAGGCGCGGGGCGGGGCGAGAGCGCACAGCGTCTAGGAGGCCGCAGGCTCCAGGCCGATCCCGAGCTCCGGTCCCGCGGAGGGCGCCGCCCCGCGCCCAGGTCTCAGCCCAGCCGGGGGACGGGTAGGGGGGCGACAGGTGCGGGAGGGGGCTTGGATGTCAGGCGCTGAGGGTCTCCGGGTCTCCCAACGTTGACCGAGCCCTAGGACGCCGTTACTGGCGGGCCGACACCCGCGGCAGGCGGAGAGGGACGGAGGGAGCCGATTACAGGCGTGGCGGGGGCGTGGCGGGGGCGGAGCCAATCGCCAGGATCTGGTAGCCGCGGCGCGGAATCCCTCACCTCCGGGCCTGGCTGTCTCGGAGCATCCTCGGCTTCTGGGGCCACTCCCGCCTTACATCCAGAGCAGCGCCCTGGCCAGGAGACAGTCTAGGGACTCTGGGCACCATCACGCCCGCTGGGCCTGGGACGGGGCCAAATTTACCCAAGCCTCAGCTTCCGCTTTCGGAAATGGGCTTAGTAACAGGGTCTCAAGGGGTTCTTGGGAGAGTCTATGGAGAAAAGGCTAGTGCGTGGCTTCTGGAGTGGTACACAGGAAGCCCAATTGGTGCGAGAGGCTGCTTCGTAGCGCTGATGTAGACGTTTCCACTTAAGAGTGCCCCAGGATGACCTTCATCGACTCCCCCACCCCCCGCTACCCCCTCTGCAGTCAGGCTTTGGGGATGGGGTCCAGTAATAACGTGGGTTGCCATGCTCTCCCTCAGGGGATCTTGACTCAGGGATCGAACCCGCGTCTTTTATGTCTCCTACTTTGGCAGGCAGGTTCTTTACCACTAGTGCCACCTGATGTTGTTAGTCGCTCAGTCATGTCCACAGTCAACCCCACGGACTATAGCCCGCCAGTCTCCTCTGTCCATGGTATTCTCCAGGCAAGAATACTGGAGTGGGTTGCCATTTCCTTCTTCAGGGATCTTCCCGACTCAGGAATGGAACCTGGGTCTCCTGCATTGCAGGCAGATTCTTTACTGTCTGAGCCACCTGGGAAGCCCAATAACATGGGACCAGATTTTGGACCACAGGTTAAGACACCTCTAACTTGGAGATCCAACCAGTCCTGGGTGTTCATTGGAAGGACTGATGTTGAAGCTGAAACTCCAATACTTTGGCCACCTGATGTGAAGAGCTGACTCATTTGAAAAGACCCTGATGCTGGGAAAGATTGAGGGTGGGAGGAGAAGGGGACGACAGAGGATGAGATGGTTGGATGCATCACCGACTCAATGGACATGAGTTTGGGTGAACTCCGGGAGTTGGTGATGGACAGGGAGGCCTGGCATGCTGTGGTTCATAGGGTCTCAAAGAGTCGGACACAAGTGAACTGAACTGAACTTGAAGCCCAGGGACTTTTACTTGGTCTAGACAATGCTTTTAGAGGTTACCAACTTTTAAAAATGGACAGATTTCATGTTTAAAAAAAAAATGTTTAAAATTTCTCCTGAAAAATGGGAACACCTGGCCATATGGAGTATTTTTCCATCACTGCCCAAGGGACCAGTGGACCTTAGGAGCCAGGCTCGAGGCCAGAGTTCCAACAGTCTCTGTCCAGGTGGGGGCCCACCTCCCTCCCTGCATCCAGGAAACCAGGCTAGAGGTCTAGGGAATGGCCCCGCAGGGGAGGGGCTAGGTCAGGAGGACTCTTTGGCTTCCCAGAGGGAGGAGGAAGCAGAGAGAAGGTGAGTCCTTGCTGGAGCTACAAGTACCTTGTGGTGGTGGTTTAGTCGCTAAGTCATGTCCACCTCTTTGCGACCCCATGGACTGTAGCCCGCCAGGCTCCTGTCCATGGGATTTACCAAGCAAGAATACTGAAGTGGGTTGCCATTTCCTACTCCAGGGGATCTTCTTGACCCGGGGACAAGTACCTTATTTATCTGTTTATTTTTTTCTCTAATAATGGTAAAATGCTTGTCCCTGGGCAGGTGCCAGTGTGTCCACCCTCATTTTTTTATGGGATGAATGTGTTGAGAAGACTGTGAACTGTGTGAAAATTAATAAAGGGAAACTGACAGTACAATCCCAGCATCAAGAGGCATACTGGGCATTTCTGCAGAAAAGGACAATACTACTGCAAACAGGAAGCAAAAAAGATCTTCTCCTTGCTTGGCAACAGCTCAGCCAATGAGAGACTAACAACTCAACCAATGGAAAGCCATATGCTTCCAACTCCTAGTGTCTTCCAGTGCATTTTTTTGTTTATAACAGCCCCACCCAACTTTCCCTTCTCCTCTATAAAAAGAGTCCCTTCTTTACTGAGCAGGACTTGGTTTGCTGAAGTTGCATAGCCTGAATTGCAGTTCTTTGCTGCTCCAAAATAAACCGGTTTTGCTAGTAAAAAAGCAACCATTTTACTGTTTTAGGTTAACTTTACACGGAGATTTCCACGGAGGTTTCACGGAGATCCAGAGAAGACCTTCCAACAACTCCAAGGCTGGTGAGCAAACAGGTGCCGCAACTCACAGAACCCACTTTCTTGCCAACCTGGCAGTTTGAGGGTAAGTTTTTCTCCTGGATCCGAGCTCCACTCTTTCTGCGTTTTGAAGCTCTCCAGGCTTTATTTGGGGGCTTCCCTAGTAGTTTCAGATGGTAAAGCATCCGCCTGCAATGCAGGAGACCAGGGTTCGATCCCTGGGTCAGGAAGACCCCCTGGAGAAGAAAATGGCAACCCACTCCAGTATTCTTGCCTGGAGAATCCCATGGACAGAGGAGAGTGGCGGGCTACAGTCCATGGGGTAGCAGAGTCAGACACGACTGAGGGACTAACACACAGGCTTTATTTGGAATCAGTTTGAAGGCGCCATCCTTTTTTATTAAGGCCTTGTTTGTCTGTGAGTACTTGGTTAGCTCTTAGGCCTCACTCCATGTTGAAATCAGACTGTTCCTAGTGGAACTGTGCTAGCTTCCAGTCCGACTACTTTTGGAACCAGGCTTTTCCTATTGAAACTGAGCTGATATTTGGCCTGGGGGCTGTTTAAGAATGATTCTTTTTCTCCAGAGAAAAAGCCCTGAAAAATGGGATCCTGGTTATATAAAAATGTTTTGAGGGTGCTCCCCTTTTCAGGGACCCGAGGCAATTTTATGTTAAAAAAAAAACACAAAAAACCTGCTGTCTCTCCTTATAAGCATTTTTAACTAAATGGACCAACTGAAACAGATGTAATTTAGAACATCAGTGATCAGTGTAGGAAACTTTTGAACTCCCCAGATTTCCTTTCTTAAAATTGTTCAAAGTAACTGAAGCAAACATTAAAGACCAAACAGTTTCTGGGGTCTTTTTTTCCCTACACCCTCTTCTTTGTCTGTGGATGCTGGCTCCCCAGTGCTCCCTTCCTCTGAACCTATCGGAACATGCTCCTTAAAGTTAATCTTCTGAGGATTGAAATAAATCCCAGATTACCTATGTTCCCTGGACCAATTGTAAGCCATAGGTAGTGTTTCCTAAAGTAACTGAAGATCCCCCATAGGTTGGCTGGAGATTTTAATACAGTTTTTCAAACCTGCCAGTCTGGTTTCTCAGATTTATATCAGTCCACATGCTTGTTGGTGAGTGTCAAGTAAACACTGGATGAAAGTAGCCTCATGGGAACATTCTGGAAGGGTTTTAGTAGAGCAAACCCCTACCTTTTGGCAAGAGGCTAGAACACTCATTGAAAACCTCCACTGAGCAATGACAGTAGCTTTTCCTAAGCCTGTTGATTGGAACAAAATGCAGCCTTACACACAAAAATCTGATGATTATTCTGTTCATGATTAGTCTAATTGACCTAAGGTTAATTTTTTTAAATATATGTATTTTATTGACGTATAGTTGACTTACAATGTTTCAGGTGCACAACAGTGTGGTTCGGTTATACAAATACACTTCTATTATTTTTGAAATTATTTTCCATCATGTGTTATTACAAGATATTGACTATAGTTAACTATGCTATACAGTAAACCTTTGTTGCTTGTTGCATATCTATTTTTTAATTAAAAATCTAGCATTCTATTCATACTAAGTCAAACAAGTGGAATCAAAATGTCATAAATTTTTTAGTTAGGAAAAAATTCATAAGTTTTCTAAAACATATATATTATACATATTTGTATATGTATACAAAAGCTTTTCTACTACACTTGATAAAGGCTTGAGAAAGAACATCAAAAAAAAAGTAAAAGATCATCATATAGCCCAGTTGTTTTTAAACAATGACTGCTCATTAGAAGCATTTCTGGTGCTCTGGAGGAAAAAAGCAATCCCTGAGCATTTGTATGATTTCAGGTTATTTTTAAAGAAATATTCAACTTCCTTCAGATGTTGAGTCCCCTTGGGTAACTGTTACTTCCATGTTTATTAATGGACTGAACTAGGATCTTTTTCTTTTTGTTAAAAGCATGAGGATGGAATGGGAAACTGTGTCCACTCTTAGATTCATTTGGTAAATCAGATTACTTGCTCCCTAAATGAGCCACCAGAAAGAAAGACCTCTAAAATTCTTAATCTTCAGCTCCAGCAAGTGAAGGTCCCTAAACAGATCCAAAACCTTCTAGTTTCTGGTATTGCAGAGAATCAGGGTATCAGGAAAAAGATTTTTGCCAATTTAAGCATTTCAGGAGTTTTCAGTCTTCTCATCAAGTCTCTTATCAGCCTTTCCATTGTCCTCCTAATGCCCAGTGAGAGGGCTCTGAGAACTACAGGGGCTCTTCCCAATCCTCCCTGTTCATCAGCTCGAAGAAACATCTCTCCAGGTTAGGAAGGAATTTCTGTCCTTACTGAGAGCAGAGCCACACTCTTGGTGCTCAACCCTACTGCAGAGAACTAATACAGTTCAGATAGGGGATCTCTAATAACCCTAAACAGATCCTGTCTCCGAGCCTTCTCCCTTTTGTTTGGGCCTTTTGAGAGATACACACCCGTTCTCTTAGCTCCTCCAACTCCATTCATTATTAGGTTAAGGCTTCTTAGAAGAATATTATACCGGAATTTCTTCCTCCAAAAAGGAGGAAATAATTCTAGAATTTGACAGTAGCCATCAAAATAGCCAGCGAGGTAAATGAAAAGACTTTTTGACATCTTTTATTTGTTCTGTGTCTGACACTGCAGGAGCTAATTCTGGAAATACCAATTGTTTGTCCCTGATGAATCAACTACCACCTTCAAGGGCCAAATCTCCAACTGATACTGGCAAAATTCACTGTGTACCTCCCTTTAAGATTCAAATAGACCCCTCTAAACTCTCTCCAGAATTAATCAATAGTCTATAAGTAAAAAAGCCCTTCAAGGTGTAAAGCCCATAATAGAAGATTTCAAGCCTCATGGTCTCATTATCCATTGCAATAGTCCCTGTAATACTGCTTTTTTACCCGAGGGGTAAAACCCAGGTGCTGAAGATGGTTTGTCCAGGACCTCCAAGCATCAAACACTGTTATCTCTCAACACCCAGTTGTTCCTAACCCCCATATGCTACTGACATCTGTTCCCTGTGGAAGCAGGTTTTTCACTGAACTGATCTATGCAGTGTATTTTTCAGTACTCCAGCTGATAAAACTAACCAATAATCTTTTTGCCTTCACCTGAAATGGACAACAATACACCTGTACAGTGATGCCCCAGGGTTTCACAGAAAGTCCTTACTTTTCACATATCTTTAAAGCTGATTTAGATGATATAAAGTTTTCTACAGATTCTGCTTTGTTAAAATACATAGATGACTTGCTCTTGTGCTCTCCTTCTCAAACCTCCTCACAGGAAGACAGCATCCACCTGCTAAAACTTTGAGACATAAAGTCTCCAAAGAAAAACTGCACTTTGCTCAAACTCAGCTTTGATATCTAGAGCATGTGATCTCAGAACAGGGACTATGTTTGAATCCAGGTAGTCTCCATAATGGGCTTCCCATGTGGCACTGGTGGTAAAGAATCCACCTGCCAATGCAGGAGATGGAAGAGACTCGAAGTTCGATCCCTGGGTCGGGAAGGTCCCCTGAAGGAGGGCATAGCAACCCACTCCAGTGTTCGTCCATGGACAGAGGAGCCTGGCAGGTTACAACCCAAGGGGTTGCGAAGAGTCAGACAAGACTGAAGCGACTTAACACACTCGCACAACAGGCTCCGTGACATCCTGAACTTCCCCAAATCAAAAACTAAGCACCAGTTATGAGGCTTTCTGAGCACTCCAGTTACTGTTGAAATCAGATTCCAAATTTCTCTCTATGGCCCAGCCGTTACATGATTTATTAAAAACCGGTAAAGTAGACTCCGTTAATTGGAGAGGTCAAGATGATACAGCTTTTGAGGACTATAAGGAAAATCTTAATGAGACCACCTGCCCTTGAACATCCTAATCACCAGCTTCCCTTTTTCCTCTTTGTATATGAGAAGGCAGGGACTGTCCTCAGAGCACTTACCCAAAAACATGGGGACCATCATTGACCTGTAGGGTTTTGTAGCCAACAGCTGGACCCTGTGGTGCAGGAATACCTCCCCCCCACTCCACCCATGCCTCAGCCATTCCTGCCACTGCCCTCTGGTTAAGGCCACTGAAGAGACAGCCATGCGATCCCATTCAACCATGTTTGTACCCCAGGTAGTAGAAGCCCTCCTGAATTCTCATCCACTCAACACTTTTCAGTCAGTTGCCTCACCTCGTATGAAATCCTTTGGCTGACTGCTCCCCACATAACCCTTTCACATTTACTAGCTTCAGCCCAGCTGCCCTTCTCCCCTCCTTCACCACGAAACCCCTCAGCACTGCCTGACCCTCACAGGTCACTCTCTGACTCCACATAATCATTTAGAGGAGATGCCTCTAACCAAGGCAGATTTTTCATGGCTTACTGATGGTCCTTATTTAAAGGGAGAAAATGGTAAATACTGTGCTGGGTATGCTATTACGACTCCTTTTGATATTGTTGAAGCAACACCTTTGTTCATCGTTCAGTGGCTAAATCCTGTCCGACTCTTTGCCACCCCATAGATTGCAGCATGCCAGGCTTTCCTGTCCTTCACTGTCTTCCGGAGTTTGCTCAAACACATGTCCATTGAGTTGGTGATGCCATCCAACCATCTCATCCTCTCTCGCCCTCTTCTCCTCCTGCCCCCAATCTTTCCCAGCAACAGGGTCTTTGCATTAGGTGGCCAAAGTATTGGAGCTTCAGCATCAGTCCTTTCAGGGAATATTCAGGGTTGATTTCCTTTAGGATTGACCGGCTTGATCTCCTTACAACATCTTTACCTATGGCTTAATTACCCTACAGGCTGAATTATATATTCTCACCAAGGCTTCTAAGTTTAGCCAAGGCAAAACTGCTTACATTTATACTGAGAGTCATATGCCTTTGGAGCAGCCTATGACTTTGGGATAACATGCGACCCCCTGGACTGTAGCCTGCCAGGTTCTCCTGTCCTTAGGATTTTCCAGGCAAGAATCCTGGAGTGGGTTGCCATTCCCTCCTCCAGGGGATCTTCCCAACCCAGGGATCAATCCTCTGTCTCCTGTATCTCCTGCATTGCAGGCGAATTCTTTACCACTGAGTCACTGCGGAAGTCCCCACAGCTGATAAAAAGAGATATATTTTAATATTGTGTGTGTTAGTCACTCAGTTGTGTCTGACTCTTTGCAATCCCATGAACTATAGCCTGCTAGGCTCCTCTGTCCATGGGATTCTCCAGGCAAGAATACTGGAGTGGGCAGCCATTTCCTTCTCCAGGGGGTCTTCCCGACCCAAGGATCGAATGCAGGTCTCCTGCATTGCAGGCAGATTCTTTACCATTTGAGCCACCCGAGGAGCTCAGAAAAACAAAACTCTATCTACATCAGCTACTGGAATACTGGAGTGGGTTGCCATGCCCTCCTCGAGGGGATCTTCCCAATCCAGGGATTAAACCCAGGTCTCCTGCACTGCAGGCAGATTCTTTACTATCTGAGCCACTGGGGAAGCCCAAGAATACTGGAGTGGGTAGCCTATCCCTTCTTCAGGGGATCTTCCCAACCCAGGAATCGAACCAGGGTCTCCTGCATTGCCTGCAGATTCTTTACCAGCTGAGCTACCATGAAGAAGATCGCTCTACCAGAGCATTGTTATTTTTAATGAAAGCAATTAAGCCTTTATTATAAAATCTTCTTCATAGTGTGCTCTTGGGAGATGAAGACCTTAAGTATCACACCTTTCAACCTAGAGATTTCATCTATTGGAAAAGACACCTCAAGAAGGACTCTCTTCAGCCTCCCTGGAAAGGCCCCAGCTGCTACTAACCTCCCCTTGTGCTGCCAAACTCCAGAGAACAGACTCTTGGATTCATGTGACGCATCTAAAGAAAGCACCAGACCCTGACTGGACCTGCACACCATTTGGTGACCTGAAGGTAAAGATTTCCTGGAATTAGAGCAGATGACATCCAATGAGACAGCTTGCCCCAGATGTCTAGACAAGGCCTGTTAGAAGGTTCAGTATTCACAGATGTGGCTGTCTTTCATCTAGACTATAAAACTGACCCTGGATTCTTAGCCAAATTCAGTCTCTGCATTTGCAACCTACAATCTGTATTGCTGATGAAACATCTGATTCCAAAGAGTTTCTTTGGAGATAACAATACTGTCTAATTACTCCATGTTTATTCCTACACTATGTCATTCCAAAGTTCTTGTTAATTCCTTCAGTTTTGAGCATGACTTTCCTTCCCAGTTGGCACTAGTGGTAAAGAACTCGCCTGCCAATGCAGGAGACAAAAGAGATTCAGGTTCAATCCCTAGGTGGGGAGGATCCCCTGGAGGAGGGCAGGGCAACCCACTCTAGTATTCTTGCCAGGAGAATCCCATGGACAGAAGCCTTGTGGGCTACAGTCCATAGGTTCACAGGAGTTGGACACAACTGAAGCGACTTAGCAACAAATTGCTGTATTCACTCTTTAAAGATACAGACTTTTAGATGGGAAATTCCTGAGAGATCTCCTCCTGCCCACTCCTGCTTGATACTTAAATGTGACCACAATGGGTGTCCAATATGTGCACTTTCCCTCTGACATAGGACAAGACACTCAGGAAGGGTCCTTCCTGGCATTCAGTGACAAAAGGTGATTGAACGCTAGTTAAAAAAAACAAAAAACCCTGAGTCTTGATCAGCGATGCTCTTGGAGAAAGATCTTGATCAAAAGGGAGAAATGTGAAAATTAATCAAGGGAAACCTTACTAAAATGGACTGGGGAGGACAGAAAAGGGAGTACTTGACAGTCAATACACATCCCAACAGGAAGAATCAATACAGATCTCCAGCAGAAAGTAACACTACTAGCGCCAGCAGAAGGAAGAAAATTTTTCTCCTTTCCTGGCAACAGCTTAGCCAATGGGAGACTGTCACAACTCGGCCATTGAAAAGTCACCATATTTGGAACTCCCAGTTTCCTCCAGCAAGCTTTATAACTGTCCCTCCCAACTTCCATGTCTCTTCTATAAAAGAATTCCCTCTCCTTGGCTTGGGCTTCCCTTGTGGCTCAGCTGGTAAAGAATCCGCCTGCAATGCGGGAGATCTGGGTTCTGGGTTGGGATGATACCCTGGAGAAGGGAACGGCTACCCACTCCAGTATTCTGGCCTGGAGAATTCCATGGACTGTATAGTCCATGAGGTCACAGTCTGACACACCTGAGGGACTTTCACTTTCACTTTCTCCTTTGTTTAAGAAGATTTACAAGTGGTTCACCAGTTGTATGTCCCAAATTGCAATTCGTTGCCAGTGTTAGTGTTAAGTCTCTCAATTGTGTCCGACTCTTTGTGACTCCATGGACTGTAGCCCACCAGACTCCTCTGTCCATGGACTGTTCCAGGCAAGAATACTGGAGTGGGTTGCCATGCCCTCCTCCAGGGGATCTTCCCGACCCAGGGATCGAACTTGGGTCTCCCACATTGCAGGCAAATTGTTTACCATCCGAGCCACCAGGAAAGCAGTTCTTTGCCACTCCCAAATAAATCTCTTTTGCTGGTAAAATATCTGGCTGTTTTATTGTTTTAGGTTAACAACTGCTTTTTTGGCCAAAGTCACAATGGAAAATGAGAAGACTCCCCAGTGTTCCTACATGTGGGGGGAGACTATTCCCCCCCCCCCATCCATAAGCAGATAAGGCCCTGAGTGATAGTGGCTACAGGCCCACCCCCCACCCCCCGAGGGAATCCCTTAGACAGCTGGATAACCAGGATCCCCCCAGGCAAGATTCAGGCCTAGGTGGTGAGACCACTCCAATTTTTCCAAAACCCTGTGCAATTCAGGGCTTCCCTGGTGACTTATTGGTAAGGAATCTGCAATGCAGGAGATCTGGGTTCAATTCTTGGGTCAGAAAGATCCTCTGGAGAAGGAAATGGCTACCCACTCCAATATTCTTACGTGGAGAAACCCTTGGACAGAAGAACCTGGTGGGCTACAATCCACGGGGTCACAAAAGAGAGTCGGACATGACTAAGCAACAAAACAAGAACAAAAGAGTTAATGATGCTGTGGAGCACTTCTCAACCAGCCTTGTGCTCAGTGCTTTACTTGTACCTCCTCAGTCCTTCCAGCCCTTTTGAGGTCAGGACAGCTACTACCTCCATTTGGGGGGGTGGGGGTGGGGGAGGAGGGGACTACCGTCCCGGGACAGGGAAGCCTGGTGCGCTGCAGTCCATGGGGTCACAAAGAGCCGGACATGACTTAGCAACTAGACAACAATCTTCCGAGATAGTCATTGCAGGCCACAACTAAAACACAAGCAATCTTGCATCTTCACCCTCAATCTGCTTTTCAGTTTCTAGGCATTTCAGAGTGACCTGAAGCCCAAGCCAGAACTGTTGGGGGGGAACCTCCTCATGGGGATATTTTATCACATTTGGTTTCCAGGCTAAAGCGAACAATTTAGGGAGAGGAAGTTTGTTATCTTGGGACTAGCCCATCACTTAAGTTGTGAGCTAGTCTGTGGATGCAGTAAAGATTTTCTATCAGTGAATTCACAGCATTAAAATAAAGCTTTTGCAGAGCTTACAGACAACAGCATGGTCTTGGCAAAATCTTACAGTTCACCAGGCCCACCAACTAAAAATTAAGCCATTAATTTTTAATGAGGATGGAGCTTCTTAAAATATTAGTCCCTGAAGACTTTATCAATATTATTATTGCACTCTTTCAAATGTGCATGACATGTGACCACTTTATTGTGAGGGTCTACCGTATACTAATGTGTGTACTCAGTCACTCAGTCATGTCTGACTCTTCGCAACCCCATAGACTGTAGCCCACCAGACTCCTCCGTCCCTGGGATTTCCTAGGGAAGAATATTGGAGTGGGTTGCCATTTCCTTTTCTGGGGGATCTTCCTGACCCAAACCCATGTCTCCTGCATTTCCTGCATTGGCAGGTGGATTCTTTACCACTGAGCCACCTGGGAAGCCCACCATGTACTAGAAGGGGGCTCGGGTGTCTCCTGGCCCGGGTCCTTGGGGATCTGTGGGGTCCACCTTCCCGGTCGGAGCTCATGACCACTGTTGCTCCCCACAGGCCTGTGTGTGCACCTCGCCCCCTGCAGCCATGGCCCTGGTCAGCATCAACCAGCTGCCCGAGAACATCCTGCTGGAGGTGTTCACACATGTGCCTGCCCGCCAGCTGCTGCGGAACTGCCGCCCTGTGTGCTGCCTCTGGCGCGACCTCATTGACCTCGTGTCCCTCTGGAAGCGCAAATGCCTTCGGGAGGGCTACGTCACCGAGAACTGGGACCAGCCTGTGGCCGACTGGAAGGTCTTCTACTTTCTGTGCAGTCTCCGCAGGAACCTACTGCACAATCCATGTGCCGAAGGTGAGTGGGGGCTGCTTCCCTCCCTTTCCTGAGCCTCAGGACCTTTGCACTTGCTGTTCCCACACTACCTGGACCGTTCCCTCACCCCCCCCCCGCCCCAACACCTGTCACGCTCCCTTGGTCCTTCTCCTCATCCATCAGATCTCAGTTCAGAGATGTGCCCTGATCCTGCATCTGCAAACAGTGCCCCCCACCTCTGTCATATCACCCCATTTTCTTCCTTCATTGCACTGGTCATAACCTAGAATTACTCAATCTCTTGGGTTTTTTTTTTTCCCTCTGCTACAAATTTCAAGTTCCTGGGGCCTGACAGATCTTGCCACTTGGCACCCGTGTCCACATAGCAAGTGCTCAGGACACACTGGTTGAATGAATGAGCATACGCCCTGCCCCGCTTCCCGTCTAGCTCAGTCTTTGCTGCCTAAGGGCTATGTGCAAGCTGGCTATGTACCTGGTCTGAGTCATTATCCTCCTGTCACCTCATGATACAGAGGAAGAAAATGAGGAATTTGAGAGGTGACTACAATCACATGGTTTGAGGCTCCAGTTTTGCTTACGTTCTCTTACATTTGTCAGGGTTTGTTTATTTTTTTTTCCCTTCATTAGCACCTTCACTTCATATCAGGCATCATGCTTCCTGCTGGGATATAGCAGCAACTGATCAAGAGGCCTAGTCTGTACGCTTAGAACCCTTTTCATGATTGTTTTCTCTCTCTATTCGCACGAGCATCATGCGGGTTAGCCAAAGAAGAGAGGTAGGCTCCATTTTATAGGTGGGGAGTATGAGGCCCCCCAAGATGAGTGTCTTGCCCAAAGATCTAGAACTGCCCAGCTTCTGGAGTCTGGTCCTGACTACTAAAGGTCCTCAGGCCCCATAGACAGTGCCCCACTCAGTCTCCTGGCCTGCCCCAAATTGTGCTCAGAAGCTGCCCAGCAGGTCTGGGCCACCAGCTTGGCTCATCCAGCCTTGCAGAGCCAGCCACCCAACCTTGCTCAGCTCTCCCCGTGGGTCTGCCCTGGGCACTAGCCCAGCTCCTGGATTTCTGAATTCTTCTGGTTCTCTGCTGGGGGGCCCCCAGGGAACCTGGGGAATAGATGTGGGCTCTTAGTAGAGGGAACAAAGGAGTAATTTGGAAAAGCTCCCCTGGTGATTGTTTTGGAAAGCCTGGAGAGGAATCACTGTTTCAGGGGAGACAGAAAGGACAGCCCTATGCCTCCAAACCTGCTCTGCCAACCTGGTGGAGAACCTGTCCACAAATACAGGGTTACTACACGGTGCCAACCCAGGGATGCCCGGCCCCCCAGTCCTCCCTTCTGCCCAGGGCAGCAAGTTCCCACCACCCACCAGCAGACCCCCTCGGATCTCAGTTACGTAGTTGACCTCCCAGACGTCGACATTGGGGTGGCTGCCAGTAAGTGGTCTGAGGTGGGATGAAGTCACACTAACCGTTCAGAACAGAATTACCCTCATGGGCTCTGCATCATTCAGTGGTTTGAGAACTGAAATGGGTATTTCCCAGAGCCCCAACCCGGGCAATATGGAAGTGAGGAAAGTTTGGTTTAGAGTTTCTGCTTATACTCTTTTTTTGCCCCCAGCTTCACATCAGGAATTTAGCCAGTCAGAAACAAAGTGAGAAAGTGGGAGGGGAGGGTCTGGATCAGAGCAATGGGTACAGGTCAGAATGTGGAGCAGTGGGGGGGTGGGTCTTTGCAGGGTGGCTTCAAGGTGGCGGGGGGGCATGCCTTGAGATCTGAGCCTCCCCAACCCCTGCCCCGCCTCCCTCCCAAGACCAAGTGGAGAGGGCCAGGCTAAGCATTCACACAGGAGATCTCACTGGGGCTTCTGTTTCTCATAGAGGATATGAAATCCTGGGAAATCGACTCCAACGGAGGGGACCAGTGGAAGGTGGAGAGCCTCCCCGGAGCACATGGCACAGACTTTCCTGACTCCAAAGTCAAGAAGTACTTTGTCACGTCCTATGAGTAAGACAAACTGAGCCAAGAAGCTGTGTGGAGGGAGGAGGGTCCAGACATCTTCTGCCAAATCCCAAGGCCTAAGTGAGGGCCTGCCTATGAAGCTCCAGGGAGGGGGTTCCCAAAACCAGCTCAGGGTCTACTGCTGCCTAGCACAGGAGTCAACTCAGCGGCCACATTAAGAGGCAGCAGGGTGGAGAGCAGTTTGAGGAGGCAGGGAGCCGTTTGCGTGGTGAGGCTAAGTCGGGGCGGTACAGGCTGTCCCCAGTCTAGGGACCTGAGTTTACAGGTGCCCTCCTTAGGGTGCTGGGAGACTGGGCCTAAGGACTGGGATGGATGCAGCCCAACATAAGTGGGTCAGGCTCCCCGCATGTTCCCCACAGGGCTGCCAGGAAGCAGGAGCCAGAGTCCGCAGCAGCAGTGACTGGCCCACAGTGATCAAGCGGGGACTGCTGGGCCCCTTGAACTAGCCCGCTGAGTCCAGGCCATGCCTGCAAATGCATGCCTTTCCCTCTGCTCCCCAGCATGTGTCTCAAGTCCCAGCTGATAGATCTCAAAGCCGAGGGCTACTGGGAGGAGCTACTGGACAAGTTCCGGCCAGACATCGTGGTTAAGGACTGGTGAGTGGGGGCCCCCACCTGAGTCCCACACTCTGCAGCTCTCCCTTTTCTCTTCCTGAGATCCCCTGTAGGGAGTGCCTGCTAAACCCAGCAGTGTCCTGGGGCACAGGCTGCCCTCCTTCCTGCTGACAGAGCCAGCACTTACTCATTCAACACCTACCTCCCACCACCACCACCACCCTGCACCAGCAGATGTTAACCCCAGTTTATAGATGGGGAGACTGAGGCCTACAGATGCGTTGTCAGAAACAGGCATGGGAGCAAAAGACATCAGAACCTAGCCTCCTTGGACCTCACAGATACTCACATGCCTCCTTGCCTGTGTGCCGCCCCTGCCCTTTTAACCATTCATCCCAAGACTATCCCAAGCTCCTACTCTGTGCCCAGTGTTTTGCAAGGCTCTGGCCTGGCTCAGAGCAGAAGCTGAGCCCCGGTGCTAGCAAGGCCCACCACTCTGAGGATGGAGGGTGGGGTTTTAGGTGTGCAGAGCTACAGAGATTTCGGAGGGTGCAGTGGGGCTGACCAGAGGCTGAGCTCTGTGCCAGCCCCCATCACACAGGCCCTCCCTCCCAAACCTCCATTAAAATGTACAGGTGACATGCATCTGACAGCCCAGGCCTTTATCTCTGTAGAGAGCCTGTCACTTGTTAGGTTGAAACAAGTGTTATGTTGAAAAAAAAGATTATGTTGAAATCTCCACTGGAACACCCAAGAAAGTTGTTGCCCCTTTTCTCAGATGGGTTCATTGAGGCCCAGAGCAGACTGTACCTCCAGGGGCACAGTGGGGCACAGGGAGCACTGCAGCCACCTGAGCCTCACAGGCAGAGTAGGGCAATGAAACTCAGAGCCCCAATTTGTGGGCCTGCTGCCTGCCTGCTTCCAGGGCTGCCTCTGTCTTGGGGTGCCCAGTCCTGAGCCCTGCCCTCCCACAGGTTCGCCGCCAGAGCAGACTGTGGCTGCACTTACCACATCCGAGTACACCTGGCCTCGGCTGACTACCTCGTCCTGGCCTCCTTCGAGCCCCCACCCGTGACCATCCACCAGTGGAACGATGCCAAGTGGACAGAGGTGAGGCCTCACCTGCTTGCCCCTCACCGAGCTGCTTCTCGCAAGGCCAGGATGGCAGGAAATCAGGGGCAGCCCCAGAGCCCGGAATGCCCCAGTCCACTGCCTGGAGCTCCTGCCTTCTGGCCCAGAGGCTCTCCCTTGCAGGACCTGGCTCCATCCTTCCCTTCTCCAGCTCAGCTGTCATCCCCTCTCCAGTCCTAGTGATTGCTCTCTCTCCCCTCCCCCCAGGTTTCCCACACCTTCTCGGATTATCCTCCAGGCGTCCGCCACATCCTCTTTCAGCATGGGGGCAAGGACACCCAGTTCTGGGCAGGCTGGTATGGGCCCCGCGTCACCAACAGCAGTGTCGTCATCAGCCACAGGGTGACCAGGAACCCGCCCCCCGCTGTGGCGCAGCCCTAGACCTTGCAGGGGCCAGAGGAGGCACCCCACCTGCCCTCCGTACTCCATCTCCACAAGCCATCTCTGACTGTGCTCTGACAGCCATCCATCCATCCTCTGCCTGGGCCAGTGCCAAAGGTCCCCTGCAGGCAAGAGCTGAGCCTGTAGGGGGCAGCCCCAGCTCTGACCTGGGGCAAACCCAGCCATTTGTGAACTTGCTGTCACGTAGCTCTGACTTTTTGTTGTAATAAATGTTTTCAGCAAAACCCGCCCGTGGCTGCGGCCAGGGGTGGGGCTACAAAGTCCTTGGCACTTGGGCAGAGAATCAGCTCCTTCCCTCCAGGTAGTGACAGCCTGGCTCAGCCCTGGGGGCTCTTTATTGAAACAACTCACAGCACAGCATTTGAGACAGACAGAAGGCTGAGAAACAGGTCCCAGCACTCTTCCCTGCCCTCCTGGGTGGAGAAGGGAAAGATTCCTCCACGAAGGCAACCAGGCCTGAGCAGCCTGGGGCTGGAGGCGGGGGTAGTCCATACACAGAGACAATAAGAGCACTTGGAATCAGGGTGGCCCTGCAGCACGGCCCAAGGCTGGGCCCCCAAAGTCCGACAGCCGTGGCTTTCCTGGGGGGTATGGGGGAGGGCAGATGCACCCTCAGCTGCTTTTATGCGCCCTCTCTTCTACGTAGAGCTGCATCTGATGGACAGGAACAGACACCATGGTCAGACGGACAACCAGGGCACCTCCTCTGGGGACCCCATGGGGTCTCCGCCCAGGGTGGGGCTGTGTGGCCACCGCCAGGGGTTAAGAGAAGAGGGGATTGGGAGCCTTATGCCAGGCATGCCCTGTCATTTCCCCTGAGCCTTTCTTTGTCCACAAGCCACCTGGCGAGGCCTCAGCACATGGGCCCCAAGCGGCTCACCTTTAAGATGTCTGATGTCATGGTCTTTAGAGGTATCAGTCGGGGGTCATGCATATGGACATCCTGCTCATCTGCCAGGATCCAGGGGAAGTCCTGGGGAGGGGACCAAGGGAAGGGTGGCAGAGGGCCGGCCCATGGCCCACCTTCACTTTGCTCCCCGCTCCCCTTCCAGAACTGGCATCCTCAGACATCAGGGAGCATCAGAGCCACCAGGGAATTGCCGCTGTGCCGATTCCCAGGTTCCCCCACCAGAAAGGCCGAGTCTGTAGATTTGAGCTGGCCTGCGAGCCCCAGTTACTCAACATGCCCCAAACACCAGTTCGGAAACTAGATCAAGTCTCCCCTCCACTGAGTAGGTGGCTTGCCCTCCTCTCAGCGCTGAGTGCCCAGGTGGAGCGCTGACAAGGTGGTGACCACAGGGCTGATGCAGGAGAGCTACTGATGCCAGGCGCTGCCATAAGCAGTGTGATGAGTGCCCTGCCGGGGCAACACCCCTGCTCATACAGAACTCTGATTCTCAGCGCCTCCCAGCTGTCTCCTGCCCACCCTCCTACACCAATCCCATCTCACCTTGATGACCTGGATCTTCTCCATGTTGCGAGTGGCAGCTTCTCTTGTGTGCACTAAGACAGTGAAGGTACAGCCTAAAGAAGCCAGAGTTCGGTCAAGCCTGGCGCCCCCATGCCTGCCACTGGACACAGCTTTTTCCCACACAGTCTAACAGGCGTGGCAGCCCCACAGAGCAGAGGGTGAACCCAGTGCTCAGACAAGACACTCAACAGGGAGACTTAACCCCAGGTGGAGTCAATCAGGGAGGCCTCCTCAAGTAGGAGGGTTCTTAAGAGAGGTTCTAAAAGGCAGGAAGGAAGAGAGGCGGCTTGGTGCAGCCAAGTAGGGACCCAAGGACACAGGCCAACATGGAGCCATAGAAATGCCCAGGGAAGAAGGGGTGGGGAAGAGCACACCTGGGGGGTTGTGGTCCAGAACAGCATCACACACACTGATCTTCAGGATGAAGGCTCGGAGCAGCTGCTCCACGTGAGATAGCAGGGAGTCGGAGCTGGGAAGGAGAGAGGAGGAGGGTCTCCCAGTACATGGGCGTCCCCCCTCCCACCGGCAGGCAGTCAAACCTGGAAGCAGCCCTGGGGGTACAGAGGGCCTGGTGCTTCTGAGGGCCTACCTACTTGATTCCACATGGTTAAAATCCTCTGGGGAGTTTAAAACCAAAGCCTTGTCCCATCCCAGGCTAATTAAGTCAGAATGGGGTGGAGGTGGGGGGGGCACCGAGCATAAGGAACCCTAGTAGGTGGTTCTAATGTGCAGCCCAGTCTAAGAACCAGGACACCAGGCCAGGAAGGGACAGGGCTTGCTTGAGGCCACACAGCAAGTGGGGACAGATTCTAGTGCCCTGACCTCACCACAGGAAGCCAGCAGATGACCAGCCCAACACAGCCACCCAAGGTCAACTTCTAGTTGACTATGGACTGGATGCTTGACTGGGAATTCAGGAAACTGGGGCTGTGTCCTGGCTCTGGGTGACCAGGTCAAGATCATCTAAGAACTAGGACACGATTGATTTCTACATCTATAAAATGAGGTTGGGACCAGCCATTCGCCAATGCTGTGATTTTCCAGGTGTGATACAGAAGGGTTTTCTGTGTAACCTGTGTGACGCCCACAGAGACTGCTGGGTGGCCAGCTGTGCCTTGGCCACTAACAGGCCTCGTTAGGTCAACATAACCTCACCATGTGTCCTCCCCAGCTTTTAGCAAGACATTCGGGGGTTGCCTTGAAGGGGTGAGAGTAGGGGTATTGCTAGGGAGCCTATGGATGGTGAACAAGGCAGCGCACCTGATAGACAGCAGCGGGGGCTGGGTGATTTCAAAGACGAATTTCTCCACTGGGCGGTGCTCCTTGTCCAAAATTACCACCACCACTTTCTCCACATCATTCTGCAAGGACAAGAACCACGTCCTCCAGAGCTGGGTCCCCGCCTCCCTTCTCCCCCGCCCACTCCCCTCCCTGCCACCTGGTGCTCCATGCCCAGGGAAGGTTGGGAAAGACACTCGCAGTCCTACTCAGCTTCTAGGCCCAGAGTCCCTGGGATCCCAGAAAGAGGTTTGAGAAGTTGAGCAGGCACTCCCAGACATCAGTGGTACCTACGGAGAGGAAAGGATGCTGGGTCCCATAGCGAAGCTAGGATGTCTCAGGGAGCAGAACAAGATAGAAGGAGGAAGCCCTGAGGGGCTAATCCCAGACAGGGGCAGAGGGAGAGAAAGCAACATGGGAGAAGGACCCAAAACCCTCAAGGCAGGCCCCACTCAGCGAATTCCACGAACCAAGTCTGGGCCCATCACTCCCTGAATGTACCCACATGTCCTGGGGCCTGTCCCTGGGCAAGGGTGGTCTCCAGAGAGCAGGGAATAGGCTTCTGGGTGTTATGAGTCATGTGGACCTGACAAGGTCCCAGCATTGCCCCATCCTGGAGCATGGAGGGGCACTGGGGGCAGGGTAGGCTGGGGGCCTGGAGTTCTCACCTTCTCCAGGAGCGGCTTGACGCAGTGCAACGTGTCCTGGATATACTGGTTCAGCTCTGGGTGACAGGACATCTGCACACAATCCCCACGATGGCTGGTGAGGTTGCAGCACTGATGGAGGACCCCTGACACCCCCTCCAGCTGCCCAAGGCCCTGCCTGCCTTTGGAGAAAGGCCCAGCTGTTCCCTAGGGCTCCCCACCAGAAGACAGACTTCCCGTCATGAGGCTAAGAACTGAACTATCGACAGAGGGGAAGAAGTTAGAAGATCCTAAGAATTCAGTCCCAACATTAACATTTAATACAACATTAGGAGTTCTAATGCGGGGCCACTGAGCTCCTCCAGAGTCTGAGATGTCTCAAAATTGTGGCGGTTTGAGCATACAGGCATTTTTCCAGAGAAGGGATCCAGGAATTTAATCCATTTTCAAACATTAAAAATCTGGAACTGAGGACCTGAGTGGCCTTAGGCTTAACTCCTCTGCGCTTTCCTTACGTCATCTGTGGAAGATCTCGTTTAAAAAGAAAAAGGGAGAATTAAGTGAGACAAGTACCTAGTACACAGTATTGTTGTTTAGTTATTGTGTCTGACTCTTTTGTGACCCCATGGACTGGAGCCCACCAGGCTCCTCTGCCCACGGAATTCTCCAGGCAAGAATATTGGAGTGGGTTACCATTTCCTTCTCCAGGGATCTTCCGGACCCAGGGATTGAACCCCTATTTCCTGAATTGGCAGGTGGATTCTTTACCACTGATCAACCAGGGAAGCGTGGTACACAGTGGGTACTCTGTAAGTGCTGACTCTTTTTTTTCATTTTCCCTGTACATCTTTCTGCTTGTTTTTTGTTTCCCACCCCCCATCCATATCTTTTAAGCTTCCACCACCTTCCAGTGTTCAGTCATTTGTTCTAATATTTACTGAGTGCTTTCTAAGGGGCAAGCACTTCTAGAGGCTGGTGATATAGTCACGTATATTTCCTGCTTCGTCTGCCTTTTAATCTAAAACAACCTGTCACAATTAGGGTAAATGAGGGGAGAGAGAAGGGGCCTGAGTTTATAGGAATCCCCTCCCCAAACCAACCAATCCTCAGCTTCAGAAGACCTTTAAAAATCAAAGATGGGGGGAGGAGGGACTCTAATCGGAGGGCCTGGTCTCTAACTTCTGGTAAGGGGAATTCCGAGTTCAGAGGGGAGGGAAGCAGATGCCACGGCAGTGAGGGATGGGAGGTTGTGGAGCTATTAGCTGCTTCTGTGAACTAGAAGGCAAGGTCAGGCCTCTGGGGAATGAGGGCGCTGAGCCTGAAGGTGGAAGAGAGTTAAAAATTCCCTCTCCATCCACTCTGTGATTCGAGGGTGACCCAGTGCACCCAACCTGGCTGTGGGGGCTCACCTGGACAGGCACGTTGTACTTCTTACGCTTCTGGAAGATGCCCACCGGGTAGACCTCACGTACGTAGAGGATCAGGTGCACCGCCACCTCCAGGAACTCGCAGAGCACATCGGCCACCACTGAGAGGGGGTGCAGAACCCGGTGCTCTCATCGAGGGGGAAGCCCGCCAGCCCTGGCCCTCCCTCGCCCCCTGCCCCGGGTCCGCAGGTCCAGCCTCCCTACCTTGACCAAAGTTGAGGTCCTGTCGCGTGAGTGTAGTCATCCTTCCCGACAGCTGGGGGGTGGGGCAGGAGCGGGAGCTGGTTTCAGAGGCCCCGGCAGCCGCAGGGCCCGCCCACCCCCAGAGCCCCTCCCCTCGACCTGGGAGGGAACCCCGGCAGGACCGCCCGTCGCTTCTCACAGAAGCAGAGCAGCTGGGAAAGTGCCCCCCCTCCCCCGCCCCACGCAGGTGTTAGAGCTGGGAGGCAGCCTAACGCCTGCGATCAGCCTCCGTGCACTGGCCGCTTCGGCCTGCAGTCTCGTGGGGCTGGAAAAGGCCAGAGTGGTGCCCGCATAAAAGGGCATGGCAGCGGCCGCAGAGGGAACAGTTGGATGCGCAGGGCCGGGAACGTAAAGCTGGACACGCGGAAAGCGAAACTAGGCTGGAATTTAGACTTCACCCCCTGCGAGGCTGTGTTGCTCCCCTGCGAGAATCCCGCCCCTCCCCTCTCTCCCCGTACCGGCTCCGGCCTCGATTCCCGGCTAGGGGCCCTGCCCCCGCGAGGGAGACCACCGACCGAATTACTCCCGCGCGCCTACCGCTCAACCCGCGGCCGGGGCGCCGCTCCGTGACGTCCGCGGCGCTCCGCCGGGTCCTAACGCCGGCTTCCAGCCACGCCCACTCCCCACTCAGCCAACCATGGGCGCGGGAAGGAGGGGCTGTCAGAGGGGTGGGCCCTGCCTGGGCGCCAAAGCGATCCCAGGGCCTGAGTCGCTGATGCTGCGCTACGCCGCTTCCTTTCAATTAAAGGTGGGCGCGAAAAAAAACAGACACAACTTTGGTCTCCATATAGGATCGCAACGTGTTTTCCTCCTCAGGGCATTTCTCTTGCTTTAGGACGTAAGGGACGAGGGCGGGTAGGTGTTGCTGGTGAGAGCCACTGGAGGTCACAGATAGGCACTCTGGACAGCGACATCTACCGCTAGCTCCAAAGTCACCATCCCCGGAACCTCAGCTGCCCAACCGAAAGCGAATCCGCCGGCTCTGGGGCGGGGATAGGGGAGGGCCGGCGAGCACCTGGGTCGTCCCCGTTCCCACCCTCATCTGGAGCCTAAATGCAGCCAGTCTTTACCTCCCGGAAAGAAAAAACCTCCCGGGATATGCATCGTAACAATAGCTGACATTTATAGAGCCGCTTCCCAGGTGGCTCAGCGGTAAAGAATCCACCTGCCCATGCAGGAGACAGGGGTTCTATCCCTGGGTGAGGAAGATCCACTAGAGGAGGAAATGGAAACCCACTCCAATTTTCTTGCCTAGATAAGCTCATGGACAGAGGAGCCTGGCAGGCTACAATCCATGGGATGGGGTCTCAAAGAGTCGAACACGACTGAGCATGTACACAAAGCACAAGAACAAGCCAAGTGCCAGAGACTGAGCTAAGTGTGTCCGTGAATCAGCTCACTAAATTCTCAAAACAATTCCACTGCAACAGTTGCTATTATTGTCCCCGTTTTACCGATGAGCCAAACAAGGTTCAGAGGGGTGAAGTAACCTGCCCGAGTTACCCAGTTACTGGGGGAGGGTGTGGACACAGATGTCTTCTGCCTCTTCACTTTATAGCCCGAATGTTTCCCAGGGGCATGGAGTCTGGAAGGGCTGAGAGGATCCTGGGAAATAATATTAATATTAAAATAATTCCTAACATGAACACCCACTATGTTTCAAGCACTGATTTCTTTAATTTTCTCATTAACAATAACAGCCAAGCCTCCATTTTACAGTCCTACTTCATAGATGGTAAAACTGGCTCAGAGATGTTTCCTAATTTGCCTAAATCACACAGCTGGAATACAAACCCAGTTCTGACTTCTACTCTAACTCCAGAGCTTCAACTTATTTTCAACCCCTTTATTTTATAGGTGGAAAAAACTAAGGTCAGGGAACTGGCTGCGGAGTTATGGACAACAAACCAGGAACAGAAATCTGGGGATCTTGTCTCTGATCTCCAGGGACACAAAAGCTTGTTAGAAGTCATGCCCATCTGTTGGTACATAGATCTAGCCAGGAAAGTTAACTGTTTACTACTTAGTATCAGAAACCTGCACCCCCTTCACCCCAGATGCTTTCAAACCTGCATTTACACATTTCATATGGCAGTGGTGATGGGGGAGAGAATAAGTAACCTGGCCCATTAAGCCAAAAATGCCAGCAGAGCATTTCTCAGAAGCAGTCCCAGGAAATCTGCATCAAAATCCCCAGGGAGCCTGTTAAACACTTGGAACCTGGGCTTCTGGGATCTATGAGATCAGTTGGGGTGCACAACAGGGCACTAGCCCTTTAACAAGCTCCCAGGGGCCTGATGCCGAAGAAAATGTGGGAATTGCAACCACTCTAATTGCTTAGGGAAAGTCTGCATTTCATAAAATTGCAATGTTTAACTCAATAGAATGAAGGATTTATTTTAGAAATGGATGTGCCTGGCAGCACATTCTGGGCACAGCAACCCTTCCCAAGACCTGGAGACCCTGCCCACGTCACATAGGAAAGGACCATTTCCACATGGAGCCAGCTAAGCAGCTCACTTGCTTGTAGGCAGGTGTCCCCTGGCTCCTTGAGACTTAATCATTGTGGATGCTTGGGAAACTGGGGAAAATGAGTGTCCCTCTTTGCTCCTCCCTGGAGGCTGCTCAAGCAGCATTTTCATTGGTAACAGAAAGTGGCAGTCTTAAGGGGGCAATTCCTTGTGAAAAGCCCCTTAGGATGGAGCTCTAGGGAGCAGAAGCTCAGAGCCCAGTTACTCCTTCGGGGTGGCCTCCAAGGCACAGTGCAAGTGACCTGGGGACTCATGCCATTGTTCCTTCCATTGACCCTAAGCTCCAGCCCCCTGCCCTAAGAAGACATAGTGCAAGCCACTCAGAGGTCTCCTGCCACACACAGCTAAAGAACTTCAGAGGAACCTTGGTAGACAAACATCCCAAAACTCACATTTTTCCTATGGGGACACTGAGGTCCAAACAGCTTTGTCTGACCCTGGGGTACTTACCTTGTCAACTGGAAACTGGATAAAAATACCTCAGTTTGGGGCTTTGGATTCAGAGCTAGCCATAAACAGAGGAAGCAGGGCTAGGAGACAGATGAGGAGGGATCAAACTAATCTGACTCCATCCCCCAAAAGGCCTCCATCTCATTTGTGAAATGAATAGGCTGGACAGATGTTCCCTAAACTTCTGATGACCTCAGGTTCCAAAGGCGCCAAGAAGCTGGGATAGTCAGGGGCAGGGGGCCAAATCAGCATGGGACCATGAGAGAGTTCTGCGAAAAGTCATCTGTCACTTCTGTCCACACGGCATCTGATTTTTCATATCTTAATCACATCAGCATGATGGATGGTCATGGGATCCAGATTACATTATGGAGTTAATTTATTACATTTTTGAATACCCATTTGTTGGGAGTCTGTTTTTTCAAAGTTATTTGCATATTCTTCACCGTAACGACAATATGTAGGAGGGCACCTGGGAAGGAAGGGTAGATGTTTAGGAGGAGAAAGAGCTTATTTGCCAACTGCACCAGGTTCCTGAGGGTCTTCAATGGGAACAGAGAGAAACTCACTCCCTAGAGACATTTAAATTGAAACTGAGAGAAGGTGAGATGTAAGAGTTTTGCCAAGACTGCACAGACGAAGGAAGATTCCTGGGGTTCACTGAACAACACACAATGAACAAATGGGGTGTAACAACAAGCAATGAAGTGTCCAGACCCCTAAGATGTTTCCTCTCATTCCCACCAGGATGATCACAGGACATATCATCCATCCCATCGCTGCCTAAGTTTCCCAGGACACCAGATACAGGAAGGCGAGAGGAGCCACAGAGAGTCAGCCAAGTTTAGCCTGGTGACAATCCCACTGTCACCA
Source organism: Giraffa tippelskirchi (assembly GCF_054371585.1). Classification (NCBI taxonomy): domain Eukaryota; kingdom Metazoa; phylum Chordata; class Mammalia; order Artiodactyla; family Giraffidae; genus Giraffa; species Giraffa tippelskirchi. The sequence goes on from NC_137279.1 coordinate 37,382,971, forward strand.
GGGGACCGTGCTGGCAGTGGGATTCACCACAATGCTCAGGAACCCAGCCAGCTGGGACACCCCCTGAGCAGAGGCCCAGCCTCATTCATTCTCTAGGTTCAACACCTCCCCAGTGCCTGGCCGAATCCAGGTTCTAAATGAATGTGTGTCCAATGAGCAAATCTGAAGGAATGAAATGATGGTGGATAGTGGCTCACTGACACTTGCCTGACATGAGTCCTTATTGAGTCCGGATGAGGAGCAAAGGCCTCTGATATCAGTGAGCGGGCTCCAGGTGGTGGTGTGCAGAGAAGAGCTGTTTTCACAAATGAAGCAAGAGCTGCAGAATGCACCCCCCTAGGTGCCCCTCACACCCTGCTGTGAGAGGCTGCTGCTTCTCTCCCTACCACTGCCCTTTAACCAGATGAATCTCTATGTCTTCATCTGTAAAATGAGCAAGGAATATGTGTAATAATATTTGTAAAGACACAAAGTACACAATGTCTGGCATGTAAATGCCCAATTAATGGCTGTGATGACAATGATATTAAGGTTGACACACACACACTACCTAAGCCCCTAAAGCAAACACTCTGGACCAGCCATCACACCTTTCAAAACCCCATCCAAAACATCCATAGCTGTGCCCCTCTTGCTATTTCCATTTCCCCAGGCAGCAGGCAACTCCCAAAATGCCCTGAAGGGGGACGTGCATCCTCATGGTCCAAGCTGCCTAAAGATAAGGGGCTACAGCTGAAATCAGCGCCTCTCCCTGCTCATCTGGCCTTCTGGTGTGAGGCTGGACCTGTACAGCTGCCCCAGATCCTGAGGTCCACTGCTGACCTCAGGCTCAGGTCAGAGCCCTGGCCTTAGGCCAGTAACACTGGACCACCTCCAATACATCATCAACCAGGGCAGAGCCCCCATGCCATTTCCTCCCCAAGGTTCTGCTGACTTCCTAGTGTCATTGACCCCCTTGTTGGTCAGGGGGACCTTACAGATCATTTCTTCTTGAACTTTGAAACTTTATCCACAGAAGTGCACAGAGACACTAACTGTTATCCACATTTTAGGGGTTGCAAGGCCCTCTGAAGTCATCCTGGACCAGAGAGTAAGAGACCTTGATCCAGCTCAACTGTCACCTTTTTAAAATAACTGCTTTATTGAGATATAATTAAATAAATAATAAATATAATTCAAGAAATAATGCTTTTTAAAGCATGCAATTTGGTGGTTTTTAATATAGTCACAAAATTGTGCATCCATTGCCAATATCTAATTCTAGAACATTTTCTTTGCTCCAAAAAGAAAAACCCACACACATATTGGCAGCCACTTTCCTACTGTCGCCTTCTCCCAACCCCTGGCAACCAACCCCTAGTCTACTTTCTGTCTCTATGGATTTGCCTATTCTGAACATTTCATGTAAATCACACAATACATAGCTTTTTATGTCTGGTTTGTTTTACATAGCATACTGTATTCAAGGTTCATCCAGACTGTGGCATGTATTGGTACTTCATTCCTTTCTGTGGTCAAATAATATTCCACCACATTAATATACCACATTTTGTTTATTCACTCATCAGGCTATGGGTATTTGAGTTGTTTCCACTTTGGCCATTCAAACATGGGGAAACTGAGGCCCAGAGTCCCCAAAACCTAGATGGGACTGGATTCCAGACCTCTCCTAACATCTACCTTTCCCCACAGCATCACTCTGAGAGGACCCTGAGAACAGAATCCAAAAGATTACCCTACTGATTACCCATCACAACAGCATTGGAACCAGAGGAGCCAATAATTCACTTCTGGTTCAGTAAATGCTGGGCCACAGCTTCATCCTGGACACGGGGAATCATGTCCGCTGTCCTCCTCAGGCCCAAGCTACCACTGCCTCTTTTCTGCTGCAGTTTCCAGCTGGTCTCCCTGCTTTTGTCCTTGCCAAATGCAGTCTATTCTTAACTTTGGGAATCAGAGTGAATTTGTTAAAACCTAAATCAAATCATGCAGGGCTTCCTTGGTGGCTCAGCGTTAAAGAATCCGCCTGCCAATGCAGATTGAATTAGGGTTCGACCCCAGGGTCAGGAAGATTCCCCTGGAGAAGGAAATGGCAACCCGCTCTAGTATTCTTGCCTGGGAAATCCCATGGACAGAGGAGCCTGGCAGGATATACAGTCCATGGGGTCACAAAAGAGTAGAATATGGCTTACCAGCTAAACAACAAGTCAGATCATGTCTCTGCTCAGCTCATAACCCAATCCATCCTGGGGCCCAACAGGCTGATAATATTCATATTACAATAACAATAGCCAATAATTTTTCTAGATCATATCCTGTGGGGCTAGGACCTTAGGAACATTATCTCCTTACACAGCCATTGCACTTAATCCTTGATCCCTGAGAGTTAGGGCTAGCGGATGGAGAGGGGGAATGGCATCAGAAAAGGAGGCCAGGCATCTAGCCTGACTACAGAGCAGAGCTCTTAAACCTCTGAGGCATAATTTGCCACCCTCCGGAGAAAGAAGACAGTCGAAATGGAAGCCGCTGGAACAGCTCTGGGGGCCAGGCAAGACTGATGCTTCGAGCAAACCGGGCCCGCCCCACCGCTCTTTGATCTTTGCTGCGCTGGTGGCCCCACTGACCCCGCCGTGAGTTATGGGGGCCGCGGGACCCATGCATAGCATTCCTGGACTCCCAGGGTCGGCACTCTGCGCCTGATGAATGAGCTGGCCCTGAGCGCTGGCTTTGTCCTGCCTGGACCGGGTTGTGGAGCGTCAGATCTATTTTGGACGGGGCGCGGCGAGAGGCGGACTGTGTGTGTGTGTGTGTGTGTGTGTGTGTGTGCGTGCGAGAGGCGGACTGTGTGTGTGTGTGTGTGTGTGTGTGTGTGTGTGTGTGTGTGTGATAGGGTGACTGTCTTTTTCCCTTCCCTTCCAGGGTGTGAGTGTGGGGAGGGGGCTCTAGTGCAGCCGTCAGGGCGCCCGAGTCTCACCTGATAGCGCTTTGAAGATCCCCTATAATCCCACATGGAAGAGCGACCCCTCCCAGAACCTAGCCCCAAACTCCGCTCACTTTCCGAGGCTGCAAAAGCCCCGCGGTGCCCGGTTCCGCCTTCCTCGCACCGGGCGTTTCTTCCGTCCCATTTGACAGCCTAGGCGGAATAATCCTTTTGGAGAACCGCCGGCCCCTGCTCGGCCAGACTCGCCGCAGCTGAGCGCTCAGCCCCGATCCATTGTTGGGTCCGCCAGGGACCCCCTGCCGCGGCCCTTTGTCGCCCGCTCCCGGCCGGGCCGCTCCAGAGGCGCCACCGCTGCCCGCGCCCCGCCCGTCCCACGCGCCCCGGGCCGCGCCGAGGCGGCTCTTACGCACCAGGAAGAGTGGGCCCGCCTCTCCCGGTACCCGCAAGGCCACCCGGCTGCGCCCGCCTTTGTCTACCTTCTTTGTCTGCCCCGCGCCCTCGCGGCGGCGGCGGCGGCTAGGCCTCTGGGGAGCGGGACCGGAACGCCGAGCGCAGCTGGCGAGGGCGCGCTGGCCGGGAGCGCGCTGGGCCCGGCTCGGCCCGGGGCTGCCCCTCGGCTGGGGGCAGCGGAGCCCTCTCCCCGCCGTCCCTCCCTCTCCCCTCCCCGTGTTCCCGCCCCCTTCCCTCCCGCCCGCCCCACTCCCCCTTCCCTCGAGCCCCGCTCAGCCTCGGCACATCCTCCTGCCGCCCGCGCACCTCTCCGCGAGGTCCTGACTTCGCGGCTCTGCCCTCTGCTGCGCTCGGCTCCCGCAAGCGCTCGGCCCGGAGCCCCTCGGCCCCCGCCCCTCCGGTCAGACAGGTAAGGCATGGCCTTGGCCCGCCCCCGGCCCCGCCCTCCCGCCTCACCTGGTTGAGCGCGCGGACAAAGGTGGACTACCTGGAACGCTCAGGAGCCAGGCGCGCTGGGGACCGAGGCTGGAAGTGAGGATGCTGCTTTCTTTCCTGTCCTCCCAGCCCTCGGACACGTCGGTCGGTCTTGGTCCGCCGCCTCCCCTCCTCGACGCATCTCCCCTCAGCTCCTGGCTCTGCTCCCGGGCTCCTCGTCTGCCCACCTTCCTCCGGTCACCGACTTTTCCACGTTCTGACACTGCCTCGAGTGCGCCCTCGCCTTGCTCTCCCGGACTCATCTCTCGCCCACTCTCCTCCTCCGCACTAGCCTTCTCCCTGTGGGATCCGGTCTCTCTTTGTCTCTCTGTCTCTGAGTCTCCGGGTGGTCTCTCGGGCTGAGGATCCCAGTCTGACGTCGTTTGAAGAAGCTCGAAAGACTCCCCAGGCAGAGCTGGCAGGAGTGTTCTCGGCTTTTAGCGAAGCTACCTACGGGGCTGGGGTGTGTGCAGGGAGAGGGAATCTCTAGGTGCTCCCCGCCCCCTCTCCCCGCCAGCACTGCGGGTGGTCCCAAGCCCTCCCAACCCGACCCGGGCCAGTTCCGTGCCGTAGTGATCCCGACGGCGCTGGGCTAGCTCTTCTGGCTCCGGTTCAGGCCCTCTCCCTGCCCACTGCCTGCTTTTCTCCAACCGCGCACCGGGGTCTCAGGCGCCTGAGGGAGCCAGGTTTGAGACGTGAGGCCTCTTGGGTTTCCCGCCAAGTCCTCCCTTGCTCCACTGGGTGCTCCCTCGGCCCTCGCCTCGGTCTGCTCTCTCTCGCTGAGAGCACTCTTCCACGCTGCCCACCTCCCAGCCTGGTGGCATGCAAGAAGTGCCCTAGTGTTGGTTCAGTACCCCTCCAGAGTCAGGCAGATGGAGGCTGAGGGACAGATCCTGGACAAAGGAAAGTACTTCTCTGAGCCTCAGTGTCCCCTTGATAACTCGGGCATAATAGCACCCACCTACAGGGATGTGTGTGGAAACGTGAAAAACCGTATCGAATGTCAGCGCAGCACGCACTCGGCAGCCATGGGTGATTCTACAGTCTCTGGGTGGGTGGGGACGAGGCTCCACAGAAAGGGGGAAATGAATCCAAAATTCAAGGCTTAGAGACCCTGAAAAGAAACCTGACTATGGCCCCTCCCATATCACGATCACCTCCCCCTACACACTCTTATAGGCACTCCTCTCTTTCTCTCCCTCCTCTTCTCTCCTTGTCCTAAAATCAGAGCTTAAAAATCAGAATGAAAAGGGCCTCTGCTTTCAAAATGAGATCAATGTGGCTGTTGATGTTGCCAACAACTGGTCATTGACTGAGAGACATCCGTGTGCCTCATTGCCAATTCCGAATCTCCGTCTTGCACCCATTTCTTTTTGTTTGTTTTTTAAAAATATGTATTTATTTGGCTGTACCAGATTGTAGTTGCAGCAGGTGGGATCGAGTTCCCTGATGAGGGATGGAACCTGAACCCCCTGCATTGGGAGTGCAGAGTCTTAGCCACTGGACCACCAGGGAAGTCCCTCTATTTCTTTTTCAATATCTCTCACTCACAAGCCACTTCCTTTCCTCTGGAGGGATTGTCTTTTGGACCCTGAACCTGCTGGGGAATCACTCAAACCCTCTGACCATCTGTGTCATCACGACAGGTGGCATACGACTCCAGGAGTTAGTGGACTTAGTGGCATAATGTGGGCAAGTTTATAACATCTCCTGGCTGGCAGGTTCTGGATTCTCCTAGCTGAGTTTTCCAGCCCCAACCAGGACTGGCAGCCAGAGCCTTTCTCTTTAGAGAGGCAAGAATGGGACTGAGAATACACACACCCACACATATACCGTCCAGACTCCTGTTCACCATCCTTCCTGCCACTTTCGCTGTCTTTCTCACCATTCAGTCCACCCCTCTCCCCATCCCTAAACCCCTCAATGGCTCCCTGTTTCCACTAAATTAATGACCTTGCCTGCCTCCCACCACGCCCCTATCAGCATCAGAATTTTCAGCCATGATAGAAGGCTGATTGTCTCCATGCCCTGATGGACTCCGAGCTCTCCCCTCTATCTGAAATGTCTCCCCTTGCAGGCCAAGGTCAGATGGCCCATCCTGTAGGAGGCCCTCCTGCTCCCCCTTTGCCTTCCTGTCTCTCGTGGGCTGCACTTCCCTGGTGGGGCGGGTCTTGTTCCACTTATGGTTCCAGTGTCTGAGACACAGCAGTTGCTCTATCGTGTTTGTTCTGATGAATGGAATCCTTGGCTAAGGGGACAGGGATGAAAATTGCAAACCACAGGTTATCTCTGGGTTCCACTGGGTCCTGCTGGCCAGGCCAGGGGCAGAGTGGGCTCTAGAGCAAAGGACCAGAGCTGGGGCGGTTGGAGAAGGAGCAATCCTACTGGAAAGTCCCTGTGGCACCAGGGCCTCTGCATGTCTCCAGAAGTTGAGGATGATTTCTGTTTCTGATTGTAACAGAGGAAATAGACTAGATAGGGAAGCAGCTATCAGTAGTAGTCAGTAGACTACCTTAGCAGCTGTGTGGCCTACACCTTCACTTGTTTCAGCCAGAAACGTGACAGAGCAGAGATTTTGCATCCTGGCCTCCCTGATTGCGCATTCTAGGGCGAGCAAGAGCTGGGCATGTTCCTGGGGTGGGGAGGAGTCATCAGGCATCACTCCACTCGCTCCTTCAGGTGAGATCCCTTCTCTTGCTGCTCCATGCCCTCTGCTTTTCCAACCCCAGCCCTTCCTCTCAAGGGGGCCAGTGGAGCATATGTCTCCCCAGGAAAGACCCTGCCCCCATGCCAGGTCCCAGCTTTGGCAGCCACCCACCCCCCTACTACAACACCATGGCCTGGCATTGACTGTCTGAGACACCTCCCTGAGTGGGTATGGGGGCACAAGTACTAGAATCCAGAGCAGTTGGGATGACATAATTGCAGAACCTCAAGTTTTTAGGAGCCCCCTCTGTGCCAGCCTCTGGGTTATATCTAAACCCCATTTTGTTATATCTAAAAGTCACAGCATCGGCACTGATATTAGTTACTGGGTAAGCATGAGACATCATGGTCAAATGTGGCCTTTGAAGTCAGGTGGCCACAAGTTCAAATCCCCACTCTCCCAGTCACTCTACTGTGTAACCTTGAGCAAATCCTTCAAATCTTTGTCCCAATATTGATCCACTGTTACTGTCATTATTACCTGAAAAATATTGTCCACTTCAAGGGGCTAAATTAGATAATACACATAAAGCCCTAAGTCTTAAGAATAGTCGATGCCCTGTAAATTATACCCAAACAAACATCGATTTTTCAGATGTGGGACTGAAGCCCAGAGAGGTTAGTTGGCTTGCCCAGAGTCACACAGCTATTAAATGCTGGAGCCAGGATGCACACCCAGGCTTGTGTGACTCCAGGTGTCTTTCTACCCCACACTGGCCTCTTCCAGAACTGACAGCAGGCATTTTATCACTTGATGATTAAGTGATGGGTCCAACAAAATTATCTGGGAACCAAGATAATGACATTTGGGGGATGAGGACACCAAGAGGATGGCTTAGGAGAGGAGGAGGAGGGGTAGCCAGTACCTGTAATGTAGCAGGAAATAGGACTCCATCCACCTTCCCCCCAGAATAACACCCTTACATAGATTTTTTTGAGGTGTGAGGCCTTGGGAGGGTGGGAATTCCCAAGGCTGCTGATGGAAAAAATAAAAGCAGATGGAGCTGCCCCTGTGGGGAAGCCAAACCTCATTTGCCAAGACAATGGTCCCCTCCAGGCGGGCCTGGGCCTGTGCTGACCCACCCCACCGAAGCCATCAATCACCCCACCGACGACTGAGGACGGGGCTACCTGTGTCCACCCCCTGCACATGCAGACATAGATGCACGAACACTTCCAGGAACCCACCCTCAAGCCCCACGCCCGCTCTTTCCTCTCCTCATAATAACAGCAGCTACTGTTTATTGCACCCTTACTGGGTACCACTCACTGTATACCTTTACCTCCCTTCATTCTCGAAACCTCCAGCATTTTACAGGAGAGGAAACTGAGGCTCAGAGGGGTTAAATGACTCAACCAGGGTCACACAGCTCTTTTCACTCTGTTCAAGGGGGCTCTCCCATGGCTCAGATAATGGGTTTGGATTGACTGTGTGTGTTTGAATCAGTAATAATTATATCTGTGCCTCCCTCTGTCACTGGGCCTGCAGCCTCCCTGCCGGGTCAGAGTGGGGACCTCTAGATGGCAAGGACTGTGTTTTTACCCAAGATTAGAAGCTCCCTCCAGCAAAGTTTCCCCCATGTCCTGGGAAAGTCCGAGGCCAGAGTTGTGTGTCCCCTCGCAGACTGGGAAATCCCTAAGGGAAGCAGTCAGATCTCCCCCATTAGACTGGAGGCTTCCTGGGGCAGAGGCTGCTTTTCTTACTCAAACCAGAGCTCCCTGAGGACAGCAGCTGTGTCTCATCAGTCTTAGAGTCCTCCAAGGTGAGACCTAGATCTTCCCTGTTAACCATGAGAGCTCCCCAGGGCACGGCTTCTGTCCCAGTCAGACCAGCAGTTTCTAGAAGCAGGGACCAGGAGAAGGAAATGGCAACCCACTCCAGTGTTCTTGCCTGGAGAATCCTAGGGACGGCGGAGCCTGGTGAGCTGCCGTCTATGGGGTCGCACAGAGTCGGACACGACTGAAGCGACTTAGAATAGCATAGTCTTCAGAGAGAAGAAGAGATCTGTTCTTTTACTGAACATGGGTTTAAAGAAGAGAATTCCTTTTTCCAAACCTGCTTCTGGTTTTCTACTGTGAATCCTGAGAGTCTGGAAGCATCACCGTCCTTTTTTTTTCTCTTGCTGCCACGAAAGAGCACTGGGTTCAAAGCAAGATTCTGTTCTCCCTGAAATTATATACTTTTTCTTAGCACCTATGCCCCACAGCACGTTTTGTTTTTTCTTTTTAAACTTGTTAAGTGAATCTTGAGCATATATGATGGTTAAAAGAGCTGTGTAGTGGTGGGGAGCAAACCTGTAGATTGTTTCCAATAAAATGACAAATTTCAAAAAAAAAAAAAAATAGAAGCAGGGACCAGGTGTTCAGACTGGAGCATCTTCCTTTGCGTGGCACCCAGTCCCTGCACCCAGAGGGGATCAGTAAGTGCTGACTATCTGATGTCACTCTCCATCATGGTGCTGCATGGTCAAGAAGCAGAATTCTCTGTGTGAAGATGGGTTGGCAGATCTGTGAGGGGTAGTGGGTGGGGCTCTGGCTGTTCTGAGGCCTGGGGAGGGAATGAGAGGCCCCTTCCTGTTGAGCAGGTGTCACTTTAGGGGTACAGAGCCTCAGAAAGGCAGGGTAGATGGGTAGGGACTAGCTCAGGACTGTCAGGGTCAACCTGCCAACAAGCACCCTCCGCCCAGGGCAGCCGTTTCAAGTCTCACCCCGCACACCCCTCAGTAAGCTCATCTTTGCTACCTTCCCACCCACCGACACTGCCTGAGTTCCTTCCATACCTAGAAATGTCCCTTCCCCCAACCACACAGAAGTTCTAATTTCCTAAATAGTCAAATCTCGTGACAGGTTAATAATCCCATTTCACAGACAGGGAAATTATGACTCATGATGAGGTGTGATGGTGGGAGGGATTGTGGGAGGGGCTAGAGAGGCAAAATCTGGTCCCACATTGCCTTAGCACCAGCCCAGCTGGTGAAATTAAGATCCAGCTCCCCCTTCCCCACCCTCATCAAGGACAGAACTATTTTGTGATTATTTATTTATTTGTTTATTTTTGGCTGTGCTGGTTCTTTGTTGCCGCACAAGCTTTTCTCTAGTTGCGGCAAGCAGGGGGCTACTCTCCAGCTGTGTTGTGTGGGCTTTTCATTGCTGTGACTTCTCTTCCCACAGAGCATGAACTCTAGGGCAAGCAGTCTTCAGTAGTTGTGGCTCCAGGCATTAGAGTACAGGCTCAATAGCTGTGACACACGGGCTTAGTTGCCCCAAGGCATGTGGGATCTTCCTGGACCAGGGATCGAATCCATGTCTCCTGCATTGGCAGGCAGATTCTTTACTACTGAGCTACCAAGGAAGCCTGACATAACTATTTTGATTGAACGATTACAACTTCTCATTTTCCAGCCCTGGGGGAATCAGCTTCCCTTAAAGAAGATAGGAATCTGCTCCTAGAGAACCAGGACCTCTAAGACCCCCACCCCCAACTGGAATTCCAGATTTGTGGAGCTGACTGCCAGGTGGCCCCACTGTTCTAAGAGCAGAAGGTGGCACCTGGGGATGGCCATCTCCACTGTTCAATTCCAGCCATTCCAGGAAGTGTATGACTGAGTCATGAGGAGGTGTCAGAGGGAAGAGTCAGGCAGATCAGTTCCAAGATAGAGCATTCCTTCTAACAAAATCTGTCCTAAGCACTACTGAGTTGGGATTCTGGGCATACAAACACTGCTCCTGGGGCTCCCAGGTGTGAGAGTGAGGTGAAAGTTCTTTGTACGTAAAGGAGCTCATCTCTGTCTGCTCTATGTGTTGTGGAAATGTCCCCTGAAGAGTTTTAAGCTGGAAAGCTGATGATCCGATTTGTCCTTCTGATCACAAAGCTGAAGATGTTTTGGTGATAAGCCAGGGTCAGGGCAGACAGCAGCACCGGAAGTTGTTTGGGTTACCAGAAACATGGCAGGAAACGTGGTGTGAGTTTTGTCTTAAGGCAGCACCCACTTGGAGCCCAGTTTGACCAGAGACTGCTGCTCTGAAAGACAGAATTCAGCCCCTTAGTGTCAGAGTCCCCAGAGGGGAATGATGAGATGCCCAGAAGGCCACAAAACCCCAGACCCATTTCTCCCATGAGCTGGGAGGGCTCAACACCTGAGCCCAAGAATACTGACTCCCAGACTGCCCCAGAGTAAGGCTGGGTTCTCTAAAGGGAACAAGATCCTCATGGAGATGTTTCTTGGCCTCTCAAGGGTAGAGGTCTCTTCTAGTCCAGGTTTAGCAGAAGGCAGCTACCTTCCAGTTTCTTTCTTTCTTTTGTTTATTTTATTTTATTTGATCTTGGCTGCACAGGTTCTTTGTTGCTGTGTGCAAGCTTTCTCTAGTTGCGGCGAGCCGGGGCTACTCTCTAGTAGCAGTGCTTGGGCTTCTCATTGCAGTGGCTTCTCTTGTTGCAGAGCATGGGCTCTAGGGTGGGCGGGCTTCAGTAGTTGCACCTCGTGGGCTCTCGAGTTGTGGCACGCAGGCTTGGTTTCCCTGTGGTGTGTTGGAATTTAGTTCCCCAACCAGGGATCAAACCTGTGTCCCCTGCCTTGGGAGGTGGATTCCTAACTCGACCACCAGGGAAGTCCTGACCTTCCAATCTCTTATGAGTTAAAGAGGGTTAGAATGTTTCTGTGTGGAGCATCATTTTAAGACCTGAGCTGTGGCCAGGGATGTGGCAGGAATTAGAACACTTCTCTCTCCAGTTCCCTGACCTCCCAGCACTGTGCACCCCTTTCTGAGGAGCCCTTGAAAGATAGGTGTGCCCCAGTCATCCCAGAGACCCCAGTGCTGGTCTCAGGATGCCCATCCAGCAGCTCGGTGGGTTAGGATCTCACCTGTGCTGGAGGTTAGGCATGATTGGAGAGGTGGCCAGAGCAAAGCAGAGCTCCTCCAAAATCGGGTAAGAGGGAGGGCTGACCCAGGAGTGGACTTCTTATCATCACACATGATTGTGTTTGTTTTGCCTCTCTCTCCCTCTCTCTTTTTTTTCTGGCAAGGAGTTTGGGGGAGCTTAGTCCCTGACCAGGGATTGGACCCGTGCTCTCCGAAATGAAAGTACAAAGTCCTAACCACTGGACCGTCGGGGAAGTCCCACATATTGTCTTTGAACATTCACAGATATGTCCTGTGAATTCATGCTACTTTGACACCTGTCCCTGGTCCCTGGGGGCTCACTCCAGAACCAGGAGGATATGAGATATCCCTCCCCACAGGGGGCTGTCAGTTGGACGGACAAACAGATGGAAGATCTTGTCACCATGGATCATAAATTCCCAGGATCCCTTGGCAGAAGGCCCTGGAGACCATTTAATCTAACTCATTGATCCAGTAGTCTGCTTCTACTATGCTTCCCATCTGTTTTATTTATTTATTTATTGAGCAGTGCTGATCATTTCCCATGAAATCTTATCCATAATCCCAGATGTTCAGTTGCTGAGTCATGCCCAACTCTTTGTGACCCCATGGACTGCAGCACGCCAGGTTGCCTTGTCCCTCATGATTTCCCAGAGTTTGCTCAAACTCATGTCCACTGAGTCGGTGGTGCCATCCAATCATCTCTTCCCCTGTTGCCCCCTTCTCCTCCTGCTCTCAATCTTTCCCAGCATCAGAGTCTTTTCTAGTGAGTCAGCTCTTCACATCAGGCGGCCAAAGTATTGGAGCTTCAGCATCAGTCCTTTCAATGAATATTCAGGGTTGATTACTTTTAGGATTGACTGGTTTGATCTCCTTGGAGTCCAAAGGACTCTCAAGAGTCTTTTCTAGCACCACACTTCAAAAACATCAATTCTTCTGTGCTCAGCCTTCTTTATGGTCCAGCTCTCACATCCATACATGACTTTTGGAAAAACCATAGCTTTGACTATATGGACTTTTGTCGGCAAAGTGATGTCTCTGCTTTTTTAATGTGCTGTCTAGTTTTGTCATAGCTTTTCTTTGTCTTTTAATTTCATGGCTACAGTTACCATCCAAAGTGATTTTGGAGCACAAGAAAATAAAGTCTGTCACTGTTTCCATTTTTCCCCATCTGTTTGCCATGAAGTGATGGGACCAGATGCCATGATCTGATGGGACCAGATGCCATGATCTTAGTTTTTTGAATGTTGAGTTTTAAGTCAGCTTTTTCACTCTCCTCTTTTACCTTCAACAAGAGGCTTTTTAATCTCAGTACTAAGACCAAAAAAGGCATGATTTTAAGAGTTGTGTGGCATCCCACCACCACCACTAATTTCTTCCCCAAATCAAAATTTTTTTCCATCTCATGAAGATACAACTTCAAGCCCTACTTTCACCAAACTCTCTTCCACCTCTCCTCCTTGGAGGTGCTATGCAACCTCTGTTACGCCCAATACACTATATTGCCTACTTTAAAGTAAATCAGTGACAAAAAAAGAAGCTATCCTCAATGGTATAAAAGAAGACAGTGGATGTCAGTTGCATTTGTCAATGTGAAGCAGAGCCTCTAACTGGCTTTGGTTGTTGGTGCCCAGAAAATCCTGGAGAGTGTAAATAAGTCGTTGCAAATGTCAACAGTTCTTTTAAACTGCTCACATTTCATCCCTGGAACACTCTTCACTGACCCACAAGAAACCCAAGTTATGGTGGGGCTGTGCCCGAGTTAAAATTGGGTAGAGGATGCATTTGAGAGTGGCTGTTGCTTCCCAGGTGATGCTAGTGGTAAAGAACCTACCTGCCAATGCAGGAGACATAAGAGACCTGGGTTGGATCCCTGGATTGGGATGATCCCTTGGAGGAGGCATGGCAACCCACTCCAGTATTCTTGCCTGGAGAATCCCATGGTCAGAGGAGCCTGGCAGGCTACAGACCATAGGGTCACAAAGAGATGGACACAATTGAAGTTTACCTACACTATGGGCTTCCCTGGTAGCTCAGTTGGTTAAAGAATCTGCTGATAGCTCAGTTGGTAAAGAATCCGCCTGCAATGCAGGAGATCCTGGTTTGATTCCTGGGTCCAGAAGACGCCCTAGAGAAGAAGTAGGCTACCCACTCCAGTATTCTTGGGCTTCCCTTGTGGCTCAGCTGTAAAAAATCTGCCTGCATTGTGGGATACCTGGCTTGGGAAGATCCCCTAGAGAAGGTAAAGTGTACCCACTCCAATATTCTGGCCTAGAGAATTCCATGGACTGTATAGTCCATGGGGTCGCAAAGAGTCAGACACGACTGAAAGACTTGCAGCTTGCAAAATAGTTTTAAAGCATTTTTTAAAAATTAAGGATAAAATCAAATGCTTAGAGAATCCCTGAAACATCTCTACCAAATATCGAGGCTCAAATGTGTCACTTTCACACGCGAGATGGAGATCCAGGGTGAAAGGGTAGGGGTTGATAGCCAAATTCTCCCAATGGGTGGTTGTCTGGCTCACAGCCTGGACTGAGTGTCATAACCCCTCAGCTCCATCAAAGCCTCACTGATATCCCTGGCCTGGGATTCCCATCAGACCCTCTTTAGCCAGCCCTGCTCCCACCTCCCACCCCCCACCTGTCCCCCTCTCCCCTCCAACCCATCAAGCATTGGGTGAGCTGATCAGTAAAGGAGGAATTCAGGCCCCACAGCTGTCTGCCAGGCGGGTAGGCAGGAGCCTCCGCCTAGTCTCCTGGCCCCCAAATGCCAAGGCTGTTGTGGGGAGCAAGGGTGAGGGCTCAGGAGACATAGCAGGCTCCAGACTCCATTAACTGCCTTCATTTGCATGTGACACTGCATCCCTGCTGGCTTCTGGATGGAGACCTCGCTGGCAGTTTAACTCCACACGGTATGGGGACAGGATGAGGGCTTGAAACAAACCCCTTCCTCCTCCTTTGTCAATTTCCTCTTCTCAGCTGCCAGAGCCTGGCCTGGCTCCTGGGCCCTGACTGCACTCACAGCAATGGCAGGAGATTACATGGGAGAGGCAAGCAACCCCCCACTGAAGCCCAGTGGATGGGTGAGGGGGTGCAAGGACTGACTGTTCGTGTGCGCTGGGTGCAGAGAAAACCCCGACCCTGAGGTGGGGCTTTGTCACTCATCAGCGGTGTCACCTTGTGCTTTCGGCTCACTCTCCCAGAGCTTGGGTTTTCTCATTTTAAAAATATGGAGAACAACCTGCCGTATGCAGGGCAGTTGAGAGGATGCAATAAAAAATGGATGAAATAAGCTTGTAAGAGCCTGGCTTCCCAGTTGCTCAGGGAATGGCAGCTCCTATGGTGACAATTGCTATAGCTTAGTTTAGTTTTGAAGGAGCCACTATTAGCTCTCTGTTGTGAGAGAGATATCTCTGGATGTGGATGGTCCTCCTGTCCCTCGAGTGCTGCTGAGTGTCCCCAGTCCTAGGGAAACCAGACCCAGGCCCAGAAGAGTAGGCTTTGTGTGCAAAGCACAGGCAGAACCATCCAGGGCTGATGGGGACCCCGGGGAGGCGGGGCACCTGCTGCCTCTTCTCTCCTGGCTGCTTGGTGCCTTGGGAGGCAGCCTCCAACTGGCTTCCTGAGTGGCAGAAATGGATCGGAGCCCTCATCGCTGTGGATCCTTGGCACAACTTCTGTAGCAGCCCACATTTCCTAAGCGGCTCTTTGCCAGATTGGCATCTCGGCTGCTGCACTGTGCCAAGATTCAAGTACAAATCTTGTGGGCTTGGAAAGAGGACTCCATGCTGTCTTCAGGGCAAAGAGGCTCCGGGATCCCCAGCCCTCAGTCCAGCATGCTCTCTCTCTCTCATTCTCTGTCACACACACACACTCATACACACACACACTCTGACACAAACACATACACCCTCCCTGGGAATTTATGTACGATCTTGGGCTCAGGTATCAGTTTGATTCCATTCTGATCCATAGTTGTTGTTTAGTATCTTAGCGTGTCCAACTCTTTGTGTCTCCGTAGCTTGCCAGTCTCCTCTGTCCATGGGATTTCCCAGGCAGGAATATTGGAATGGGTTGCCATTTCCTTCTCCAGGGGATCTTCCTGACCTAAGGATCAAACCTGCATCTCCTGCGTTGGCAGGTGGGTTCTTTACCACTGAGCCACCAGGGAAGCCCAAAGTTATAAGTGCCTATTATTTGCAGAGCCTTATAAAGGTAATAGGAACAGAGGGGAAAAGGGGACAGAACTTCCTGTCTAGTTGGGGGTCTTAAAAAAAAAATCTGATTGGCCCAGGAGGAAATGATCTGGGCAGAGCTGTGTGGGATCCCTGAGGAGGGAACCAACCGTATCTCAGTGGGGAACTAGAGAAGGCTTCTGTCAGAGGGGACATTTGGGATGAGTCCCAGAGGATGGGAAGGATTTCCATAGAATAGCATCAGCGAGAATAGAGAGACAAGAAAGATGCGGGGTGGGGGTGTTCGAGGCCCAGGGGATAATCTCTATTGGCTGTGATGGGGAGGAAATAGAAGTCAGGGCTGCAAAATTAGGTTGGGGCCATGTTACACAAGATCTTGAGTGCCAAGGTGAGGAGTCTGTGGTTAAATGGGAAGGGAATAGGGAGCCAGGGACAGTTGTAAGCAAGATCAGAGTAGTTTGGCAGCAGTATGGCTGTGGCCAGGGGCAGGATGGTACCGATAAGTCTGAGGAAGGGGATGGCCTGCATGCTGAAATCCTCGCTTCCCTGCTTCAGGCTGGCCTATACATGATGTGTGGGATGCAAAACGGGCAGGGAACAATGATGGCACTGAAGTTAGGGTTTCTGAGTACAGTGAACAGACCCATGGTCACCAGCAAGGGCTTGATATCAGGACTTCATTGGGAGAGATGGCAAGTGTGGATGCGGTCGTGATGCAGGGGGTTGTCTAAGGTTGGGGTGGGGCTGGGCTTCAGCTCCTGGCTCTGCAGGGGAGATGCTGTCCTCTGGACTAGTGCCAGGGCTGGTCACCAAGCTCAGAGGCCAGTTCTGAGTCACTGATTGGCCTCATATGTGTCCACAGGGACAGCAAGCTGCCCCTACCTGACATGGGGCTGCTCACTCCTCACCCCTCTGCCAAGACTCATCTGGTCTCTTGCCTGCACTGTTTGGGTGACTCACCTTGCTCCTCTCTACCCTCAAGATGGAGGGTTTCTACTCCCTTCCCAATGTCCCAAAGGTTCCCTGTCGATGGAGGTGCCCTGTGGGTTTCTCCCAGGCTGTTCATTTGATGTCCCCACAGGACGGAAGAGGGGGCTGGGCGGGGGACAGCATCCAACACAGACTCCGCCTCCCTCAGTCACAGGGAGAGGAGGGTGGAGTCTGGTAAATGCAGCCTGGCATCTGTCTGAGGCTTGGAAATAGGGTTTGAAGGGTCCCCCGGAGCAGAACAATGCTTGACTGACAAGCCCCTCAAAGGGCCCCTCCTCCTCCCACCTGGCTGCCTCCGGAGTGCAGGCCCGCCTGAGCACCGGTCTCCAGGGCTCTCATTATGGAAAAGCTGGGGGTGAGGCTGGCGGGGCAGAGCCTAGGGCGGTGGAGGCCAGGGCCCGCGCCTCCCCAGGGACTAGGACATGCCAGGCGGGAATGAAGAGAAGGAAGGGAGGCCAGTGACCAAGCAAGGTGGGGGAGGAGCTGTTTCTCTCCCTCTGCTTCCCCCCGACTCCTCCCCAAGCAGGTCAGCCTGCCCTCCCTGCCCACTTCAAGGGCCCCTCACTTGGGGTTAGCTAACGGTGACCCTGGGGCCGGATGGCCAGGGCCGAGAATGCAGGAACTGAGGGGGCTGGAGGGAGAGCTGCTGGCCGAAGTCCCCAGCCACGAACCTTTCCTCAGCCCTGGGCAATTACAAGGCCACAAATCACAAGGAGACGGTTGTGTAAGCATCTTTGCGAGCCTAATGGAATACGCAGGGGGCCCAGGGAGGCCGTAAAAATTCAATCAGCCCAGCTAACCTGGTGCCCAACTCACCTGGAATACAGTGGTGCTGGTGGGGTCGGCGGGGGGTGGGGGTCGAGAGGGGAGGGCTGTGGGGGGGGGGACATCCCCACTGTCCCCCAACCACAAGTCTCCTGAGCTTAGCTCCAAGCTCTTCTGGAAACATTCGGGAATTTTGACTCTTCCTCCAGTGCAAAGAGGGGAGCAGTGAGGTCCCATGAGATGCCCCCACTTCCAGTGCAGAAGGACAGGCTGTCCCCAGGGGAGGTCAGAGGTAGTTCACCCCACCCTGCAGGGTGAGAGTCCAGCCTCCAAAGTGCCCCCCTCCCCCACCCCCGCCCCAAGAGGGACAGTGCCAGCCCTGTCAGAACCTGCCTAGAACTTGGAGGAAGAGAGAAGGCAAGGCTGGGCTGTCCCAGAACAGCACGTGGGGGCTCAGGGCACAGGCTTAGCAATGACTAAATGCCACTTACTCCCTGTGACTCAGCCTCTCTGAGCCTTAATTTCCACTTCAGAAAATAATAGGCGCCACTTCAGAGAGTTGCAGAAAGGACCAAGTGATAAAAACGCACACCAAGCGTGGAACGCGATTCTTTCTTACAGCACGTGCTCAAATGCTATTATTCCATTTGTTTGATTTTAGGCTTTGAGTCAAGTCTCTGGGACTATAGGCCTATTTCTGAGCTTGGAGGGACTCAGCTCATTCCTGGGAACTTAGCCCAAGGCAGAGGTTTGCACAGAAGAAAGGAATCTAGACTGGAACCTGGGTGTTTCTTAAAACTATTGAAACCCGGGGATTCTCAGCTTCGGCACTGTGGTCTTTCTGGGCCAGGACAGTCCTGTGCATTGTAGAGTGTTTAGCAGCATCCCTAGCCTCCACCCAGTAAAGTCGGTAGTGCTGCCTAGTTTGGGCCACCTAAAATGTTTCCAGATGTTGCCAAATGTCCCCTGGGTGGGGGGAGGATCAAAGTCCCCCTCCATCCCTGTTGAAAAAGACTGGGCTATAACAGTGTGAGTTAGGGAGAGATGTCCCTGGTGGTCTAGTAGTTAAGACTGCACGCTTCCATTGCAGGGGGCATGGATTCGATCCCTGGCTGGGAAATTAAGATCCTGTATGCCATGCGGCATGGCTAACTGATAAATAAATAACAATAAATGTAGTAAGCAACTTATGAAAGAAGAGTGTGAATGAGAGGAAAGTGGATGTGGAGGAGGGCTGCAGAGCTGCCCCCTCATGGTCCTACTTTTCTTGCAGGAAGAAGCCCTTGGCTGGGCCCACCACCCACGCTGCCCCCATGCTGCTCTTCGCCTTCCTCCTGCTTCTGGAGCTAAGCCTGGCAGGCTCCCTGGGACCCGGAAGCTCTGCTCAGAACCTCCCGGAGAATCACATCGACCTCTTGGGACCAGCACTGTGGACGCCTCAGGCCAGCCACCACCGTCGGCGGGGCCTGGGCAAGAAGGAGCAGGGCCCAGGCACACCTGGCTGGACCCAGGATGGGGCTGTGGTCACTGCCACCAGGCAGGCCTCCAGGCTCCCAGGGGCAGAGGGGCTGCTGCATGGGCCGAGTCCTGCAGGCCTGCTGCAGGACAAAGGTCTGCTCCGGGGACTGACTCGGCCCCACCCCGAGAAGGAGAGCCAGGCTCCAGGGTCAGAGAGGGTGAAGAAACGAGGCAGGGAGCACAAGAGACGGAAGGAGAGGTTGAGGCTGCACAGAGGTAGCTGGAGGTCTGCGAGGGGGTGGGGTCCTACAATGGGGGGAGCGGGGCAGTGGAGGAAGGGGATCAGACCCATATGACCAAGGAGATGGACTTCAGGGGGCAGACATGGAGGCTGGGGGTGGGGTCAATGGCACAAGCTTCCTGGGAGGACAATTGGATGCCCCAAAGGGGGCAGGTAGTGGATCCTCAGAGGAAGAGAGGGGTCTCACTATATTCAGAGTGATCTGGTAAGAAGAGGTGCTGGGAAAGGCCAGGGCCGGGGTGGAGCAGGGGAGGAAGAGAAGGATATGTGGCCATAGGAGCTCAGTCTTATCCATAGATCATCCTCCTGATTCAGGAAGTTCTACCTCATGTCTGACCTAAATCCATCCTATTGTCAGTCTTGAGCAGAGGTGGCACAATTCGGTGCCCTCCAAGCACATCACTTAATCAGCGCTGAAACGCAGAGCAGAGGCGAAGAGCTTAGACTCTGAAGCCAGATCTGCCCCAATTCAGATTCTGGCCCCAGGACTTCCTGGCAAGTTACCTTTCTGTGCCTTGGTTTCTGCAAAGTGAGGGCATGGCCCCCTCTATCCTCACAGTAGATTCAGAGAAGTCTTGCTATCCAAAGTACCTAGGACAGTGCCTGTCATTTGGCAGGGGCAGCAGCAGTGGTTGTTTCTATTCACTAGTTAATTCTCAACTTTCTCTCAATGCTGAATCCATCCATGTCCTCTGACCTGGACAAGGCTGACCCAAGGAGAGTGGTCACATCCTTATTTCTCTTCCCTCTGCCCTGTTTGTTGATGGAGTCTCCTCCCCATCCTTCTTTGTTGTTGTTGTTCAGTCGCTCAGTCGCGTCCGACTCTTTGTGACCCCATGGACTGCAACCTGCCAGGCTTCCCTGACCTTCACTATCTCCCGGAGCTTGCTCAAACTCATGTCCATTGAGCTAGTGATGCCATCCAACCATCTCATCCTCTGTCGTCCCCTTCTCCTCTTGCCTTCAATTTTCCCCAGTATCAGGGTCTTTTCCAATGAGTCAGCTCTTTGCATCAGGTGGCCAAAGTATTGGAGCTTCAGCTTCAGCATCAGTCCTTCCAATGAATATTCAGGGTTGATTTCCTTTAGGATAAACTGGTTTGATCTCCTTGCTGTCCAAGAGACTCTCAAGAGTCCAACCTCCTTACCTTCCTTCATGTTCCCAAATCCCCTGTGAGCTCCAGACTCCCCAAAACAAACATGTTTCAGCATCTCCACCCAGCTGACCCCTCCCCAGTCTCCCCTGGCCAGAGCCCAGGCAGGCAGCCTCAGATTCAAGTCTCTTCGTGTGACAAGACTGCCTCTAGGGGCTGGCCAAGTGCCGCAGGCATAGATGGGGGCAGAGTTCTGCAGGAAGTGGGTGATGGAGCCTCAGCCCCCTTTTCTCCTGCAAACAACTGAGGCTTGTTTCCCTGCCAGGCCCACTGAAACCCCTCAGGTGGACAGAACACAGTCAGAAGAGGGGGATCCAGCTTAGATTCTCAGCCTCCCACCCCTGGGGATCATGTGTCAGGTTGGTTTGAGGGTGGTAACATCCTTGATGCCAAACTGGAAGGGGTACACTCTGCATGCACTCAGCCCAGCCCAGCCCCAGTCCCAGCTCCAGTGGACCAATGGGGCCCTCCCACAAGAGTGAGTGAGCAGAGGAGGGGACAGTGGCCATCTGGAGCTCAGGCTGGATTCATCTCAGGAGGGTGGGGTGGCCCCAATGGACCCAACCAACCTTAAAGTCAGCTCTTGTCTGAGAAAAAGAGGCAAGCATAAGCGTGGGCCCTCTAGCTTTTCCTGAAGCCCCCTGGTTCCTGTGTGTGTGTGTGTGTGTTAGTCACTCAGTCGTGTCCTACTCTTTGTGACCCCATGGACTGTAGCCCATCAGGCTTCTCTGTCCATGGAATTTTCCAGGCAAGAATACTGGAATGGGTTGCCATTTTCTTCTCCAGGGAATCCTCCCGACCCAGGGATTGAACCCTGGTCTCCCGCATTGCAGGCAGACTCTACTGACTGAACAGCCAGGGAAGCTGGTTTCTGACCACCCCCCAACCCTGCACACTTTCCCCCTCACACTCATCCTACCCCATGCCCATGTGTCTTGGAAGGCGGCATCAGTGGCTAAAAGTATTGATTCTGCATTAGATGGACCTGGGTTTGAATTCAGATTTCAATACTCACTGGCTGTGCACCCTCAGGCAAGTCACCTAACCTCCTTGTGCTTCAATTTCCTTCCCTGTAGATGAGACTGAAAGAGTACCTACCTCCCAGAGCTCCTGCAAAGGTTAGGTGAAATAACGCTTGTAAAGCAGGACCCAGCATGCAACATTGTCCCAGCTATGGCATGCTTGCAGCTCAGCAAGCAGGGTCATCATCACCACGTCAGGAGCTCTCACTTCCCAGCCTTCTCAAAGGCCTCTCCCCTCTGCAATGCCTCTCAGCCTCGTCACCTTACTCCCCTACTCAAACTTCTCCTCCAGGAAGCCTTCCATGGTTAATCCTACAAACTTCACCTCCTCCAGGAAACCTTCCATGGTTAATCTTACTGGTTTCCATTCATTGCACTTACATCCCTGGCTGCATTCCGTCAAGCTGGACTTGGACTTGCTGGAATGTTGTTTTAGAGGGAGAATCCCCAGCAACACTGCAAGTTCATCCTAGACATAACCCCTTATCGTGCCCCCAGGCTCCTGTTTCCAGCTCCCTCCCCAGGAGGGTGGGCAGCGGGGATGCTGATTGAGCCAATAACTTGTCCTATGGTTCCTGCTGCCCCCTAGCTTGCAGCAAAAAAATCCGGGTCCTGCTGTGGGCCGATAGGGGGTGATGAGCAGATAAAGTCGCTGTGTTCCCTGCTCTTTGTCTCAGGCCGAGCCTTGGTCAGAGGCCCCAGCTCCCTGATGAAGAAGGTGGAGCTCTCAGAAGACCAGTTCCCGGATGCTTTGATGGAGGAATCCTCCACTAGCCTGGCCCCCACCATACTCTACCTCACTACCTTTGAGGCACCTGCCACCGAAGAGTCCTTGATCCTGCCCGTCACATCCCTGTGGCCCCAGGTAAGGGGCTGGAAGGATCCTTGGGATGACCTCATGCAAACCACTCCTAGTCCCTTTATGGAGACTGAGGCACAGGGGAGGGAGGGAGTTGGTCCAGGCCCATGGGGCTGGATGGAAGCTGGTTCTCCTGATGTCCGTCCAGCCCAGCTATGGCCAGCCGGCCCACTGTCCAGGGAGTGCTGCCACTGTCCAGGCAGTGGTCCAGGGGCTCATTCTATGGAATGCCAAGGAATCAAGTGCCAGCTCAGCACACTGGTCTCTGAACCTAGAAAAGTCAGGCTTTTGGGGAAGAATTTTGTACATCCCGCAAAAGACAGAGAATAACAATGTCTAAAACCATGTTCCCACAACCCGGAATTAACAAGCTTTAGTTAACACTTTGACGCATCTGCTTCAGACCTTTAAAAAGAGAGGGAGCAAGCAAGCAAATGTGGCAAACACACCAACCATTGGTGAGTCTATGGTAGTTTAGTCGCCAAGTCATATCCGACTCTTTGTGACCCCACGGACTGTAGCACACCAGGCTCCTCTGTCCATGGGATTTTCCAGGCAAGACTACTGCAGGAGGTTGCCATTTCTTTCTCCAAGGGATCATCTCAACCCAGGGATCGAACCTAGGACTCCTGCATTGCAGGTGAATTCTTTACCAACTGAGCCACCAGGGAAAACCCCTTGGTGAGTCTAGACAAAGGGTATTTATTCTTGCAATTAACACGAAGTGTGTCATTGCACCTCTTCTGTGGCTTTGAACATTTTTTTCAAAATAAAATCATTTAAACATGACCAATAAAATAATATATATAGAAGAAGTAAAACTTTTTTTAGCAGGAGATCTTCCTTATTCTCTTTTTGGGTCTTGTACTCCCTTGAGATCCTGATAAACCATCTCCAACAAATCCACGGTTATCCATGCCATTGAAGGGCTCCCTGAAGCCCATCTGTTGAGAATCCAGCCCCATGGCATGCTTGCATGCTCAATCACTTCAATCATGTCCCACTTTTTGTGACCCTATGGGCTGTAGCCCGCCAGGCTCCTCTGTCCATGGCATTCTCCAGACAAGAATGCTGGAGTAGGTTGCCGTGCCCTCCTCCAAAGGATCTTCCTGACCCAGGGATCAAATCCAGGTTTCCTGTGGTTCTTGCGTGGCAGGTGGATTCTTTACTGTTGAGCCATTATTGCCCACGTTCTACTGTGCACAGATCTAGCCCTGAGACCACTGACGGGGGACTACGAGTAGAACTGAGCCATGGCCATGGCCTCAACAGTGTCATGCCATGGAGAACTGAGGACATTTGTAGGGGAGAGAAGGGACAGGGGAGCGAGTAGCTGGGCTTCCTCCTGAGAGGACACAGCTGCCTCCCCATCCCCCAGCCGCAGAGAGCCTGGGGACTGCAGCAGCTGCCTGTAGGTGCTGCCCTGCCTGGGGGTGGCTGCTGGGGGAAGACACTGCCCGAGTAGCTGCTGGAGCCCGAGTCCCAGAGGCCATCTCGAAGTCCCCAGGCTGAGAATGCAGGCTCTCCAGCACGCCATGAGCTGGCCTAGGAGGAGCCCCTCCTTTGCCTTCTGATCCTGGAGCCCCACATTTCTTCTTCCGCCTTCTGGGATCTTCAGGCTCCCTCTTCTCCACCCTCCTCTGCAGACTCACCCCAGGCCTGACGGGGAGGTGATGCCCACACTGGACATGGCCTTGTTCGACTGGACTGACTATGAAGACTTAAAGCCTGAGGTCTGGCCATCCACAAAGAAGAAAGGTACGTCTGCCCACCGCACCATGCCCCTGCTGGGCTCCTCCCCTCCCCCACCATGCCCTGGGATAGGGGCCTGGCGACCCCAGTCTGACCTACAGATGTCCAAGTTGGGGAGAGGGGCATGGAGTCTGTAAGGGAACAGATACCTGAAATAGACATGTTGCTCTCGAGTGCTCATCACACACTCAATGGGTTCTACTCCTTTAACCTGAAGGAAAAAAAAACAGGTCTGTTCTGCTGTTGATCCCCTCTGCCTTTTTAAAAGTATTTTAAAATTTTGTTTTTATTTATTTATTTTGGCTGAGTCTTTGTTGCTGCCTGGCTTTCCTCTAGTTGCAGAGAGCGGGGGCTACTCTCTAGTTGAGGAGCGGGGACTGCTCACTGCAGTAGCTTCTCTTGTTGGGGAGCACCGGCTCTAGGGCAGGTGGGCTCCAGTAGATGTGGCTCCCCAGGCTCTAGAGCACAGGCTCAGGAGTTGTAGCACACCAGTTTATTTGCTCCGAGGCACGTGGGATCTTCCTCACCCGGGGAGTGAATCCGTGTCTCCTACTTTGGCAGGTGGATTCTTTACCACTGAACCACTAGGGAGTGTGTGTTAGTAGCTCAGTCGTGTCTGACTCTTTGGGACCCCATGACCCTCCAGACTCCTCGGTCCATGGAATTCTCTAGGCAAGAATACTGGTGTTTGTTGCCGTTCTCTTCTCCAGGGGATCTTCCTGATCTAGGTATTGAACCCAGGTCTCCTTCATTGTAGGCAGATTCTTTACCATCTGAGCTACCAGAGAGCCACCAGGGAAGCCCTCCCTCCTTTTTTTTGTCCACTCCATGTGGCATATGGGATCCTAGTTCCTCAACCAGGGATAGAACCATGCCTCTTGCATTAGGAGCACAGAGTCTTAACCACTGGACTGCCAGGGAAGTCCCCTGATCCCATTTTAGAGAAGAGAAAACTAAGGCAGAGAGGCTTCATGTCTTACCCAAGCCACACAGTGGGAGTGGTGGTGTGAGCACTCTGACCCTGGCATCCAGTGCTTAATCTCTGCTCAGATGAGCTTCAGCCTCTAACTACAGGTCCTTTTTTCCCCAGAGAAACACCGCGGCAAACTCTCCAGTGATGGGAACGAAACATCACCGGCTAAGGGGGAGCCCTGCGACCATCACCAGGACTGCCTGCCAGGTACCGAACCAGCATCGTGTTCCAGGCACTAGGCAGGGCACTGAGGGAACCCTTGTGGGGGTGGGAGCAGGTGGGTCTTCCCAGACACATGAGCAGGATCCTTTAAGGGTGGTAAATAATAACAACCACTTTGATGAGAGTTGCTGCCATACTTTATTCTATTTCACCCTCACAGCAACCCAGACAGAGAGGGACCCTGTAATTCCCAATTTTCAGGCAAGGAAACTGAGGCTCAGAGAGGCCAAGTGTTTCAGCTGTAATCACAGAGCTCGGAAGTGGCTCAAACCTGAGTCGGCTGGTTCTGAACCGCTGCCCCACACTGCCTTAAGTCAGGATGACCCTTCTCCCGACTTCTAATGTCTTGTCAGGCTTCATTCTGTCCTCATCCTGTCGTGACACTGCTGGGCTCCTGTGGGTGCTTTGATGACATCCTGACCTGTTCAGCAGCTGAGCCCATCAAGACAGTCTGAGAACAGGGGCCTGGGGTTTGGATGGATGGTCTAAACCGCTGGCCCTCGACTGGGTCACTCAGGACTTCTGGGCAGCTGAAACCGAGATGGAGTTAGAAGGGCAGGAGGTTTCGGGGGTGGTGGGGGATAAGGCCTGTGAATAATAAGAGCGGGAGGAAGGAGGAATGGACAGGAGTCTGATACAATCTCGGCCAGCCCAGTGGGCAGCTCCAGAACAAAGACTCCCTGTTAGAAGAGGCCCCCACTGGGCAGAAATAGCCAGGCCCTGGCTCCTCCGCCAGCCAGTCACTGCCTGGGCTGTTCTGCTCAGGCCTAGTGTGACATCATCAGCCCAGGAGGCTCCTGCAGGTGTTAACAGTGGGGGCTGGTGGCTAACTACTCTCCTGGTCAGTGGACTGCAAGGGCAGAGACTCGAGTGGCACACCTCAGCTCCTGTTAATTCAGTAGCCAGAATATTCTACAAAACACCAACTGAATCATTTGGCATTGTGTAAACCAGATCACCAGCTCTCTGACAAGCTGTTTCCCTTCCAAACGGTTTTTCCACCCAGAGCAGGAAGAAAAGGCTCAAGTTTGGGCCAATTGGACAGCAGCTCTGAGAGCTGGCTCTGTGGTGGGCGAGGTCATGCCCGGGGCTGCGTCTCGGGGGCTTCTGTTTCCCCATCTGTCAAAAGAGGACGTTGGCGTCCGTGATCCCTGCGGCCCCTCCCAGCTCCACGCTGACTCCACACCTGGCGGCCCCCCCAGCCTTTCCACCCAGTGGGGAATCAACAGGGCCTTTCCTCCTCCCATGATCAATCAATTGCCCATCTGGGGAGTCTAGGGTCTCAGGCGCCCGCCCTTTGGGGACCTCGGCTGGGACATCCGTTGGTGGTTCCGGCTGGGAGCCTTTTGCACCAGATGGTCCACCCTGCCAGGGGCAGCCCCGCCACGGAGATGATGGATCTCCTGTCCAGCGGGAGCGTGTATGGGGCTGCAGGGAGGGTCTGCTCGGCACGGCTGACCGCGTGTGCTTGCCATGTGGGCAGGGACCTGCTGCGACCTCCGGGAGCATCTCTGCACGCCCCACAACCGAGGCCTGAACAACAAATGCTTTGATGACTGCATGTGCATGGAAGGTGAGGCCAGATGCCAGGGGCTCCCTCGGCGCCGAGAACCTTGCCACCTCCCATTCTCCTCAAGGCAGGGGTGGGCAGAGAAGGGGGTGAGAGAATCCCTGGGGAACTGAAGACACCAGCAGGAACAGCTTTGCTCGGTGCTTTCCCAATCTGTGAATTCATTTAGTTTCCCATTCCTGGCATCGTTGCTCAGATTTGCTTTTCTCACCTCTTGAAATACAAGCTGGTATGATCTCCCATGATCTGGAGACAGGAGAAGGGAGGACAGAGAAGCATATCTTTTAAAAGAAGATCAAACCTGAGAAGGCTGGTGCTTTCACACCAGAATTCTATCCCAGGGGAGACGTTCCAAGTGTGATAACAAGCGGTGGGGAGTGGATTTCCCAGCACTTTCCCAAGGAAGGAGGCTCTTACCCAGCTGGCACCCTCTGAGCTCCTCTGAGGGAGCTCTGAACTCCCACCTGGAGCAGTGCGTGCCCTTCTGCCCAGGTGTGCCTAGATGTACCCAGCTCTGTGCTAAGCACTCTACCTGTTAGCTCCTCAATCCTCACAACCATCTCAGAAGGGAGCTATCATTCTCCCCGTTTCACACAAAAGTAAACTGAGGCACAGAAAGGTTAAGTCACTTCCGCAAACCTATGTAGCTAGAAAAGTAGGGGAAGTATTTTTTAACTTGTGTATTCTGAAAATTTTCAAATACATATTAAAGTCATTGGAATAGTATAAAGAACCCCAATTTCCTATCATTCAGTTTCAGTAATTCTCACTCATGGCCAATCTGTGCTCTCCCCACACCATCTAGTTCCCCCACTGCAACAGGATTTTTTTTTTTTTTTGGCAATAGGATTTTGAAGCAACTCCTAAGAATTTAGATATTTTACCTGTGAATATTTCCATATATACATCTAAGAGACAAGCACTCTTTTAAAAACAAAATACTGAAAATGCACAATAATTACTGGATGTCATCCCACCTCCAAGGTTCACTTCTCTAGGGTGAGGGGTTTGACGTCTGTCCCTTTGTGGACCGTCCTGAGGTACACACCTTATTTTTGCTCACATGAGCCTCAAAAGTTACCTGCTGTGAAAGCAATAAAACTGCTTCAGTTCAATTATTCATTTGTCCAGTTGGTCAAGACATATTTCCTGAGTGCCTACTATGTGCCAGGTTCTGATCAAGACATTGAAGATTCAGGGGTGAAGAGAACCAACAAGTTCTCCACCTATGGATTCCATTCTAGTGAGATGAGTGACAGTTAGCAAATAACTGGGCTTCCCTAGTAGCTCAGATGGTAAAGCATATGCCTGCAATGCAGGAGACCCAGGTTCAAAGCCTGGCTTGGGGAGATCCCCTGGAGAAGGAAATGGCAACCCCCTCCAGTATCCTTGCCTAGAAAATTCTTTGGACAGAGGAGCCTGGCAGTCTACAGTCCATGGGGTCGCAAAGAGTCAGACATGACTGAGCGACTAACACACACACACAAGCAAATAAGTAGGTGTCTGTAAAAAGGAGTAGAACTGTAAAGACAATAATTAAGGCTGGCCTGGGAATTATTTTAGAAAGGATGGACAGGAGCGGACAGCAGAACTAGCCACGTGAAGATGGGAAGTGGGGTAGGAAGGGAGAGTCCCAGGCAAGCAGCAGAGCAAAGGCAAGGACCTCGGACAGGAGCAAGGCTGGCATGTTCGAGTGCGCCTGGCACACAGCAGCCACACGGTGGCACAGAGGGGCTGGGAGAAGCTGGAGGGTAGGATCAGGACTTCATTTACATTATCATGGGAAGATGTCGGCAGGTTTTTATTTTTCTTGTTTTAGTATTTATTATTTGGCTGCATCGGGTCTTAGTTGCTCCACCACATGTGGGATCCTTGTTTGCCCACCAGGGATCAAACCCGTGTCTCCTGTATTACAAGGCGGATTCTTAACCCCCGGACCATCAGGGAAGTCTCTCAGCAGGTTTTAAGAAAGGGAATGACCTGGTCTGACTTTTGAGTATACCAGCTTACTTTGGCTGCAGGACTGTGCGGGGCAGGGCTGGAGAAGCAGGGACGAGCTAGGAGGTGAGGGGATGGAGGTAGGCAAGGGTGGAGATGCTGAGAAGCCGCCTTCTATTGTCTGTGTGCAAGGTGGGGGCCCATTTTGTGGAGGAGGAGACTGAGATGCATAGCAGGCTGGACTTCAGTCCAGGGAGCCTGGAATAACACCAGGACCTCCAGGTCCAGCCTGCCCAGGTAAGGGGGATGTGGCCCTACTGCTGCACATGCCCTGTTGATGCTCTGCTGGATGCTCAGTGGGCAGCCCTCTACCAGGGAAGCCATCCTTCCTTCCTCCCCTGGGCCTCAGTTAAGAGGGGGTAGCTTTCCAGGCCTTCAAAAGATAACTGTGCAGCCAAAGCCCCATCTGCTCATTTCCCTGGTCCCTCCCATCTTGGTCAGTCCCGCCAAAACTCTCGTTTCCTCCCTGGAGACTCGGACTCTAGGGAAAAAAAAGAAATTGAATGGAAATGACAGCTCCTTAAAGATGGTCCAGGAAGAGGTTGTCGCCCAGATGCTACAGCAGAGGGATCCAAGTGATGCCAGGAAACCTCATGAGGACCAGGAGTCCTGAGGACTTCTGAGAAATCCTAAAATGTTGGATTCAGGTCCCAGAGCTGAAGTCCAGCAGTCTAGGCCAGCCTGGAGGGTTCCAGAAGGGCTTCTATGGCTACCATACACTCCTATTCATTCATGATCCCCTGCCCCTCCCAAGTGTCACTCATGTGGCCACAGATCTGAAGGCTCAGAGATCCAGGTGTCGGTTCTAGACCCCTAAGCACAAACTTCACAGCATTTCTGTATTCTCTTTACAGTGACATAAGAGGATCTTAAATTGGTGATGGCCCCTCTCCCTGTGGTCACTCCTAACCGGAAATGTAGAGATTGCTCAGACCACACTGACACGTCCTTCCCTAACCCCCGACCTCGAATCAGGAGGATATGGCCTTTTTTTTTTTTTTTCCATTGCTGTCTTAGTTGTAGCACACATGATCTTCATTGTGGCATATGGACTCTCTAATTGTGGCTCTTAGACTCAGTAGTTGCGGTGAGAGCTTAGTTGCTCCATGGCATGTGAAATCTTAGTTGCCCAGTCAGGGATCAAACCCACATCCCTTGAACTGCAAGGTGAATTCTTAACCACTGGACCACCAGGGAAGTCCCAGGAGGATGTGGCCTGAAATGAAAAACATGCCTACCCATGTATGGCCAGGGAATGTCTATCATCGGCCATGATTTAGCCCAAGCAGGAACCCCTTCCACTGGTGGGCCAAGAGGGGCACGCCTACTCTAATTAAGGTGGTCAGGGAGGGTCCCTTTGAGAAGGGACTGTGAAGGAGCAGCTATGCCAAGAGCTTCAGGAAGGGATTTCTGGCTGTGAGAACAGCAAAGGCCCTGAGGCTGGAAATGGTGGGGTGTATGAGGAAAAGTGAGAAGTCTAGGTGTGGCTGGAGTTACCAAGTGAGGAGGAGTGGGAGGTAAAGAGAGCAGACGGGGGCAGGGAAGGTCCCGGCGAGTCTTGTAAGCCAGGGGAAGCAGTTTAGATCTCCTTTGGAGTACAGTGGGGAACCACGGGAGGTTTTATAGGGAAGGGCAGAATCTTTTATTTATTATTATTATTAGCTGTGCTGCATGGCATGTGGGATCTTAGTTCCCTGACCAGGGATCAAACCCAAGCTCCCTGCATTGGAAACACAGAATCTTTACCATTGCACTACCAGGGAAGCCCTGCATCCCTTTTAAAAATAATTTTAATAGACTATTTTTAGAGTCGTTTTAGGTTTACAGGAATATTAGACAGAAAATACAGCAGTCTCATATGCCTCCCCCCACAGTTTCGCCTGTTATCTTACAATAGTGTGGTACACTTTTTAAGATTGGTGAACCAATAGTGGTACATTATTAAGTCCATAATTTACATTAGTGTTCACTCTTTGTGTTGCACATTCCTTGGGTTTTGACAAAGACTAGACATGTACCCACCATTATAGATAGTATCGCACGAAACAGTTTTGTGGCCCTAAATATCTCCTGCGCTCCATCTGTTCACTCTTCTCCGTCTGTGATTCTCTTTTTTAAACCCATTCAGGCTGCTGTGCGGGGGGATGGATTGGTTGTAGGGCAGAAAAAAAGAAGGCAGTGATAGTGAAACGGTGCGAGGCCGCGGCAAGGGGGAAAGGGAGGAGCGGGGGGGACTGGCTGGTCTCACGTCTGACTCCCCTTGCCTCTCTTCGCTCAGGGCTGCGCTGCTACGCCAAATTCCACCGGAACCGCAGGGTCACCCGGAGAAAGGGGCGCTGCGTGGAGCCCGAAACGGCCAACGGCGACCAGGGGTCTTTCATCAACGTTTAGCGGCGCTCGCGAGGCTCCTCCGCACCGGCCCGGGGACTGAGCTCCGGAGGTTTGCAGAAGCCGGGCAGTTTGTTTATAACTAGCGGTGGCGGATCAAATGCGGGACCAGCTGACTGAGGCTGCAGGCTCAGATCCAGGACGCTCCGTCCCGAGCCCTGGACGAACTGCCCCTGCCCAGGAGCCGAGCAGCAGCTCACCTGCACCCACCCCCGGGCGGACTGGAGACCCACACCGCCTGCTCATCCCGGTGTCCGTGTTCTCCGCGATGGCAATGTCGAGAGTGCCCTCTACCGTCCGACCGCAGCACCGCAACGGTTTCGAGTTTCAAAAGGAAGAGGTTTTTGAGCTGGGAAAGAATGGAAACTCCTGGAGAGACAGGGGAACCAAGAGGCGGGAGATGAGCACCAAAGCACCTCCTATGTACCAGGCACTGTGCTAAACGCGGGCCATACGTTATCTCGTTTATCACATGACCTTTTAAAGTAGGCATAATCACCATTTTACAAGTGAGGAAACTGAGGCAGGCTTAAATGATCTTGTCCAGGGTCCCAGGTCAGTGCTCCTCAAACCTTCACCTGTGTAAGAAGAATCCCCAGGGATCTGGTTAAAATGCAGATTCCAATTCAGTCGATTCTGCATTTCTAACAAGGTTCAGGGCTTGCTGATGCTCCTGGTGACCCGGGACCCCACTGAAAGCACCAGGTCCTGGGGAGTCAGGAGTGGAGCCGGCATCTGAACCTGGGTCTGCCCAGCTCCAAGGCTCACATCCTTGCTCTTCCACAACCAAGGACTCATTCCAAGTTATCCGTGGCTTTCGGTGAGAGACACATGTTCCCTGGTGGTTCCTTTTGCTGTGGTGAAGGCTGGAATAACAGACAATTCTCTTCCTTCCCTGGACAAAGGTGTATTGTTTAAAAGAAAAAGAAAATAGAAAATGTGCATTAAGCACCTGCTTGCTTACAAGGCAGGATTTGGGCAGATTGGCGAACTGGTGTTCTGAGACAGGAAATGTTTAAGGAAAATGGTAAAGCTGTTCCTATGTCTATGGCCCTGCTCACCGCGTCCTGGGACGTGCACTTTGGAGGGGCCTGAAAGCTGCCACCCCAGGGGTTCTTTGGCTTTTGGAGTTCATGACCTTTGAGAATCTAATGCAAGCATGGACTCAAAAACACACATTGCCAGTTGGCACCCACTTTGTATACATCTTAGTGGTTCTAGGTCCCCCAGAGACCATTGCAGGTCTACACTTCTTCAACAGAGTGTACTGAGGAGTTGGGGGCATCTCTTCTAACTGCATCCATCACAGGCCAGACCCATGATGCCCACCCGAACACCTTTCCGAGCTGATGTGACTCTAGTGGCCACCTCAGGAGAATCACTTAAATCCCTCCACCTGGCATCTCACTCCTGACCAACCCTCAGGTCCGAGGCAAACAAGGTTGCAAACCTCCCCTCTCCAGATGCCTTGCTGGCCTGGACCCCTGCCGGAGGGACCACGCCCACAGGATGCCAGGGCTATTTACTCCATTGGGAAAATCAGTTGGGGTCAAGGGTATGGCACTGAGGAAGGCAAACAGATCTAGAAGAAACCAAATACACCGGGCTCTTTTCTCCTTATTCAAGTTCAAAGGGCATGGGAATCTTAGGGAGGGGAGGACTGCAAGAGATCAAAGCCGGCTATTTGAAAATTGAATCCGCCTGCAGTTTTGTCTGTTTGAGACCAGACAAGGCCTGTGCTGTGTGCCTCATATGGGGTGGCCGATTTGAGATCATGATAGAACCCTAGTGAGGGTGGCTGCAGGCAGAGAACCCAGAATTGCTTTTGTCTGGTGGGTGGTCGGTGTGGTGGGCAGTGGTAAGGGTGGCCCTGGCCATCAGTGATGGAAACACAAAAAATTAGGACAAAGCTGGAAGGCTCAATGGAGGTATCAGTGCCTACCAAGGGAGCTCCTTGGCTAGAAATTTAGGGCCTATCTCTTTGCCCTAGCTACTTCCATTTTGCATTTGCAAAGGCAAAGTGCGTGGAATTCTCTTAACTCCAGGGTTAGGGGTCCCAAAGCCCCCTCTGTGTTTAACAAACCTCTCTGCCAGAAGTTCTTCCTTAGGTCTACCTTAAATTTCTTTTGCTGGTGCATAAGCCAATATCCTCGAATCCAGGGTTCAACAAACTTATCATAAACGGCCAGATAAATATTAATATTATAGGCTGTGTTCCAGTGAAGCTATTTATGAACACGCAATTTCAGATAATATTCACTTGTCACAGATGATTATTCTTTTGATTTTCTAAAACACATTTTAAAATGTGAAAACCTCTTAACTTGCAGACTACACAGAAACAGGCAGTGGGTTGGACTTGGAGCCCAGGCCATGGTTTGCCAATCTCTGCTTTAATCTGCTGGTCTCAGCCTTGGCTGCGCATTAGGACAGTCTGGGGAACTTTCAAAGGTACCAAAACTTTCAAAGGTGCCTGAGCCCACCCACCTGCAAAGATTCTGGTTTAATCACTCTGGGTTGTGTCTGGGCATCGTACTTTTGCAAGGCATCCGGGTGGCTCTAACATCTCACCCGGGCCTGGGCCTGGGAGCCCTGCCCTCATCCTCCTGCAGGAGTGCAACTGCTGACAAACGGCCTGCTCCACCACTCACTACCTTGGTGACCCCAGGAGACTTCATTAAGGTCTCTGTGCCTGGATTTCTTTATCTGTAAAATGGGGATAATCACTCTTCCTTCATAGGGGTGTTGTGAGATGTAAATACAAAATCCTAGCAACATGCTTCCTACAGTGCCTGGCACATAACAAGCCCTCAGTGTTAGCTAATTTATTTTCTAGAATGATTTTAGCAGGTATTCCGTCTTTTGACAGTGATCTATCATGTACTCAGAGATCAGTTCAAAGTCACCATTCAGGATCCTTCCCCAAAGCATGTTCCCTGGAACACAGGGCTGTGAGATGCTCCCTTAGGAAACAGGGGATGGGATTCTGTGGTCAAAGAGGTTTGGAAAACTTCTGGACTCAGCCCTAAGCAGCATGTACAGATTCTGTCCACTAAGGCAGAGCTGTGGATGTCAGTGGCTTTGCAACAACAGGATCAGGAGTTTCTAAATATATCCCCCCTCCTTACCCTGAGGCTGGGAAGAGCTGAGCAGGAGGCCAAGTGGAAACCAATAGCTACTGGGACGGTCACCTGTGCCCCCTGCATTCCTCCTGAGGGAGCTTTCCAGCCATTCCCCAGAGATACTTACTGTTCCCACGGGGCTGCCTTTCCGTGACTTGTCTGGTGATGCCAAGAGTGGCTCCTGAGCCTGCCAGAGATAGGCGAAGGGTCAGAGGACACGAGAGCCATGCCACATGGGAATGTGACAGCTTCACCTGCCCTGAGGAATCACCAAGCCATACATCATGTACCGAAGCCAAGACCCCTTCCACCACCTAGAAGCTACAGGTGGAGCCTTTGTTGTTGTTAAGTCACTCAATCGTGTCTGACTCTTTGGCACCCCATGGACTGCAGCGTGCCAGGCTTCCTTGTCCTTCACCATCTCCTGGAGTTTGCTGAGACTCACGTCCATCGAGTTGGTGATGCCATCCAACCATCTCGTTCCCTTCTCCTCCTGCCTTCAATCTTTCCCAGCATCAGGGCCTGCCTTACTTCAAGCCATATTCAACATATCCAATACGATCTGATGTCTAGATGACGGGCATCAGCTTCCTGGAAGGGATCCCTTTTGCAGCTGGAGAGACATCCATGTAACCTGCAAGGAACATGTTTATAAAACAACAGAACAGCAAGGAAAAATGGGTGCTGGGAGAGACAGCAGGAGGGGCAAACTATTAAGGCTCCTCATTGGGGGTTGCATGAGGTTGACAGGGACACCATGACCTTCATGATGATCTTCACTCCTGTGGGAGATGGGAGGGCATGTGCTGGGGAGGGCATGGTAGGACTTGCCAATCTGAAGAACCAGGGGCTTCCATCACAGGGAGTATATTTACTGAATCCTAAGTCAGGATGGTGGTCTGGTGGAGGATAAGCAGCCTCTTCTGGATGCAAAAGGCTTTCTGGCCCTTCTGTCCTTTTTTGGTTATTGTTGGGACAAGAAATAGCGACTTTATTCGGAAAGCCAGCCAACCCCATCTTGCCCGAGTTAGAATTCAGGCTCCTTTTATATTTGAAGGGGAAACTCAAACACTTTCTGGTTCCCATCAGCCTTCATCTCTTCCTCCCTGCAGTCAGTCATTCACAGGTGGACCTGATCAGGATGTCCGTTGTGTGCTAAACAAAGGTATTTTAGCTTAATGCTCGTTATCTGGGAAGCAGGGTTCCCCGTAATGGGCCATTATGTGTAATTTAAGTTTATAGGAAATGTCCCTGTAGTGATTAATTTGTAATAGGATACAAAAAGTCTTCCCTATCACAATTCCCACCGTCAATATCCGTTCCACAGTCTTGTGGGGGAAAGACCTGGGAACTTGGCAGAAATGTGGGATCCCGGCCCCACTGGGACCTGCTGAATCAGTATCTCTAGGGGTGGGTTTTCACAAGTTCTCCAGGCTGTCCTTGTGCACAGTAAAGGTTCAGAGACACAGTAGATACAGAAGGGGAGTCAGGACAGTCAGATGGTCAGGGACATTGGGATGATTCGGGGGCGTTTGCATAGGCGTGTGAGTTGACCGATCTGAGATCTACTTTGCCTGGTTAATAACCAGCAGTGACCAACTTGCAGGCTCCAAGGCCCTGCCTCCTGGGCTGGAACTGGCCTTTATTTTTAGAGAAAATGAAGTGGAGCATCTGGGCCTGGGGCCTCAGTCGTTGGGTTTTCTGGCTCTTGGGAACTTCCCTGGGGAACTGTGGTTCCTATTTATAAAGTATGGGGGGAACAGGGAAGCGGGAAGGTGCTACACCCTTGAGTCCCATGGTGGCGTGTTGCATGCGTTCTCTTGAGCTGTAAATAAAGAGATGATGGTTAATAAGCTTCCCTGTTGTCTCTCTCTGCCCCTCCAGATGGTCTGTCTTGCAGACAGGAGCACTGTCAGGGTGTTTCGGGGGAACTCAGCCTGGTATTTCTCCAGCTACTTATTCACTCACTCTGCACCTTGGATTAAACATTTGCTCTGAGCTAAGCAGAACAGAGTGGCAGAGGATGAGATGGTTGGATAGCATTACCTATTCAATGGACATGAACTTGGGCGAACTCCTGGAGATAGTGAGGGACAGGGAGGCCTGGTGTGCTGCAGTCCATGGGGTTGCAAAGAGTCTGACATGATTTAGCGACTGAACAACAACAAAGCAGTACCCAGGCAGGTAGGGTCTCCGCCCTCACCTCGACTGCATCATGGTCCTTTAACCAGACCATTGGGTGGGAGTTTCATATTTTTATCTTCTCCCACTTTAGGGTTGGGGCAGCTAAGGTCCCAAAGAGATTACAAGGCTGGCCATATACAAGGCTGGCAGGCACATTGCAGGCAGAGAGTGCTGAGAAAAGCAGGTGCCCACTTGGGCAGAATGAGGAAAACAAAGCACCACCACCTGAGGCCAGACCTGGGCAGGCTCAGATGCCATCTTGGGAAAGGGCGTGAACTGGCTGGGGGTGGACTGTCTTAGCACCAGGAAGGACATCTGTTATCTCAGTGGCAGCTCCAGCCAGCACGGCCCAGCTGTGCAGATCAGACCCCCTCCGAGCCTAGCCAATCAGAGCAAGGCTATGGTATGGCTCTCAGTGGCTCTGTGTCCTAAAGCCAAGGGAGGGTCCTGAGCTTCCTAGGAGCCAGAGTAACCACAGATGTGGGAAGGCCCTAAAGGCCTAGGGTCCTTGTGGGAATCTCCCTGCCCAGGCACCACTGAGGGACTGGCTCCTGCAGCCTGGACTGGGAAACCCCTCTAATGCAAGGTTTTTATAACACAGGCCTGGGGTGCCAGTGTCAGGATCCTCTGAGGGGCAGACCCATGGTTCTGAGCCTACCCAGGCCCCTGACTCAATCTCTAGTGGTGGGCTTGGGAATCTGCATGTTGATAAGTACCCCCTCACCCCACCCCCGATTCTGATAACTACTGCACCAAACCTTCCTGAGAACTCACGTTCTTCCCTGCTAAGGCCTCGGGTAGCTGGCAAATCTCCCACTGAGGGTGGATTCCAGGAATCAAGCCCAGGAGGTCCCCCCTTCATATAAGCAACTGCTCAACTCAGCCATTGTAGCGCAAAAGCCTCCAGAGACAACACAGGAATATATGAGCACAAATGCATGAACATGGTTGTGTTCCAATAAAACTTTATTGACACCAAAGGGCAGCAGGCTGGATCTGTCCTTGGTCTATAGTTTGCCAGGCCCTAGTTGTTACTGCTGACCCTGGGGTCAATGGTTATAGAAAGGCATGCTGGGCTTCTAAAATCCCCCTTTGTTGTGGAATGTCAACTCAAACCCATTTCTGCTAAGGAGGGTCTGAGAGGTCTGAAGTGAAGGGTCAAGACCAGTTGAACCTGAGGCCATGGGGACTTCGATGCTCTGTGCTGGCAGCGTGCATGCAGCCCTCAGGGGATCAGACGGCTGGATTGGCAGTGTTTCAGGGTTCTCCAGAGAAACAGAACCAACTGAGCATTTGTATTTATGTATCTTTAAGTGTCTATGTGTTTACTTTTCTTTATATATAAAGAGATTTATTTTAAGGAATCGGTCCACGCTATTGTAGGGGCCATCAAGTCTGAAATTTGAGGGGCCAGCCAGCAGGTGGGAAACTCAGGCAGGGCTCAATGTTGCAGGCTTGAGACCATGGTTCTTGTTCCCGAAGACCTCAGTTTTTGCTCTCAAGGCCTTCACCTGATCGGGTGAGGCCCACCCACATTCCTGCAGGTCAACTCCTTTACATGAAGTCAGCCGCTTGTTGATGTTGACCACATCTGCAAAATGCCTTCACAGCAGCACCTGGAGCAGTGTGTGATTAAATCTTTGGGTACAACAGCCTGGCCAAGTTGACACAAAAATATAATCACAGGGGCGGGGGCAAGGGGAGTTCCTGGAGCTGGGCTCCCGAACTCCAGATCCAGATCACAACACTTGGGTGTGTGGTAGCATCGTCTGTGATGTATCGTGAAGCTCTGGGCCTCCTTGCTCTGTTTGCCAGCTTTAGCATCAGGTGGCAGCAGCAATGGTTATCATCTGTCATGTACGTGGGCATGGGTGCTTTGGTGTGCCCAGAGGAGTGTCTGGACCTGAAATTCCACTTGGGGTGGATAGGGTGCAAGGGTGCTGTGAGTGGACCCATGTAGGCAAGTGGCTAACAGGGGTGCCCCTTCCTTTCATCGCACCCCCACCCCCAATGCTGTATCCTGAAACCACCTGTTTGTGCTGAGAGGGGCCCCCTCAGGACAACTGGGCTCCTTCCACACTGGTGATTGGTCAATGGGGTAGGGCTGGGTAGTCAATTCTGCACATTGTGGTCCCAAAATGTCCCACCGTGATCCCACCCTTGACCTTGTGTCAGCTCCCCGCACATACTGAAATCCAGGGTGAGCGAGGAAACGCATTCATCTGAACACTACCCTGACCTCTGTTTGCTGAGCTGAGTCCACTGCACGAGGCACATACCCTCTGGTGTAGCAGGAAGTTATTAGAACCCATGTTGCAGAGCAGAAGAACTAAGGTACTAAGAAACAAAGGCCACTTGTCCAAAGTAATGTAGTTACTTAGTGGCAGAGCTAGGGACAACTACCCAAGTGTCTCTGAGTCGAAAACCTAACTGTGGGTAACAATTTCCTGGCATTCTAGTCATTAAGACTCCACACTCCCCTGCTATACAGCACAGGGAGCCCAGTCTGGCGCTACGTGACCACTAAGAAGGGTGGGATGGGGGTGGGTGGGAGGCAGGCTCAGCAGGGAGGAGATATATATATATATATGGCTGATTCGAGTTGTACAGCAGAAACCAACACAACACTGTAAAGCAGTTATCCTCCAATTAAAGGAAAAAAAGAAAGAAAGATTCTATGCTTCCAATGCAGAGGGTGTGAGTTTGGTCCCTGGTCAGGGAACTAAGATCCCACAGGCTGTGCAGTGTGACCAAAAAATGAAATAAAACCTGATTATGTCCACCAGCCTCATGTTCCTCTCAAAGGCCACAAGTTCACTGAGCCCCTACTAGGAGTCAGTCACCGATCCTCACCCTCAGGCCCATCCACTTGGCAGATCACAGGACTGTGAGCTCACCCGGGGCCATCAAGGCTGCTGTTGGGGCCAGCGGGGGTGGGGGGTGGGACAAGAGCTCCGCCCGCAGGCCCCAGTCCTGGGCTGCCTGAGCCGAAGGTCACCCACTCACCTTCAGGCCGCCTCCTGGAGGGCTCCTCAGAAAGAAAAGGGGTCGAGATTCCTCCCAGGGGCTTTCCAACTGGTGGAATCCATGGAGGCACCCTGCCCAGTCCCACCACTGCTTCCTCATTCTTCTCTTATCTCTCCACCAGCTTCTTAGTGACCCCCAGTCTGTGAGCTGAGACCTCGTGGAGCCTGCAGCGGAGACTGAGAGCCAGTGAGCAGGCAGCAGTGGGTGAAAGCAAACACCAAGATAAACCCCACCTCAGATAGGCATCCGGGGCGCCGCAGGGCTCAGCAGCATAACCGACCTTGTTTGCGTTTCTGAGCGATCTCTGAGGAGCAGCCGGAGCTCTCACGTGCCTCCTTGGAATCCAACCCCATCCATGTGGAGAGATGGGAGGCCGCACAGAGAAAAGGAGGCAGCAACCTGAACTCAGGACAGAGCTGGGACAGGCAGTGGAGGCAGGAGGCAGTCAGCATGTTTAGTGAGGGGCCTGTGAGATCAATCCGCCTGCCAATGCAGGAGACATAGATTCGATCCCTAGGTCAGGAAGATCCCTTGGAGAAGGAGATGACAACCCACTCCAGTATTCTTGCCTGGAGAATTCCATGGACAGAAGAGCCTGGTGGGCTACAGTCCATGCGGTCACAAAAAAAATGGACAACAACAATAACAATCTCAAGCTCCCAATCCAGCAATCCTCTTTATGTCACCAGGTATATGCATGCATGTGTGTGTGTGTGTGTGTGTGTGTGTGAGCACATGTGATCTCACAGTTGTTGTTCAGCTACTAAGTCATGTCCAACTCTTTGCAACCCCATGGACTGCAGCATGCCCGGCTTCCCTGTCCTTCACCATCTCCCGGAGTTTGCTCAGATTCATGTCCATTGAGTCAGTGATGCTATCTAAACATCTCATCCTCTGCTGCCTCCTTCTCCTTTTGCCTTCAGTCTTTGGGATTAGCAGATGCAAATCACTATACACACACACACACACACAATGGATAAACAACAAGGTCCTACTGTATAGCACAGGGAACTTTTTTCAATATCCTGTAATAAACCATAATGGAAAAGAATATGATAAAGAATGTATAGATACATATTGTTGTTGTTTAGTTGCTAAGTCATGTCCGTCTCTTTTGCAACCACATGGACTGTAGGCCATCATGCTCTTCTGTCCATGGGATTCTCTAGGCAAGAATGTTAGAGTGAGTTGCCATTTCCTTCTCCAAGGGATCTTTCTGACTCAGGGATCAAACCTATGTCTCCTGCATTGGTGGGTGGATTCTTTACCACTGAGCCAGTGGGGAAGTCCACATATATTATATACATACAACTGAATCAATTTGCTGCTCAGCAGAAATTAATACAATGTTGTAAATCAACTATACTTCAATAAAAATAAAGAGGATTGCTGGAGAATAGATGAGGGGAATGAAGAAAATGCCATAAGACTGAGAGTTAGAGTGAAGCTGAGGGGCTGGACTTGTCTTGGGCAATGGCCAGTTACATTGCTTTCTTTCTAGCTGACATCTCACATAACCAATGGGGCATGGCAGGGCACAGGCAGTTTCCTTTCTGCCTTCTCCACACTCACCATGGGGTCTACAGGGCGTTGTGATGGCTTCTCTGATGGCTGACTTGAGCACTCGGGTGTCTGGAGGCATGGGGAAATATTGCTAAGAGTTCAGTGAGGCTGTCCCAGGATGGGGCTCACCCAGCAGTGATTTTCATAGGGCCCCAAGGAGCTGGCGAAGCAACTGGAACATTAGGAATTATTGGCTGCATTTTAGGGCTCAATAAGGAATATTCAAGGAGACTGATTGGGACCTATAAAAGTTAGTGATGGATGCTGTTATAAGTCTCAATTCTGTGCCATTGGGATAATTGTTTCAGAATCAGTCTCCCTTTCTTCTGACTAGTGATACAAGCATGTCTCCCTGGTGAGGAGGCTCTCACACCTCCCAGCAATGTCCAGGCTCCTTCAGAAAACCCAGGAAGAGAGGAGCAGAGTCACCCACCCTAACATGCCCCCCCAACCCCCGGGGCACGTGCTTCCCCAGGAACTGTCCCTTGCCCGGCTCTGAGTGAGTGATGCCATGAACACAGATGATCTTACTGACAAGTCACAATGACCTTTGATACTTTCAGAAACTTGGTATCAACCAGAGACCAGGCCAAGGGATCTGGGAGCTCAAGAAAGCCATCCTGACTCCAACCCTACAATGTTCCACTCAGTTTCATCACTTCTCCTGCCCGTCTCCCACTGTCTTTGCTCAGAAAGAAAGAGATCACGTTCTCAGATACAAAGAACAACCCTGACTGATCTTGAGTGGCCTCAGCCTGCAGCAGCTTGAAGTGAGGCTTTGGTTCCCGGCCAGAGATTGAGGTCAGGTCTCAGCAGTGAGAACACCAAATCCTAACGACTAAAAAAGATCCTGATGCTGGGAAAGATTGGGGGCAGGAGGAGAAGGGGGCAACAGAGGATAAGATGGTTGGATGGCATCATCAACTCAATGGACATAATCTGAGCAAACTCTAGGAGACAGTGATGGATAGGCATGCTGCAGTCCAGGGGTTGCAAAGAGTTGGACTGAACAACGACAAGACCAGTGGTCAGTGACAGTTTGCAAAAGAGAATTCCCACAAAGACAGAAAATAGTGAAACAAAGTATTTATTAGGAGGAAAAAAGGAGTACAGTATATGTGGATATACACAAGGGTGGGCTCAGAGGGACAGTGTCCTCATGGTAGTTTGAATCACTTTTATAGGGCATTTCTTCCAGGTTTCCTTTGACCAATCATCTTGCTTTGCCTGGTTCTGAGGCTGCCCTGGTTTAGTTCAGGGTCCTCCTACATGTGCATGCACATCTCTTAGCCAAGATGGATTCTAGGGCAGATGACCGTAGGTATGTAGACATCACTTACTATGAGGTGATGCCCCCCCTCCATTTTTGACCTCCAAGGAGCCTTTCTGCACATGTGTAGTTGGGGAGGTCTCCTTAACTTCAAGTATGAGGACGATGTGGTCTTTTATCTCTTATCTGGCAGGGCCCAGCCTCCTCCATTATCTTCCTTGTAGGGAGTTTCTGCATCCCCTGTGGCTCAGAAGTAAAGAATCCACCTGGAAGTCAGGAGCCCCAGGTGATGTGGGTTTGATCCCTGGATCAGGAAGATCCCCTGGGGAAGGGCACAGCAACCCACTTCAGTATTCTTGCCTCGAGAGTCCTATGGACAGAGGAGCCTGACTGTCTACAGTTCATAGGGTTGCAGAGAGTTGGACACAATTGAAGCAACTCAGCACACATGCACAAACTGTTATTATGAAGTTTCCATCCACAGGGGAGAAACTGTTCAGCCGGGTGCCCATCTATCTCCTGCCTCATGACTAATGAAACAACTTGACCTTCCCCTACCCTGCCAGACCTTAGGCCAAGAAACACAGAGCCAGTGTGTTTGGGTCAAGCTGAGA
This sequence comes from Giraffa tippelskirchi, assembly GCF_054371585.1. NCBI lineage: Eukaryota > Metazoa > Chordata > Mammalia > Artiodactyla > Giraffidae > Giraffa > Giraffa tippelskirchi. The sequence goes on from NC_137279.1 coordinate 37,425,852, forward strand.
AGAAGCACTGGAGCAGAGGTCTCCAGATTGAATCCGGATCCAGCACGAATCCTGGTAGCACCCAGGGACCATGGCTCTGCCTCTCGGGCCCTTCCCTGATGAGCTCCCTGGGGAGGGCCCGCTCTCTCACACGTGCCTGTGGCTTTCAGACAATATTTTGGTTACTTTCTCTGTTTTGTTTCTTTCTGTTGATGTCACCCACTCAGGGAAGGAAGTGGCCGGATCACAGCAGAACTGTTGAGTGTCCAGTACATTGTGGCCCAGAGGACAGTTAAAAATCATTTCAAAGCCTTTTTATATTCAGTGCTTCCCACCGCCTGGGACCTGTTTATCGCTCTCTCCATTTTTGAGATGCAGAAAGAAATTCAGAGAGATTAAGCAACTAACCCAAGGTCACACAGAGACAGATTGGCAGCACTGGGCGGGAGCGGGGCGGGGGGGGTGGGTGGGTAGTAAAGGCTGGGGAGGCAACAGCATGCTGAAACACTGAGGTCCATCTCCAAGGCTTTGCTAGTGGGAAGGAGGTATAAGCATCTCCCAGTCCAAGGAGCCTTTCTCTGCTGCTTCAATATAACAGGCATGTATCAGGGGTCAGGAGATGCTGAGAGATGCCAGAATATGCTGTGGTTTTTTCATAGCAGTACAGCAGTTATTTGCTTATTGAGCACCTACAAAGTGCCAGAAGCTATGTCAAGCATGCATCACCCTGAGGTTTAAGATCACTCTGCTAGGAGGCAGGGCAGGGATCCAAATAATATCACGAAAGGACACAAGTGACCACGGGGAAGAAATGGCTGTGAAAGCTTCATTGGCCATTTGCATAACCAGCAGCACTGAGTGGCTTCCTGACAGAATCTGGATTATTCCGAGGACAAGTGGGTGGTAGGCTTTCCCTCATGCCCATGATGGAAGTGGTGCCAACACACTGGTTTAGCTGGTGTATTCCCTGAACACCATGTGCCAGGCAAGTATGGAGGTTGCAAGACCCTCCCAGGGTTTGCAGTCTAGATTGGGGAGGGTGAGAGGGGACAGACAATAAACATGTCAATGAGTAAATGGAGAGGTCAATACCTTCAAGTACTGATAAGTGCTACAAAGGAAAAAATATTGGATGATTACTACCATCTTTGAAAACAATTTGACAATTTCTTAACAGCTTAAGTATACACACGCCATGTGGTCCAGCCATTCCATTCTAAGATAGTCACCCAAGTAGGCATTCAATAACTATTCCCTTAATGAATAAATGAATGTATCTATTCTGCATGTCAGTTTTTTGGGTTTTGTTTTGTTTTCAATTGTGGTAAAAAGAAATAAAAGTTTACCATCCTAACCATTTTAAGTGTACAGTTCCAGTAATGTTAAGTACAGGCTTCCCTGATGACTCATGGTAAAGAATGCCTGCAATGCAGGAGACCCAAGTTTGATCCCTAGGTCAGGAAGATCCTCTGCAGAAAGGAATGGCAACTCACCCCAGTATTCCTGGCTGGAGAACCCCATAGACAGAGGCTACAATCCATGAGGTCGCAAAGAGTCAGACATGACTGAGCAACTAACACACACACAATGTCAAGTACATTCACCTTGTTGTGCCATGTCATTTACTTTTCATCCTGAAGGTACTGAGGATAAAACTCAGCTGAGACAGACAGAATTGGTGAGGGACATGAAAAATTTAAACTTGACATCCAGAAGTGTACTCTAAAAAATATGGCCCCAAAGCCTATGCTTTGTGAAGGTCCACTTGTCCTTCCATAGTCAAGGTGGGTCCTGGCAGGAACTCTGGCTCCTTTGAGAACAGTTTCACTTTCCTTTGTCCCTTTGGGCTCCCTCCCCACCCTTACTGGGTCTGCCCCACCTCCGCCTTGCCCCAGAGTGCCTCGGCCTCAGCTGGTCAGATGAAGGCAGTGTCACTGCAGGGACATTCCACAGATCCAGCCTTGTGTTTCATCTGGCTCCAATCTGTCTTCCCCTCTTTGCCTCACTCCATCTTTGCATCTCAGCCTGGGCTATATTTTCCTGTGGTGTGGGCAGTGGAGCTGAGTGGCTACATGTCACAATCCTGAAACCAAACCTCCTTGGTCCCCAGCCCAATTTCATACCAACTAGGGATATGCCTTTGGGCAAGCCCCTTAACTCCTCTTAACCTCAGTGATCTTATGGTAAATCAGGATAAGAATGGCACCCACACCATGGCGGTTGTTATGAATATTTATTATGAGCACTTTTCACATTGTCTACCACAAAACTGTACTTCATAAATGTCAGCTCTAATCCCAGGAATTGTTTGTTTTGCATTTTCTCCTTACGAGGTGATCAGTTTTATTACATACCTACATGCTTGGATTGAACACCTCTAGGATCTAGGGTTTATAGGAGACATCTCTTAGAAGGAAACATTATAATAATAATGTTATAATATCCACTAGTTATTGAGGAATTTCTCTTTTCTAGGTACTATGCCAGTAACAATAATTAATGATAATTAACTAATAATGAATATCAAAACAGTAGCACATCCTGATTGAGTGCTGTTTGCCAGACAATGTTCTATAACGTTTTTATATATTAACAAATCCTTATTAACAAATTCAAAATAACCATCCTTCAAGGAAGGTACTATTATTTCTCTCATCTTACAGATCAGAAAACTGAAGCATAGAGAGGCAAAGTGACTTGCTCAAGAAGAACCAGTAAAAGTCAAAGTTAGGACTCAAACTCGTTTATCTGGTCCAGCTAGTCCTCTGGGCTCTGAATACCAAACAATCGTGCCCAGGGTAGCCATCTGTCCGGTCTCTCTCCGAAGCTTACCAGCTCTCCATTACTCTGGCAGATGTGCTATTCTGCTCAGGGGGCTAGACAGCTGTGTCTCCAAAAGGGACATTCAAATAGGCCAGGGGACCCCAGAAGACCCCACACCCACCTGGAAAACTCCGTTCTTTGTACCTAGAGAGAGTCTGTGTCTTGATAGGATCTTAGGACCCACCCAGGCAGTTTTTCAGGTTTCCATGTGGTCTCTCCCCTCCTGGAAATAAGAATAAGCACTCAGAGGGACCCAAGGGGATCCCAGCAGTCTTGAATAAGTCTTCCTTACCTTTAAAGCAAGTGTCAGAATCATTTTTTCTTCAAACATGAATTAGTTCATTCATCCTCACAAGGGTTCTATGAGGTAGGTAACCGTCTTCACAGGGAGGAGAGACTGTGCCCTCAGGGATGAGACACCAGCTGTTGCCACATCTGCAGTTTGTACTTGGAGGTTCCCCCAAGTTCTCCTGGCTGCAGGTGGTCCCGTCAGCCCACCTGCTGGGATTTTAACTCGGCGAGATATTGCGCCCTTTGAGACACAAATCTGGATATTCTCCAGCCGCCCCCGGCTCCCGCCCCCCACCCCACCCCCTTATCCCCCTTACCCCCCTTACCCCCCTTTACCCCCCCCCCCCAGTAACTACCTGGGCAGTGGCTCGGTGAAGACTCGAGAGGCACGACGCCGTTTCCTAGCAACCGGGCAGTCGTCACATGACCTACTCACGTGGCCCCCTAGCCCAGCTGGGGTTGGAGCGCTGGCAACAGGCAGCCGGCGGGGCGGGGCCGGGCAAGTTTGTTTTCCGAGTTCGGAGACCAGGAGCCCCCGCGGTTGTGGCGCAGGTGCTGTCCGGCTGGGTCGCGATGGAACTGCCAGCCGTGAACCTGAAGGTGGCGATGGGCGGGGCGGGGGTGGCGCGGGGCGGGTCTCCCGGAGCGTGTTGGGCGTTTGCGCTTTTAAAGTAGGATTTTAGAGGTGAGAGGACCGAGAATCTGGGGAAAGTGGAGTGGCAGGGAGATCGAGAACGAACAGAGCCCAGGTGGAAGGAGGTGGGCGGATAGACCCTTTAGGGAGACGGATCCAGAAGGCCGGCAGGAAAGACCGAGAGGGAGCTGGAGGAGGGAAGCGGCTGTCTCTTCCCGGAGTCAGACCGGTTCAGCTGGGAGCGCTGAGCCCCTGAGGCTCGCTTTGTCCTGCGCGCCCAGAATTTCTCCGGAGAAAGAGGAAGGCGTGGCGGGGAGGGACCCACGGAGAGTCCGAGGCTGGACTTGGAGGCAGGGGACACCTCCCCTCCACCGAGAGAGGGGTAAAGCTTTCACCTGAACCCCCAGCACTGCCCTTACCGCGTCTTTCGTTGGGAAGATCAAGTTAAGGAAATCAGATGACCCCAGACAGACGGTTTTTCAGAGTTGATAGATTCAACGTCTTTATTTCTTAAGCAACACAGACACCAGTAGAATTTACTCAAAAGCAGAACCCCCTAACTTTGCACATTTAGGAAAACACTGCAGCTCACTGGGGTGTCTTCATTTCCTGAGCTGTAAGAATGCCAAAGGCTGTTCTTCTTTTTCTCCCCTCCCTCCCCCAGCCCAGTGCTTCTTGGCTGGGTTTGCCACTGAGAGGCTGAAGTCTTGAGCTTTGGTCAGAAAGGTGTTAACCTTGGACCAGACCTGCCATTTGGGGCCTGGATACAGTTTCCTTTGAGATTGTATGCAGGAGTACCCTCTTACTCACCCTTGACAAAGCATTATGCACCCATGGTGTCTGGTACTAAAGTAATCTAAGAGATAGATGACTGCAGAACAATACGTCATCTATATTTGGATTATTAGACACAGTCTGCGCTGTGACTTCACGTCACATTTCCTTAATATTGAATACTTGCTTCAGCAGACCTCTCCGAGGCTTCCAGTCAACCACTGCAGGGGGAGAGATGGCTGTGACAAGGCAATGGGCTTGGATTAAAGGTTTAGCGGGGAAGAAATTTACACGAGGGCAACTAAGGTTCGTTGGTATCAACATTCACTCTGTTCCAGGCCATGTGCGGTTAATGCCGACTACCTTTTCTCTGATTAGAGATTTGCCTAAAATAATTATTAAGGAGAAAGGAGGAAAGGGACAGAGGGTCGGGAACGGACAAGGGAGTGAGCCCTCATTCTTGGGGTGTCTGTGGTGTGCCAGGTTATTTATTTAATCGCATCAACCTTCTGAGATTTTTATAGTTGAGCCAACTTCAGCTCATACCAGATAGGTAACTTATCAAGGCCCCACAGAGATTAAGTGGCAGAGTCAGAATTTGACCCATCAGGGTCAGACTTCAAAGCTGTGTCCTTTTCTGGCCACCATTAGTTAGGGCTGACTTCTGCTTTGACAGTTTATGCCCAGTGGGAGGGCTTAGTCTGTTTACGGCTTTTTTTTTTTTTTTTTTTTGGAGAAACTTTATGGGCCTCACAGGCCACACGTGACCACACGTGTGAGCTCTGCTGGCTTTCAGTGCCCACAGTGAAACAGCTGGTCCTTTCTTTGACTTGGGAGATAAAGCACCATATCTCCAAGGGTCTTAGCTGCTACCAGTCAGAGACAAGTAAGTACTGAGAGGTCGTGAACAGCTAGGGTTGCCAGGTAACATTGAGGACATCCAGTTGAGTTTGAATTTCAGATCAACAATGAATAATTTTTTAATCTAAGTATGAAAAGTGAAAGTGAAAGTCATTCATTTGTGTCCAACTCTGTGACCCCAGGGACTGTACAGTCCATGGAATGCTCCAGGCCAGAATACTGGAGTGGGTAGCCTTTCCCTTCTGCAGGGGATCTTCCCAACCCAGGGACTGAACCCAGGTCTCCCACATTGCAGGCAGATTCATTACCAGCTGAGCCACTAGGGAAGTCCCAGAATACTGGAGTGGGTAGCCTATCCCTTCTCCAGCAAATCTTATATCCCAGGCAATATTTGGAACAGTCTAGAAAATTATTCATTATCTGAAATTAAAGATTAACTGGGGGTTCTGCTTTTGTTGTTGTTTTTTCTGGCCTCCCACAGGAGTCTAAGTGGGATATTCTTCGATCAGAGCCCCTTGGGAGCTCAGAAAATGCCCAACCCCTCTGACCCTACACTACCTGTGCCCTCCTATCACACATTCCTGGGGCATTGGCTCGTGCCTGCTTGTGCCCAGCCCAGCCAGAGTGGGCAGTGGTGCCAGGTGAACAGAAGCAGCTGCCCCAGGCCCTCTGGGTAGTTCCTAACCCAACGCAACACATGGGGCAAGTCCTGAGCTGAAGGAGCGTCATTGTGAGAGTTTAGAAAGTTCTAGACTTGGGTTCATGAGGGCTTATGAGAAAAGGCCCTTGGGAGGAGAGTGCAGGGGGGTAGTATAGCTCGAGAGTTAAGAATTCCGGAACCTGACTGCACAGTAGTCATGAGGATGGCCTTGTCTCGGGGCTTCCCAGGTGGCGCAATGGTAAAGAACCCACCTGCAATGCAGGAGACATGAGTTCAATCCCTGGGTGGGGAAGATCCCCTGGAGTAGGAAATGGCAACTCACTCCAGTATTTCTTGCCTGGAGGAACCTGGCAGATACAGTCCATGAGGTCACAAAGAGTTGGACACAACTGAAGCAACTGAGCACGTGCACAGCCATGTCCCGGAGGCTGACTACCTAGCAGGCAGTGTGTTGAATGTTCTACACACCCCTCCACCTCTCCATAGCCACACAACACCCCCATGGAGCATTATTGTCCCCACTTTAGAAGAGCAAGCGGCAGTTGCGAGAGCTCAGGTGATGGCCCAGAGTCACACAGCTCTAAGTCATGGAGCTGGGGTCTGATCCACATACTTGGCTCTAGCAGCCACGTGGTCAGCCACTGCCTGCCTCTGCCTTCTCTCTCTGGCAGCCCTGACTACTGCCCCCTGGGCTCAGCCCTTGGGGATCCTTGGGGATCTTGCTGCCTCATTCAATAGGCCACCGAATGTTTGCACAGGACTAAATATATTCTGGTTTTTTTGTTTGTTTATTTTTTGTTTTGGTCACACCACATGGCTAGTGGGATCTTAGTTCCTCGACCACGGATTGATTCTGCACCTTTGGCAGTGAAAGCACACAGTGCTAACCACTGCCCCACCAGGAAATTCCCAGGAAAAATACATTCTGTATATTAATCTGTATGGAGAGGGATTCCCTGGTGGTCTAGGGGTTCAGACTCTGTGGTTTCACTGCCTGGGGCCCAGGTACAATCCCTGGTCAGGGAACTAAGATCCTGCAAGCCATATGGTGTGGCCAAAGAGAAAAACAAATTCTTTATGGTGACCTCAGATCTGTCGACAGCCTGGCTAGGCAGTCCCAGCTCCACATCCATGGGTCCTCCAGTGACAGATGAAGGGTTTGAATCCTGGTCCGAGGACCCCTCGGTTTCCCCTTAGCCTGCTTTCCTCCAGATCAAACATACTCATTTCCATCCACCCTTCCCTTGCTCTTCCAGATCCTAGCACTGTAGTACAGTGGGTACAGCACAGGCTTTGGGGCCAATTAGATCTCTATCCAAGGCCAGGCTTTGCTGCTTACCAGCTGTGTGACCTGAAGCAGGTTTCTTAACCTCTCTGAATATCAGTTTCCTCACCATAAAGAGAGCATAAAAATAGACCCTACCTTCTAGGATGATAAGAGGAGGATCCAGTGGTCCAGGAGGTGATGTAGTTTCATAGTTTTGTTGTTTTTTTATTTTAATCTTTATTTTATGTGTTTATTTATTTTCGGCTGTACTGTGTCCTTGTTGCTGTGCAGGTTTTCTCTAGTTGCAGTGAGCGGGGCCCAGTCTCTAGTTGAGGAGCATGGGCTTCTCATGGCAGTGGCTTCTCTTGTTGCAGAGCACTAGCTCTAGGGTACATGGGCTTCGGTAGTTGCAGCACATGGGCTCAGTAGTTGTGGCCCATGAACTCGGTTGCCCTATAGCATGTGGGATCTGCCCAGATAAGGATCGAACCAGTGTCTCCTGCATCAGCAGGCGGATTCTTTACCACTGAACCACCAGGGAAGCCCGCATCACGTTTTTATTAGCAGAGAAACTCAGACCCAACAGACTGATTCTGCGATTTGCATCTGGACTCTCTTGTCATACATAACTGCATAACTGTTTGGGCCAATGAATCTCTCACAGCCTCAGTGTCTTCATAAGTGAAACAGAAGGGTTAAAACTCTACCCCAGACAGTCACAAGGATGACATGGGCCAAGAGTTCAGGGCAGTGTAGACATGTGGCAGGCATATCTACATCAGTAGCAGAGGTTGCTGTAGGTGATGTGGTTTCAGGATGACTGTCTGCAGAGGTTGTGGTGGTGGTTGTTCAGTCACTCAGTCATGTCCAACTCTTTGTGACCCCATGGACTGTAGCCCACCAGGCTCTTCTCTCCATGAGATTCTCCAGACAAGAATACTGAAGTGGGTTGCCACTTCCTTCTCCAGGGGATCTTCCTGACCCAGGGATCGAACTCTCATCTCTTGCATTGGCAGGCGGATTCTTTACCACTGAGCCCCCAGGGAGGTGCTTACAGTTATTTCATGGAAACATCCAGTGACTGTCAGATGCCTGTCTCTTTCTGGTTGAGGCGCCCCTGTGGGACACGAGGGTGATAGATGCTGCCTCTGTGTCACTGGGGAGGAACCCAGGGCTCCTACACAAAGGGAGGTGGCCCCTCGACCAGAACTCAGGTCTCCTACCCCCAGTCTAGCATCTTACAAGCCCCTGCTGCCATGGCCAGTCTCTGTCTCCCCTGGTCTTCTGACGCATCGAACACTGGCTGGGAAAGGGCCAGGCAGCCCCACCAGGCCAAGTGCTATATGAAGAGTCCAGGAGCTCAAGCCTCTCTCCTCTTGCCCAGCCGGGAGCAGTCAGGCCGCCGGGGCACATGCTGAGGCCCCTCCCTCTCGTATTCTCTGTGGCCGTACCTGAGACTCCCAGTATTCCCTTGGTGACCAGAAACCTCCCCCAGAGCCAGCAGACTGATCTTTTGTGCTGAGATAAGGGCTGTGGGAGAGGGCAGGGCTGGTTTGGCTGGGTTTCTTTTTGTTTTTTAATTTCTATTGAAATGTGTTGTTGTTTAATTGCTAAGTCATGTCTCTTTGCAACCTCATGGACTGCAGCACACCAGGCTCCACTGTCCTTCTCTGTCTCCTGGAATTTGCTAAGATTCATGCCCATTGAGTCAGTGATGCTATTTAGCCATCTCATCCTCTGCCACCCTCTTCTTTTGCCTTCAATCTTTCCTAGTATCAGGGCCCTTTTCCAATGAGTTGGCTCTTCACCTGGCCAAAGTTTTGGAGCTTCAGCTTCAGCATCAGTCCTTTAAATGAATATTCAGGGTTGATTTCCTTTAGGATTGACTGGTCTGATCTCCTTGCAGTCCAAGGGACTCTCAAGAATCTTCTCCAACACCACAATTCAAAAGCCTCAGTTCTTCGGCACTCAGCCTTCTTTATGGTCCAACTCTCACATCCATATGTGACTACTGGAAAAACCATAGCTTTGACTATATGGACCTTTGGTGGCAAAATGATGTCTCTGCTTTTTAATACACTGTCTAGGTTGGTCATAGCTTTTCTTCCAAGGAGCAAGCGTCTTTTAGTTTCGTGGCTGCAGTTATTGAAGTATAGTTGACTTACAATGTTGTGTTAGTGTCAGGTGTGCAGCAGAGTGAATCAGTTGAACATATACCTATATTCACTCCTTTTTAGATTCTTGGCTGGGTTTTTTGTTGGAGCTTTCCTGCACATTTGGACCCCTCTGGGCCCGAGTGGGTGTGCCCTCTCATTACAAAAATGGGGAAACTGGCAGAGGAGGCTTAGTCTTCAATGGTTTCTTTTTCCATGGCTGAAGAGACGTGCTCCACTGGTGCTAAGTTTCCTAAATATTGAGCAAACAAAAGTGATGTCGCACCGAGGGGAGGTGTGTCTGCTAAAGGCCTGCAGGATTTCCAGGTCATACTGTTTTCTTCCCCAAAGCGAGGGCCTAGTTTAGGGGCCTAGCCAGGTGCTCACTCTGTATTACAGGCTTTTCCGGCTCCAGGAAATACTTTATCCCACAGGTTATAGAGTGGTTTCCTCACAGGCTTTCCTGTGTGTCGCTGCCTTTCCTTTTCTGGGCTCTGCAGGCCAGGAGCGTCCCTTTATTGAAGACCTGCTGTGTGCGCAGTCTAGAGGTGGGAACCAGAGCATTTGGGAATGAAGACCGTTTCTGAAAGAGAAGTTGAGAAAGGGAAGGACTCAGTGTTGATGTTGGGGAGGGGAGAAATGATATGACTGTGACTCACTCCTTCCTTGGTGTCTTGTCTTAGTTAAAAACCCAACACCAGGACCACCTGGCTGGCCGCATGTGGCAGGTCCCTTCCCCTCTGTGGGCAGGACTTCCTGTCAGAGGGGACCATGCTTTGCTCTCAAGATAAAGATCAGAATTCTCTCCCACACCTCCAAGGCCCAGCCCTGCCCCCCACCCCCAACCCCAGCTTCCTGTCCCTCCTCTACTCTCCTCTTCCACTCCAGCCACATGGGCCTCTTTTCAGTCTCCAGAAGGTTCCAAGCTCCCTTCCGTGACAGAGCCTTTGCAGGTGCTGTCCCTTCAGCTCAAAATGCTCTTCTTTCCCCCTCTGCCCCTGGTTACCTCCTTGCTCACCTGCGTCATCTCCCCTGAAACATCATCCTTCAGAGAAGCCTCCGTGCTCCCCTCCCCTGATGCAGAATGAGTGTCCTTTCCTTCGCTGTTACTTCCTTCTCAACAGACTGTCTGTCCGGACCCCACGCTCCTAAGGTAATTGTTTGGTTAGCCCGTGTTCCCCCCCACCCCACCCGGACTGCCAGGTGTCAGTTCTGGAAGGGCAGCCTAGGACTGCATCTGCCCAACTTACCTTTGAATCTGCAGGGTGGAGGCCAAGCAGATGTCAGCGATGTCAACTTAACCTGTAAATGATTGAGTAACTTGGCACTGTTTGATCACTCCTCTTCAGTCCCTGTAGCATCCTGGATGGCTCAAGTGGTAAAGAATCCACCTGCAATGCAGGAGTCATAGGAGGCATGGGTTTGATCCCTGGGTTGGGAAGACCCCCTGATGGAGGAAATGATAACCCACTCCAGTATTCTTGCTTAGACAATCCCATGGACAGAGGAGCCTGGCAGGCTCCTCTCAAAGAGTTGGGCATGACCGAGCACACCTGCACTCACTCTTTTGTGTGCTTAGTCAGTCGTGTTCGACCCTTTGCAACCCTATGGACTGTAGCCCACCAGGCTTCTCTGTCAGTGGGATTCTCCAGGCAAGAATACTGGAGTGGGTTGCCATGCTCTTCTCCAGGGGACCGTCCCAACCCAGGGATGGAACCCAGGTCTCCTGCATTGCAGGCAGATTCTTTACCATCTGAACCACAAGGGAAGCCCAAGAATACTGGAGTGGGTACAGTTCAGTTGAGTCGCTCAGTCATGTCCGACTCTTTGTAACCCCATGGACTGCAGCACGCCAGGCTTCCCTGTCAATCACCAACTCGCAAAGCTTGCTCAAACTCATGTACATTGAGTCGGTGATGCCATCCAACCATCTCATCCTCTGTCATCCCTTTCTCCTCCTGCCCTCAATCTTTCCTAGCATCAAGGTCTTTTCTAATGAGTCAGCTCTTCGCATCAGGTGGCCAAAGTATTGGAGCTTCAGCTTCAGCTTGGGCTTCCCTGGTCACTCAGCTGGTAAAGAATCTGCCTGCAATGCGGGAAACCTGAGTTTCATCCCTGGGTTGGGAAGATCACCTGGAGAAGGGAACGGCTACCTACTCCAGTATTTTGGCCTGGAGAATTCCATGGATTGTATAGTCCATGGGGTCACAAAGAGTTGGAAATGACTGAGCAACTTTCACTTTCACTTTCTTTCAGCTTCAGCACCAGTCCTTCCAGTGAATATTCAGGACTGATTTCTTTTAGGATTGACTGATTTGATCTCCTTGCGGTCCAAGGGACTCTTAAGAGTCTTTTCCAACACCACAATTCAAAAGCATCAGTTGTTTGGCGCTCAACTTTATTTATGGTGCAACTCTAACATCCATACATGACTAGCAAAGAAGCCATAGCTTTAACTCTATGGACCTTTGTCCAAAAAGTAATGTCTCTGCTTTTTTACATGCTGTCTAGGTTTGTCATAGATTTTCTTCCAAGGAGCAAGTGTCTTTTAATTTCATGTCTGCAGTCACCATCTGCAGTGATTTTGGAGCCCAAGAAAATAAAGTCTGTCACTGTTTCCATTGTTCCCCCATCTATTTGCTATAAAGTGATGAGACTGGATGCCATGATCTTTGTTTTTTGGATGTTGAGTTTTAAGCCAGATGACTGGCTTTAAGTCATTTTTCACTCTCCTCTTTCACCTCAATTACTTTCTGCCATAAGGATGATGTCATCTGCATATCTGAGATCATTGATATTTCTTCCTGCATTCTTGATTCCAGCTTGTGCTTCATCCAGCCCGGCATTTCGCATGATGTACTCTGCATATAAGTTAAATAAGCAGGGTGATGATTTACAACCTGGACATCCTTTCCCAATTTGGAACCAGTCCATTGTTCCATGTCCGATTCTAACTGTTGCTTCTTGACCTGCGTACAGATTTCTCAGGAGGCAGATAAGGTCGTCTGGTATGCCCATCTTTAAGAACTATCCACAGTTTATTGTGGTCCACACAGTCAAAGGCTTTAGTGTAGTCAATGAAGCAGAAATAGATGTTTTTCTGGAATTCTCTTGCTTTTTCTATGATCCAACAGATGTTAGCAACTTGATCTCTGGTTCTTCTCCCTTTTCTAGATCCATTTTGAACATCTGGAAGTTCTCAGTTCACATTTTGAAGCCTAGCTTGGAGACTTTTGAGTATTACTTTGCTAGCGTGTGAGATGAGTGCAATTGTGCAATAGTTTGAACATTCTTTGGCATTGCCTTTCTTTGGGATTGGAATGAAAACTGACCTTTTCCAGTCCTGTGGCCACTGCTGAGTTTTCCACATTTGCTTGCATATTGAGTGCAGCACTTTCATAGCATCATCTTTTAGGATTTGAAATAGCTCAGCTGGAATTCCATCACCTCCAGTAGCTTTGTTTATAGTGATGCTTCCTAAGGCCCACTTGACTGTGCCCTCCAGGATGTCTGGCTCTAGGTGAGTGATCACACCATCATGGTTTTCTGGGTCATTATGATCTTTTTTGTGTAGTTCTTCTGTGTATTCTCGTCACCTCTTCTTAATATCTTCTGCTTCTGTTAGATCCATACCATTTCTGTCCTTTATTATGCCTATCTTCGCATGAAATGTTTCCTTGGTATCTCTAATTTTCTTGACGAGATCTCTAGTCTTTCCCATTCTGTTGTTTTCCTCTGTTTCTTTGCACTGGAGTGGGTAGCCTATCCCTTTTCCAGGAGATTTTCCCAACCCAGGAATCGAACCGGGGTCTCCTGCATTGCAGGCAGATTCTTTACCAACTGAACTACCAGGGAAGTCCACTCACTCCTCAGTCCCTGGGCAAAACCTCAGAAGACTAGTTCTACTCTGCCTCTGTTTCCGCATCTTTGTAATAGGGGCACATCCACTCAGGCCCTGGGTGGAACAACACCTGGCTAAGTCGGGGTGGAATCCTGGCTCTGCTCTGTAACCTGGTGCAGATTACTTACCATTGAGCCTTGGTTTTCTCAACTGTAAAACTGAGGAAATGGTGCTTCAGAAGATTGTAAGGATGAAACGCGTTCACAGGCAGAAAAATCTTATCTTGGTGCCTGACGCATAGGAAGCACTCATTAATAAAGGTAGGTGGTGACCAAGATTCCTTCCAGAGCTAGCCTTCTGTCATGTTCTTGTTCAGTCGCTCAGTTGTGTCCAACTCTTTGCAACCCCATGGACTCCAGCATGCCAGGCTTCCCTGTCCATCACCAACCCCTGGAGTTTGCTCAAACTCATGTCCATTAAGTCAGTAATGCCATCCAACCATCTCACCCTTTGTCTTCTCCTCCTGCCTTCAATCTTTCCCAGCATCAGGGTTTTTTCTAAGGAGCTCTTCATGTCATGTGGCCAAAGTATTGGAGCTTCAGCTTCAGCATCAATCCTTCCAGTGAATATTCAGGATTGATTTCCTTTAAGATTGACTGATTTCATCTCCTTACAGTTCAGGGGACTCGCAAGAGTCTTCTCCAACACCACAGTTCAAAAGCATCAATTCTTCAGCATTCAGCCTTATTTATGGTCCAACTCTCAGTCATGTAGGCTCAGCTTTTTCTGCATCTTGAGACCTCTGTAAAGTCAGGTATGTTGGTCCTTAAAGTGCTCTTCTCCTAGTCCTCTGTAGCTGGAAGAGGAGTTCTTTAGGGGTTGGGGACCACAGTCTGGACTTGGTTCACTTCACTGAGCATTGGGGGCAAGGTGGGGTATCCTGGCCATCTGCCCCCCACCCCCACCCCACAATGTGGAAAACATCCATGTCTGTCCAAGCCCAAAGAGCTTCTCTCTCTAGCACAAAGGTAGGAGTCCTAGTTCTGGAGTCCGACTTACCATTTAATTACAGTTTTGTCTTCAGTGGAATCATGATCAACTTAATTTACCTCTGAGCCTAGTTTTCTTGACTGTAAAATGGGAATGATTCCAGTATCTGCTTCGGAGGCGGTTATGAGGCCCAGAGAAGGTCATGTGAGACATTGGGTCCAGGGCCTGGCACATTGCAGATGTGCAATAAATAACAACTCTTTTTTTTGGCTATACTGGGTCCTCATTGCTGCGTGCAGGCTTTCTCTACTTGCGGTGAGCTGGGGATACTTTCTAGTTGCCACACTCAGGCTTCTCATTGCCGTGGCTTCTCTTGTTGCCCAGGCTCTAGGTGTGCAGGCTCAGTAGTTGTGGCACACAGCGCCTAGTTGCCCCGTGGCATGTGGGATCTTCCCAGACCAGGGATCAAACCCGGGGCCACTACATTGGCAGGTGGATTCTTAACCACTGGACTGCCAAGGAAGTCCAATAGTAATTCTTCTAGAAATGCAGCCAGAATTCCTTGTTGCAGGTGGCATCCTCTCCTTAACAGCCCCCACTCCCCTGAGCACAAGACCAGAAACCTGGGCCTTTCACTGCAGTCCTTGCCGTGTCCACCCTTGCTCTCTGGGCCCAGCATGCTGCCGCTGCCTCAGGCTCTTGGCATCCTTGAACCCTCAGAGCCTGGAGCAAACTCCCTTAAAGGCCCTAGTCCACCACTGGACCCCACTCCTACCATCTCGCCACCACCCCCAACCTCAACCCTGTCCCAGCCCTCCCCCTCCTCGGGGCTCTGGGTGTTGTGTCTCTGCCTATGCTTCTGGGAGTCCACCCTGAAACACCCCACTCTCCCTCCCCTGTGCCTGGCTGGTCCCCAAGTCCCCTTTAGCACCAGCTCCAAGTTCCCCGCTTCTTCCCCCTGCCTTCCCCGTAGCATCCATCTGCTCCTTCCTTCCTTCTTCTTCTTTTTAAAAAATATTTATTTGAGACTTCCCTGGTGGTCCAGTGGTTTAAGAACCCACCTGGTAATGCAAGGGATGTGGGTTCAATCCCTGATCCGGGAACTAAGACCCCACATGCCGAGGGAGCCACTAAGCCCTTGCGCCACAGCTAGAGAGCCTGCATAATACAGTGAAGACTCCACGTGCTGCAGGTAAGACCCGAAATAGTTAAACAAACAAACAAATGAAAAAATATTTACTAACAGAGATCTTTAGTTGCAGCATATGGGATCTAGTTCCCCCCACCAGAGATCAAACCCTGGACCCCCTGCATTGGGAGCACAGAGTTTTAGCCACTGGACCACCAGGAAAGTCTAATACTTCCTTCTTTACTTGCTTTGCAATCAGGACTCTTGATTTCCAGGAATAGAGACCAGTTCCAGTAAAGAGGGCTGCCTCTGAAGGACATATGTGGCAATAAAAAGGGTGGGACAGTGCATGGACTCTTAGTATAAATCCTAACATGTTACCTTCCTGCAGAAAAGCTCCTGGTGACTACCTTCAGCGCCCTTGAGATGAAGCCCATGCTCCTTGCCGAGGCCCTCCAGGCCCACCTCTCCCCTCTGGTCTCCTGCCCCCGGGCTGCTCTCCCGTTCCTTGGATGCACTGGGCATCTGCTCAGCCCCACATGGCACCCCAGCTCCAGTGTACTGAAATCAGCCTCATTTGAGCCCCTCCCAGCCATCGAGGCCTCCTCTGGTTTCAGAGCAGATTCCCAGGTTCCCCAGAGGAGCCTCCAGCTTTGGAAGCAGGAAGGGGTGTGAATGTCAGCTGCCCTGAGGGACTGGGGAGGGGTGACCTGGCAGTGTCCTCTGGCCTGACCTGTGCTCTTCCTCATTCTCTACCGCTGTTGGGGTCCACTCTCTTGCTGGTGTTTGAGCAGACATTGCTGAAGCCCTCTTAGGTCCTAGGCTGGGGCTTCCGGTGTTTTTTGATTCCAGAAGCTTTCCTGCCCACTCATCCTACCACCATGGTGGTCACAGTCACAGTTCTCTTCTTTATCCCACCCCCTCTTTTTTTGTGCCACAGATGATCCTCCTGGTTCACTGGCTGCTGACGACCTGGTGAGTGACTGTGGGTGTCCAGTTCTGTGTCCTCCTGGTCTCCCGAGATCTGGGTCCATGTGTCTCTCTGGGGTCTTGTCCACGTGTATCCTGGGTCCTGTCCACATGTCTTCCTGGGGCCTTGTCCATGTCTCCTGGCCCCTTCCAAGACTAAACAGCTCCTCTGTCAAGATCATCATCAGCAAGCTCCTATGTCCCAAGGATGTTGGAGGGGCAGGTGGTACTCAGAGGCCTTTGCCATCACTGACCCTCAGAGCTTCAAGCCCTCATCCTGCGGAAGACGGCAGCCCAGGGGGCAGTACTGACAGCTCAGACCTTCCTCCAGACACTGCCCAAGCCCTTTGGGGCTTGGCATCCCTCTGGTTCCTCCCCCAGGGCCTTTGCATCTGGGGCTGTGAGGTGCTGAAGCCTAGGGGCTGGCCTCACAAACCTTGCTGGGGTGGATGTCCAGTGGAGCTCTGTGTGTCTGTGACCTTGGGTGAGCCACTCAAACCCCCTGAGTCATTTTCTCACCTATAACGTGAGAGTATTACTGACCCTCCCACTTATCCTGTTAAGTCATCTGAAGGTGAAAGCATGATTTCTGAAACCATAATAATTGCTGACATTTACTGAGGGTGTCCAGGGACCAGCTGCCAGGCTGGGTGCCTTCTGGAGGTTAGCTCAGCAGCTCAGCAAGTAGACACATGATGAACCTGAGTACAAGGGTGAAGTCACTCACTTAGGGGTGGACCCTCACTCTCATTTCATACCCCCTGCCCAGAGACAGCTGACTCAGGATTTAGACTGACCCTGGTCATGTCCTTAGCCCTGCCATGTTCCAGCCAGGTCACCTTGATCAAGTGACTCCACTTCTCAGTACCTTGGTTTCCATCTGTAAAATGGGTACAAAGATGCCCGGCCCTCAGGAGCTGAGAGAGAGAAGTGTGGCCTTGCTCTGCTCACCAGACGCTGCCCAGGCCTGCACAAGGGAGGACTGGGGACTGCAGGGTGATTTTCATCATTACCTTCGGCTTTATCTGCTTCATCTGTTAAGTTTCTGGGGAGATTTTTCTGCCCGACCAAGACTGGAAACCATTGAGCTCACGTGTGCATTTTGCAGACGTGGAAGTGCAGTGCACATGTTCATGGGTGTGAATAATGGGAGCAGTGATCATCATGGTTAATGGCCTTGGGGAGTAGAGTGAAAATCCAGATTGCTCAGGCATACTCCCCGAGACTCTGAGTTGATGAGTCCAGGCCGGGCCCCCAGCACTTGCTTTCTCAAAACCAAAAAATGAGATGACTAATTCCAGGTAAGCCCCATAGTGCTCTGCACTTAACTGCTTTGCACATGTTTTCCATATGGTACACTTCAGGGAATGTCATTTACATTTATGAAGCACCCCACTGAGTGCTTGGGCCATCCAGGTGGGTAAGAGCATGGCCTCTTGAGCCAGACTGCCTGGGTTTAAATCCCAGCTCTGCCAGTTAGCAGCTGTGTGACCTTGGGCAAGTTCCTTGACCTTTCTCGTCCTCAGTCACCTCATCTATAAAATGAAGATGACTGTAGTGCCTCTTTCCAAGGGTTGTTAACACATATGCACATAAATGAACCCATTTAAAGCACTCATAACTGTGCCAGATACTAGTAAGGGCTCTGGGATAACTATTTTTTCTTTGAATTGACAAACAGTTTAGTTAGTAGCAATACCCTACAAAATGAAAGAGAGTAGGCATTGTGTTAGAAGGTGGTCCTT
Organism: Giraffa tippelskirchi; assembly: GCF_054371585.1. Lineage (NCBI taxonomy): Eukaryota > Metazoa > Chordata > Mammalia > Artiodactyla > Giraffidae > Giraffa > Giraffa tippelskirchi. The sequence continues at coordinate 37,443,969 of NC_137279.1, forward strand.
ACAGTGGGGCAGTCAGGGAAGGAGTCTCAGAGTTAACACATGAGCTGAGGCTAAAATGACAGGAAGGGACCAAGTGTTCAGGTAGAAGGAACAGCAAGGCAATGGTTGGGAGGTATAGGCTGGGCTGTGTCACCAGACCCCACAGGGCCCCATAGACTATGGTCAAGAGTCTGAATTTTATTCCAAGAAAGTGTTGGAGGACTTTTAGCAGAGAAATGACATCCCCTGATTTACGTTACTGGTTGCTGTTTATGGAGGAGTTAATAAGTGTTGCTAGTGGTAAAGAATTTGCCTGCCAATGCAGGAGACATAAGAGACACAGGTTTGATCCCTGGGTCCGGAAGATCCCCTGGAGGAGGGCATGGCAACCCACTCCACTATTCTTGCCTGGAGAATCCCATGGACAGAGGACCCTGGTGGGCTACAGTCCGGGGTTGGGGGTCAGAAAGAGTCACAAAGGAGTGGCAAAGAGTCAGAAACGACCGAAGTGATTTAGTACGCATGCAAGCACATTTATGGAATGACCAGGACGGGGCAGGAGTGGAAGTTAGGGGACCAGTGGGGAGAGGTTACAGCGAAATGATCAATCCCAGTAGGGGAGGATGGTGGTTTGGACCTGGAGGGATATGACCAGATTCCGGATCCGTTTGGGAAGCAGAGCCAATGGGATGTGCTGACATTTTTGGCTCATGGGTGGGAAGTAGGGGAGTGGAGAGGGAAACGAGGCTAAACTGTGGCCTCTGCCTGTGGGGGCCCTGAGACTGGTGCCCCAGGAGGTGACCTGTGGGAGGGGTGGGCACCTGGGGGGCACCTCTTGACTTGACTCAGGCTCCTCCTCCCACAGGGGCTGCATCGTGTTCCAGGGCCCCTATGCCTGGACCAACTTCCCCATCCTGGCCTTGGGTGTGTGGGCCGTGGCGCAGCGGGACTCCGTCGATGCCATAAGTATGGTGAGCTGGGGGAGCAGCCAGGGAACCGGCTTCAGGGTGGTCGTGGGCCCAGCTCCATCTTCCCCTTCACCTGTCCTGTCTTCTCTCCCTTCTTTTTTCCCCATTTTCCATTTTCTAGAGTCCAGGCTCCCAGCCACATGTATCGTCACTAGCCTGGCCGCTGCTCTGCCTGCCTGGTGCAGAGTCTCCTCATTTTTTTCCCCAAAAGGGGTATGGGGTGAACTCCCACCAGTGCCCCACGAGATTGGCCGCTCCTGGAGGGCAGTAGGGTGTGCGTCAGTAACCCCCCTTGAGTGCCCCCCTAATAGGGAGGGCCCCCCATGAATAGGGAGCTCCACCACTTTGTGAGGTCAGAGTGGACACGGTCTGGCTGACTGCCCCACCGGGAGCCCCCGGACACCTGCTCAGACCCCATGGCTGTGAGCGCCAGCACCGGCCTCTCAGGACGGTTAGAGACGGGTTTCTTCGGTAGTGGAGATGGAGCCAGTGAATTCCAAGGGATCTTCCATCTCAGAGGTTCTGAGCCCATGTCTTGTGCCTCATCATGGCCTCAAGGATGAGAGAGGGGTTGGGGGAGAAGGCTCTGTCAGAGCCGGCAGGCTGGGTCCAGACAGAAACACCATCCCTGCTCTCAGCCCTGCAGTCCTCAGTTGGGCATCTAGTCTGCAGAGTCCCACCTGCTGTCTTGGTCTGTCTTCCAGCAAACCCCGAGGACACAGTAGGGCACAAATGGAGCTTCCAGTCTGGTACATATGGTGGGGGGATGGGGTAACAGGGCGGCAGCACGCTCATCAACCCTAACGACACTGTGGTCACCCCTCGGCCCTGTGCCTGGTGTCTTGCAGTTCCTGGCTGGCTTGGTGGCTACCATCTTCCTGGACGTGATCTACATTGGCATCTTCTACCCGAGGTCCAGGCTCTCGGACACGGTGCGCTTCAGTGCAGGCATGGCCATCCTCAACCTGATCCTCAAGCCGATCTCCTGCTTCTTCGTCTACCACATGTACCGGGAGCGTGGGGGTGAGCTCCTGGGCCACGTCAGTGAGGCCACCACCTCCAGCCAGCTCCCCAGTTCCCCTCCCACCCGCCCAGGTGCTGGCACTGCTGTCTCCTCCCTTCTCCTCGGTCTCTGCCTTGCCCACCCCCCAGCCCCTGCCCCAGGGAGCCAACCTTGCCCCCTCGTGTGGGCTCTGGGCACCAGGCTGGAAGGTGTGCAAGCTTCTGGTCTCCTAGAGGAACCCAGGGGTCCCCCGGCCATGTCTGCCTGGTATGACCTTTCCCTGGCACGAGGCTATGGTGCCATGTCCTTCTCTCAGCTTAAACATGGGTGCGACTGGGCGCCTGATCCAGGGCCCCAGGCGGCTCTGGGCAGCCTTCAGCCCGAGGCCCATAGGCACCTGCAGGGCCAGCTTCCCCTCTCAGCTCCCTCTAGCCCCATCGCTGGAACCCCCTTTCCTGCCACCTATGGGGTCTGGGTGACCAGGGGAGAGGTCGTGCTGGCCTGGGCCCTGGGAGCCCTGGCCAAAGCCAGCCCTGAGCTGCACATTCCTTTCCTGAGCCCGGTCCCACCCGCCCCCTCCCACAGCCTCTCTGAGCTGGACCCCTGCTTGTTGTAGCCTTTCTCCAGCCCCCTGTGACACCCGTTCTCATGTCCTTTCTCTCTGAGAGAAGCGGGGAGAGGTGTGGTTTTCTGCCCTTCACTCTTGAGAGAGACCTGTTAGGGGAGCAGCTGGGTTGGGGGCCGGAATGGGCCAGGGCCGCCCACCCTTGGCAAACCACCAGGCTGCCCAGACCCGCCCCGGGGTAGGGAGGAGCCAGTGCTGTCCCTCCATTAGACAGATGAGGAGACAGAGGCCTGGGACACTGGGGGCTTGTTGAGGAGCACAGGACAGATGTGGGGAGTGAGGACGGGAGTGAGGGGTACGGCACCCGGAACCCAACAGCCTGCCTAGCGCCGTCTGGGCTCTGCAGCTGCGCCAGCCCTGGGGGCCTTCTGGATGCTGTACAACGATGTCCACTGTCTGGGAGAGGAGCTGGAGGGGAGCCCGTGGGTCCAGAGCTGGGCATCCCTCGGCCAGATTCCTGAGCACGTGCTCCTGGGGAAGCACTGAGGCGTAGTGGCTGAGAGCCCTGTCTTTGGGGTCGTGCTGCATAGGTTTGAATCCTAGTGTCCTCTGCTTCAAGCCTTGTAATCTCAAGCAAGTCGGTTTATCTTTTTAACACTCGGTTTCCTCATCTGTAAAGTAGGGGCAAAAAAAATACCCTGCTCTATAGGTTTACAGGAGGATTGAATAAATGATACATGCTAAAGGCTTGGTGCCTGGGGCTGCTGCCACTGTCACTGTCCTGGGTGCCCGGATGCCCAGCTCTGGCTTTCCTGGTTGGGGTGGGATGGGCGGTAGGGAGTAGGGGGCATCTTGGTTTGGCCTCGTGAAATGTCCTAAGTCCTCACCCTTCATTTTTTTCTTTCCCTCCATCTCCTTCCAACCCCCCAGGTTCCCTTGGGCCCTCAGAGGAGCGCAGTTCCTACCAGCCAATTGACGACTCAGAGGTGCCTGCCGACCCAGAGAGCAAGGCTCACGTGACCCGAGGATACTGAAGCCCAGCCCAGGGGCCAGTCTTGACAAACTGTGGGGCCAGCAGAGAGGAGGCCTCATTACCTTCTTTGTGCCTTAGACATCATCCTAGGGGGTGCTCCTGACTGCCTCCTGCTTTCTCAGAACTAACTCATGTCCTCCAGTTCCCCATCTCAGGGATTGCCTGAGTCAAGTGCCCTAAGAGGCCCAGAGCCCCTGTGCACACCTGTCCCCAATTCCTCAAGGCCTCTCCTCCCTTCCGGGTAGCCCACTGGTCCCAGGCTGGGAACTCTGGTTGCTTTTGTCCCCTCCACCCTTAGCTGCTCTGTGCAGGCCCCAGGCCGAGCTGTGCCCGAGCCTGGCAGGATCAGGCCTCTAGGGGCCAGTGGTGCCCCCCACCTCTGCCTCTCCTGAGGTTGGCCATGCCCTCCCACAGGAGCTCTGAGAGCCTCGGATCCTGCTCACCCCCAGGAGGACAGGGGTGAGGACCCCTGGCTTCTTACTACCTAGTCACTTGTTGCCTGGGGACCCCAGGCCTGGAGGCAGGAGGGGTCTGCAGCCCCTCAAACCCCCATCAGCCTCCAGCTGTGGGCCACAGCATTAAAGTTCAGGGAATTCTGCAGCCGAGTGTGTTTTGAGCCGTGTTTCCTCTCCTGTCAGAGCTGGGGCCTGGACTTGCCATTCCCAGGAAGGTTTTTCCTGTGAATCTCCAGGGTGCCAGGGCTTAGGTGCTTGTTTTCTTGTGACAGGAAGAAACGGGGGCTCATGACCAACTGGGCCTGCCGGGTGCTCAGCTCTGGCCTTGCCGAGGCCCCAGGAGAGGAGGGCACTGTCCAGTGTGTCAGATAGGCATCCATGTCTCTGAATTAAGGAGAAGGCAGTGGCACCCCACTCCAGTACTCTTGCCTGGAAAATCCCATGGACGGTGGAGCCTAGTAGGCTGCAGTCCATGGGGTCGCTAAGAGTCAGACAGAACTGAGTGACTTCACTTTCACTTTTCACTTTCATGCATTGGAGAAGGAAATGGCAACCCACTCCAGTGTTCTTGCCTAGAGAATCCTAGTAACGGGGAAGCCTGGTGGGCTGCTGTCTATGGGGTCTCACAGAGTTGGACACGACTAAAGCGATTTAGCAGCAGCAGCAGCAGCAGCCCTGAATTAAGTGACTCAGGTATTGGTTTGAATCCTGCTCTGCCACTGACTGTGTGCCCTTGGGCATCTCAACCTTTGGACCCCATGTCTGCTGGAAGAGGGCTAATAACCTGCTCAGAGAGAGAGATGACGCAGGTGAATGTACAGTGCCTGACCCTTGGGAGGGCTCCCTAAGTGACAGCAAAGTTTTTGGTCGGGCTGCTCCCTAAGCCCATGCTGATGTTGGTCAGTAGTCAGTGGCCTCCCCCTGGCAGGCCCAGTGTCTTGGACTCAGAGCAAACTGGGATACCTGTCCAGAAGCTCCAGGAGTTTCATGGCCAGGACCCTACCCCACCCCCACTGGGATGGGTATTGACCACTGGGCCCCAGGCATCTGGGCTTTGTCAGGCCATCCTGGCTGGCTTGTCTCTGGCACAGAGAGGTTAAGGCCAGGTGCACAGCCCCCACCACCCCATTCTTCCATATCCATCCATCCAAAGAGGCTGAGTGCCTGCCAGTGCTGGGCATGGGTCTGGGGCTACAGGGGTGAACTCAGGTCCTGCCCGCAGCGTAACAGACACTAGGAGTCCTCTGTGAGGAGGCCTGAGCCCTGAAAAAAGGAACATGGGTTTCCGAGGAAGGGACTCATGCTCTGGGGCCCAGGAATGCAGAGCAGCTGCAGAAAACTAGAAACAGTCTCCTAGTCAGAAGAAGGTGGACAAATAAGCCATGGTTCATTCATTCTAAGAAATACTGTTCAGCAGTTCAGGTGAATACACCAGACCTATTTCTATCAATGGTGGTCCCCCCAGACATCGGTTGCAGAATGGCACATGCAATATGAGAGCGTTAGTGTGAATTTTAAAAGCTCACAGAAATACTTTGTGTTGTTCATGGTTGTGTATGTGGTAAGACACAAAAGCGTTGACTAGAAGGACCTGTCTCAAGTCCATGATTGTGGCCTTGGGTGGGAGAGAGGTTCTAATTCTCTCCCCGACCCCCACTTTTTTTTAAAATTTCTGGCTGCACTGGGTCTTCATTGCTGCACACAGGTTTTCTTCAGTTGCAGAGAGCGGAGGTTACTCTCTAGTTGCAGTGAGCGAACTTCTCATTGCAGTGGCTTCTCTAACTGCAGAGCACAGGCTGTAGGTACATGGGCTTTGGTAGTTGTGGTGCACGGGCTTAGTTGCAGCACGTGGAATCTTCTAGGACCAGGGGTCAAACCTGTGTCTCCTCCATTGGCAGGCGGATTCCTACGCACTGTATCACCAGGGAGGTCCCCAGTTCTCTTGTGTATACCAGTTCCTGGCACGAGGGAGGCTGGCAGTGTATATGCTCCTTGAACGTGTCAGGAGGCCACCATGCCTGCAGGTGAGGACAGGAAGAAGGAATGAGGTCAGGGAGGCAGCAGGGGCCAGATGGCGCAGAGTCAGAAGATCATTTTAAGGACTTTGAATGAGATGGGAGCTGCTGGAGGGCTTTGGGCAGAGTTGGACATGCTCTGATGTATGTTCTAGAAGGACAGTGTCGAACAGAGAGGTGAGGGTGGTAACAAGTGGTCAGGTCAAGCAGAGCACCAGGCACCAGCTCTATCAATCTAGGGGAGTCCTTCAGGCATTTCTGCCTGATAGGGATAGAACAGGTCAGGAATAGGTCGGGAAGATCCCTTAAGAGAGGGAAATGGCAACCCACTCCAGGATTCTTGCCTGGGAAATCCCATGGACAGAGGAGCCTGGCAAGCTACAGTCCATGGGGTCACAAAATAGTTGGAAATGACTTAGCAATAAACCACAACAACAGGTAGCTGTAGAAATTCTAGATAGGGAAACCTAGGAAACATTGGGAGACCACTGTAAGTTAATGATCATTCAAGAAAGCTACTGGAAGGTCTTGGAATGACCCAGCCTTGCTAAACTATAAAGCCATAAGTAAAAGCATGAGATACGCCCCCAGGCCATTGTGTGTGTGTATGTGGTAAGTTGCTTCAGTCATGTCTGACTCTCTGCAACCCCATGGACTGTAACCCGCCAAGCTCCTCTGTCCATGGGATTCTCCAGGCAAGAATACTGGAATGGGTTGCTGTGTCCTCCTTCAGGGGATTTTCCCTGACCCAGGGATCGAACCCACATCTTTTATTTCTCCTGGCAGGCAGGTTCTTTACCACTAGCATCATCTGGGAAGACCTAAGGCCATTAGGTGAAAGAAAAATGTCACCACCCTTCTTCTGATAAAATAATCCTAAGAGATTAAGAAGAGATGGCAAGAATACACAGAAGAACTGTACAAGAAAAAGGTCTTAATGACCTGGATAACCATGATGGTGTGGTCACTCGCCTAGAGCCAGACATCGTGGAGTGCAAAGTCAAGTGGGCCTTAGGAAGCGACAGTACAAACAAAGCTAGTGGAGGTGATGGAATTCCAGCTGAGCTATTTCAAATCCTAAAAGATGATGCTGTGAAAGTGCTGCACTCAGTATGCCAGCAAATTTGGAAAACTCAGCAGTGGCAACAGGACTGCAAAAGGTCAGTTTTCATTCCAATCCCAAAGAAGGCCAATGCTAAAGCCATGTTCAAACTACTGCACAATTGCACTCATTTCACATGCTAGCAAAGTAATGCTCAAAATCCTTCAAGCTAGGCTTCAACAGTATGTGAACTGAGAACTTCCAGATGTTCAAACTGGATTTAGAAAAGGCAGAGGAACCAGAGATCAAATTGCCAACATCCATTGGATCAGAAAAAGGAAGAGAATTTCAGAAAAACATCTGCTTCGTTGAGTACACTAAAGCCTTTGTGTGGATCACAACAAACTGTGGAAAATTCTTCAGGAGATGAGAATATCAGGCCACCTGCCCCTGCAAAACCTTATGCAGATCAAGAAGCAACAGTTAGAACCAGACATGAAACAATGGTTCAAAATTGGGAAAGGATATGTCAAAGCTGTATACTATCACTCTGTTTATTTAACTTATATGCAGAGTACATCCTGTGAAATGCCTGGCTGGATGAAGCACAAGCTGGAATCAAAAAACTGCCAGGAGAAATATCAACAACTTCAGATATGCAGATGATACCACCCTAACGGCAGAAAGTGAAGAAGAACTAAAGAGTCTCTAGATGAATGTGTAAGAGGAGAGGGAAAAATCTGGTTTAAAATTCAACATTCAAAAACCTAAGATTATGGTATCCAGTTTCATCACTTCATGGCAAATAGATGGGGAAAAAATGGAAATAGTGGCAGATTTTATTTTCTTGGGCTCCAAAATCACTGCAGACTGACTGCAGCCATGAAAATAAAAGATGCTTGCTCCTTGGAAGAAACGCCATGACAAACCTAGACAGCATATTAAAAAGCAGAGACATTACTTTGCCATCAAAGGTATGTATAGTCAAAGCTATGGTTTTTCCAGTAGTCATATACAGATGTGAGAGTTGGACCATAAAGACAGCTGAGTGCCTAAGAATTGATGTTTTCAAACTGTGGTGCTGGAAAAAACTCTTGAGAGTCCCTTGGACAGCAAGGAGATCAAATGAGTCAATCCTAAAGGAAATCAATCCTGAATATTCATTGGAAAGACTGATGCTGAAGCTCCAATACTTTGGCCACCTGATGTGAAGACCTGACTCATAGAAAAGACTCTGATGCTGGGAAGGATTGAAGGCAGGAGGAGAAGGGGATGACAGAGGATGAAATGGTTAGATAGCATCACAGACTCAATGGACATGAATTTGAACAAACTCTGGGAAATAGTGAAGGCCAGGGAAGTCTGGCATGCTGCAGTCCATGGGGTCGAAAAGAGTCAGACATAACTTAGCAACTGAACAAAAAGAACAATCTTAGTTTGACCTCAGGTCAGACACTCGCCTGACTGATAGAAAGGAGAAGGTCATGATGTAAGCCTCACATCTTCTGGAAGAAGGTGGTCTTTTCCCCTCCTCTTTTCCTTTGACAATAGAATTGTAGCCTACTTAATTCTGGGGCAGAGTTCCCTCACCTGCCCACCTGCATCTCTTACAACATTGTATATTAATAAATCTGTTTCTTGCCTATCACTTTGCCTCTTGCTGAATTCCTTCTGCGCTGAGACACAAAGAACCTGAGCTTCATTAAGTCCTGAAACTAGGTGTGTGATCTTAGTTGGAAGACTGGGTTTTGGCTGGGTTTGAGTCCCAATCTGAGGTGAATGGTTTCATGCCCACGGCAACTTGGTATTGGAGGCAACAACGAAAACACCAGGCACTCAAGCACTGATGGACAGTGCTGGACTCGTGCCAAGAAGAAACTGCATAATCAGCATCAGTAGTGGTCATCACTTTGCCAATAAATGTCCATCTAGTCAAAGCTATGGTTTTTCTAGTAGTCATGTATGATTGTGAAAGTTGGACCATAAAGAAGACTGAGCACCGAAGAATTGATGCTTTAGAACTGCAGTACTGGAGAAGACTCTTGAGAGTCACTTGAGTCGAAGTCAATCCTAAAAGAAATCAGTCAATCCTAAAAGAAATCAGTCCTGAATTCTCATTGGAAGGACTGATGCTGAAGCTGAAGCTCCAATACTTTGGTCACCTGATGTGAAGAGACGAATCAGTGGAAAAGACCCTGATGCTGGGAAAGGCTGAAGGCAGGAGGAGAAGGGGACGACAGAGGACAAGATGGTTGGATGGCATCACCAACTCAATGGACATGAATTTGAGCAAACTTCAGGAGATAGTGGAGGCCAGAGAAGCCTGACATGCTGCAGTCCATAGGGTCACAAAGAGTCAGACATGACTGAGTGACTAAACAACAAGTGGTGTTGGTCCCCTGGGACCAGCAGGTCTCTCCCGGCAGCTGATGGGCAGTTTGCTTGCTGGGCCATCTCATGGCACAGTGGAAGCACCTTTTCCCCTCTTGGAAGAGGACAGATAGAGCAGTGGGGTTAGCTGGGTGCCATATGACAGGCATGTTTAAATGGAACAAAAGAGCACACGCTGGCCTGAAAGAGGGTAAGAGATTCCCATGCCAGGTGATGAGCTCGGCAAGGCTGCATGGGCTCTCCATCTCTCAGTGAGGAAGTGTCCCAGGCCAAGCAGGGTGCAAAGGCCACACCGCAGAGATTACCTCTCCCAACCCGGCAGCTCTGGGGTTTGTTCTGAAGGCAGAGCAGCAGGTTTCACTCATGGGCTGGATACAGGAGAAAAAGAGAAAAGAGATCAACATGGCAAGATTTGGGGCTCGATCAGCTGGAGCTACCACTCACCAGGAGGAGGCAAGGAGGCCAGGGTTCAGGGCAATGATGCCCAAAACTTGGCCCCTGTGCACCAGAGCTGAACTGAATTTCAGAGACAGAGTTTTGTGTGAAGTAGAAAAGAATAGTTTTATTGCTTTGCCAGGCAAAGGGGGACGCATAGTTTTATGGGGCAGGAGTCTGCTGTATCCCCCTTTGCCTGCAAGGCAATAAAGCCGTTCTCTTCTATTTCACCCAAACCTCTCGAGTAGGCCCTGGTGCCCAGAGGCTGAGTTTTCGGCGTCAACAGGCCGGGAGCTCAGTCTCCAATGGGTCATGCTTGAGGTAATGGGGCTTTCCAGCCATTCTCACTACTGTGGCCTTTCTACTTTTTTTTTTTTTTTGAGCACCTTGCAGCTCGTGGGATGTTAGTTCCCCAACTAGGGGTCGAACCACAGGCCCACAGCAGTGAAAGTGCTGAGTCTTAACCACTGGATCCCACCCCCTCCCCACCCAGGGAATTCTCGCTTATTCTTTTTAAAAAGCCAGTTGCCCTAGGGATTTGGAAAGAGACTATATTTTTTTAATTTATTTATTTTTGACTGCACTGGGTCTTTGTTGCTGCGCATGGGCTTTATCTAGTCGCAGGGAGCCGGGGCTACTCTTCATTGCAGTGTGCAGGCTTCTTATTGTGGTGGCTTCTCTTGTTGCTGAGCACCGACTTTAGGGAGCAGTCTCAGTAGTTGAGGCACACGGGCTTAGATGCCCCACAGCACGTGGGATCTTCTTGAACCAGAGACCAAACCCATGTGCCCTGCATTGGCAGGCGGATTCTTAACCACGAGACCACCAGGAAAGCCTGAGAGTCGATATTTTAGTCTATGGTGTTGTCTGACATTCTAGAAACTCAACCACAGGGAGAAAATTCCTCTTGCCTTTGGTTCCCTGATGGCGAGAGCTAGAGTCACCTATCTGGTCTACAAATCTTCTATTTCTTGTCTTCACAAAACTGAGCCTTCCAGATTTAGGAACCAGAGAAACTGCCCTGGGAGGGCCAGTGTCTTTTCCTATTGTCAAAACTGGACCAGAGCAGGAAACACCATCCCTCCTTTGCATCAGGCCCATCCTCAGAGTCTCCAAACCAGCTCTGGAGCTAGTGAGTCTTCGTTTTAATCCCAACTGTTGCCTGTTACTGGTGCTGTAAGAGACTGGATGGTCCCTAGACTTCACTGAGCCTCAGTTAGATAAATGTGACATCTCAGTTAGATGAATGTGCATTAATTTTTCAGAGGAAGGGATGACCAGTGTAGGAAGGAAAGTTTTTCTCAATTCTCCCTGGGTCCCTGGATAGGTCTGAAAATTAAACTGACAGAGATCATTAATTTTTTTTGGCTTGCAGGATCTTAGTTCCCCAACCAGGAATTGAACCCACACTCTTGGCAAAGAAAGCTCAGAGTCCTAACCACTGGATCACCAGAGAATTTCCTAAACTGGCAGAGATTAACAGGAGAAAAGTGTATAAGCTTTTTCAAAGTTTTATGTATCCAAGAGAATGGAGACCCAAAGAAGTAGCCAGAATAGGAAGCTTTTAGACAGAGAAACAAGAAATTTGTGAAGCATTAACAAGACAAAGGTTTGGGAACCTGGGGTTGTAAATAGTAAAGAAGTAACTAGAAAGATAAAGATTTAACAACCTGTAAGGGTTTAACAGATAAGGGTTTGTTCATACAGATTTCTTGATCAGAAATCCCCCTTCTCTGGTGATAAATGTCTTCTTTTCTCCTGAAACAGCAAGGGTACCTTGCACGTGGGTATCTCATGACCTGTTTCAGGGAAGAAGAGCAGGAGGGTTGGGGAAAGGTCAGAGGGACCTTCCTGCTTCTGCTGTTTTCTCAAAAACTCCTGTAGCTTAAAATCCCCTTGAAATTAAAAGACGCTTGCTCCTTGGAAGGAAAACTACGACAAACCTAGACAGCGTATTAAAAAGCAGAGACATCACTTTGCCGACAAAGGTTGTCTAGTCAAAGCTGTGGTTTTTCCAGTAGTCAGGTACAGATGTGAGAGTTGGACCATAAAGAAGGCTGAGCATCAAAGAATTGATGCTTTCGAATTGTGGTGCTGGAGAAGACTCTTGAGGATCTCTTGGACAGCAAGGAGATCAAACCAGTCAATCCTAAAGGAAATCAACCCTGAATATTTACTGGAAGGACTGATGCTGAAGCTGAAGCTCCAATACTTTGGCCTCCTGATGGGAAAAGCTGACTCCTGGAAAAGACCTGATGCTGGAAAAGATTGAAGGCAAAAGGAGAAGGGGGCAACAGAGGATGAGATAGTTAGATAGCATCATCGACTCAATGGACATGAATCTGAGCAAACTCCAGAAGACAGTGAGGGAAAGAGGAGCCTAGAGTGCTGCAGTCCATGGGGTTGCAGACTTAGTGACTGAACAACAACAAAGCTTAAAATAGTCTATCTGCCAAGGTGCCATATTTGGGGATAGCATGTCCTGAACCCCATCACCAGTCTGACCACCCATTCATCTATCCATTTATTATTAATTCCATAAACATTTATTGAGTGTATTCTACAAATTTTCAAAAAATTGAAAAAACTGTCAGGAAACAGAGGTCAATGGGTTTTATAAAATATTATTGTTGTTCAGTCACCCAGTGGTGTCCGACTCTTGGCAACCCCATGGACTGCAGCACACCAGGCCTCCTTGTTCCTCACCATCTCCCAGAGTTTGCCTAAGTTCATGTTCATTGCATTGCTGATACTGTCTGGCCATTTCATCCTCTGATGCCCTCTTCTCCTTCTGCCCTCAATCTTTTCCAGTATCAGGGACTCTTCCAGGAGTCATCTGTGTGCATCAAATGACCAAAATACTGGAGCTTCAGCTTCAGCATCAGTCCTTCCAGTGAATATTCAGGGTTGATCTCCCTTCAGATGACTGGTTTGATCTCCTTGCTGTTGAAGGGACTTTCAAGAGTCTTCTCCAGCACCACAGTTCAAAGGCATCAATTCTTTGGCATTCTGCCTTCTTTATGGTCCACCTCTCGAAACCTTATGTGACCACTGGGAAGACCATAGCCTTGACTATATGGACCTTTGTCAGGCAGAGTAATGTCTCTGCTTTTCAACACACTGCCTAGGTTTGTCTTCGCTTTCCTGCCAAGAAGCAATCGTCTGCTGATTTCATGGCTGCAGTCATCACCCGCAGTGATTTTGGAGCCCAAGAAAATGTGCCTATCTTGATTCCGGCTTGTAATTCATCCAGCCTGGTATTTCTCATGATGTGCTCAGCGTATAGGTTAAACAAACAGGATGACAGCAGACAGTCCTCTTGTATTCCTTTCTCGATCTTGAACCAATCAGTTGTTCCATACAGGATTCTAACTGTTGCTTTTTGACTTGCATACAGGTTTCTCAGGAGACAGGTAAGATGGTCTGGTATTCCCATCTCTCTAAGAGCTTTCCACAGTTTGTCATGGTCCACACAGTCAAAGGCTTTAGTGTAGCCAATGAAACTGAGATAGATGTTTTTCTGAAATTCCCTTGCTTTCTCTATAATCCAGTGAATGTTAGCAATTTGACCTCTAGTTCCTCTTCCTTTTCTAAACCAGTTAGAACATTTGGAAGTTCTTGGTTTGCATAATTTTAAGCATGACCTTACTAGTATGGGAGATGAGTGCAACTGTTGAATGGTTAGCACATTCTTTGATACTACCCTTTTTGGGAATTAGGATGAGGACTGACCTTTTCCAGTCCTGTGGCCACTGCTGGGTCTTCCAAATTTGCTGACATAGTGAATGCAAAACCTTGATGGCATCCTCCTTTAGGGATCTGAATAGTTCTGCTGGAATTTTCATCGAATCCACTAGCTTTATTAACAGCAGTGCTTCTTAAGGCCCACTTGACTTCTCACTCCAGAATGTCTGGCTCTGGGTAACTAAAACATTATATCAGAGATCTAAACTCAGAATCGTAGATTTGAACTAGAAGAGAGCTTAGAGCTCTCCTAACCCAGCAATTTGAAAAGTCTCTTTTTATTTCAAATGCTTTGTTCAAAAGAAATCTTATCTATTATATGGAATGTAGCTAGTCTGACAGAGCAGATCCAAAGCTCGCATCACCAGTGCCACACTAAGGTAGGGCCTCGGAGCACAATATGAAAACTGGTCCCCTGCATCCTCCTTGTTCCTCAGCTGGGGACACAGCCCAGGAAGAGGAGACTCAGACAAGGGCACATGGAAACTTCTTGATTTTAGAGCCAGACTGTGACTGTGCAAAATGGGATGCCAGGTAGAATTTAAAAGGAAAGAAATAGGGGACTTCTCTGGTGGTCCAGGGGCTTCGCTGGTGGCTTAGATGATAAAGAATCGGCCTGCAGTGACGGAGACCTGGGGTCCATCCCTGGGTCAGGAAGATACCCTGGAGAAGGGAATGGCAACCCACTCCAGTATTCTTGCCTAGAGAATTCCATGGACAGAGGAGCCTGGCAGGCTACAGTCCATGGAGTCTGCATGGAGTTGCTCGGACATGACTGAGCAACTAACACTTTCACTGATGTCCAGTGTTTAAGACTCTGGGCTCCCAATTCAGGGGGCATGTTTTCAATCCCTGGGGAACTAAGATCTCAAATGACATGCTGCATGCCATGGCCAAATAAAAAATTGGAAAGAAATATAACTTCTACCAATGAAAAACAAAGTGATTGAAGTCAAAAATTCAATGGATAGGTTAATTCATAGAAGAGATTCACCAGAGGAAAGAATCAGTAGCCTTGAAGATTAGAGGTGAAGGATGCAGCAAAAACAGGCAGAAAACAGGAGAAGTTAAACAAAAGAGTCAGAAGGTCCAATAAAAATATAGTCAGAGTTTCTGAGGGAGACAGTATGAGAGAGAGGTAACATCCAAAAAAACAATAGTGGGGAGTTTTCCAAAATGGAAAGACACCAAACCCAAGATCCAGGGAGCCAAACAATCTCCAAACAGAATTAATAAGAGGAAATCCATGTTTATCAACATAATGGAGCTTTGTTCACTCACTGATGTTTCTTCAGCACCAAGAACAGTGCTGGCTCCCAGTAAGTCCTTTATAAAAGTTATGGAATGGGGGCTTCCCTGGTGGTCCAGTGATTAAGAATCTATCTTGCAATGCAAGGACACCGGTTTGATGCCTGGTCTAGGAACATCCCACATGCTGTCAGGGCAACTAAGCCCATGCACCACAACTACTAAGCTGACGCCCTAGAGTCCATGCTCTGCAACAAGAGAGTAGCCCTGCTCACTGCAACTAGAGAAAGCCTGTGAGCAGCAACAAAGATCCAGTGCAGCCAGTTAAAAGAAAAAAAAAAAAGTTATGGAATGAATGGATGAATGAAAACAGCAGAACATCAAGGACAAACATTAAGATCCCAAAAGCAGTTAGATAGATATTGTCCTAAAAAGGAATGACAATTGTCAACTGAAAAAAAATGCACAGACTAAAGGTGGAAAAATTATGTTTTATTTGGTGGACAAAACTGAGGACTTAAGCCAGGGGACACAGCCTCTCAGAAAGCTCTGGGAAACTGCTTCAAAGAGGTAAGTAAGGGTGAAGCCAAGGTATATAGGAGTTCTTGCAATGAAGACCAGCTAATCGGAACATCAAAAGGTTACTGTTAATTAAAGAAAACCAGACATTTCAGGTAGATGCATGTAGCAATTTTCTAGGTATGCAAAGACGCAAAAGTCTGGGCTCCTCGACGTCATTCCTTTGATATGCATCTCAGCTACCTAGGGCCAGTATCCTGTACTTACTCGTTCTGAGTGTCCTCAGGGGGCACCTCAGGGGCCACTGTTATGTGGTGGCTTGACAACTGCAGCATCCTTTGTTTACTGATATGGCCGCAACATTTTTTCTTTCATAAAATTATACTGTCAGCTGATGTCTAGTGAGGTATCTGTCAGGATGAAATACATATTCAGAGGAACGCCAGTGGAGATGATCACCAAGAGACATTCCCTACAGAGGCGTCTGAAGAACCTTTTTGTGGAAGAAGGAAATTTTTCCATAAGGAAGATCTGACACCTGTTGGGAGCCGTTCTGGAACTACTGCCAGATGACAAAGTCATGGCACCACTCAAGAAGAAACTGCAAAGCGGTTTCTCTCCTGGATCAGAATCTTCACTCCTTCCTGTTTCTATGCTTTTGTTGTGGCTAACTCTGTTTCATTCTTTGATGGCTGGAGTTGTAGGGGCTTCCATGATGAGGTCATGAGAGTCCAGGAAAAAGAGAAATGATCCCTTGCCCCAGAGAAACATTCCAAAAATGATCAAACCTACTGAGGCCCCTGCCTGGTGGGTTCCTAACACTCAGCCAGGGAATAAGGCCATGTTCATTTGGAAAACAAGCCCTAAGCCTATTGTGACCTGGCCTCATGAGGAGATTGTTATTGATGACTGGAAAACTTGGGTCATGTATCAGGGAAAATAACAGAAACTAAGCCAATTGCCTTTTCCCCTCAGAATCTAAGCATAAACGGAAAAGAACTATATGAATTGTATTGTAAATAGTTTCTAGGAAAACTGCAAAAGACTTGTCCCTACCAGAAATAGTCTTGTATTATGTGGGTAGATGGTAAACAAACCACCACTGACAATGGCTGTACTATGAGAAAATTTGCCCTTAGCCACCGCTATAGTACTTATTCACTGAAGCAAGACGCTGTACTCGCTATAGTAGCAGGCTGTACAGAATAAGTAGATGGAATAATATGATTTATAGACTATGTTTTAGTAAAATAAAAATAGGTTTCAGGGTAAGTATGCAACCAAAGTGTGACAATAGACTAGGAAAAAACTTTTAACATACCTTAGAATCAGGGAATGTTGATCTGAATGGAAAAATATTGTAAGAATCATTACGTAGAAGAACATGTGCTATATAAATAGAGACTAAAGCAATAAAGATTATGGTCCTTGGGCCATCAAAAACTCCCTGTCTCCTTTCTTTTTCTTTCGTCGATGCTGTTCATCCCTTGGGGACCCCTGGACCAGCTGGAGCGGGACTCCGGCAGACACTCATGAAGGAAATATTATTAGTAAACGTGGTTTAGTGTTCAAGACAATAATACTATATGTCAGGGGGAGTGGAGCAGGCACAGTGTTACCAAGTCCATTTGGGGTCTGAAGGGAAGGTAAACACTGGATTAACTTTAGACTTTGTTAAATAAATACACATATTAAAATGTTTTGGAGGACCACTGAAAGAAGAAAAACGTGTCATTTCCAAAACAGTGGTGGGGAAAAATATGAGGAAAAAGGAAACCTTGATTGATTATAAAAAAGACAAGAAAGGGAGATTCCCTGGTGGTCCAGTGGCCAAGATTCCTTGCTGCCAATGCAGGGGAGCCAGATTCGAATCCTGGTGAGAGAACTAGAGGCCACATGCTGCAACTAAGAGTTCGAATGTCGCAGCCAAAGATCCTGCATACCTTAAGGAAGATCGAAGATCCCACACAGCACAGCCAAATAAATAAATAAAAATTTTAAAATAAAAAGACAAGAAAGGAGAAAAAAACCCATGAAATGTGACCATTAGAAAGCACCAAATAAGATGGTTTATATAAATATAGTCATAAATTTGTAAATGACTTTAAAAAAAATTCCAGCCACATTGTGTTTTAAGAACCATGACTAAAATATAAAGACACAGGAAGGCTGAAAGTAAATGGATGAAAAAGTTAAACCAGGCAAATAAGGACCAAAATAGAGCTGGTAAATATAATTACCAGATTGACTTGACTTTAAGGCAAAAAGTATTACTAGAGATAAAAGAGGATTTGAAGTAATAACCACACCCTCCTTCAAGAATTGCTTTAATTTAAAGGCTCTTTGGCATCACCCTGCTTAACAGCTAACTCTCACATCAAACCCATGAAACCGTCGAGTAAGTCTCATCACTCCTCTTTTACAGATGAGGAACCTGCGGTTCAGAGAAGTTAGAGACTTGCCTAAGGTCAGACAGCAGCGGAATCAATATTGATCACAACTCTTCTGACTCCAGGCTCCCTGCTCTCCGTGTTTAGAAAGGAGAAAATGGGAAAGAGCAAGGCAGGGCTGGGTGGGGAACAGCACATAGGTAAAGAGGCTTGGCAGGGAGAAAATGCCTGGAAAAAAGTAAGACTGCGCCGAATTTGCGCCGGCACACCGCGGAGGGGAGTGGGTAGAGTGGATTCCAGCCAGTTTTGAAGGGACCCAAAGCTTTGTGCAAGAAGTTTGCACAAGGCCACCTACCTTGCCAGTACCCTAGAGCGTGGGACCGTCCCTTTCAGCGCCCTCGAGCCAGTGCACGCGCAGACACCGGCCGTGGGGCTCAGGACTCCCACGCAGGCGCCGCGTGCACCCTCGACAGGCAGCAGCTGAACGCTGGGCAGGCGCGCTCTCTGACGTCTCCCAACACACATCCCACTTACCTAGGTCGTTAGCCGTCCGGCCTGAGACCCCTTCCAGTGAAGGTGGACCAGAGGAAGACAGACGCGCGGGAGGACAGGTCCGGGAAGGCAGGAAAACAGTTCTGGTGGGAAGAGAAGAGATGCTCTGATCACCTTAACTGGCCAAGGATGTGGGTGGAGTGCCTGCGAGGAGGGGCAGACAGGGTGGGGTGTGAGGAGCAGGTAGATGGGCAGGTGAGTCCAGGCATGGGACCAGGGGAGTTGGAGGTAGGAAAAGATACTGTGGATTGAGCTGTCTCAACTCTCCTTTGAAAAGAGGTAGGGGTCAAAGTGGTCCTGGTTAGGAGCATGCACTGTGGGGTTGGACCCCCGGCGTAGCCCTTCTGCAGCTATTGATCTTCTTTAAGCTTTGCGCTGGGCAGTCTCTAAACTCACGTCTAAAACAAGGAACTACTTCTTAGGGCTGCAGAGCAGATAATGACAGGAAGCATCCTAAAGGCTCCATGAGGCTGAGTACCAGCCAGTCACTCCTTTAACACAATGTACAAGCCCCCGCTATGTGCCAGATACTGTTTATTCTATGTGCTGTGAATACAGCAGGAGAAGAGACAGTCGCTTCAGTCCACTGGAGGGAGAGGAGCAATTTCTTCAGTCTGTTAGGTGGGGATAAGTCATGGAGAAAAATCAGGTAGGGAAAAGAGGGAGTAGGGAGGGTACTGTGGGAAGGGGCAGGGGAGTGGTCAGGGAAGGGCTCCCTGTGAAGTCTGAGCAGGATTTGAAAGAGTGAGGGAGAGTGGGAGGGAGAGAGAGAGTTCTGAGCAGAAAGGACAGCAAGTGCAAAGGCCCTGAGGTGGGAACATGCATAGCATTTTGGAAGAACATGCAGGAAGCTGATGTGTTCAGAGCAGAGAGAACAAGGGGAGGGAGTGGGGGTGGGAGGAGGTGGGTAAGCTAAGGGTGGGGAGCAGATAGCGTAGGGCAGGGGCCAGAGAGTAAACATATGCAGCCGTAGACAAGCATAACCAAAGAGTGGGACTGTGTTCTATCATCACTTTGTACATAATAAACAAGGTCCCTGAGGTGGGGCTTCGAAGCCTTGGTTGAGGACTGAATGGGTTGGGGAAACTTTGGCGGTCTTTTAGTTGAGTCAGGGCACACTTGGATCTCAGTGTTCACAGGCCACTCTGCCCTCCGTGGGAAGGAGGTTCTGGGTGTGGGGACAAGGGCAGAAGTGGGGAGACCAGTTAGGAGGCAAGAAGGGAGGGTGACTCAACCCAGGGAGGTGGGGATGGAGGCGGGGAGCAGCAGCAGATTCTGGGTGTTTTTGGAAGGTAGGATAGATGGGGTTAGCTGATGGATTGCATGTGAGGTGAGGGAGTGAGGAGTCAGGATGTCCCGATGGAGCCGTCCTTCTTGAAGAAGAGTGGGATGGGAGTCTGGGTGAGAAATGTCCAAGGCTGAGGTCACCTGGGGTGTGAGCATCAGGGGAGTGGGGGTGGGGGCTGGGATTGAACATGGAGAGGAGGAGGAACCAACAGAAGAGACTGGAAAACAGGCAGGAAGGAGGGAGGGAAACTGAGAGGGGGCAACCTGGAGTCAGGGAGATAAGGACTCTGAGGAGACCAAGTAATCAGTGTCCTGCCTCCAGAAAACAGAGGGCTGGGAATTCCCTGACGGTCTGGTGGTTAGAACTCCTCACTTTGACTGGGTTTGATGCTCCTTGGAAGGAAAGCTATGACAAACCTAGACAGCGTATTAAAAAGCAGAGACATTACTTTGTCAACAAAGGTCCATATAGTTAAAGCAATGGTTTTTTTCAGTAGTCATGTAAGGATATGAGAGTTGGGCAATAAAAAAGGCAGAGCACCAAAGAATTGATGCCTTCAAACTGTGGTGCTGGAAAAGACTCTGAGAGTCCCTTGGACAGCAAGGAGATCCAACCAGTCCATCCTAAAGGAAATCAGTCCTGAATATTCATTGGAAGGACTGATGCTGAAGCTGAAACTCCAACACTTTGGCCACCTGATGCGAAGAACCGACTCATTGGAAAAGACCCTGATGCTGGGAAAGATTGAAGACAAGAGGAGAAGGGGATGACAGAGGATGAGATGGTTGGATGGCATCACTGACTCGATAGACATGAGTTTGAGCAAGCTCTGGGAGTTGGTGATGGACAGGGAAGCCTGGAGTGCTGCAGTCCATGGGGTTGCAAAGAGTCAGACATGACTTAGTGACGGAACAACAACACAGAGCTAAGATCCTGCAAGCTGGAGGCTGAGAACTAGCCAGGGGTGTAGCACCTCAGATGTCACCTAGAGGAAAGGAGCTTTGGGGTGAGGGGAGCCCGACTACAGTGAGGTCAGCAGAGGTGAAGGTGGGGAAGGAATTGGGATTTGGGGGTGATGAGAAGGGGAGACATGGCCTGTGTCCTGCCTGGAGGCTCAAAAGGAGAATGTTGCTGTTGTTTGGTGTTTTTGTTTTTAAAGATGGAAAAAAATAACCACCATTTAAGTGCTGATGGAAATGAATCAGTCAAGAAAGGGGAAGTGTTGATGGTGGGGGAAGTGACTAAGGGAGCTGGGACAAGGCCCTGACACACCATAGCCTGTGTCCTGCCCCCCAGCTCTGTGTCCTGGTGGGGTTGGGGGGCTGAATCAGCTGTGGGGCTATGGGGATCAAAGGTGCTCTTTCTGAGTCACAGAATGGGACCTCAGAGGCCGGTGGTGG
The DNA here is from genome assembly GCF_054371585.1 of Giraffa tippelskirchi. Lineage (NCBI taxonomy): Eukaryota > Metazoa > Chordata > Mammalia > Artiodactyla > Giraffidae > Giraffa > Giraffa tippelskirchi. The sequence goes on from NC_137279.1 coordinate 37,464,996, forward strand.
CCCCGGATGCTGGCTTTGGGCAGGGCAGACAGGATGGCCCCTGGAGCACAGAGGAGGGTCAGGCTGGAGGTGGGACCACACAGGATGGCGGAGGGGCCAGGAGAGACGATGGATACAAAGGTGGCAAGTGGGGACACTTAACAGCATTTCTCTTTTTATATATATATATTTATTTTTGTTTATTTATTAGTTGGCTGCACTGTGACTTAGTTGCAGCACGTGGGATCTTTAGTGCAGCTTTTGTTGTTGTTCAGCCACTAAGTTGTGCCTGTTGCTCTGTGACCCCATGGATTGCATCATGCCAGGTTCCTCTATCCTCCACAATACCCTGGAGTTTACTCAAAATTCATGTCCATTGAGTCGGTGATGCCATCCAACCATCTCATCCTCGCTCAATCCAACCTCTCATTCTCCTTTGCCTTCAATCTTTCCCAGCATCAGGACCTTCAGGTGGGATCTAGTTCCCTGACCAGGGACTGAACCCAGGCTCCCTGCATTGGGAGCATGGAGCCTTAGCCTCTGGACTGCTAGGAAGTGCCAGCATTTCTCTTCTGATGTCCCTATTTGATGGGTAAAATAGGAACAAGTTCTGCTGTAGGGGGTGAGTGGAGAAGAGGTGGCAGAGGCCCGAGGACAGCAGAGAAGGTGTGAGTTAGCATCTGGGAGGGCTGGGAGGAGGGGACAAGAGTCTGATTCTCCAGCAGCCTTGGGGGCCCCGCTTGAGACTGAGGGTGGCACTTTCTGAGCGAGGCCATCAGTGCAGTTGTAGGGTTTCCTTTAGTCACTTTAACCTGTGTTGTCATTTTTCTGAGTGAGTGGCAGAGAGGAGGAGCTGGGAGTGTGCAGAGGGGATGGTTAGAACACTGGATGGTTAAGCTGCAGGAGGCAGGAGAGAGACATCAAGGATCAAAGAACAAAGGGTGATGAGAGCAGAGGACCAGGTCTCACGCAAGGTCCACAGGAGGGAGCTGGAAAGATGGGTGTGGGCTCTGAAGCAGAAATTAGGGAGGGTTGCAGTTATTGAGGATGACAAAGTCTGAGGGACCCTGGGCACCGGTGGCTGAGGTTGGGTGAAGGACAAGATGGTGGGAGGCAAGAAGGTCAAGGACTCACAGTCCAGGAATTAGAGGGATCATCTACATGGAGGGTAAAACCACCCAGAACTTAGGTGTGTGTTGGACAAAGTGACAGTGAGCCAAAGCTGACATCTTCAAGAAATAAATAATCAGGACTTCCTTGCTGGCTCGCCTGGAGCTTAGAACCAGAGCATTCTAGAGAAGAGAGAGGGCGAATGGTTGGGAAGTGGCCACAGGAATCAAAGAGGGGCACCCCATCTTGCCTGGAGGTCTGAAAGAAAGAGCCCCTACCTGACACAGCTGCTGGGGAAGCACAATCCACAGGAATCTGTCATCAGTGTTAGAAGGACTGGGTGCTGGAAGACATGAGAAAATGACAAGGGAAAGGGTTGGTAGGGGGCTGGGGAGAGGAGACTTGAAGGGGCCCTGAACAGGACAGCCAGGCTGGACCTCAGGGCAGCTGGGGATGCTGGTGAAGGGGGGGGGGGGTGCTGGGGACCAGGGATGGGCATGGCTGGGTAGGAGCTGGGCACCCTGTCCTCACCCCTCAGAGCCCCTCTAATCAAATAGGACTGCCAGCTGTGGTGTGGAACAAGATCACTGCCCCCCTGGCTTTGCCCTGGAGCACATGGAGCTGAGACCTGATGCCAGCCACAAGGAGAATGTGCCCCCCAGGCTGGCAACCTCCCTGAGGCCAGGCAAGAGGTTCAATGGGTCTGGGTCAGAGGTGGCAGGAGCAGGGTCCCCTCGGGTAGCAGCCCAGAGCCCCTTTCACAGACAGGCCAGCCCAGGGCCTTGTTAATTCCTGAGATTAGCTGTTTGAGGCCAACCAGACCAGGACAAAGTCTTCCAGCCCGGGGCTCAAGGGAGGATCAGGAAGTCAGGACGTGAGGTGAGGAAGGGGGAAACAGGAGCCCCAGAGCTCAGTCTCGGCAGTGGTGGGCTGGGGAAGCCCCCTACTCAGGTGCCTGGGGCTTCCAGAAGGCCACAGAGCTGTGCAGCCGAGAGTGGGAGCAGCCCAAGAACCAGTTCAGATTCCAATTCACATGCCAGTTTCTCTGTGTTCTAGCTGTGTGACCATGGGGCAAGGTACTTAACCTCTCTGAACTTTAGTTCCTGTCTGCAAACTTTCATGGCCCACTCTACCTGCCAGGCCCTCCCAGGCATCTCACCAGCACCCAAGAGGCTGGGTGGAAGGGAGGCAGGCTGGGGAGACTGGTGGCAGTGGGGCGGGGGCAGGGGGAGTGGTGACTGTGGGGTGGAGGGCTCTAAGCCCCAGGCCCTTGGCCCCTAGAGTAGCTCCTTTTTAACTTTAATGTGTTAGGTCTTGCTTTCACTCCAGCTGTGAGCCACCCCCTCACCCAGCACCTCTGCTCAAGCTGGACACCAGGGAGTCGTCCTTGATGCTTCTCTCTCCTTCACCCTCTTTTACGCCTTCACCTTCTCAGCAGATCTGATCTGCCTCTTCTCCAGCCTCCTACCGCCCCCATCCCAGCCCCATCACCTCTCACCTGGGACCCCCCTCAGCAGCCTCCCCACTCTCTCCTTGCTTCCTGCTGCCCTCCTCCGAGCCCCTGCCCCATCCCCGCTCTGAGTCCCTGCACCGATGCCAGGTCGTTGCTCTTGGGGTGCATCCATCAGTTCACCCGGGACAATACCTGACACAGACTCATGGAATCTGGGCTCCCTCCCCTGTCCCTCCCGAGCACTGACCAGAGAGTCCTCCTTCAGCACATAACTGTCTGTCCTTTCTTTAGAGCAACGGAGACTCCAGAAGAGCCTGGGTGTCAGCCTGGCCAGTAGACGTGGCCGGTGGGTGCCCATGGGCCCAGCTGACAGGGGAGGGCCTGCTGCCACACTGTGCCCGCGGATAGCACTGCACCAGGAGCCTTGCCGAGTCCAGAGCAACCTGGCCAGCCCCAGCCCCAGCCTGGGCCTCATCCCGAGGAACACAACTGGCCGGCTGACCACCTCAAGCTTCCAGCAGCAAGACAACTTGCAACCCTTGGTTGGGAGGCCCCAAGGGAGAGCCCAAGACTTTGCGATCCAGCAAAGTAACTTGTGCGCCAGGGAGACCCACATGGCTGAGTGTGGACATCTCACCAGCCGCCAGCTCTGGTCAGAGCCTCAGAAGAGCTTCTGGCCCCACCTGATGCCCCAGGGAAGCCCCCTACCCCAAGGGCCACTGGCTCGCCCATCCTCCAATCTGAGACAGTCCTGGCTGCTGGCCACAGATACCTCTTGCCCAGACATCGGGCCTGCTACAGGGCTGGCCCCACTCAAAGGGCCCACAAGGTCAGGCCCCAGATCCCGGTGTGGCCTGGGGGGCTGGACCTCCAGGCTCGTGGGGGAACCCCTGACCCTGAAAGACCTGGCTGTCCCTGCCCAGAGCCCGCCTCGGGCCCCATCCCAAGCTGCCATTCACCAGCTGCTGGTCTGTGTGCAACGCCTGGAGTGCCAGGCAGTACGGCTCAGGTGCCAGGCATCCCAGGAACCCCCAGGCCCTGTGCGGCAGGAGCCCTGGACCAGAGCTGGCCAGATACTCCCTGTCCGCCCCCAGCCCAACCAGCCTGTTCCTGCTTCCTGGGATAAGAGGAGGAGATACTCCCGAGGCCTCAGGGAAACTATGGGTTTCCCAGAGACACGGGGGCCCCAGGAGGGTCTCTCAGACTCTCAGGCAAGCAGCAAGCATGCATCGCTGGGGACCACTCTGGAGATGCTGCCTGGGGATGTCCTTGACCCTGAGCAGGTGGTCCTTTCTGCCCGCCCCCTAAGGCAAGGAGAGCAGTGCTCCCCGGGGACTACACACGGCTCGGGGCAGAGGGGGGACCCCCTGCTCCCTCCAGGGGCAGACAGCAGGGAGGCCAGACTCTGCTCTTCAACCTCGTCCAGCTCAGCCCAGGGCATCCTCCCTGGGTGGGAAGGAGGGGACGGGACCCCAAGGGAGCAGATCAGCAGGGAGAAAGAAAGGCCACCTTCCAGGCCACGAGACACAGTCCCCGCGAGGAGTGCCCTGCAGGTAGGGGCCAGAGGAGTCTGGGAGTTAGGGAGCTCTGGGTTGGGGGCTGCCCTCCCTTCCAGGAATTCACACTCCAAGCTAGCTGTCACTACCCAGTCACCCTCCCTTGAAAGTGAGGCCTTGGGCAGGCAGGCTTAGCAGGGGGTATCTAGTCCTGTTTACTTCTCAGCCTGAGAGTGTGTTGTGTTCTTTTATTTCCCAAGAACAAAGCCAGAAACACTGTGAACCTGGAGCCTGAGTTAGGCCGGTGAGGTTATGGGCTGTGGCGCGGGGGCTGAGGCCACACTCTGGGGACAGCTCCTGTCCCACTTGCCTGCAGATTCGGGCCTGATGGCGATAAGGCCCGGCTGGCAGATTCTTGCAGAATTTAAGGGGTAGGGAAACTCCCAGGCCCCTAAAGACAGGAACGTGGGGGCTGCTGCTTCCTGGGATCTGAAACTTGTTAGGCTGCCTGCACTCTTAGCAGTCAAACAGGGCATTCCCCTGCCTCCAGGAGCCCTTTTTTATGGGATTTCCAAGGCTAGCCCTCTTTAGAGGAAAGTCCTCCCAGTGTCCAGCCAGCCCTCCTGCCTCGGGGTGGAACATCACCCTCCATGCTGGAAAGGCAATGTGGGTGGTGCTGAGCCCCCAGCTGCTCCCTGGGGGTGGGGCCAGGTCCACCCCTGGTCAGCCTTGTCTGTCCCCAGCTGGCAGTGGCTGTCCAGATGTTTCAGAGCATGGTGGCGCTGGGCACAGCGGCGGCGGGCAGTGGCGGCGGCTGTGACCCTGGGCCGGCGGCAGCTGTTACGCAGGGGTCTGTGGGCGCTGCGGTGGGCGCTGTGTCTCCGGGAGGCCCAGCTGGAGGCAGCGCGGGGGCGACACACGCAGGCCCTGCTGGCCCGGACCTTCCAGAAGGTTAGGAACCTCCAGATTGGGGCATGGGGAGGTGATGAAACACCTGTGTGTCTGGGGAGGGGGCTCTCTTGGAGCACAGGTTGTTCCCCCTGAGTAATTAGCAGTAGAGAGGGCAGGCGTCAGCCCAGACACGTGACTGAACTCTGCTCAAGTTCAAATCCTATTTCCACCACTTTCCTTTCCCCCACATTTTCTCGCTGTGTGATCTTGGGGAAGTTACTTGACCTCTCTGTGCCTTAGTCTCTTTAGCTCTGAAATGCACTCACAATAGTACATACCTCTCAAGGTTGTTGTGAGGTTGTGCTATGCTTATTTGCTCAGTCATGTCTGACTCTTTGCAATCCCTCTGTCCATGGGGATTCTCCAGGCAAGAATATTGGAGTGGGTTACCATGCCCTCCTCCAGGGGATCTTCCCAACCCAGGGATGGAACCTAGGCATCCCGCATTGCAGGTGGATTCTTTACCAGCGGAGCTACCAGGGAAGCCCCATTGTGAGGTTAAATTAAAAAATATAAGAAACTCAGAATCCTGCCTAGCACATAGCAAGCCCTCTGCTATTCAAGTGGTTGCTTTTTTTTTTTTTTTTTAAACTAGGGGCTTCCCTGGTGGCTCAGCAGTAAAGAATCAGCCTGCCAATGCAGAAGATGCAGTTTCGATCCCTGGGTCAGGAAGATCCCTTGGAGAAGGAAATGGCAACCCACTCCAGTATTTTTGCCTGGGAAATCCCATGGACAAAGGAGCTTGACGGGCTGCAGTCCATGCTGTCCAAAAAGTCGGACACAACTTAGCGATTAAACAACAATTTTTTACTAGAGGTTTGCTAGCCAGGACTGGGAGGGCATTTCTCTGTTCCTCCCTCCTTAGGAAAAGTGCTTTAAGAGGGCCTAACTCCAGGTTTTATCTCCCAAGGAAAACTCTGCCTCTTGGGCTCCATTTCTCCATTCATCCATCCATCCATCCATCTATCCATCCATCCATCCATCCTTCCATCCATTCATTCCCAAAGAGGCAGGGGCATCTAATTGGTTAAAACCACAGTGTCTGACTTTGTCTCTGCCCTTCCCACTCAGGGCACATTTGAGGCAACAGGCAACGTCCCTCTTCCCCTTCTCTCTTGACCTAGTGGAGACACTTGATTCAGCAGCACAAACAAGGGCAGCCTCACATCCAGGCTGGGCCAAGACCCCTGTCCTCCTGGGAAGACCAGGACCAAGGCCCTTCAGGAAGGAAGCCGGTGGTGGATGGTGCCTGGAGAAGCAGGTAGTCTGGGACACCCCAGGTTGGTCAGGCTTGTGGCCTTCCCTCCTTGTCCCCCACTTCCCCTCAAATGTGGACAAGGATTTGTGCAAAAGGATGTCCATCGTGGTGTTACCTATACCTATTAAAACTTCAAAACAGCCTAACTATCCAACATCAAGTGAGAAAATTGTCATTTAACCACGTGATAAACATTTGGCAACTGTTCAATATGATGTTTATCAAGATTTTAAAAATTCCCCCCCACTCTTTTTTTCTTTATTTTTTGTTTCCATATCTTTATTGGTGTTCTTTCCTATTATAATAATCATAATAGGAATACATGCTTGATTTGAAAGAGCATTCAAGGTAGTTGCAAGTATTTCAATTAATTCAAAAGTTTCATCTCCCTCCTTATGTATCTTATCCTCCTTCCTAGAAGTAGCTATGTGTATTTGCATATGGGTATTTTTAATTCTGGGGGAAAAAAAAGAGGGTAAAAAACAGTACCTAATGGGCTTCCCTGGTGGCTCAGTGGTGAAGAATCTACCTGCCAATGCAGGAGACACAGGTTCGATCCCTGATCTGGGAAGATCCCACCTGCTGTGGAGCAACTAAGCCCGTGTGCCACAGGTATTGAGCCTCTTCTCTAGAGCCCGGGGAATCGCAACTACTGAGCCCATACGCCACAACACTGAAGCCTGTGTGCTCTTGAGCCCGTGCTCCACAACAAGAGAAGCCACTGCAATGAGAAGCCCACTCAAATGCAACTAGAGAGTAGGACCCACTTGCCAGAACTAGAAAAGAGCCCGTGCAGCAATGAAGATCCAGCACAGCTCCTCCCATCAAAACAGTACCTAAGAAGGAATTCCCTGGCAGTCCAGTGGTTAGAATTCTGTGCTTTAAAAAATATATATATTTATTTTTAATTGGAGGATAATTGCTTTACAATATTGTGTCAGTTTTTGCCCTATGTCAACATGAATCAGCCATAGGTATACATATGTCTCCTCCCTCTTGAGTCTCCCTCCCCATCCTGAAACATAAGCATTACTATATGTAAAATAAACAGCCAGTGAGAATTTGCTGCAGGACTCTGTGGTTTCACCACCAAGGGCCTGGGTTCAGTCCCTGGTTGGAGAAACAGGATTCCACAAGCTGTGTGGCCAAAAAAAAAAAAAAAAGGTACCCAAGATGGGCTTCCCTGATAGCTCAGTTGGTAAAGAATCCACCTGCAATGCAGGAGACCCCAGTTTGATTCCCGGGTCAGAAAGATCTGCTGGAGAAGGGATAGGCCACCCACTCCAGTATTCTTGGGCTTCCCTTGTGGCTCAGCTGGTAAAGAATCCATCTGCAATGCAGGAGACCTGAGTTTGATCGCTGGGTTGGGAAGATCCCTTGGGGAAGGGAAAAGCTACCCAACCCAGTATTCTGGCCTGGAGAACTCCATGGACTGTCCATGGAGTTGCAAAGAGTCAGACACAACTGAATGACTTTCACTTCACTTCAGTACCCAAGATATTGTTTTCTATGAATGAAAACTAGTGCATAGAAAAAAGACCAGAAGGAAAAATATTAAAATGTTGCATAACAATGTGAATTACTTAACACCACTGAACTGTTCACTTAAAATGGTTATTGTGTTTAAAATATTTATTTAAAATGGTTAAGATGGTAAATTTTATGTGTATTTTACCACTATTAACAATAAAAATAAGTAAATAAATCTCATTTTCCCCTGTCCCCCCAAAAATATTAAAATGGGAATAGTGGTCATTTCTGGAGCAGTGAGGTTAAAGATGGTTATTTTCAGTTCCTCAGTTTTCCATTCCAACGATGTATTGTTTTTGTTCTTATTTTCATTTTTTAATTTATAAAATTTTATTTATTTTTGGCTCTCCTGGGTCTCTGTTGCTGTTTGCAGGCTGTCTCTAGTTGCAGCGAGTGGGGGCTACACTTTGTGTGGTGCTCAGGCCTCTGATTGTGGTGGCTTCTCTTATTGTGGAGCACAGGCTCTAGGCTCATGGGCTTTAGTAGTTGCGGCTCTCGGGCTGTGGAGCATAGGTTTAGTAGTGGTGGTGCACAGGCTTAGTTGCCCCATGGCACATGGGATTTTCCCAGACCAGGGATTGAACCCATGTGCCCTGTTGGCAGGCGGATTCTTAACCACTGGACGGACCATCAGGGAAGTTCCATTCTTCTTTTTAATCAATTTTGTTTAAAATATTTATTTAAGTAATATTTATTTTAATGCACGTTTGTTGTAAAAAACCCAAATAGTATTAAAGAGAATACAGCAAAAGCAGAACCCTCCCCACAAATTACTGACATAATCAGGAACAGAATGTACTGTCTGGAATAGAACAGGGGGGTGGCTCAGCATACCTTTGCTCCTGCCGGCAAATGGTCCTTCAGGACTGGGGTGGATGGGTTGGAACTGGGTGCCTCCCTAGGCTGGGGAAGGCATCAGTTTCTCTCTGGGCAACTTCACTCTCAGTCCAGGGAGTCTGAGAGAGGAGGCAGGAGCCCAGCCGATTCCATTGTGTTCTGGGCCGAGGCCAGATGGAGGAGACAGGGGAGTCCCGATCCTGCAGGCTCTGCAACAGCTGGCTGGTGAGACGTGGGGTTCTGGGGAAAGGGGGAGATGGAGCCAGGCAGGGCAGGGCCCAAGTCCCCACACTGGGCAGGGCAGGGGGGTCAGGGGCTCCTCAGTGAGTGAGTGTTTATTGAGTATCTACCCTAGCAACTTCCCAGAAAAGATCTCATTTAAGTCTCATGGTGACCTTGGCAAGGCGTTGTGCCCATTTTACTGATGGGGAACTGGCACAGGGAAATTAAGTGACCAGCTCAAGGATACACAGTATGAGAGGGGCACATCCTGCATTTGTGTGCCATGGAAGATGGATACAGGCCAGACAGAAGCTTGTATGTTAGAACTGGGAAGTCCTTAGACATGACTCACTCATGGGGAAACTGAGGCCCAGAGATAGAGAGTGACTGACTGGTCCGAGGCCACTTAGCCTGGCATCCCAGGACTCGGTGGTCCCTCCTGGCCCTGTTACTCCCCTCCACTCACTCTCTCTTCCCACCTTCTTCCCTCCCTTTAGTCTTCCTCCTGTGGTGCCATCAGAAGGAATGGGCCAGGCAGGAGAAAGGGGTCCAGGGAGAGGCCTCCCAGGCCACGCTGAGGACTCAGAGGATGGGGAGGCCCCCCCACGCCTGGGGCTCTCCTGCTGCAGGTGCAGCCTGGGTGGCCCTACTGGACCCTCAGCATCAGAGAGCCTGGCTCTGCAGGTAGGGGGAAGGGGGAATGGGGACCACCTTCCCTGAGGCAGAGGGTGGGATGCACCTGGGAGACACCCTTTAAGTCAATTTTTAAAAAAATATTTATTTATTTGGCTTCACTGGGTCTTTATTTTAATTGGAGAATAATTACTTTACAATACTGTGATGGTTTTTGCCATACATCAATATGAATCGGCCACAAGTATACATGTGTTCCCTTCATTCTAAACCCCCTCCCACTTCCCTCCTCACCCCATTTCTCCAGGTTGTCCCAGAGCACTGGCTTTGGGTACCCTGCTTCATGCATTGAATTTGCCCTGGTCATCTATTTTACATATGGCAATGTACATGTTTCAAAGATATTCTCTCAAATCATTCCACCCTCGCCTTCTCCCACTGAGTCCAAAATTCTGTTCTTTACATCTGTGTCTCCTTTGCTGTCCTGCATGTAGGATCGTCAGTACTATCTTTCTAAATTCCATATATATGCATTAATATACAGCATTTGTCTTTCTCTTTCTGACATACTTCACTCTGTATAATTGGCTCCAGGTTCATCCACTTCATTAGAACTGACTCAAATGCGTCTCTTTTTATAGCTGAGTAATAGTCCATTGTGTATATGTACCATGGATCCTTTACCACTGAGACACCTGGGAAGCCAGGGATTCAGTTATAAGCAGAGCTTAAAGCCCATGGAACCCATGATTCAGTACAGGGACAGATAGGAAGGAAATTAACAATCACAAAGGGTGTGTGTGTGTGTGTGTGAATACCACCCAAATTAAGTGTTGTGAAGGGAAGGAACACAGATCTACATGAAGATTTTTTTTCCTGTTAACTATTTTATTATGGGACATTTTTATCTTGTACAAAAGTAGGGAAAACAGAATAAACAACTTCAATGTACCCATCAAGAAAATCACCTCCTAAGAAAACTTGTTTCATCTGTACCCTAGCTACTTAACCAAGAAAAACCCCAGGCATCCTATCATTTCATATGTAAATATTTCCACAGCATCTCTAAAACAGTCTTTTAAACAACAGAACCACCATACCATGGGCTTCCTAGGTGGTGCTAGTGGTGAAGAACCCTCCTGCCAATGCAGGAGACACAAGAGACACTGATTCAATCCCTTGGTTGGGAAGATCCCTGGAGGAGGAAATGGCAACCCACTCCAGTATTCTTGCCTAGAACTTCCCATGGACGGAGGAGCCTGGTGGGCTACAGTCCATGGGGTCGGACCGGACTGAAGCAACTGAGCACGCGCGTACCACCATACCATGATCACACCTAAAATATGAATAATTCCTTAACACCAAGAAATAGTTGATCAGCATTCAAATTTCCACTTCTACTATATGTTTTTATCATTTGTTTGAATCGGGATCCCAGTAAGGCCCATGTGCTGTCATTGGTTGAGGAATTGTCAAAGTCTTTTTAGTCTATGGCATTCCCTCTGAGTTTTTGTTATTTCCTCCTTGCAATTATCTGTTGAAGAAACCAGGTTGCTTGTCTGATAGTTTCCCACTGTCTGCATTTCGCTGATTGCATCCCCTGATAGAGTTTTCTGTGAGAACTTTTTTTTGGCTGCATGAGTTTTCGTTGCTGCGAGGGCTTTCTCTAGTTGCGGTGAGTGGGGGCTACTCTCCAGTTGCGGTGTGTGGGTTTCTCACTCCAGTGGCTTCTCTTGTTGCAGAGTGCTGGCTCTAGAGGTCACGGACTCAGTAGTTGTGGCTCACAGGCTTAGTTGCCCCATGGCATGTGGGATCTTCCCGGACCAGGGATTGAACCCATGTCCCTGGCATTGGCAGGTGGATTCTTAACCACTGGACCACTAGGGAATTTCTCTGTGAGAACGTCTAACAAAGGGAGCTGACCTCGACGGGAATTCAGCAGAGATGGGAAGGATGCAGGGTTGACTGGTAGAGGGAGAGCAGACAAAAGGACCGGGCAGAGGGAACAGCATGTGCAAAGGCCTCTGACAGGGGAACATGGAAAATGCAAAGGGCAGTCAAGCTGGAGCCCTGTTAGTACAGGGTTGGAGGCCAGGGTGGTCTGAGATGCAGTTGGAAAGGTGTGCAGTGGTGTTGGGGGGCAGATCATCAGAGAGGGCCTTGTTGACAGTGGGGAGCAGCTGAAATTTTATCATCAGAGCAAAGGGACTACTGCTGAAGGATTTTAGCAAGAGAGTAAGATGCCTGCGATGCAGAAAACCCAGGTTCCATCCCTGGGTCGGGAAGATCTTCTGGAAAAGGGAATGGCTACCCACTCCAGTATTCTTGCCTGGGAAATCCCATGGACGGAGGAGCCTGGCAGGCTATAGTCTATGGAGGTCACAAAGAGTCAGACACAATGGAGCAACTAACACTTGAAAAATATTTCTCTTGGGACTTCCCAGGGGTTCCAGTGGTTAGGGCTCCACACTTCCACTGCAAGAGGCACAGGTTTGATCCCTGGCTGGGGAACTAAGATCCCACAAGCCTCAAGGCATGGCCAAAAAATAAAAAATACAATTTTTTAAAAAAGAAAGAAAAATATTACTCTGGTTATGGTGTAGGCACTGACCAGAGGGGTGGGGGCAACAGTGGATGCAGGAGGCCAGGTAGGAGGCAGCAAAGAACTGCCAGGCACCCAGAAGTGATGGTGGTGTGGCCTGAGCAGATGGCATGCTGCACTGTCCTTACAGCAGCCCCATTTTACAGATGAGAAACCCGAGGCTCAGTGAGGTGAGTGGCTTTCCCGAGGCCTCAGTGGTTTGTCTGGCATATGGCAGGTGGCCGTAGCTGCTGTCATAACAAACACCAGCACTTTTTCTTGGCTCTCCAGGTGCTTTGGGGCCTGGCAGCATTTCGTGCAAAGAGGGACCCGGTACCGGGACCACGTGGTCAACCGCCAGGCAGGGACCCTGAGAACATGCTTGCAACAGTGGGTGCAGATGAAGCAGCTCCGGGCCTCAGACGGGGCGAAGGTGACCCAGCTGTCCTTTTGTTGGCAGAAGGCAGGTGAGTGAGTGGCTGGTCAAGGGGCTTCCCTTCCCCCCACCCAGCAAACAGCACCACTTCAGCTCCTTCTGCAGTTGCCCTGGTTGATTTATGGATTCTCCGGATGGGAGGTGATGAGATTGGGAGCTTTCTCAAGGGTGCAGCCTGGCAGGCCTGGGAGGGTCCCTAGAGCAGCAGGCCTTGGTGGGCCCCATCATGGCTGCTGTCATGAGCTCCTCTAGGCAAGAGACCTGTTCCATCCTCCACCTGGAAGGGCTATGTAGCCCCTACTCCTGGGAGGCCCTGAATCTGAGGGGGATGCACAGCCTCCACACCTGACCATATAGGATCTTTGAGGTGTCCTGATGGGGAGAGGGTTTGGAGGTGGTAGGAGGGGGCAGTGCCCACGAGGAGAGAGGTCCTAAGGGGCTGAGGCAGTGGCCACCAATGGCTTTGAGCAGAGAGAGGTCATTGATTCATCTTTTGTCTACTTCTCAGGGAACTTGGCCCTCTTCAGCTCAGTCCCTGGAGGGGCCACAGCCCATGGGCTGAGGCTGATGGCTGCGGCCCGGGTGCTGCCCCAGGAGCAAGGCCAGGACTCCTTGCAGGAAGCCTGCCGGAGGCTGGCCCTCCAGCGGGTGCTGTTGCTCTGGAGGATGCGGCTGTCCCAGCGCCAGCGGGCGGAGTAGGTGACCATGAGCTTGTGACCTGGGGTAGGGTCTGGGGGAACCTAGGGTGGGTGTGTGAGCAGTGCTCAGCACAGGATGGAGCATCCCATAAGGAAAAGGTGGCATCCTGCTCCTCCCAGTGGTCTCAGCCTGGGGCCTGGCACTCCGTGGTGCCCAGCGGGTATGGGGCTGTGGGAGGTGGCCCAGGGACACTGAGACAGTGACTGAGCAGAGAGCTGGTGGTGGGGGTTGGGGAGGGTGGGCAGGGTGCGCCAGGGGCACAGACATGGAATCCTACCAGGATGACTGGAACCTGATGGGAGGTTGGTTTAATGCTTAACTCCCTCCTCAGAACCTGAACCCACCTCTCACCCATCTCCTGGAAACCGTGTATGTCTCCTCACCAATGCCTCCCAGTATTTTGAAGGTGCCCAGACTGTCTGTATGCAGAGTAGATACTTTAAATGAATAAAAGAGAGCCACTTTTCCCTGCCCCCAGTTGCCTTATTGGGACTTCCCTGGTGGCTCAGTGGTTAAGAATCCACCTGCCAATGCAAGAGATGCAGATTTGAGCCCTGGGTTGGGAAGATCCCCTAAAGTAGAAAATGGCAACTCACTGCAGTATTCTTGCCAGGAGAATCCCATGGAGAGAGAAACCTGGCAGGCTACATGGGGTCGCACAGAGTCGGACATGACTGAGCAACCAACACACAACACAATTGCCTTTTTACACAGCTAGAGAAACTGAGGCTCAGAGGGGTCAGGCACTGCGCTCTAAATCACACTGTGAATCTTTAGCAAGAAAGTCCCTATAGTGAGACCTTCTTCGTGATGCATTTATATAAGACAGGATGCTGGGATTCAGGGCCCAGGCTGATGGTTGTGGGTGAGGGGGCTGGTGGAGGTCAGGAGGGGTCAGCTTCACTAATGGGATGTCAGGAGGAATGAAAACTAGCAGCTGCAGGGTTAAGAATTCTGTCATTAAAATCGATACACCTGGCATCCATCAGCCCCACACCCACTTGGTCCACTTGGACCCTCAGTCTCTTTTAATGCTGGAACTCCAGGAAAACTCAATGCACCATGATCCTTCAGAATGTAACCCTCCGGCACGGTCCATATCTCCTTGCGACATGTCTGGGGTTCCCTGTAGCCTGAGACCAGTACTAGGATCCCAGGTCTGCGGCTGTTTGGAGTTTGAGGAAATGACCTTTCCCCAGGCCTCTGTTTCCTTACCTTTGTAACCAAGTGGAGGCAGAAATACTGGTGTGGGCTCTTGAGTCCTGGGTCTGTGGGCCTGGGCCTGGCTCCACCCCCCATCAACTGCATCCCCCCACCCCCCACCCAGGGAGTATGGTGAGAATCAAGCAGGTGACCATGGCAGGTAGAGCTGTACTCTCAGCCTCAGCTGCTCATGAAGGTCACCCTGGGACTTTGGGAAGCCCAGGCGGCATCCAGACCATTAAAGCAGAATCTTCAGGGGTGGGGCCCCAGTGGACCCCAGTGGACATCGGTATTTCTTAGAGCCCCGTGTGGTCCTAGTGTGCAGCCAGTCTGGTGGTGCCCAGCTCTGCGCCCTTCCAGCACCCCCAGCCACAGGTGAGGTGCAACCCCAGCACTCCCCTGCCCCCTCCTGTAGCTCCTTCTTCAAGGGCATGCAGTGGTGGGCACTGCAGCACATCCTGAGGGGCTGGTGCCTGAGAGCACGGGATCTGGGCAGCACCAGGATTGCCTCGGCTCCAGATCCGCTGGGCAGCACCCTGGGAGGGGAGGCCCCACCAGGCCACAGCACACACCGGAGAAGCTCCCAGGACAAGGTGAGGGGCAGAGGGTGGGGAGGAGGACAGGGGAGGA
Source organism: Giraffa tippelskirchi (assembly GCF_054371585.1). Taxonomy (NCBI): domain Eukaryota; kingdom Metazoa; phylum Chordata; class Mammalia; order Artiodactyla; family Giraffidae; genus Giraffa; species Giraffa tippelskirchi. The sequence goes on from NC_137279.1 coordinate 37,480,014, forward strand.
GACGGTGGGAGGCCAGGGCACCCAGGACCCCACACCTCCTTCCCCAGGCTTCCAGGACCCCTGCCCTCCTGGAGATGCTCCGGTTGAGCTTTCTGTGGGCAGCGGGTCGGTGACAGCAGGGGCAATGCCTTCTGCTCTGGCGGGCACGGGCCCAGCAGTCCCGGGATGCAGCAAGGTGGCACCAGAGCACGCTTCAGAGGCGGTAGGGACCCCTCCCGGGACAGGGGAGCCGTGCTGCCGGCCCCCGCTGTGGATTTATTGTTTCCCAGTAATCCTTGCCTTTCCATCTGCATCCCCTTGGGGTCTGCATCCCAGAGGGCCCCCCTCACTCCGCAGACTCTGGTACTGCCCTCCTACCCTGCCCTGCTGCGAGCCGTGGGGGTGAGGGTGGGGGCCATGTGAGGCAGGGTATTCATTTCTCCCAGAAATTTCATGGCTGTGGTCATCTCAGCTTTGCCCCACACTGGCTGTGTGATCTCGGGCAAGTTGCTTAACCTCTCTGTGCCTCTATCTCCCCATTTGTATGGGGTTCATACTAGGGCTCTCACTGGTGGGCTTCAATGAGCTGGGGCACACACATCCCCTAGCAAGCACAGTGCCTGACATTAGTAAGCACTCAGTTCACAGTGCTGTTCATCACAGCAGTTGGCATCGGGGGTCTGGGGTCCCATTGTATCCTGTCCACCAGTCAGTATGACCCTCAGGGTAGTGTTGAAGCTCTCCAGCCCCCAGCAACCCCTCCTCCTCCATGATGGAAACAGGAGGAAGAGTCGCCCAAGCCCCTCCTTGCTGCTGAGGGGAAGGGAGGGCAGGGCCAGGCTGGCCCGGGGTGGCAGTGACCACCTGATGGTGGACACTCCCCTTCCCAGCATCCTCCTTGACTGGAGCCACTGGGCAACAGCCCAAGGGTCCCAGAGAGAGCTGGCTGCCCACTGGGCCTGGGATCGGAGGGGCGGGGCCACCCTGGGCCTGTGGCGGCAGCGGCTGGTACAGCGGTGGGAGGTGGAGCGGCGGGCCCAGGAATGGGGCCGGAGACTGCAGCGACATGCCCTGGGCCACTGGCACTGCTACTGGCAGAGTGAGTCGGGGACTGGGATGGGGCACCAGGGGTGAGGGAGGGGCTAAGGTCCGGCAGGGACACCCAGGATTCAGGTCCTCTAACACAGAGTCCAGTGATGGACTGGGTGACAGATTGGGACCGGGGAGTGGGGGCAGGGTGTGGTGTGTGTGTGGATGCTGTATGCTTGGGTTCACACTCCCCACTCTTCCATTCCCTGATTGTATGGAATTTAAACAAGCTACTTAACCTAGTCTCAGCTTATTCATCCATAAAATGGGGACAACAATGGTACCCACCTGCTAGGGTGGTGGTGGTGATTCTATGAGACAATCCACATGAAGTGCTTGGCTCAGAACCCAGCTCCTTGTGGGCATTACCATCATCATCACCATCTTCATCTGCATCCACATCATCCTCATCTGGCCTTTAGGAGTCAGGGGGTCCTCAGAGCCCAGCACAGAAGGCAGGGTTCAGTGGGGCCATTTTAGAGGCTTCTCACTCCTACAATGTCATATCAGTGAGCTGGCAGGTGGGGACTTAGCTGTTCAGAAAGGTTGTGTCCTGTCCACTGGGGACAGTGGCTTCCCTGACCCAACTGTTGCCCAGGGATATTGACCCAGTGTTGCCAAACCTTTGTTTTTACAGAAAAGCTAGAAATCTGTATTTTTGTGTGAATTCTTCTGATTCCTAAACATCATCAAGAAATTAAAAAAGAACTCTATGAGTTGGTTGGTTTAGTCACCAGTAGAACACCTGTAATAGGAGAATTTTAACCCAGTTAGCCATTCCCGCTTGGGTAGAGGGTCGAGGCTGGCGGAGCAGGGGCCCATGGTTCCCCAGGGCCCAAGGTGAGGCTGGAATGAGCACTCAGAGGCACCTCAGCATCTCTCTGGCCACAGGACAGGCGTTCCTGCAGGAGAAGTGCCAGCAGTGGGTGCAGGCCCGCCTCCAGGGCCTGCGGAGGGCCATGTTTTGGGGCTGGCAGCAGGCAGCAGCTCGCCGAAGACCCATGGCGGCCAGTCCAGAGCAGCTCCTACTGCAGAGGTGGGTGGGCCTGGAGGTGGGAGAGCAAGGGTCATCCCCACCCCAGAAGAAGCAGGGAGAGAGCCTAGGGATGGGAGGCTGGGTGGCCTCTGCAGCTTGAGAGGCAGGCCAGGCTGGAGACCTAGCATCCAGACAACAGGGGCATGAAGGGAGACCCCGGCCTGGAGTCAAAACCACCAAGCTTCCATTCTCCATGTTGCTCAGGAGGTGGGGGATGGTAAGTCCCTAACCCTTCCCAATGCCCTGACAAGCCCTGGATCTCCACCTCCTGGCTGGGTCAGCCTTTTGGTTTCAAAGCTCACAGCTAAGACAGGGGAACCAACTCCTTAAACAGCCACAGGAACATGTGTTCCAACTCCACATCTTGTCTAATGAATCACAGCACAGGAGAATTCCATACAGTCAAAGAAGAGAGCGAAATCTGAAATAGAGATGGTCTAGTGACACATGTATACAGATCATAGATGCATGTGGCGTTTTTTTTAAAGTTATTATCTTTGGCCACACCCCACAGCCTGTGGGATCTTAGTTCCCCAACTAGGGATTGAACCCAGGGCCCACGACAATGAAAGCATAGAGTTCTAACCACTGGACCACCAGAGAATTACCTGGATACACGTTTAAAAGCAGAAGGGGGCAGATCACGTTTTCTCCCAGGGTTGGTTCTATACAAACTCACAGGTGTTCACAGTGCCCCCATAGGGGCAGTGAACCATTCACTGCAGAGTAGCTGATGTTTTCTTGGCCCCTCTGACCACAGTCCCCTCACTGACCTCCTGCCCTAGAGTTGCCATGTGAGGGCAGACAGGGTGTGGCTGTTCCCCTGATGTAGGGGACCTGAACCCACACCAGCAGGCTCCCACACTGTCCCAGGCAACCTGCCCTCAGCAGCCAGGGTGCACACGTGCCGAGGTCCCTAAATGAAAGCCAGAGCTTTCACCTGTCACACATCAGTCCACACTTCCTTTTTTTCCTTAAAAAAAAAAAAGATCGATTTTTTTTGTTTTGGCCATGCTGCACAGCATCACATGTGGGATCTTAGTCCCCTAACCAGGGATCAAACCCAAGCCCCCTGAAGTGGGTGGAAGGCAGAGTCTTAACCACTGGACCTCCAGGGAAGTCTGGTCCAGATGTTCTTAAGGCACCGAGGCTGTGTATACAAAACTGTGTATAACCTGTGATGGTTCGTGGACGAGTTTTGGGTGTAGCTTTGAATACCTGGGCTGGCATGCTGCAGTCCATGAGGTAGCAAAGAGTTGGACACGACTGATGGATTGAACTGAACTTGAAATAAATGAGACTTCTGACTGGGAAGCCACCTAGGCCCCTCCTCTGCCCCTGTTCTGCAGCCACTTCCAGGCCTGGTGTGGAGTCGTGAAAGCCTCCTGGGCCAAGCGTCCAGACTTCCAAGATGGTCTGAGGAGACGGATATCCGGGGCCACAGTTGCCAGTGAGGCCCCAGTGGCCACAGCCCAGCCTCGGGAGCTGCGTGTGGCCCGGGCCTCCTGCTGGAGAAGCCGAGAGCAGGAGTGCCAGGCAGACAGGCAGCTGAGGAGGACCTGGGCCCAACAGGCCTTTGTTGCAAGGCGAGTGGCCCCGGGCCAGTGTTGCAAGGCTGGTCGGCAGGCAGGAGAGGGCTCCAAGGCCCAGGCCCTATGCTGGATGCTGTGGGCACGTGAGTCCTGCCAGCACTGGGTCATTCGAGACCATGCTGTCCCGACTCTGAGCGCCAGGTGGGTGCCCTTGACCTGAGGGCAGTCCCGTACTCTGTGGGGCCAGCTTGGGCCTTGTACTTGTTTAGGGTCAGGGTAGAAGGTATTTGGTGGCTAGTGGCAGGGCTCAGGGGGCGATGGGAGAAGTGATGGGAGAGGACGTCCTGGTCATTACAGCTAGTCCTGGGGTCAAATGCCAGCTCTGTACTCTCCAGCCGTGCCACCCCCTCCTTAGGCAAGTCTGACTTTGAAGTCAAAGGAAGATAACAGGCCTCCCTTGCAGGGTGACTCCAGGGTTACCATGGGCAAGCTCTCAGTCCATCTCGGACCAGATGCACACCAGGTGCTGAAAATATAAAGCAGTGCTTGTGGGGGGATGGGAATGAAGGAGCAGTTGGCAGGCCTGCTTTCTCTCTGTCCCCGTGTGTAGTATTCTGCCCATTTGAACCTGATTTCAACACAAGAGGGATGAGGGAAGGGAGCACAGGCACGAGGCTTTGCCTGGACCTGCTGCAGAGTCCTGGCCCTGACTTCAGTGTGGGCTCCTCCCTCCCCCCAGGGTCCTAGAGACCTGGACCCAATCAGCGACTCAGGGCCATGTCCAGCGAACTGCCGTCACCCACTTCCAGCAGGCTGGGCCCAGGCGCTTCCTGCAAACCCACTGGGCCCCATGGCGGTCATCGCTGTTTGGAGTGTGGCTAGAACCACAGGCGAAGGCCCAGAAGGCCAGCACAGCCCACCCGGCCAGGCCCAGGGCCAGCCTCCGGCGTTGGCCCGGGCTGGCCACTAGAGGGCATCTCCTGGTGCTGATGAACCCTCCAGCCCTCAAGAGGCAGGTGAGGCCGGGCCCAGGTGGGGTGGGAGGTCCCAAGTGACCCGAGGGCCAGTGGCCTCAGAATCAGCTTGATTCAGCCCAGGTGGCAAGGGTGGCTGGATGCTTCTCCAGGATTCCAGTGGCCTTGTGGACACCACCCCTATGGGTTCTCGGACAGCCTCTGGTCTGGCAGTCAGCCACCTGTGGGTCCGTCAGCAAACATTTACTGAGCACCTGCTGAGTGCCAAGCCAGTGCAGTCTGCTACAAACACATACCCTGGGTGGCAACTGTTAAGGAGCAGACACCTAAACTCCCAAGTCAAAGTGCAGCCTAGGATCTAGACAGGTAATTGGGTTCAGTAGAAATGGTGACAAAGAGCTGGGTGGCCTAACAGGAGGGGAGAAGCCACAATGAGTGTGTCACTCCAGGCACAAGGAGTGGCACCGCACAGCAGTCTAGGGACACGTCATTGCGGGACACACAGTATTCCTCGAGATGACTGGCAGCATCAAGAATCCTGTTTTAGGATGCCAGGAAGCATGTTATAGCCTCTAGGAAGATTTTAAGAAAAAAAGACTCAAGTTGTTTATTTTAAATGGAATTGAAAGGGACTAGCTTTGGTTACTTGCAGAATCCGCATTTTCACCTATGCAGGGCTATGGCAACTGCAGATTTTGGGGTTTCTGGGTATTTTCTTTCTAGATCTGTGTTTCAGGACAACTTTATTTTCAGAGTATGTTTATAAGCACTTCCATTCCTGTCAGCAAAGGCAGGCAGGGATCCCGTTTACTGATGGAGAAACTGAGGCTTATAGAAACAAAATACAGTAAATGCCAGGAATGGTCAGTGGTAACTAGGGTGAATTCCAGGCCCCACTCTTTCTACCACATGCACACACGTGCCCAGGCAGCCCTCACTTAACGGGGACAGATTTTATGCCATCTCTTGGTGCAGCAGCAGCCCCCACTTGTATAGAGCAGCTGCTGGGGGCTCCAGCCCTGGAGTCAGAACACTCTCGAGAGGTGGGGCCTCACACAAGTAACTTTTAACTTTATGACACTAAGTAGGGAGAGAAATGCCCGCCTCACAGGCTGTACCTGACACAGGTAAGCTCTGAGTGTTAGCCGTTATCGGTCCATTTGCTTTCCGGAGTCTCCAGCCACGCGGGAGGATGTGGGAAGTGGCAGTGGCATGTACCAAAGGCCACATTACTCTTAGCCCTTTTCTGTCTCCTCTGGATGCCTCATAGGAGAACCTGAGGCAACGTGAACCGTCCCACTTGTGCACACACAAACAGGAGGTCCCCTGACTGGTTGGGGCAAGACAGAAAAGGAATCCTACCAGGTCACTTGGGTTCAGGTTTTTCTCTTTGTTCCTTCAGACCTGCAGCTGCAGGCCATGGGCCATGTGGCCCAGCCCAACCCAGCACCACAGCCCCAGTGGACAGAAGCAGGGAGAAGCATCCTGGACTCAGAGTAAGGAGACCCTCCCTTTGGGGATAAACGAGGTCTGAAGTGCAGGGATGAGTCAGTTACCAGCCCTCACAGGCCTGGGAATCAGCATGGAGCTCTCTGCGAACCTGTCTTATGTATTTACTGTTTTCCCCACGCATCTCCTCTTCTGGCACATTTCCCAATGTTGGGAAAACAATGACAATTTCCCCCACCCCACCCGGTTCCTTCTCTTTGGGCCACAGACTTGGGCAGCTGTGCTGGCTTCATCTGCACACCATTTCTTGTGCACCCTTCTCTTACAGTTCAACCTCCAGAAGCATCGGGGTGGGTAAGTCAGCTCCCCTGAGTGAAGTGTTAACCTCTTCCAATTCTTTTCCAGGTGACAGCCAGCCTCCCCTCTGCCCCACCTCCCAGCTCCAGGGGCCCAGGTGCAGAAACCACGAGGGCAAGAAAAGGCATCTGGGGTAGGAGCAGAGGGTGTTCGTAGAGGGAGAGGTGAGGATGGGGGCCGGGCCGAGGGGCTTGCCTGACCCGTGGCCAGACCTGGCCCACCCCGGCCAGTGCTCGTCCCACAGGATCCCAGGGGCGCAGGCCCAGGCCTGGAGCTCTGCCCTTTATCCTGACCACGAAGAAGTCGTAATGGCCATCACGACCCACCAGGGCCTCCCCCCTCAGGAGGAAATACCTGCAGTGCTGGCGACTTGAGGCCCAGCTGCGCCGGCTGCAAAGCTCCCAGCAGGCCAGGCTCCGGGCGGCCACATGGCAGCGCTGGGTAGATGCTCAGGGGGCGGAGAGGCTGGCGCAGACACTCGTGAGTGGGGGGCCCCTTCCCAACCTCATGCTGATCGCCCATCCCTTCCCTTTCCCAGCCCTAACCCCTGGACACGCCATCTCTCCAAGTTTGGTCTTTGAACCCACCAAGCCTGAAACCCTGGGAACAGGCCCAGGGTTAGCACATCTCAGATGACATCTCCTTGTCACACCCCTCTTCCCCCTTGAGCCAGGGCTTTTGGCCTGGGGCAGAGAGAAGGGCCCCTCTTCCCTCAGGGCTGCAGGTGGGGAGAGGTAGCGGAGGGGTGGGGGCTGCTGGGGACAGCGGTGGGGACAGCTCGGGGCCTCCTCACGACTGTCCCCACAGCTCAGGCAGTGGTACCTGAGATCGGCCTGGCGACTGTGGCGGTGGCGCATCCTGCGGTTGCAGGTGGCTCAGCGGTTACAGCGACAGGAGGACGGCCGGGTCCTTTCCCAGGTACTGGCGGGCAGCCCCATCCCCAGCAGGCCCTTCCCAACAGGGCCACACCTGCACATTCCCAAGCTGGGTCCTCCCTGGCGGCTGTCCCCAGAGCCTCTCTGTTTTCAGGGAGGGGTCAATTCATTTAAGAGAAAACAGCCTGGATTCCTTAATTCAGCTGGTGACCGAGGGCTCCGCCCAGTCCTACAGTCACTGGTTGGAGGACAACGCTTGGCCCATGGCACAGCTGTTGTTCACACCAGTCCGTGATGGCTGTGGGTTGCTGAGCATCCCCCCTTCCTGACATGCACTCAGAGCCCAGCTTCCCTGGTCACAAATCACATGTATCACGAGCCAGGGCTTTTGGCCTGGGGCAGAGGGAAGGGCCCCTTCTTCCCTCAGGGACAGAAGGATCTGGGCCCAGTACTGACTACACAGACCTGGAAGGGAGCCAAACAGCTCCTCCCTTCCTGATTCCAGGCCTTTAAGAAGTGGCACCAATGTCTGGCATCCAGGGTCCTGAGGGCCAGAGCCAGCAGCAGTGTGAGGCCCTGGAGCAAGGCAGGCCTTAGGAGGCCTGGAAGCAGGCCAGAAGTTGCCAGAGCCCCAGCGCTGGGTGGACCTGGGGCAGAGAAGGGGGCCCAGCTGCAGCTGTGACTTGTTCTCATGGAAAGGAAAACAGATCAGAGCTCCACCCATCTGCGGAGCGCAGGCCAAGAGCTCTGAAGGACAATAAAACGCCCTCCTTAACCCCAGCCGCTTCTCTGTCTCTCCTAAAGGGTGCCCGCCCCCGCCAGCCAGCCCCTATGATCCGTTTTCTCTGTCATCAGGCTGCTCTGTGGACACTCACCCCCTTTCTCCTGCCCCTGAGCTGGTGAAGACCCACAAGAGGGAATGGGACAGGGACCAGCCTGTGTGCTTGTGTCAAGTCACAGCCCCTGGGCAGTGGGGAGCAGTGCCAGGCAGACAGCTTCCTGGATAGGGTGTTCCAAGTGGAGGAAGCAGCCGGCAGGAGGGGGTTCTGCCGAAAAATAAGCTAGGAAGAAGTCAGTCGGGCTCGGCCAACCTCATCTTCACTCTTGATGGTAACAGGCAGGGTATCCTTTCACCATTCAGGGCCAGGGGAGAAATGGGAAGGCCAAGGGTACAAGGGTTCAGACACCTTTAACCCTTAAGAGGTACTTTCTCTCTCAAGTCACAGGGATAAGCCTTTCAAACAGCAGCACTGTAGAAAGGGGAAGAAACCCAGTTGAGCTCTCTGCTAAAAACTATTAAGTTTCAGTCCAAGGTCTGTCCAGGGGCTGCTGCCTAACAGGGCAATTGGCAGGCGGGGCAGTGGCTACCTCTTCATTCCCAAATGGGTGGCACCAGGCTGCCAATGCCTTTGAGGTGGAAGGGCGAGGCGCTGTGACCTTGCCATGTCTCCTCTGCAGTTGCACAGGGCCTGCTGCCATGTTCACTTTGCCTGTTCTCCACAGACCCCAGAAGCAAGGTCACTGGCAGTCCCAGGCTGGCCCCAAGGGGCTCCGTTAGCAACAGCCCTTCTCGGGGTGGATGGCGTTCCGCCCACAGGGTCCTTGTGGAAGGGGCTGCTCCCCACCAGAGCACAGACTCTCAGCTGAGCAGGAGTATCAGGCTCCCGTGTGGGGTGGACTCAAGTCCAGCCAGAGCCTGGGAGCCTCACACCAGTCTAGCTGCCATCATTGTATCAGGGGGTGGAGGCCAGGGCTCGGGAGAAAGAAAGAACAGGGGTCTGCCAGAGAGCCAGGACGGAGAAGAGGAAGGCAGGACACAGTGGCCTCAAGCTAAGGTTGTCAGGGCGCAGGGTCACGGCGCCTCTGCCTCCCTCTCGTCCTGGGGGGGCCTGCTGAGAAGCTCGAACGTGTCTTCCACCACCTGCCACAGGCAGTTGTCCAGAGGAAACTCGTTGTCCACCAGGTTGACCAGGAAGTAGTTGTCGTGGATGTACTGGATGATCATGCGGGAGGGGGACTCCTCCTCATACAGCTTGCCCCACTGCTCGATCCACAGCGCGAAGGCCTCGTCCTGCACGTGTGCACGTGTGTGCACACAGGCACAGACATACAGACACACACGCACAGAGAGAGGCACAGGTACACACAGTCTCACACAGAGATAGACACACACGGAGATGCAGGCAAACATACAGGAAGGCACAGTTACACATAATCGCACGTAAAGACACACACACACAGATGCAGGCACACAGAGAAGCACAGGTACACACAGTTGCACATACGGAAAGACACACACACACACAGGGAGACGCAGGCACACAGGCACAGGTATACCCAGTCCCACATAGAGACAGAGAGAGATACACAGACACAACAGCCAAGTTAACAGAGCTGCCCCTAGGCTAGGGCTCCATGCTCAGCACCCCAAGGGCCTCCGCTGCTGCCCAACAGGATGCTTCCAAGAACTCAGCATAGCCCATTTCCGGTGCCACCCCCTCCCTGGGCCAGAGGTAAACACTGTGAGTCAGAGTCAGGGTGCTGCCAGCCCCAGGGGTGCAGCCTCCAGCCACCTACCCAGGACCTGGCGACACCGCCTGCCCAAGGCTCTGGAGGTGGGCAGGGCAGGCCTGCTCCCGGGCCCTTACCTTCCAGAACATGAAGCTGACCGGGTCCACCACTGTGGGCTGGATGATCTCTCGACCAGGGAAGATGCCCCAGGTGACCGCGTTGGGCTGCAGCTCAGGGGCGTTGGTGATGTTTTCACCCTGGGGGGTGGATAGGAGCAGACTTGGGGTGCAGATAGCTGCAGTCCTCTCACCTCGAGTGCATACCCCCGTCCCCCTCTCCGCACACCCCCCCAGCTCTGCAGCTCTGTGACCGGCCACAAGCCTGAAAGTCAGAAGTCATCCTGGCCTTTTCTGTCCTCCTCCCGAAGCATCAATCAGCTCCACTTTCAGTGGTTCTGCTCACTTCCTCTCATGTCTCTCCTGGCCAGGCCTCTCTTTGCTACTTAGACCACCAGGCCTGGGGACTCTTATCTGCCCAGCCCTGTTATCCACATAGCTGTCCACTGGGACCCGCCCCCAATCAAACACAGGGCCAAGGCTACCTCTTGCCTATAAGGGAAACCTCAAATGCCAAGCAGGACAATTGAGATCCCTGAGGACCTGGGCCTGGCTAACACTTCAGCCTCCCTCTGATCCCATTCAGCAGTGAGGCCTTTGCACACCCTCAGCCCTTTCTCTGGATTGCCCTCATCCTTAAAGTTTCAGGTCACACAGGATCCCTCCCATCGCCTCCTCTGACCTCTCAAGTTAGACATCCCTCCTCCGTCTCCAGCTTCCTCCGCTGAAGCTCACTGTTACAAAGTGCAGCTGCTTGCACCCATTCATAATTATCCTCTGATGGCTTCCTCACTAGGCCGGGAGCTCTAGGAGGGTGAGGCCTGGCTCTGTCTGCGAATCCACTTGGCATAATGCCTGGCCCAGTTGGGCGCTCCATGATTGCTGAATGGCAGAGTAAATGTGGTGCCCTTGGCCCTGGTGCTCTGGCCCTGCCGGGAGCCCTTTGACCCAGGGCTGGCCTACCTTCACATCCACGATGTGGTAATTCACCCGGAGCTCGTACTTCTTCAGCACCTGCAGAAGCGCCTTCACCGTCTCTCGGGAAGTGAAGAACTCTAAGTAGGCCTGCGGGAGGGAGACAGGCACCGTCATGTAACCCGCTGGCCTCGCTGGACACCTTCCATGGGCGCTGCTGAGCGAGCTGTGTGCTCTGAAACACTGGACGCTTGTCCTGCTGAACGTGCCGGGGAGGCACCCATGAGGACATGTGTGGCAGGACACTTAAGGTGTCAGGATGAACAGTGGCCACTAGCTGGAGTTAGCAAATACATGAATGACAGGGAGGGGAGCAGGTATGTGCAGTTTCTTGGTCTCGATGGGTCTGAGGGCTGTTTGCCACCCTTCATCCAGTGGAGAAAGCGTCCACTGAGAAGCCATTTCATAAGCTGTACAGGGGGCCAAATTTGGCAAGAGAGGTCTGACACACCCTATCCCCTGTCTGCTGGGTGGAGGGCTTCTCCAGCACTACCTGGCCATCAGGAATCAAGCTGGGTTTATTTATTTAAATTTTGGCCACCCCAGAGGGCATGTGGGATCTTAGGTCCCTGAGGGATCTAACCCATCCACTTGCATTGGAAGCGCGGAGTCTTAATCACTGGACGCCAGGGAACTCCGAAGTTGGGTTTATTTAAATTCACTTGCTATAATACTCATAAAACTGCAAGGTGGGGCTGTTAGCTCCATTTTACAGATGAGGAAACTTAAGTTCAGGGAAGCTAAGCAACTTGTCTGCACTGGCTGTACACAGCAGAGCTGGTATTCAAACGCAAGTCTTTCTAACCCCTGAGACTTCAGGCTTTAGTTTAGAATGTAATTTCGACTCTAGCAGCCCTTGGAGAAAGGGATCCACAAGGAACAGTAATAACAGCTCCCAATTAGGGGACGTTTCCCATGTGTTAAGCACTTTACGTGCTTTGTTGTGTTTCATTCCCAGAACACCTGGCATACCCCCATTTTACATAAGGGAAAGCTGAGGCTCAGAGCGGCCAAGTGACCATTCTACCCAGGTCTGTCCGACTCCGAGCCTGAGCTCCCATCCACCTTGATTCACTGTTGCTCAGAGTAAAAAGTCCCTGAGAGGAAGGCCACTCTGTCCTCAGCCCTGGAGAACACCTGCATGCAGGTCAAGGGGTGGGTAGTCCTGTGGGTCCCTGCCACACCTTCTGGAAGACATAGCCCCCACTGGGGCCCCAGCCCACGATGGGGTCAGAGGATGGCTTCCCGTTGATGTTGGGCTGGGAGTTGATGGTGAGGATGCCCCGCCGGTTCACTTTCAGCAGCTCCTCCTTCATCAGGCTGGTCTCGGCCGCCAGGGGCTCGTCATTCCAGGGCAGGCAAGTCACCTGAGGAGGATGAGCCCGGCTGGGGCAACAACCCGACCTGGCACCCTGGGTCCCTCCCTGTTACAGTCCCCGTCAGAGACCTAGCCTGTCTCTGCCTTTGTAAGCCCCTTCCAGGCACCCCACGTGGGGACCCCCTGACTCACCTCCTCCCTTGGCCGAGGTGCCACATCCAGACACAGTGACAAGGCTCAGGCTAGGGCGTCTGGCCCACGGGACGAGGGGCAGTACCCAGGGATCCCACCCCAGCTGCACTCACTTTGTAGCCGTTCTGGTTGGGCTCTCCCGAGAGGTAGTGAGCAAAGACTTGGAAGACGCTTTCCTCACTGGTCAGCTCCTCCCCCCACATCTTCAGCAGCTCTTCCTTTGGGGACTTGCTCTTTAGGTAGAAGAGGTAGTAGTCCTTCAGCTCCCCAAAGGCCGGAGAGGAGGAATTGCCCCTGGCGGAGGAGGTGCCCTAGGTCAAGTCGCACTCCTGACCTTGGACTCCAGACAGACAATGGCCTCCACCTGCCCTGGGAGTGGCGCATTCCAGTGAATTCTGTCCCACGGCTCCTCCACACTCAGTCTCCCTCCTCCCCCGGATAAACAAAACCCCACTTACCAGCGGCCGTTGGGGAACTCATCCCACTCCTGTGTGCGGTAAATGTAACTCTTCGGTCTCGAGGCCCAGAAGATGGGCCGGACATCCTCCTCCCGGCGCTTGGGGTGGGCGCTGAGGGCCCAGGGCAGGGGACGCCTGTGTGAGAATGGAGACTGAAAGGGTCAAGGACTGGACAGAGGGAGGGAGGGAGGCAGCAGTGAGCCCAGGTTCTTCCATCGAACTCAAACATCAAGCTGGACAGGCAGTTCCGGCTGAGACTGGAGCTCTAAGACACTAGACACTGCACAACCCTCTGCGCACTGTGGCGGCTGGCACAGCTAGGGTGTGCACATTCTGTGACTTCTCACTTCCTGACCCACCCAACTCTCCTCTGTGGCTCCTGGGCCTGAATTTGGGGCCTCTGGCCTCACCTGGGGTCCTCGATCCAAAGCCCCAGGCGCTTCAGCACCTCGATGGTGGCCACCTCGCGATTGAGGGTGTAGAAGTGGAGGCCTGGCACCAAGCCGCTGGCCAGCAGCTCCTGGCACAGGCTCACAGCCTGCTCGATGCCGTAGTTGCGGATGGCAGCGTCATTGTCTTTGATGGGCTCGACCACATCCTTGATCTGCTGCGGCACCTCTAGTTTGGATAGCTTCACCAGCTGCCGGAGGGAGTGGTAGCCCTGCCCGAGACACGGGGGGCTGCAGGTGCCATCTCCCAGCCCGTCTCTCACCCCACATACTCACCCCCACACTGGGTCTCCTGGCCCCTGTTGTGCGACACAGGGTGACCCAGGACAGTCAGGCCATACACACAAGCACCCTTGCCTACTCCAGCTTTTTCTATTCTGCAGATTAGAGCAGCTGCCCACAACATCCCTTGGGCTTCCCTGGTGGCTCAGATGGTAAAGAATCTGCCTGCAATGAGGGAGACCTGGATTCAATCCCGGGGTTGGGAAGATCCCCTGGAGAAGGGAATGGCAACCACCAGTATTCTTGCCTGGAGAATGCCATGGACAGAAGTGATGGACGGGCTACAGTTCGTGGGGTCACAAAGAGTCAGACATGACTGACCAACTAACACTTTCATACTTCATAGCATCTCAGCCACAGGCCTGAGGCAGCCCTCTGGCCCCTAGATGGATCTATTGATAGCACGGTGGTCATCTAAGCCAGTGGTTCCCAAGCCTCACCAATCACTAGAATTGCCCACCACATTTAAGAAGTAATGGACAGATTTCCAGGCCCCACATCAGATCTACTGAACCAGAACTTCAAGGCATGGGGTCTGGAAATCTATCCTTTGAAAAAGCTCATTAAATGATTCTGGTAACAGTGAAGTTTGGAAACCATTAACCAAAATTTATAATGAGAGTAATAACCCCTTTTAGTGACACTTATCAGCAAGCCCCTCCAACAGGTACTACTGCTATTTGAGAAGACATCAGGGGTAATCAGAAGTGGCTGGCAAGACAGCATTTTGCAAAGACTGAGCATCCGTCTAATGAAAATCTAATGAGCATCAGAAAGAACTTGAGCCTGAACTTGGCACTTCACCCCAGGGCCCTAGCTAAGGGGGAAGTGCCAGGATGAGCAGGGGTGGTGGTGGGAGTCCATTAGCCCTCCTGGGACCCTCACCTGAATAGGGAAGATGCCGGGGAGGATGGGGCAGGTAATGCCTATCTCGGAGCAAGCCTTCACAAAGCGGAAGAACGTGTCAGCCTCAAAGAACAGCTGGGTGATGATGAAGTCGGCTCCTGCAGCCACTTTCTCCTTCAGGTGCTTCAGATCGGCCTCAAAGCTCTCTGCGTCCGGGTGGCCTTTGGGGTAACCTGCCAACAGGGATACCGTAGAAAGAGGCTGGCCAAGCTGACCTGGACTTTGTGGCCACAGAAAAGAGAAAATGCTACATTCACACTGGCTGGGCAGCTTGGGTGGATGGTACTCTAGGTACCGGATGAAAACAGCGCTTTTAATTTCACATCAAAATCACTCAGTGGTTCCAGATGGTACAGTCAGAACCACAGTACACAAGGAAGAAGTGAAGAGAGTGGAGAGGTTCTTCTTGAAGAAAGGAATGGAGAGAACATGGTAATTATTCCTAAATGCCCACAGGTATGTCACCGGGGAAACAGAGTGACCTTAGTTCCTTATTCGCTATATTCTGTGCTGCTTCTGATGGCAGAACTAGAATCAGTTTCAGAGAGCTGCCTGACAGTGGAAAGAGCAGCCCCACAAAAGAACAAACTCCCAGAGTGTGAAAACATGGTGGAGGCGGGGGGTACGGATGTCCACATGCTGGGATGGCAAGGATGTTTGGGAGGCGGGGCCAGACCTCCCCAAGGCACCTCACTAGCTCCAGGAAGGGTACACCTCACCCCACTCCACCCGGCTCCACCCCCACCCCACTTCCCTAAAAGACTAAACTCACTAGTGGCTCTGCCTGCACTGAAAGACCGGAGGACCTAATGAACTACAAGCAGAGCACTGGCTTCCTCAGCCTGAGGCCAGGGCAGGACCCTAAGGCAGGAAGGGACAGACCTGAACCCATGCTGATGGGCAGCCAGGCTGCTTTGCTGTGACAAGGCAGTTTCATTCTTAAGAAAGCCCGAGTCATCAAAAATGGATAGAAGAACTACTGTTTCAGGGATAAGGGGGTGGGAGGATTAAACACCAGACTGTTACACTTTCAATAACAAGGCTATTTTTCCAGCAGGAATTTCAGAAACAGAGGTTTTAACAGCTGACTCTAGAAAACCTCAACAGCACCCAACAGATCCAGCAGTTGCTGACGTTTGGGTTTTGCTATGTTCTTGTTCTAGGGTGGCCAGCTGGGTGCTTTCTAATCCATCCGTCCTCTTTCTCATCCACTTCACCACGAGCAAGGCACCAAACTGCTCGGCAACTGTACGCTCACAGCTCTGCTGGTTTCTACTTGTGACCATCCAATGCCCACTGCACGTGGGCACATTCCCCAATCAACCATCTCGTGGCCCCGTGAGCAAGGACACTTGAATTCCCAATTCCTCATCAGGGCCTCCCACACTCATCCACCTCAACACCCTATTCTGAACACTGAGAACAGTGGACCTGTACACTGGGGGCCTGGGGACACAGCCCAAAGCCCCCACAAGAAGTAATTTCCTTGAAGTCACATAGCTTTACTTTTTACAGTTCAGATCACTCCGATGTTCTATTCCATAACATAGCCGGGTTTGTTTTAGTAACAGTGATATAATTTTCTCCAAAATATTTGAAGAAATCATCATGCCAAGATGATGCATCAAATGAATCCCTGGACTTCCAGTGTGTCTGGCACACACTGCCTCATCATACCTAAGCTCCTATTCGAGAAGCTCAAGGCCCAGACCCCAAGAGTGCAGGCAAGAGGGAAGGCCACGCCCTCTCTTTCTAGCAGGTGAACCTCACCTCCTGGCTGTAGCTAAAGAAACTAGAGTTGAAACTAGAGTTCTCTCTCCTGAGATCTGGATTTATCACTGAGGCCTATAGGTCCATCTTGGCTACACTCAGGAGCAAGCAGTGGGTCACGTGTGTACCATACATATCAGAGACAGGAAAAGTGTACATATCAGATCTACTGGATGAAGCATGGAGCAGTGGAAGGCAGAGATGGGGCTCTGTGGCCCCAGAGAGAATGAGGGAGGGCTGTGGATTCCAGGGCTTAGTGAGGTCTGATGTCATTTCCTGACCTTATTCTGAGATTCCCTGCCCTTGGAATCTTAATAAACATACCTCTTTTGCTTAAAGCGGAATAGAGCTGGGGAATAGGCTAATAGCAAGAAAAGGCAGAGAAACAAAACTTTACAGTATGAAGGGATACAGGGTGGGGGGAAGCATTGGTTTTGACTTGTGTTCACTTTAAGTAAATAAAATCTCACTTTGAAACTGTTCACACCTCCCTAATACAGTTAAAAGTAATGAATACCTCAACCTTGTTCCTTTCACATGCAAAGATAACATCCTTTTTTCATCATGTCAAGAACACATACATATCTTCCTTGGAAGTCTAGGTGGTTAGATTCTGGCCACCAGGAGTTGAAGAGGAAGAGGAGAGGAAGGGGGTCCCAATGGTGGGCAGAGGTGTAAGGACAGAGGAGCCCTGGCCATACGACACTGGTTTATGCCACATGAACAGAGAATCACAAGTTCAGTTTTGGTACTTTTCATTCCTTTGTATTCAGTCGTATAGTACTCCAAATTCAAAATGAAAAGAAAAGCTGTTCTGTATCAAAACATCTGAGTGATGTTACATTTTAAAAATGGACGGAGGACTTCCCTGGTGGTCCAGTGGTTAAGAATCTGCCTACCCATGCAGGGGACACAGGTTCAATCCCTGGTCCGGGAAGATCCCACATGCTGTGGGGCAACTAAGCCCGTGCGTCGCAGCTACTGAGCCCACGTGAGCTAAAGCCCACGCTCCACCGCAAGAGAAGCCACTGCAGTGAGAAGCCCAAGCACCACAACTGCAGAGTAGGCACCACTCACCACAACTAAAGCAAGCCCTCGTGTAGCAATGAAGACCCTGCACAGCCAAAAATAAATCTTTTTTAAAAATAAAAATGGAAAAAAAATTAGGGGATGGTGACACTCCCAGGAGCGTGGTGTATGAGAGAAGGAAGAAAAGGCAGAAGACGTGGTCTGTCCAAGTCACCTCTGCACCTCCATCACGCCATTCCATCATAGCACAGGCCTCGCCGCATGGTGCAGGCAGGCCCCCATGGCACACTGAACCTTTGGGGTCCTCACCTGTGCCGCTCCTTCCTTCCTCTCTCAGGCCCCACCCACTGGGACGCCCCAGCCCCTCACCTGCCACACAGACGTCAAAGTAGTCACCAAATTCGTTTCGGATGTGCTTCACCAAGTCCGTAGCATAGTTGAAGCTTCCTTCCTCCTCTTCCCACTGGTCACCTATGGGGTCTGCAGGGTTGGAGGTCACAGTGCTGGGTCTCACCCCACCTCCAGGAACCTCTCTGTTCCTTCTCCCCACGCCCACACCCAGGGCCAACAGAATCTCAACGGCAGAGCCTTCCTATTACTTAAGTTGGTGTCTGCACTTTCCATTGTAACATTTGGTAAACCGTGGGAGGGACAACAGCAGCCAAGCCAGCAGAAAGTCGCCAGGCACAGATGCGGGCAGCGGCTGGCAGAGAACAGCTGCCGCTCTGCATTCAGCCCGGAGCATCTGAGATCCACGCCCCCCCCCCCCCCCCCCCGCTCACACCTAGGTGTGTCCAGGCACCTCACCCAAGCCCACTGCTCGCTCTCCCACTCCCTGAGAACCCTTGCCTCCTGGGAGAAGCTTCCACTCATCTCAGGTGAGACGTGGTCTTTGGGGATAGGGAGCATGAGGCCACAAGGGCCCGCCCAGCAGACTGCCGCTTCCCACACTTGGGTGTCCCAGTGACAGCCCGGGCCAGAGGCATAACCAGCTACTCTCACTCCTGGGACACAGGTCAGAGCTGAACTCTGTGACTGGGTCAAAAGTCGGGAGCAGGGAGGGATAAATTCAGTGGTGTACATCACAACAGAGGGTTATCAGGCACCGGCCGCGGTCCTGACTGAATTCCTACTGAGAGGTCAAGAGGTCAAAAAGTGGCTCCATCTGTGTGTCGCCCATGGTCCTCTTGACCCACACCGCCTACTGATGCTACTGGCAGGGATGGGACCCGAAGAAAAGAAAAGGACCATTGCAGGGACAGAAGAGGTCCTCCAGAAATCAAGACCCCAGAGAGCAGGCTGCTGGCTCCACACCTCCCCTCAGCGCCAGGATGTTCTTCAGGCCCAGCTGCTTGGCTTTGTGCAGGTGGCCCGTGATCTCTTCCCGGCTCTGATGGCAGCAGGTCATGTGCAGGATGGTCTCGAGGCCACAGTAATTCACAGCGGTGCTGGCAATCACCATGGACGAGGTCTCCTTGTCGGACCCAGGATCCCCGGCTGGGTGCCAGGTCACGTCTACAAAGAGGGGGCCACCCGCTCCCATCCGGTCAAACCTGTAGGGAATTTCTTTCTGAGGAGGGGCTCCTGGGGGTGCACCACCCGTCACCACCTTCCCATAGGGTCTTGGACTTAGAGAAACCTCACCTGGAGGTTGGCATCAGACTGACCTGCATTCACATCCTGGCTCTGCTACTCACCAACTGTGTGATCTTGGGAGAATTACTTAAACTCTCTGCGCCTCAGTTTTCTCATTTCTACAATGTGGCAGGGGACAGTGCCTACTTCTTAATAACACTCTGAGGATAAGGTGACAGATGGCTCCACGACTCAATAACAGTGCCAGGTACGCAGCAAACAAGCAATCAATGTGCTGTTATTATGATTACTCTTATTGCAAAGATAACAATAAAGCCATTTTCTGTGAGAGCAGCACTTTGGACTTTTCAAAGTGCTTGCATATTTACCATCTGGGGTGAATTAAAACATTTTGATGGATAAGGGTTCAGGGTACTCCTCAGAGTGGCAAGCAAGGCCTTATTCTAGGGAAAAAGAGGGTCAGCAGACACAAGTTTCTTCCATGCTGCCCGCCTCTGCCACCCCCCAACCCCCAACACTGCCCAGTCTTGGCAGCAGCCAACAGTCCTGCAGAGCACAGCCACGTTATCAGGACTAGTATCAAGAGCCACATGGATGCTGTGTTATAAGCTGTGAAAAAGGGAAAGTGTTAGTCGCTCAGTTGTGTCCAATTCTTTGTGACCCTGTGAACTGTAGCCCACCAGGCTCCTCTGTCCATGGAATTCTCCAGGCAAGAATACTGGAGTGGGTAGCCATTCCCTTCTCCAGGGGACCTTCCTGACCCCAGGATTGAACCCGGATCTCCTGCATTGCAGGCAGATTCTCTCTACCATCTGAACCACCAAGGAAGCCCATTATAAGCTGTGGTGCATTTACACATTTTTGTAACTTCAAATTTCACAACCTTGGGAACGACACATAAGTGCAAGCAATACAAAGCTTGATAAACTTTAAAAAAAGAACTGCGATTCATAAAGTGCTAATGCAATCCAGTTGGCATTTCTCGATTTCAGGGGCATAATCCAAATGCCAAACTTGCTAAAAATGTTCTCCAAGCCGCTGTTTTTTAACTTTCTAAACTCTACTTGTGATCTAGCCACAAACTCCATCAAAGAATGCTGTCTGGGAGAATGAACATTTTTAACTCATGGAAGACTATGAATAAAAATTCCACGTGCCTGGAGAGACTTTTACAGACCAGGATGTGGCAAGCTGCGTATCAAAGCATCTCTCTTGTCCTGGCTTCTTTCCACCCCTTGGAGCTACCTTTTTTCTGCTGGGTCACAGTGCAGCCCAGTCGCCGGGCAGACAGTTCACCTATTCACCCTGCCTCCACTCCCCAGTCTGTACTCCTTATCTTACACCAACTCACCTGGAGATGAGATTGACAGCACCCTGGGCAGTTCGGGGAGGGAAGAACTCTAGGGAGAACCACTTGTCACCAGAGTCCATCCTCCGCTTCATCTTTTCCCGGAGTCTTTCACATCGCTCGGGGTCCAACCCTGGCGTGGAGCACCTTGAACTGTCCTTGGAGCTCTCACTGCCGCTGCTGCTGCTCTCCCTCCCTCTGGGTTCGTTCACCATGGCCGAGTTCCTGCTGCTGCTCTCCCTCCCTCTGGGTTCGTTCACCATGGCCGAGTTCCTGCTGCACGGGGCGAGGGCAGGGGACGTGAGAGAGCGGGGCAGGCAGCCGAGCCCCATTGTGGCAGGGTCAGATGAGAGATGCTACGTTTTCACGCAGGAAGAAGGCCGGTGAGGGTCCGGGTGACAAGGCCCCCACCCAGCAACTCCGCAGTAAGGACTGTCTGTGCTGCCTCGCTCCAAGCGTGGCCCTCTGCTGCTGCCTGACTCCAGGGACATCAGCCCCCACCCGGCACATGCTCCTCAGCCCCTGGGTCCTCCGTGACAGCTACCTGATGGAGGGTGGCACTGAGAACCTTCCGCTGCCAGCCTCCAGGGCTCGCATTCCCAGGGAGGGGCAGCAGTGCCTCACTGGGAAGACCTTGGGTTTTGGATGGTCCATCTCTGCCGGGGTAAACTCAAGACCCCGGACCTCTGAGTTCCTGAGAAACTAGGAACCTTCCCCAGCGGGTGTGCCTGACTGGGCGGAGCCGTGACAAAGGAAGAGCTTAAAGCTGTAGCTGGGGCCAGCGCGAGGGGGCGGGGGCAAGGCTTCCAGGCCAGAGAGAGGGCTAAGGCACTAAGTGGTTGAAGATGGATAGGAGGAGGAGGATGTGGGACTGCAGACCGCAGCATTTGGGTGGAGATGAGGTCAACAGATATTCGGGGCGACTGGATCACTCGCCAAAGAAGGAACAGTTCAGCCCTGGAAACATCTCCTGGGACTGGGAACAGTTTGTGTGCATGCAGGATGGAAGGGCTTAGGGCTTGATGAAGCTTGCAGATTTCTCCCAAGTTTGTGCTTCTCCAACAAGACCATGTCATGGGTTAGAACTTGACACTGGCTGGGTTCCAAAAGTAGCCAGGTCTGAGTTCTGTAAGAGCATGGATTTATGTCCTACGTGGAACAAAGACTGTCCAGTCTCTGCATGCCTTCCAAGCTGTTGTCCTTACACACATCAGTGAAGTCAGTTCAAGAAACTGCACAGCCACCACAGCTGAAGCCCTGAACCATGGCAACCACAGGCAGGCCAGGCTGACAGAGGGCACAGGGCCACGGGGCAGTTTGGTGGGGAACATGGGACACACTACTCATGCACCGCAAGAGTATCAGTGTGTGGCAACGCAGAACATTAGAGGAACAACCAGGCCAAGATCGTGTGTTTCAGGGAATGCCTACTGCCAAGCCCATGTTCTTAACTAGTTTGGGGTCCTAGACTCATGAGAAACTGATGAGATCCAATGCTCCTCTACCCTAAAACATGCACAAGTTGACACCAGACTGTGCTTTCCATCCTGAGGGATGCCCATTTTGATTCTGACCTAAAGCTCCAGTTTCTCCATAAGGGATGAAC
Organism: Giraffa tippelskirchi; assembly: GCF_054371585.1. Taxonomy (NCBI): domain Eukaryota; kingdom Metazoa; phylum Chordata; class Mammalia; order Artiodactyla; family Giraffidae; genus Giraffa; species Giraffa tippelskirchi. The sequence goes on from NC_137279.1 coordinate 37,501,861, forward strand.
ACGAAAAGTAAGAAAGGGGAGTGTGTCAAGATCAGCGGAGTCTGACCTCTCCTCAGAAAACAAGCGAGTGCATCGTAAATCATCTGCTGGACCAAAATAGGAGTGGGGGAAGAGGCTGAACCGCCTACAAACTAACTGCTCCTTCCTTTGTTCATGAAGACTTCCTAGCTCTGACCAGGCACTAAACTCCCTTCAGCATTTTTTTACGTGCTACCACTTAATCCATTTTAAGCTAGGACCCCAAAGGACCCTGTTGCAGCTGTGGATTCACATGTTTATCTCCCCTCTTCCCAGTTCCCTGAGACCAGGGCCAAGTATTCTGCTTATGGTATCCCAACGCCTGGCATCCGGTAACAACAACTGGCACTCACTGAGCACCAACAGGCCAGGCAGTGTCACACCGTTCTCAAAACAACCCTCCACCAATGCATGTGCGTGCTCAGTCACTCCGTGTGTACGACTCTTTGTGACTCCATGTAGCCTGCCAGGCTCCCCTGTCCATGGGATTTCCCAGGTAAGAATACTGGAGTGGGTTGTCCTTCCCTTCTCTAGGGGATCTTCGGGACCCAGGGATCGCACTGGTGTCTCCTGCCTCTCCTGCACTGGCAGGCGGATCTTTTACCACTCAGCCACCTGGGAAGCCCCTCTGCCATTTGATGAGCACTTACTTAATCGGTGCCAGGTACCCGGAACAGTGGGGAAATACTGGAGCCCACCACTCTTAGAGAGGTCCGGGTGGGCACTTGTGTGCAGCCCGATGCAGTGGGCGTTGGGGACAGCAGTGCCAGCGGCCCTCGGCTCTTCTCAAGGTGTTTCAGCAGCTTTGGCGCGCTGCGAACAGAGTCACCGGGTCACTCGGTCACGGGCGGGGGCGGAAACCAAGGCCCAAGTCCGGTCCCAAGGCACTGGGTCACCACCCCACCTCAGGGCCGCCTCAGCCGTGAGGTCCCTCCGTCCAGGTTGGGGGCCGAAACTGAGTCTCTGCTTCAGGGTTGGGGGGTCGCAGGGCAACTAGTGGGGGCTACTTTAGTCTCACCAAGGGCGCGCGCGCAGAGAGGGCTGGCCAGCTTCCACCGCTCCCCGCCCCCCCCTGCAAGAGCCCGCCCCCAGGTGGGTGGCCCCCAAGGCCCCGGTCTCTCCCGCGGGCGACCTTCCGCCTCGCCGTCACTCACCCTCGGGTTATGGATGACTCAGAGCTCGCGGCCTCCGCAGCTGTGTGGCGGCTAATGAGGCTCCGGCGGAGGGGGCGGGGCTCGGGAGGGGGCGCGGCGCGGACGTCAGGTTGCTAAGGGAGGCGGGACCAGAGGACGGAAACCGCCCTAGCGGACGCCCGGAAGCCCCGGCCCCAACATGGCCGCGCCCAGAAGTCTCGCTGGAAGCCGGCCCTCCACCGTCATGTGACGCGAGCCCTCGCCCCACCCGTCTGCAGCCACTCCCCGTCTCCATCCCCAAGCTCGAGAGGGCCACGTGACACTCCCGGGGCCAGTCACGTGAGGCGCGGATCCTGGGTGGGAGGGGGGTTGGCGGAGGGGTCCAGAGTGGCAGTAAAGGAGGAAGATGGCGGGGTGCAGGGGCTCCCTGTGCTGCTGTTGCAGGTGGTGCTGCTGCGGTGACCGTGAGACCCGGACCCCGGAGGAGCTGGTAAGGAGCAGGGGGAGCCGGGCTGGGGAGGGGGCGGTTGCTAAGGGACTGCGAGAGGCGTTGCCGGGGGTGGGGCCGGGTCGAGCTGGGCCCGCAGGTGGCCGCGGGTGGGGCCTCGGCTCCACAGCCCGGGTCTCGAAACATCTGCCCGGCCTCACATGCCCAAGTCTGGGGTCTTTTCTCATAACCCCTCCCTGGAATCTGAGGGAAGATCTAGGCTAGCTCCAATCAATCTCATCCATATTAATTTTTTAATTTCCACCTAAAAGGAGTTTTGAATGAAACGAGCATTTTCAGAATGAGCCCCTTCACTGGACTTTGCAAATCATGCTGCTGGCTTAGTTTTTCCAGCCCTTTGTCACTGTATCCTTCATCCTTTCTGGGTCACTGATAATCCAGCTTCCCTCTGCAAAGCACCCTGGGAAAACTTGAGTTGTGTCCTCAGAGTTGACAAGTCCCTCCTGATGTAAGACTCCACGTGTTGTCAGAAGGAACCTGAATTCTTTCCCCCTTAAGCTGGCAGGTGACATCTTTGAAGTGTCGTGAAGGTGAGTGGTGATTTGAAGAATGTATGGTAAGAGTGAAGAGCTCAGCTGATGACTGTATACCTTCACCACATCACCCCCGTCCCAAAATGGTTTTTTGTTTGTTTGTTTGAGGTGTTCCCATTTGATGATAATGGCTACAGAGGATTTAGAAATTAGTAGTTGGTTTCAGTAAATACTTCTGCCTCTTTCCACTTTTAAAACCATTAAAAGGGTCTCCCTTCTCTGGATTTGTTTTTCTAGACCATCCTTGGAGAAACACAGGAGGAGGAGGATGAGATCCTTCCAAGGAAAGACTATGAGGTAAGATTCTTAGATGCTGTCTTGGGTAACAGAAGTAGTGAGTGACCAGCTCACTTCAGACTGAAGCATTAGGATTCCAACCAGAGATGCTCTATGACCTTCTTTCCCAGGGAGTGAGTGGGTAAGAGGTAACTTCTTTGTCAGAAGGGGCTGTTTAAGAACTAAGCCCTTTTCTCATCTTAGCCTCAAAGCGGGGTCTGAGTGTGTCTCCAGGCTTTCATATTGCACCTTAACCTGGTTAGAGCATGTGTTTGCCATTAGACTGTTTGCTTTTGCAATTTTTGGAGACCGAGAGTCAAAGCCACTGACAGCATTTGCTTGTAAACAGGTGTGAGCCAGGAAGCCTTGCTTTTCTTCTAAGAGAACTGAGTTTTCAGATGATTGTTTCCTGCCCAAGCAGCTTCTCTTGGAATTTTCAGTTCTTGGTTATAGTTCCTGACTTCATGCACGGGACTCAGAGAGAGAGAGTGTGTGTGTGTGTGTTTTGTGTGGTGGGGAGCAGTAAGGTCAGTGCTGCTAGAGTACCTTTTATTATTTAATCAGCTTATGGTGACATTTCTATGACTTTTGAAATGGCAAAAACAAGCCATGGTTGTGATAGAGGATTTACACATGATTTTCAAAAAGAAGCTGGGGAAAAATCTACAATCCTGTTCGTGAAAAGATGACTATTCATTTTACTAAACATCCTTTTCCGTGCCTTCTTTTAAATAACAAAGTGAAATTTTACTAAATACACTATTTTAACATGGTTTTCCCTCCCACTTGATAACAAAATAGATAATGCTAATGCTAAGTCACTTTAGTCGTGTCCGACTCTGTGCGACCCCATAGACGGCAGCCCACCAGGCTGCCCCGTCCCTGGGATTCTCCAGGCAAGAGTACTGGAGTGGGTTGCCATTTCCTTCTCCAGTGCATGAAAGTGAAAGTGAAATCACTCAGCCGTGTCCGACTCTTAGCGACCCCATGGACTGCAGCCTGCCCGGCTCCTCCATCCATGGGATTTTCCAGGCAAGAGTACTGGAGTGGGGTGCCATTGCCTTCTCTGGTATCAATAGATACTTTATTGTAATACATTTTTAAATGGGGAAATAGTATTTCATTATCTATGAAATAAGATAATGTTTTTTATCTGACTTTTCTATTTAATGAATTGCATGGTGGTGACCATGCTTTCTTGTTTATCTTTAATTGCTTTCTTAGAACTAATTCCCAAAGTGAGATTAATCGTGTCTATGCTTAATGACTTTTAAAAAAATAATATCACGTACTTAAAAAATTCAATATTCTAGAGCAATAACATACCCAGACTAATTTTCTTTCTAATATTTTATCTTACTCTTGCTGTAGAATTTAGTGTATCTATTATGATTTGTAGCTTTTCATGGAACCTTTTTTCTATTAAGTTCCGTGAGAAGCTACAGATCATAATGTAGACAAAATGGGCAGAATAGTACACTGAAACCCCCTGTACTCATCAGACAGCATCGTTCAGTCATGCCTAACCTTGTTCTATCCACTTCCCCCTTCCCATATTATCTTGAAGAAAAGTCTATACATCATATGATTTCACCCATAAATAATAAAGCTCCAGTCTCTAGTAGATAAGGACATTTTTTTTCCTACCATAAGCCAATGCCATTTTCACACCTAAGAAATTCACAATAATTCCTTGATATCAAACAACCAGTGTTTGGGTTTTCCAGTTGTCTTATAAATGTCATAAGTACTTTTTCGTAGTTTGTTTGAATTAGGTTCCAAATAAGGTCCTAACATTGCACTTGTTTTATTCATCTTTTAAGTCAGATAGGTTTGAGATGAAGTAGATTCCACCTTCATCTTTGTTTTGTTTTCATCTTTTTTTTTCCCCCTTGCAATTGACTCAACAAAATAATTTTAAGAGTCTGAAATTTGCCAACTGTACCGCAGTGGTATAATGTGCTACTCTGATGTGAGTGCTTTTAATCAATCAAAAATCACTATATCCAATAATGTATTGTCTCATATTTCTTTTTAAAAATAATTTCTTTTATTTATTTGGCTGCGCCAGGTCTTAGTTGCGGCAAGCAGGACCTTGGATATTTGTCAAGGCATGCAAACTCTTAGTTACAGCATGTGGGATCTGGTTCCCTGACCAGGGATGGAACCTGGGCCCCCTGCTTTGGGAGCATGGAGTCTTAGTCCCTGGACCATCAGGGAAGTCCCATAACTCTTAAATATGTGTTTGCTTGTACACAGTAGAAAGATTTGCAAGAATTAGTATGACAATCCATGTCATGCTGTCACCTTGCTGTCCCTCCTTGAACCTGGTGATTCATTCTGATGGTTACAACTGTCACTGTCTCAGCCTTTATCCTCCTCCTGGGATCTCAACACTGCGTGTCTGCTCCATTGATCTTCTGTTCTCTTCACTCTTTTTGCTAAATTGCACTCATATCAGTAATGCGTTTTCTCTCACCTGATATGCATATTTGTGTAAATTTTATGGCTTAATGGTCTTTCGTGTGAGTCATTAATATTTTTCAATTAACCGTCTTCATGAGAGCATTTGCTGTAAGAGCAAGTTTAGTTAGGCATTGACTCAGAAAAGTCAGCTCAGATTTTATTTATGAGGGATCAACTAGAAAACCCTTCTGCTGAAGATCTTTCTAAAATGTGCTCCTTCCTGCCTTAGTGGGCTTCCCTGGTAGCTCAGCTGGTAAAGAATCTGCCTGCAGTGCAGTAGACCTGGGTTCAATCCCTAGGTTGGGAAGATCCCCTGGAGAAGGGAATGGCTACCCACCCTGGTATTCTTGGCCTAGAGAATTCCATGGATAGAGGAGCCTGGCAGGCTACAGTCCGTGGGGTTGCAAAGAGTCGGACACAACCAAGTGGCTAACACAAGAGTTCATTGTACGTACTTGACTCTTTCTTTAATAAGTTGGGGATCTTACAAGATGTTAGAATCCCCATTTTGACATCCATTCTCATTATAGATGGTTTGAATAATATCAACTCCCTGTTTGTGGGATGGGACCATTACCAAGGAATATTGTTTTTCTGCATGTCACAGAACCTGTAGTGCCCTTTTGAGAGAGAGAAAGGCACCCCCTCAGAGCTGAGGACTTAGAATAACAGACCTCCCCTCTCTGAGTCATTTCAACGCCAACACCCCTGCTAAAGGCCCACTGAAGGTGCTTTTTTTGTGAGCCCTAAGATGCCTTCCTGAGTGAGTTTGGGCTACACCTCAGTCCCTGTTTGCACCCTATAGCTGGATGCCATTTTTGCTCATAACCGTGGACATCAGCCCTGCAGCCTACCTATACACATTTTATTTTTAAAGAATTTTATTTTAAAGAAGTTGTTAGTTTCCCAAACCAAAGAGTAACATATACAGCAGAAATGAAAAGAAGTTAGTCATGGCAAAGGAGAAGTACCTATCTGGTTTTAATAACAGATCATATAGTTCATGGGTACATGTTTACCAAGTGTCAAATTTTCAAAACTTAAAAAATAAAAAAGTTTGGTGTTCTTGTTTTACAGTTCTTTCTAAATGTCCCTTTTAATAGCCTTATTGAGCTATAATTCACATTCTATACAATTTACCCATGTAAAGTGTACATGCAGTGGTTTTTAGTATATTCACAGAGTTGCACAACTATCATCAAATCAATTTCAGAATATTTTCATCACCCAGAGAGAAAACATGCACTGTTAGCAGTCACTGCCCACTCTTCTTGCCCCTGACCGTAGGCAGGCACTAATCTACCTTCTGTAGCTATCCCTTTGCCTGTTGTGGACATCTGCAAACCTTTTCAATGTTTATGGAGCCTTAGTGTTAGTAGAACCATCAAGCAAATAATTGCTAGTGCTTTTTATACATATTGGGCATGAAGGATATCATATTTTTCAACATGTTAATTTTTTCCCATTTGTTCTTAGAATGTGATGTCATTTAATTGATTAAAACGTGTGTGTGTATATACATACACACGTACATACGTATATGTGTATGGACATATAGTTAACCCTCGAACAACATGAGTTTAAAGTGCACAGGTCCACTTATATGCAAGTTTGTTTTTTGTTTTTTCAATAAATATAGTGCCTGTATTTTCATTTTACAGATCTTTAACTAAGTATGGGGGCAAGTTTGTGTTCCATTAGAGATCACAATGTGTGGAATCCAAAGAACTAGGGTTGAGTCCTGATTCTGTCCACATTATTTCAGCCTCTTGTCCTTGGGTGAGCCATTTATCAAATTCTTCATTTTTAAGGGAGAAATAGCAAAATGTGGATTTTTACCTGTGTGGAAAGTTGCTTCCCCTAACCCCTGTGTTGTTCAAGGGTCTACTCTGTGTGTGTGTGTGTGTGTGTGTGTGTGTGTGTGTGTGTGTGTGTGTGTGTGTGTGTGTGTGTGTGTGTGTGTGTGTGTGTGTGTGTGTACGTAAACTATATATGTGTATATATATTATCACTAAATACATACATGTTTAATCATTCACTGATGGGTCTAGTTTCCCAGTGGAAATATTGTTTACCGGTTGTTGTTTTTTTTTCCTGATTTTTTTTTTGTTTTATAATCAGACAGACAATTTTGTTTCTAATATAAAAAAAAGTACACCATACTTGCCAGGAGAATTTTAAGTAATATCCAGATGTGAGTGCCTCCTGAAACACCACCTCAGAGTTAACCATTGTGAACGGTTTTCCCAAATGTTTTCTATTGTATGCTGACCTACAAATCTTCATTTAATCAAAACAGGATGCTATTATACATTTTAATCTGCATCTGCCTTTATTAATTTATTTTGCATCTTGCCTTTTTAACTTAATCTTTGCACATTGGCCACATCTGTCCTTGAAGAACTGTCTGAATTCTTTTTATGGCTACATGAATGTGTGCGTGCTAAGTTGCTTCAGTCGTGTCCAACTCTGTGCAGCCCTGTGGACTGTAGCCCACCAGGCTCCTCTGTCCATGGGATTCTCCAGGCAAGAACACTGGAGTGGGTTGCCATGCCCTCCTGCAGGGGATCTTCCCAACCCAGGTATCCAACCTGAGTCTCTTACATCCCCTGCATTGGCAGGCAGTTTCTTTACCACTAGTACCACCTGGGAAGCCCTATGACTACATAGTCTTCCATATTGGGTGGATAAAAGCTGATTTGATCAGTCACCTGCTGCTACTCCAGGATCCTTTTGGAAAAGGAATTTGGACTTTGGGTAGTCACAGAAATGGAATGAACTGTCACATGTCACACCTGTGTTTGTTTAGCGGCTGACTCTGAACTTCTGTGTGGGAGTGTGGCCACGAGGCCAGTGTCCAAGTTTGTTCACTAGCTGATGTGTAGGTAGCAGCAGGTTATGGGGAGAGCACACAGCAGACTGTTTTCCTTTGGTGCCAGACTGCTGCTGCTTGTGCATGATGTAGAAATAAAATCACTTCCTTTGAATCGTTCCTCAGAAATGTCCCTGGCATGCCTGCAGATCGTTTGCAGAACTGCTGTGTTCTGTGAAGTTTAAGGAACTGTTTTAGGAGCCAGGCTGGCTCTATGCCTTTTCCTAACATAAACTGAAAGTTGTTTTTTTAAAACAGTCTCCACGTTTGTCTCGTGACTCACCTCTTTTTCACAGATGCTAACCGCAGAAGATACTTAAAATTAGACTTGCTAAATTAATTTGGTTCTGGTTAATGGAAGCATTTGTTTGTCAGTGGAGTAAGTTGGGTAACACCAGTGAGGGCACGAGGTCTTTTAGTGTTTGACAGAAACAGGGCACTTAAAAATATGTAGTTTTAAACTTCCTAAAGCATAAAGTATGCACCTACAGGGGTGCTGCTGAAACATCCATGTAAGTGATTTTGATTAAGAAGGATCTGAGGGGGTCCAAGAGTCTGTGTTTCTAACAAGCCCCTCCTGGGTGCTGCTCTGGCCATCAGTGCTTTGAGTGGTGGGAACCGGAAGGTTTATCCTTTCCAGGTTATGGTAATTCTTCCTATCTGCTTATGACTTTTTCTTTACTTACACATCCCTCTTTCAGAGTCTGGATTATGATCGCTGTATCAATGACCCTTATCTGGAAGTTTTGGAGACTATGGATAATAAGGTGAGTTCTTTATTGATCTTTTGGGACCAAGTAGGTTTTATGACAGCCTCTTTTTCTTTTCGTTTTAATTTATTTATTTTAATTGGAGACTAATTACTTTACAGTATTGTAGTGGTTTTTGCCATACATTGACATGAATCAGCCATGGGTGTACATGTGTTCCCCATCCTGAACCCCCCTCCCACCTCCCTCCCCATCCCATCCCTGAGCACCCTGTCTTATGCATCGAACCTGGACTGGTGATCTGTTTCACATATAATAATATACATATTTCAGTGCTCTTCTCTCAAATCATCCCACCCTTGCCTTCTCCCACAAAGTCCAAAAGACTGTTCTATACATCTGTGTCTCTTTTGGACAGCCTCTTTTTCTGTTCTGAATACTTCAGTAATTTTCCTTAACCTTTGGACTCTTAACCCTTTTCATGAGATATCTATTAATACCATCTATTAACTAAATTAAATCTATTAATTCCTTAGTCCTTCAACTAGCCAGCCAGCATGTCCACTGTCAGTGCACCTGGCCTGGCCTTTTGCGTTCTTCATTCTTGCATTGTAAAGCTTACCTGCCACACTAGACATCATCTCTGTGCTTGCTGTCCATGTGGAATTTAGTCTGAAACTGGTTGGCCAAGATGTAGTCCCTCCTTGCTGCCATCATAATCCTGAGTCATTCTTTTCCTTTGTGAACAGAAAGGTCGCAGGTATGAGGCAGTCAAGTGGATGATGGTGTTTGCCATTGGAGTCTGCACCGGTCTGGTGAGCAGGCGGGGAGATCATGGGCCAAGGGGCGGCAGAGGGTAGAGGGCACACAGCAGTCTGGCAGATAAGTCATTTGTCCTTACAACAGGGACTGCCTTTTTTTATTTCTTTTTTAAGTATAATCCTGATACTTTTTTATACTTTTCACTTTATGAAATGAAAGTGAGCCATGCAACGCTGCTGCTGCTGCTGCTAAGTCGCTTCAGTCGTGTCCGACTCTGTGCGACCCCATGGACTGTAGCCTACCAGGCTCCTCCATCCATGGGATTTTCCAGGCAAGAGTACTGGAGTGGGGTGCCATTGCCTTCTCCTCCATGCAACGCTAATGCCCTTTAAAGCACTCGAAGTCTTGCTCAAGACTTGTCCTTTGTTATGTGGTCCCATTAGGTAGATGGTAGAGTGGGGAGAGTGCTTAGTGGATGCTGAGGTCACTCTGGAGGGAGAAAGCAACATGATGAGAACAAAACTGTGACTATTATGTTCTTTGCTCGAGCACAGCGTGCCAGTAAACAGGACATCGCAGATCTCCATGAACTCATTACACTGTCCCTCTTCCCTGAACACTGCTCGTTTTACCTAGAAGGTAGAGCTGGCAGTTGTGGGTAGAGGAAATACGCCTGAGTGCACAGGGTTCTGGGTCAGCACGTTCACAGATGAATCCCAGACGAGAAGAAATCATGAAACATCGCCAAAGATTGTCGTAGCAAAAGTCTGGAACCATAACTGCTGATTCACCATGCTTCAACCCAGAGCAGAGAAGCTAGAAGAGTTAGCAGACAGTCCAAATGATAAATGTCAAATCTGATTTTCTGTCAATACGGTGTTAGAAAAGGGGATTGTCTTCATCCACCCAGACTGCTATAGCAAAAGTACCATGGACTGAGGAGCTTAAACAACAGGCATTTACTTTTCATAGTTCTGGGGTCTGGAATGTCCAGGCCAACAGATCCGGTGTCTGGTGAGGGCCCAATTCGTCATTCACACATGGCCGTCTTTTTGCTGTGTCTTCAGGTGTCAGGAGAGGCAAGGGAGCTCTCTGGGGTGTCTTTTATAAGGACACTAATCCTATTCATGACCTAATTACCTACAGAGGCCCCCCCACCTCCTAATTAGAGGGCGTTAGCACTTCAACATATGAATTTGGGAGTGGGCAGGGGAGACCACAAACATTAGCCCATAACAGTGTATATGTATTCTTAAGCAGTAGCCTGTTCATCATCTTTCTCTAGAATTAACCACAGGTTTCAAACTTAATTCTACATAACATACCCATTAAATGCAAATACATATTTAAACATAACATAGCCACAAGAACTGACCACAGGTTTTAATTTCAGATTTATACTGTAGTAAATTCACGGATCAAGGAACATCTTACTAGTTAAGATTAATAGCATTCAGGAGGCCTTTTTGATAATATTCTGATGGATGCCTTTGTGGGGGCACCGTGGGCTGATTTGATTGTTTTATTTTGCTATATAGTTTCCTGGTTGCAGATTACCCTGTAATAAGCATAGTCACTAGCCATATAGATGTTAGTCTTTCTGCTACTGTCATGTCAAACTCTAGCAACTCTACTGAACACCCTCCTGTTCTAAGAAAGCAGACCTGCCTTAATAATGTAGCAACTATCTCCTTTTGCTGCTGGCCCTCTTCTCCTTTGATCTGTCACAGTTTATTGTTTCTATATTTAAAAGCCCCCTTTGCACTGGTTTGTGGGCAGACCAGAGTTAAAGGCACAAAGCCTTTGATCCTGAATTCACATGGTCAGAAGTTTTCCCAATTCTCTGTTAAGTCCTGAGCATGCACTTCAGAGAGTGAACTAGTGGAACAGGAGCAGTTATCTCTTATTCACCAGGCTAACCATTGGCTATACAATGGTTATAAATCGAAGTCATGATTTATAAAATGGTAATAACAGAGTGCCAAAGAATCAATGCTTTTAAATTGTGGTGGTGAAGACTCTTGAGAGTCCCTTGGACTGCAAGGAGATCAGTCCAGTCAATCCTAAAGGAAATCAGTCCTAAATATACTTTGGCCACCTGATGCAGAGAGCTGACTCACTGGAAAAAATCCTGATGCTGAGAAAGATTGAGGGCAGAAGGAGAAGGGGATGACAGAGGATGAGATGGTTGGATGGCATCATCAATGGAGAAGAACTTGAGCAAACTCTGAGAGATAGTGGAGGATAGGAGCCTGGCGTGCGGCAGTCAAGGTGGTTGCAAAGACTCAGACATAACTTAGCAAATGAACAATAACAGACGTGCAAGAGCCATATACTACTCCTGAGTAGGTACTGGCTTTCAAAGTAATATCCTGATACCCTAAGCCTTTCTACACTTACCCAGCTAAGGATCACTGAAAATGTGTTTGGATTACTTCTTTTGACCCTGCTTTTGGGAAGAGCAGAGCAGGCCCTCACACGCCTCTGTACTGTTTCTCTCTAAGCACTGGTAGTCTTCCTTCGTCTCAGGTTCTTTTTTTATTCTTATCCCTCTGTGTTGTAACTCTCCTTCTGACAACTTAGCTACACCCCTTCTTTTGTCCTCAGAAGGGCCGTGGGACCAGACTCAGGTGGGGCACTCCTTGACTAATGAAAGGCCTGTTCACACATGGCCTGTTGGTAGCATGGGTGCGCATGACCAATGAGAACAAGCAGTGGGGGGTCGGGGGGCTGTGTTTCCAGGGAAATGCCTACGACAATGTGGAAACCCAGGTGACAGCTCTTGTTGCTCTTCCCAGGTGGGTCTCTTCGTGGACTTCTTTGCTCGGCTCTTCACGCAGCTCAAGTTCGGAGTGGTGCAGGCTTGTATCCTTTACAGGGGTCATGGTGTTCCCCAACATCTGTGGTTGCTCACCCTGCTTTCCCATATAGAAATGAGTTTACAGATGTGATCTTTGAAGAGCTACTTATTGGCCACTTGGGTTTAAAGTTTTTCATGATTATCAAAGGACACAGAGGAAGACTCGGATAGAAAGATGCTCATAGTCATGGTAGTAAGACACGAAGCCCAGATGCCTGTTTTTTCTCATCAGTCTGTGAACTGATTGTGGTTCCAAGGAAAATTCCACTAGAATTGTTCATGGAACTTGAAAATTCTCTTCCTAAATTTGTGTGGAATCATAAAGAGCCCAAAGTATCTGAGACAGCTTTGAACAGCAGATGGGACTGGCCATCCTCGATGTCAAGGCTTACATAATTTAAGATATAGTAATTAACGCAGTGTCATATTGCTATAGATGTCAAGGCTTACATAATTTAAGATATAGTAATTAACCCAGTGTCATATTGGTATACAGAGAAGGCAATGGCACCCCACTCCAGTACTCTTGCCTGGAAACTCCCATGGACGAAGAAGCCTGGTAGGCTGTAGTCCATGGGGTCACGAAGAGTCGGACACGACTGAGCGACTTCACTTTCACTTTTTACTTTCATGCATTGGGGAAGGAAATGGCAACCCACTCCAGTGTTCTTGCCTGGAGAACCCAGGGACGGGGGAGCCTGGTGGGCTGCCGTCTATGGGGTCGCACAGAGTCGGGCACAACTGAAGCGACTTAGCAGCAGCAGCAGCATATTGGTGTAAGAATACCCAGTTAGACCAGTGGAAAGTAATAGAGAAGCAGAAACTGGCCCACACACATACAGCAATGCAGTGAGTGACAGAGTTAATATTATAAATCAGTGAGAAAGGATGAGTTTGTTAATTAAAGATGCTGGGAGATTGGTTACCCATCTGGAAAAATACAAAATTAGATTCTTACTTTGTACTATACATTAATTCCAGATGGGTTAAAGATGTAAATAGGCAAAACAAAACTTGAAGAGACTGTGTAACGTCAAGACCAGGGAGTAATTTCTAAGAACTCCAGGAGGCATGAAGATCAATAAACTTCATGATATCAAAGTAAACATTCTGTTTATACACGCACCAAAAAAAAAACCTCAGACAATAAAACCCTGTAAACAAACTGAAAAACAAGTTTACAGTTTAGGAGAAGTTGCTCCCTGTGCATTTAAGAGACAAATAATTAATATCCATAATAGAGGGAGAACTGCAACTCCGTAAGAAAAAAGCCAAAACAGGTCAGTAGAAAGACAGTGCAAAGGATGTGAACAGACAGTTCTCAGAAGAGGAAAATTACCTGTGGGAAAATGCTTACCTCACCACCAGCAGGGAAGTGAAAATTAAATACACAGGAAGGTGCGCTTCCCTGACTCCTGTGTTTGTGTTCTAGGTGTGGCCCTCAGACATGCACAGAGATGTTCATTGCATCTCTATGATTGCAAAACATTGATATCACACCAAATGGGAGAGTGGGACAGTTGTAATTCGGATGGTGTAATTTCATGCAGAAGTTAAAGGAACCAGAGCTTTTAGATCAACGTGGCTAATTCTCAAAAAGTGTTGAGGGAGAGAAGGCAAGGGTAGAAGGTGCATCAAGCGCAATGCCACTGTTTTAATCTCAGAAACACTCAGAACAGTGTGGATGCACATGGACATGTGCCGGGGAGGATGTGCAAGGGTTCAGGTTAGGGGTTTCTTCCAGGAGAGAGGGAGGAAAGCACAAGGGGTTTTGTTGTTGTTTTGAACAGTATCTAGTGTTTTAATTTTCAAAAAGCACCTGGAGCAGATGGGGCTTAACACTGAGATTTGTTAAGGATCTGAGGGTACAGATGTTTGTACGTCTTGTAATGTTTGAAGTATTTCGTGATTTTAAAATGGTTCCTAGTGTAGGAAACAAAGGCTTCTCTGGTGGCTCAATGCCTGCCAATGTAGGAGTTGCGATTTCTATCACTGGGTCGAGAACATCCCCTGGAGAAGGATATGGCGACCCACTCCAGTATTCTTGCCTGGGAAATCCCATGGACGGAGGAGCCCAGCCGGCTATAGTCCATGGGGTCGCGAAAGAGTCAGACATAATGACTGAAAACACCAATGTATGAGACATCTCAGACAGTTGTGTTTTTGTGACGTTTATATGCGGAAAACAGGAAGATGTGCAGGAAGCAGCCCCCATGCTTCAGAGGAAGAGAAACTGCTTCATATCTAGTGGTGGCAGGACCGCTGTGGCTGGCAGGCTCGTTTTCCTTAACCCCATGTCTGCAGCGGTGGAGGAGTGCAGCCAGAAAGGCTGTCTCGCACTGTCCCTCCTGGAATTCTTGGGTTTCAACTTGACCTTTGTCTTCTTTGCAAGCCTTCTTGTCCTAATTGAGGTGAGGTGTCATGGGGGTGAGGCAGTGCGGGTCTTGCCTTCTTGCTCACGAGGTTGTTGGGGACTCCATTTTTCTCCATCTCCATTTCCAAAATGTCAAGACACTGATTTAGTCTTAAGAGTATAGATTCCTGTAGAAAAAGTGATTCTCTTTCACTTAGAGAAGTTTTCTGAAAGTGGTTTCAGCCTCTGGGGAGATTAAAGAGGAACAATCTAGACTAGGAGGTTGCTCCTCAACCTTGGCAGCACATTAGAAGAAACACCTGGGGAACTGTAAAAACACCTTAGAATAACAAATGCTTTAAACCTTAAAGAACTTTAAAAGTGACCAATACCCAGCTTAGACAAATGAGGTGAGAATCTCTGGAAATGGAAGGCGGCATTGATTGTTGAAAAGCCTCCCCTCGCAGGAGTTGTTAAATCACCAGGAACTTGTCAGAAATGCATCAGGCCTACTGAGTGCGGTGCTGTCCAGGGTGAGCCCAGTGGGTTCTGAGTTTCTGAGTATGCCTGCTCTCCCCCTCAGCCAGTGGCAGCCGGTTCTGGGATCCCCGAAATCAAATGCTATCTGAATGGCGTGAAAGTGCCTGGAATCGTGCGTCTCCGGACCCTGCTCTGCAAAGTCTTTGGAGTGCTGTTCAGTGTGGCTGGAGGTAAGGAGGGTCTTTCTTTCCCCCTTTTTTTCTTTTTTAAAAATATTTATTTATTTATTTGGCTATGCCGGGTCTTATTTGTGGTGTGCGAGCGTCCTCAGTCATGTCCAACTCTTTGTGACCCCGTGGACTGTAGCCTCCTCTGTCCCTGGGATTCTCCAAGCAGGGATATTGGAGTGGGTTGCCATTTCCTCCTCCAGGGGATCTTCCCAACCAAGGGATCAAACCCGCATCTCCTACATCTCCTGTGTTAGCAGGCACCATTTCTTTACTGCACCACCTCAGAAGCCCTCTTATTTGCAGCACACAGGATCTTTTTAGTTGAGCTTGGAGTCTTAGCCACTGGACCACCAGGGAAGTCACGAAAGGGTCTTCCTGGCTTTTATCCTTCAAGCGTTCCAGGGGTGAAGATGACAAGAGTCATTATGGGTGTACCTTAAGCAGATTTGGCTTTGAAGGTTCTGCCCTCAAACAGATCTCTGCACTTTTTGTTGATGAGTTAGTTTTTAAATGTAAACGCTGTTAATAAGTTACCATTCAGAGCTGTCTGACCAGTGCACCACTGACTTTCAAAGTAGAGGGACTGTCTAGTTGATTTGTGGAGTTGGCTTTTAGCAAAGTCAGCAAGATTTTTGTACCAGATGGTAAATATTTTAGGCTTTGTGGGCCAAGTGGCAAAAAGGAGCTATTATGTAGGTGCTTAAACTTATATAACCACTTCAAATGTATCCATTCGAGAATGTAAAAAACCATTCTGAGCTCTTGGGCTGTATAAAAATAGGCAGCAAGCCTGTCTTGGCCCACAGGCTACAGTTTCCTGACCCCCAATTTAGATTTTCAAGGTTTCTTTCTCATATTTGATAGGGATTTGACTCACTCTTACTGTTAGCAAGTCGCGTGATCATCTCTGTTTTATAGTTGTCAAGAGAAAGGTCTATGTAACAAAGACTATTCTGTGCTGATAGATTGTCTCACCTTTTTCCACCTGTTCCCAGGGCTCTTTGTGGGGAAGGAAGGCCCCATGATCCACAGTGGAGCAGTAGTGGGGGCTGGCCTCCCACAGGTAAGGGTTGATGGGCTGTGGGGGGCGGATTGGCCTTCAGAGTGGGCCTCCTGGGCAGGGGTGTGTCCGTGGTTAAAACTGGAAAAAAATCCATCAAGAGCACCCTAATGTGGCCTTGGGATCCATTATCAGTTTGGGTTGATGAGAAACTATGAGGTCTGTCTCCCAGCAGAGCAGGTAGCTGGAACTTGGAGGTTGTATTGGGGCCCTGCGGGGTCTTGGGAGCAGAAATGGGACAGAGAGAAAGTTCAAACGAAAGTCGCCCGGTGCTCCTACAGCCATTGCCAAGTGCCTGCACACAGGGTGGCTTGCGGAGCATCCCAAGAGAGGCTGGAAGCCTTGGCTGTGATGGTTTCAGGCAGAGGCCAATGCTGATACCATTGGATGCAGCAAGGGAATAACAGCTGCTGTTCATCAGGTGCCATCTGGGCCAGACTCTCCTGTCCCATCTCCTCTCTTCTTTAAAGCCACTTCAGGGACTTCCCTGGTGAGTCCAGTGGTTAGGACTCTGAGCTTCCACTGCCACGGGCCTGGGTTCCATCCCCAGTCGGGGAACTAAGATCCCACAAGCCGTGTGGCCCAACCAGAAAAAAGCCCCCTCGGGTTTAGTTGTCCTCCTCCTCATCATTCCTAGATGAGGAGCTGAGGCTCAGGGAGGCCAAGGGGCTCACTCAGGACTCCCAGACTCCCCTTCTCACAGGCAGGTCCACAGAGGAAAGTCTCAGTTCCTTGTGAACTGTCACTTGTAGACAGTTTATGTCTCACATTCTAAGGGGAGGTAGTTGCTGTGGTCGTTGTGTTGTCCAGGGGAAGGAGAGAAGTCCCTGTCATCCAGAGCCCATCTTTTGATCTCTCTTGTTACTGCCTCATCTCCTTCACATCATGCACCGGCCTCTAGGAAGTAAGCCGAGAGGCAGGAGGAGGCCAGGCCAGGACGGAGCGGTAGTCTGAGATTTTGTCTGGCAGTCACTTGGCCCTTCCCTGGTGACTGCCCCAAGCAGAGCTCACATTGTCTTCTGTAGCAGCTTTCAGTTCCTCTCCACTCTTCACCCAGCTGTTTTCCCTTTTCCTTTTGGACTTGTTGACTATGTACAAAATGCAGTTTCTGAAGAGCCTAGGGATCCGGGGGCAGGAAAGAAGTTCCTCCCCAAAGTCACTGTTTCAGCAGCTGCTGTCCTGGACTCTCCTCCTCGCGGCCCCTGCCCAGGAGGGTCAAGCTGCGGGGACCCCCAGTGCTGTGGCTTCCTGCAGCCTCGGGCCCCTCCCTGATTCTGTTTTCTCCTGTTCTAGTTTCAGAGCATCTCCTTACGAAAGATCCAGTTTAACTTCCCCTATTTTCGAAGTGACAGGTATGGAAAGTTTAGAATTGGTGTGTTTTAGGTGGGTTTTTTTTTTTTTTTTTTTTTAAAAGCTGTTCGTTTATTGCCACTGAGACCCTGTATTTGCTCTAACCGGGCTTACGGTCTCCCCAGCTTGGGTGGGCTGCATGCAGAACCCGAGCGTCAGGAAAGACCGTGGGCTTTGAATTATTTTTCTGAAAATTAGGAGCACAAGGGGCAAGCAGGCATCACAGCTTCTGTTTTGCCATAACCCAGGGCCTAGAAGCATCTCCGACAACAAAGAATGTGGTCCAAGATCAAAAATATGACCGAGAAAGTCTATTGGCATGTTAGCAAGAATGGAGTTTATTTATTTGGTCCACCGCTTTAGGCTTGGAAGGTCTCTGCACCCTGTGGGATTTGCAGGTGTCACTGATCTGCACACCTGGCAAGGCCCTTGCAGTCAGGGGCCCACACCCAGGTTGGGGTCCACCTTCTCACCTTCCTGCCGGGCACTGTCACCTGTCCTTCTGCATGCAGCCACACTTGGCTATTTTCTCTGATGTTGGGCTTTCTGGAAGGAAGGTCTAGGGAGCTGGTGGCTCAGTGGTGACACCGGAAATCTTCGACCTGCCTTCTGAGAGTTCATGCTCGGAATTGACTGACGTCAGAGAGCCCCCCAGCTGGCGGAGTTCCAATGGGGGAGAGCATCTGGCTGGTTAGTGAAAACTGTGTTCGCTGCTGAGTTGCCTCAGCAGAGACCTGCCCTTTGTGAGCCCTGACTGGTGACTGTTCATGGGTCTCGAGATACTAGAATGTCGGTGCATAAGAAAGTGAGAAAACTGCCCTTTGCCGCCTGAGCACTGTTTCTCAGATAAACCATCTCTCTCTCCACCCTTCAGAGACAAGCGGGACTTTGTATCAGCAGGGGCAGCCGCCGGAGTTGCTGCGGCTTTTGGGGCTCCCATTGGGGGCACCCTGTTCAGTCTGGAGGAGGGTTCATCCTTCTGGAACCAAGGGCTCACATGGAGAGTGGTAAGGAGGACCTTCCCCAAGCTTAACCATCCACCCGCACCCCAGGTTTCATCTGGACAACTCTTACTCAATACATTTACCGGTAGTTTTTTTTTCTCCTCTTTCGCTGTTTACCACAGACATACTTTATATACAGTCACAAATGTCTGAAAATAAAAGGAGCAGAAAAGGTAGACCATGCCATCGCTAACCAAAATAAGGCTATTGTAGGTGGTTCTGTGGTAAAGAATCCACCTGCCAGTGCAGGAGACTTGGATTCAATCCCTGGGTCAGGAAGACCCTCTGGAGAAGGAAATGGCACCCCACTCCAGTATTCTTGCCTGGGAAATCCCATAGACAGGGGAGCCTGATGGGCTGCAGCCCATGGGGTTGCAAAAGAGTCACACAACTGAGCAACTCAACAACAAAAAGTAGTTTATCAGTGTTAAAGGAGACTTTGAGACAAGGGGAATTACCAAAGTGAATAAGGGATGTATCACAGTGGTAAAAGGCTTGATTTAGTGGATAGTTTTAAGTTAACCTGTAGTTTTGATGAGGCCAGGAGAGCTGACTTCCTTTGCTCTAGATGCCCATAACCTCCTATGGACTGTTCGCTATTTCCCATATTAACGTCCTTCCCCTCCCCAGTGAGACGTTACCCTCTCATGACAAACTATCTGACTGGAAAGGTGAGACCAGCTGTGGTCCTGACTGAGCTCCCGTCTGCTCACTCGGGGAGCGCGTTCTTCCTCTGGTGTTTACTATTCTCTTTTAGCACAGGGTCTGGTGCATCATAGACTTTAAATAGTCCTTCACAAAAGGCTGAATGGAAACTGCTAATAGCCAGATTTCCAGCTTTTCACATTTGAGGTGAATTTACGGCTGTGGTCACCAGAGCCCCATGTCCAGACCTGGAGTTGGAGGTCTCTGTGTGGAGCAGTAGGTTTATGGGGACGCATCTGGGAGGAGGTAGGACTTGCCGCTATCAGCTGTTTTTGTTTTTATCACCTGTTTCCCAGCTCTTCTGCTCCATGTCTGCTACCTTCACCCTCAACTTCTTTCGTTCTGGAATTCAGTTTGGAAGTTGGGGTTCCTTCCAGCTCCCTGGGCTGCTGAACTTCGGCGAGTTTAAGGTATGTTTTGTCCTTGCCCTCAGAATTTCTTTCTTGACCCGTGACAGTTGCTCTTAAGTCAAGT
Source organism: Giraffa tippelskirchi (assembly GCF_054371585.1). Lineage (NCBI taxonomy): Eukaryota > Metazoa > Chordata > Mammalia > Artiodactyla > Giraffidae > Giraffa > Giraffa tippelskirchi. The sequence continues at coordinate 37,521,655 of NC_137279.1, forward strand.
ATCAGAGAGAAGCTGGCAGAGAGGTAGGTGCGCCTGGGCCCTGTAGTCTCCTGCATGCATGTGCTCAGTGTGGGCAGGATTCCAGCTCCGCTTCGGCTCTCTCGTCTCTGTCTTCTCTGCTCCTGCCCCTTCCTGTTCTCACGGGCACTCTGGTTTTTCTCTCTCCCTCCCCTGCCCTTTCTCTCAGTGCTCTGACTCTGATAAAAAATGTCATCTCTGGACAGCTATGGACTTGGGTTTCTTCGTCGCGATGGGGGTCATTGGGGGCCTCCTGGGAGCCACGTTCAACTGTCTGAACAAGAGGCTTGCAAAGTACCGTATGCGAAACGTGCACCCGAAACCTAAGCTCGTCAGGTACCCTCGCAGTCGCCTCCCCCGCCTGCTGCGGCTCCCTGGCCCCGTGTGGACCAGGCCATCTCTCCCGAGGAATAGACTCCACTTCCCACGCCAGCTTCCAGGTCACGTCCAAGACTGAGAACATAAATGTGTTTATCATACAGGCCAAGAGACTGCAGCTGAGCTTAACTTCTATCAGAGCCACTCTGGCTCCCGGCCTGTCTGGACTTGGCCACGGGGACACATGGCAGAGTCAGTATCGGCCCCGCCGAGGGGCACGCTGTCATGAGACTCTTACCCTGGGACTTAAAGTGGGAGACCTTTCATTCCTCGGAGAGAGATGATGTTGCCGCAGCAGCCCTCGCCACTGGCCACCCATACAGATTTGTACATAGAGATTGCTGGAACACAGCAAGTCGCTGATACATTCTGCACGTGTGCTGACTGCCCAGGGGCAGCTGTGCGTGCTCTGGGGGCAGGGAGGGCTAGGGGTAGGCAGTTTCGAGTTCCCAAGACCATGTAGCTTTTTATCCACTCTTAACAGCTGTGCTTTGCCTCCTAGAGTCTTGGAGAGCCTCTTGGTGTCCCTGGTGACCACCATGGTGGTGTTTGTGGCCTCCATGGTGTTGGGAGAATGCCGCCAGATGTCTTCTGCGGCTCAAATTGGGAATGACTCCATCCCGCTCCAGGTAACCCCCATGCATCTGCTGCCCTTGTCCTATGTCCACAAAGATGAAGCATCCAGAATGTATGACGTGCCTCTGTTTAGAGCCAGTGGATGTGTTGGTCCACTGTTCCACACCTGAGTCAGTTGGTGGGGGGATGGGGGTGAGGCTGGGGTTCGTGGCTGTCATTTTACCTAAGAGAGGATGTTCACCAAACTGGCTCTTTTTCACTTCTGTGAACAGTCCTGGTCATCATAGAGAGGACTCCTCTCTCTCTCCCCTGACCCCTACTCTGTTGAACAAGACTGATCAGAAACAGATGCTCAAGACATTGACTGCTTCTCCTCTGAGCCTCAGTTTACTCTTCTACCCCCCACCCCTGAAAGGTCCCCAACAGCCTGCCCATCGGGGTAGGAGAGGCACCCTTAAGAAAGGAGAAAGGAACACCTCCCTCGGGGTGCACAGTGGTCCTGGTTCTGCCTGTATCTTCTGGTTTGAATGGGTTTAGGTCATTTCCTGGCACACTTCCTCTTTGCATTTTTCTCTCCTTTCTCAGGAGTGAGTGATATTTTCTAGAAGCTTTCCTGCAGAAGAGTAGGGTCAGTGTGGTAGGCATTGGAGCTTACTTTACAATGTGTGTTGGGTCTGAGAGTGGACCCTAAGGTGGAGACTGGAGGTTCTCTCAGTACATGTCTTAATGGCCCCTGGGGAGCTACTTGAGTCCCTCCAAGCCCCTTTGGGTCTTGAACGGCTGCCTCTTCCGTGTCCCCAGGAACACTAAATGGCTAGAATGTACTCAATCAACTCAATCAGAGGTCAGCAACTGTGGTCCATGGACCACATCTGGCCCTTGGCAACTGCTTGTTATTGTATAGTCCCCGAGCTAAAAATTGTGTTTACAGTTCTAAGGGTTGGGAAAAGAAAGCCAGAAAAACATGCACTAGAGACTGTATGTGGCTTGTGAAGCCTAAAATATTTACTCTCTGGCTCTTCACAGGAAAAATCTGTTGATCCTGTTACTGGTTATTCCCCACGGCCACCTTGTTACCAGGCCAATACTTTCAGTGTGTGTTCTAAGGAGCATTTATATACATGATTCGGAAGCAAACAAACAGAAACAGATTCTAAGGTCAGATGACATAACCAGGGCTAAGTAGGTTTCTTGAACATAGGACTTCTCAGGGCCTTTAAAGTTCCAGTAAGTGTTAGGAATATTTGGCGTGTTTTTTGTGTACCAGGTGTTCCACTAGCACTGTAAGTACATGACCTCACTTAGTTTTTACCACGGCCACTCTGGCTAGTATTGTCCCCACTTGACAGATGAGAAAAGTGAGGCAAACTGAGGTCTTGCCCAAGGCTACTCAGCTAGTAATAGGTAGCCTGAGATAGGTGTTATTCCCATGTTATAGATGAGGAAACGGAAGCTTCACGAAATAGAGTACCTTTCCTTAGGTCACAAGAGGGTGACAGGATGCCAGTCAGGTCTGTCTGATCATGGAGCCTGTTCCCTGCTCGTCGCAGATGCACTGATTTCTAGCAAGTGCAGTGATGCTCCTCTATGCACTTGACCATACAACTCTTTCCAGAGAGCCTTCACGCTGTGTTCCTCCAGACCTAAGTTAGGGAAACATCGCGTTGTTGGTTATTAAGCTGTTTCCTCAGCTTGTCCACCCTCGACAGCTGTGCACACACGTCCCGGTTGCCTAGTCCTCCCTGCCAGGTTCTGCCCATAGGGGGCGCTCCCGTTTCCTGCAGCAGCCTTCGTCTGGCTGTGTTGCCTCGTAGGATTATACTAACCCATGGCCTGCTATCGTTACAGTGTCCACGTAAGGCATCTTTACAGTGTCACTGATGGAATGGAATCCAGGAACAATCCTTCTCCTCAGTTAGCTTTGTAGTAACACCCATTAGTTGTTTGCCCAGGAACAGGTATGAGGTTCACCCCCTGTGCCGCTGAACCCCAGCAACCAGAAAACAAACACCCCTCTGATGAGTCTAGCAGTGCCAGGCTCTCATCTGCTCACACAAGATGATGAAGGGGGTAAGAGGACTGGGATGTGAAGAAATCCCATCTTTTCCTGACTTGGGTTTTGTTCAGCCAGGTGAGGGATGGGCAACCAGGAGCAAGATGTCTGCATTAGGTCTCATATACACAGGTTTCTTCTTCAGCAAACTCGGTGCAGAGGCTTTTTCCACTTGGAACAAAGCTGGGCTTAGGTCAGGCAGTGCCCTGGACTCTCCTCTGCAGACACCTGACCACTCTGGGCCTCTTGTCGGGCCTCTACCTCGTCCTCCATGGTCCATGGTCCCCGGGGTCCAGGCTTCCCCCAGTGCCTCTGACAGAAGTAGCACTGAGCCAGACCCACAGTGAATCATGAGTGTAGTTAGATTTTTGTTGCAAATGTGCATGAATAAGTGCCCTCATCCTGTTTCTTTCTCAAAATGTGAGGAATACAGTATCACAGTTGGCTGCTCTTGGATCTCGATCTATTTTTGCTACCTGTTTTATTATGAGTAAAGCTTGCATGCCAGGTTTGCTGCACCCTCACTGGAGACGTCCCACTTGAAATCTCAAGTGCCCTGGTCAGGGACCTGTGTTTGACTTTTTGATTCTTGCTTCTCAGGTCACATCAGAAGATGTGAATTCAAGTATCAAGACCTTTTTTTGTCCCAACGAGACGTACAATGACATGGCCACCCTCTTCTTCAATCCCCAGGAGTCTGCCATCCTTCAGCTTTTCCACCAGGATAGTGAGTCTCGGGAGTTGGGCTTTGGGGCAGGAACAAATGATTATTTATCTGCCTCTTCTGTTTACCCTCAAATACAGCTGGGCTTACCCCTAATTTTGAGCAAGAACAGGGCTTTTTGTTGGTGACATCACCCCAGACAAAGATGGGGTTTCTGCCTCCAGCACTGGAGGTGAACTGGACAGGATACAGTAGGACCTGGTGGGAGCCGGGTAGTCTAGGAGGCCTTGGTAAGCATCTTAGTGGGACTCAGGTCAGTCTGCTCTTGCTTCGCAGGTACATTTAGCCCCGTCACTTTGGCCTTGTTCTTCATCCTGTATTTCTCACTTGCATGTTGGACTTACGGCATTTCTGTTCCGAGTGGCCTTTTCGTGCCTTCTCTGCTGTGTGGAGCTGCTTTTGGACGTTTAGTTGCCAATGTCCTCAAAAGGTACTCTGTGCATGTGTGTGTGTGTGTGCACATATGCACATGTGTGGAAATCATAGCTTCCCACCCAACCCCTCAGGCTTCCCTGGAGGCCCAGCAGTAAAGAATCCACCTGCAATGTAGGAGACCTGGGTTTGATCCCTGGGTTGGGAAGCTCCCCTAGAGAAGGAAATGGCAACCCACTCCAGTATTCTCACCTGAGAAATCCCATGGACAGAGGCGCCTGGCAGGCCATAGTCTGTAGGATTGCAAGAGTCTGACATGTCTTAGTGACTAAACTACCCTCACCCTGCCACACAATGGATGATTCAGAGCCGTGTTCTTGGTCTCTTTCTTCACCAGCTACATTGGATTGGGCCATATCTACTCTGGAACTTTTGCCCTGATTGGTGCCGCAGCTTTCTTGGGTGGGGTCGTCCGCATGACCATCAGTCTCACGGTCATCCTGATTGAGTCTACCAACGAGATCACTTATGGCCTTCCCATTATGATCACCCTGATGGTGAGCACACCCCTTCTAGGCCTCGTTCAGATTCAGGGCCCAGTTCCCCCAACAGCAGCCTATTTTCAAGCCTTTCCTTTGTATTTCAGGTGGCCAAATGGACAGGGGACTTTTTCAATAAAGGCATTTATGACATCCACGTGGGCCTGCGAGGTGTGCCACTGCTAGAATGGGAGACAGAGGTGGAAATGGACAAGTAAGGCCAGGATTTCTCTTTGTGTCCTAGTTCCAGAATTTACGAGGTCTAGGGCCCAGGAACATTTGTATTAGGGAATGGTAGTCCAGATTCTTGGGTTGGAAGAAGATAGGTAACCTTCTGTCCCCAAGTGTTTTCAGGAGAGTGGAGTGGCCCTGTGGGCTGGAGGCTGGGGCGGGCAGGGCCGCTTCGTGGACTATTCAGCCGCTGTGGCATTCTGGTGAAACAGGAAGTGTTATGATTGAATGTTTAAGCGTCCGATGCTTGTGAGTCAGAGCAAGCTGCCTCGTGTGCCCAGTGAAGAGTTGTCTTATCAGTGGTGACTCCTCTGGGCATAAACACCAGCTTATCCATCAGGCCTCTCATGTCTGGAATCATGCAAGATGCTTAAAGTCTGTCCCGTAGGAGTCAGCCAGCTTCCAGAAAGGGCCAGCCAGTCATACTTTCCAACATCGCAGGCCATGCGGTCTTTATCACAACTATCCAGCTCTACCATTTTAGTGCAGAAGTAGCCATGGACAACATGTAAATGAGCAAGCGTAACCAGATTTTACCTGTGGGTGATGGTTGCCATCCCTGGTCTAAAGGGACACCCAAAGATTTTCATTTTAATTCCTGTGTCATTAGCAGTTCAATGGTGATACATGGCACGTGCCATGGGGTGCTGAGGAGGGATGGCTGAAACCCTGGGCAAGCGGATGGGGTTTATGGTGAGGGAGCATTTGTATTGAGATGAGGGTCTTGGCCCACCCACCTGACAAGGCAGGGAAGAGCATATTCCGGGCATGGGGAACCAGCACGTATGAAGGGGATGGGAATACCAAGGAGCACATGTGTTCAAGGATCGGCTGGAGGTGGTTCAGAAGAGGGGCCCTGGTGGTCCAGGCAGTACGGAGAGGGAGCACAGCCATGTCACGGCTGCTCCCAGTGCCAAGGGCTCTGTTGTGAGGCTGGACCACTTCCCTCCCTCCCCCAGACTGCGAGCCAGCGACATCATGGAGCCCAACCTCACCTATGTCTACCCACACACCCGCATCCAGTCCCTGGTCAGCATCCTACGCACCACCGTCCACCACGCCTTCCCGGTGGTCACAGAGAACCGGGGCAACGAGAGGGAGTTCATGAAGGGCAACCAGCTCATCAGTAACAACATCAAATTCAAGGTAAAGGAAGTGGCCCTGGAGGAGGGGTGAACTGTGGACAAGTGGTTCGCTGACACTCACAATGACCCAGGCTTGTTGCACCCTGTGGATGAGGTGGCCCTGGTTGGCTCTTGTAAAAGCACCCTTGTCATTGTACGTGTCAGTAAGGACTAGATAGTGAGTAAGGACTTCGTTAGGCCATCAGGATGTGTGTTCATTCTCACTTCAGCAAGCTTGTGAATAAGTGGTGGTTTTAATCAGCCCACCAGGCTCCTCAGTCCATGGGATTTTCCAGGCAAGAATACTGGAGTGGGTAGCCATTCCCTTCTCCAGGGGATCTTCCTGACCCAGGTATCGAACCCGGCTCTCCTGCATTGCAGGCAGATTCTTTACCGTCTGAGTCACCAGGGAAGCCCAGTTTTAATCAGCAGTGGTTAGCATTCAGTACAGGTTGTCCCAGAGAGAGTTCTGACTTGGCAGCAGTGGACTTTAACCTACTTAGAAAGAAGTCCGTAGGAAGCTGCAGGATGGACAGGGAAGCTGAGGAACCAGGCGCGGTGCACCCAGGGTGAGCAGGTGGCTGGCAGCTCCTCTGTGGGTACCAGGAGGCATCGAGGGAGGGTCCTGCTGCCTCACTTGGGCTGCGTGCCCACCCTTGGCTTTGGAAGCTGGAGGCACATCAATTGACGGGCCTGCAGAGGTAGGACGTGGGAGTGCTGCCTTGCTGTACCCACATCAGAGGAGTCGGGGCGTGGGGCCAGCAGAAACCTTGGGCTCTGAGAGGCTCCTTGAATCACGAGTCCCTGAGCCACCATGCAGGTTTCTTGCCATTCTGGCGTGGGCCTGTGCCTTTTGACCCTCAGGGTCATCCACCTCCTCCCCTGAGTGGATGCTGGCCTGCCCTCTAGCAGGCTCCGTCATCGCCGCCCCCTCCCATCCCCAGAAGTCCAGCATCCTCACCCGCGCCGGCGAGCAGCGCCGACGGAGCCAGTCCATGAAGTCCTACCCATCTAGCGAGCTGCGCAACATGTGCGATGAGCACGTGACCTCCGAGGAGCCAGGCGAGAAGGAGGACCTGCTGCAGCAGATGCTGGAGCGGAGGTGAGGGGGCCCCTCGTCCGGGGCCATCCCTGGGACTGCGGGTGGGGCTCAGGGCCGTGGACGGGACGCGGTCCTGCTGAGGGTGTCCTAGGCAGCATCTGGTTTTTGTATAACAGATACACTCCCTACCCCAACCTATACCCTGACCAGTCCCCGAGCGAAGACTGGACCATGGAGGAACGCTTCCGCCCGCTGACCTTCCATGGCCTGATCCTGCGCTCGCAGCTCGTCACCCTGCTCGTCCGAGGAGTCTGTTACTCTGAAAGCCAGTCGGTGAGTCTCCTTTCTTGTCCACACCGGGCCTCTGGGAAGCACGAGGACGCTCGGAACATGGTCCCCGTACCTGCTGTCGAGCGGTGTGTGCAATCCCTGCTGCCCCGGCGCTGAGCAGGGCTCAGAGTCCCTCCAGGGCCTTGCCCCTTAGTCTCTGCACCTCTTGCTAAGTGTCCTTCTGGCCAGTAGGCTTTTAATATAATTTCTACACTTTAATTTCTGCCATGTAGGGACTTTGTTACATGTGTTATCCAAAGAAATACCTTTGTTCTCGTTCATTCCCCTCTAGTCTTTTTTTCTCTTTGGTTTTTGTGTGTTCAAAGTGATCTGTATAGTGACCTGCAACACACTTCACCCCTTCAGATGGAGCCTGAAAAAAGGAGACTAAAAAACTCACTCAGAGACCTAGTTCCCAAACTAATACTCCTTTGGGTCTTGCCTGTGGGCAGCCAGCCTGAGGTCACCTGTAGTCTGACTAGCCTGCAGAAGAGCAGCTTACATGGGCAGGACAGGAAGGACCATAGATGGAGTGGCTTGGGCTTGGGAGTATGCCCTGTGGGAGGCCCAACCCCACTGGAATGGCCCAAAGGATGAGAGTTGGAGGAATGAAGCAGGCCAGACTACACAGGGCCTTGCCTGCAGACAGAAGCCACCAGTGCTGGCCTGAGGAAGCCCTGGGGGTCAGCGGTGGACAGCAAAGACTGTGGGCGAGGGGAGTGAAGGGGAGGAAGGTTGGGGAGGAGCAGTGGCCTGAGAGCTGATGGTGGTGGCCTCGGTGCCCTGTGACGGTCAGCGGCCTTGAGAGCTGAGGGCAAGTCCAGAAGACTCAGGATGCAGAAATAGTGGCAAAGCTCCCTTGTGACTTTTCTGGGCTGACTTTCCTGGGGCTGATGTTTCCAGTCGCCACAAACTGGGCAAAATCCCACAGGCGGGCCCCTCAGACTCAACCTGCTTCAGATGCTTCCAGCAACAGCAGTGTGTCCTTGCTTGGTTTTCAAGGCCCTGGGACAGAATGCCCGGTCGGCCGGGCTGTGCTTCCTCTGAAGGCTTCAGGAAAGGATTTTTGCCACCCTCATTTGTGGTGGGTGCCCTCGGCCTGCCCTGGCTGGAGGCACATCGCTCGAGTCTGCCTCCTTGTCTCCCGGTCCTCCCTCTGTGTCCTCTCCTCTTTTAGCAGGACACCAGTCCCTGGGTTTGGAGCCCACCCTCCTCCATGTGACCTCATCTTACCTTGACTACATCCACAAAGGCCTTGTTTCCAAGAAGGCCATATTCACAGGTTCTAGGCGTTAGAATGCAGACGAATCTTTTAGGGGACCCAGTCACCCCAGCTACAGCTACTATTAGCACTTTTCTCATTGAAACTCTAGAATAGCTCACATCCGTTCTACAGATGAAAGGGACATTCAGAGAAGTTAGGAGACCAGCCCAGGGGACACAGCTAGGGAATTGGCCGAGAAATGGCTTTGGAGCAGGAGGTCTCACTCCAGAGCACCTGTCCTGGCCCTTCGCTGCCCTCCTGGCTCTCAGACATTGAGGGAGGGTCCCCTAAACTTGGCCCCGCCAGTGGCCACATCCGGTGTGAGGACAGTGTCTGGGTTGGGATTGCAGAGCGCCAGCCAGCCACGCCTCTCCTATGCCGAGATGGCCGAGGATTACCCGAGGTACCCCGACATCCACGACCTGGACCTGACCCTGCTGAACCCGCGCATGATCGTGGTAAGCAGGGCTTCCCTGGGGGCCGGGGCTGGGTGAGGAGGCTGAGGGCCCATCCTACATGGCCCGCTCCTCGTCTGCGTAGCCAGCGTCACATCCTGGGCGGGCAGGACTGGCCGCGGGTCACCGTGTTGTCTCCCCCACAGGACGTCACCCCATACATGAACCCCGCACCCTTCACTGTTTCGCCCAACACCCACGTCTCCCAAGTGTTCAACTTGTTCAGGACGATGGGCCTGCGGCATCTGCCAGTGGTGAACGCGGTGGGCGAGGTGAGTTAGAAACTGTGAGGCTGTGCCTCCTGGAGAGGAGCCTCTAAGCTCAGCGCTGTAGGAGGAGCAGCAGAACCCCACAGGGGGGCCCCTCAAACTTAACCTGCTCCGCACTCCCCCAGCAGGAGTGAGGGGCGGAGGGGTGGGCGGGAGAGAAGCAGCTTCGGAAACCTTCCCCTTTTGCCTCCTGGGTGTTTCCTACATGCTGTCTCCTGTGTGGCTGGCAGGTGGAGCCAGTGTCGCACTGGTCTTCCTTTCTGTGGAACTGAAAAGCTTAGGCCTGGAGCTTCCCTGGGGGCTCGGTGGTAAAGGATCCGTCTGCCAATGCAGGCAACGTGAGTTCAATCCCTGGGTCGGACAGATCCCCTGGAGAAGGAAATGGCAACCCACTCCAGTATTCTTGCCTGGAGAATTCCATGGACAGAGGAGCCTGGCAGGCTATAGTCCATGGACTAATAAAAGAGTCGGACACAGCTTAGCAACTAAACAACAAACCTCTCTGTATCCTAAAATCTTCCTCTTCTCGTTGGACTTGGTGGTGCCTTCTTATGGGAAGGGGATCAGTTCCCTACCTGTTATGGGAATTTGTAACACTAAATGAGAGAATTTCAGGCAAACTACTCAAGAGAATGTTAAAAGATAAACTACCTAGTTGTTATTACAGATTTTTCCATTTTTTTCTTCGTAGAACTTCATTTTTTTTCTTACTATAGCAACATTGGTATTTGATTGTGGAAAACTGAAACAATAGATAAACAAAAAAAAAAGACACGTCTAGCCCTTATCTCTATAGCGGCAGCCATGTTAACTTTTTAAAGTATCTCTTGTTTTTTCCTCTCCATCTAGGAGTAAGAGACATTATATGTCAAGTTTCAGTGAAAATGTTACCATTGCCTGTACTGTTTAATATCTTTATTTTTCAGTGAATCTGTGGGAAATGACTTTCCATGGCAAAAAGTATTCATTTAGGACATTTTAATGGCTCAAGAGCATTCTGTTGCACAGCTGCCTGGTCACTTACTCAGTTCTCTGTGGTGGAATATTTAGTTAAATTTCACTGTGAAAGTGAAAACGTGAGTGTGTTATTCACTCAGTCGTGTCCGACACTTTGTGACCCCATGGACTGTAGCCTGCCAGGCTCCTCTGTCCATGGCATTTACCAGGCAAGAATACTGGAGTGGATTGCTATTTCCTTCTCCAGGGGATCTTCCCGACCCAGGGGGTCACACCCAGGTCTCCTGCCCTGCGTCTCCCGCATTGCAGGCAGATCTTTTTTTTTACAGTCACTGTAATGGTCACCTTTCTGAGGCTTTCAGTCAGTGCCCCCTAGCTGCCTTGCAGGAAATGACGCCTCTCCAAAGTGAGGGTCACCCAGCAGAACCCCGATAGCACGCATGCCCTTACATGTGTTTCGTGGCTGGAGGTGGAATCGTGTTCCTTGGAACACAGCTGCGTTGACAGTTCTGGGACGTGAGTCACTGCAGTGACTGTGGGAACCCCCTGGTTCTCTGGACTCTCTTGCTCTGCTGAGCTTCAGTCTCTGGATTGGGGAGGAGGGTGAGTTCCCTACACAGAGCAGTTCTCTGGACACCAGCTGGGTGTCCTCAACTCAGTTCAGTCCTGACACTGTCTGCTTGGGGATGGCATCATGTCCCTCAGGTGAAGGGCTCAGCCCCACAAGACTGTTCACCCCACCCCCCTTCCCCACCTCAGTTCTCAATCCAAAGTCCAGGTTGTCACTTGTGCTCCTGACTGGCCATAAATAGGAGGTTCCCATGATCCCCTGCTCACAGAATTCAGAGAAACAGTTACTCATATTCTTTCATTTATTTCTTTCTTTCGTTTATTTATTTTATTTCTTTCATTTATTTATTTTATTTCTTTCATTTATTTATTTATTTTATTTTATTTGTTTCTTTCATTTATTTCTTTTATTTATTTACTCATTCATTCATTCACTTATTATTTATTTATTTATTGGTTGTGCTGGGTCTTTGTTGCTGCACAGGCTTTTCTCTGTTTGTGGTGATCGGGGGGCTACTCTCTAGTTGGGGTGCGTGGGCTTCTCATTACAGTGGCTTCTCATGCAGAATACAGGCTCTAGGCAGGTGGGCTCTAGAGCACACTCTCAGTGGTTGTGGCTCACGGGCTTAGCTGATCCATGGCATGTGGGATCTTCCCAGACCAGGGATTAAACCCACGTCTCCTGCACTAGCAGGCAGATTCTTTACCACGGAGCCACCAGGGAAGCCCTCCCTCATATTCTTTTATAATAGATTGTAGTCAATAACCTGGAATGGGCAGATGGAAGAGATACACAGGGCAGGGGATGGGGGAAGGGAGGCTGAGCCCTACCTCTTCTGGCAGGCTGGGCACCCTGCTATCACCTCGCAGGTTCACCAGCCTGGACGCCCTCCAAACCTTGTGGTTCAGGTTTAATAGAGGCTTCATGACACAGGTGTGGTTGATTTCATCTGTGGCCATTGGCAATGGATTCAACATTTCCCACCGCCCCCCACCCTCGCCCCACCGAGGAGGTAGGGCTGACAACTCCAATCCTTTAGTCATACACTTGGTTCCCTGGAAAACCAGCCTCCATCCTTAAAGGCTTCCCAGAAGTGACATCATTAGCATAAACTCAGGTGTGGTTGAAAGGGGCTTGTTACGAATAACAAGATACTCTTATTATTCACCACTTAGGAAGTGCTGAGTTTTTAAGAGCTTTGTGCCAGAAACTAGGGTGATGACCAAATATATTTTTCTTACTATAAATCCAATATCACAGTGACTCAGGTAGTTCTGAATGATGAAGCTGGCTGGGTGTGGTGGCTGTGAAGCTACAGAGCGTGAGCTCTGCTTAAGACATTCGTGTCCAGATTCCAGCTGGCCCAGCTCAAATCTCTGCGGCTGAATTCGTCCCATTGGTCTCCAGCTGGAGATCCCCAGCTTTCACTGTATCTTGTTTCCATCTAGAAATGAGGTGCCCTTTGGAACGAACGTCCTGATCATGTTGTCAGGTTCGCCCCGGTCCTTCCGGGACCTGATTCTGGCCCTGCCGCCTGAAACAGGCTGGGCAAGCTCTTTTCACTCCGGTCAGTCAGATCTCGTCCCAGTGGGTTTCACTCTGCAGGTGACTTGGGTCTTTTCTTCCTGGTCCTAGATCGTGGGGGTCATCACACGACACAACCTGACGCACGAGTTTCTGCAGGCCCGGCTACGGCAGCACTACCAGACCCTCTGACAGCCGGGCTCAGCCTCACCGCTGCGCACCGGCTGTCCTCTCCAGAAGGCACCTTGGGGGGCAGCAGCTCGGGCTCCGCCACCACGGCTGGCACAGAAGATCCCCAGTCACCCACTCGCTTGGAAAGCCTACAGTCATCGAACACTTTGCCGTCAGAGATCCTGGGGGTGGTATGGGACCATCAGAGCCTAGACTTGTCTGACTGCTCAGCAAGTATCTTTCCGTTTTCTGCTCCATGCGTTCCTCCACCCAGTGCTGACCCAGGCCCCAGCCCCCCTCCCCGCTAGCACCAGGACCAGAGGGGAGTCAGGCCTCGCCCGCTGGAGGGTGACCCTCAGAGCAGGTGGCCCGCCTCCTCTTTACCACTTTCCTAGGGAACCCAGCTGTTGCCTTAAAGCATCATGGGAGGGGCTTTGGCCAAGGCAAACACTGGGGTGGGGGGAGATTTGCCAGTTGCAGAATTCAGTGAATGGGGAATTAGCCCCTGAGAAAACCACCTATGTTTCAGAGAGCACCCCCCCCCCATTCATTGGGACTCAAGTTGACACCTTCACTAGTTCATTTTAAGGGAAGTTGTTCTTTTGGGTGTGAGGTGGGGCCCCTGTGGTGTGAACCTCCCTGGAACCACCAGCTCCAGAAGCACAAAGCGTTCAAATTTTGCTCATGGTCTCTGAACTTTATGATGAAGCTGACAACAGAGTCAGATTTCCACCTGCCCCAGCTTCGAGCATTTTGGCACTCTCTCTAGTTTCCCGATTACCCATGGTCTCCTTGTGCCATGTTTTCACCCTGGTCCTTCTCCTCCCCATCAAATTACTAAACTTCCCTCAAGTTCTACCTGCCTCTTCGTGGTGAAGCAGCCACAGCCCAGAGGACCTTGCATCACCCCTAAAAGCAGGGCTCCCTTAGATAAAACTGCTTCACTTGACCCTGGGGAACAGTGCTGTTATTCATAAGACTGGAGGGAGTGAATCCTGAACCAGGAATGCGGACAGGTCCGTGCTGTGGCTGAGAAAGCCAGAATGTGACCGCATAGCAGGTGTTAATTCGAGGAAGAGGGTGTCTGCCCTTCATAAGCATCTTGCACTTGCCTGCTGCTGGCTGTCCCCACCCTCCCAAGGGTCTCAGCAGCAGCAACCTCAGGAGGGGTTAGCAGTGGGTAGGGGGAGGTGCTTTCTGCCAGCTCACGCCCCAAGGTTTTAGCGTCAGACATAGGAAGCCTCCCTCTCTGTTTCTGTGACTCAGTTTCCCTCCTGGCTGATTGGTCATCTCTGAACAGGCACCCAGAATGAGCATCTGGGTGTCAGGCATTTGCACTTAACTTTCCTCTTTGTTCTCTCTACATCAGCAGCATCTTTTTTTTTTAATTGGAAGATAATTGCTTTATAATGTGTCAGTCTCTGCTGTACAACAGCTCGAATCAGTCATAATTACATACATATACACACACCCCCCTCTCATTAGACAGCCCCACAGCAGATGTGTTTGGAGACTCAAGATGGCATTTGTTTGCATTTAGTTAGTTGTTCCTGTTTTTTTTTTTAAATCATGGAAGTTGCCAGAGGGCATCAACACCAGGCCCCAGCAAGGCTCTTCTCTCCCCTGAGCCTCCCAGCTTTGTTGCCAAGACTGCCGTTCAGCCTGGGGACAAGTGCCCGCCCTGCTTTGCCATCTCCAGTCTTGTGCTCCACACACTCTAGGGAACAACACCTGTGACATCGTCCCCAGTGACTAGGGCCCCTCTCTTCTTCCCGTTTTCTCATCTCTTTGATCAACATGACTTGGACGTATAAATTTTTTGACTCCCTTGGGTGCACTTATGAAACACAGATGAACATTCCCGTAAGCAGTTGAGGAACTCACCAGAACCAAAAGAGCAAGCCCTCCTAAGTGTGATGGGTGTTCAGCCAGCTGCCACAGTTTTCAGGCAGCATCTGAAACTGGAACCTGCTCCCCTCTTGCTGCCACTCTCCCGTTCCTGAAATTGGCAGGACTGAGGTCCTCCCACCTTCAGGGGGCGGGATCACACTGCTGGCTTGGAGGCCACCCTGGATGAGTGTTGTTGAAATTTATTCCTCCCGCACACCGTGTTGTGTGTGAGTCACCTGATATTTTGTTCCCATCGGTGCAGCCCAGAGATAGACAGCAGAATGCAGACACCTCCCTCCCCCTGAACAGATGCATCAGACCCAAACCCAGCCCCTCTGGAATGGCACGTCATTTTCTGTCCTCTCCTGGCATCTGCCCTTTCCAGACAAGCCCAAAGACTACCACAGCTCCACTTGTAACACAGTTAACTGTCAGTCTCATTCCTTTGATTTCTGTTAGTTAGAAACCTGCATTTCAACATCTTGCCTGTTTCCAGCACGGTCACCTCCCAGGGATGTGGCCCCTCGATAGATTCTTAGGAGCCACGCCTGGGATTGGCTAGAGGTGGTTTCATGTTTCCCCAGATGAGGTGATGGGGGAGGACGCAACAGTCCTACCCAACTGTGCTCTGGGAAATAATTGCTCATGAGCACAGAGGATGAGATGGTTAGCTAGCATCACCATCACAATGGACATGCATCTGAGCAAACTCTGGGAGATAGTGAAGGACAGGGAAGCCTGGTGTACTGCAGTCCATGGCTTTATAAAGAGTCAGACACGACTTGGCAACTGAACAATAAAAACAGCCACGTTTCATTAACGGTTCCTGGCTGGAATGGACTCTTGCTTGCTTGACTCAGCTGACCGTATGACATTTCTGATGCAAAGTCACGCACTGATATGGCCCTCGGGGATGAAAAAGCCTGCAGGAAGGCCAGCAGCACCCTGGCGGCCCCACAGTATTGATGTGCAGTGTTACGCCACAGCTTGTGGACCTTGGTCATCTCATCAGTAGCAGCTTCCTTCTTTCTGTTTGCACTGTTTGTTTATACAGTAATGTTAGCTAATTCTATGGTGTATATAAATTGTATTTTTTTTTTAATTTGTAAAGTTCTATTTTTATTTGAACTCTTGGAACTTGGAGGTTCTCATTGTAACTGTAACATGTCAGAATAAAACGTCCCCGTCAGTCTCCATCCTTTTGTCTCCACAGTGCTCTTTCTTTAGCGTGGTAAGGACTTGTTCTCATTTCATTCCTCCCCCCCTTTCTAACACGGACAAATTGCAGAACTGAAGAGGGATGTATAGCCTCAGGTGTCCTATAGCTCTCCCGGGAGGACTCTTCATCCTCAGGGGGCCACTTGGCACCTTAACATAAGAACCACTTAGTCCTGCGGGTCTCAGCAAAAACCACAGCAGTTGCCCTGCTTTGTCCCCCCTTCAGATCAATACTGTTGGGCTTGTTCACAGGTCCTTTCCACCTATAAAATCGCCTGTCCTCACAGGCACCCCCTCACACAGCAGCTGGTGGAGAATCCATTCAGTTCCTGCCAGTGCTTCATTTAGGATATGGCCCTGCAAGCAGATTCCCCCAGTGTCCAACCAGAAGAAATGGACCCAGTGCTGGGCCTAAGGAGTTTCAGACCTTGGGTGCAAGCCTCCATTGCTGCCACCTCTCAGGGCTTTTGGGTCACATTTTGTTTTGCCTGAAATGTGATTTCTTGGTCTCTGGGTGATCTGCTTTGAGTTGCTGTCCCCCAGTGGCAGAAACACTGGCTGGGCTTTCCTGTTGGCTCAGATGGTAAAGAATCTGCCTGCGGTGCAGGAGACCTGGGTTCGATCCTTGGGTTGGGAAGATCCCCTGGAGGATGGCATGGCAACCCACTGCAGTATTCCTGCCTGGAGAATCCCATGAACAGAGGAGTCTGGCAGGCTACAATCCATGGGATCGCAGAGTCAGCCAGGACTGAGCGACTAAGCACAGTGGCAGAAACAGCCTCAGTCTACTCAGGCTCCTCCATGCATCCTCCCTCACCCATCACCCCTTCACCCATCCCTGCTTCAACCTGTCCCTCCCACAACTCATCACCCCTTCTACCCATTCCCCAGTGTCCTCTAAGTTCCAGGGGCATCTCTTGTATTTGGCACGTTCAGTCAATCCCATCCGTGAGAACCTGCTGTGTCACTGTGACACCTTGGCAGTGAGCCCAGCTCCCACCTCCTCCCCTGCCAGCAGCCCCTGCTCCCCCAGTGCCAGACCTCAGGAGCCAGATGCTTCTTCCTTTCTCTCCACCCTCCTGGTCCTTGTTAGTCCTCTTGTTCTTAGTTTTCCACCCTCTGCATTCAAAATCCACACAAGGAACATCTTTTTCAGAAGCAGTTACCTTCGAGTTCTTTCCCTACCTCCCCGCCTAACCATCAATTCTCTCCTGGCCTCCCCCTCACTCTACACGGAGCATATTACTACTTTACTTCCTCTTTTCTCAGTTTCTGTGCCATCTGACCGACTATTTGTAGAGTGCCTGCTGTGCCACGTGCTGCAGGGCCTGCTGAAGGGGCGTATACCTCCAGGAGCTTGCAGATCAGGGACGCAGACCCAGTTGCCTACCCAGGCATGTTGTGGTGACTGATAATAGTTATAAAATGCTGCCAGTGAAGATCTTGATCTGTCCTGGGCATGTGGTATCCTGGAAGGCTTCAGGGAAGAAGTGGCATTATTAATGAGCTTGAGAAATGAGTAAAATGTTTGGGAGAGGTGGGAAGCTCTGGATAAAGGGCATCTACGTGGAAGGAACAGCATGAATAAAGGCATGGGGAAGTGAAGGTGTAGGGGTGTTGAAGGAATGTTGTAAAATCCAATACGGGGAGTGTGGTGTCGGGGGTGATGGGTGGGGAGATGGCTTGGAGCCCTGCTTCCTGGCGCAGGCAAACCAGGGCAACACCTATTTCAGAAGCAGATACAAAGAAACTACCTCTTCAGTGGCTCCCACCTCCGTAAAACATGCAAGTCCAAACACCTTGAACATGAATTTGGGAAAGCCAGTGGCTAATTTTTAAGTTTAGTGCCCAAAAGATGCATGAAGTTGAAGTATGTCAGCACAGCAAATTCCTTTCTTCATTTTGCTCAGCTTTTAAGCCCAAATATTCTGCCTGTTCTTCAAAGAACTGCTGAAGAAGAACGAAAGTGCAATTCACTCAGCTGCCACACTAACTCTCAAAAGGTGTCAGAGAAGAGTTAGTGTCCTGATTTCATATATGCCCCTCTAAAAAAAGAATAACTGTAACCAAATAATACTAGGTGTACAAAAGTGTCATACTGAGGACAAGCTACCTTCGATGTAACCAGGAAAAAAGCCCAAATGTTAGTAAGTTTTCTTTTCAATACCTAAGTGCTCTGAATGTGAGCAAGTCTGAGTAAAGATAAAGGCCCTTTTGGTCTCCTAGGGCTTTTTCAGAATCAGTGGTGAGGCTGCAGTGTGAGTGAGGGCAAGTAGAGAGCTGCAGTTTGAGCCCCTACCCGCTAAACACACACACACTTGGAGGGAGAAATGAAAGGAAGCCGAAGTTGTCCAAATCCACATACCACCAAGGATGAACACGATGTGAACTACGGATGTTGGGTGATTATGATGTGTCAGTGTAGGTTCATCGATGGTAACACGTGTCTCTGGTGGGGATGTTGGTCATGGAAGAGGATGTGAACGTGGGGTGGGAAGGGATGTGTACGGAGTCTCTGCTTTCTGTTCAATTTTGCTGTGAACCTAAAACTGCTCCCCCAAACAAGTTAATTCCTTAAAAAAAAGAATAAAAAAGGAACTGAGCATTCTTCTCTCCAACAAAAGGTAAAATGACAAGGAATATCAGGCTGAACTCCCTTCTGGAAATGAAAGAAATCACACCAACCCGAGCCTACTGCTTCTGTCCATGGTGCTGAAGTTTATTCATTTTCAAACTGATGTTGGTAACAGGTGATTAAAACTTAACACATGGGTGGGAGAGGTGGAGAAGCCACAGTTAAATCACTTTATCTACATTTAGCATAAAATGTGAGAAATGTTGACAGCTGATGCTTGAATAGAACGCTCATCACAACTCAACTTGATGGCAACCAGATGCGACAAAATTGAGTGAGAGACCCCAGGGGATTCTCTCGAAGACTGCCCGGGGCCTGGCCTGCCTTTTCCTCCCTGGCCGTTATCTTCGATACTACAAGAGAGCAGAGACATGTTTGGTTTGGTGACCTGACTCCACCTGATAAGTCAGCTTCATCAGACTGTGCTCCCTCCAGCCTGACGACCCTCTGACTTCTATAAACTGGTAAACAAATTGCCCATTAGGAGCTAGTAAAGTCAGTCCTGCTCAATTTCAATCCTTTGGGATCTGATGATTCTGCAAAGGACACGAACTACCAATCAGCAGAAGACAGGTGACTTGGCCCCATGAACAATTTAAGTCCCCAGTGCTCATGGCAGTAAACTCTCTTTTTCTTGGCATTTTCTCAGCAAACTAGCTGAGGTTGGTATCATTGTCCTGAGACTCAGAGCACACTCCCCTCCCCGCCAAGTTGGGGCAGAAATTTCAAAGGGGTTGCCTCTATGCTGTCCCTTTCCTGCTGAAGGCATTTCCTGGCAGTGTTCTTTCACAAGGTTTGAACTTCAGTGAAACCACACTTTCCTTCCTCCCCATCCCATTTCCATCCTCAGGTCCTCTTACCCGGAAGCTGTTGCAGCCCAGTCCACTCTGGGCTCCAATCCTGTCCATTCTGCCCCCAAAGCAGCTGGACCTCCGCAGGCTCCGAGGGGCAGTGAGCAGTGCCCTCAGCTTGCTCTTCAGGAGGGCAGATCTATCGGAGGATTCCCAAGGGCCCCGCCCAAGGGCGCCCCCATCTCTCTGGGCTGGGTTGTCCTCCCCCATCCAGGGAGGCACCTCTGAAAGGGGGCTGAGAGGAGCCCCAGCTTCTTCGTTCTGCTCACTTAGTACTTGTGAGGGCACAGCCTCATCTTCTAAGGGCATCTTGTCCTCCAAACGGTCCAGCAAATTCTTTACAAAAGGAAAACAGGGAAAGGGAGAGGTCTCACTGCCTGGCACAATGTCACAACCCCCCTCACACCAGACCGTGCCACTTTCCTGGCCCTACCTTGAAATCCATCAGGTCTGCATTGGACACAGAGCCATACATGGGGTTCGCTCCTGTTTGCCCTGGGAGCTGAAATGCCAGAAAGAGGAGGAAGCTCGCAGTGATGGCGGAGGAGCCCATGCTGACGTCTGTCAAGGAATGGTCTGTCTGGTGCTTGCTGCCTCCTCTCTGTCCTCTCTGGCCTTCCACTCTTGGCCTTTGTCTGTCTCTGTCTCCCAGCTGCCCTGCGCTTCCTCTTTTTATAGCCCCCTGGCTCTCCGGGAGCTCATCCGGGAGAGGGACGGAACCCTCCCCATTCTGTCACTTGCAGTGATAAAGCAGCTGAGTGAGGAAGCAGCAGAAGATGCCCTTTTAAAGTTATCAGTCCAGCCTGCTTGTCACAGCCCCTCTGCCTTGAGCAGCCCCAACAACCCCCGGGACCCTCAGCTGCAGGAGCCACATTCTTGTTGATTTGCCTCAAGAGGTTCCCACTTCAAAGGTGTGAGAAGAGCAAAAAAGAGTCCTTGGTTATCTCACAGTGATGCCTCCGCTTCTTTCTCCTCAGCAACGGGACTCATGCGGGGAAGCAGAATGTGACGGTTGGCGGGCACCCAGCTCCCCTGTTGGTTTGCCGCTCAGCTGTCAGGGCTCCAAATAAGGGCGGGAGGGGAGGATGTGGCAGGCAGCCTGCCGCTCGGCTCAGGACAAATTAGTCCAGATGCTGGAGCTGGCCTCACACCTGACTCATCGGCAGTGGTGAGGGCAGACCTCTCCCTCCGCAGGGCTGCCCCCACCCCTGATTGTCCCGCTCAGTGTCCAGGTGAAGAGAAAGTTGTTTTCTAGAGTCCTAAGTCAGCCAGAACCAAACAGGACCAATGTCCCAAGAACTCCACTCCCCAAAAGAAACTCAAGACAAGTTTTGGGAACACGATCATTCCTCTGCAAAGCCTGCCCTCCTTCACCGCATGGCTCCGTTTCAAGGTGTGGGGGGAACTTGACAATAGGAGGATGCTGCTATTTTCAATTATAGAAGCTTGCTGCTTCTAGAAACTCAGACTCTGGATGTGAAGCTTGTAATGCCTCACACCTTCCTGGGAACACTCCCAAGGTGAGGTTGGCTGATGGAGGCAGCTGTGACCCATGCAGTTTTCCTTAAGGCCTTTCATGTTCTTCTCTAAGGCCTAGCAAGCGATGAGCCATCAAGGTCTCTGTTTTTGTGCCCACCCCCCAAAGAGAAACACCATGCAGTGAGCCTCTCTACCTGCAATGAATGGCCTCCTTTTGTTGTTGTTGTTATTCAGTTGCTAAGTTGTGTCTGACTCTGTGACCCCATGGACTGCAGCATGCCAGGTTTTCCTGTTTTCCACCATCTCCTGGAGTTTGCTCAAACTCTTGTCCATTGAGTCAGTGATGCTATCTTGCCCATCTCTTCAGCTGCCACCTCCTTCTCCTTTTGCCCTCAATCTCTCCCAGCATCAGGGCATTTTCCAATGAGTCAGCTCTTCCCATCAGGTGGTCAAAGTATTAGAGCTTTAACTTCAGCATCAGTCCTCCCAATGAATATTCAAGGTTGACTTCCTTTAGAATTCACTGGCATGATCTCTGACATCGAAGGGACTCTCAAGAGTCTTCTCCAGCACCACAATTTGAAAACATCAATTCTTTGCTGCTCAGCCTTCTTTCTGGTCCAACTCTCACATCCATACATGACCACTGGAGAAAATGTCCAGCACTGGCCTCCATTTACTAAGTGCCAGACCCAATGCTATACACTCTTCAGTGCAATGTATCCAGAGGGGAAACACTACATTGAAGGGATTAGAACCCTGCATTGCAGCCCCAAGAAGTTAAATTCCATGCATCTTTGTGGCCTTCTTTTCCTTATCTGTGAGCCTTAAAAGAGCTGTTACTATATAAATGCATTTTTAAGTGTGAACTGACTCATTGGAAAAGACCCTGATGCTGCAAAAGATTGAGGCAGGAGGAGAAGGGGACAACAGAGGATGAGATGGTCGGATGGCATCACCGACTCAAAGGACATGAGTTTGAGCAAGCTCCAGGAGTTGGTGATGGACAGGGAAATCTGGTGTGCTGCAGTCCATGGGGTCGCAAAGAGTCAGACACGACTGAGCGACTGAACTGATCTGAAGTGTGAACTGCCATATAACTGCATGATACTCATAATGGTTATCTTTATTGGTTGGTTGGAATGTGTGAGACATGGTGCTGAGAGTTTTATGTGGATTCTTCCCTTTTCATCACCAGCCCCAGGAGGTGGGTATTGTCCCCATTCTCAAGCCTGAGAGCATCTGTCACTTGCCCAACGTCACTCAGCAGGATCAGGACACAAACCCCAGATCTGATGCCAAAGCTTGTAATCTCAACCCACTTCTCAGATACTGTCGCTTCTTAGCACAAAGTTTCCTTTAGTTTCAGTTCCTGATTAAACACTGCCCTAGTCCCAGTCCTTTAGGTTGTCTCTGAGCACCTCCTTGCCTTCCCCCTGCCGTGGGGCTGTAGCTTTGCATGCTTGGCAAGTCTGTGAGTATGTGGACTATCTCAGGAAATCAGCACACCCAAGCCCCATTGATTTTCTATGCATGCAGCAGCAGGCAGTATCTTGCAGTAAGCAGCAGTAGTGAGCTGGAATCCAGACCTTAGTTCCCTGACCAGGAATCCTAACCATTAGACCAGAGAGGCCAGCAGCTAGGGCCTAAATCCCCAGTCCTTGCCTACTGAGATAAGAAGGAATTCTGATGAAGAGGTAGAAGGTAAAGAGAAAAATAAAACATTTATTGGAAAGGCAGAGTGCATGCAGAAAGACGCATGGGCGAACTCTGTGAGAGCTGTTTCCAGAGTCACACCTTTGGAAAGTTTAAATCCGTTAGAAAGGGCCAGTTTTCCGGGTCTTTGTCTTTCCTCTGGCCAATAGTCTGTTTTGCCTCCCCTGGCTACTTTGTCTCAGGACTCTCCCCTCCCAATCAAATGGATTTCAACACAAAGGCGTCTGGGAGGAAAGAAGCAAGACTCATTATGGCCTGGCATCCCCTGACTTTTGACCCCCAAGGAGACTTTCTGCACATGTGTAGTGTCTCCCTTGCCCCAAGGAGGGGGAATATGTGATTTCTTGACCCTTCACTCAAACAAGATTTAGCCCCACTCTGTTCTTGCCATGATTGTTATCTGAAGGTGTGCATAAGAGACAAAGCCTGGCTATTTACCCTGTTTCTATTGTTACTTCCATTTCAGAGGGTAAACAGGAGTGAGAGAGTGCAGCGAGCTCAATCAAGTCCAGAGGGGAAACACTACACTGAAGGGATGAGAACCCTGCATTGCAACCCCAAGCAGTCAAATCGCATGCATCTTCAGGGCCTTCTTTGTGACCCCATGGCCTGTAGCCCACCAGGCTCCTCTGTCCATGGAATTTTCCAGGCAAGAATACTGGAGTGGGTTGCCATTTCCTACTCCAGGGAATCTTCCCAACCTGAGGATCAAAGCTGTGTCTCCTGCATCCCCTGCCTTGTCGAGTGGATTCTTTTACTACTGAGCCACCTGGAAAGTGCCTAACCAGGAGCCCACCTATGTCCTGTCTCGGGCAATGCAAACAGGAGGCTAGTTGTACAGGTCCAGCCTGACACCCCTTTTTCTTGCCCCATGAAATGTAAACAGAAAGCTAGCTGTGAATGCCTAACCTGGAGCCCATCTATCTCCTGCCTTACCATCACATATTTACACACCTAACTTGTTTCAATCTACCCTCTAGAACCTCAGGAACTGCAAATGGAATGACAGCTCTGTCCTGGCTGTTCCTCTTCTACCTGTGCTCAGTCCTTGGCTGGTCAGATGGAGAGGCTGTTACACAGCAAGAGGACAGGATATCAAGGCAGTACGTATCCAGGGGACGTGAGAGACATCCAAGGTAGTTTCATT
Organism: Giraffa tippelskirchi; assembly: GCF_054371585.1. Classification (NCBI taxonomy): domain Eukaryota; kingdom Metazoa; phylum Chordata; class Mammalia; order Artiodactyla; family Giraffidae; genus Giraffa; species Giraffa tippelskirchi. The sequence continues at coordinate 37,545,189 of NC_137279.1, forward strand.
CTAAAGGAGAAAGCAAACCCCTTTACTAATTTGGATTGACCAAACTCAACTTCAAATCCAAAATGAGTGCAATTCTGACGAGGAGCTCTGGGGGCCAAGAACCACCGTATCCTGGAATGCATTCACAGCTTAATTGCTCGGGTGGCAGGGTTATTATTAGCAAAGAGGATTCAGTGGGCAGCCACCCTGGGGGAATTGATGCTCCTCGAGTGTGCGTCAGACAGCCTGTCTCCTGGAGATGCCCTTTAAGACAGGCCTTTGATTCGGGCAAGACTTCCGGAAGGGCACCGTGGTGGGTGGCCTCTGCCGTGGCTTAGCCTCTGAGGGCGGATGCTGCTCTTTTGTCCAGCTCCTCTTCTGAAGTCTGTTGGTGGCCCAAGGAAAAGTGGAAGTCCCGTGCAAATCCAGAAGAATTTCAGAACTTTTTTCAGTTTACTTTTATATTTAAAGTTACTTTTCCCGTTCCAGAGTGAATCTGGAGTGGGGGCACAAGTGTCATTTTTTTCAGCTTCTTCTTTTGTCTCTGTTTTGTTTTTTTTGTTTGTTTTTTTTTGCCGAAAAGAATATTTAGTTTTCTGCCCTGAGGACTTTGTACAGATTACCACCTCCTGCACTAACAGGGCCCAGGGAAAACAGATAGTCCCCAATATACTCACTACCCCAATGCTATGAAAGCCTTCAATTTGAGCCTGAAATGGAAAATGACTTAACGTACAATTTCTCTTCCTTTCCATGCCCCTGATCCACTTCAGGGTGTGTGTGTGAAGGAGTTAATATTTAATGGGATGTTTAGAAGCCAGCCTGTGGGAGTAAAAAGCAAAAGACACAGAAGACCAGATCCACCCCCCACCCCCACCTCTTCCACTAGCTGAAAAATCAAAAGCCTTTATTTCCTTATCACTGGAAAGAAGTCGTCTTAGTCATATGATGGAATGAAGGTTGCAAACGGCTGTGAGAATCCAGAATTGGGGCATCTCCAGTTTTAGTTGAGTTTGGTTTCATGATCCTTCAGGGGAATGCTGCGGGCTGCTTCAGGGAGCCATGAGTGCCCAGCAATGTTACACATGTGCAGAACTGGTGTGAAAAACCCATCACATTCTTGGCATGACTCTGTCAGACCTAAACAGCCTAAAGCAGAAGCCCCAGTTTGGAGAAACTGGTAGGACACTGGTCGTATTTAGGAAAGATTGCTTTAGACTTAGAAAATGATGTTCTGTTTCTTTGGTGCAATTTGGAAGTGACTGAAACTGGAATTTGGGAGCAGATTGCCCAGGGGAAAAGGCCCAAGGCAAGTGTATTTGCTAAAGCTTTGGGGGCTTCTAGTTTAAGTGCAATAATGGTGAGGGGAAAAGGGAAGTATTAGTCAACTATTGCTATGTGACAAATTACCCACCTCTTAGCAAACTTTTGTTTTTCCAGCTGCAATGGCTCTTTGTTGCTGTGCACGGGCTTTCTCTAGTTGCAGTGAGTGGGGTCTACTTTCTAGTTACTGTGTGCTTGCTTCTCATTGCAGTGGCTTCTCTTTTGCACAGTATGGGCTCTAGGGTGTGTGGGCTTCAGTAGTTGCAGTGTGAGGGCTCAGAAGTTGTAGCACACAGGCTTAGTTGCCCCTCAGCATGTGGGATCTTAGTTCCCAGACCAGGGACAGACCCTGTGTCCCCTGCATTGGCAGGTGGATTCTTAATCAGTGGACCATCAGGGTAGTCCCTACCTAAGCAACTTTAATCAACACATATCTATTATCTAACAGTTTCTGTGGACCAGGTATCCGGCTCTGCTTAGCTGTATACCAACTTTCTCAGAGCTTGCACAGGCTGCAATTAAGATGTTGGCCAGGGCTATGGTCATTTCAAGGCTTGGCTGGGGACCTGTTTTCAAGGTCACTCCTGTGTCTTTTGGAAAGCCTTGGGTCCTCACTGACTGTTGCCTGGAAATGTCATTTCCTTATGACATGGACTTCTCCATAGAGATGCAGCTGACTTCTTTTAGGTAGAGAGAAAAGCATTAGGTAAACCACCATCGTTTTGTAACCTAATCTTGGAAGTGGTATCCCATCATTTTTGTTGTCCTCTTTTCATTAGATGTGAGTCACTAAGTCCAGCCCATACTCAGAGGGAGGTTATTACCAAGGGCATGAATACTAGGAGATGAGCATCACTGCAGACCATCTCAGAGGCTGCCCACCACAGGTAAGGAAAGAGAAAAAGCAAATACACAGTGATAGGTTACCAAGTTGGTCACAGCTTTGAGAAAACAATTTAGTGGTAGGTTGGTTGGTTATTGGTTGGTTGGTTGGTGTGTTGGTTGGTTGTTGGTTGTTTGGTCATGGTACACATCTCCAGAGAGTTTCATGGCACCCAGCATCTTGGAACAGTCAGTGAGGAAAGAAAAGGATGAAGGTGCTGCATCGAATCTTTTGGGCTGCCGTAACAAAGTACTACAAACTGGGTATCTTAAAACAGCAGGACTGTATTGTCTCACAGTTCTGAAGGCTAGAGTCCAAAATCAAGGAGTCAGCAGGGCCACGTTCCCTTTAAAACCTGTAAGGTAGGATCCTTCCTTGTCTCTTGCAGCTTCCAGTAGCTGCCAGCAGCTTTTGGCATTCCTTGGTTACAGATGCATCTCTCTGATCTTCATCTCTTCCTTCTCTTGGTTTCTCTCTTTTTTTCTTGTAAGGACACCAGTCAGACTGAATTGGGCTTCCCTGGTGGCTCAGATTATAAAGAATCTGCCTGCAATGCAGAAGACCCAGGTTCCATCCCTGGATCTGGAAGATCCCCTGGAGAAGGGAATGGCAACCCACCCCAGTATCCTTGCCTGGAGAATTCCATGGACAGAGGAGAATGGTGGACTACAGTCCATGGGGTCGCAAAGAGTCAGACACGACTAAGTAACTAACACTCACTCTCTTATAATGAATCAGGAGCCCACCCTACTCCTACTCTATGACCTCATCTTAATTTTCTCCGCAATGCCTTGATTCACCACACCCCCTCCAGCATACCACCCATGGACATACCTGGAGTACATGCCCTCCTTGGGGGCCTCACAGGGAGGAGGAGTCTCCCTCTGGCTAAGGCATGAGGGTTCTGCTCTCTCCCCCCGATGCAAAAAGAACCAAGTAGGGAAGGCTGGAGCAGGGGGGCCATTTAGGAAGCTGGTGTATCAATATGGGCATGAGTGGTGAGGGAAAGAAGGAGGAATGGAGATGGTACCTGCCTGGGTGGTCCAGTCAAAGAATGGAGTCAAGGAAGATTCCAAGGGCTGAAGTCATCAAGGGTGGGGATCCCTGGAAGAAGGTTTACTCATTCGGGAGTGTCTTAGTTTGGGTTCTCCTGAGCCTGAGACACATAGTCAAGCAAAGTAGTTTATTTTGGAGACAATCCCAGGAAATATTGGCAAGAGACTGGGGAAGTGACCAGGGAGAGGGGTTTAGTGATCACCGTGGGCAGCTGCAGCTTAATCCCCATACCCTGCAGAGAAATCTGGGGACCAGTGAAAAATGCACACCACCTGTGAACCGAGGGCACTACTAGATGTGGGTTGAGTGCTGCTCCTGGTCCATGTCAATTTCCCAGCACTTCCTGCCTGCCCCCAGGAAGTGGGCTCTGGCTGCCAGAGAAAGTCCTCAGGCAGGAAAGTGGGTTCCTTCTGGATGGAAGTAGGGCTGGTGTACACTGTGAGGGCAGGGGTTGTGTTTGGCAGGGTCAGAGACATGATACTAGGGGCAAGAGAGTGGGAGCCACTGTCCCAGGGCTGAAATGCTATAGAATGCCCACACAGTTCCATGAGGCTTGGCTCTTCATCCCATGAGAGAAACAGGCCACTTAGTGGAAATGCACTGATTTCATGAAAAATTCTACAGAGACAGAGATAGACAGCTGAGAACTACAATATGAACAAGACAAATGGCCAAGTTCATGACTTTGTGCTTAGACCTGGTTCTGCAGGGGGCGGGGGGAGTGGGGAGGATGCATTCTTTTCTTGCCACAAATCATTCTCAGGAGGGTCAAAGCTGCCACAAAAGGATGTAGAGGGGAGTGTAAAATCGGTGACAAGAGATGAAGAATTCAGGTCTGACACTGTCCTGACTTCAATAGCCTCAACACTGGAGACCCAGCAGAACAGGCCCACCCTCTACTGAAACTCCTTCCAGCTGCAAAGCTGAGGGCTGTGAAGCGTGGGTCAGTGTTCACCAACATGTCTTTCTGGGTAGGTTACAGTGGCAAGCATCCATGGAGATACATAATCTGCCAGCTTCTTTGGAAGACAAGGTTGATCATAGGTAAGTCAGGAGATTAAGGCCATGGCTGAAGTCCATGGGGATGTGTTTGAAGGGGCCAGGATCACAGGTCAGGGAGGGCTGGTTTTAAAGGGCATCCTTAGATGGTGCATGTGCCTTTTCACTGCCCATAAACACCAAATACAGGAGGAGCTTGATGAGATGTCATTCCATTGGGCACATCAGACCACCAACTTCCCACCCTCCAGAAGTCACATTTGGCTCTTCAGTTTGTTTTGGAGTCCTTTTTCCCGGACTTTGGCTTGGGTGAAAAACCTCAAGTAACAGGATGTATCTGTATCATGCATAGACTCTATCACCTGAGCCCTCTATATGGAAGAACTGGACTTACCTGGAAGACTTCTGAAGTGCGGGCTGGGTTTGTAAAGTGGGTGTTCTGGGAGGAATCTGTCTTCATCATCTGAGCAGCAGAGGGAAGTTGACAATAGGCAGTGGCCCCAGATGTTGAACTGACTGATGCCATTACGAGGGGACCTTCCATCCCACCAGCAAGCCTAATTCACTGGCCTGGGAAGGGATGGACTGTTCAGTGGTTAGGGATATGGATGCTGGGCCAGCCTGTGTGGGCTTGAATCCTGGCTCTGCCACTTTACCAACTGAGAGACCCTGAGCAAGACATATCACCCTTCTGTGCCTCAATCTGTAAAATGAAGGATAATAAGAGTTCTTCCTGCATAGCTGTTGTGAGGGCTAATATGAGTTCATGGAACTGTGCCTGCACATTATAAGTCCTTTATAAATGTTAACTATCAAAACATCAGGAAAAATGACTCACAGTTTTGTTTTTGTTTTAGGATAAATTGGTCCTAAAACCTTATTTTCAAAACTTTAATGTCATTAGATATCTATCACCTCAGATGCAAACTGGGTTAAAGTGAGAAATAACACAAAGACCCACCAATTGTGGTTCCCTCTCACTCAAAGAAACATCAGATGAGGACAGCAGGAAAGTCATAAGAGTGCAGTTAAAGGTCTGGAGCTCAGGGAAAGAGTACAGGCTCCAGAGTCATGAGGATCCCTGCTCAAATTCTAGCTCTGGAACTTAGCAGCTGTATGCTTTCAGGTAAGATGCTTCCCTTTTCTTGGCCTCAGTTTTCTCATCCATAAAATGGGGATACTCATAGTCCTGTCCTCCTGCTGAGCTGGTACCATAAAAGGCATCCTTGGCCAAGGAAACTGCATAGGCTGAAAGCAAGAGCAAGTTCCATCACATGATGTGGGATGCCTGGAACCCAAGATGCAGGGGGAGGGGCATCCTGAGAGGAGAGGGCAGTGACCCCCTACCAGCACTCCCAGCAGATTAAGGCAGCACAGTAGGGTTCTGGGGCTTGTCTCTTTTTCTGCCTTAGAATAAAAATCTTTCCTCTCTAGGGCAGAGAGGAAGTAAAAATGTGGGACCCCAAGGGAAGGGCACTCCGAAATGCTGGGCCTCTTTCAGGCCCTTCTAAGCTTGTGGGCTCAGAAAATGAAAATGCTATTAAACTTGGGGATTTGAAGTCACCTTTCCAGGATGACATCAGGAATTGAAGGCCTGAACCTGAGGTTGGAGGCAGGAGGGAGAACTCACACTCATCAAGAATGCAAATAAGCCAGCGTCCCTCTCTCTCTCTCTGATACACACACACACACACACACACACACACACACACACACACACACTGCCCTCGATCTCTGAGAGCTTCTGGAAACAACAAATTTATGGAGAGTGCCTCCAGTGACAGAATTCTAGGCAGAAGGAAGGCTATTGTCAAGGGGCAAATATCCTGCCACACACCCTCATGTGGCAGGAATACATTAGGGTCCATTCAGCTCCCACAGAGAAACTGTCAGGCTTTCAAAAGTAGTTTCTGGAAAGTGTCTCAAGTGTCTGAGGTGTTTAGAGACATTTCAGAACATGAAAAAAAACCTTAAAGAAAAGTAGCCCCCCTCCCACCAACTGCTTGATCATCAGCCCTTGAAGCTGTGTCCCCACCCCACCATTAAATGGACACCATTGGGACCTGCAAGAAAACACAGGGTTTTGGTTTTTTTTAATGATGGGTTATTTTTTAAAACACTGAGACAAATGAATTTCAAAAGAAAAAAGCTATAATACTGACTTTATTTCATCATGGAAAATTTGTGTCCAAAGATAAGAACCATCTTATATAAAACAACCAAATAAATAAATAAATAAAAATAAATAGGAGTTGCTTCCAAGGGGAGCAGGGGTTGATGGAGAATCAGATGCAGCCATATCTGCAGCCAGGACCTCCTCTTAGTACCTCCTCAGCACTGTGGGGGAAAAAGAGAGAGTGATGATGACTTTGGAGTGGGAGACAGGCAGGATCGGAGCTTTCCCTCACCCTGTGCCATCCCTGCCACCCCTCTCTTCAGTTCATCTGCATGTTTGGGGCTTTGGAATTAACCCATCTCCCTGAACCTCCCCTTCCTCCTTGTAAACCAGGGATTACCACACCCCTGGTGACCCTCCCCTCTGCCTTCCCAGCTTTAGACAGTTTAGGGGAAACTAGGAGGAAAAATGTTAAGTACTCTTTCTGCTCTGAGGAGGGCCTGCTGAACAATGACTGAATTACATCCTAAGGTGACTCTGCCCCTTTCGGTCAGAGAGGCAGGAGGTGGATAGAAGGGGTCCCAGACATGAAAATGAATGTTGTCCAAATTTAATATTTCCAGAAAGGCATGCCTTGGCCCTGAGGACTTTCAGCAAGGAAGAGTGATGTTCTTTGTTCAAAATTTGGTCCCCTGACACATCGGACCCAGAAGCGGCTCTAATGGTGATGTGCAGTGGGAATGGGGGTAGATACTCACCATTGCAGCCCAGGCCGCTGAGGGAGCCGATGCGGTCCAGCCTCCGCCCAAAGCAGCCAGAGTCGCGCATCATCTTGGGGCCCCGCAGGGCCTGGAGAATGCTGTGGCGGGGCCCCTGGAGCCCCGCGGCGGCTGCTGCCGGAGAATCCCAGGTTTCTTCCAGGCCCTGGCCCTGCTGGAGGGGCTCCACGCCCAGCTGCTCCGCCTGCAGTTCCGAGACCCTGTCTCGTAGACGGTCCAGCAGCTCCTACAATGCACGGTGGGGGAGCCGGAGCTTCAGAAACCCGCATCTGGGCCCAGCCGCCCTCGATGGCGCCAAAGCGATCCAACAGCGCTGGGTACCGGCTTCCCGCACCCAGTCTCGCCGTTTTCTGATTCCCTTTCTGATTCCCGTATCACTAATTCCCAAGAGAGGGAGGGGACCTCTTGGGATGTAGGGGGGGGGACCCGTTAATTGCTGCTGTCCGCGCCCTCCCGGCGAACCGGGTTTACGCAGTTCGGCAGCTCTCACCTGTAACCCGGGCTGTTCCGAGGCCGGGCCGGGGCCACCCAACGGGTGGGAACGACATCCTAGCAGCGACAGGTGCAAGAAGAGGAGAAGCAGGAGCGCCCGGGACAGCGCCGTCTGGGGGTCCATGTCGCCGGCGGAGCGGATAGAGGTTGCGGCCGCGGCTGCTTCGTTGGGTTGCGCTTCACTTCTCACCTTCTAGTGCCCGGTGGGCGCTCTCCCGGATCCTTGGGCAACAGCGGCCTTTTATCCCTGGTCCTGGGAGCCGGGCCGGCCCTGCCTCTCTGGGTTATCTCTGATTTATCGGCTGCATTCCGGCCCGACCCGCTGAGCTCAGGGCGGGGGAATGCACCTCTCTGCGCCGAGGGGGTGGAGGCTGGGGAGAGCAGGCCTTGTATAGAAATGGGCCTGACCGGGAGCTGGAACGCGCGCCCTGGGTGGGGGGGGGTTGGAGGGGTGGGGTGCGGGAATGGGGGCGTAGGCAGGGAGGGGTAGACACCAATAGGTCCTTGTCTCTCTCTTCTTCCTTTTCTGAAAAAAACCCGGGGGCATTAGCGTGGAATTTTTTTCTCTTTTCTCCCCACCCCCATTCCTGGATTGAGCAGAGAGAACCCCAGCGATCAGAGACCCGACGCAAATGCCGGGCGCACGAGGTGACTCACAAAGCACGGCCCCAGCCAACACCCCATCACTGCAGCGCGTCTTCCCTCCCCGCCTGGAACTCGGCACCCCGCCTGGAAGCGCGCAAGCCTGTAACTCTGCCCGGCGCCAGACCGCAGGTCCCTCGGGCGCGCTGACCGCTGTCCGTGGTTCTGATCACGCTGAGCCACCAACGCGAGAGGTCTTGCTCTTCTCAACTCCGGTCTTGCCAGAAAGACAAGAACGGGGCAGGGGCCAAGAGACGCCTGAGACCCCCTCCCCGCCCTCTCACGACCTCCTGCACTAGGATGCTAATTCTCCAGTGTCACCTGATTAAAAGTCTGGGTATGACAAGGAACTCCTGGAATGCTGATCCTTCTTCCGTCCCTTAAAGGGTAGAGCTGATTTGACAGGAATTTTGAGAGGCAAAGCCCAGAGATGAAGTCATTCAGGAATGCCTTCTATCACATCTCCTCCAGGTGCCAACACCTCCTCTCCCCCACCAAGTCAACATAACGGAAAAAGCAAAGATGACTGCAAGATGGTTATCTATTTAGTGGGACACTAGGGGTGTGAAGAAGTGTCTTCTGCAGTGCCTCCGTCAACTGGTCGTCCAGGATCTCATTCCCATTTGCAGATCTGGTCTGTAATTTGCAGGTCTGGACCTCCTCCCTGTGATTGCAAAAGGGGCTCCAAGGGGAAAATGGCCCTGGGAAGAGACACAGCAGATTAAATCCCCCCTAAAGTGTGCATGACTGATGTCACCGCCCCTTCCACATAACTGTGTTGGCAAGCATCAGGATGAGGGAGAAGGGTTGTTCAGGAAAGGAAATGTGTTATGACAGAAGTGGAGAAAGGGGCAGAAGCTGGGACCACTAAGCAAATCTTGCTTGAAAAATAGCACCTGCCAGGTATTGAGTGAGAAAATTGTTATTATTGTTCTTCACTTTTTTTGGATAAGGAAACTGAGCTCAGAAAAATTAATGTACTTTTTTCTTTTCTTTTTTACAAGAAAACTGATTTTTTTACCTTAATCAAGGTACAGTTGATTTACTTAGTTTCAGGTGTATAACATAGTGATTCAATATTTTTATAGATTATACTCCATTTAAAGTTATAAAATATTAGCTATATTCCATATACTATATATTACATCTTTGTATCTTATCATTTTATACGTAGTAGTGTACCTCTTAATACCCTACTCTTATTTTGCACCTCCCCCATCCCTCTCCCTAATGGCAGCCACTAGTTAGTTCTCTGTACCTCTGGATCTATTTCTATTTTGCTATATCATTCATTTGTTTTATTTTTTTAGATTCTACATAGAAGTGGAAACATATTTGTCTTTCATGGCTGTACCAGTTTACATTCCCACTGAGAGTGCATCAAAGTTCCCCTTTCTCCACATTCTCGCCAGCATTTTTTATTTGTGGTCTTTTTGATGATAGCCATTCTGACAGGTGTGTGGTGGTATCTTATTGTGGTCTTGATTTGCATTTCTCCAGTAACTAATGATTTGAGCATCTTTTCATGTGCCTCTTGGCCATCTGTATGCCTTCTTTGGGAAAACTTCAAATCAAGTCTTCTCACCATTTTTCCATCAGGTTTTTAAAATATTGACTTGTATGAGCTGTTTGTTTGTTTTGGATATGAACCTCTTATCAGACACTTCATTTGCAAATATTTTCTCCCATTCAATAGGTTGTCTTAATCTATTTTCTTAAGATCACACAATTGACAAGTGCTAAAACCTGGATTTTAACCTAAATAGTCTGATTTTTAGACCTGAAGCACTTAATCACTGCCAGGGTGATTGTCAGGTGTTTCTACTAAAGAAAAATTAGATTACCCTATGAACTTCATTTAGAAACTTCATTTCTAAAGTTACAGAAAGCTGTGCAGTGAGGTATGTGTAAGTCTGGTCCCTGACACAAGGGAAAGGAGGTCAAGCAGAGGAAAGTTCAGCATTTTACAGATGAATATGGGGGAGAAGTAAGGGCTGTGTAAAGACATCAGTCCTGGAAAGATTCTGGGAGCTGGAACAGTGTGTGTGTGTGTGTGTGCATGCACGTGTGTGCACGTGCATGCACACACATGCACACCACAGGAAGAATATCCAAAACTTAAGTGGCAGAGAGAGACAACAAAAGACAGCCAAGAGCAGAGCTGAAACTTAAAGCTGGGGCTGCTGAGGGTGTAGAGAATCACTAGAGCTGGAAGTCATGAGATTAAGAGTTGGGAGCAACACAGAGTCCATCAACCAATACCTTTCAAGAACTGATTCTGTATCTAGCCTGAGCCTTGCTTTGCTCTTCTGCAAAATGGGCATATGCTCCCTCCTTTCACAAACTAAAAGGAAGAAAAAAAAGTGTCTTTGAAAGTCAATAGCAGTGTGAAAAGAGCCAAAGAATTCAGAAGACATATGAGAATTCATCTTTGCTTCAAAGGAGATTCTGTGTCAATGGGGAGACAGAGCCATTCCAGGGAAAAATGATGAAGTGCTGAGCACTCTGACCAAGCCCCTATCTTCCCCCAGTGGGGAGGATTGTGGGAGAAGACTTTAGGGCAGACACAAGACTGAATACATACTCCAGGGACTTCTGCCCAGGGAAGGATAGCTCTTACACCAGATCATCTCCATCAACATTTATTGACTGCTTACTCTGTGCCATGCACTTTTCTACTTCTATTTAATGGAGCTATGTCATAGCACTACCACCCAAGGATTAAATGAGATGGATATGTGATAAGCTGAATAACAGCCTCCCTAAGATGTATACATCCAAATTCTCAAATCCCTATGCCTTTGAGGAGCATATAGTGTAGGGAGAGAAACAGACAGTCACAGGCCCCCAGGGTGGTGACTGATCCAACAGTGAGACCTGGATGCTCTGGGAGCATGGCAGGAGCACTCAGTTGAGGAGAGAGCTTCCTGGAGAAGGTGATTCTTGGCTAATGCTTAAAGAATAAGAATGGGTCAGCCATGAGAGAGAAGATGAGGAGGGTTCCTGGCAGAACTGGGGGGCTGGTTAAGCATTCAACTACCTCTCCTAGCATCTTAGTCCATTCAGGCTGTGTATGAACTAGGACTACCATAGATTGGGTGGATTAAACAACAGAAATTTATTTCTCTTAGTTCTGGAGACTGGGAAATACAAGAATCAAGGTGCAGGCAGATTCGGTGTCTGGTGAGAGCCCATAACTTGTCTTTTCACCAAAATCCCACGTGACAGAAGGGGTGAAAGAGATAGATGGGGTTTCTTTTAAATATTTTTTGATGTGGACCATTTTTAAAGTCTTTATTGAGTTTGTTACAATATTGCTTTTGCTTTAAGTTACAGTTTTTGACAGAGAGGCATTTGGGATCCTAGATCCCAGACCAGGAATTGAACCAACACTCCCTGCATTGAAAGGCAAAGTTCCAACCACTAGGCCCCCAGGAAAGTCCCAGCAGGATCTTTTTTATAGATCCCATTCATGAGGGCTCCACCCTCATGTCTTATTCATCTCCTCAAACCCTACCTCTTAACACCATCGCATTGGGGGTTAAGTTCCAACATATGAACTTGGAGGGATACAAACATTCAGTCTATAGCACCTAGGCTCTTGGCAGAAGGAAAAAGATACTGGAAAGAAAGGTTTGGGATAGCCGGTCCCATCAGGGAGTGCGGCTTGGCTGTATTATGCTGAGTTACTTCCCTAAAGCTTCTCTTCACACCCTACTTCTAGCCCAGCCCTGGGCAGCTATGGGGCAGCATAAGAGAACTGGGCACCCAGGACAGGGGAAGGCAGGGCAAGGAGCACTGCCCCAGGAGTCAGCAGTTGGAGAGCCTCTGCCTACTGCTATCTCACTGAATAGCTTTATGCAAGTCCTTTCCATCCGCTGGGATTCTGTTTCCCCTTGTGCAGAAAGAAGGAATTAGACAAAAACATTATAGTCAACTGCCCCTACCTAGTTCATTGTTAGGTCTACTTGCCAACTCCCAGCCCCCAGCAAAACCTCCATCCTCTATGACCCTTAGACATTCTCCAAAAGCCAGAAACCACCCGCAGAGGGGCTGTCAGATCCTTCACAGCAGTGGCAGCCATGTATGTGTGTGTGTGTCTGTGTGTGTGTGTTGAGGGTGCTTTAGAAACCAGTCTGAGTGTGTCGATTGTCTCTGCACTTGGAGTGAACTTCTAGACTTATGGTTAACAGAAGAAGGTCTGAGTTTGGTAGCCTGGAAGAAAATAGCTATTAACCCTTCCCACTCCATGTCTAGCTTCCCAGGTGGTGCAGTGGTAAAGAATCTGCCTGCCAATGCAGGAGACAAAAGAGACATGGGTTTGATCCCTGAGTCAGGAATATACCCTGGAGAAGGAAATGGCAACCCACTCCAGTATTCTTGCCTGGAGAATCCCATGGACAGAGGAACCTGGCTGGCTACAGTCCATGCAATCGCAAAAGAGTCAGACACGACTGAGCACGCATCCCAAGTCCAGCTTCAACAACAATGTTCAAAGCATCTGACTATGGTTGCCTTTGTGTTGCAGGGTAATAGTCTCTCTCTTTCCCCTCTTCTCCCCATCTCTCATTTCTTCCCCTCTCTTTCTTATTGTTATAACCTCATAAGGAAAAAAGAATTCTGAAAGGGTCCCCTTATCCCTCCCCTCACCTCCAAAAAGGATTGTATTCATTCTTTGTCCCCATAGCTGACATTCTAGTGACATCATTGGAGCCTCTGGACTCAGCAAATCTTGAAGTCAATTTACTTTCAACCAGTAAATATACCCCTTCTTTGCCTAGACCAATTTAAGTTAGATTTCTATCACTTCTGTCTCAAAAATTCCTAACTGACACAGTCCCCAAAAGAAACTGAAAATCTTTTTCTTAGAAGTGTATCTGGAGAACAAGCTATCTCAGCCCTGGGTAACCGCCCAAGGTCTAAAGCCTATGCAGACTAAAGTGCTAAGCACTGTCCAATTTAACTCTCTTCTCTTGTAATGTGAGTTGATCCCCATGGTCAGATAGAAAGCAGAAAACATATTCAATAACTTTCCAAAAGGCTGGAAAGTCTGAGCTGTCTCAGTAGGTGGGAGGGATACAGAAGGAAGGATGAGAGGTACACCCCAGAATCCACACCCTACAGGAGCTCTGTCTTGGCACAGTGGGGAGAGATGGAGGAATTAGAAGGTCCAAAGACCGCCTTCAAGTTGCCTTCAGTCTAAACAGGCAGACAGACTTCCCCCTTCAGCAGGCTGAGGAGGGGTCCTTAAGAAGCAGGACTGAGGATGTACATGTTGACCTCCACCCACCAGCTGGACATTTGTGCATCTTGTGATGCTGCTGAGCCAGAGACACCATGGGAAAGGGGTCCCTCTGCCTCCTGAGGCGGTTGCCTCCCAAGGTGGTCCTGGTCCAGGAATCTCACCTCCTTCCCTCAGGAAACAACACAAAGGATTATCTCAGGTCAGAGCCAGGAGCCTGGAAATGGGTGTGACAACCGTTCTCTGACCCTGCTAATCCAGGGGGGACACGGGGTCTGCACTCAGCGCACCCAGTGTTTTCTGCTTCCTGTCTGACCTCGAGGATCAATTCACATTGCAAGAGGAGAGAATTAAATAGGACAGTACTCAGCAATTTTGTCGGCAAAGGTTCTAGACCTTGGGCTGTTACCAAGGGCAGAGATATCTTGTTCTCAAGATACATTTCTAAGAAAAAGGTATGCAGTTTCTTTTGGGAACTGTGTCAGTTAGGAATCTTTGAGACAGAAGTGATAGAAATTTAACTTAAATTGGTCTAGGGGATGCGGCTGTTAATCTCTGAGGGTGGGGGCAGGGCACAGGCCACCCAGCCTGTCTGGTTTGAAGGTTCAATGTCACCAATTAAAGGACTGATTTTGGCTTCAGCGGAAACAGCCATATCGGGGAGCCCCTGGAGAGAAGTTACATGGCCCAAGCAGCTGACCTCACTGGGTCAGGAGCTGACCCTGGACAAGCATGTGCCCTGTCTCTAGCTGGGGGAGTCTGTTCCCAGACCTGGGACTCCCTAATTAAACAAACGTCTCCTCCTATCTAGACTGGCTGGGATAGAGAGCATTAATGAGCTGAGGAAAAGGCAACCCACTCCAGTACTCTTACCTGGAAAATCCCATGGACAGAGGAGCCTGGGAGGTTACAGTCCATGGGGTCACAAAGAATCGGACACAACTGAGCCACTTCACTTTTTTTCACTTTCTTAATGAGCTGAGGCCAGGAGCTCATTCCTCCAGGACTCTTTCAGGAGGGGAATTCCTGGGGGGCACAGCTCAGCCCAGTAAACTGGGGCTTCCTTACTCTAAAATATTAGTCCCAGGTTGTCTGACACTCAAACTTAACTGGACGTCCTATATCGTTCTGTGTTCAATCTGGCAACAGGACATGCGGAGAGGAGGGTGGGGCTTGGGGGCTGCTCCCTTACCCGGGTTCTTCTGTCTGCAGGTAGTGGATGTGGGAATGAGGATAAGGGGGAGTTCTCCAATTTTCATTAGCATCCCCACCCCATTCCACCTCACTGTGCTTGGATATCCACTGCCGGCCTTCACTATGGGGGTCTCCAGCAGCCTGTCCTCAAGAGTGCTGACATCCTGGGTCTGATCACCTCACCACCATCTGGGGCAAGACAGTGTAGCCCTTGGCTGAGAGGGTGGAGAGGATTCTGCCGCATGACAGCACCGACCCCCAGCCCAGGGGGCTAATTACAGGACTGGACCTCTGCAGCTGCAGCAGGCCAGTGTGCCTCCCCAACTCATGTCCATCATTGATCAATTGGCAGGCTCCCTGCACCCCATCCCTCCTCCAGTATCAGGAGAAAGAGCACAGGCTCACAACACAACACCTCCCTTCCCACCCCCACACCATCAGCCCTGCCTGGTCACTGAGCTTCCGGCTCTGTGGAAGTCGCATCCCCTTGGGGCCTCAGTGTCCTCGTCCAACCTTCAGAGGTGGGGGAGAGGGATGGGCAAGATTCCAGCGCCCTTGGTGCCAAGAGCTGTGCCACTTCAGGAAAGTCACAGACTTCTCTGTGCCACTGTTTTCCCATCCGTGAAATAGGAACAATGTGGTCTTGTGTGAGGATTAAGGGGCTTCCACGGTGGCTCAGCTGTTAAAGAATACACCTGCAATGCAGGAGATGCAGGGGACACAGGTTCCATCCCTGGGTCGGGAAGATCCCCTGGAGGAGGAAATGGCAACCCACTCCAGTATTCTTGCCTGGAGAATCCCATGAACAGAGGAGCCTGGCGGGCTACAGTCCATGGGGTCAAATGAGTCGGACAGGACTGAAGGGACTGAGTATACACATGTGCACGTGAGGATTAAAGGAGAATGCCAAGCAGATACAATCTTTCAGAAATCTTGGCTGCTGTGTTGGCTGTTTTCTAATCCCTGCACTCTGCGTTTCCCCATAGTGCCATCTTAGACCACTGTTTTTGAAACTTCCATGCTGTCCTTGCAGGAAAGACCATGGAATCTTTCCCTAGAGATCTTTCATGTTACGACTCAACATCTTCAAACATTTATCAAACTGTGTGTGGCTTATGTTTGGCTCTTGGTCTTGAGTGGTCCTTTTGCAAGTGAGCATTCTCTAAAATTCCTGTAGTCAAACAGCTTACCTTCTTCTTGGAACTTGATGCCCTTTCTGCTCAGCATCAGATCAAGGTAGAGTTTGCTTTTCCTGCACATTCAGTTCATCATCACCTTCTTGCTTGGGACAGAGTTCCACTCCCACTGGGCAGAGAAAGCATCTAGGTAAGAGTGGAATAAAGAACAGAATGGATTTTAAGTTCATCCTTCCTTTAAAATCCAACTCAGGTCAGGTCACAGGGGCTTCCTTGTTGGCTCAGATAGTAAAGAATCCACCTGCAATGTAGGAGACCTGGATTTGATCCCTGAGTTGGGAAGATCCCCTGGAGAAGGGAATGGCTACCCACTCCAGTTTTCTTGCCTGGAAAATCCCATCAACAGAGGAGCCTGGAGGGCTACAGTCCATGGGGTTGCAGAGTTGGACATGACTGAGTGACTAATACATACACACACACACACATCAGGTCAGGTCAGTCCCAAAGAACCAGGAGTTGTTGCTGCTGCCACTGCAAGGAAACTCGAAGCATCCCCTCCCTCCAGCTCTCTTCCCCCTCCTCCTTTCCCCAGTGCATCTCCACTCTTGCCCTGGAAAATGTAGCCACTGGCCCCTTTCC
Organism: Giraffa tippelskirchi; assembly: GCF_054371585.1. Taxonomy (NCBI): domain Eukaryota; kingdom Metazoa; phylum Chordata; class Mammalia; order Artiodactyla; family Giraffidae; genus Giraffa; species Giraffa tippelskirchi. The sequence goes on from NC_137279.1 coordinate 37,561,669, forward strand.
TCATTTCACAGATGGGAAAACAGAGGCCCAGAAAGATAAAAGTCCCTGTCCAGGGTCACACAGGAAGGCAGTGATTCAACTGATTCAACTGTGAGATGGACATGAGGCCAGTATTTCCAACCTATAAGGAAGTTCCAAGAATAACTGAGAGAAGTTCCATATACCCCTCACTTGGATAAAACCATTCTTAATATTTTGCCACATTTGTTTGTCTCTCTTGGATCAGGTAAAATAGGACAACTAACACACAGGCAACTGAAAAAAAAAAATAGATAAGTTAGACTTCATCAAAATTTTAAAATTTTATGCATCGAAGACACTATCAAGAACATGAAGACAACCCATATTTGAAAATAACTGTGGATCATATATTTAAATGTCCAGAATATATTTTAAAAACTCTTAAAATACAGCAACGAAAACACTAATAACCCATTTTTCAAATGGGCAAAGGATTTGAATAGATATTTCTCCAAAGAAGATGTACAAATGGCTAAAAAACACATGAAAAGATGCTCAGTGTCATTAGTCATTAAGAAAATGCAAGTCAAATCCACAGTGAGATATCACTTTATACACTAAGATGCCTCTAATTTTTTTTTTAAAAAAGGAAGATAATAAGGGTTGACAAGGATGTGCATAAATTAGAATTCTCATATGCTGCTAGTGGGAATGGAAAATGATGCAGCTCTTTTGGAAAGCACTTTGGTGGTTCCTCAAAAAGTTTAATAAAGAGTTCAGTTCAGTTCAGTCGCTCAGTCGTGTCCGACTCTCTGCGACCCCATGAATTGCAGCACGCCAGGCCTCTCTGTCCATCACCAACTCCCGGAGTCTACCCAAGCCCATGTTCATCGAGTCGGTGATGCCATCCAACCATCTCATCCTCTGTCGTCCCCTTCTCCTCCCGCCCCCAATCCTACCCAGCATTAGGGTCTTTTCCAATGAGTCAACCCTTCGCATGAGGTGGCCAAAGTATTGGAGCTTCAGCTTCAACATCACACCTTCCAATGAACACCCAAGATTGATCTCTTTTAGGATGGATTGATTGAATCTCCTTGCAGTCCAAGGGACTCTCAAGAGTCTTCTCCAACACCACAGTTCAAAAGCATCAATTCTGCGGCACTCAGCTTTCTTCACCGTCCAACTCTCACATCCATACATGACCACTGGAAAAACCATAGCCTTGACTAGACGGACTTTTGTTGGCAAAGTAATGTCTCTGCTTTTAAACATGCTATCTAGGTTGGCCGTAACCTTCCTTCCAAGGAGTAAGCGTCTTTTAATTTCATGGCTGCAGTCACCATCAGCAGTGATTCTCATGTGATAAATGCTATACTGTTTAATATAGAGTTACCACATGATAAACTCTATACCATTTAATATAGAGTTACCACGTGAGAAACTCTATACCATTTTTTTTTTTGGCTCAAAAGGTAAAGTAAGAGAGTTAAACAGCAAGCTTGTGAGGGTGTTTTGGCTAACACAGTCTCTCCCCCAGAGTCATTCCCTAGCCTTGGTCTTGCCTCCCAAATTCCAGCCAGACAAATGGAATCAGAATCTAAATGAACACCAGAGTCTCTCCCAGATTTCAAGTTCCCTTAAGAAAGAGGCTGATTAAGAGGAATGGAGAGGATCGGAGAAGTTAAATTCAACTAACAGCTATACACCGTTTAATATAGGGTTACCATGTGATAAATGCTACACTGTTTAATATAGAGTTACCACATGATAAACTGTATACAATTTACTATAGAGTTATCACGTGATAAACTCTATACCATTTAATATAGATATTCAGTTAAGTTCAGTTGCTCAATCATGTCCAACTCTTTCTGACCCCATGAATCGCAGCATGCCAGGCCTCCCTGTCCATCACCAACTCCCGGAGTTTACCCAAACTCATGTCCATCGAGTCAGTGATGCCATCCAGACATCTCATCCTCTGTCGTCCCCTTCTCCTCCTGCCCCCAATCCTTCCTAGCATCAGGGTCTTTTCCAATGAGTCAGCTCTTCGCATTAGGTAGCCAAAGTATTGGAGTTTCAGCTTCAACATCAGTCCTTCCAATGAACACCCAGGGCTGATCTCCTTTAGGATGGACTGGTTGGATCTTCTTGCAGTCCAAGGGACTCTCAAGAGTCTTCTCCAACACCACAGTTCAAAAGCATCAATTCTTTGGGGCTCAGCTTTCTTCACAATCCAACTCTCACAGCCATACATGACTACTAGAAAAACCATAGCCTTGACTAGATAGACCTTTGTGGGCAAAGTAATGTCTCTGCTTTTTAATATGCTATCTAGGTTGGCCATAACTTTCCTTCCAAGGAGTAAGCGTCTTTTAATTTCATGGCTGCTGTCACCATCTGCAGTGATTTTGGAGCCCAAAAAAATAAAGTCTACACTGTTTCCACTGTTTCCCCATCTATTTCCCATGAAGTGATGGGACCAGATGCCATGATCTTAGTTTTCTGAATGTTGAGCTTTAAGCCAACTTTTTCACTCTCCTCTCTTACTTTCATCAGGAGGCTTTTTAGTTCTTCTTCACTTTCTTCCATAAGGGTGGTGTTATTGATGTTTCTCCCAGCAATCTTGATTCCAGCTTGTGTTTCTCCCAGCCCAGTGTTTCTCATGATGTACTCTGTATATAAGTTAAATAGGCAGGGTAACAATATACAGCCTTGACGTACTCCTTTTCCTATTTGGAACCAGTCTGTTGTTCTGTGTCCAGTTCTAACTGTTGCTTCCTGACCTGCATACAGGTTTCTCAAGAGACAGGTCAGGTGGTCTGGTATTCCCATCTCTCTCAGAATTTTCCACAGTTTATTGTGACCCACACAGTCAAAGGCTTTGGCAGAGTCAATAAAGCAGAAATAGATGTTTTTCTGGAACTCTCTTGCTTTTTTGATGATCCGGTGGATGTTGGCAATTTGATCTCCGGTTCCTCTGCCTTTTCTAACACCAGCTTGAACATCTGGAAGTTCACGGTTCACGTATTGCTGAAGCCTGGCTTGGAGAATTTTGAGCATTACTTTACTAGATATGCCATATGATAAACTTTATACCATTTAATATAGAATTATCATGTGACCCAGTAAATCTACTCCAATCAATACACTCTGGAAAAATGAAAATATGTTCACACAAAAACTTGTATACAAATGTTTATATTATAGCAGCTTTATTTATCATAACTAGAAAGTGAAAGCAATTCACATGTCCATCAACTGATGAATGGATAAAGAAACATAGCCTAGCCATACAATGGGATATTGTTTAGCCATAAAAGAACAACAATGATTCTTGCTACAATATAAAGGAACCTTGAAAATAATCACACTAAATGAAAGAAGCAGAAACAAAAGACCATATATTATGTGATTCTATTTCTATGAAATGTTCAGAACAGGCAAATCCACGGATACAAGGAGGAGATTAGTAGTTGCCAGAGACTGGAAGGAGAGGGGCAACGGGGACTAGCTACTAATGGGTATAGGGTTTCTTTCCAGGGTGGTGAAAATGTTCTGGAACTAGTCATGATGGCTACACATCCTTGTGAATATTCTCAATGTGTGGTTAAAAGATGGGATGTGAATTGTATCAGTCAAAACATGTGAAATTGCCCTTAATTTTCTGTATTCTGAAACAATGCAACCATGGGGTTATCTTGACTCCAAAGCTGAGGTAGGATTTCCCCCATGAAATCATATGGGACTGGGTTTTTTCTGTTGTTGTTGTTTTTTGTTTGTTTGTTTGTTTTTGGTGTTTTGGTCATTTTGCAGGAGTAGTTTTCTGTCTCTTCTATGGAAATAGGTTTATTTATAAGTTCATTTTACCTCAGACACAATTGATTTTGGAAAACCACATTCAGCATAAAATTAATAATTTATCTATTTCATCTAGGTTTTCATATTAATGTGCATTGAAATGTACCAAGTAGTGTCTTTTGACATTTAAACTTTCTCTCTATTGATAGATACTATTCTTCCAATCATACCCCCAATATTGTTGTAGTTTTTGCTCTGCAAATAAATATATTAAGTGCTCACCATCAACGTTTTCGCCTAGGTTTCCCCAATTGCCTCTTGGTTGCATCAAGCTCATCATCTAGTTTTGTTGTTGTTTAGTCGCTAAGTCATGTCCCACTCTTTGCAACCCCATGGACTAAGCCCTCCAGGCTCCTCTGTCCCCGAGATTTCCCAGGCAAGAAGACTGGAGTGGGTTGCCATTCCCTTCTCCAGGGGATTTTCCTAACCCTGGGATCAGACCCGCATCTCCTGCAGTGCCTGCATCTGCAGGCATATTCTTTACCACTGAGCCACCAAGGAAGCCCCCAGGACAGAGAGTTCATCAAAAACACGATTACAGGCACATTCCAGGCTGACTGTGCTGTCCTGACTATTGCTGCTGGTGTTGGTGAATTTGAAGCAGGTATTTCTGAGAACGGGCAGACCCATGGGCATGTCCTTCTAGCTTACACTCTGGGTGTGAAACAGCTAATCATTGGAGGTAACAAGTGGATTCCACTATGCCACCCTACAGCCAGGAGATTTCTCTGAAAGGATGCCTGTAAACTATATTCTTTGAGATCTTCAGCCTTTGATATTTGAAGGACAATTTAACTAGATAGAAAATTTTTACTTCACACTTTATTTCCTTGGCGCTTCCCTGGTAGCTCAGATGGTAAAGCATCCACCTACAATGCAGGAGACCCGGGTTCAATCCCTTGGTCAGGAAGATCCCCTGGAGGAGGGAATAGCAACCCACTCCAGTATTCTTGCCTGGAGAATTTCACGGACAGAGGAACCTGGCAGGCTATAGTCCATGGGGTCTCAAAGAGTCGGGCACAACTGAGCAACTAACACTAACACACTTATTTCCTTAGTCTCCTGAAAATGTTGCTCTGTCTGTTGTTGCCTTGCTTTGTACATTGCTCTTGGGATGTCTGATCATAGCCTAATTTATTATCCTCATAAAATAATTTGATATATTCTTTTAGCTTGGGTGATCTGATCATATTTTCCAATAATTTTTATCTGTGTATCTTAGAGTTGAGAGCCTTAGGTCAATTTCTCAGTTTTCTGGGAATTTGTTTATTTTTTAAAAAATCTTTGTATTTTATATTGGAGTATTGCCAATTAAAAATGTTGTGATAGTTTCAGGTGGACAGCAAAGGGACTCAGCCATACATGTACATGTGTCCATTCTTCTCCAAACTCTGTTCCCATCCAGGTTGCTATATAACGTTGAACAGAGTTCCCTGCGCTATGCAGTAGGACCTTGTTGGTTATTCACTTTAAATACAGCAATATGTACATGTCATCCCAAACTCCTTAACTATCCCTTCCCCCCATCTTTCTTCCCAGCAACCATAAGTTCATCCTCTAAGTCTGAGAGTCTGTTTCTGTTTTGTAAATAAGTTCATTTGTATCACTTCTTTTTAGATTCCACATATAAGGGATGATGTTTCTCCTTCACTGTCTGACTTACTTCACTCAGCATGACAATCTCTTAAGTGCATCCGTCTTGCTGCAAATGGCATTATTTCACTCTTTTTAATGCCTGAGTAGTAATCTATTGTGTGTATGTGCCACTTCTTTATAAATTTCTCTGTTGATGGACATTTAGGTTGCTTCCATGTCTTGGCTGTTATAAACAGTGCTTGTGTATAGGACTTAATATTCCAAGTCTACTCTTTCTTTTTTTTTTTTTTTTTTTGCATCACAAAGTATTTTTATATATATATATATATTTTTTAATAAATTTATTTATTTTAGTTGGGGGCTAATTACTTTACAATATTGTAATAGTTTTTGCCATACATTGACATGAATCAGCCATGGGTTTACATGTGTTCCCCTTCCTGGACCCCCCACCCACCTCCCTCTCCATCCCATCCTTCTGGATCATCCAAGTCTACTCTTTCATAAACAGCCCTTTTTATTAAACTTCCTTGAATTATTCTAAGTCTGCTGCTTTCTGCTTCCACCCTCACCAATACCTTTTATCATCATTGTCATCACCATCACATATGTGTTTGACCTTGGGTGTTTATTCCTCCTGGTTATGGCTGCTGTGTCTGCTCTTCAGACAAGTCCTATGGTTTGTCCAGGTTCTGCCTGGTTGAGCTGAGCCCTCTGTGTGAGGGAGAGGAAGGCACCCCAGGCCTGAAACTGAGACGGAAAAAGGCAGGACAGTCACAAAGCCTTGCTGCCAGGGACTTATCGTAAGGCAGCCCTCTGGCCTGTCACCTGCTCTCAACCACCACTAGGTTTCTGGGATCTGAAGGTGGGAGGGTGACAGGTAACACACAGGCATTGTACCGAGCTCTCCTCCCTGGCCTGGCAGGCTCTGGCCAGTGTCCCCCAGTAAACCACACACACCCTCTTCCTGATCGGATGGGGCCGGAGGGAGCTTGGAGGCTCTAGATGGCCGCAGGTCAGGAGTGATTGGCCAGTCTCCAGTTCTGTTCAGAATAGAACAACCTCAGCAGCCTGCTTCCTGCCAGGGGTGGGGAGGCCAGGCTGGGCCATTCAGACATGAGGAGCCATGTGCTCTCTTTTTATAGCAGCTGCATTTGAACTGGGCAAGGTTCTAACTCATTCATTCAACAAACATTCATGGAATGCTTACTCTCATCAAGGTGTTCAGGGTACAGCAGTGAACAAAACAGACAAAGCCTTATATTTGGGAAGTTTATGTTCTAATAGAAGGAGATAGACCCATAAAATGAAATAACTAAAATATATAGTATATTGTGTGTGTGCTCAGTTGCTCAGTCATGTCCAACTCTTTGTGACCCCATGCACTGTAGCCCGCCAGACTCCTCCATCCTTAGGAGTCTCCCAGCAAGAACACTGGAGTGAGTTGCCATTTCCTCCTCTGGGAGATCTTCCTGACCCAGGGGTCAAACCACAGCTCCTGCATTGGCAGGTAGAATCTTTACTGCTATCGCCACCTGGGAAGCCCCATTTAATATATTAGAAAGTGATCATTCTAAGGAGGAAAATAAAGCAGAGAAGGAGGGCTATGTTAGGGGTTGTTGAGTTGTTGGCAGGAAGCTCAGGAAGTGAGTACTCCCTGGTGAGTACCAGGGAGGTGATATTCGGGCAAAGATTTGAAGGAGGTGAGGAGGTTGCCTCAACGGTTTTAGGGGAAGAGGGAGCCACGCAACACTACAGTGTGTTGCAACATGCAAGAATGGCAAAGAGGTCAGCATTAGGGAGTGGAGTGAGTGAGACGAGAGAGAGAGGAAATGGGCTCAGAGAGATGGTGAGGGCTGAACAGAGCAGAGCCTTCCGGCTCAGACTTGGGCTAACTTTACTCCAAGTAAGATGGGGCCATTGGAGTTTAAGGCCAAAGATGGATATGATCTGACTCATGACCTAACACTCAGTGTGCCCATGTCTGGTCTGAAGAGCTGGCCCCAAGGACTCTTCTGCTTCTTCTCCATCCTCCTAAGAGTTCTAGGTCTCAGCCCCATGGGGCCCCTTCCCCCAAGCTTCTAAGTTTTAACCAATTCCAGGGGGGCACAGTTTCTTTTTTTGGTATCTCCCTCCTTGACACCTAGTTTTAACCAATTCTGGGGGGCACAGCTTCTTCATTCGGTGTCTCCCTCCTTGACACCTAGAGTTCTCATGATTTTTCAGGTTTTCATGACTAATTAACAATTTTAAGGGCTTCCCTGGAAGTCCAGTGGTTAAGACTCCACACTTCCGCTGCAGGGGCCAATGGGTTTGATCTCTGGTAGGACTTCCCTGGTGGCTCAGATGGTAAAGCGTCTGCTTACAACACGGGAAACCTGGGTTCAATCCCTGGTTTGGGAAGATCTCCTGCAGAAGGAAATGGCAACCCACTCCAGTATTCTTGCCTGGAAAATCCCATGGGCGGAAGAGCCTGGTAGGCGACAGTCCATGGGGTCGCAAAGAATCAGACATGACTGAGCAACTTCACTTCACTCACTTCACTGGGGAACTAAGATCCCAAATGACACATGGCCAAAAATAAATAAATGATAAACAAATTTTTAAAGGTTTACACATAGAAAAAAAATTTAATAAAAAAATAAAAGCAAATAAAAATAAAAAATAAGAGCAAACAAGTAACTTTATGTTAAACTATCTCTGTTAAAATAACCAGCATGGTCCCTGTCTTCAGCTGGCCCTTAGCGGTACCCTCGATGGCGGACCTTCCACTGTGAATGAAACCCAGTCTCTGGTTCTGAGGATGACCTGAAGGTGATAAAAGGGAGATTTCCCTCATATTCACTGCAGATGAGTTTCCCAGTACTGCCAAAGCAAAATACCACAAATTCCTTAGCTTGAAACGATAGAAATTGGTTCTCTCATCATTCTTGGAAACCAGAAGTCCAAAATCAAGCTGTTGGCTAGGTGTTGCTCCTTCTGTAGTTTCTAGGGGAGGATTGTTTCTGGCCTCTTGCAGCTTCTGGTGGCTCCAGATGTTCATTATTGGCCTGTGGCAGCATCCCTCCAATCCCTGCCTTTGTCTTCACATCACCTTCCCCCATCTGAGTCGCAGATCTCCTTCTCCCTCTCTTTTTTAAAAAATTATTTATTTATTTTGGGTGCTCCCGGTCTTAGTTGTTGCATGCAGGATCTTCAGTCTTTGTTGTGGCAAGCCAACTCTTAGTTGTGGTTTGTGGGATCTAGTTTCCTGATTAGGGATCAAACCCAGGCCCCTTTCACTAGGAGCGTAGAGTCTTAGCCACTGGACCACCAGAGAAGTCCCTGTCGGTATTTTTAAAACAACTTTATTGAGATATAATTCACATACCACACAATTCATCCATTGAAAGTCTATTATTCATGCTACAGAAATCTACAGAAATCTGGTGGTGAGCTGAAAGTGATTAAAACAATTTAAAAAATCTAATTAAAAGTTTAAAAGTGTATCATTCAATAGCTTTTAGTACATTGCAGATATATGCAACCATCATCACAGACACCTTAGAACATTTTCATCACCTTATCATGCCATTACCCACCTACACCACCCCTATCATCACCTCCAGCCCCTACACCACCCCCATCAACACTTCTAGTCCTAAGCAACCACTAATCTTCTTTCTACCTTTATGTTTGCCTATACTGGATAGTTCATATAAATGTAATCATAAACCATATGGCATTTTGTGTTAGGTTTCTTTCACCTAGCATAATATTTTCAAGATTTATCCATGCTGTAGCTTTATGTATCAGTATTTCATTCCTTTTCATAGTCAAATAGTATTCCATCCTGTGGACATACCACATTTTGTTTATTCAGTCATCCACAGATGATTGGGTTACTTCCACATTTAGGTGATTACGAATAATACTGCCATGAACTTCCATGTACAAGGTTTTATGTGGACATACATTTTCCTCTCTCTCAGTTATATACCTAAGAGTGCAATTGGTGAGCCACATAGTAAAACTATGTTCAGTCATTTGAGGAATTCATATATATAATTATGTATAATATTCATATGTAATTTTAATATACTTCTCTATGTTGCTAAAGCCACCAGGGCTTTCCTGGTGGCTCAGATGGTAAAGAATACACCTGCAATGAGGGAAACCTGGGTTCAATCCCTGGGTCGGGAACATCCTGGAGAAGGCAATGGCAACTCGCTCCAGTATTCTTGCCTGGAGAATTCCATGGACAGAGGAGCCTGATGGACTACAGTCCATAGGGTCACAAAGAGTCGAACACAACTGAGTGACTAAGCACAACATATTGCTAAAGAGCTGTCATATTTATCCTTTTAAATGGCTATTTTATAGCTCACTGAATTTAATATTCTTAATATAATTAACTGTTCTAACTTGATTGTGCCTAGATTTTTCTTATTAGTTTAATTAATGCTACTATAAAATTTTTTAACTATGTAAACTTTTTGTCCTTTTAGATCAGTTTTCCTCAGCCTCAGCCTGATAGACAATTTGGGGTCAGACAATCTTCTGTAGGGGTCAGGGCACTGTCCTGTGTGTTGCAGGGTAGTTGACAGCACTCTGGGTCTCTAGCCCCTTACCCAAATTGTAACCAAAAGTATCTCCAGGCATTGCAAAAATACACCTGACTGAGAGCCATGGTCTTAGATATTTTACTCAAGGTAAACTCCCAAGGGGACTTCCCTGATGGTCCAGTGGTTAAGACTCTGCTCTTTCACTGCAGGAGGCTCAGGTACAATTCCTGGTAGGTGAACGAAGATCCCACATGCTGTGTGGTGTGGCCAAAAACATTAAATATAGAAAATAACAAATGCCCAAGAATGAGATTCACTGAATTAGAGGCTACGAGTCTGTTCATGGGTCTCAGTGCCAACCAGTGGCCAACCCTCCAGGGATGGCAGCAGTTCACAGCCTTGTCACGAGGGTCAGGAGAAGGGGATGAAGGACCCTCGTGGATGCCTGTGAAAGAGTAGACCTCACCAAGAGCGGCTGTCCACTGCTGCTCACACACTTGCAGGGGGCACCTTTCACCGGGCAGCCCCTGGGACATGTCCTAGACCGACGTCATTCATTCAGAGTACAATGCATGATGTGAACGCAGAGCCTCTAGCTCACAGTCAAGAAGAAGCACACGGTGGCTTAGATCCTGCAGGTTCTCTGCAAACAGAGCAGAGGAGGGAGGGAAGGAGCAGAGAACAGGAGAGGGGAGGGAGCCAGCCCTGCCTGGAGGGTGACACTCATGAATGGTGGAGTGGGGGACACACGTGAGGACGGGCTCATGAATGGCTGGCCCAGAACGTCCACATGAGGGATATTAATAGAGCTGTTCCAGGAGAGGACACCCTGTGCTGGGCAGGGTCAGACCCACGAGCAGGCCTGGGTGTGCGGGAAGCAGGCCCTGTGAGAGCCCCACCACGGGAAGTGGGGGAGGCACTGGCAGGGCTCTGATGTCACCCTGGTTGGCTCTTTCCCCTGATGCTACTCCCCAGGGAAGGCAGCCACCCCCACAAGGGCTAGCCACATCCTCCTTGATGGCCTGGACCTGGAGCCGTGCTCTCCCGCTTGAAAGGCTGTGTGGAGTGATGAGAGGGACGGGAAAGTAACTAGGTGTGACTGGAAAATCATAGAGGGGCATTTTACTGGGCTGAGGTGTGTCCCCTAAAACTCACACCACCCAGAACCTCAGAAAGCAACCTTATTTGGAAATAGGATCTTCGGTGATGTCACTAGCTAAGATCATACTGGAACAGGAACGGCTTTAAATCCAACATGACTGGTGTCCTCATAAGAAGAGGAGACAGGGACTTCCCTGGTGGTCCAGTGTTTAAGAATCTGCCTTTCAGTGCAGGGGACTCGGGTTCAATCCCTGGTCAGAGAACTAAGATTCTGTGTGCTTCAGGACTTACATGCACAGGAACTACTGAGCCCATGCACTCTGGAGCCCATAGAGAGAAGTCTGTGCACCACAATGAAGATCCTGTCTGCCATAACTAAGACCTAATGCAGCCAAAAATAAATACATAAATAAATGAAGAGGGGACACACAGATACAGTCAGACATGTAACGAGAAAGCCATGTAAAATCAGAGTCAGAGATTAGAGCCATATGTCTACAAGCCAAGGAATACCAAGGAATTTCTGAAACCTCTAGAAACTAGAAGATGCAAGGAAGGATCCTTACCTTGAGCCTTTGAAGAGAGCATGGCCCTGCCAACACCTTGATCTCTGACTTCCAGCTTTTAGAACTGTGATAGCATGAATCTCTCTTGTTTCAAGCCACCCAGTTTATGGTGCTTTGTTGCAGCATCCTCAAGAAAGGACAGGGACATCTAGTATTTGCAAAGGATCTTGATCTGGGCTTCTGTATCTTTTTGTTTATGCCTTAGGTCTCTGGGGGACTTAGCCTTTATGGGGCAACACAGTACAGAAAGGCAGAGTTTTGGGTCCAGGAGTCAGCCTGTTGGCATTCAGACCACCTCTCACTAGTGTGGCAGATTGAACCATCAAAGAGGGCTGCAGGATCTCCCACCCTCCATGCTCTTCCTACAGTGGGGATTGACTCTCCTCCCATTGAAAAGAGGGTCCATGTTCCTCCTCTTGAATCTGGACAGGCTTGTGAATAAGGCAGAAGTAAAGCGCTGTGACTTCTCTGACTGGGTCATAAAAGGTGGAGGAGCTTCTGTTTTGCTTGCCCAGCAGAACACTTGTACCGAAGTCCTGAGCTGCCATGTAAGGGGTCCAACAGCCTCGAGACTGCCATGCTGTAGGAAAGCCCAAGTTAACCCACCTGTCCTGAGGCCACATGAAGAAGGGTGTTCCCCACCTATACCTGCTCTGCCACCATCTGACTTCTGGGACAGAAGACCTTGAACTAGCCCTCCTCATATTCCTGACCCACAGAAATTCTAAGAGAAAAGAAAACATTTTTTAAGCTCCCAAGTTTCAGGGTGATTTGTCATGCAGCAATTGATAACCAGATGCTAGCTGTATTCCAGGGAAAGCTACTGCAGCCTCTCTTTGCCTATTGATAATAGTACCTGACTCATGAGGCAGTGGAACAATTAAATGAAATAAGTAGGGTGCTTATCACAGGGTCTGGCACAAAGTTAAGTACTCAATACAAATTAGCAATTGTGCCCATTATTATTATGATTACTATATATAACTACTTTATATAGTTACTATATATATTTTCCACCAAGAAACCAGTTGTGCAGAGAAACACAAACATCACATGATATATGTGGAGTCTTTTTTAAAATGGTACAAATGAAGCTATTTACAAAACATAAATAAATTCACAGGTGTAGAAAACAGACATATGGTTACCAGGGTATAAGGAGGACTGAAGTGAAGTGAAAATCGCTCAGTCGTATCCGACTCTTTGTGATCCCATGGACTATCCTGGGGTGTAGTCAAACCCAAGTCTCCCGCATTGCAGGTGGATTCTTTACCAGCTGAGCCACAAGGGAAGGTAAATTGGGAGATTGGGACTGACACATACACACTACTGCTGCTGCTGCTAAGTCACTTCAGTCGTGTCCGACTCTGTGCAACCCCATAGACGGTAGCCCGCCAGGCTCCTCTGTCCATGGGATTTTCAAGGCAAGAGTACTGGGGTGGGGTGCCATTGCCTTCTCCGACATACACACTACTATATATAAAATAGGGATTCCCGGGTGGTGCTAGTGGTAAACAACCTGCCTGCCAATGCAGAGGACGTAAGAGATGTAGGTTCGATCTCTGAGTAGGGGCGGTCTCCTGGAGAAGAGAATGGCAACTCACTCCAGTATTCTTGCCTGGTGAATCCCATGGATAGAGGAACCTGGTGGGCTACAGTCCACATGGTCGCAAAAAGTCAGACACAACTGAAATGACTTAGCATGCACGTACACACATATATAAAACAGATAACTAATAAGAACCTACTGTAGAGCACAGGGAACTCTACTCAATACTTGTAATGATCTATATGGGAAAAGAATCTAAAAAAGAGTGGATATATGTATATGTATAACTGATTCACTTTGTTGTACAGCAGAAACTAACATAACATTGTAAATCACTATACTCCGATAAAAATTAATTAATAAAAAAATCAGTTGTACCTATTCTGGGGAGCAGGAAATGATCTCCAGCTCCAGTTAAGCCTTGACATTGCAGCCCCTGTTGACATCTTGGCGGTGACCACATGAGAGATGGGCCAGAATCATCCAGATTCCTGATCCACAGAACCTGTGGGATTACAAAAGTTTATTTTTCAAGTCATTGCATGCATGCTTAGCTGCTTCAGTCATGTCCGATTTCTTTGTGACCCTATGGACTGTAGTCCACCAGGATCCTCTGTTAGGGTTCATTTCTTTTTTTTTCTTTTTTTTTTTTTTATAAATTTATTTATTTTAGTTGGGGGCTAATTACTTTACAATATTGTAATAGTTTTTGCCATACATTGACATGAATCAGCCATGGGTTTACATGTGTTCCCCTTCCTGGACCCCCCACCCACCTCCCTCCCCATCCCATCCCTCTGGGTCATCCCGTTGCCCCTGCCCTGAGCCCTTGTCTCATGCATCGAACATGGAATGGTGTTCTGTTTCACATATGATAATATACATGTTTCAATGCTATTCTCCCAGAACGTCCCACCCTCACCTTCTCCCTCAGAGTCCATAAAATTGTTCTATGCATCTGTGTCTCTTATTCTGTCTCGCATATAGGGTTATCGTTACCATCTTTCAAATTCCATATATATGCATTAGTATACTGTATTGGTGTTTTTCTTTCTGGCTTACTTCACTCTGTATAATGGGCTCCAGTTTCATCCATCTCAGTAGAACCGATTCAAATGTATTTTTTTTTAATGGCTGAGTAATATTCCATTGTGTATATGTACCACAGCTTCCTTATCCATTCGTCTGCTGATGGACATCTAGGTTGCTTCCATGTCCTGGCTATTGTAAACAGTGCTGTGATGAACATTGGGGTTAGGGTTCATTTCTTATGCAGCAGTAGATAACTAATACAGGTAGATATTGTTCTATTTTATATATGAGGAAAGTATGGCATTCATGCACCCCTCCAACAACTACTTACTGGGTGTCTACTATATGCCAAGCACTGTCTAACCTCTGGGACCTACCAGACAACAAGGAATACAGAGCTCTCCTCCTCACCAAACATAGGACACATGCAGGTTAAGATATGTAGTCTCAGTCACAGTGAAATGACACAACCAAGATTCACCTTCAATCTACCTGTCTCTAATTCTGTGACCCAAACACCCAGGGTTTTCCTCACCCCACAAATTAATTTCTTGGGGGCTGATGAGCTCATCTCCCACAGCCCACCCCCCTAGAGTAGTCTAGAGAGAGACATCCCAGTGGAGGTACAGATCTATGCGGGGTGCAACTGGTGAAGAGGGCAGGTGGTGTGCCCTCCCTTGCCCCCTACTCTCAGAGCTCTGCTGGGTGCTGGCAAGTCAGGCACTTGGGCCCCAGAAGAAACTCTGGGGAGGGGAAGAGAGTGGTAGGAATGTCCCCAGGATGGAGCACTCAGGGAATAAAACCAACTAACAACTATAATGTCCCTTCTCGGCAATCAACTTACTAGGATAATTTTTTTTACATGGGGCGAGGTAGTTTTTGGATAGACTCCCACACCTTTTAAAGATCATTTAAAATACTCTTCATTCACGGCCAGCAACAGATGATGCCTGCTCTCAGGATCCACCGGTCTATTTCAATCTGTCTGGCTTGGAGGTGAGGCTCATAATCTTTTCTTCTAGAAAAGATTCACCCCATCACCAGCATTTAAACTAAATCTCGGTTCTTCAGAGGTGTCTGTTTGTGTTTGAGAGTGGGGTAGGACCCACACCCGTCTGGGTGAGTTCAATTTTCACTGAACTCCTGATCTGCCATATGTGTGAGGAGTCTGACAGCTCTGAGACTGCCATGCTGTCAGGAAGCCCAAACTAGCCTGATACCAGTCAGGGTTCTTGACCTTCCCCAATCAATAGAAATTGAGAAGAAGCCAGACAAGAAATGCAGGCAAGGCTTTATTGGTTCTTGCTGCAGCAGGCGGAAGCGAAAACAGGTAACAGGTTCCTTTGCTCACTCTCCAAAATGAGGAGAGCTGATTCCTTATATAGGGTAAGGTAGGGGTGTGTCTAAAGAGCTTCTTGACCAGGGTGAAAGAGGAGAGTGAAAAAAGCTGACTTGAAACTCAACATTGAAAAAACTAGGATCATGGCATCTGGTCCCATCCCTTCATGGCAAATAGAAGGGGGAAAAGTGGAAGCAGTGAGATTTTATTTTCTTGGGCTCTAAAATCACTGTGGATGGTGACTATGGCCATTAAATTAAAAGACACTTGCTCCTTAGAAGGAAAGCTATGACCCTTGGACTGCAAGGAGATCCAACGAGTCCATCCTAAAGGAGATCAGTCCTGAGAGTTCATTGGAAGGACTGATATTGAAGCTGAAACTCCAATATTTTGGCCACCTGATATGAAGAACTGACTGATTGGAAAAGACCCTGATGCTGGGAAAGATTGAAGGTGGGAAGAGAAGGGGACGACAGAGGATGAGTTGGTTGGATGGCATCACCGACTCAATGGACATGAGTTTGGGTAAACTCCAGGAGTTGGTGATGGACAGGGAGGCCTGGAGTGCTGCAGTCCATGGGGTCACAAAGAGTCGGACACAACTGAGTGACTGAACTGAACTGATGACAAACCTAGAAAGTGAAAGTGAAGGTGTTAGTCCCTCAGTCCCTGTCCATGGGATTCTGCAGGCAAGAATACTGGAGTAGGTTGCCATTTCCTTCTGCAGGGGATCTTCCCATCCCAGAGATCGAACCTGGGTCTTCTACATTGCAGGGATATTCTTTAGAACAAACCTAGACAGCATATTAAAAAGTAGAGACATCACTTCACCCACAAAGGTTGCTATAGTCAAAGCTCTGATTTTTTCCAGTGATCATGTTCTAATGTGAGTGTTGGACCATAACAAGGCTGAGTACCAAAGAACTGATGCTTTTGAATTGTGGTGCTGAGATTTTTGAGAGTCCTTTGGACTGCAAGGAGATCAAACCAGTCAATCCTAAAGGAAATCCAACCTGAATACTCATTGGAAGGACTGATGTTGAAGCTAAAGCTCCAATACTTTGGCCACCTGAGGTGAAGAGCCGACTCACTGGAAAAGACCCTGATGCTGGGAAAGATTGAAGGCAAAATGAGAAGGGAGGGGCAGAGGATGAGATGGTTAGATAGCATCACTGACTCAACGGACATGAATGTGAGCAAACTCCAGAAGATAGCGGAAGACAGAGGAGCCTGGCATGTTGTGGTCCACAGGGTCGCAAAAAGCTGGACACGACTTAACAACTGAACAACAATGACAGGGATGTGTCTAAGGGTGGGGCTGGAGGGGTAGCTTAGGTGGTCTGCCCACCTCTTTGGTGGTTGTGTGCAGGGGGCATGCACAGCACCCTGCTGCTGCTCCCAACACCCTATTTTTGCCCCCAGCTCTTCAGAAGTGGCAGTTGGAATTTTTTTGTTCATTTTGTATCTTATTGTCCATAATTTGCCCCCAACTGCTTGTGCACACAGTTATTTTCCGTCTTACAGTTTGTTTGTATTTTGTTGCTTCAGGAGACGTTTGTCCAGGTGCAACCACTGCAGCAAAGGGTCCCAGGTCCCAGTCTGTCTCAAGCCCACCTGGAAAAGCCCTGAGCCCACATGAAAAGAGAGAAATGCCCTTAGCTTAGCCCCTGTTGCTAAGACAGCTCAGCTGCTGTCAGCCTTAAAAACAAACAAGAATGAAGTGGACTTTTAAAAATCATCCATTTTCAACCTGCTTGTTTAAACAGAGAAAGAACCGAGGCCCAGAGAGGTGAAGCTAGCGTCCAGGTCACACAGCCAGCTTCCTGCCTCTGTTCCCCCCTTACTTCCTGTGCTCAGACACACACCAGGAGTCTTGAGAAACCCATGAACTAATTAACATTGACTGAGCACATCCTGAGGCCCTGTGACTGTGGGAAGCATCTCACTTATGGGAGGAGAAAATGAGCAGAGCCCAGCTCTGCAGGGCAGGTCAGGGGTGGGAGAAGGAGTTCAGATTTTGTTCCTAGTGCATCTTCCCCACCTCTTCCTTCATTCACTTCCTCCCATCTCTCTCTAATGGGCCCCAATTATACCCCACCCCTTTTAAAATAATTCAACTTGTTTCAGTAAAGAGCCATCAGCTTTGAAATTGTACACTCATTTTTAAGTCTGTGAAAGCAAGAAAAGTGGGGAGCAAAGCAAGCCTCTCTGATCATCTCTTTCTTTTCCTCCTTCTCCTCCCCATCCTCTCCTCTACTGTCCCGGCAGCGTGCACCTCCCGCCCTGCATCAGGAAGCCAGGGTTCTGAGCAGAAGCTGTACTCCACCGCCGGCCAGGCTCCTGGCTGTCAGCACCCATGGCCAGCAGGATTGTTGCAAACTCTGTCACTCTAACGGCTGATAAAGACCCACAAACCGCTCGCCTGCAGCCTGGGCTCCTGGTCCTGATAAGTTGGGCCTGTCAACACCGTGTCCACACCTTCTCCTGGCTCAGCCTCCCCAGGCCCATCCCTGCTCTGGGCTTCCTGTTGCCTGTTTACAGCCAAGCCCTGGCCACCGTGCCTAGGCTAGGCCACAATCACCTTGAGATGACCCTAGGGAGCCAGGCTTGCAACAGCAGATTGGGAAGGACAATTTGCTCTGGATGTGGAGGGAGTCCAACTGTGATGGACACTTTCTGCCCCGAGTACTGTTCAGGCTCCTATTTGCAGACTGGGCCATGTGGGATTCTGACTGTCCGAGGCGGTTCAGCACCCTCCAAGCCCTTCCTAAGGCAGCCAGCTAGACCAGGGCTATGATCCTAACCCCAAGAAAACTTGGCCACAGCTTCCCTGGTGGCTCAGCTAGTAAAGAATCCGCCTGCAATGCAGGAGACCTGGGTTCAATCGCTGGGTTGGGAAGATGCCCTGGAGAAGGGAACAGCTACCCACTCCAGCATTCTGGCCTGGAGAATTCCACGGACTGTATAGTCCATGAGTTCGAAAAGAGTCGGACATGGCTGAGTGACTTTCACACACACACAAGACTGTACTGGTAGTCGTAACTATGGAAGGGGTGCTGTCTGCTTCTAGTGGGTAGAGACCAGGGGTGCTGCAAAGCACAGGACAGCCCTACGACAAAGAATTATCTGGCCCCAGGCTTCCCTGGTGGCTCAGTGGTGAAGAATCCACCCTGCGATGCAGGAGTCGGGTTTGATTCCTGATCCAGGAAGATCCCACATGCTGTGAAGCAACTAAGCCTATGTGCCACAACTATTGAGCCTGTGCTCTAGAACCTGGGAGCTGCAACTACTGAGCCCACGTGCCACAACTGCTGAAGCCCAGATGCCTAGAGCCTTTGTTCAGCAGCAAGAGAAGCCACTACAATGAGAAACCGTCGCATTGCAACTAGAGAGTAGGCCCTGCTCATTGCAACTAGAGAAAAGCCCAAGCAGCAAGAAACACCCAGCACAGCCAAAAACAAATAAATAAAAATTAAAAAAAAAAAAAAAGAATTACCTGGCCCCAAATGCCAACAGTGTTGAGACTGAGAAACCCTGAGCTGGACACCATAGGGGGCAAAGCCTGGAAATGGGGTCTGCAAATGCCTCACCCAGAGATGTAGAAGCCAAGCCCAGGCATTGCCTGGGAGCCGGGCAGAGCCCTACCTTCAGGTACCAAATGACTTGAGACAAGTTAGACTACGGCAGCATCTCCCGGAGACTGGCCTCACCAGGTCCTGCCCTTCCCTCAGCCATCAAATTCAAGTACATCCTGACCTTGCAGCCTCTTAGCTGAGCTCATCCTAGGAAGGACACAGGAAATAATAGCAACTGTTTTACTGTCCAACTATGATGTGGGCACTGGGCCAGACATTTTACTTCCTCTAATGTTTTTAGAAGGGGCTTCCCTGGTGGCTCAGATGGTAAAGAATCTGCCTGCAATGCGGGAGACCTGGGTTCGATCCCTGGGTTGGGAAGATCCCCTGAAGAAGGAAATGACTACCCACTCCAGTTTCTACACAGCAACTCCAGGCGGGAGGGGTTATTACCAACCCCTTATAACAGACAAGGAAACTGAGGCTCAGAGCTGTTACCTGATTTACCCGAGGTCACTGTTATGGCCATATTGAAGCCCCAAACTCTAGTACTTGAGAATTAACTTATTTGGAGGTAGGGTCTCTATGGATGCATGCTAGTCACTTCAGTCGTGTCTGACTCTTTGCGACCCCATGGACTGTAGCCTGCCAGACTCCTCCATCCATGGGATTCTCCAGGCAAGAATACTAGAGGGAGTTGTCATTTCCTCCTCCAGGGGATCTTCCTGACCCAAGAATCAGACCCGTGTGTCTTATGTCTCCTGCATTGGCAGGTGGGTTCTCTACCACTAGCGCCACCTGGGAAGCCCCAGAGTCTCTGTAGAGGTGATCAGATGTAAATAAGGTCTTTGGGGTGGGTCCTGACCCTATAAGAGTGCCCTCCTCATAGAAGGGGGAAATTTGGACACAGAGGTGTGCACACACTCAGACCTAAAGGCAGAGATCGGGGTGATGCACCTTCAAGCCGAGGAATGCCAAGATTGCCAGGAAACCACCAACGGCCAGGGGAGACATGTGATCTTGGGCTTCTGGCCTCCAAAACTGTGAGACAAGAAACTTCTGTTTCTTCAACCACCCAGTGTGTGGTGTTTTGTACAATAGCCCTCAGGGGACTAATACAGTCGCACAGCTGCTAGGGGCAGGCCCTTGGTGGAGCTCTGAACTGACCAACTGAAGGCAGCCTCTGACCACATTTCTATTATTCCTTCTGGGTCAGGTGCCCTAGCACCCAGTAGGTCCCTTGAAGAAAGACTTTGGCTGACAAAGGTCCATCTAGTCAAGGCTATGGTTTTTCCAGTAGTCATGTACGGGTGAGACGGTTGCACCATAAAGAAGGCTAAGTGTTGACGAATTCATGCTTTTGAACTGTGGTGCTGGAGGACTCTTGAGAGTCCCTTGGACTGCAAGGAGATCAAACCAGCCAATCCTAAAGGAAATCAATATTCCCTGAATATTCATGGGAAGGACTGATGCTGAAGCTGAAGCTCCAATACTTTGGCCACCTGATATGAAGAGCCTACTCATTGGAAAAGACCCTGATGCTGGGAAAGATTGAAGGCAAAATGAGAAGGGAAGGGCAGAGGATGAGATGGTTAGATAGCATCACTGACTCAATGGACATGAATTTGAACAAACTCCAGAAGATAGCAGAGGACAGAGAAGCCTGGAGTGCTACGGTGCATGGAGTTGCAAACAGTTGGACATGACTTAGCAACTGAACAACAAATTATGATTATTACTGTGGTATGACTCTGTCTTATGGTCCCAGGAAGACCGAGGGTTGGGGCTATTGACGATGATTAAATATCATCTCTGGACCCCCCTGCCCTGTTACCCAGCACCCCATTATGCTTCTCAGAGGTGGGAACAAGAAGACCTTGGAGATTCATGATTGGGGTGCTGGGGCCCGCCCAGCACACTTTCCTTCACACGGTTCCCTGAGGAAGTCACGTGATTGATCACACGCAGAGCATCAAGTGCTATCAGCAGCTCCACCACGTTCCAGGGATTCTTCAGCCCCGTGTGGGACCCAGGGGAGTGTGCAGTCTGATGAGAGCCTGGGCTGCCATCACACAGGCTCTGCGCCCCACCCACCTCCCGTGCAGAATAACCTACCCCCATGTGGGCACATCATTCTTGAATCCTACATCCCAGCAAGTGCCCTCAGCAGGCCCAGGGCTGCTTCCTCCAGAACCTGCTGCCAGATGGGGCATGTTTTCCTCCTAGTAGGAGGGCCGGGCAGCTCAGGATGGTCACCTCTAAGAGATCCTCCCGGGCCTCCTGCTTCTGGGAGACAGATCGGGTCCTCCTCCATCCCTGGGACTCAGTAAACATCTGTCAACACCCACCACGATCCTGCCATTGTTGTAAAGGAGCCCCTCATTTCAGGGAATTTGTAGTCAAAAAAAGAGAATGACCAATTCATTTCTTGTGGTATTTTACTTTGCTATGTTATCAAATGCAAAGGCCAGATCTCACAAATTTTCTGGCCAAAATCCAGAAATAAGTGATAGAAAGATAACCAAGGAGGGGCTTCCCTAGTGGTCCAGTGGTTAAGAATCTGCTTTGTCATGCAAGGGATGGAGGTTTGATCCCTGGTTGGGGAACTAAGATCCCATGCCACAAAGCAACTACACCTGCACGTGGAAACTACTGAGAACACACACTCACTCTGGAGCCCGGGTGCCACAACTAGAGAGTCGGTGTGCTGCAATAAATAAATAAACATTAAGAAAAAAAAGAAAAATAACCAAGAAGAAATCCCTACACCATAAAATAAAAACTAGAAACACAGGCTTCGGGGAGGGGCTGGATTGGGGGAGGGGTGGCACGTTACCAGCCTTTTGTTTTCTTTATTGTTTGAGAAAAAGTAACACGTGTTCACTGCAATAAATAAGAAGATCGAGATAACTAGTGGGAACCTACTGTATAGCACAAGGAGCCCAGCCTGGCACTCTGGGGTGACCTAGAGGGGTAGGATGGTGCGGGTGGGAGGGAGGGGACATATGTATGCCTGTGGCTGATTCATTTTGTTGTATGGCAGAAATAAACGTGAATGTGTGTTAGTCACTCAGCTGTGTCTGACTCTTTGTGACCCTATGAACTGCAGCCCACCAGACTCCTCTGACCATAGGATTCTCCAGGCAAGAATACTGGAATGGGTTGCTATGCCCTCCTCCAGAGGATCTTTCCGACACAGGGATTGAATCCGTGCCTCTTACATCTACCTGCTTTGGCTGGTGGGTTCTTTACCACTAGTGCCACCTGAGAAACCCAAATTATTAAGCTACTCAATTAGTAAATTAAATTACTGGGCTTTGCACCCAGTGGCACTAGTGGTAAAGAACCCACCTGCCAATGCAGGAAATGTAAGAGATGCAAGTTCAATCCTGGGTTGGGAAGATCCCCTGGAGGAGGGCATGGCAATCCACTCCAGTATTCTTGCCTGGAGAATCCCATGGACAGAAGAGCCTGGTGGGCTACAGTTCATAGAGTCACAGTCAGACATGACTGAAGTGACTTAGCACTTATAGACCTAATGGCATAATAATGTAACATAAAGTCCAAACCAGGACACTTTTGATCATGAAACTGGATGGAGTTAAACCAGATGGTGGACGCTGACTGGAGAGCCTGGACACCCACGTCGTAGAAGGAGTTATGAGAGGGGACCAGCTAAAGCCGAGTTGGACATAGATCAACAACCAAACACATCTTTCTGAGTGTTTCGTGTATTTCCAAGCAGGTGATGGGAGGCATTGGCAGGTGGGTTCCTTACCAGTACGCTCCCCACAACACACACCCCCAGGATGGAGCAGAAAGAATGCACTGGAGGCAAAGGGGCAGTCAAAAAAGGAAAAATGCAGCCAGGTGGTGCCGGGACTGGGCGGTTTTGCCCCCTTGCCTTCCCGCGCGTGCTCTGGGTGCAGACAGGAAGCAGTTGGAGCCAGCTCCAGAATTTTGCAGGCGGGGTGGGTGAGGGAGAGATGCCCGTGACCACCAGCCGTCGGGCGGTGCCGTTGGTCCCGCGGACTGACCTCACTGCCCAGGCCCGCAGAGCCCCTCCTGGGGTCACATTCCATGCTGGAGAGCCCCTCTCCAAGGCCTTGGATGGCGCCAATGTCTTTTTAGGAACCAAGGGTCTAATTTTAGTGTCCCGGCCTTCGACACCTTCCTGAAATAGCTCCCTGTTTTCCCTCCCGGCCCTGCCCCTTCCTTGGAGAAGGTGAACCCCCTGCGTCCCCGTGATCTGGGCTGGTGAGCGCGGGCCCACGGCCTTGTATGGGTCTCAGTAGAGGGACTCGTGTCTCTGTGGTCAGTCCCTGGTGACCCGACCCAGAGGGTTCTCCTGGAGAGGGCAGCTCAGCGCCCGCCAGGCCAGGAGTCCCGCAGAGCTCACTCCTGCCCTCTCCCTCTCCATTGGCCATGCTCAGGTATGTCACAGACCCATGTGGCCCAAGTTCAGGTCCCCAACCCCCTGGAAATCAAGCCTGCTGAACCCCAGCCTCTGCCTGTGGGAACGATGGGTCAGCAGACACCTTGACCCAGGGGAGCTTCTGTTTTTAATTCTGTATGTTCTGTGCCATCCTTGTATCAATAACACTTATTAGTAGTATTTTCTGAGTACCTACTATGGTGTCAAGTGCTTCTCATGCATGATGTCATTTAATCCTCTCAACCACCCTGTGAGGTGGGTACTGTTACTGTCCCCAAGGTATGGAGCCATCAAGTTGTGAGGGGGGAGGACCTGAGATTGGAACTCAGGAGATCTGACCTCCAGCCCCCTGCTTCATTGTTCACATGGCATCTCCACCCAAACACCTCCTTGGACCCTCACAACAGCCCTCTCTCCCCTGCCTTTGTCCCAGGCCCTTCCCTGGAGTACTCCATTCAGATTCTTCTAGGCTTCCTAAGTAAGCCAGAGAAGTCGTCTTGCCTGCGTGAAGTCACACAGCACACTAGTGGTGGATGAAGATTTAACCCCCAAATTCTGAGAATAACAAGGCATTTCCAGAAGGAGGCTGCAGCTCCACTAAGAGCTACAGATATGTGTCGGCCGCATCCGGACAAACAATGTGGTCCCAGTAACTGCTGGGTGTGTGCATCTGGGCTGGGATGTTTTCACCAGTAGCCCACC
Organism: Giraffa tippelskirchi; assembly: GCF_054371585.1. Classification (NCBI taxonomy): domain Eukaryota; kingdom Metazoa; phylum Chordata; class Mammalia; order Artiodactyla; family Giraffidae; genus Giraffa; species Giraffa tippelskirchi. The sequence continues at coordinate 37,585,930 of NC_137279.1, forward strand.
CCCTAACAGGCCCATGTGCTCATCTGCAGAAAAGCTTCCTAAAGGGGCCACCAGCAGGCTGAGTGATGGGTGGCCAGGAAGCATGATTCAGCAGGCATCCGGGGACACACCCCTGGGGACCCATCGTCCTGCTAGGAAGTGGACACATCAAAGGAGAAAAGCCTGAGTGGCCTTCCCAGGCCTCCTCTTGCTGCACTCAGAGCCCAAACCCCACACCCACGGTTGTCTGCAAGTGGCAGCAGCTCCCTCCTGGGGCCCTGAGGCCCGGCTCCCTCCACAGGCTCAGCAGTGACCAGGGTGGGGTGGAGGGAAGCAGCAGTGCAGTGAGTCAGGCAGGACAAGCTGCTCCCACCCAGGAGAGCACGTCAGGGCCTTGGGAAGTGGGAAGCACCTTCAAACCCCACACCACCCGGCTTTGTCCAAGCAGCCTTTGACTGTCAGAATAGGAGATGCAATTATTGTCTGCGTGGATAAAGAGTCACCCTTCTGAAACCAACAACTTTCTTTACATGCTGTCACCTCCAGAGTCAGGGCTTAGGGCCTGGCAGGTAGACATACATGCAGGAGGCAACAGGAAGAAGGGGGCCGTTGCTCACGTGCCAGACTTTGAAATGGCCAGAGGGGCTTACAAACACTTGTAAGTGGGTGATGTAAGGAGCATACGTAGCAAACCAGGTGACAAACAGGACCTGACCTTTGAGCTAGGTGCTGAGGATGTAACAGGGCATGTGGAGGGCTGTGGGGACGCAGAGTGCCTTGTCTGAAGGAGCTGCTCAGTGCGCCTGAGTGCCGTCTTGGGGGTGGATACCTCTATCATCCTGATGCAAAGAGCCAACTCATTGGAAAAGACCCTGATGCTGGGAAAGATTGAGGACAAGAGGAGAAGAGGGTGAAAGAGGATGAGATGGTTGGATGGCATCACCGATTCAATGGACATGAACTTGGGCAAACCCTGGGAGATGGTAAGGGACAGGAAACCCTGGCACGTGGCAGTCCATGGGGTCACGAAGAGTCGGACATGATTTGGCAACTGAGCAACAACAATAACAACCTCTATTGTCAGGTGCAGAAGTAAATTCAAAGTCTTCTGAAAAATGTGATTTTTAAAATCTTGGCCAACACAATACCAGTAAATTGTTTCATAGTTATTATATTATTAATAAATAGTATAATATGATAAAGTATTATTATATTTTATTTATTTTTAATTGGAGGATAATTGCTTTACAATGTTGTGTTAGTATATGTATACATATTCCCCTCCCTCCTGAGTCTCCCTTCCACCCCTCTAGGTTGTCACAGAGCACCAAGCTGAGCTCCCTGTGTTATACAGCAGTTTCCCACTAGCTATGTATTCTACACATGGTAGTGTATAAATTATTATTACATTTATTTTACTATATTATGAGTATCTATTTGTAATGATCCCCTGAAAGTGTTAGTCACTCAGTCATGTCCCACTCTTTTCGACCCCATGGACTGTAGCCCGTCAGGCTCCTCTGTCCATAGGACTTTCCAGGCAAGAATACTGGCATGGGTTGCCATGCCCTTCTCCTGGGGAGCTTCCCAACCCAGGGATCAAACCTGGGGTCTCCCGCACTGCAGGCAGATTCTTTACCATCTGAGCCACCAGGAAAGCCCATTAGTAATGATAAGAAATTATTATTGTCATTACCATTATTACCACTGAGAGTTTCTAACAAAAGGTGTCTGCAGCCCTGGAGAGGGCTGGGGAGACGGCCTTTGCTGTGAAATTATGCTTTTCTTGTTTACAAAGTACATTGTCTGGTGTAATTGTCACCCCAAGCCTGGGAGCAGCCTGGAAACATCTGTTGCGCCCATCTGACAGATTAGGGAAACCAACGCCCAAGAGACTGTAGCACTTTACAAGGGTCACACAGCAGTGGCAAAGCGGACACTTCGACTCGGGTCTCTCTGATTCCCAGAGGGTGAAATCTGTGTAGTAAGGGAAGGTAGGGGGGCTGCCCGGACGAATGGGGGCCACTGCCTGCACTTTCGCAGCAGCAGAGCTGACTCCACTCAGTTACCTGAACTCCCTGCTCCCTGCTCTCAGCACCCCAAGAAAAGCTAAGGGTAGAGATAATGTGGCAGAGGTGCTGATGCGGCATGTGACACAAAGATTTTTGCAGCTCCAAAGCCAGCCCCCACCCTCCCGTCTGGCTGGAGGAATGCAGATGAGAAGGTCAGGTGATGGCCAGGGCGTCCATGATGGGCAGATTCCAGTGTCAATCCCAGGGGTTCCGGGCTGAGATCTGCCTCACTTCTGAGGCCACCTCCCCACTTGTGCATTTCCTGTGTTTGACCAGCCCTGGCTCCTCGCCCTCCAAAGGGTCCTTACATCACTGGGGTTCGCCTGCCTCTTGTGGTCCCACAGCTCTGAGGTCCCAGATGTCTCCCACTGGACTCATCTGTTCTCTACAGCAGGACCAGAAAACTTGCTGGGAATCCTGCCTTCGAGACCAGATGGCATTACTGATGTCCTAAATGAGACCCCAGAGAAGCTACTTGGAATCCCACCAACTCAACCCATCGATGCGGGAGACTCCAGCCTCAGAACACCCAGGACATAGATATTCTTCTGAAACACCTGTCTAGCAGTCTCCCTGGCTCTCTGCCCATCCTCCCTAGCATAATCACTCACTGCTGTTCCCCGGGCGGGCAAAGGTCTGTCCCAAGTGGTTGAGGGTCAGTTTGTCTCGGGTCCTGTCACTATGCTACTCTCCTCCCCAGGGACTCTGACTGGCCCCAGACATTCTGCTGCCTCTGCTCAGAAGCAAGCTCCAAGCCCCATGGTTTACCAGTCGGGCCAAATGCAGCCTTTTCAAGGGAGTGAAACTGAACCCCCACCTCTAGGACTGTTGTTTTTTCAGAAATCCCTCATCTTTTATATGTTTTAACTTCATATATTACCACTATGATGTTTGCCTTAAAACATCAAGGGTTTTTTTTCTAGAAAGCAATGATTTTTTAAGTAGAGTTTTTCCCTCCAACTTGCTGTGAGAGCAGCAAGAGTTATTGAATGGGACTTTCCTGGTGGTTCAGGGGTTAAGACTCTGTTTCCACCACAGGAGTCACAGATTCAACCCCTGGTCTGGGAACTAAGATCCTGCATGCTGCATGGCCAAAAACAAAGGTATGGAAGAATTATTGGAAAATCAGGGTGATGCACCCAGGTCTCCTGAAGTGGGGACAGATATGAGTGTGGCTGGTAGTGGGCTTGAGGAAACAGTTTCTGGGACTTTCCTTGCTTGGCCCCTCAGTTCCATCTTACCAGGAGCTCAATTCTATCCTTGCTCAGAGAACGGCATAGCATAGTAAGAAATACAGGCCCCATGCTGGGCTCTGGCTGCTCATAGGGCCGCTGACACGAGGCCTGGGGATGGAGAGAGAACCAGCTGACCACTTATTAGGATTTGGTGCTTTTGCATCCTGACCCATTTAATCCTGCTGCTAACCTGAGCATTTGGCATTATTACCCCCATTCTGGGCTTCCCAGGTGGTGCTAGTGGTTAAGAACCTACCTGCCAATGCAGGAGATGTAAGAGATGTGGGTTCAGTCTCTGGGTTGGGAAGATGCCCGGGAGGAGGGCAAGGCAACCCACTCCAGTATTCTTACCTGGAGAATCCCATGGTCACAGGAGTCTGGCTGGCTATGGTCCACAGGGTCGCAAATAGTCGGACACGACTGAAGCGACTTAGCATGCACACATCCCCATTTTAATGGTGAGAAAACTGAGGCTCAGAAAGATGAAACAAGTTGCCCACAGTCACACAGCCCATAAAATCAGAGCTGGGATTTGAACTGAGGTTTATGTAACTACAAGGTCTCTGCCCTTTCAAGGCACCAGGCATGAGTCTCAGGGGAGACAGAGTGAGATTGGTTCTGACTACAATGCAGCTGATCCCAGACCAGAAGAGAGATGGGGCCTCCTGAACTATCTAGGAACTCCCACCAAAGTACTAAAATCTATCTCGTTTTATATTTATTTTATTTTGTTAATTTATTTGGCTGTGTTGCGGCACATGGGATCCTTTAATCGTGGCATGTGGGAACTTGTTTCCTGACCAAGGATCAAACCTGGGCCTCCTGCCCTGGGGGCATGGAGCCTTAGCCACCGGACCACCAGGGAAGTCCCGAGAATCTCTTGTGAGTTTCCCTAGTCGGCCGGTCTTGGGCAGAGCCACTGCTCTATGTTCCCAACATCTGGCAGGTCTGCTACTTCCCAAGTTCAGTTCAGTTCAGTTCAGTCGCTAAGTCGTGTGCGACTCTTTGCTACTTCCCGAAGTGAGGACCAAATGAGCAGTGACACCCAGGTGAACAGAGAGCCTTCAGCGCCACCTGCTGGAGACACAGTAGCAGCATCTCTAGTGGACCCTGCAGCCCCAGAACACGCCGTCCCTCGCCACTGGTGAAACGGGTTGGGGAGGTATGATGGACAGCAGGGAAAAGGGCCAGACTGCTTTTCAGGAGATTAGTCCTATACTTTATCCTATAAACGGGTGTGGGTTTCTCCTGCCAGAAACTTAGAAAGCTGCACCTGGCGCTCAAAATACACCTGACCTTGGAAATACAGACAGATGAATGGAGGCGTGTCAGCTGCTGAGGCCCAGGCTAGGAGGAAGGCTAGATAATTGCTGTATCATGGAAACAAGGCAATTTTCTGCACAATTCCCTGGCTGTTTAAGACCAAAGAGATGATTGGAGAGGCCAGCTGGAGACTCATGTCAACTCTATTTCTGATCAGCCTGAAATTTTCACAACAGTCATGACTATTAATGAGCCTCTGGCCGCTGCCACTATACACCTCCCCTGTTTTTCCTCTCCCAGCCTGAGTGTCTACAGCATCCACTGAGCAGGGGGCTGGGGTGATTGGCCCCAGGAACTCGGGAGAAGCAAGCAGCTCAGCCCCAGGGAGGGAAGGGAAGAGATCCAGGCTGTTCCCCACAGCTAACATCTCTCAAGTGTGTCCTTTGTGTCAAATCATGCGCCTATACACTATACACATTGACCGTGTGTACACACAATGAGCCGCTGGGTCTCACTGACCGTGGCTGTGACCAATGAAGAAGGGAGGTTCATACCCAGAGCTATCAGTGTCCACGCTAGTCTCTGTCTAGATGGAGGTCCCCATGACCCCGTCCTGCTGACCACTCTCTGCTGTTCAAGCCACAAAGGAGGAAGCATGATGGAGTGGTCAGGAGGCAGCCTCTGGAGCCAGACTGCCAGTCCTGGTCCTCACCGACCAGCAGTGTGATCTTGACTTGACTTCTCTGAGCCCCACATTCTCTGCCTGTGATATAGAGGTTGTAACAGCACCTACCCAGGTCTCCTTAGTCCCTAGCTGGCACAGCCAGTGTCAATTCTGACTGGTGACACTGCCATATAGTTGTTACATTATTTTTTATTAATTATTATTTATTTATTGACTGCATTGGGTCTTCACTGCTGCACAGGCTTTCTCTAGTTGTGGTGAGCGGGGGCTCCTCTCGAGTTGTGGTGTGAGGACTTCTCATTGCGGGTGGCTTCTCTTGTTGAAGAGCAAGGGATTTAGGCGTGCGGACTTCTGTAGTTATATTACAGCTCCCAGGCTCCAGAGCACAGGCTTAGCAGCTGTGGCTCATGGGCTTAGTTGCTCCGTGGCCTGTGGGATCTTTCTGGGCTAGGGATCGAACCTGTGTCTTCTGCATTGGCAGGCGGATTCTTTACCACTGAGGCACCAGGGAAGCTCTTCATCTCACAGTGTTTGATGTGTTAGTTTTATTAGCATTGAGACTGCTAAATAGTTCCTAATTTCCCTTTTGATTTCTTCTTTGGACCATGGGTTATTTAGAAGGATATTGTTTAACTATCAATATTTAGGGCTTTTCTAGATAACTTACTGGTTTTGAGTTTGAATTTAATTCTCTTGGGGTCAGATAACATATTCTCTAAGATTCTAGCGTTCTTCCTTTAGTTCTGTTGGTTTTTGCTTCATTGCACTTTGAAAGTCTATTATTAAATAATCATTAGGATTGTTATGCCTTCCCAATAAATTGACACTTTTATCATTATGAAATATCCCACTTATCTCTGATAACATTCCATGCCCTAAAATATACATTGCTTCATACTACTACAATCATACAAACTTTATAATACTTACTAATGCATAATTTTCCATCCTTTTAGTTTCAACTATTTGTGTCCTTATATTTAAAATGTATTACTTACAGCAGCAACAAGCTGAGTCTTATTGTTTTCATCCTATTGGATAACCTCTGGCCTTTCCTTGGAAGATTTCATTCATTTAAATTTAATGTGATCACTGATATGGTTGAGTTTAAGTCTAGCATCTTATTATTTGTTTTCTATTTATTCTACTTCTTCTTTTCTTGACTTCTTTTAGGCTAATTGAATAATTTTATATTCCATTTTATTTCTTTTACTAGTTTTTTTAGCTATACCTTTTTATATTGCTCTAGTAAATATATTATGCATTATTGATTTTCCAGAGTGTACCTAGAACTAACATTTTAGTACTTCAGGTAAAAGGTAAATACTTTAAAACAGTATAATTCCATTTAATCTCTTCCTTTGTGCTCTCAGTTTTATATATTTCACTTCTAAATATGTTACAGACTCCCAAGAACAAAATCACTAGTTTTGTTTTAAACAACTGCCTTTTAAACAAATTAAGGTAATGAAAGATAGTTTAATGTTTGGTCCCATGTTTACCTTTTCTGGGGTATTTTTCCATGAACACCAGTTTCCAAGTCATTCCTTTCAGTCTAAAGTACTTCCTTTAGCACATCTTGTCATGCAGTTCTGCTAGAGACAGATTTTTCTCAACTCTTTTCTTGTGTGTCTGAAATAGTCTTTATTTTTCACCCCCATAGGTGAAGGATATCTTAGCTGAATATAGAGTTTTGCAATCACAATTTTTCTTCTTTCAACACTTTAAAGTGCCTTCTAGGCTCTGTTTGTTTTTTTTTTCTGGTAAGTCCCCAGTTGTCTCCAAAATGACTGTTTATCATTAGCTAGTTCAAATCAAGATATAAAAAGGACCCTCATATTGCATTTTGTCATTATGGGGGTTCTTTTGTCCCTTTTAACCTGAACAGCTTTTTTTCCCCAACACTGTGTGTGTGTGTGTGTGTGTGATTTTTGAAGGACTGGATCAGTTGTCCTAAGGAATGTCCGCATCATGAATTTGTCTGAATTTTCCCCTCATGGTAGGTATTTCTACCTCCAAATTTAATTTGTTCCTGTATCCTCTAAGCTTCCTGTAGACTGGACCTCAGATCTGTTAAGATTCTGGACCTGATTAGATTTAAGTTTGTCATTTTTATATTTTATCTTGTCTGACATTAAATATATTGAACAAACTCTCTCCATCTACCTCATAAGGTTGGCAGGGGGGTTAAAGGATCATAAAGCATTTCTCAGCACCTAGCTTAGAGCATGTGCACATAAATGCTAGCTAACGTCATTATTATCATTCAGTCAGTTATGCCACTGCATATGCTGCTGGCAGCCCACTGATTAAATGCTGACTACAGATGTATCTCGTCTTACTTTTAAGTTTTGAATTAATTCTCAATTTTTTTAAGTGCTGGAAATTTTAAATCAAATTCTAAATTTATAGCTTCTCTGGGAAAATGAGATATAGCAACAGTAGGTCCCTCTTTCCGGAGAAGGCAATGGCACCCCACTCCAGTACTCTTGCCTGGAAAATCCCATGGACGGAGGAGCCTGGTAGGCTACAGTCCATGGGGTCGCTAAGAGTCGGACACGACTGAGCGACTTCACTTTCACTTTTCCCTTTCATGCACTGGAGAAGGAAACGGCAACCGACTCCAGTATTCTTGCCTGGAGAATCCTGGGGACAGCGGAGCCTGGTGGGCTGTCGTCTATGGGGTCGCACAGAGTCGGAAACGACTGAAGTGACTTAGCAGCTTAGCAGGTCCCTCTTTCTTCATAGCCTTGATCAGCTGGACCTAAACTCTGGGTGCGACTCTCAGAGGGGGCCCACTTACTCCAGGTGACATTCATTGCCTCTAAGTCTATGAGGACTTGTAGTTCCTGGTCCAGGCTCATCCTGTGTCTTGTCTGAAGAGCTGGGACCATTTCTGAGGTCCTTCTCCTGTTGTTTCAGTACTCTAATCTTCAGGAAGGCTGTGACTGCCACTGCTGAGAGAAGTTCCATTTCAATTCAGCAAATGCTCATTGAGTCCTTTAACCAATCAATTAAAATAATTAAAAGCCGTTCTCAGCAACCACATTGTCAATATTCCAGGGCTTTCCAAAGGTTACTATCAAGGGCCAAGTGAAATAATCCTTGAAAAAAAAATTTGATTATATCAGTAAAGTATTCCATCTCATGCTAAAAAATGGACAAAACTACCAGTTGACCAAAGGTGGAAAAATAGGAAGGACTTGCTATGATTCTTAGAATTTATTCTTTTGTATAAAATAAGACCAAGATAGAAGTGGCATCAGCATCAGGATGGAGTGAGATGCACTCTTTGTCTCTCCCCTTCAATGTACAACCAGTAAAACATTCACAGCTCAACAGAGATGTCTTTGCCCAACTCACCTGAGATTTCCACACATTTGTACATCTAACAGGGGTGGACTATAACATGCAGAGGAGGTGGAACTAGGGGAATGGTAGAGGTGGCACCTGCCATCCCAGACTCCTGGTTGTGACAGCTGAATCTGCAGCCCCAGAGAACCCAGTAGCAGCAGGGGAGGTGGTGTACACAACTCCAGCCTCCTGGCCCTATATAGCAACTCCCATGGCATCCCTCCAGCTGTAGAGGCATCCATGACTCTGGTCCCCTGCCCCCACCCCTAGTGGTGAAGCCTAAACCCAACTATATGACAAGGGATGTGTGTGTGTTAGTCACTCAGTTGTGTCTGACTCTTTGTGACCCCAAGGACTGCAGCTGGCCAGGCTCCTTTGTCCGTGGAATTCTCCAGGCAAGAATGCTGCAGTGGGTGCCATTTCCTTCTCCAGAGGATCTTCCCGACCCAGGGATCGAACCCAAGTCTCGTCCATTACAGGCAGATCTTGTATTGCAGGCAGATTTTGAGCCACCAGGGAAGCCCTAGACATATGCATGACAAGGTATATGCACCCACAGCCTGGGCTCCCCCCATCCTTCCCCTTTCAACTGCAGTGGAGCCTGACTCAATGCCCACCACCCCGTGTCCCAGACAGTGATGCCAGTGACACCACCAGCAGCAAAGCACCAATAGCCCCTAGAGGCACGAGCAGTGACAATGATGGCGCTGGATACAGAGGCAGTGGAGGGTGGAAAGTGCCGACTCTCAAATATAACCTGAGGGAGTGAAGTGAGTGAAAGTCGGTCAGTCGTGTCCGACTCTGCGACCCCATGGACTATACAGTCCATGGAATCCTCCAGGCCAGAATACTGGAGTGGGCGGCCTTTCCCTTCTCTAGGGGATCTTCCCAACCCAGGGATCGAACCCAGGTCTCCCGCATTGCGGGCAGATTCTTTACCAGCTGAGCCACCAGGTAAGCCCGAGCGAGAGCAGCTAACAAAACTCAAAAAAAAACCAAACAACAAAAAACTTGTGCTATAGCGCCACCTACTGTAAAACGAAAGAAAGAAAGAAAGGGAAGTCGCTCAGTCGTGTCCGACTCTTTGCGACCCGGTGGACTGCAGCCTACCAGGCTCCTCCGGTCATGGGATTCTCCAGGCAAGAAAACTGGAGTGGGTTGCCACTTCCTTCTCCAGTAAAACAAAAGAAAGGCCTCTAATTTCTAATCTGTTCAATTGTTAGAACGATATTTAAGAAAAAGCTTTATGGGAGTTCCTCGGCAGTCCAGTGGGTAAGACTCTGTGCTTCCACTGCAGATGAGAAGTTCAATCCCTGATTGGGGAACCAAAATCCCACAGGTTGTGTGGTGCAGCCAAAAAAAAAGAAGAAGAAGAGAGAGAGAGATTGAAATGCTGTAAAAGAACCAAACAGAAATATTGGAGTTGAAGAGCTCAATAAAAGATAAAGAATGCATTAGAAAGCATCGGAGATGAAGAAAGCATTGGGAAGCACTGGAAACAGAGCAGACCATATGGAAGAGAGAATTAATGAGCTCAAACATGGAAATCTAGAAGCGACACAAGTAGAAGAAAAAGCAGACCCACCATAAAGGGGATGTTGAATAACATCCTCTGAACTGAAGAGGAACTTTGAGACTGAAAAACAGAGCAGGCAACTCCATAAAGTGCAATTATGACGTTTATTGTAGGCAACTGACACCGAGGCAGGAGATTATCTGGAGGCATTTGCAGCTACACTTTGCACCAACAAAAGGTGTACAGGGGGATTAAAAGAGGCCAAAGCTGAAAATAGAACCACATCTAAAATAAATAAAAATAAACATCTAAAAATAGAAACACATCTGCACAGGGAGGAACCAGGGATGATTCCTCCCTCCCCACCCCATTAACCATCTGCATCAGTAAAAGGCATTCTTCCAGTTTCCTATCAGATAAAGACAAGGATTAAAGTTGGTGAGGAGCTTATCTGTCTTAGATGCATTCCTGGTGAGTAAGCCAAAGATCAGTATTATAGAAATGGGACTGTGGTTCTATTAATAAGGTGGAGCTAACAAAATGGAGTGAGAGTGGTTCAGCTACACAGATAGCCACCAGCCATCCGGGGTGAAGGGGCCGAGAAGGCCAGCTATCAGTAGCATGCTGGCCTTCAGGCTGACAGTAAGAAAGCAAGGCTGCCCCTAGACCAGGGCCGGGGGAGGGAAGGGTTGGCTTTCACCCTCCAGGAAGCCTGAAGTTGCTCAGAAACTGCCAAAGTATAGTCAAAGTGGGTGATACTGTGGTACCTGGGTTCCTCCCCACCTTGGAAGCAGCTGCCAGGCCTAGAGTAGGAACATCAGGGTCACTACAGCAGCCAAGCCAGAGCTGTGAGGGATTCCTTCCGGGTCTTCCAGGAGCTTAAGCAGCTCAAGAATGATGCCTGAGAAAGGCTAGTTGGGCTCAGGAGCTGTCAGGAGCCAAGGGAACATTGGCAGTGGAGGGACGGGGCAGGGGGACAGTCCCTGCTGCCATAACCATGTGTTGCTCACAGACTAAGTCTGATTTTCCCCCACCCCAAACATGGTGGGCACACACCCTCCCAACTCCACTTGATAGAGGCCCTCTATCCTTTGGGCATCAACCTGCTCAGAACCAGGGCTCAGCATCACCCAGGAGGTCCCAGCAGCAGAGGATCTGTTCTGCTTGGAGGAAGCAGATCAGCAAGGCTCAGAGAACAGGCCTGCAGGACAGAGTCCCCAGTGGCCTGGCCCATGGCTGCCATTGGCCCAGGCTATTCTTCAAGTCCTCAGTTTCAAGATGACAGACCCCACCAAGGTCACTGGAGAAACTACACAGATGGTCAGATTCCACATCTGACTGGCTCCAGGGATGAATAGGAGGCACCTGGGGATGGAAAGCACCACTGAGATGCCCAGGGATGGGCTGCTGGATAGTTCATTGAGGCCAGGGAGCCAGGAGTGGAAGAATGAGAAGCTAATGATTTTATAGTATTTTCCAGGGAGGGCACAGATGTATGGAAAATTCAGGAGCCCACATGAGAGTCAGCAAAGGTCATGGATCCAGGACTATATCCAAGGTGATGGCCCTGACCAAGTGACATTTCCTCATCTGCAAATCCCTAATGATGGTAGCATTTATCCCGTTAAGCTGTGAGAAGAAAGGAAAGGATATGCGCCATGGGAGCGGCTCAATAAATGGGAATCTGTAGATTACGATTGAGAGAGGGTAGTGTCGTGGTTAGGGGATGGACTCTGGGAGGCTCCTAGATTCACATCCAGCTCTGCTACTTAACACCTTTCACCACTGTGTTCCTGTTTTCTCATTTGTAAAGTGAGGATGGTATTAATAGTACCAAACTCATAGGGTTAGTTTAAGGATTAAGAGAGTTAAAAGAACTCAGGATGATTAACACTCACATGGTCATCCGAGTGTCAATTCATTCTCTCTTGATCTGAGGGTGGGAATTTACCAGCAGCAAATTTCTTTTTTCTTTCTCTAATATTTACTTATTTTACTGAGTCGTGTCTTAGTCGTGGCACTCAGGATCGTTGCAACATGCGGGCTTCTCTCTAGTTGTGGCATGTGGGCTCAGTAGTTGCCCCGAGACATGTGAGATCTTAGTTCCACTGACCAGGGATCAAACCCATGTCTCCCATGTCTCCCGTATTGGAAGGCAGATTCTTAACCACTGGACCACTAGGGAAGTCTCCCAGCAGCAAATTTCTAATACTAGACCCTCCCTCTCTTAAGCTATCTTCTGAGAAATGAAGAGGAATTCTCTTATCTCTGACTAAACCAAATATAAATAGGAAACTAAACTACTACAGGGTCACATCATGCACTCCCAAGCCAAGGCAAAACGGTTTAAATTCCTTGAGGTTTTTGTTCTGCCCGCTCTGTCGGTGTGGGTGATGGAAAGTGAACTGGGTTAGTAGGTGGGAGCTGGGGTGGGGGCAGGGAGTGGGGAAGCAGTGAGGTGGGAGGAAGCCGCCTTCCCCTGGATGCCCAGGGTCAAAGTCAGACTGAGAGAAGCACAGGTGGGGCTGCAGAAGAAGCGGCCCCCTCTCCCCTCCCCCATAGCAGCAGCACAAGTTTCAGGGAACTCTGCAGATTTCCCACCCTTAACAGGGCTTTTTTTCCTGATTACTAAAATAACTTGGACTTCCCTGGTTGTCCAGTGGTAAAGAATCCACCTGCCAATGCAGGGGACACAGTTCCATCCCTGGTCTGGGAAGATTTCATCTGCCGCGGGGGCAACTAAGCCCTTGAGTTACCACTACCGAGCCTGCGCTCTGTGCTGTACTGTGCTTAGTCACGTCTGACTCTTTGCAACCCCATGGACTGTAGTCAGCCAGACTCTTCTGTCCATGGAGAGTCTCCAGGCAAGAATACTGGAGTGGGTAGTCATGCCCTCCTCCAGGGGATCTTCCCACCCCAAGGATCGAACTCAGGTCTCCCGCATTGCAGGCGGATTCTTTACCGTCTGAGCCACCAGGGAGGACCAAACTCTAGAGCCCTAGAGTTGCAACTACTGAACCCCCACGTGCTGCAAGTACTGAAGCCCCTGAGCCTAGAGCTTGTGCTCCACAACAAGAGAAGACACCACAGTGAGAAGCGGGAGCGCTACAATGAAGAGCAGCCCCTACTCGCTGCAACTAGGGGAAAGCCAGTGAGCAGCAATGACGATCCAGCGCAGCCAAAAATAAAATTAATTGAAAAACAACTCTTACTTATTGCTCGGAATAAATTGTTTATTATGAACATTTTTATGTTTATTCTCAAGCCTTTCTTATACACACACATCTTTTTGTGTGTGTATACTTAACTGAAGTATACTTTTGTATCTTTCTTTTTAACCGAATAAATGGTAAATATATTCATACGTTATATATTCTTTGGAGAAAAACATTTTAATGGTTTCAGAATGGTCCATTTTATTGAGCTACCACAATTTAGTTAACTGCCTATTGCTAGCTGTTCGTGTGATTTCAAGTTTTACTTTCATTGTTAAAAAGTACACTTTTTCCCCCAGGTATGATTTTCTATATTTGATCATTTGGGTCCATTTGAAAAATACTTTTGCTTGGCAAAAAATGATAAACAGAAAGAAAATATTCTATGGACAGAGGAGCCTGGCGGGGTACAATCCACGGGGTCGTAGAGTGGAACACGACTGAGCACGCATGCCCCACCCGCCTCTTCGCACCTAAAACAGTCTTTTTGTAGCTGAATCAGGCTCCGGTCTCTAACCTTCTAAGTCTCGCCTCCGCTCTGCCCTCTGGTGGTAGTCTCTGTCTCGCACAAGACGAATGAACTATTTAAGGAGTTTCCGGAAACAGGGGCATGACGACTGAGAGTCATATTTGCATACCCACAATGCACTGCACCTAGGACAATTTTTCAATCTAAAAATGGCTATATTCTTCTTTTTCCTTTGAACTATTTTCTCTGAAAAGTGAGAATACTTTCATAGAATTGTCTGAGAAAAGACACATATGAATTGCTCTGTCAGTTAAATAGTCACTATTACTGTGTTAGTAGTAACAGTTACCTGAGCAATGCATGCCGAGAAGCAGGAGCATACTCTGGTTTCTCTTCAGATCGTATAAATCTTTCGCCTTTTACTAAAGATTTCCGTGGAGAGGAACAATTCTGAGTTTTTACCCAATTTTTTGAGGCCTTGCTTTCAGCAAGGCTAATTATGGTGTCAAAAAACAGATTTAATCTATAGAAAGTTGGTTTTGATAGTGGATTAACCAATACTTAAATGAGTAGATAGTATTTGGGGTTTACTTTGTTGTTCATGGAAAACGAAATGAGAAAATTAGGTAGAAAGCTAGGTTAAATCGGTGATAGTGTTTTCTTGTGCGTCATAATAAACGTGTGCTTTTAAAAAAAAACATGCGAAGTTCAAGTATAACTGATTGATTTTTTTTTCTGGCATATTTGTGAATTTTTTTTTGTTTAAATGAGGTATTAAAACGGCGAAACAAAAACCACTTCTAGTTTTGAACTTATTTAAGTTTAGGTGTCAAGAAAGAATACTGATGGTGCTTATAATAAATCGGAGAAAACGACAGGAAGTAAATTTTCTAACTATTTCATTAGACGGAACTGAGCTTCCTGTTCACAGTTTAGTTGCAAGGTAGGTTGGGAAATGTAGTCTTTCCTCTAGGCAGCCATGAGCTTTGCGCGATTCGCGTTGGCGGTAATGAACACGCCTGCCGATGCAGAAGATTTACGAAACACGTGTTGGATCCCTGGGTCAGGAAGATTCTATGAAGAAGGGCTTGGCAACCCACTGTAGTAGTCTTGCGTGAACAATCCCATGAACAAAACAACCTGGTGGGCTACAGTCTATTAGGGTCCAAAGAGTCCTACACGACCCAATGGGCTTAGCACGCGCACAGGAACGCGCACAGGAGAGAGGGAATGTTGTTCAGTCGCTGAATGGTGTCTGACTCTGTGACCTACCCCCGCCATGGACTGCAGGATGTCAGGCTTCCTTGTCCTTCACTATCTCCCAGGAATTTGCTCGGATTCATGTCCATTGAGTTGGTGGTACTGTTGAACCATCTCGTCCTCCTGCCCTCAATCTTTCCCAGCATCAAGGTGTTTTCCAATGAGGCAGCTCTTTTCATCAGGTGGCCAAATTATTGGAGCTTCAGCAACAGTCCTTCCAATGAATATTCAGGGACGATTTTCTCTAGAATTGACTAGTTCGATGCCACTGCAATCCAAGGGACTCTGAAGAGTCTTCACCACCACAGTTTGAAAGCATCAATTCTTCGGGCATCAGCCTTCTCTATGGTTCAACTCTCACATCCGTACATGACTACTGGAAAAACCATAGCTTTGACTATACAGACTTTTTTGCAAAGTGATGTCTCTGCTTTTTAACACACTGTCTAGGTTTGTCCTAGCTTTCCTTCCAAGGAGCAAGCGTCTTTTATTTTGTGGCTGCAGTGATTTTTGGAAACCAAGAAAAGAAAATCTGTCACTGCTTCTGCTTTCCCTCCTTTTATTTGCCATAAAGTGATGAAACAGGATGCCATGACCTTAGTTTTTTTAAATGTCGAGTTTTAAGCCAGTTGTTTCACTTTCCTCTTTTAATCTCATCAAGAGGCTCTTTAGTTCCTTTACTTTCTGCCATTAAGGTGGTATCATCTTAGACAGTGAATACTGGAGAAGAAAACCAGCTGTGTCTGCCCCAGTAAAGGAGGGAGAGAATCCATCCCTAAGTTCACTCCTTGGGCTCCATTTCTTTGTTTTCCAGGCTCCTCCCTGTGGCCATGTGCAGGGAGCCTCTCTGAGGCTGGAACAGGGTTATGGGGACTACCCCTTCCCAGGGCCTTTTGATGCTCTTTTGTACAGAACCAGGATACCAGGCTCAGAGAGCCTAAAGCAACTGCCCATAGTCTAGCCCTGCTCCACTGGGGAGAGTACCTTACTTTCCTCTCCCTTAGACAAACTGCTCCTCTCACAACCAAATCTGTTCAAGCAGAACTAAATGCTGGTGGCCAGTGATTTCTTGGGCTTCGAAGGCTGGGTGCTACCTAACCCAGTAAGTGGGATTTTAACTTGCTTGTTCAACTTTGGCAAAACAACAACAACAACAAACCCTGTTTTAATGAGCACTCCTAGCACCCAGATTACATTCTCCAAATACCATTCTCAATTGAAAGCTGTCTCCTTGGAGAAATGGCCGTCTGGTGCTTGGGAACCTCTTCAATATGCTATGTTTCCTGGCTCATGGCTGGAGTCAGCCATGCCCAAACAGATCTAGACAATCAGCTGCTAAGATCAGAGAAAGAGAGAGTACTAGATACTCTATGCCCCCCAGGTGAAAGAGCGTTCTGCTCCCTTTAAGTAGTCTTGCCAGGAAAAATTGAAGTTGAATCTGATCAAGACTAGATCTGACTACCAATTAACAGAAGAGCAGAGCACAGTGGAGCTTTTCTGCCGCACTGGGGGATGGATGCAACCAGCAAAGTCCTGACTGCAACGAGCTGTTTGGGGCAAACCACCAGATTTCTTCAACAAATAAATTGCAAGAAGAGAGAGAGAACAAAGGGAAACATATATGTTTAAAGAGTTAAAAGCAACCTGTCTCACTGTGCAGAACTTAATGGGATCTGGTTGAAACAAACAATATTTTCAAAATTTATTACATTTATGAGATGTCTTTGTTTTTTAATTTTAGTGGGTCTTTGATGATTTTAAGGAATTATTGGAGGATTTTGGATATGATTATCATATTGTGGTTACGGTTTTTGTTGTAACCTCCTTATACTTAGAAGTACATACAGAAATATCTACAGATATTATATCTTGGATTTGCTTCAAAATTATAGGACTGCAAAAAATACGCCTTACAAAAAAAATATTTATGAAAAAAGTAATAATGTAAGTGGGAGAGAAGCGGTTGATGGTTGTTGGACTTGATGATGGACACACAAGCTGCTTAGTCGCTTCAGTTGTGTCCAACTCTGGGGGAACCTATGGACTGTAGCCTGCCAGGCTCCTCTGTCTATGGAATTCTCCAGGCAAGAGTACTCGAGTGGGTTGCCATGTCCTCCTCCAGGGGATCTTCCCTACCCAGGGATGGAACCTGGGTCTCCTGCACTGCAGGCAGATTATTTACCACTGAGCCACCAGGGCACACAGAGTTTCTTTATTCAATTAGGTCTACTTATGTGTATGTCAAACATGATTCACAATTTTAAAGTTTTGAATAGATTTTTTAAAACAAATTTGTGATTGGTAACACATGTGCTTCTGTATTAATAGATGAAATACTGAAATCTAGTGGCAAATCTCATGACTACCATAATTTCAAAGTCCATAATGAACATGAACAATATTTCAAGATGCTTGCCACCCCTGGGCGTGTCATGAATGCATCTGTGATTACTGACAATAATGCAAATGCCAAAGTTAATCATGGAAGGAAAGGCTGAATTTCAGTTAGAACTTAGTGAAAATATATTTTTTTCAATCCAGCTTTGCAGATCCCCTGAATGCTATCCCTGGAGCCCGTGTTTAGAAGCCATGATTTACATTCTCTTGTCTCCATACAAACAATTCCCTGTTTTGTGTGGAGGTTTTTAAGTTATCAAAGCACTTTAACACAGTCATTTATTTCATGGGAATTCCTAACCGTCTTCCAAAGCTGGAAGGTTTATTAGACCCGTTTTACAGGTGGGAACTTAAAGTGTATGCACTTAACTCTCTTGTTGAAGGTTACACAATGATAATGACAGACCTGGAAACTGAACGCAGGTCCCCTAACTCCCAGTCCACTCGCTACTTTTTCCGTATCCAGTGCCCATCCCCCGAAATGCTGCTTAGTTGCTTTTTCTCAAAGTTTTCCTCTGAAGGAAGCCACAGCTTTTCTCTCCTGAACTCACCCACTCACTCTCTTCTGTTTGGTCATCTCTCAGGAGTGTTCCCACGCTCAGCCCCACCCCATCCCACCCCGCCCTCGCCACCAGCACTCATGTTGATTCCTCTGGTGCTTGCAGGCAACCGGGAGCTCTGATTTCCAGCACTCTCCTTCACATACTAGCAGAGGTGATAAGTAACCTGCCACTGGGCTAGTGTGTCAACCCTGCAAGGTTGTCAGTGACTTCTCTTTCATTGTGTCTCAGTTTTTACTTTTGTAAAACAGGGTCATGAACTGTCCTCCTTGGTTTTGGGGGAAGCTGTGAAGACTGGCTAAAGTTATGATGGTAACCAGGTAAGAGAAAGTGATCTATCCATGGGAGGAATTACTGCCTGTAAAGTTATCATTGCCATGGATTAGGGCCAGAGCCCATCTATACCCCCTTGCTTTTTACAGGTCAGTGAGGTGAATCCTTCCTCCGCTGTCTCCTGTACAATGTCACGAACCTCCGTCCATAGTTCATCAGGCACTCTGTCTATCAGACCTAGTCCCTTGAATTTATTTCTCACTTCCACTGTATAATCATAAGGGGTTTAATTTAGGTCATATGTGAATGGTCTAGAGCTTCCCTGATGGCTCAGACGGTAAAGCGTCTGCCTACAATGTGGGAGACCCGGGTTCAATCCCTGGGTCGGGAAGATCCCCTGGAGAAGGAAATAGCAACCCACTCCACTACTCTTGCCTGGAAAATCCCATGGATGGAGGAGCGTGGTAGGCTGCGGTCCATGGGGTCGCAAAGAGTTGGAAATGACTGAGTGACTTCATTTTCTTACTTTCTTTCTTTTGAATGGTCTAGTGGCTTTCACGACTTTCTTAAATTTAAGTCTGAATTTCACAATAAGGGGTTCATGATCTGAGCCACAATCAGCTCCCGGTCTTGTTTTTGCTGACTATATAGAGCTTCTCCATCTTTGGCTGCAAAGAATATAATCAGTCTGATTTCAGTGTTGACCATCTGGTGATGTCCATGCGTAGAGTCTTCTCTTGTGTTGTTGGAACAGTGTTTGCTATGACCAGTGCATTCTCTTAGCAAAACTCTATTAGCCTTTGCCCTGATTCATTCTGTACTCCAAGGCCAAATTTGCCTGTTACTCCAGGCATTTCTTGACTTCCTACTTTTGCATTTCAGTCCCCTATAATGAAAAGGACATCTTTTTTTAGTGTTAGTTCTAGAAGGTCTTGTAGGTCTTCATAGAACCATTCAACTTCAGCTTCTTCAGCATTACTGGTAGGGGCATAGACTTGGGTTACTGTGATATTGAATGGTTTGCCTTGGAAACGAACAGAAATCACTCTGTCATTTTTGAGATTGCATCCAAGAACTGCATTTTGGACTCTTTTTTTGACTATGATGGCTACTCCATTTCTTCTAAGGGATTCTTGCCCACAGTTGTAGGTATAATGGTCATCTGAGTTAAATTCACCCATTCCAGTCCATTTTAGTTCACTGATTCCTAAAATGTTGATGTTCACTCTTGCCGTCTTCTGTTTGACCACTTCCAATTTGCCTCGATTCATGGACCTAACATTCCAGGTTCCTATGCAATATTGCTCTTTACAACATCGGACTTTACTTCCATCACCAGTCACATCCACAACTGGTTGTTGTTTTTGCTTTGACTCTATCTTTTCATTTTTTCTGGAGTTCTCCACTGATCTCCAGGAGCATATTGGGCACCTACTGACCTGGGGAGTTCATCTATCTGTGTCTTATCTTTTTCATTTTCATACTGTTCATGGGGTTCTCAAGGCAAGAATACTGAGGTGGCTTGCCATTCCCTTCTCCAGTGGACCATGTTTTGTCAGGGATCAAGACCATCCCCAAGGAAAAGAAATGCAAAAAGGCAAAATGGTTGTTTGAGGAGACCTTACAAATAGCTGTGAAAAGAAGAGAAGTGAAAAACAAAGGAGAAAAGGAAAGATATACCCATTTGAATGTAGCGTTCCAAAGAATAGCAAGGAGAGATAAGAAAGCCTTCCTCAGTGATCAGTGCAAAGAAATAGAGGAAAACAATAGAATGGGAAAGACTAGAGATCTCTTCAAGAAAATTAGAGATACCAAGGGAACATTTCATGCAAAGATGGGCACAATAAAGGACAGAAATGGTATGGACCTAACAGAAGCAGAAGATATTAAGAAGAGATGGCAAGAATACACAGAAGAACTATACAAAAAAGATCTTCAAGATCCAGATAACCACAATGGTGTGATCACTCTCCTAGAGCCAGACATCCTGGAATGCAAAGTCAAGTGGGCCTCAGGAAGCATCACTACGAACAAAGCTAGTGGAGGTGATGGAATTCCAGCTGAGCTATTTCAAATCCTAAAAGATGATGCTGTGAAAGTGCTGCACTCAATATGTCAGCAAATTTGGAAAACTCAGCAGTGGCCACAGGACTGGAAAAGGTCAGTTTTCATTCCAATCCCAGAGAAACGTAATGCCAAAGAATGCACAAACTACTGCACAATTACACCCCTCTCACACGCTAGCAAAGTAATGCTCAAAATTCTCCAAGCCTGGCTTCAACAGTATGTGAACCGTGAACTTCCAGATGTTCAAGCTGGATTTAGAAAAGGCAGAAGAACCAGAGATCAAATTGCCAACATCCACTGGCTCTTCGTAAAAGCAAGAGAGTTCCAGAAAAACATCTACTTCTGCTTTATTGACTATGCCAAAACCTTTGACTGTGTGGCTCACAACAAATTGTGGAAAATTCTTCAAGAGATGGGAATACCAGACCACCCGACCTGCCTTCTGAGAAATCTGTATGCAGGTCAGGAAGCAACAGTTAGAATTGGACATGGAACAACAGACTGGTTCCAAATTGGGAAAGGAGTACGTCAAGGCTGTATATTGTCACCCTGCTTATTTAACTTATATGAAGAGTACATCATGAAAAACGCTGGGCTGGATGAAGTACAAGCTGGAATCAAGATTGCTGGGAGAAATATCAAAAACCTCAGATATGCAGATGATACCACCCTTATGGCAGAAAGCCAAGAGGAAATAAAGAGCCTCTTGATGAAAGTGAAAGAGGAGAGTGAAAAAGCTGGCTTAAAACTCAATATTCAGAAACCTAAGATGATGGCATCTGATCCCATCACTTCATAGCAAATAGATGGGGAAACAATGGAAACAGTGACAGACTTTATTTTGGGGGGCTCCAAAATCACTTCAGATGGTGACTGCAGCCATGAAATTAAAAGATGCTTGCTCCTTGGAAGAAAAGTTATGACTAACCTAGATAGCATATTAAAAAGCAGAGACATTACTTTGCCAAGAAAGGTCTGTCTGATCAAAGCTATGGTTTTTCCAGTAGTCATATATGGATGTGAGAGTTGGACTATAAAGAAAGCTGAGCACTGAAGAACTGATGCTTTTGAACTGTGGCATTGGAGAAGACTCTTGAGAGTCCCTTGGACTGCAAGGAGATCCAACCAGTCCATCCTAAAGGAAATCAGTCCTGAATATTCATCAGCAGGACTGATGCTGAAGCTGAAACTCCGATACTTTGGCCACCTGATGTGAAAAACTGACTCATTTGAAAAGACCCTGATGCTGGGAAAGATTGAAGGCGGGAGGGGAAGGGGATGACAGAGGATGAGATGGTTGGATGGCATCACCGACCCGATGGACATGAGTTTGAGCAAACTCCAGGAGTTGGTGATGGACAGAGAGGTCTGGCGTGCTGCAGTCCATCAGGTTGCAAAGAGTTGGACACAACTGAGCAACTGAACTGAATGGAGGTAAACCCATAAACCCCAACCCTCTAAGCTTATCACTACTTTCTTCCCTTCATGGATTGTATACCGCAGACAAACTGATGTATTACTGTCCACTTGCCTCCTTAAACTTCCCCATTTCTGTATGCTTACCCATGCCCCGCCCACTGCCTGGAAGGTCCTCTCCCACGGCTTCACCTAGAAAACACCCACCATCCTTCAGGAAGCCATCCCTGAGCCTCTAGTGGAGGTTAAAGGTGCCAGTCCCATACTTCACAGCCCCAGTCACAGTATAATTGTCCATTTTCTTATCTGTCTCCCCTTTAGACTGTCCATTCCACCAGCTCAGGGTCTGTACCTGACCTCTTTCCAATCAACAAGATTGCTAAGGAGATTTGGTCAAATATGGGGACTGAGAGCCCCACTGCAGATAAACGGGATTGGAGATGAGTGTGTGCATGCTCAGTTGCTCAGTTGTGTCCAACTCTTTGCGACCCCATGGACTGTAGGCCCCCAGGCTACTCTGTCCATGGAGTTCTCCAGGCAAGAATACTGGTTGGAGGCAAGTACAGTTGAACCTAAAGTCCTGCCCAGAGAGACTTTTGGATTAGAAAACAAAGCATCCCTGCATAGAAGAAATTGGTGCAGCTCTGAGCAAATACACAAGCAGTTATTTCCAAAATACATCCATTGTGACTTGGCCAAATGGTAGGAGCCTCTAGTTTTGGAGCTGGCAGATCTGGGACACATCCCAGACTCCACAAATTATGTAACCTTGGCCTAGTGCCTTATCATCTTGGGGCCTCACTTTCCTCATCTGTAAAATGGGAATAAAATTTGCCTTCCAGGGTAACCAGAGGCCTGTGCTTTGCTGCCAGGCATCTATTTCCCCTCCTTCCTGACAAGAGAACTCCAAATTTCCTTTAGCGAACCATTCCTCTCCTGTGGGCTTGCCAGGTGGCACTAGTGGTAAAGAACTCACCTGCCAATGCAGGAGACATAAGAGACGTGGGTTCCATCCCTGGGTTGGGAAGATTCTCTGGAGGAGGGAATGGCAATCCATTGCAGTATTCTTGCCTGGAGAATTTCATGGACAGAGGAGCCTCGCAGGCTCCATGGAGTTGCAGAGTCAGACATGACTGAAGCAACTTAACATACATGCATGTACATACACATTATTCTCTGTGCAGTGGTTTGAGATTGACCCAGTGCCTAGCTCTGAATGGTCTAACCTAGTTAACACATCTCTTGCACCCTGGTCATGGTAATTGGCTCAGGCATGGGCTGTCCAATCAGAGGTGAACCTCAGCACTTTGGGTAGGAATGCTGGGACTCGGAGTCTGCTGGCCTCGTTAAGAAGGGAAAATGGCCATAACTGTGGCCATTTTGTTTCCACAAGGGTAGCCCATCTGAGGATGGAAGCCAATCTACAGGAAGTAGAGCTATGAAATGGATCCTACTGAAATTATTTGATTCCTGCATCAAACCATTCCTGAAGTCCTCCCGGACTATACTGTTAAGGAACTACACTGTTAAGGACTATACTTTTCTTTTGGTTTAAGCCAGTTAGAATTAAGTTTTCTATCACTTGCAACCCCAAAGTCTTAATTGAAACACCAGGATTGAATGACATAAGGCCTACAAATGTAATTCAACAAGTATTCTTTAAACACCCATCCTGTGCCAGGCATTGTGCTAATCTCTGGTCATCCAGAGTGAAAGACAGGTATAGCCACTGCCTTCGTGGACCCTGAACTAGTGGGGAAGTGCCCAGCATGCAGATGTTTGTCAAAGGTAACCGTTCCCTCTTTTACACCCAAGGGCCAGATACATGCATGGGCTGCTAAAAGAATCACCATGAACATTTACTGAGTCGAATGATTTATTTGAAGCTTCCATTGGTCAAAGTCCAGAGGAGAGGCTCCAGGAAGCAGGATTGTGAGACTAGGTAGCTTGCTCATGGTCAAGCTGTTTGTTCAACCACCACCTGCCTGCTGAGATAAGCCTCCTTTCTGCAAGGTGGCAAGTGCCCTCAGCAAGTGGGGTGATCAGCCCAATCAGCAGACCCCAAGGCAGATGGCAGAAGGTCAGAACACTGCTGCTTCTTGGGGTTGGTGGGGAGCTGAAAACAAGACCCCAAAGTGCAGGGTATCTTGTTCTTAAGGGTTTTTTTTAAAGGTCAGAAATCCTTTTAAGAATCTGAGGAAAGCTACAGAAACTCTCCTTGTGGAAAAAAAAGAAAATATATGCATATATATATGTACATACATTTTGCAATTCCAGGGATTCACAGGTCCCTTGAAGCCAGGTTACAGACTCTTGAGCAAAAATAACTCTAAAGATTTTTTTAATCTAATATCCTATGAATGTTTGTATTCTTGGCTTATTTTCACCTTGAAAAGTTCCATTCCCCCACTGGAAGAATATGCCTGTCTTAGTCCATTTGGGCTACTATAGCAGAATACCACAGACTGGGTGGCTCATAAATAACAGAAACCTATTTCTCACAGTTCTGGGGGCTGAAAGTCTGAGATCAGGGTGCCGGCATGATCAGGATCTGATGAGAGCCCTCTTCTGGGCTGGAGACAGTTGTCATCTCTCTGTGCCCTCACTCAGCAGGAAGAGGACTGGAGAGCTCTCTGGGTCTCTTTTATAAGGGCACTAATCCTGTTCATGAGGGCTCCACCTTCATGACCTACTCACTTCCCAAAGGCCCCTCCTCCAAAGTTCATCATGTGAGGGGTTAGGTTTCAACATATGAATTTGGGGATCCCCAACACTCAGTCCATGACAGCGCTCACAGGGAAATTCAACTTCCTCTTGGAAAAATTGTCCAGAGCTAATCATGGACACTAATCATGGACCTGAAGCAAAAGCTTGTGTGCAGGCAACTTATTTAGTAAGAGCTCCCAGGGGACAGCAGAGGGAGACTGGGAGAGGGTAAAATGGAGGGAGCAAAAGCAAATCAAGGGTGTCTTCCTGAATTCTTCACCACTGTGGGCAGCAGGGGCCTGATCCCATCTGAGAAGCAGTGTAGGAAGTGTCTCAGAATTGTCTACCCAGGGGATGGTGGAGGGAGCACTGGCTCCAAATCCCACAGGAGAAGGGCTGCCCTGAGCAGTGTTATCCTTGGCCTGCTTTGAGGCTACACACATGCTGAGTGCAGAACAGCTTCCTGAGGTCAGAGAGAAGCTGAAGCCAGGTGCTGCCAGGAACCCACCCTGGAAAAGAGCTGGTGGCTGCAACCATGGCAAGAGTGAAAAGTAGCCTATGAGGATGTGAGCTGGGGCATGAGATGCCGAGGAGCCTGTCAGTCTTCAGGGAGTTAATACATTTCCAAGCCAACGTTTTAGCTGCTGGGAAGTGCTGGATAGTATGCGATTACATTTTCCATACCAGGTGTCTGCCCCTGAAAAGCGACTTGACCTAGCCTCTTTGAATGGCATCGCCAATTCGATGGACATGAGGTTGAGCAAGCTCTGGGAATTGGTGATGGACAGGGAAGCCTGGCATGCTGCAGTCCATGGAGTCGCAAAGAGTCGGACATGACTGAGCGACTGAACTGAACTTTGTGCATCCAGCCCAAGAAGAAAGCTCTGCTGCATTACTGGACCATGGGAGGCAGACCCACTAGAGTTATAGATGGCCTGCTCCCAACTGAGGCCAAACTGGAGGCACTGCAGAGGCTCAAGGCAGAAAATGCACTACCCCACCCCATCCCGCAGGAGCCATCAGAGGAATTCAAAGGGAAAGATGGAGTGAGGGGCTGAGAGAGGCTGGGCCAACAGCGAGCCCCAGCTCACATCCCTGCTTGAGCTGCGCAGCCTTGAGCAAATTATTTTTTTTAATTTAATTTTTGGTTGTACTGGGCTAGGTCTTCATTGCTGTACTGGGTCTTTCTCTAGTTGTGGTGATGGGGCCTACTCTCTAGTTGTGCTATTTAGACTTCTCATTGCGGTCTTTTGTTGTGGAGCTTGGGCTCTAGAGCGCAGACTCAGTAGTTGTGGCACAGGGGCTTAGTCGCCCCATGGCATGTGGAAACTTCCCAGGCCGGGGATCAAACCCATGTCCCCTACATTGGCAGGTAGATTCTTTTCAAATTTTATTATTTTTGGCTGCTCTGGGTCTTTGATGCTGCATGAGCTTTTCTCTAGTTGCAGCGAGTGGGGGCTTCTCACCATGGTGGCTTCTCTTGTTACAGAACATGGGCTCTAGGGCACACAGGCTTCAGTAGTTGTGGCGCACAGGCTTAGTTGCTCCACAGCATGTGAGATCTTCCTGGACCAGGAATCAAACCCCTGGCTCCTGCACTGGCCAGCGGGTTCTTTACCACTGAGCCACCAGGAAAGCCCTGGCAGGTGGATTCTTAACCACTGGACCACCAGGGAAGTCCTGAGCAAACTATTGAGAGGTCATTTCCTTGTCTCTTAAACTGGCATCTTAACCCTCAGCAACCTTCTCCCCTCATGAGGCTGTGTTGATATAAAATACCTAACACACGTGCTCACTTCAATGAGACCTATAAATCACAGATACTCATCTACTGAAATTAAACTTGCTGGGTCAGTATTTTCCAGGCACAGGTACATAGGATCATTTTTACATGTACAGGAGAACACACCATGCCTTGTTGCAAGTTAAACAGGAGGAATGGGAGCCATGAAGCACTGCTCCTGTGGCCAAGTAGCTTCCAGTTGAATGTAGTGACTAGAGGCCACGTCACACTGTGAACCGCAGTCTATCTCGCCCCCTGCCAGCCAAGGGTCCCCCGGCTGGAATTGGGAGGTATTCAATGCTCTGCACCCTGAGAGCAGGAGAGGATGGTACTCAGGACTGAAGCAACTGGAAAACCAGGGCTACTTGTAGACGAGCCTGAGGCACTTGTTTTCTTTTTCTCTCCCAGCTGCCTGCTGGGGGCCAGACCCTTGGGACCTTGGCACTGAAACCAGGTGAGTCAAGCTGCTCAGAACACACACCTAGGGAACAGCGTGATGGTCCCCAAGGTGGACTGCCATGCTCAGCATGGCCCCTTTGCTCCATTCTCCCCACAAAGGATTCAGACCTTAGCTTCCAGAACTGGCAGGAGGCTTGCTTCCCAGGTGGCTCAGCAGTAAAGAACCTGGCTGCCAATGCAGGAGACTCGGGTTTGATCCCTGGGTCGGTAAGATCCCCTGGAGTAGAAAATGGTAAACTGCTCCTGTATTCTTGCCTGGGAAATCCCAGAGGAGTCTGGCAGGCTACAGTCCATGGAGCTGCAGAGTCGGACACGAATGAGTGAACGGCAGCAGTCCTATGGGCAGCAAGACCAGGGCAGGCTGGGGGTGAGGCACCACAGCAGGAAGGGACCTCGGTGATGATCCTCGAGCAGCCCCCTCTGCCTGGATATGCAGCAAACCCTGAGGAGGGTGGCAGGGGCCACATCCACATGCTCTGAGTGGGCTCTTCTGAAGGGAAGAGGACGTGGGAAAAGAACACTGTTACCACGGTGGGGCCTTGTGCTTCGGATTCTCCCCAAGTCTGGTGACTGAAGAAGGTCTGACGTCTCCAGAGGTTTTAACCACACACAAACCGATCATGGAAGTTTGAAAGAAATTTATTTAAAAACAGAACGACAAAAAAAAGCTTTGGTATTCCAAAACCCAACAATCAACAGTCACTGGAAAGTTAAACACCTCCCCTAAGGCCCAGAGGTACAAAACCATGGTCTCCACAGGCTCATAGCAAGAAGGACACGATGTGCAAACTTGAGGGTGACGGAGACCCACCCCCTCCACACAGGCAGCCTGCGGGGCTCCAAACCTCCCGGAAATCACCGCAAAGATTCACTACGCAAGAGTGGATGTAAAAGCCATCTTGCAAAATCTCAACAATAAATTATTAATAAAAATTCATTCAAGAAAAGAACACATTAAATTAGGAAAAGAGCACATTTTTTCCTAGACAAGTCTTTTCAAAAGAGGGTCTATTTCCTGGGATAGAAGAAAGGGGGAAAAGTGGAAGGAGTGAGTTCAATTTCAAGTATTTTCCGTACAGGTTCATTTTATTGAATCAAAAGCTTACAAAAAGTCCACCAGCCCCTCCCCTCCCCTCCCCGATGCAAACTCTTGAACATCCACACGCACTTCTGAGTCACTGGTGTCCCCCAACAAGGCACAAAAGGCTGGGTGCTTTCACAGGATCCCTTGTTCGCAGCAGCAGGACTTTCAGTATCTTGTGCAAGTGGCGACTGAAAGCAGGACTGACGTCACTCAGACACTGGGATCTTCCTGTTCAATCAACAAGACAGGACGTTACTGCACACACCAACCCCAGCGGACAGCTACAGCAATCTCGAGGGAAGCAGGTGACGGGAACACCCTGCTGGCACCCCACCCTGGCTTGCAGCCAGCTGGGATGACGGCACCCAGCCCAGAGACAGGCTACAGCCATCCTGGACTCAGGGCCTGGTCGTCTCCTCAGGTGGGTGCAGCGAGTTCCCGGGCTCTGCTCTGGCCAGGCCTGGCTTCAGGGGTGGGAGGCCACTAGGCAAGATCTGAGAAGACAGCTTGGCCTGTCCCCCTGATCAGGTGGGAACCATGGGTGGATGGGGCTAGGCCAGATTAAGAGCAGAGAAGTCCACCACCCAGCAGGGAGAAGCAGCCCGCCCACCTGCTTCACTGAGGCTGCCAGACCCACGCAACGCGATGCAGCCCGTGACAGCCACCTGGGAAGGCCATCTGCACATTTCTCTTTGATCTGACTCCTGTGTTCCTCACGCTTGACAAGTTCAGCCCTGCTTCTGACCCTTCTCCCACCCCTTTAGGTCAAGTGCTACTTCCTTCTCTGAACCAGAAGCCACTGGGAGCACAGACCTGGAGCTAAATGTATCCTCCACCTACCTTCTACCCCACTACAATCTAATGAGAGGAACAGAAGGCGGCCTCCCCCCGGGACACCCATCCTGAACTCCAAGGTATGTTTCGATGAGAGTCCCACAGCCACCATGGTCCAAACCATGGCTTCCTGGAAGCAAAGATGTTTCAGGAAACAGGAGGGAAATGAACTTGTCCTGGCTGACAAGATGACTGCCTGAGGCTGGCTCACCACAAGGGAATGACCTCTGAACTCGATAAACAGGCTCTCAGGGGCAGGGCTGCAGGTCCCAGCAGCGGTTTAGGTAGAGGCTTCAAGTCCATCTCGGGGTTTGTGGCAGTTATTTTTAACTGCTGAGATTTAGGATGTGGTAATGGGGGGGGGGGAACGGGACTGCCCACGTCCCTGGAAGCCAGCAGATGTATCTACGCATGCCTGGATTCCACAGCTGCCCTTCCAATGGGCTCCTCTAAGAAGGTACTTTTAAATGCCCTCTCAAAGCATACTCGCTCCCCTCTGTGATGAGGACAGAGGACACTGGCTTAAAACGACACTTCATGGGAGGGAGGTTCAAGAGGGAGGGGACATATGTATACCTATGGCTGATTTATGTTGATGTATGGCAGAAACCAACCCAACATTGTAAAGCAATTATCCTCCAATTAAAAATTCAAAAAAAAAAGGACATCCCACCACTCCCCCAGTCTCACCCTGTCCTAGACTCAGGACAGAATACAAGGCTGGGGCCCTGGGTGTTGGAGACACCGAGGCTTTCTACCTTACTCCTGAAGAAGGGCTTGGCGCCAGGCCCACAGTACTCATTGTAGATGAGCTTGAAGAGGAAAAGGTGGAAGAGGGTGATGAGGGAGGCCACACTGAACCAGAAGAGGAAGGGCAGCCCCGGGTCCTGCTGGGCCATGTGCTCATCGTGGGCCAGGATGGCCTTGAGGTGCAGCGTGTGGCGCAGGTCTTGCAGGTGCGTGAGGTCGGTGGAGATGTAGAGCAGCGGCGTGATGGGCTGCGTCACCATGACCGAGAAGGTGTGGCCCTGGGGCGCCGAGGTCAGCTCCACAGGGTCGTCCAGGCAGCCCGCTTCGCAGGCGTAGATCTTGACGAGCTGGCCTCGGGACTCTACGGACACGTGCAGGTACGGTTTGCCCTCGGCGTCCGCGAGCACGGCCAGGTTGATGTGGTCGTTCTTGTAGCGGATGCCGTGCAGGGCGTAGCTGTTGTGCAGCACGTCAGGGTCGGCTTGGAATTGGAGGTGGTTCTCGGTGAACTGCAGGCCGCCAAAGCTGAGCACCATGCCCTGAAGGATGCCGGGGGCGCCCGCCCGCACCAGCCCCTTACAGCCGCGCTTCTGCAGGGTCAGCCTCCACAGGTCCCAGAGCTGCAGGATCTGCTGGACGGAGGACAAGTGGCCTGGCCAGAGGTTCTCAGCGTGCATGGTGGCGTGGCCGCTGAAGCAGTGATCTTCATAGTTGAGCATCGACTCCATCTGGTCCCGCTCCCTATGGCTCAGGTCGGGGCTGAGCAGCGGGGCCGGGGAGCAGGACAGCATGTAGTACAGCGTTAGGTTCACGGTCAGGCCAGATGGAGTGTGGGCATCAGTGATCTTCTTCATTTCCACACCTGTCATGCCATAGAGGCTGCATATTAAAGGAGGACCAACACAGCTGGGAGGCTAATGTTATGAAACAAAGATCAAGAGCAGCAGAGTCGGGGACTTCCCTGGTGGTCCAGTGGCTAAGACTCCGCGCTCCCAATGCAGGGAACAAGGGTTTGATCCCTGGTCGGGGAACTAGATCCCACATGCTGCAACTCAAGAGTGTGTGCTGCAAATAAAGAACCCGCATGCTACAAAAAAGATCAAAGATCCTGGGTACCGCAACTAAAACCTGGTGTAGCCAAATAAATATTAACAGCAACAACAACAAAAAGAGCAGCAGAGACATGATGCTTTTGTCCTTAGGGATAAAAACAGCAGTTCCAGTCTCCCTAGAGCTTGGGGGAACATTATCCTGCCTGGCTTCCTCACATGATCACGTGGAGCCCCAAGGGCCTGAAACCTGCCAGTGGGGCTCCTGCCAGAGCCCAGAAGAACAGAGACTTAGCCAAGCCTATGATGCCAAGTCAAAAGGCCAGTTCCCTGACTCCAGAACGGACACCTATGCCCTGGCCAGTCATGGGCTGCTTCTCTCTCCTGGGCTCATAGCCTCAAACAACATCTGATCAGAGGAGCTCCCAGATTTGTATGAATGCTAGCCTCAGACAGATAACCGCCCATGTGGTGTCTCTACCTGGATGTCTGACAGGTATTTTGAACCTGACAAGGTTTGAATTCTTACAGTCCCCGACTAATCCTTCCTTAAATCATCTCCAGACACCTGCTGGAACCCTCCCCACAAACTCAGGAGTCACCCTCACGTTCTCACTCTCCACGGCCAGTGTACTGAAAGCCCCAGTGGCTCCAGCTCCGAAAGAAAGTATCAGTCATCCACCTCAGCCTCCACAGTCACAGCTCCGGTCCCAGCCACCCTCCTCTCACCTGGGCTCCTGCCAAAACCTCGTATTTGGTCTCCACACTCTGCTGCCCCCCGCCCCCGCTTATTGTCCATATGCTGAGACAGCAGCCAGTGGGACCCTTAAAAATGTGCACCAGGGACTTCCCTGGTGGTCCGGCAGTTAAGAATCCACCTTCCAATGCTGGGTACGAGAGTCTGGTCCCTGGTTGGGGAACTAAGATTCCACATGCCACAAAGCAACTAAGCCTGTGGGCTCTGGAGCCCACAAGCCACAACTAGAAAAAACTGCATGCTGCAACAAAGACCCGGCTCAGCCAAAAAATAAGTAATTTTTTTAAAAAAAGAAGCCCAAGCCTGTCACCAGCTGAAACTGTGGGGAACTGAGGAAAGAATCCAGGGACGGGCCAGGCCCTTCGTTTATCCTTTACCAACTGATCCTCCCCCCCACCCCCTAAACCACTCTGCTCAAACCAGGCTTCATCTACAAGAACAAATAACAATAACACCTGCCCTTTACACACTTCTCTCATAAGACTCTGCTAAATGTCTTCTGAGGTAGGCGTTACTGTTATTATTGAATACAGGCCAAAAGAGAGTCAGCGACTGGTTCAAGGTCACACAGATACTAAGTGGTGGAGCAAAAGAGTCAGCCCCCCCACCCCCAAAAAAAGAGTCAGCCCCAGACCCAATGCCAAGCCCAAGTATGAGCCACCCCAGGACCCCCCTTCTTCAATGTCAGCTCTGCTGACTTTGCAGGGGCATCCCCAGGGTGGACTGTGCTCACCCTGCTGCAAGGTGTGGACGCCGGACAAAGCCGGACCTCACCTGGACTGAAGAGCTGAGCCCAGAGACGCTGGTGATCCTGGAGCAGCTCAGCTGCTGGCATCTCCAAGAGCTCCAGCATTTCCTTTCGGGCCAAGTCCTGGAGCACCTTGAGCTCCTTGGCTGCTTTGCTTTTGAGCACCTGAGGGTTAAGAGGGCCAGAAACGTGCACCACCCACAGCACAGTCTCATCCAGCTGTGTCTTGGGAGCCACCTGGAGACGGTCCACCAACTTCTTGGCGGCCACCACCACCAGGTGCACCAGCCCCGTGGGAACAGGCGGGGACCGGCCAGAGTAGAGGAGGAACTGATGGTCTCCGACCTTCTCCAGGGTGCTGGTGAAGGCCCTGGGGGCCGGGCCGGCAGTGGGCCCCACAGTCTGCAGCGCGGCCACGCGTTCCGTGGGGTTGTTGAGCTGGATGCGCTGCAGATAGACGTGGGGTCGGCCACGGTGAGCGAGAAAGTCCTCCTGCAGCAGCACGCAGTCTCGGCCGGATCCCGTAAGCAGGCCGGAGGCCGAGGCGGGGCCCGGGCCGGCGGCCGCAGGGCCGGGACCCGAGGTCCCCAGCTGCAAGCAACGTACTCGCCGCAGCAGCCCTTCACGCAGGAGCAACACCGACTCCCCAGCTTCAGGGAGGGCGCTCAGCGGGCGCAGCTGCACGAAGGGCACGAAGTCCGGCGCCACGGCGGGTTCCCGCTCCCCAGGGGTTACCCACAGCCGGTTGGCGACCACGTCCAGGGCCAGAAAGCCGTTGGCCACCAGAGATGGCACTCCAGGGCCCAGGGGCACAGCCTCGCCCCGTTCCCGCAGGCTACGCCAGGCGTGGGTGGCCGCCTCCAGACAGGCAGAGGGCTCGGCAGCGCCTGGCTCGCCGTGGGGCCAGGGCAGCAGCTGCAGGCCGCCCGCCGCCCGCCGCGCCCCAGAGCCCGCGAACCAGAGAAGCAACACCAGGAGGCCGAGCAGGCAGAGTAGGCGGCGGGCCCAGCTGCTCGACAGCAGTCCCGGCAGCCCCTTAAGCCGCTGCTGCAGCCACATCGGGCCGCCAGGCGCGGGCGCGGCGCGGGGGCGGCCGCCGGGCCCGCCGCCCAGCCCACCGGCCCGGCCGCCCGCGCCTCACTCCCGGGCCCGGACCGCAGAGCCCACCCCGGCTCCAGTCGCAGGCGCCGCGGCAGCCACCACAGCCGCTTCCTCCTCCTTCTCGGTTCCCTCCGGCCGTCAAACAACACCGGCCGTCAAGCGCCGCCGAATCTTTTGCGACAGATGGAAAAAAGGAGGGTGGAGGAAGGGGAGAGAGCGGGCCTTACAGAAGGAGGCGGGGCCACAGCGAGGAAGGGGCGGGCGCCGCCGGGGGCTGGGCCACCAGTTCTTCAGTTCTGCCAAGTCCAGAAGAGTCCGATAGGGGTCTGTGGAAGACTGGAAGCTTCCAGCTCATGGAAAAAAAAAAAAAAAAGCCGCCGCGCTAGCCAAACCTAACACGTGTTGGGCCCCATCTGCTACTGATGGATTCAACAGCCCTAAGATTTTTTAAAAATAATTTAAAAACTTTTTTCTGTAAAAATGATCTTCACTGCAAAATTACTTAACAACAGTGCAGAATAGTACCCCTCCCCCCCAAAAAAAGAAAGAAAAAGAAAAGAAAGTAACCATTGTCAATCAGATTTCCTAGGATATACTTTGTTGACACTTTTCCAGACCAGTCTGGCTGCATGTACAGTATATGGGACACAAACCAGTTCCAGGACATTCCATTTCTCTACCATACCAAGTCATCTTCTTCTTTTGGATAAATAACTTTTAATTATTTATTTATTTGGCATGTGTCAGCATGCGGCCTCTCTAGAGGGCTTAACTGCCCAAAGACATGTGGAATTTTCCCAGACCAGGGATCGAACCCAAGTCCCCTGCATTGGAAAAGAAAATGAAAGTGATAGTGGCTCAGTCCTGTATGATTCTTTGCGAGTCCATGAACTGTAGCCCACGAGGCCGCTCTGTCTGTGGAATTCTCCAGGCAAGAATACTGGAGTGGGTTGCCATTCTCTTCTCCAGGGGATCTTCCCGACCCAAGGATGGAACCCTGGTCTCCTGCATTGCATTACTGTCTGAGCCACCAGGGAATTCTTAACCACTGGACCACCAGGGAAGGCCCCTAAGTCATCTTCTTGATGTCAGCTGTGTGTTTAAACTTATTAAATAACATAATACAGTAAAGCCACATGCTTTGAAAATGCTTTTCAATTGTGAATTATCAATGCAGAAGAGAAATTTTGTTTCCGGGGGGAAAAATTCAATCTGAGCACAGGAGCAGACAATGGGATGATTGTTTCCGTTTTAGTTTCAGGACATTCCAAAGTCAGACAGTGTGCTTCCCAGCTGTTGAAAATTATATGGTCATTTGAGGTGGCTTCTTGTGACCTGTGTGCAGACGCAGATGTGTTTGCTGAGTTCTAGGGTCAGCGCCCTAAGAGAAGGCGGTTCTCCAGGTGATCCTTCAGTATGCTCACCTTTTTATTCTTTTAAGATCATTATCAAAACATGCACACAGAATTCTTAACTCCTACAAGGATTTCACAAGTCCCATAGAACAGCTTCATGAATGTGCAGGAATCCGTAACCCACAGTTAGAGAGATAGGATCCATCCTACCAACTCAGCAAGGCAGAAGTACTTGGGAGGAACAGTGAAATGAGAGCAAAGGATTAAACCAGGCTTGATCCCACCTGTAAAATGGGGATGACCAGAGAACCTGCCTCTCAGGTTTCTGAGGAATAAATAAGTTAATAACAACAAAGCAAGCAAGGTGCAAGTACATAGTACATGTAAACCCATGTAATTGTTTTTGCTATTACAAACATCTGTGTGATAGACATATAGCTTGGTCTACTTTTGAGATTGTTTCTGGGGAAGCAATTTCTGGAAGTAGATTTCTACGTCAAAGAGAAGGGTCATTGTTGGTGCTCTTAACTCTCTTGTGGTGGTTGTTATTGTTGTTTAGTCGCTAAGTCGTATCCAACTCGACTCTTGGCAACCCCATGGATTGTAGCCTGCCAGGCTCCTCTGTCCATGGGGTTTCCCAGGCAAGAATACTGGAGTGGGTTGCCATTTCCTCCAGGGAATCTTCCCCACTCAGGGATGGAATCCCCATCTCCTGCATTGGCAGGTGAATTCTTTACCACTGAGCCACCAGGGAAGCCCTCTCTCTCTCTTAACTTCCTTACCACTCTCAAACACCCCAGGGGGAGGAATCACAGGGTCAGCAATATAGCCACAACAAAGTCAGAAGGTCAGGAGAAAGAACCTTGGACTTCCCTGATGGTCCAGTGGTTAAGAATCTGCTGGCCAGTGCAGGAAACATGGGTTCAATCCCTGGTCCAGGAAGATCCTACATGCTTTGGAGCAACGAAGCCGGTGAGTCACAACTACTGAAGCCCGAGGCTCTGGAGCCCATGCTCCACAACAAAAGAAGTCACTGAAATGAGAAGCCCATGGACCACAACAAAGAGTAGCCCCCTCTTGCCTCAACTAGAGAAAACCAGCGTTCAGCAACAAAGACCCAGCACAGTCAAAAGTAAATTACAAAAAAAAAAAAAAAAGAGTAAGGATCCTGGCATGAAGCTACCTGGGTTTTGAATCTTGGCCTTGCCCCTTGCTAGCAAGTCAACTAACTTCCTTCGGCCTCAGTTTCTCCATCCATAAAATGGGGATCACGAGACAGCACTGGATTGGTCTGAGACTTAAGCTGGACAAACAAGTTAAACATTTAGCATATTGCCTGGCTTAAAATATGTTCCCCAGTGGCTCAGCCGTAAAGAATCTACCTGTGATGCAGGAGACACGGGTATGATCCCTGGATCAAGGAAGATCCCCTCGAAAGTGGCATGGCAACCCACTCCAATATTCTTGCCTGGAGAATCCCATGGACAGAGGAGGCTGGAAGGGCTACAGTTCATGGGGTCACAAAGAGTCAGACACGACTGATTGACTAACGCGCGCGCACACACACACACACACACACACACACACACACACACTGGTTTAAAATAACACTCATTATTTAATTGTTTTTTTTTTTTGGCTAGGAAACAGGAAACACATGTACATGATACAAAATTCAAAATATACAAAAGGGTGAAGTGTGGACATTAAGTCTTCCTCTTTCCAGGAGCTCCAGCTAGTTAGTTCTTCCTAGGTGGAACCACTGCTTCTTGTTCCTTGGATACTTTTCCAGAAATTCTATTCACTAACAAATATATAGACAGAGATCTATATTTTTTCCTTCACAGAAATTATAGCATATGATATACACTTGCATATTACTTTTTTCATTTAAGAGAACAGCTTGGAAATTCTATTATTATTATTATCATTATTATTATTATTAAAGGGAATGGAAGCCAGTGGGACTTAGCATATGCAAGTAGCATGTTACTTTTTTCATTCAAGGAAACAGCTTGGAAATTCTATTACTGTTATTATTATTAAAGGGAATAGGTACCAGTGGGACTAGCTGATGGCTGTAAAGGGGGCGGAGGCTGAGAATTGGCTGGTAACACAGAGAATGTAGCTGTTCACTGAGACTATCACACTTCCTCGGGTCAACAAAAGAAATGATAAAAATGGATAAAAGCAGAGAATGAAAGGGAGAAAAACCCCTTGTGGCACCAGACCACTGCCCTCTAGCCCAGCTATCCTTTCTGTACCTTCCCAGAAAAGCAGAGTCCTGTTCCTTTAAATGTGCACAACACGTGCAGCACGTACTGGGAGTAACATCTGGGCGGCTGCCACCCTTGGCTGCTTAAAGAGACAGCCCCTCCTTTCCGATGAAGCTTGGACCAAGTTCAAGTTTCAGCAATTTAGTGAAGGGGATTGGGGGGAGAGAAGAATGGATATTGAAATTGGGGAGGTGGGACAGGCTTCCACAGGGTGATCCTTTCTCCAAGGGAGGCCACCAGCCTGCATGATTGATTTCCCCCACTGATTTACAATGACTCTTGGAACCCCATTGCCCTAGGATTTTTTTCTGTCCAGAGTACATCACCATCATCGGGATTCTTCTTGCGCCCGAGCAAAAGGGAAGTTAGAGAAAAGTTGCCTCCCTTTTTGTGATCCCACATCAGCTATGTTACTTTGAACAAGTTGCTCCACTTCTCTGAGCTCCGGTTTCCTCATTTCACAAACGGGCAATACTGCCCAACTGGCAGGGCCCTAGGGAATGGGGCATGAGCCAGAGCTTTGAAAACGGAGCCAGTCAACACATGCTCCTTCTCTTCCCCTCTGCTTATCCTTCCATTTCCTCCTTGAAGGAGCTGGAATTTCAGCCTGCATCCTCCTGAATTAAAAAAACATCCGGTGGATCCTCGCATCAAGTCCTGTACTCAGCTGCAGAAACTCCCCGCCTTGGGTCCCAGGTCCCATCTGGCTGGCAGAGGCCCAGGTTGGCACCCATGCCTCCCTTTACTTGCCTTTTGACGTTGAGCTTGCTACCGGGTCGCCTGGGCCTCACTTTTATCATCTTTACCATGAGTGAATCTTTGTACAATGAGATGATCTCCCAGGTTCCCAGGGACTGTACCTACTTTATAAAAGAACATGTGGGATTCCCTGGTAGTCTAGTCGCTAAGACTGAGCTCCCAATGAAGGGGCCCAGGTTCGATTCCTGGTTGGGGAACTAGATCCCACAGGCTACAAATAGAGTACACATGCTGAAACTAAAGATCTCGAGTTTGTGCTGCAAGGATGATCGTCGAAGATCCTATGTGCTGCAACTAAGACCTGACGCGGTGAAATAAATACTTACATAAATAAATAATGTGTTGACTTTGTTTGGATTGTACAAGTAGTATATATTCATTGTAAAATGATTCTAAAAACAATGAAAAATATAAAAAAGAAAATAAAAACTACCTAGGAATAACATACACATGTTCCCACGAAGCTGGAAATTACGATAAACATTTCGCTGCCATTTTCTTTCAGTATCCTATCTGTAAGGATATATTTTTGCTGAGTGGGGTCATAGTATATATACTGCTTTCCCTTCATGACATCCTATCAGTGCTGTATTTCTCATCCTGAAGCAGTCCCACGTGCTTGAAGCACTCACTTATGTGAAACACCCTAAACAATTTCATTCATTCATTCATTCAACAATGACCTCGGGGACAAGACCTTCCTAGGCTCAGAGGCTCCCTTTACCTCCCAGGGACAAACAGGCAGAGTAAGTGAGCCCTTATTGTGGGTCGGTGATGCGCTTTCTACATGCCCAGCAGTCAGGAGGGTCCGCAAGGCTGTGGACGCCTCTGAACACATTCCTACC
Organism: Giraffa tippelskirchi; assembly: GCF_054371585.1. Taxonomy (NCBI): domain Eukaryota; kingdom Metazoa; phylum Chordata; class Mammalia; order Artiodactyla; family Giraffidae; genus Giraffa; species Giraffa tippelskirchi. The sequence goes on from NC_137279.1 coordinate 37,624,197, forward strand.
GGCCTCGCCCCCTCCAGGCTCAGACCCTCACGCCCACTTTCGCTTTGAACAAGGACTAATGAAATCTGAAGGGCTGAGACGTACTGAGAGCTCATCACGGGGCTGTTCTAAGTGCCCCGCTGGTAACAATGTCACTAACCCGTGCAAGATCCAATGAATAGCGGCCATCGTAAACCCCCCTTTTCAAGCGTGGAAACCGAGGCTCACATTGATCGTTACTATCAAGGCTTGGCGCAGGGTCCTGGGTGTAGAAACTGTTGCCTCGCCCCGTCTCGCCTCTACCCGGTCGTAGTGAAACCCCGGGAGAAGAGAGGGAGCAGGGCGGCGGCGGAAGGACCCGGGAGCCGCGGGAACAGGCCGCAGGGAGCTGCCTGGACTCGGAGAAGCAGCGGGTTCGGGCGAGTCTGCAGGAAACCCTGCCCCCAGGCCGCGCGGCGTGACACCGCCCCCGGGGCGGGCCCAGTGCGTGGCAGCGGGATCGCCTACCCGTCGCGAAGTTTCCAGCCTGCGAGCGCCGCTGGACCGGCCGGACGTTCCAAGACCCCCACCATGCGGCTCCTGCTGCTCCTGGCCCCGCTGGGCTGGCTGCTCCTAGCCGAAACGAAGGGTGACGCCAAGCCGGAGGGTGAGGGCTCCGGGCGGGGGAGGGGGGTGCGGGAGGGAGGCATTAGGGGCTGGAGCGGGAGGATGGGGGCAGGAGGGCTGGTCTAGGGGCTGCCTCCATTAGGACCGGTCTGTAGGGAAGTCCTGGGCTTCCGAGGGTTTCTGGGTTCAGGCTGCTGGTCCCCTGACTCGCTGGTGACTTGGACAAGTCACTTCCCCTCTTAGGGTTGCGGTTCCCACTTAAGTGCCACTGAAGAGGAGGAATGGCCGAAGTCCCGTTCAGTACCCGGAGAGTCAAATAATAGTAGCACTCATAAAATTAACAGTAGCTACCATATATGGAGCACTGGTCAGGAGTTAGACATCAATTAAGCCTATCCCAAGCTGAAGCCCATCCTTCTATTATTCCCATTTTCCAGCTGGGCAAACTGAGGCTCTAGTGTTGACTCACTTGCCCAAGGTCATTCTGCTTGTGGACTTTGGAACCTGGATTCGCACCTAGGCCTCACAACCATGGAGTGAGGGGCCCCTGGGCAGGGTCAGGGGTGGAAGAGGGGGGCTCAAATCCCAGAACTGATGGTACTTGCACGCGTGTCCTCTGTGGTCTGCTCTGCCCCTGCCAGATGGGTCTTAACTCTCTCTGGGTTGCACATGAGGAAACTGGTACCCAGACAGGTACAGCGACTGCCCAGGGAGGTCCAGCCTTGGAGTGGTAGGTCTCAGATCTGCTGGACTCCGGGTCTAGTGCTCCTTCTGCATCCCCAAAGCAGATTGGATTTCAAGGTGTTCCACCATCCCGAGCGAGTGCTACTCTCCTTCCAAGCTCTACCTGGACCACCTGCCCAGTGAGCATCTGAGAGCCCCCAGGAGGACACTGAAAGCGGGCAAGCCCAGCGAAGCAAAGCCAGACTGGCCACAGCCTCCATCATCCCTGTTCTCCTTGGTCCACCCTCCTGGAGAACCTGAGAACAGAGTGGGGGAGGATGGTAGTTTAGCAGACTTGGGCCAGGAGAAGGGGTGGAAACCACCATTTCTTGAATACTTCCTTTGTGTCAGGTTCTACCCAAGGCCACATTTCTCCCATGGTGAAGCAGTGTTGCTTCCTCTCGGTGAGGCTTGGTGTTCTAGCCTGCAAAACAGGAGCGAACATACCTCAGTCCCAGAGCTCAAACAGGGATTCCATGGGTTGAGCCCTGTTGGTGAGAGTTCAGCTCAATGCCCAGGCCATCAAGGCATTTTCTTTCTTGGGCCCAGTGCTACTTTCTGGAGTACCCAGCAGGACAGTAAGACCAGTCAAAAAATCTGGTGAGGGCGGTGTTAAGCACAAGGCTGGGCTGGTGGTATGTGCAAAGGGCCTGTGGCTGGGGTCTAGTTGCTGGCCTTTTTTCCCCCTGAGTCTCTCTTCCTTCTGCTTCTACTAATGTAGGCTCCCTCCACTTCAGACCATCCCAGGAGAGAAACCCCAACCACCTATGATGAAGCCCAGGGGGGTGAGTTGGAGAGACCAAATTGAGGACAAGGCTGCAGGTGCCCTGATCCCCAGCAGGTGATGAGAGGGGTGCAAGGCAGCCTCCACAGAATGTGCAGGATTCTGGGTGTTGCTGAGATAGTCCAGGTAAAGCACCTGGTAGATAAGCAGGTCCCCAGATATGTGGCTAATATCAGGCCGCTCTCAAGTGCCCGCCCTGTGCTTCCCTTGCTCCATTCAGACCTTTTTGATAGCGTAAGTAATCATTGGGCCCATTTTGCAGTTGGGAAGACTGAGTTCCCTAAAAGGTTAGACCCCTGGTCTCAGGTTGCCACAGCTGGTTGGAGGTGGTGTCATTGACTGCAACTCAGACCTTCTGCTCATTCCTGCTGACCTCTACCTTTGGATAGAGGGGTGTCCTTGTTGGGAGATGCTGCTTGGAGGAGTCTCTCCAGCTCTTCCAGACCCAGCTGGTTGGGACCCTTCAGTCTGCTGGCTAAGAAGACAGCGGAGGATGGAATTTTTTTCTCTAGGCCTTGCTCAAGCTGCCCACTGGCCTCCCATTGAGGCCAGCTCCTTCCTTCCCCTGGCTGGGCGAGGACACCCAGCCCAGCCCCAGGTGCCCGGGATGGTGCAGCTGCAGAGGAATATTCCATGGGGCAGGCACAGGGACTGGGCCAGATGTCCCTCGGGGGCCCAGTGAGGCCTGAAGTGGGGCCAGGAACTTGCTGTTTGGGGCTTGGGCGGTAGGGTGGAGATTCTCTCAAGAGCTTGTCCACCCTTCGAACACCCAAGGATTCGACACAAGGAGAGAAAGATGGATGGTTCTCACTTCAGGGTGCTCCCAATCTGAGGGGGGAGGACACAGAGCTCCTCACCGCAGTAGGCACCCAATCTGGTGGGGGAGACAGAACCCTCTGCACCCTGCTGTGCCTGAGGGAAGACACATTGCCACCTCCTGGGGGAGCCCCCAGACTGATGAGGGGGACCAAAAAAAGCCTTCAATAAAGCAAGATTCAAACAAGCAAATCTGCACAGAGCTGAGGGAGCGGGAGAGTCCCCAAAGGTAGCCTGGTCCTTTCTGTCTTTCTTCCCTCTCCCTTCTGCCTGGGCTCACGCCTTTCCCTGCAGGCCTTCATCTGCCCACGGAGAGGGGAGGACCAGCCCGAGCCCGGTAGTCGCTGAGATCTGAGGCTTCAGGATTACCAGCTAGGCTCGGATGGGAGCTTCAAGCCCTGCTGTGGAACAGGGGGAAATGGAGAAGCAGGCAGACCCAGCTGTTTGCTGTGTGTGTGTTGGGAGCGGGGAGCCTGAGGAGATCTAAGGCGGCAGATGTGAGTGGGAGGCCAGACCCCTGGGGAGAGGCAGGGCTGGCTCTGGCCCTGGGAATCCACATCTCCCGGCTCTCCTTCCGTTCCAGCCCCAGGTGGGCGTTGTGGATGGGGGAGGAGTTTTCATTCATTTCCACCTCCCCAGGGAGCAGATCGGGTGTGTCCTGACCACGCCTTGAGATGCAAGACACACAGACCCCTTGCCTGGGCTGGCATTGCTTGGGGCAAGGAGTTGGCATACCACAGAGCACAGCTGAACTGGCCTGAATCCTCAGCCTTCTCTTAGGATCCCAGAGAGACATCTGCACTCCCGCAAGCCCCTGGCTCAGCCTTTCCGGTCATTCTTGCTCTCAGGAAGGCAGCTCCCCTCCATCCTGGTCCCCCCAGCACAGCTCCCTCTATTAGGGGAGGTTCCCTATGACAAAAACTCCTGGGACTCCCCAGCCAAGCTCGGTCCATCCTCACAAGAGTCTTTGGAGGAAGGTGTTTTTTTTTTTTTTTTATCTGGCTGCACTGTACAGCTTGCAAGATCTTAGTTCTGTGACCAGGGATTGAACTTGGACCCTCAGCAGTGAAAGCGAAGAGTTCTAACCATTGCTGGACTGCCAAGGAATTCCCTGATACTATTGTTACTACTCCCATTTTGCAGATAGGAAAACAGAAGCACAGAGAGGCTGAGTTACTCTTCCAGCAGTCTGTCTCTGGCAGTTTGCCACTCCGCTCTGCTGTCTGGTTTATCTCTGCTGACCCTGGATCATCATCTCTCCAGGGAAACCACTGCTGGACTTGGAGCAGCAGGTCAGGGGGACCGAGAGCCCTGGATGGCCAGCCTCATGTGGGCCTTGGCCTCAGCCCGTGGCAGCTGGCTGGACCAGACAGCAAGCGGGTGGGCGGGTCCCTGGTGTTCGGGGGAAAGTGAATCCTCCACGTTGTCACCCTACGGGCTGCCCAGAGCTCTGGCTGCGCGGTGAGTTGGGAAGAGACCTCACCGCATGACTGGAGCCGGGTGCTCACGCTGGGGAGGCCTGAGAGAAGGCAGCCGGAAAGGCTGGATTCAGCCAGCAGCTGGGATTCCCAGCATTCCAGGATCTTGGACAGGAAGGTGAAGGGCATGGACGTGTGGCATTCCAGCTCATTCCTGTTCTATACTTCAGGGTTCTGTGACCTTGGGCAGGTTATGTAGCCTCTCTGTGCCTCAGTTTCCTCACCTGTAGAATGGGAGTAGAAATATCACCTATCACATAGGATGGTTTTTTAAAAAATTATTTAATTGGCTGTGCTGGGCCTTCACGGCTGCCTATAGGCTTTTCTCTAGTTGCGGCGAGAGGGCTTCTCCTTGCGGTGGCTTCTCTCGTCGTGGAGCACAGGCTCTGGAGTGCAGGCTCGGTAGTTCTGGTGCATGGGCTTAGTTGCCTTGTGGCATGTGAGATCTTCCCAGACAGAATCAAACCTGTGTCCCCAGCATTGGCAGGAGGATTCTTAACCACTGGACCACCAGGAAAGTCTCTGCTTAAGATGTTGATGGTTAAATTCGATAACAGGTGTGACACGCTTCAGGCAGTGCACGGCATTGAGTCAAGGCTCAGCTGGTGCTAGTGCCTATTAGTCACTCCCCACAGGGCTCCGAAGGCCACACTCTGCACATCAGGCCCAAGTCACACTCAGTCCCAGCCTTGGGGAGGGGGAGGGGCACCAAGGAAATAGACACATTGGGCTTGGCATGACAAAGGGAGAAGGAGCAGGTTTGTACTGGTACCGCACCTGCTGGGCACACTGAGACTGCTCGAGCTGAGGTCTGATAGATAAGGGGATGAGATTAAGGAGGGCTTCCTGGAGGTGATCTGAGGAAGGAGCAAGTTTTGCAGGCAGGACAAAAGAATAGGGTGCCGGTTGGATTCATCAAGGCAGTTTCATGGGGATGTTGAGAGCTGGTGCCAGGGTCTCTTAGGGCAGGGGCCTGCCTTGAGTTCTCTTGCTGTGAACCACCTCCCAAGCCCCTGCACGGGAGCCTAGAGTCAGAGGACCAGGGGATGGGTGGTCCTAGCCAGTCAATCCTAAAGGAAATCAACCCTAAATATGCATTGGAAGGACTGATGCTGAGGTGAAAACTCCAATACTTGGCTACCTGATGTGAAGAGCCAACTCATTAGAAAAGACTTTGATGCTGGGAAAGATTGAAGGCAGGAGAAGGGGACGACAGAGGATGAGATAGTTGGATGGCGTCACTGATTCAGTGGACAAGAGTTTGAGCAAACTCTGGGAAGTGGTAAAGGAGAGAGAATCTGGCGTGCTGCAGTCCATGGGGTCACAGAGAGTCGGACACGACTGAGTGACTGAACGACATCAGCCTCCCAGGCCCCACATTGGAGCCTAGAGTGAGAGGACCAGGGGATGGGTGTGACCAGAGGTTTCTAAACGTAGCTGACATCAGAAATCACCAGGGAAGTGGAGGAAGAATCCAATCCAGCCTCCTGGCTCCATCTCAGATTGCTGGTCCTGGGACCCAGGAGTGTGGATTTCACAACCTCCTTTGTGATGCTAATATGCAGGCAGGTTTGGGACCCCCTGTACTGGGCGATCATGGCCAGGAGAGTGGACATTGTGTTGCCCAAGGAATATAGGATTTGTAAGGTCCCCTCGCAAGACCCTGGCAAGGAAAACTGAGGAGAGACAGGCTGGGCAGGTGGAAGGGGGCGTATGAGGAGGGCCTGGCTGGACTGTCTCTTTAGATGGAGACGGATGCCTGACCACAATCCAGGCCTGAGCAGAGCATGCAGAGTTAAGAGAGGGGCCTTTAGAGCCAGATGTCTGTGTCCACATCATCGTGCTGCCTTGGGCAGTTTACTGTGTCTGAGTCTCCCCCCCCCCGCGCCCCGCCCCTTGCTGCCTGACTTCAGGAGCCCTTGCCAGTAGAGAATCCAGAATCTCACATAGATGCACACACTGGCTTTTTCCATCCATGAAATGTGACACTCTTCCTGTCCCCAGCAGCCCCTGCTGTCAACCAGAGGGCCTCAGAGCTAAGGCTTTGGCTCTCCTTGCCTGGGGGAAGAATTAACCATCCAGGTAGGAGTTGAGGGGAGTCCTTCCCCCAAGTGTGAGCCACACCCCTCTTCCCTGGACCCCAGGGTCAGATGGTGAGGCCTCCCCTCTCCACACCTGCCTAGTGAATCCACCCTTTTCTGCCTCAGGTCTCTGGACCCACTCCCAGTGGATTCTTGCCAATCCTGGCCCGGCTGCCTGGCGCCAACCCCCTGTTCTAGTACCAGCAGCCTGCCCCTAGGCTCAGCCAGCTCTTCCAGGCTGGACCCCTCTGTTCTTTTAGCCCCGGCTCCTCCTGACTTCTTGGGGAGGTCAGGGTGGGAGGGCCTGACCTACCTGTGCTGGCCTGGCCACTTGGAGGGTCTGTTCACCCATAAAAGTGCTAAGTCCTGGACCCCAGGGAAACAAGACTCACCCAGTGAATCAATGATGAGTGCTGCAAATGACGGAGTCCTGCCTCTGAGGGCAGGAGAGAGGTCAAGAGAAATCCAAGAAGGCTTCATAGAGGTGGAAGTAGGGAAGAAGTGTCACTGGCCCTGAGACTGGGAGGAAAGTTAGAGAAAGCGCAGAGAGAGAAATCCCTGGCAGGAGGGAGGTGCCCAGCAAGGTGAGGAGCAGGGCCTGCTTGGTGGAGGGAATGAGGATGTCAAAGGCCAATGGACAGGGGCCCTGAATGCCAGAGAAAGGCGTTTGCTTCTCAGTGATCTGTACCAAGAATAGCTCTTAGTGTGTGCCAGCATTCCAGTAAGGATTTTCCAGGCCTGAAAGTGAAATGGGCTTCCCTGGTGGCTCAGACAGTAAAGAATCTGCCTGCAATGAGGGAGACCTGGGTTTGATCCCTGGGTTGTGAAGATCCCCTGGAGGAGGGCATGGTAACCCACTCTTGCCTGGAGAATCCCTATGGACAGAGGGGCCTGGTGGGCTACAGTCCATGGGGTTGCAAAGAGTCAGACACGACTGAGCATGTGAAAGTGAAAAAAGTGCTCATGACTGAGCACAGAAAGTGAAAAAAGTGGAAGCGTTGGTCGCTCAGTCGTGTCTGACTCTTTGGGTCCCCATGGACTGTGGCCCGCCAGGCTCCTCCGTCCATGAAGAATTCTCCAGTCAAGAATACTGGAGTGGGTAGCCATTCTCTTCTCCAGGGAATCTTTGCAACCCAGGGATTGAACCCAGGTCTGTATTGCAGGTGGATTCTTTACTGTCTGAACCACCAGAGCCTGATCTCATTTAATTAGTCTAGCAGCTCTGGGAAGGAGGTACTGTTATTACCCCTGTTTTACAAGGGGGAAACTGCAGCTCAGAAGGTCAAGGACTTGCCCAAGATCACACAGTTGGTAAGGAGCAGAGCCAGGAGCCTATCCAAGCCAGCTACAAAGCTTTTTTTTTTTTTCCCAGCCAGAGATTCAACCTGGGCCTCAGCAGTGAAAGCCTAGACTCCTAACCACTAGTACACCAGGGAACTCCCAGAGCCTTTACTTCCCAGAGAATGCAGTCTCAAAGTATGGTCTGGGAGCGGTTTGTCCAGGGCTCCCAGAGACGGCATGTGGGAGAGTTTCCAGCAGGTTCTGTTGTAGAGATAAAGCCACTCTGCAGAGCCCAGAGTGGTTCCTTGTTAAAAAGATAGCATAAGTAAGTTCATTTATATCACTTCATTTCAGATTCCACATATAAGGAATCCCATAGAATATTTTTCCTTCTCTGACTTACTTCAGAAAGATACTCACAGACTTAGAGAATGAACTTATAGTTGCTGGGGGTAAGGATGGGAGGAAGGGATAGGGAATTTGGGATGGACATAAACCCACTGCTCTATTTAAAATGGACAACCAACAAGGACCTACTGTAAAGCACAGGGAACACTGTTCAGTGTTCTGTGGCAGCCTGGATGGGAGAGGAGTCTGGGGGAGAATGGATGTTTGTATATGTATGGCTGAGTCCCTTTGCTGTCCACCTGAAACTATCACAACATTGTTAAATCAATTATGTGCTCAGTCACGCCTGACTCTTTGCAGCCCCATGGCCCGTAGCTCACCAGGCTCCTCTGCCCATGGAATTTTCCAGGCAAGAATACTGGAATGGGGTGCCATTTCCTATTCCAGGATAATTGGTTATACTCCAATACAAATTTTAAAAAGTTTTTTTTTTTAAAGAAAAGGTAGCATAGCCACTCTGGCCAAAGGCCAGGATTTCAAGTGAAATTCTACTGCAGGCTAACTCTTCTTGGTTCTCATGTGGTGTTGGGAGAATCCAAGGCCAAGTGAGGCTCAACACAAAAATGTGTTGAGATCAATTAGCAATGTCTGCCCTGAGTGCAGGCCTGGAGAATGGAAGTTGTTCCCAGGCTGATGTCTGACATTGGCCAGAGAGGTCCTCCTGGTGTTCAACATTCAAAGCGAATCCTTTCTTCTGCCCCTAAATCCAGAGAGACCCAGTCCCACAGTGCAAGGTGCAGACGCCTCTGCTCTGGGTGCTTTCTGCTGTGTTGGTCAGTTGCCAGATGGACAGAGACCCAGGTCACGTCCCAGCCCTGACATTAACCTGCTGAGTGATCTTAGGCATGCCCCTTCCTCCATGGGCCCTGGGCCCTTGTCTGTGTTGGGTTGATGTGAAGATACATCCCGTGGGATTTGACACATCCCTTTGGGCACAGTTACCCACTCCTGATGTCACCTCTCTTCATCCTCCATTCCCTTCTCTGTCCCTAGACAACCTTTTGGTCCTCACCGTGGCCACGAAGGAGACCGAGGGGTTCCGACGCTTTAAGCGCTCAGCTCAGTTCTTCAACTACAAGATCCAGGTAAGGGGCTCCCTGGGTGGGGGCCGAGGGGAGGTGCTGGACAGATAGAAGTCAAGATGCTCTGTCTGTCAGATGCCCAGGTGGGGCTGGAAATTGAGCTGGCCAGGTTTCTCTTTAGCAAAAGCCCATGTTAATGGGCCTGTCTCTGCAGGCACTGGGGCTGGGGGAGGACTGGCCTGGGGAGGCGACGTTGGCAGGCGGAGGGCTGAAGGTCCGGCTGCTGAAGAAAGCCCTGGAGAAGCATGCCGACACGGAGGACCTGGTCATTCTCTTCACAGACAGGTAGGCAGCTGAGAGGTAGAAGAGTATTCTAGAATGAGGCCCTGCCAGGACATCAGGGACGAAGAGGGGGGATTACTCTAGCTAGGGTTGCCTACAGTTCTAAGGGGTCTATGCACCCCAGAAAAGACCCATTTCCACTCTTGGTGAAAAGATAGGTGGGGGGACCTTCCCAGGTATGGTGAGCTATGCTTCTTTTAATGTATGTGTAATATATATAATTTTATATATTTGTTTTTGGCTGCACTGGGTCTTCATTGCTGTTTGCAGGCTTTTCTCTAGTTGTGAGCAGGGGCTACTCCCTGGTTGCATTGCACGGGGCTTCTCATTACGGTGGCTTCTCTTGTTGCTGAGCACAGGCTCTAGGGCTCTCAGGTTTCAGTAGTTGTGGCGCATGGGGCTCAGTTGTTTTTTGGGCTCAGTAGTTTCGGCTCCTGGGCTCTGGAGTACAGGCTCAATAGTTGTGGTGCATGGACTTACTTGCTCTGTGGCATGTGGGATCTTCCCGGACCAGGGATTGAACCTGTGTCTCCTGCATTGGCAGGTGGATTCTTTACCACTGAGCCACCAGGGAAGCCCGCTGAGCTATGCTTTGAGTGTGAAATGGGCACAGATTATGGGGACAATGTCTCTGCCCAGGGAGGGGGTGGAAACTTGGTAGGCAGGGTCAAAGGTAACAGAGCTGATCTATTTGCCAGATGTGGCCCAGGGCGGGTGTGGGAGGAGGAATTTGTTAGTCACTCAGTCGTGTCCGACTCTTTGCAACCCTGTGGCCTATAGCCCACCAGGCTTCTCTGTCCATGGGATTCTCCAGGCAAAGATACTGGAGTGGGTAGCCATTCCCTTCTCCAGGGGATCTTCCTGACCCAGGGATCGAACTTGGGACTCCTGTACTGCAGGCAGATTCTTTACCATCTGAGCCACCAGGGAAGCCTGGGCTTCTGCTGCCTGTGCCCTCCTGAGCCCCTGCTCCCCCACCAACCCTGTCTCCTCCCCGCTCTGCTCCATCTTCTCCCGGCTCTGGCCACAGCTACGATGTGGTGTTTGCCTCGGGGCCCCGAGAGCTCCTGAAGAAGTTCCGGCAGGCCAGGAACCAGGTGGTCTTCTCGGCCGAGGAGCTCATCTACCCGGACCGCAGGCTGGAGGCCAAGTATCCGGTGGTGTCCGACGGCAAGAGGTTCCTGGGCTCTGGAGGTGAGGACCCCGGGTGCGCAGTGTGTGGCGGATGGGGCAGGCTCCAGAGAGGTCCATCTGCTGCCTTGGGGAGGACCTCCCGGCTCGACATCCCACATGGCTATCGCAAGCTGCTGAATGCAGAGTATTCTCGGAAGAACTCCTGAGTTTTTAACCTTTAAATCAGCTCCCCTGCAGTCTTCTTTATCTCATTTAATAGCCCCCCCGATTTGCATAGGGCAAAACCGGGAGTCACCCCTTATTCCTCCCTCCCCTCCCCCACCTTAGTCCTTCAGAAGGTCACACCACTCCCACTCCGAGAGATCTCTGGAGTCTGCCCGCTCACGTCCACAACCCTGGCCACCACCTCTCAGGGCTGCTGGCACGGTCAGTAGTCTCCTGACTGCTTTGCCAGCCTCCAGCCTCTCCTTTTCCAGTCCATTCTCCACCCAGCAGATGCGAGTCCACACGCATTGCTCAGTGACTTCCCATTGCACGGAGAATAAAACCCATATTTTATTCTGGGTTCCTCTGTCCAGCCATGAAAGGGGGATCCGCCCCAGCAATCTTGTTTCTCTATTGGCCAAGATAGTTAGCACAGCCCAGATGGCCTGGCCCTGGCACAGGGGTAGAGGTATCCCCGGGGGCGGGGCCCTTTCCTGACTGCACACCTTCTTTTTCTCTTCCCCTCCCACAAGTCTGCATAGTAGCTAAGGAGCTATGTGGGCTTTTCCCTCTAACCCCTCCTGCACTGTGTGACCTTGGCTCAGCCTTTGCCTTTGTCTGGGTCAAGTTTCCTGGATAATTGTAGAAGAGGGGTTCCAAACCTATGCCCCACCAGTCCTGTACTCCTGGGCTTCAGTCTAACTCATTCATTCCCCACCTGTGTGCTGCCCAGGACCTGAGCTAGTGCAGCTTAATGGACAACAGTGATTTTTCTCTCTGGGCTCAGTGGGAACTTGTCACCAAGTGGCATTAACAGATAGGCTGTTTCCAGCCCGTAGACAGCATCTCCCCTCAATCCAGGAGGACTTCTGAGAGAAGGCAGGGCTTATGAATAAAGAAGTGCAAGGTGGGTGAGAGGGAAGGCTGGGAGGAGGCCCCTGACTTAAAGGCCAGAAGCTGAGTGTCTGTCTCTATATGTCCCTTACCCCCAGGCTTCATCGGTTATGCCCCCAACCTCAGCAAACTGGTGGCAGAGTGGGAAGGTCAGGACAGTGACAGCGACCAGCTCTTTTACACCAAGATCTTCTTGGACCCAGAGAAGAGGGTAAGCGGCAACGGGTAGGGCTTTGGGATCTTGACGCTGGATCCCGCAGACTGGGCTGCACTGGGAGCAGCCCCCGACCCCCAGACCTGACCCCCTGGGTTGGGCATTTACACCCCCACTTATTTATTCTTCGATTCACTCATTTATTCAGCAGATATTTTTAAAAATATTTATTTATAGTATTTACTTTTTTATTTTTGGCTCTCCTGGGTCTTTGTTGCTGCACCGGCTTTTCTCTAGTTGCAGAGAGTGGGGGCTACTCTCTAGTTATGGTGTACGGGCTTCTCATTGCAGTGGCTTCTCTTGTTGCAGAGCATGGGCTCTAGGGCACTCAGCCTTTAGTAGTTGCAACTCCTAGGCTCTATAGTTGTGGTGCACTGGCTTACTTGCTCCACAGCATATGAGATCTTCCTGGATCAGGGATCGAACCTGTGTCTAATGCATTGGTAGGCAGATTCTTCACCACTGAGCTACCAGGGAAGCCCCAGCAGATATTTACTGAGTTGTGTGTGAGACACTGTCAGGTGTAGGTAATGAACAAGACAGTTGAGGTTTCTGCCCTCCTGAACCCTCAAACTAGGGAGAGGAGGAATTTATAGCCTCATGTCAGATGGTGAGGATGGTCTTGAAAAGAACTGACAGCCTGAGCTGCCCCTGTCCCACCCCACTTGGGGGAGTTCTAAGGAACTGATGAGATCTTGACTGGACCTGGGCCCCACAAGCCAGGCCTCTGAGCCTGTCTCAAGGCAGGGATCCTTGTGGGGAGTGGAGATGGTAGAACTGAGCAGGTATAGCCCCAAAGCCAGCCAGTGTCCTCTGGGCAGGCAGGAAACTTAGGGAACCCTTGGGGTGAGGATCAGTATTCCTGGATTCTGCCCTGCACACCCCCTCAGCCCCTATTTATGCTGTGTTGCATGACAAAGGGTAAGTCACTTTCCTTCTCTGGGCCTCGATTTTTATTATCCATGAAATAATGAAATGAAGCAGTTGGACTTGTCCAGTGGAAACTATGAACTTGATCTTTGCTGGCTCAATCCTTCCTCCTCCTTCCCCTCTGCCTCCAGTGACATTGCTAGGGGAAGCCTACGGTCTAAAACGGTAGAGCTGCTCTCTGTGGGATGAGGGCTGAGCCTGACCTAGGGCTCCATGAGACATCGTCGCATCTCCAAGAGGTAGCGTTATGCAGTGAACATGGACCTCAGGGCCAGGCTGCCTGTTTCCAATGCCAGCTTAGCCAGTTACTAGCTGGGGGACCTTGAGCAAGTTATCCAACCTCTCTGTGCCTTGTTTTTAAATCTGTGAAATGCAATGATGATGATACTTTTCTCACAAGGATGTTCTGTGGATTAGATGAGTGTGCATGTAATACTTAGAATAGTGATTGGCACACAGTCGAGTGCTAAACAAGTATCTGTTATCACAGTGGCTGTTGTTGAACCAGCTGTCCCCTTAGATTCCTTCCAATTCAGAGAGTCCCTGGTTCTCTGTGTATAAAGGTGCTAGGGCAATAAATCCCAGGAGCTTGGCCACTGACTGGCCTTCCCAGGGCTCCAGCTGCCCTGATGTGACAGGGCAAAGTGGGTGGAGGGAGAGGAAGTGGCAGAAGTGGGAGGGCTGGTTCCCCACACTGGGTGATGGAGCCCTGTCTACTGCCAGGGCTTGTTCCTGCTGCAGTCCAATGTCCTCTTTTTTACAGGAGCAGATCAATATCACCCTGGACCACCGTTGCCGAATCTTCCAGAATCTGGATGGAGCCTTGGGTGAGTAGCCCCGACAGGGAGGGGGATCCTGAGAGGAATGATAAGGAGATGTGGATTCCAGCCAAGGAGGTTCCTCTCAGCTGTTGTGCTGGGATTTTGCCTACCTCATCCCCAGGTCCCCAGAGACCACCTGGATGTCCTCTGGGGGCAGAGCTGTGTCTCTTTGGGGATGGAAAAAGGAGGACCAGGAGATCAGTCCAGAGAGCTTGCTGGACACCAGGGCTCAGACTGGGAGGAGCTGGATGATGCACTCAGTGGGTACCCCATCCCTGCCCTGCGTCCCTGGTCCTTCGAGGTGAGCCTATTTCACCTCCTTCCCCTGCTCTCCCACCTCCCAAGTGAAGACTTCCTGAGCTGGGGGCAGGGAGTTGATGGATGACATGGGAAGCAGAGAGGCCACTTGACTCTTGAAACCACAAATGCTCTTGGCCTGGTCCCAAGTCAGTGGCTGGTGATGATGCTGCTTTGCCACTATTTTGCTGGGTGACCTCAGGCAAGATACGTACACATACCCTTGGGCGTCTGTTTTCCCATCCTTAGAAAAGAGAGGTTGGACCAGATCATTGATTGGTGATTTAATGGGGTAAATGGACACCTTTGAGAGTCTGAGGAGAGCTCTGGGTCCCATCCCAGCGAGGTGCAGAGACATCACACCCTTTGGTCTGTGGGTTCTGGGAGTTCATGAGCCTCGGTTAAGGAGCTGGGTCCAGACCGCTTCTTGGGTGGGTCAGGGGCTTTTACAGAGGGGCTCCCCTCACATGATCACTCACCACAAAAGGTTTCCCTGCCCAGCATCTTCTCAGGCCTCTGGGAAAAGGCCCGACTGCATTTTATAACTGTCAGACTGAGAAGTCCTACCTGCTGTCTTATGTGCAGACTGTTTGGGTCAGAGCTGGGGTACTGGGACCCTACTGCAGGGGCTCTCTCCACCAGGATGGCATCTGTCCCCACCGGGCCTGGGCTTCCTTGCTGGCTGAGCTGTACCTGGGGCTGGGATGTTGCTCCCATCCCCGCTTCCGGCTCTAATAAGTAATAGAAGTTGCCACGGATTGCATGCTCACCACATGCCAGGCATGGTGCTAAGTGCTTGTGGGACACACAATCTTCCCACTCAAACCCCCATTTTACAGACAAGGAAACTGAGGCTCAGAGAGGTGAAGTGACTAGCCCAGGGTCGCCCTGGGGGTGACCTGGGATTCTAGCCTAGCCTGTCAGCCCCGGAACTTGGCCTCTGGGCCTGATACTGGACAGGTCTCTGTTTTCTGACCCACAGATGAGGTCGTGCTCAAGTTTGAAATGGGCCAGGTGAGAGCGAGGAACCTGGCCTATGACACCCTCCCGGTCCTGATTCATGGCAATGGGCCCACCAAGGTAGGGAGGGGCCCCAGCCCCAGGGGAGAGTCCGGGGGGAGAGGTCCAGAATCTGGGTTGTGCTCTCAAAGATGTGACCCCAAAGCTTCCCCTTGGGTTTGGGGCCACCTACCTGGGACCTGCTCACTGCCTCTGACCTCACATCTGAGTTCAGGGTGGTGCCACTTCTCCATACCAGGATGGTCAGTGGTGTCCTGTCCATCTGTGCTGGACCACAGAGGAGGCACTGTCCCCATCCAGGCCCAGACGGGGCTGCCTTGAGTCATCTGTACTCTGCCACCCCAGAGCAGACTTGTTCCTACATTCAACAAACATTGCGTGTTTGCACCAGGACGTGAGGCCTCGCCAGCCCTGAACAGGACAGAATGTTCCCTGCAGGGGTGCAGGCCAGCCTCCCCTGGCCCTTGAGGGACAGGCCCCTGGATCACAACTGATTTCTAGAAGTGTGGTCCTCAACCACTCCTTCAGAATCACGTGGACAGGAGGGGAAGGGGAGTGTGTTTAAATGCACATTTCCTGATGCCACCCAAGTGCATGTGTGCTTAGTTGCTCAGTTGTGTCCCACTCATTGTGGCCCCACGGACTGTAGCCTTTCAGACTCCTCTGTCCATGGGATTTTCCAGGAAAGAATACTGGAGTGGGTTGCAATGCCCTCCTCCAGGGGATCTTCCCAACCCAGGGATTGAACCCGCATCTCTTATGTCTCCCGCATTGGCAGGTGAGTTCTTTACCACTAGTGCCACCCACCCAAGAGCTGCGGTTTTGAAATGTCTGCAGGAGTGGGGCCCAGAAATCTGCATTTTACACGCTCTCAGGAGGTCCACAGAGCTTTCCAGGTGGCACTAGTGGTAAAGAACCTGTCTGCCAATGCAGAAGACGTAAGAGACGCGGCAGGTTCAGTCCCTGGGTTGGGAAGATCCCCTGGAGGGAGGGCATGGCAACCCACTCCAGTACTCTTGCCTGGAGAATCCCATGGACAGAGGAGCCTGGCAGGCTACAGTCCATGGGGTCGCAGAGTCGGACACGACTGAAACGACTTAGCACACACAGGCGGTTCACAGATGAATCAGCACCAGGGTCTATGTCCTTCCTCCGCCCCCCTCAGAGCAGCTTTGGTCATCTCCAAGGGCAGACATGCTCTCCAAGACCCACCCCAACAAAGCCACATTCCTGCCCTCTTTGGGGTGGCAGAGGGCTGGGGTGCAGCCCTCTTGGTGGTGGCCGGGGCAGGAGTCGGGCCGGCCTGGTTTCGCTCATATCCCTCGTCTCCCGACAGCTGCAGCTGAACTACTTGGGCAACTACATCCCGCGCTTCTGGACGTTCGAGACGGGGTGCGCTGTGTGTGACGAGGGCCTGCGCAGCCTCAAGGGCATCGGGGTGAGGCTCTGTCCTTGGGGTGGGAGATGGGGAGGGGTTCTGGAAGAGACTGTCATCTTTGGTGGGAGGTAAAGCAGTCACCTCCCTCCTCTTCCTCACCCAGGCACCTCCTTCTGGAAGCCTTTTCAGATTGCACATGGCTCCGGCTTCCTGGGAAGCCTAAGTTCTGGTTTCTTCTGCCTGGTCCTTCAGGTGCCCTTATAGCCCTCTCCCCATCCCATGAACCTTACTCCTCATTCATGGTCCATCTCAGACCCCATGCCAGCCAAGCTCTCTGACAGCATGCTGTCAACCCGTTTTGGCTAGAGTCTGGACTCACACTGTACCTGTCCCCTGCAGGGACAGCCTCCTGCTGCATCCCTGCTGGTCCCCTCCTCTGTCACCTGCACACCCAGCTCAGAGCTCCTGCCCAGGCCCCTTTCCTGCTAAGTCCTGCAAAGTCTCTGACTTCTAGTCCCTCTGGCCATCCTCAGGACTCAGCAGCCGCTCAGTGGCTGGACATGGCTGGATTATTGTGCCGCCCTCTCTCCCTGCAGGATGAAGCTCTGCCCACCGTCCTGATCGGCGTGTTCATCGAACAGCCCACCCCGTTCCTGTCCCTGTTCTTCCAGCGGCTCCTGCGCCTCCACTACCCCCGAAAACGGTTGAGGCTTTTCATTCACAACCACGTGAGTAGCAGGCACTCAGTGGGGTCACCATGTGGTTTGGGTCAAGGGTCCACTCTTGCAAGGTGCCCTGAGACCTCTGAGCAAGTGACCAAACCAGGGTTATCTGGGCCAGATGGAAGTGGGCAGTAGGCTGTATCCCCAATCACTGGGTTGACTGGAGTCAGACTGGCTGCGTTTGAACCCCAATAATGCTGCTTGTATTAGCTGTGTGACCTTGGGCATCTTATTCAACTTCTCTAGGCTTCAGTTTTCTCATCAGTTAGGTCTATTCGATAGGGATACTATTAGTGCTGGCCACATGGGATTGCTGCAACGGTTAAACAAGTTTACCTCTGAAGCAGGAAGACAAGCACCTGATGAATAGGAAGCACGTAGTAGGAGCTCTTAGCTGATGTCATTATTTCCCTTCCTGCTCCAGTCAGTCTTTCATTTTCCGCCCCCTCCCCCCCTTTATTTTTGCCAAGCTGCAGGGCATGTGGGATCTTAGTTCCCCGACCAGGGATCGAACCTGTGTCCTATGCAGTGGAAGTATTGAGTCTTAACCATTGGACCACCAGGGGAGTCCCAGTTTTTCCTGCTTTGATCTGGTGATAGTTAAATTGGTTTTCTTTCCTTGAGTATAATACATTCTGAGGAGTCAGGGGGGACCTGAAGGCCTGCAGCTTTGTGATTCTGAGCTCCCTGCCTTGGCAGCCTCTCCATCCCAGCAGGATAAAGTCCCACATCTCAGCTTTTGCTGAGAGAAGCCAGACATGCTCTTAAGTCCTGCCTGCTGTCAAGGCTCTTTGTCTTCCATAGAGTCTTCCCAGCTGCCCCGTCTAGGGTCACCCTCTTCCAAGACCTCTCGGCCCTGACTGTCTGCACCCTACCTCCAAGGACCTATGGGCCCCCACTCAGCTCAGCTTGTCTGTCTCACAGACATTCAACTGTGCTGCCTGGAAACAGAAGGAGGTTATAGACTCTGCCCTTGGGAGGCTCCCAGCTTCCCTGGAGTCATCAAACCTCACACACATGAATTGTGACTTTGTGTAGAAAAAGAGAACTGTCCCAGACAGTCTTTGAGGACCTTCTGTGTGTTCTTGTCTGACTTGTCAACTCTTTGCAGTGACCCTGTGGGGAGACATGATTGGCCTCCCATTTTACAAGGGAGGAGACTGAAGCTGAGACAGGTGAAGTGACTTGTCCAAGGTCATGCAGCTAACTGGAACAGATCCAGGCTTCACTCTGAACCCTGGGTTTGTTTTTAAACACCCTGCTCTTCCTTTTTCCTCATGCAAGGGGCTCCAGGTATCGACTATTTCCAAGTGCTGTTCGAGCATCATCTGGAGTGTTTTATAGCAAAGCAGAACCCTGGGCCACACCTTGGACCAGCAGAATCAGTGACTGGATGTGGGGCTTGTGGGGTGAGGGGGGCTGTCCTGGTGACAGAGGCTTTTAAGAGGCCTGTAGACCTGGTCTAGTCAGGGGAGGATGGTCAGAGGCTGGCTTCCCAGGTAGCACTAGTGGTAAGTTTACCAGCACCCTGACCCCAGGTAGCCAATGCAGGAGACATAAGAAATGTGGGTTCGATCCCTGGTTTGAGAGTATCCCCTGGAGGAGGAAATGGCAGCCCACTCCAGTATTCTTGCTTGGAGAATCCCATGGGTAGAGGAGCTTGGTGGGCTACAGTCCAGGGGTCACAAAGAGTCGGACACGAATGAAGTGACTTAGCATGCACACACGGTCAGAGGCTGGCCAGGAAGGACACTCCAGGCAGAAGGTCTGGTGATGGCAGAGTTCCAGGGAGCAAGTCCCAGCAAGTGGCCGGGGATGTGCCAGCAATGATAGGGAGCAGCCTGGGGCAGCAGAAGGCGTTGTGGTCCCAGAGGGTGGAACCTCATCTCATCCTCAGCCTGCATCCCTTTGCCCCCAGGAGCAGCACCACAAGGCTCAGGTGGAGCAGTTCCTGGCAGAGCACGGCGATGAGTACCAGTCTGTGAAACTGGTGGGCCCCGAGGTGCGGGTGGCCAACGCAGACGCCAGGAACATGGGCGCGTGAGTTGAGGGTCATGGCGGGGGGCCATGATGTCAGGAGCCCCAGGCGGGGAGACAGAGGTTCAGAAGGCTATGTGGTCTCCAGCAAGTCCTGCCCCTCCCTTGACCTCAGTGTTCTCATCTCTCAAATGGGGAAATCGTTGAGCCAACCTCAATGCTCCTGGGGAAGGCTGAGCACTGTCACTTGGGTTCAGGAAGCAAAGGAGCGATGGAGGAAGGACTGGAGGGCCAGAGGAGATAAATGCTGACAATTGGAGAAACAGCCTCTGATTTTTTTTCCTTTATCATAGAAATAAACAAGTTTAATTTGTGTTGACTATAAAAGAATTAGAAAGTGCAGATCCGAGATTGGCAAACTCCTTATAAAGGACCAGCCAGTAAATCTATGTAAATTGGCTTTGAGGGCTCTGCTGTGACCACTCAGCCCGGCTATTAGAGCATAAATGAGCGTGGCTGTGCTCCAATAACATTTTCTTTATCAACACTGAAATTTGAAGTTCATATGATTTTCACATGACTTCTTTTGATTTTTGTTTTCCCCACTCATTTAGAAACGTGAAACTGTTCTTACAGATTTGTGATTGCTACGGGGTGGAAGAGGGATGGACTGGGAGTTTGGGATTAGCAGATGCAAACTGTTACATAGAGAATGGAAAAACAAGGTCCTACTGTGTAGCACAGGGAACTGTATTCAGTATCCTGTGATGAACCATGATGGAAAAGAATATGAAAAAAATGTGTGTGTATATATATATATACAACTGAATCACTTGCTGTATAGCAGAAATTAGCATTGTAAATCAACTATATGTCAATAAAGTAAATCTAAAAAAAGTTCTTGGGGATTCTCTTAGTGGTCCAGTGGTTAAGACTCCATGCTTCCACTGCAGAGGGCCACGAGTTCGATCCCTGGTCAGGGAACTAAGATTCCGCATGGCACATAGCATAGTCGAAAACAGAGAAAAGGGTCAAAACTCCAGGCAGTGGGCTAGATTTGCACTGTGCTCCATAGTTTGCTGAGCCTGGCACCAGTAAACAAAAAAGAACATAAACTTTTTAAGAAAATTTTAACTATTATTGATTTACAATATTGTGCTAGTTTCAGGATTCTTTTCCATTAAAGGTTATTACAAGGTATTGAATATCATTATTTTGCTGGCATCTGGCACCCAGTGCCCTGAAAACCTTGTCACTGGGGTGAGCAGGCCCACAGGCAGGTAGGTCCCTACACTGCTCGGTGCTATGGTGCCATTTACTCTGCTGGACAGAAAATCCTTGTTGTTTATTTTTTGTACATTAGTGTATATCTGTTAATCCCATGCTCCTAATTTATCTCTCCCCTTCCCCCTTTTCCACTTTAGTAACTGTATGTTTATTTTCTATGTCTGTGAGTCTATTTCTGTCTTGTAAATATGTTGGTTTGTATTATTTTTTTTAGATTCCACATATAAGTGATATCATATGATATTTGTCTTTCTCTGTCTGATTTTACTTAGTGTGACATTTTTAAAGCTTTTGGTACAGGTTGCCAAACTGTCCTCTGGAAAGGCAGAGCCAGTTTACCCATAGTACTGAGCAGTGTAGGGACCTGTCTGTGGGCCTGATCTCCCCAGTGCCCAGGTTTTCAGGGCACTGGGTGCCAGATGCCAGGCTCTGGGCCTTGTCTTGACAGCGTTGTAGTCCAGGGGTTGGGTCTCAGAGTCGGGAGGGACCTCGAGGCAGCTGGTGCCAAACTGCTGCGGGGCTGACCTGAGCTCCCTAAAAATCCTTGGCTGGTACCTGGTGATGACAAATGTGGGCAGCGGTTGGGACTGCAGGTGCAGGGATCCTGGATGGGGAGGCTGGCACCAGCACCCTGACCCCGATGACCCTGTGTTCCCTTCCCACAGGGACTTGTGCCGGCAGGACCGTGGCTGCACCTACTACTTCAGCGTGGACGCCGACGTGGCCCTGACCGAGCCCGAAACCCTGCGGCTGCTGATCGAGCAGAACAAGTGAGGCTGTGGGTTGGCCGCAGCTGGTGGGCAGGCAGGTCCTGACCGGGGCTCACGATGGCCCTGAACCTGAATCTGGGCTTGGGGCGGGGGCCCCTCCCCTGCCTGTCTCCTCCTCCACATTGGCCTCACCTGTGACTCTGGGCTTTTCTCAGCCTGGCTACCTTGTCTTTATACATATACATATATATATATATATATAATATATATATATATTTATATTATTTATTTATTTATTGTTGACCGTTCTGGGTCTTCGTTGGTGCACGTGGGCTTTCTCTAGTTGCGGCGAGTGAGGGCTACTCTTTCTGCAGTGCACAGGCTTCTCATTGCAGTGGCTTCTCTTGTTGCGGAGCACAGGCTCTAGGCGCATGGTCTTCGGTAGTTGCGCCCCACAGCCTCAGCAGCTGTGACTCATGGGCTCTAGAGCACAGGCTCAGTAGTTGTGGTGCTCGGGCTTAGTTGCTCTGCAGCATATGGGACCTTCCTAGACCAAGGCTCGAACCTGTGTCTCCTGCATTGGCAGGTGGATTTCTTATCCACTGTACTGCCAGGGAAGTCCTGGCTACCTTGTCTTAGTCTAGGATGTTCTCCACCTCCTGGTTACAAGCTCCAAGCTGTCCCACCCCCTACTCCTACCCCTCCTCCTCTGTGCCTTTCCTGGCTGCTCTGTGAAGGGTGGGGGGAGCTGGCACCAGATGGGCCAGAACCCACCCAAGGCCCTACTCCAGGGAGGTCCTTGCAGGTTGAAGGTGCTCTCCCTCCCATTCCCCACACCTGGAGCTGCCCCAACCTCCCCTCGGGCAGAGGGACTCCCTCTGAGATGCCCCCTTCCCCAGGAATGTTATCACCCCATTGATGACCCGCCATGGGAGGCTGTGGTCGAACTTCTGGGGGGCACTGAGTGCAGATGGCTACTACGCCCGCTCCGAGGACTACGTGGACATCGTGCAGGGACGGCGTGTGTGAGTACCTGCAGGATGGGGGGACACCCTCCTCTGTCTTCCTCCTGGCCTCGCCTCCCCCAGTGTTCCTGTCCTTGTTGCGCTCAAATTCCTGTTGAACTGAAGCAAGGAAGACTGCAGTCAGACACACAGAAGGACTTCCTGACAATTACCCTGGGGCCATGTGCCCAGAGTAGGGGAATCAAATCAGCACTGTCCTGCCCTCCCAGCCTGTGACTTCCCCTTCATCTGACCCCTGACCCCCAGCCTATGACTCCACAACATTGCCTGTGACCCCCTCCATCTTTCCCTCTCTCCCTTAGGGGTGTCTGGAATGTACCCTACATCTCAAACATCTACCTGATCAAGGGCAGTGCCCTGCGGGCTGAGCTGCAGGAGACAGACCTGTTCCACCACAGCAAGCTGGACCCTGACATGGCCTTCTGTGCCAACATCCGGCAACAGGTTAGCTGGGCTGGGCAGTCAGAAGAGGCTCCGTTGATGGGGAAGATGAGTTACCGTGTTCCCATGGGCTCTGTGGCTTCTGAGATCCAGCAGGACTGCTTACAGGCTGCCAGGCCCTGGTGGGGGCACTTGGGGCCCCAGGCATGAGGGCTGCCCCTTGGGGTCTGTAGAATCATTTTAGTAGACCCAGTTATCACACTATCTTTCTCTTTTTTAAAATTTTTGTTTATTTATTTATGACTGGGCTGGGTCTTCATTGCTGTGCAGGCTTTCCTCTAGATGCAGTGAACAGGGGCCACTCTCTAGTTGCAGTGCCTGATCTTCTCATTGCAATGGCTTCTCTTGTTGTGGCTCCCGGGCTCTAGAGCACAGGCTCAATAGTTGTGGTGCACAGGCTTCGTTGCTTCATGGCCTGTGGGATTTTCCTGGACCAGGGATTGAACCCACATCTCCTGCATTGGCAGGTGGATTCTTTACCATTGAGCCACCAGGGAAGCCCCACACAATCTCTTTTATGTACATTTCGACAGAGCCTAAAGAAAGCTGAACTTTCCACCTTTATTCCAAGTAATGTGCCCAAGAGATGCCCTTACCTTTTCCCTGTGCCCCACCCAATACTATTTTGTGGTTATTTTTTTTCAAATGTGACAGCGGGATGATGTTTTCCTTGTGCCCACAACTCACTCCAGGATCAGAACTCCGTCCTTTTCTTTTGCACCTTCATTCTTTCACTCCTGTTCAGTCCTCCAGGAAGTCTTCCTTGATTGCCTCAGGCCTTGGGCACTTGGGAAATGGAGTGACCCACACTGGGTTGTGAATTTAAATTTGGTGGGTAGAGGAGGCTTCAGTTTTGCCCACCCTGGGGGTGGGGTATGCAGGAGAAGGGAGGCTCTCTTCCATCTGGCCTCTTCTCCCCAGGATGTGTTCATGTTCCTGACCAACCGACACTCCTTCGGCCACCTGCTCTCCCTGGACAGCTACCAGACCACCCACCTCCACAACGACCTCTGGGAGGTGTTCAGCAACCCAGAGGTGAGGCCCCGGGTGGGTGGGCAGGCATGGGAACAAAAGGGACCTCAGTGACTTTGTGACCCGAGGCACCTCCCTCCCAGAGCCTGACCTTGGTTGGGACCCCGTGGGTCCCCCTGGCTCCCTCCAGCCCAGAGGGCTTGTCAGGCAGGATTCCATTGTGGAGAGGAAAGTGTCTCTAGAGGCAGCACCATCTGGTGGAGGAGGGACCAGGAGTTAGAGGCTGAGGTTTGTGGTCCATCAGCTGTGATTCAGTTAACCCTGTCCACCTTTGGGGCCTCGGTTATCTTTTTTTTCCAGGCAAGGCTTTATTGGGGCCCCCGCTGCAGCAGTGGGGAGTGAGAACTAACAAGAGGTTTCCTTGTTCACTCTCTCCCTGAGGAAGGGTGAGCTTGTTCCTTATATGGGGTGAGAGTTGGGTTGTGTCCAGAGGTCCAGCCAGAGCGGTAGCTTAGGTGTGTTGCCCTCTGGTGGTGTTGAGTTCAGGGGGCATGCTCAGTACCCTGCTTTTGCTCCCAGCACCCTGATTTTGCTCTTGGCTCTTGAGAAGTGGCAGTGGAGGTTGTTTGGTCCTTCCGTTATCTTTTGTCCAGAATCTGTGGGGCCTCAGTTATCTCAGCTCTAAAATGGGTGTGCTATCGCAGCCTGCCTCACCTCTGAGGGTGCTGTGCTGATCAGAGGAGGAGGAAGTTCTGACGGCATCACTAGATGTTGCAAGCCTGTGGCTGATGTGGGCACAGGCACATACCTGCAGGCAGACCTGTACACACAGCACACACATGTACACACACATGCAAACATGCACTCCCGTGGACACACTTGTGCGCCCAAACAGCTCACATGACCCAGTGGGCATAGGCACATACAGGCTCCCCCACCCCCACCGCCCCCACACCCCATGGGGCCTGGGGGGCAGAACTCCCTCTTGGAGCAGCCCATGCAGGTGAGCCTCAGTTGGCCCAGGCTGGGCTCAAGGACCCCAGCTCTCCCTCTCCTCACAGGACTGGAAGGAGAAGTACATCCATGAGAACTACACCAAGGCCCTGGCGGGGAAAATGGTGGAGATGGTAAGGCCCCAGTGCCCTCCACAAACAAAGCTGCTGGATTTACACCCGGCGTCGGCTGGGCTGCGGGGGACAGATGGCAGAGCAACAAGGCCAGCTGACCTGGGGGAGGAGCAGGAACCGCCTTCCTGTGCTTTAGTGTGGCTTGGGACGAGGGAATGCGCAGTGGGGTGCCCCTGCATCTTGCTGGCACTTTGCAGCTGGAGTCTTCGGGGGCGGAGGGGCCTGAGGCTTCTTCCCTGGCCAGAGCAGGAAAGAAGAAAATGTCCCCACCTGTGGTCTCAGCTGTGGACTGTGGGCCTAGAGTGAGAAACAGATGCTTCCTTCTCTGCTTCTCCTGGAGCCAGTGGGCCTCTGCTCCCTGGATTTGCATATTCCTTTCCTGGCTTGGCAGGCAGCTCTGTGACCTTGGCTGAGAAGGGCCAGCTCTGAGCTCTGCTTCCGCCTCCCTTCAGCAGCCTGCTGAGCTCCTGCTCCCTGGGGACACTTGTGGGGACATGGAGGGCTCACGGACTGGGGTGTAGGACTGGACATAGGCCACATGAGGGGCCTTTCCTGCAGCGGGGTCTGCAGAGGGCCATGGGGGCAGCGGGAGGATGAAGTGATGCTGATGCTTCTCTGGACCCTGTGACTGAATCCCCGCCCTCCTCAGCCTTGCCCGGATGTCTACTGGTTCCCCATCTTCACGGAGACGGCCTGCGATGAGCTGGTGGAGGAGATGGAGCACTACGGCCAGTGGTCCCTGGGAGATAACAAGGTGGAGGTCCAGATGCCTGGACTGCAATGGCGGGAGGCTGCCCCTCCCCCATGCCTGCCCTCGGGGCTCTTTTCTTGACAAGCTAGCCAACCCCTCTGGGACTCCTGGAGATGGGGGCATTGGCAGGGGTGCCTGCAGACACTTAGGAGTAGAGGGAGTGAGAAATGGGATGGAGTGTTGGTCTTCAAGTTGCCATTGCTGCTGGGTGACTTAGAGCTGCCTTCGTCTTGAATTGCTAGGTTTCCAGTTCCTGGTTTGTCATTAGAATGATTTCGCTTCCGTCACCAGATTGGGCATGGAGATGGGGGAGGAATGAGCAAATGTGGGATGCAGGAGGATTTGGAAGCGACAGCAGTGTCAAGATCGCCAGACAGCAGAAGCAAGGGGCATGGTGCATGTGACAGGCTGTGCATTCCCTGAAGGAGGAATTCATACCTGCAAGCCTCTTAGAAAGTTCAGGAACCATTTTTAAAGGCACATGAACCCCTGGGCCTATGTGCCCCTGGGACCAGCTAACATCTGGGCTGGCAGCTGGACTAAGCATGGTTCTGGTTACTGCCCAATTGACATATTTGGTGGCA
The DNA here is from genome assembly GCF_054371585.1 of Giraffa tippelskirchi. Classification (NCBI taxonomy): domain Eukaryota; kingdom Metazoa; phylum Chordata; class Mammalia; order Artiodactyla; family Giraffidae; genus Giraffa; species Giraffa tippelskirchi. The sequence continues at coordinate 37,650,205 of NC_137279.1, forward strand.
GAGCTCATCTCCAGAACCCAGTAACTCAAATAGCCCACATGTGGGGTCTGGTGAACCCTTGTGCTCCAGTGACCCGGCCAGCACTGGGGCTCTAGTACCTCAGCTAACCTGTGGCCTCTGCGTTGGTTTTCTGTGCTGTGTAACAAATCACCACAAAGCTTATCAGCTTAAAACAATACCCATTTATTATCTCCCAGTGTCTGTGGGTCGGGAGTCCAGCTCAGCATCTCACAAGGCTGCAGTCCTGGTGTCAACCGGGACTGGGATCCCATTTGAAGCTTGGGGTCCTTTTCCAAGCTCATGTGACAGAACTCTTTCCTTGCAGCTGCATCATTTCAGGCAGCTTGCTTCATCCAGGCCATCAGGACACAAACGCTCTGTCTTCCAGATCCTCCTTGAAGGCCCACCTGAGATGATCTCCCTTTGGATAAAGCCAAAGGCAGTAGACGTTACATTAATTACATCTCCTGAATCCCTTCACTTTTGTCCTGTAACCTAACCTTATCCCATCAGGTTCACAGGTCAAAGGGAGGGGATTTAGACAGAGCATGTACACCAGGGGGCGCTTCCTGGGTGGCTCGGGTAAAGAATCCACCTGCCATGCTGAAGACGCAGGAGATGTCAAGGGTTCTATCCCTGGGTCGGGAATATTCCTTGGAGGAGGGCATGGCAACCCACTTCAGTATTCTTGCCTGGAAAATCCCGTGGACTGTAGCCTGCCAGGCTCCTCTGTCCATGGGGTCGCACAGAGTCAGACAGGACTGAACACGCACTACCCCAGGGAGCTGGAATTTCATGGTGTGTGTTGTGGGGGTTGGATCTTAGCGTTCTGCTTACCGCATTCTCCTTGGTCACGTCCAGGACAACCGCATCCAGGGTGGCTACGAAAACGTGCCAACCATCGACATCCACATGAACCAGATCAACTTTGAGCGGGAATGGCACAAGTTCCTGGTGGAGTACATCGCCCCCATGACGGAGAAACTCTACCCGGGCTACTACACCAGGGTGGGCGCGCCTGGGGTGCAGCTGGGATGAGGGTGTGGGGTGGGGTGGCTGGGGCTTGCGGGGGAGGAAGGCGTTCCAGGCTTGGGGGAGAGTTTACTGAATATTTGGTCTCCAGGAGTGGCGTCTCCTCCCATCGGGTGTGAGGCTAGGACCCCCCGGAAGGTGGGATCTCAGGAGGCGGGGTCCTGGGAGGCGGATCCTGTGGGCGGGGTCTCGGGAGGCGGGATCCAGGGGGCGGGGCCTCTGGAGTCACCTAGCTGGTAAGGGGAGGCCACTCTGCCTCCAGCCTTGACTCACGCCTTCGCATCCTTTTCTGTGTGCTTAAATCCTGCTCCAGCGGCTCCTATGCTAGTCCACCGAACAAGCCCCCGTTAGCTGGCCAGCATGCCCATTCCTTTAGCTCCCTCCCTCCTGTGTCTGGCTGCCTCTTTTGGCTTCCCCCCCCCTTCACTCAGTCACCTCCTCCTTGTTTACCCTACTTTTCTCCAGACACCTGCTCTGAGTATGCCAGGGCCTTGCCCCCAAGAAATCACCAGCCAGAAAGAGTCATGAGGGTTACGTTCATTTGTTCTCTTCTCTTCCTCCCTGCCCCTGCTCTCCATCATCTCCTCCTGCTCTTCCCTCCCTCCACATCCTCCCTTTATTTTTCCTTCTCTTCCACCCCATGTTTTAATTGAGAACCTTGTCTGTGCCAGAGACTGGAGAACACAGCATAAGCAGATCTGCCGTCTTGGTTGACTTTCCAGCGATTGGATGAGGGGTCCCTTCTGTGCACCCCTGCCTTTCTCAGCATTTGGGGGCCTCTCTCTAACTCCAGTTCTCTTGTTCCGCTTCCTTGGCGCAGGCCCAATTCGACCTGGCCTTTGTCGTCCGCTACAAGCCCGATGAGCAGCCCTCGCTGGTGCCACACCATGACGCCTCCACCTTTACCATCAACATCGCCCTGAACCGGGTTGGAGTGGATTATGAGGTGAGCACGGGGCACCTTGGGCCAGGGGTGGGCCAGGGCCAGGGCTGACTGGGGAGTAAGCAGCTCACAGGGTGGCCAGTCAGGGTATGCCAGTGCCAGAGAACTCTAGAGAGAGGGTGCCTGGTGCGTGGAGAAGGCTTCTTGGAAGAGGTGGGCTCAGAGCACAATTTAGTTGGGGGGAGAAGGCTTTAGACACAACAGAGCAAGGGTTTGGGACGTCTAGGGGCCAGACTGGCTGGGCTTGGGTCCTGCCTCCCTCTCACCAGCTCTGTGTAACGTGTAACCAGGCACGTTTCTTAGCATTTCCCTCATATCTTAGATGGGAAAACCTAGAGGACTCCCCTGTAGAATTGTGAGAATTAAATGAGCTCATCCAGGTAATTGCTTATGTGAATCCATAATAAGTAATCAAGGAAAATGATAGCTATTAGGAATAAAAAGTTTAGGGTTTTCATCACGCTTGAAATAAGAGGGCAGCTTTGGGAATGGCAGGACAAGATTAAAGCAGGTGTGGGGCACAGGCTTGTGACCAGAGGGGAGGATGGGGAAAGAAGGAAGACATGAGAGTGTGGAGGGAGCAGTTGGGGGCCTCAGGGCCCCAAGGAAGGGCCTCTAGGCGTGATCAGCTAGGGAGACAGCCGTTTATTCACCATTTACTCCTTAAGCTGCTATTTTCTTTTAAAAGTCTCTATGGAATTTGTCACAATATTGTTTCTGGTTTATGTTTTTGTTTTTTTGGCCATGAGGTGTGTGGGATCTTAGTTCCCTGACCAGGAATCTAACTCACAACCTCTGCGTTGGACAGCAAAGTCTTAACTGCTAGACCACAGGGGAAGTCCCAAGCTACTATTTATAAAAGCTTCTGGGGACTCAGCCCTGGGCAGGCATTGTGAAGGACACCCATAAAACACCTATCATTTTTTTGAGAGTTTACAATGTATCAGGGTTTTTCATAGGGGACAGTGTTGCTCTCTCAGCAGACATTGGCAATATCTGAAGACATTTTCAGTTGTCACAACTATGAGGGTACTACTGGCATCTCTTGGGTAGAGGCCAGGGGTACCCAGGACAGCTCCCCCATAAGAATTATCTGGCCCATGTGGTGATGACTGTACAGCAGTGTAAATGTACTTATTATCATTATATACTTGAAAATGATTATGATAGTAAAGTTTATGTTATGTGCATTTGCCACAATTAAAAAATAGTTATCTGACCCAAAATGTCCATAGTGCTAAGGTTGAGAAACCCAGCCCTAAGCTAGCTCTTACTTGTATCATATCATTTAATTCTCACAACCCTGTACAGTTTAATGCCCATTTTCCAGAAGGGCAAACTGAGGTTCAGGTTGGTCACAGAGTCACTGCCCAGTGCTGCCTGCCTCCAAGGCCAGTGCTTCTGATTCCTTGTTCTTTGCTGAGTGTCTTCCTTAGGCAGCTCATGGCTGTCGCGCCACAGGACATCCCCAGGCAGGCTGTACTGAGGGGCCCCTTGGCTGTGATGGCTCAGATGGGAGAATGGGGGTGGGGGTGGGGGGAGGGCCCGGTGTCCTGTTGGGGAACCGGCACTTCCTGTTGGGGAATCGACACTTCCTGTCTTGCAGGGCGGGGGCTGTCGGTTCCTGCGCTACAACTGCTCCATCCGAGCCCCACGGAAGGGCTGGACTCTGATGCACCCTGGGCGACTCACGCACTACCACGAGGGGCTCCCCACCACCAAAGGCACCCGCTACATCGCGGTCTCCTTCGTCGATCCCTAACTGGGCAGGACGGGCCACCACAGACCTTTCCCTCTTGGTCAACAACCACTGCCCAGCAGCCTCCGGCGCCTCCGGGCCCAGGGAACCGGATCCAGCCTCCAGGGTCTTGACCTCTCACTGCCTTTGAGCCACCTTCGGAGAGACGGGGCCTCAGGCCAGAGGCAGAGCACAGCTCCTTGGCTGGGACCTTCCTGGTGCTCTGGATGTCTTCCGGGAAAAACTGTTCACTTTCACTGCTTTGTAGGAACTGGTCTTTTCTCACCCATCTTCCTGAAAAACCCAGTCCCACTTCCTCTGCTTCTTCCAGGAGGCAGTGCTTGAGCACAACAGGGGCTGACCCAGCTGCCCAGAGAGACTCTAGGGGTGAGAAGTCACACCCCAGAGCTTCTCCCCAGCAGAGCTGCAGCCTCAGGGCCTTCTGCTTCAGGGTTGACACTGAGACCTGGGTCAGACTCAAGTCCCCACCCGACCGTGGGACTGCAGCAGCCCCATCCTCCCTGGCTCCTATCATGGGAGCAGAACGCTGTCCCTTGGAGACGGTGACTCGGAAAACCTCCTGGGAGACAGGAAGTGCATGAATGTCGCAGCTCCATCCTCTACTTGACCTTTGCTGGGGTGGGGCAGAGCGGGGAGTGGTGTGTCCACACACTGCACTGCGTCATCCTGTCCTGGATGCCTCCGGAGAGAGGGACAGACAGAAACAGTGTTCCTATTAAAGGTCATTCAAACCACTGAATGGGAGATGCTGGGGTAGGTGGGTGTGCACGTGTCAGGGCGGGTGTCTGCAGGGAGAGGTTTTACTAGCGAGGAAGGCTGGCTGTGTCAGCAGATTGGGTGACTTGTGTCTCACACCGAGTCACATGTGTTCTCTGTCTCATTTGTATATTCCATAAACCTTCCATGTGAGCCAGGCTCTGCTACCTGGGGCGCATGGTGTCATCTCCCAAGATCCAAACCAGGTGTCACTCTCCTCCGAAGCTTTTGCTGACCACCCTTCCTGCGCACATGAACGTCAGCGAGCAGAGAACTTCTGGTGGTCCTGCCACACCCTGGGCAGATTTGTAGCATCCATAACACGTCAAGGCATTTATTAATGTTATGAAGTGTTAGTTGCTCAGTTGTGTCTGACTCTTTGTGACCCCACGGTGGAGCCTCTGTCCATGGGATTCTCGAGGCAAGAATGCTGGAGTGGGTAGCCATTCCCTTCTACAGGGGATCTTCTTGACCCAGGGATTGAATCTGGGTCTTCTGCATTGCAGGCAGATTCTTTACTGCCTGAGCCACCAGGGAAGCCCATTTATTAATAATAAGTGCCAACCTCTGTCCATCCCTGCTGTGGGCTGGCCATCATACATGTCAGGCACTCAGCATGCAGTCTTCTGGGGTGGGGACTAGCATTGCCTTTTTATAGATGAGGAAATGTAGGCTTGGAGAGGCCAAGTAATTGACCTAAAGTCACAGAAGTAAGTGGTAAGGATGGGGATTTGAATATGATTTCAGCAGAAATCTGGTCCCTGCCCCACACCCCCACCTCCCAGGTACCCTGTAGTCACTGATGGGGACAGAAAAAAACCCAAATGCAGTTCACTGTGAACCCACGGTGATAAATGTCACAGTGGCTGTAAGAACTGTGGGGAGCTTAGTTTTTCTAGGTGATTTTTGCCCCCAAGGGCCATTTGGCAATGTCTAAAGGGATTTGAGGTGGTCACAACCTGGGAAGGGGGTTGGAATGCTGCTGGCAGTAGTGAGTCGGGGCCAGGAATGATCCTAGACATCCTACAAGACATCCTGGCTGCCAACAAAGACTTGCCCCCAATACCAGTGGTGCTGAGACTTAAGAAGCCTGCTGGTGGTGCTTTAGTTGTTAAGTCATGTCCGGCTCTCGAGACCCCATGGACTGTAGTCTGCCAGGCTCCTCTGTCCATGGGATTCTCCAGGCAAGAATACAGGAGTGGGTTGCCATTTCCTTCTCCAGGGTATCTTCCCAACCCAGGGATCAAACCTGGGTTTTCTGCATTGCAGGCAGATTCCTTACCTACTGAGCCACAGGGAAGCCGAGAAGCCTGCTAGCAGATGCCATTTAAGCTGGGCCTTGGAGGGGGAGGAGGTTTCCAAGAGGTAGAGACATTCTCCAGGTCAGGAGATGGAGCTGTCAAGGCATAGGCGGGACTGAGAAGCAGGTTGGCGGGTATGGGTGATGTGGAGGGGATCAGATTGCAAAACCCATTTTCTGTGGCTAAGGTGAGTTGGACTTTATTTAGTTGGAGTCATTCAGGGGGTTTTCTTATGTGTTCTGAGGAGATAGTTTTTCTTTTTTTAATTAAAAAAGTTGAAGTATAATTCATTTACATGTTTCAGGTATACAGCAAAGTGATTCCATTATATATACTTTTCCTCTATAGGCTATTGGGCTTCCCTGGTGGCTCAGTGGTAAAGAATCTGCCTACCAAGCAGGAGACGTAGGTTTGATCCCTGTTGGGAAGATCCTCTGGAGAAGGAAATGGCAACCCACTCCAGTATTCCTGCCTGGGAAATCCCATGGACAAAGGAGCGTAGGGTCACAAAAGAGTCAGATATGACCTAGTGACTGAACAACAACAACAGATTATTACAAGATATTGAATATAGTTCCCTGTGCTTTACAGTCAGTCCTTGTATACAACAATAGTTGTGTTATCTGTTAATCCCAAATCCCTAATTTATCCCTTCTCTCCAAAAATAAGTTTTTGTTTTTAAAATAACCCATGGTGAAGGGGCTTCCCAGGTGGCGCTAGTGGTAAAGAACCCACCTGTCAATGCAGCAGACCTAAGAGACGGGAGTACAATCCCTGGGTCAGGAAGATCACCCTGGAGAAGGGAATGGCAGCCCACTCCAGTATTCTTGCCTGGAGAATCCCATGGACAGAGGAGTCTGGCAGGCTACAGTTTTTAGGGTTGCAAAGAGTCAGACATGACTGAAGCAACTGAGCATACATGCAGTTCATGCACTATGAATTCAAACATAAGATGTCAAATCTTAATCTCTTTCCCACCTCTGACCCCCAGCTTTCTCGTTCTCCCCAGAAGTGACATGCCTATTCAGTTTCTTGGGTGTCCTTTCTAAACTGGTCTGTGCTATACAAGGGTGTGTCTTAGGGTTGCGTTTAAGTGTTAACCTTTTTCCAATGCCAAATGCAATTCATGTCCACTGTGGAAATGTCCGTCAAAATAGAAATAGGTAATGTGGAAGAGATGTCCTGCAATTGTACCCCACCCCTGCCCTGCACCTCCACAATCACCATCAGCCAAGATGGGGGAGTCTGGTCATTGGAGGCCTCAGAGCTTGATGCAATGCTTCAGAGAGAAAGTGGGGTGCTGGTTGGAGACTCATGCTAGAAGGCTGGGGAAGGATTCCAAGGCTTCTGCAGTGGCTCAAGCAAGTGACCAGCACCTCGGCCAGAGCTCACAGGAAGGAATGGATAGGACACATGCTTAGGAGGGAGAACCTTCAGGCCTCCTCAAAGAAGGGAAATGGAATTTATTTCATGCCCTTGGAGAACGGACAGTTCCCTTAGGGAGTTTGGAGGAGGAAGCAATCAGACAGCTGCTCTACGAGGCAGGAGTACAGGTTTGGAGGCAGGGTCTGGGTGTGGCTTCACAGTCCAAAGTCTGACTCTCAGGAGGGGAGGCTACTAGCTCAGGACAGAAAGAGTGGAACAGCTCCTTCTGACCTCACTGGGAGCTGATAAGCTGGTCCAGTTGTTACTCAATTGCTAAGTCATGTCCGACTCTGCAACCCCATGGACTGCAGCACGCCAGGCTTTCCTGTCCTTCACTATCTCCTGGAGTTTGCTCATATTCATATCCATTGAATTGGTGATGCCATCCAACCATCTCATCCTCTGTCACTCCCTTCTCCACCTGCCCTCAATCTTTCCCAGCTTCAGGGTCTTTTCCAATGAGTTGGCTGTTTGCATCAGGTGGCCAAAGTATTGGAGCTTCAGCTTCAGCATCTGTCCTGCCGATGAATATTCAGGGCAGATTGCCTTTAGGATTGACTGGTTGGATCTCCTTGCTGTCCAAGGGACTCTCAAGAGTCCTCTCCAGCACCACAGTATGAAAGTATCAATTCTTTGTTGCTTGGCCTTCTTAATGGTCCAATTCTCACATCCATACATGATTACCAGAAAAACCACAGCTTTGACTATATGGACCTTTGTCGGCAAAGTGATGTCTCTGCTTTTTAATATGCTGTCTAGGTTTGTCATGGCTTTTCTTCCAAGGAGCAAGTGTCTTTTAATGTCAACCCCATGAAAAGTATGAAAAACACTGGTCCAGAGGCAGTTTGTCTATTGAGGTATCTGTGGCAAGATTATACCCTAGAGCAGCGCAGTCCAGTAGAGACAATGTTGGCTTTCCATACCTATTTGCACATGGAGGGAGCTGTTCTATGCCATTTTATATAAGGGACTTGAGCATCTGAGGATTGTGGTACCTGAGGGAGATCCTGGAACCAATCCCCTGCTGATACCAAGGAACGACTGTATAATATGAACCATAAATCTGAGTGTTTTTCCTTAAATTCCACACAATATTCCACTTATGACACTTCTGGTCACCAAATGTGTCTGGGTTTTTCCCACACCAAGCAATCCTCCAATTCTGAGTAGACACAGAAAGGGTGTTCTACAAATTTAACTCAATTTTGACACTATTTATAAAGAAGGCTGAGCGCTGAAGAATTGATCCTTTTGAACTGTGGTCTTAGAGAAGACTCTTGAGAGTCCCTTGGACTATAAAGAGATCAAACCAGTCAATCCTAAAGGAAATCAACCCTGAATATTCATTGGAAGGACTGATGCTGAGGCTGAAGCTCCAATCTTTGGCCACCTGATGCAAAGAGCCGACTCATTAGAAAAGACCCTGATGCTGGGAAAGATTGAGTGCAGGAGGAGAAGGGGACAACAGAGAACAACATGGTTGGATGGTATTACCGACTCAGTGGACATGAGTTTGAGCAAGCTCCAAGAGATGGTGAAGGACAGGGAAGCCTGGTGTGCTGCAGTCCATGGGGTTGCAAAGAGTCAGACACGGCTGAATGGCTGAACAACAACAAAGCATCAGATCCCATAGATTAAGGGCTCAGTCCAACTGGACTATCCCCACTTCAAATGCCAATAGCAAGTCCAGGTTGTCACCTGTTCTTCTGACTAACCATTTATAAACTAGAGACTCCCATGATCCCTCCCCTCTCAAGTTTGACTAAATTTACTACAGTGGCTCACAGAATTTTGGAAAATAGTTTACCTACTAGATTACTGGTTTATTATAAAAGGATATCACTTAAGAACAGCTAGGACTTTCCATGGGCTTCCCAGGTGGCTCAGTGGGTAAAAAAATCTGCCTGCAATGCAGGAGACACAAGAGATGTAGGTTTGATCCCTGGGTCAGGAAGATCCCCTGGGTAAGGACATGGCAATCCACTCTAGTATTTTGCCTGGAGAATCCCATGGACAGAGGAGCCCAGCATCCATGGGGTCGCAAAGAGTTGGATACAACTAAAGTGACTGAGCACAGCACAGCACAGGACTTTCCTGGTGTCACAGTGGATAAGAACAGGACTTTCCTGGTGTCACAGTGGATAAGAATCTGCCTGCCAGTGCATAGGACACAGGTTCGATCCCTGGTCCAGGAAGATTCCACATGCTGCGGAGCAACTAAGCCTGTGTGCCATAACTACTGAGGCTGTTCACTAGAACCCAAGAGCTGCAAGTACTGAAGTCCTTGTGCCTGTAGCCTATGCTCTGCCACAAGAGAAGCCACCACAATGAGAAGTCTGTGCACTGCAACTAGAGAGTAGCTCCCACTCGCTGCAACTAGAGAAAAAGCCTGTGCAGCAACAAAGGCTCAGCAACAGCCAAAATTAAATAAATAAATGAATAAAAAATTTTAATTAAAAGGACAGTTGGATCAAAGATACATAGGACAAGGTATGTGGGGAGGAGTGATGAGTTTCCATGCTCTTTCTGGGTGCACCCCCCTCCCAGCACCTCCATGTGTTCACCAACCTGGAAGCTCTCTGGACTATAGTTCAGGGCTTTTTATGAAGACCTCATTAGGTAGATATTAAAGCATGCAGGTAGCTAGATATTAGCAGAGAAAGCACGGGCCAGATGGCAGAAAACCACACATCTGTAATGATCAGACAAAGAAAAGCAGGAACCTCCAGACTGATAGGAAACCACACATTTTGGGGTGATAAGTGTACTGGAGGCAGACAAAGAAAGGTGAGAAAAGGCGGAATCTCTGGTGTCTAAACCTAACCTTTTGCTCATTATGTTCTCATTACAATAAAGTCAGCCTTGCAGACAAGAAGTACCCATCACACACTGATGCCACGACACTGTCAATCAAGGCTAAATAAGGACAAAAATCCCTCCTCCCCTCCAGAAGGTGAAGCTGGGATGAAAATCAGGGAATATGACCCCCAAGCATGCAGTTCCGAATGAATATTCCACCCTTTCATTTGTATGTACCACATAACCGGCTTGCTAAGAAAACTCAGGGCAGCTACTTGCCTGTGTCTGCTCTCCCTTTGAGAGCATGATTGATGAGCGACAGTTGCTCAGTCATGTCTGACTCTTTGCGACCCCATGGACTGGAGCCCACCAGGTTCCTCTGTCCATGGGATTCTCCAGGCAAGAATACTGGAGCGGGTTGCCATTTCCTTCTTGAGAGGGTACTTTTGCTTAAATAAATTCTTGCTTTTCTTTCTTAACCTCCCGTCTCTGAATGGACAAGAATTTTTCTTTTACTGGGAATATAGACACAGTTGATTAAATCATTGGCCATTAGTGATCAAGTCAATCTTCAACTCCTCTCTCAGGAGGTGGAGCAGGGTGGTAGGGCTGAAAGTTCCAACCCTCTAATCAAGTGATTGGGTTTCCCTGGCAACCAGCCCCCATCCTTAGGAGCATTCCAAAAGTTGTTTCATTAACATAAATTCAGTTGTGACTGAAAGGTATGATTCACAAAAGACATTCATTTCACCTTTATCTGAATAGCTCTGAAGGTATTTCAGAAACAGAGGACAAAATTAAATATAACAAATGATGCCCCTGTGGCTCTTATATAGGTAATTACCAGGTATTTAGGAGCTCTGTGGCAGGAACAGTGAATTAAGACCAAATAAATAGTTTTTATTATAAACCACAATATCACGGCGAGCCAGTTGTGTAATTTTAGATTTCTTAGTAGCCCCATTTTAAACAGTAGAAAGGAATAGGTGAACTTCATTTTAGTAGTATATTTCATTTAACCCAATTTATCCAAAAATAACTATATCATTACACACAATCAACATAAAAATATGAGCTCGTTGACATTCCTTTTCTTACGGAGTCTTACACCTCTCAGTTTGCACTGGCCACATTTCAGGAGCTTGCTTGTGGCTCATGGCTAGGGGCTATCATACTGGAGAGCACAGCCTTGGAGCCTTCTCTGCCGTCGCTGAGGCCACCAGGAGCCTGTTTATTGCTGTGTCCCAATGCCTGGCACATAATGAGGCCTAGTGAGCTGCCATATGTGAGCTGGGGTAATCTCCGCTCTGAGCCAGTTGGGGCTGCTGTGAAGGTTAGAACGATATGCCCTGGGTACCCTGCTCAGTGACTGTTGCTTTGCTATTCTTACTTCCTCAAAGTCAGTTGAAGGGCGGCAGGCTCAGGCGTGCTTCCTGAATTTCTCTTGAGAGCTCTTCTCTACAATTACCAAACGCAAGCGTGGATTGCAGAGCAAACAGACTCTGGCTCTTGGGGTCGGGCTCTAGAGCAACAAACGAAAGAAAAGAGCGGGAACCTCTAACCTACGCCCTGGGTTTCTTTTTCCCTTGACAGCTCGTGGCCCCGCCCACCCCTGCCCTAACCGGCGCCTGGCGGAACTACAGCCCCCATGATGCAGCGGGAGTCCCGAAAGTACGTCATCGGTTTGGGACGCCCTGGCGGTGAATAAGGGCACCGAGGCGCCTCTTCTGGAGCTGAGCCAGCTGACCCCTGACCCATAAGGGTTAGTACGGTGGAACCCGCTGAGCTCGGAGTCCACCGACTCACTGGGACCAGAACGGCGAGCCTGCGACGGCTGGTGACGCGCGCGTCCTCCCTCCTCCTCTCGCCTCGGCCGGGAGTGGCGCTCGTTGGTGACGTCGGGGGTATGATGGCCGCTGGGAGGCTAGGAAGGTGAAGGTGAGAGCGAGTGTGTCGGGTGGTGGGGCCTGACCCGGCCCAACAGGGCGAGTCCTGGGTACCCCAGCGTGGGCCGGTGGGACGCCGGGTTCCCGAAGGCTCAGGATCCGGGCCGGCGGGCGTCCCCACGCTCCCGCCTCGCCGCCGGGCCCTCCGCGGCCCTTGGAGGAGGGGGCGGGACTCGGGGTTCGGGGTCTTGGGGGTGGGGTCTTCCTGAGGCTTCTTGTCACTCCCCCGCCTTCCCGCTTTCTCACCCTTCCCCGCCAGATTCTATTTTTGCCCTTTCCCCATTTCTTGTCCAGTTCTCTATATTTGCCATTACTTATTCAGCACATGATAGGTGCCCATGTTCATCATCGTAGGCGCCCCAATTTAGGCACTTACTGCCCTGGCACAGTTGTCACTTTACTTGTTTGGCTTGTGGATGGACGGTAAGCTCCATTGAGGGCAGGGGCTGTTTTTTATCCATTGCTAACTCTAGCGCCTAGCACTCACGCACACATATGCGTGCACACAGGTGCACGCACACACACAAGGCAGACAGAAAATGTACATAATTAGCTGCTTGGACGCTTGAAGCCAAAACTGCCCATTCCCATTTCCATCTGTTGTGAGCCTTGATTGCCCTATTTCTTTAATTTCTCTATCTGTTCTCTTTCTCTCCTCCCAGAAAGGGCTCTGTCACCCTTCCCATCCCCAAGAGTCAGGTGAGGCCCCTCCACATAACTGAAAACAAGTGAGGCTTGCAGTCAGTGAGAGAGAGAGGCCATATCTTAGTTGCAAGCTTGGCCTCTTAACTCACAGTCCATAAATCTTTAAATATTCCAAGCCTGTCTTTGCACTGTGGAATTGAGAGTTAAGTAAGACATTTTACAGCATCTGACAGATCGAGGCCTTCAGTAAGTTCCACTTCTCTGTCTCAACTCCACCTTCCCATCTCTAGTCCTCAGTGCCACAGCCCTCAAGCCTAGTCCTTGAACTGGTTCTGCCCTCTCCTGTGGCCCCTCTGGATGTGATTTTACCAGAGTCTCTGCTTGTCCCCAGCACATGGCTGAACACATGATTGTGCACACCCAGGCTTGGCCCCACACCCGTGGGTTGTTTTTCCCCAGGGCACTTCCTCACCTACCACCCCAGCACCTCAGTGAGTAAACTTCCCTCGGGCATGAGTTTGTTTGGCTTTTTAAACCTGATTAGACTTGTTTGGCACCATTTTTTTCCCCTGCCTGTTGACCTGTCCCTTTGCTTTTCTAGTAACTCAGAATTGGCGGAGTCAATCAGTAGCTATCTTCATCCTGAGACAAGAGGGAGGAGAACTCAAATTCTTTTCCTCTTTTTGACCCAGCCCATGTTCATGATGCCTACCCTGTGAAAGCCTCTCACCATTGGAAAAGTAAGTGATGGCCGACATATCTGGTACCCTGGAATTGTGTGGAGTGGAAAGGGGTGTACTCTGCTGGCTATCTAGCGGCAAGTCTCTTGGATAGGGGTCTCTTGAACAGAGCTGGATTTTTCCAACCTGTGTTGGAAAAACCTGTCTCCTTTCACATGATTTCACTGGTTGCAGAGAAAGCCTATTTAAATGTTGACAGTTAAGAAAATGGCTGGGATCTCTGGGCTGCGTGAAGAACGAGTCTCTATCTCCCTCATTTGTTCTCTGCTGTGCTGGCTCCTCTGTCCCCTTCTCTGCCCACCGGAATTTGGGTCACTGGCTCCTTATCACAGTTCTTCTAAGAGTCTCCTCTGCCTCTTTACTGTGTATACTCATTTGTTTCAATTTCTCAGCTTTTCCTCTGTTCCAGTTGTACCAGCAGACGATCTGTGGATCCATTTTATTTTCCCTGCTAGGAGTCGCTGTGCATGAAACTGGGTAAGGAGGTGGTGTGGACTCAGGGACTGTGCTTGGGATCCAAACACACCTTGGAGTGAATTTTGTTGCTGCTGTCCCTGCTCCCGCGGCACCTAATCCTCCTCCACTAATAGCCTAGGTTGAGGCTGAGCTTTTCAGTACCTGCGAGTGCTAGTAGCATTTTAGAATTGATTTTAGTTTAGTATCTGTTACTACTATGCCCCCAGTACTTTTTTGTCATGGGAGAAGGAGACTACTAGGATGAATGAGGCTTTTCCCAAAGTATGATCCTTCTCCTGTTATGTAGAAGAAGGTTTTCTTCAGATAAGTTTGTGAAATGCAGCATTAAATGCAGTTAAGTGAGAGTCATTACAGCAGGCCTTCCTTCCCAAAGTCTTTGTTGTGCTCATGTGCTACAGTGCAGGAGGAGACTGTAGAATGTAGTGTTTTACAAATTGATTCTACTATGGAGCCGTGTATATGGAACATTGGCTGCATTAGAGTTCTGTGGACCACACTTTGGAAAATGCTAGTGTTAACTCTCTGAAACCATGACCTCGGGAAGCACTTTGAGGCGGTCACAACAGCTTGATGCGTGCCACTTGGTGGATAGCTGATACTGGAGCTTGACTCTGGCCCAGCTGTGCCCGGAGGACCGGCTCTGCATGTCTGCTGTGAGCCCTGTGGTGAAGTAGGTGCTATCGAGACTTTCCAGAGGAGGATCAGGAACCAGCTGCTTCCCCCCACTCTGAAAGCCTAGGAAGCCAGCTGGTGGAACCCCAAGATAACCCAGTCTTGGAGTGTGTGTGTATTTGCAGCTGTGGTCCATTTGTGCACATGTGTATGCCCAGCTCACTCTTTGGAAGGATTACATCCTGGAATCTGACAGATTTGATCAACTCTCTTGACTCATTGAACTCCAAATACTAAGAAACAGATGCTTGACCAAAGGTTGCTTTTAAGAGAAAAGTAAATACATGTATCCCAGGTTTAGAAAGGTAGGAAGGTAATTCCCTTTAGGGGTACTCACTAACTCAAACCATGTCTGTCACAGTTGTGGAGGAGGAAAGTAGAAATGGAAATAGGTCACTGCTCTGTATCAGAGGCTGGCTTTCTAGAAACTTACAAATTAGATGGTGAGAAAGTGTGATTAAAAAAATCCTGAAAGTCTGGTAAGGTTACGTGGGCTCTGTGCAGATGTCAAGGAAGGCTTCATGGAGGAGGTGACACTAGAGTTGGGTCTAGAAGGACAGGAGGTGTAGGCCAAATTGGTGAATAAGGGCAGAGGATTCCAGGCTGAAAGCAGCACGTGTAACAAACATAGACTCTCAACTCAGGCATGAATAAGGGCAGAGAAATTAGTTTGGAGGGGTTGGTGGTAGGGTGCACCTGGGAGGTTCAGGCGTGCAGCTACAGGCTGGGGAATGTGAAAGCAGGGCAGCCCCTGGACAGGCTGCCATCCGAGCAGACCGGGTGATCTTGGAGCACTCGGCTTTAACTCACGTGCACGCTGTTGAATCTTGCACTTACTGAACATGAACACCTCTGGTGTCATATCCTTTGGGGTTGCAAACAACAAGCAGAACTTGAAAGTGCCTGCTCCTAAAAGCCCCGCTGATATCTGGGAACTTACTGCTTGCAAGCAAGTCACTTCTGGGGCAGGGCACTGCTGAGCCTCACCCCTGAGCAGACCTGTGTGCCTCGATCCCTGTGGTAGCCCTGGGGTGGCTGTGAGTGTGCTGGTGGTGGAATTGCCTCTGCTCACCCCCGAAGGCTGCCTGTTCCACGGGGAGTCCTGTGATCTTGCTGGTAGAGTTTATTACTGTTGTTGTTTTATAGTATGTAAAACTACCTTTGAGCTTGTGCCATGTCATCTTTAATCTTCTCATGGACTCTGCGTGATATGTCGTTTGTACACATGACAACTCCAAGGCTCTGAGGTTTCAACAGCCCAGAGACAGCACAATCCCGATTTGAACCCAGCTCTCCCTGATTCCAAAATCTCATCTGCAGCACTAGCTACCTTGTGAGACCCTGTTCGCCTTCCGGTGACTTTTCTCTTCTGCTTAAGTGTATCCCCTATGTCTCTAAGAGTCTTTCCTGCTGGGCCACAGGAAGCCTGATACCAGTGTACTCTTCTTTTCTGCTTTGGAGGAGCCAGTGGTATTTTCTTCCCCTTCTCGGAGTGCTGCTGTCTTTTATTTCTTAATTCTATTTATTTATTTTTGGCTGTGCTGGGTCTTCTTTGCTTGTAATGGCTTTTCTCTAGTTGCAGCGAGTGGGGACTACTCTCTAGTTGTGATGCTTGGGCTTCTCATTACTGTGGCTTCTCTTGTCGCAGAGCACAGGCTCTGGGGCTCAAGGGCTTCAGCTGTTGCAGCTCCTGGGCTCTGGCTCAGTAGCTGTTGAGCACAGGCTTAGTTGCTTTTCAGCCTGTTGGATCTTCCAGAACCAGGGACAGAACCCTGTTTCGTGCATTGGCAGGTGGATTCTTTACTGCTGAGCCACCAGGGAAGCCCCATCTGCTGTCTTTCTTCCTTTTTTTTTTTTTGACAATTATTTGTTTATTTGGCTGCGTCAGGTCTTAGTTGCGGCAGTGGGATCTTGGGTGTGTCATGCAGGATCCTTCATTGCAGCGCTGGGACTCTCTAGTTGCGGCCCGTGGGCTGAGTTGCTCTGTGGCACATGGGATCGAAGTTCCCCAACCAGAATTGAACCTGCGTCCCCTGCATCGCAAGACAGGTTCTTAACCACTGGACCACCAGGGAAGTCCCTGTCTTTCTTACTCACCCCCTTGATAGTAGGTGCCATGCTAAGAAAATCTCACACCTGTGGTGTATTCCTGAGGAGGAAGGCAGAAATGGACACAGTCACTTCTCTCTCTCATCTCTCCAGAAATCTTGACCATCAAAAAATAACTTGTAGGTTTAGATAAAACATGTGGGTTCTCATTTCCCTGTGGGTCTCTCTTTCTCCTCACTCTTTGGGATGGTTAGTTCCTAAGGGCCAGTTTTCAGTTATTAGGAATGTTTTTTTTTTTTTTTTCTGCTTCTCAGGAGCTGGTTCAGCATGCTTTGGCAGTTTCTGTGTAGGTTCACTCCTGGGTAGTACCCTGTCATCTCCCAGATAGAGCACATGCCAGGTCGGGTGGAGAGCGGGTGGTGCTGTGATTAGGGTGGCAGGGGAGGGAGGGACCAACAGGGAAGTGCTGAGTGTCTCTGAGGGCAGATCCAGGTGTACACAGCTGTGCACACCGCCCCTTATACTTGGAAAGGCCTTTTTCCTGGGACTTGCCAGGGTTTTGAGGACTTTGCTGAAGAAATGATGCTGTGCGTGGTGGGGACTCGAACTTTAGTTCAGGGACTACCAGCTGCATCTGGGGACCAGTTTCTCTCGTCTGTCTGCTTCTTTTGACTTTGAGTAAAGTTCTCTAGGGCTCTGGAGTTAAGCCTCATGGCCCCTAACTTGTTATTGCCATGTCGGAAGAAAAAAAAAAAACAGGCCACAAAGATGTGCATGTGATTGAGGATTGAGTAACAGCAAAAGAGCTACCACACAGAAACAGACTGGGGTGATAAGCAACTGTTAATAGTGCCTGTTGTAGAACTGTGAGGTTGTGGATTTTTTTCCCTTTAGTTCCCACATTTTCTACAGTAGACACATTTATAATGAAAAGACAACAGTAAACATTTATAAGTATAAATTGTAGAAGTAGACCGTGTTCATTTGAGAATCACCCCTCCTTGCCATCCTCCCCCACTGGCAACCAAAGATAAAAATAAAAACAAAGAAACAAAACCTGATAGGATTTAGGGCCGTCAGCACTGGGCAGCAGAGTGGCCAAGGAGGGTGGTGGTAGTGCCTGACCTTGAGCATCACTTTGTGCTTTTACCACTCTGAGTGTTCAGTGCCTTTTCTCAGGGGGTGATGTATAGGAAATAGGTGCGATTTCTGTCATTCTTTTCTGCCTAAGACTCAGAGGAGGAGATCGCTGTATGTTACCTTGTGGTTCCCCCATCTTTCTCTGAGGTGGGTGAGGCAGGCCTGTCCTTGTTCACCCAGCAGGAAACAACCAGAACTGGACCCAAGGTCAGGGCCCTGGGTGCCCACACTGTGTGATTGGAAGATGGGCCCAGGCGGTCCCTTCCTAGTTTTGAGATGCTGGCTCTGATCTCGCTGTCCGCAATCTGGTCCTGGAGGGCCCATGTTCTGGATGGGCCTGTGAGCCAGGCCCAGTGCCCCTGCAGCTCGCACCCTTCTGCACTCCAGCAGAAGGTCCCTGGGTTCGCTCACGTGTCTTCTCTCTCGCAGCGCGATGTCCCTGCTCTTCTCTCGATGCAACTCCATCGTCACAGTCAAGAAGGATAAGAGACACATGGCTGAAGTGAATGCTTCCCCGCTCAAGCACTTTGTCACCGCCAAGAAGAAGATCAATGGCATTTTCGAGCAGCTGGGGGCCTACATCCAGGAGAGCGCCACCTTCCTGGAAGGTGAGACGGGCACCCTGCTCAGCCGGGCCCGCTCCTGTCAGCCTCAGTATTTAGGGGGCAGAACTGGGGACAGGGAGGTACAGCCCTGCCCTTGACGAGCTCACGCCCAGGTGGGTTGTCACCTTCAGCGGTACTCTGCTCCTGGAATCACGTGGAACTGGGCTCCAGGGATTGGGCCAGGGAAACATGGGACCTGTGTTTAAGAATTCTACAGATCCTGCTCCACTTAATCATAAGGGGTGGGTGAATTGTATCCTCACCTGAGGGACAAGCAGACTGAGATTCTGAGAGTCATTGATACCTTGTAAGTGACACAGTGGACTGTACCCCAGCATCTCTTAACTCCAAAGCCCAGGTGTTTTTCTTGGCCCAGCCTGGCTGCCATCAGTCCCCGACCCTGTGTCTGGGTGTTGGTTGTCCCTGACCAGGGTGTTCTCTCTCTGATATTTTTAGATACCAGGACTTTGAATAAGAAACTTGCATCACTGGCACCTTTTCCTCTAGTTACTAATTTGAGCCCAACCTTAATCCTCACTCTGTCAGCAGAGAAGGACTGGTTCCCAGGGCCCCACTCAGTCTGAGCACCAACTCCAGCCACTGTCTTCTCAGACTCTCTGTCTAGAAGGCACCCCTTGGCTCCAGGCCCTGGGGTTATCAGTGAACCTGGCCTTGGTTTCCTCATTTGTGAAAGAGGAGCTTAGGGGAGAGCAGGGGTTTCCTAATTCTAGTCTGCAGAACCCTAGAAGTTCAGTGGGAGTGCCTCAGGGACATGCTGCTCTCTACTTGGTGCCTTCCCCTTGAGCAGCTTGGCTTCTGGTTGGGTGACATGTCAGGCTGCTCCTTTAGGCTCCCTCTAAAGAAAGGAAGTAGTCCCAGTACTGGGGTCTGAACGTTCGTCCCTCTGTGTTCACGTGTTGGAATCCTCAGGCTCAGTGTGATGGTGTTAGGAGGCGGGGCCTTGGGGAGGGGTTATGTCATGAGAGTGGAGCCCTCGAGAGTTAGATTAGTGCTCTTACCAAAGAGACCCCATAAAGCTCCCTCGCCTCTTCTGCCACGTGAGGATATGACTAGAGGTCTCCCACCTGGAAGAGGGCCCTCACCTCACCAGTCTGGCACCCTGATCCAAGACTTCCAGCCACCAGCACTGCGAGCAGCACACTTCTGTTGTATCTAAGCCTCCCAGTCATGGTGTTTTGTAAGAGCAACTTGAACAAACTAAGCATGGACTCTTCATGCCCTTCCCTCAGCATAGTGCTTAATGCAAGAAAGGTGTTCCCAGAGAATTTGTTCACTTTAAAGATCTGAATTTCAAGGGGCTAGGATTGGTAGTTGAAATGATTCCAGTCTAGTATCTGTTTGTTTAGCAGTAGTTCTGGCATGCAGGGCGCTCTCCCCTCCAGAGCCCAGACTAACCCTCTGTGATGCTCTGACTCACTCTCATGGTTCTGTGGACGAACACGTGGTTCATAATGAAGATGTTTGTGCGATGGCATCAGGAGTTGGTGTTTTGATTTCTCTTTTTGTGAAAACAGGAGGTCTCTCATACTGGTGGGCCTCCAGGGAGGGAAAAGCACTGGGGTGATCCTGAGATGTATTTGGGATTGTCCTGGCCGGGGGAGGGTAAGGCTACTGCCTGGGACTGTTGTCTAAAGGGCAGTAGCAAGAGCTGGTCAACCCGATGGCTTTTTCTTTTAAATGTAGTCACAGGCTTGAGAGCCAGCTTCCTCCAGGGCACATTGCAAAGGCCACACCCATGTGCCCACTTAAGGGAAGAATGTCGATGGTCTGAGAAGGGGTGACCGGTGGACGTGGGGAGGGCTCGTTGGCACCAGCTGTAGGGAAAACTCACTAGGCAGCTCTGAAATGTACCTGTCATGCTCTGGGTGCTTGGGGACTGTTCTCAGGACTGTGACTTGTCAGCCCAGTGGGTCACAAGTGCCTTAGTCTGTTTGGGCAGCTGTAACAGAAATACCATAGACTGGGTGGCTTGTAAACAACACATATTTATTTCTCACAGTTTTGGGAGGCTAGAAAGCCCAAGACCAAGGCAGCAGCAGATTTGGTGTCTGGTGAGGGCTGGCTTCCTAGACTGCTGTCTTTTCTCTGTAGCAACTCATGTAATCACATAGCAGAAGGGGCTGGCTACTTCTCAGGTTTTCCTTTATAAGGACACTAACCCCAGGCATGAGGCTCTATCTCTATGTACAGTTGACCTTCTAATAACGTGAGTTTCAATTGCACAGATCCACTTATACATGGTTTTCTTTCCATAGTAAGTACTACAGTAGTACACAATCCATGGTTGACTCTGTGGACGCAGACCATGGATACAGAGTGGCTGTGCATACAAAAGCTGACTAAATTACATGTTGATTTTTGACTGTTTGGAGGATTGGCACCCCCAACCCCCGTGTTGTTCAAGGGTCAGCTGTACCATCACACTGTCATCACACGGGGCACATAAACATTCAATCCATTGCAGCCAGGGTGTGCTGAGGGGCGGACACCCGTCTGCAGTCCAGCCAGCTCAGGACCTCCCTGGTGCAAGTGCTGGATGGGAAGGGGACAGAGTCTTTCTCAGTTGCTCCCATCTGTCGTAATATGTTATCCAGCCGCGTAGCGAGGGCCCTGGGGAAAAGCAGTGCAGTGATCCCGGGATCCATTCACTTAGCAAACACTGTGCGCCTGCTGAACGCAGGATGCGGGGGTCAGACAGCTGGGCCCTCATGTGGTAGGTGATGCACACAGGTGAGTGGGACAGTTACCCTATGCTGAGACGAGGGCTAAGATGCAAGAAGTCCAGGGTGCCGCGGGGACACAAGCCCGGAGGACCTGACTCAGGTTGGTGGGATCAGGGCAGGCTAAGTGAGAATGAGCCAGAGCACCCCAAGGTGGTGTGTTAGTTCTTCAGAGGGGTGGGGTGAGGAAGCACCGAGCAAAGCCTGGAGCGGTGGTGAGTGTGGGAATGCAGTGAGGCAGGATGCAAGGCAGAGGTGCCCAAGACCCAGCTGGAGCGGTGAGTGGGCCCAGGTCAGGTGGGGCCTCGGGGAGGTGCACAGTGACCCGGACTCAGCCCTGGCCCCACCGTCTACTGGCTCTGATGGGTACATGATGCGGGTTAAATGAGGCCGTGTTTGACCAGAACAGTGCCTAGCTTATAGTGAGAACTTGGTAAGTGTATGTTAAGTACAAAACATATAAGTAAATGATGGCAGTCAACTTTTGCATCTTCATCAGATACCTGCCCCATTCTTGGCACTTTTGTGTTTTAATTCAGTTAATCCTTTCTCCAACCACATGAAGTAGGTGCTGTCCTTATCTCTGTTTTAAGGCTAAAGAAATTAAGACCCAGGAAGGTTTATTTGCCTGAGGTCACAAACCCAGGAAGAGGTAAGAACCAACACTTCTTGCGCTGGAACCCAGCAGTCTTGCTCCTAAACCGAGTTCTTTATTGCAGTGGGGCCCACAGGAGTCTGGACCTCCAGCCGGGGAACAGGGTGCCGCTAGGGTGGGTTCCTCTATCCAGACTGAGACTTTGGAACTCTGGAACTCTTGACGGTGGGCTGAACTGTTTTCAATCTGCACTGCAGAAACCTACAGGAATGCAGAACTGGACCCGGTTACAACAGAAGAACAGGTTCTGGACGTCAAAGGTTACCTGTCCAAAGTGAGGGGCATCAGTGAGGTGCTGGCCCGGCGGCACATGAAGGTGGCTTTTTTCGGCCGGTGAGTCTCTAAGTCCTTATGCCTTCTTTCTTCCCAGCTGGGAGGGAGGGAGGCATGCTCTTTGTGCTGGATCCGACCACCCCAAGGCAGGGAAGCAGGCAGCACACCACGGAATTTGGCGCTCTACCTTTTATTTTTTTATATTTAGCAGTGGTAAAATAGGTATAACAAAATTTGCCATTGTAACCTCTCTTACATGTACAGTTCCGTTTTGTTAAATACATTCACATCGTTACGCAACTGTCACCACCACCAGCCTCCAGAACTTCTTCCCCTGGAAAACGGAAACTTACCCGTTAAGTAACATCTCCTGGTCCCTTCTCCCCCACCCGCTGGTAACCACCCCTCTACTTTCTATCTCTATGAACTTGCCGACTCTGGGAACCTCATATAAGTGAAATAGCGTCTTTTTGTGACTGGCTTATTTCAGTCAGTGTAATATCCTCCAGAATCATCCATGTCATTGCATTTGTCAGAACTCCCTTCCTTTTTAAGGCTGAACAATATTTCATTGCATGTATATTCCGTATCTTGTTTATCCATTCATCCCCGATGGACACTTGTTGCTTTCTCTTTCTGATTACTGTGAGCAATGCTGCTATGAACAAATATCTGTTTAACACCCTGCTTTCCCTTCTTTTGGATACATACCCAGAAGTGGAATTGCTGGACCATGTGATCATTCTGTTTTTAAGTTTTTGAGAAGCTGCCCACCATATGGTTTTCCATAGCGACTGTACCATTTTAATTCCCACCAGCAGTGCACAAGGGTTCCAGTTTTTCTGCATCCTTCAATACTTATTTACTGTTTTTTTTGACAGTATCCATCCTAGTGGGTATGAGTTAGTAGCTTTTACAGTTTTGATTTGCATTCCCTAATCCTTAGTGATGTTGAGCATCTTTTCATGTGTTTGTTGGCACTTGTATATCTTCCTTGGAGAAATGTCTGTTCAGGTCCTTTGCCTACTTTTAAATTGGGTTGTTTGGGAGTTTTTGTAGTTGTTTTGTGATTTTTTTGTGTATGTTTTTTGAGTTGTAGGAGTCCTGAATTTCCTTATCAGATATATGATTTGTAAATGTTTTCTCCCATTTTGTCGATTACCTTTCCACTCTGTTGACTGTGTCCTGTGATGCAGTTTTTTATTTTGATATAGTCCAATTTATTTATACTTTTGACATCATATCTAAAAAACTGCCAATTCCAGTGTCATGAGGCTTTCCCCCCTATATTTTCTTCTAAACGTTTTATACTTTTAGCCCTCAGATCTCTTTGTTATGCTTTGAGATCAAGTAGGCATCTCTGGAATGTTTGCTACAGTGCCAGGGAATTCTTCTCCAGTTCTCGGTGGGCACTGACTGGTGTCCTGCACAGTGAACTTGGTTCTGACATTCTACCAGAAGGTGGCAGACCCTACAGGTTAAGAACTTGGTGCAAAGATGGCCCGACTTCAGATGCCATTCGGACACCTGTGCTTCTGATCAGCTGGCTATAAATCAAAGGTTCCCACAATCTCCTCCTCGAGTTTAATCTGCTTGAGCAGCATTCACTTAGGTTTACTGGTTTGTTATAAAGGATATTGTGAGGGATACAGATGAAGAGGTGCACAGGGTGAGGCCTGGGAGGGTCCTGAGCAGGGGAGCTCTGTCCCTGTGAAGTAGGGCACACCGCCTTCCACCCTGAAGCTCATCAGATCTCACTGTTCAAGAGATTGATGGGGCTTAATCTACAGCCCCCCTCCTTCCTTTTCCTAGGTAGGTGGGTGGGGCTGAAAGTCCCAACCCTCTTATCACTTGGTCTTTCTGGTGATCAGCCCATCCTGAGGCTGTGTGGGGGCCCCACCTTAGGCACCTCATGAGTGTAAACAGGTGTGTTCAGCAGGGGCTCCTTACAAGTAACTAGGGATGCTCCTATTACTCAGGAAATTCCAAGGAATTACCAGGAACTGGGGACAAAGACCAAATGTATTTCTTCTTATACCACAGCACCTTTAAAAAATTTAAGCCCAATGTAGGTTGCAAAGATTTGGACACGATGGAGCAGCTAAGCACAGCACAGGGGGAAAAAAAAGGCCTCAGACAGGTTGGATGCTCTGCACACAGTGGTAGCCTGAGGAATAGGCACTCTGCCCCTCTGCCCCTCATCACCTTGGGGTGGCCTTCAACATTCTGGGCTTTCGTTTTTCATCCTCACCTCAGAACTGTGGCCCTGGCTCTGGTGAGCTGGAGCTGATGAGTTTGCAGTGAGGAGCTGTCTTAAAGAAAAAGAAGGTAGAAAAGAGGGTGGCAGGCAGAATGCTACCATAATCTACCCTAGAGCAGGCCCTTATCAGCTGGGAGTGATGGGTGGGGCTTCATGTTCAAGAGGAACCTGGTGTGAGAAGAGCAGCACAATTGGCCTTCTGTCAAACTTCGGGGTCATTCAGCTGAGGTCACTTAGAGGAAGACACCCTGGGGTGAGTCAGTGGCTTCTGGTAGGAAAGGAGGAGTGGGTTAGTCTTCAGAGTCAGACAGGTGGTCCTCCTGCATGACGCTGAGAGCCTCATGTTGGTGGGGGCTCACTCAAGGGCAGGTAGCGTCTGCATGCTGGCATCACACCACGGGGGCCCCTCATAGTTGGTTTGCCATGATGAACTGGGGCATGTTACAGGCACAGGCCACCAGGGCTGTCCATCCATTTTCATAAGCACAGAGCACCCACTCTGCCTGTTTGGGCGCTGATGTCACTATAATGGACAGGACTTTGAGCTTCCAGGCTGTCCCTTCTTAGTGACAACCTGAGACACAGATGGCGGTAGCTTCACTGGATTTCCTTGTAGGACGAGCAACGGGAAGAGCACCGTGATCAATGCCATGCTGTGGGACAAAGTGCTGCCCTCTGGGATTGGCCACACCACCAACTGCTTCCTGCGGGTGGAGGGCACAGATGGCCACGAGGCCTTCCTCCTCACGGAGGGCTCAGAGGAGAAGAAGAGTGTCAAGGTGAGGGGACCCTGCCACCCTGGCTTTTGGCCCTAGTCACACACAACCAGTGGGTCTGTTGTGCCAGGACCCACGGTGCCTCTAAGGAGGGGGCAGTGTCCCTATAGTGGAGTTTGGGAAGCCCTGTCCTAGCCTGGCTGTTTAGGGAGTGTGAGAGCTTCAGGGAGGTTCTGGAGCCTAGAAGTCACAGTCCTTGTGAATTGCTGGGCAGGCCTTTTCTCTTTGCTATCCTTGTTCTTGGGGGTGTTGCCAGAGAGCGATCCCTGCATTTGCTCTGTGATTCAGATGTTTCAGCTCAGGGCTCGTGTACTTTCATTTTTCTGAGAGCCAGCTGCACTTTGGGTTGGGGCCAGATGCTCGTTTTGGTTCATAAAGAATTAATTAATGTAGAACGACATCCAAGAAAGAAACTTAACGGAGGAGTGAAGGATAGTTGGTTCTTGCTAGCAGCTCCTAACTCTTGACTTTGTATGCATGAAACGAAAGAGGGGTAGCAGATTGGCCTGTGGTCCAGGCCACTGTCCTGGGTCTAGGCTGTACTGGTCTCCAGCCCAGAGGCTCTTCCTTGACCCTGATTATCCTCTGCCTCCACCTCCATCAGACGGTGAACCAGCTGGCGCACGCCCTTCACCAGGACGAACAGCTGCATGCTGGCAGCCTGGTGAGTGTGATGTGGCCCAACTCCAAGTGTCCGCTTCTCAAGGATGACCTGGTGCTGATGGACAGGTAAGAGGGCAGATGCCTCCCCAGGAGGTGCAGACGGGGAGGGCGCCAGGTTTCCATTTCTGAGTCCTCCAGGCCAGTGTCCCCAAGGTTATGTTATTGCTCTGCTGAATGAAGTGTGTTACTTTTTAAATTGGCTTAACCACATTTTCCAGCCTCGTGGATTTCTTTCAGGGTCTGGTTATTGTATCATCTTGGCAGGCATCAGGGCCCCTAAGACCTCCCAGTGATGGTCTGTAAAGAGGGATAGGAAGGATGCTTGAAAGTGGGGAAGGTTCTCGGCCTCAACCCAATGTTAGTATGTTTATTGGAGGAGGGGGTGGAGCTTGTTCTTGATGAGGTCCCTGTTGTGTTTTCTTTTTCTCAAGGCAACACTTTGCTCCTGCTTCGTGGACAGGCTATAACTATACCAAGAAATTTGGTATGAGGGTGCTTGCTGGACTCACATAAATATAGCACTTCACCTTAATTGTATACCTGCAAAGTAAAATGCAGGGGCTTCCCACAGGTAAAGAACCTGCCTGCCAGTGTAGGAGATGCAGGTTTGATCCCCAGGTTGGGAAGATCCCCTGGAGGAGGGTGTGGCAACCCACTCCAGTATTTTTGCCTAGAGAATCCTCTGGACAGAGGAGCCTGGCAGGCTACAGTTAGTTCATGGGGTCACAAAGAGTCGGACACGACTGAAGTGACTTAGCATGCACACATGCATGCACAAAGTAAAATTCAAATCTTTAGGTTTTTATATGAGTGATAGATGCATATGACAAAAATCAGGAAGAATAGGGCCCTGGGTCTGATGATGGTTTACCCCTGTCACCTCCAGCCCTGGCATCGATGTCACCACAGAGCTGGACAGCTGGATTGACAAGTTTTGCCTGGACGCCGACGTGTTCGTGCTGGTGGCCAACTCGGAGTCCACCCTGATGCAGACGGTAACCCATCCCCTGCCTTTCCCCACACTCCCAAGATCCAGCCGAGCGGGCAGGCCAGCAGGGGCTTGGCTGGCACAGCCCCTCCTTCACTGAGGTCTTTCCTGTCATCCAGGAAAAGCAATTCTTCCACAAGGTGAGCGAGCGCCTGTCCCGCCCAAACATCTTCATCCTGAACAACCGCTGGGACGCGTCTGCCTCGGAGCCTGAGTACATGGAGGAGGTGGGTGCCTCTTTTACTCGGCAACTTGGGGAATGCCACTCCGTGCATCTACCCAGACTCTCTGCGTGCTCTCCCTGGCCACGTCCCTGAATGAATTTCATCACCAAAGTTGTCCCATGAGGTGTTTAGGGTCATTGTGGGACCGCTTCACTGCTCCCGTTCACTTCCCCGAACCCCTCTCTTTTTTTTTTTTTTGGAGTGTAACTGCTTTACAATGTTGTGTTAGTTTCTGCTGTACAACAGAGTGGATCAGCTGTATGTATATGTGTATCCCCTTCCCCTCTAATCTTCAGAAGGCTTTCCTCCGTGGTGAGAGGCCTCTGCACCACATTAGCTGAGCCCTTGCTTGGGACCAGGGCTCTCCTTAGTTCTTAAGGGATGAGTCAGAGGCATAGCTTTGAAAGACATCCAGGAAAGAAGCTAAAAAGAAGAGCAAAGAATAATTGGTTCTTACTGACAGCTCAGAATGCTTTACTTTTTATGGGTAACATGAAAGCAAAAGGAGTCACAGGTGCTATGAGGCGATGATCAAGTGTGTAGTCAGCAGATGCTGGGCAGCGTGACTGATAAACTCCCTAACCTACCCTAACTAACCCAGGTAAATCCTAACCTGTGAGCTGGGTGTAATAGATGGAGTTGTGGAGAGGATGAGATCTGTTCTCCTTGAGAAAAGGCCTGGCACATGGAACGTGTCCACCGGAGGCTGTTGTCAGTTTGAAGTTCCAGCAGTGGAGTCCTAGAGCTTCAGAGTGAGGAGAGGTTTTTGGGTGGCGCCCTCTCATTCAATAAACAAGGCCAGGGAGGACTCAGCTTGTCAGTACAGAGTCCAGGTGTGGGTTTCTGTTTTTGTTTCTTTTTTTTAATATATTTCTAATTGGGGGAACGGTTTGCCTTGGAAGCGAACAGAGATCATTCTGTCGTTTTTGAGATTGCATCCAAGTACTGCATTTCGGACTCTTCTGTTGACCATGATGGCTACTCCATTTCTCCTAAGGGATTCTTGCCCACAGTAGTAGATATAATGGTCATCTGAGTTAAATTCACCCATTCCAGTCCATCTTAGTTCGCTGATTCCTAGAATGTCCAAGGCAAACCGTTGAATATCACGGTAATCCAAGTCTATGCCCCGACCAGTAACGCCGAAGAAGCTGAAGTTGAACGATTCTATGAAGACCTACAAGACCTTCTAGAACTAACACCCAAAAAAGATGTCCTTTTCATTATAGGGGACTGGAATGCAAAAGTAGGAAGTCAAGAAACACCTGGCGTAACAGGCAGGTTTGGCCTTGGAGTACAGAATGAAGCAGGGCAA
This sequence comes from Giraffa tippelskirchi, assembly GCF_054371585.1. Classification (NCBI taxonomy): domain Eukaryota; kingdom Metazoa; phylum Chordata; class Mammalia; order Artiodactyla; family Giraffidae; genus Giraffa; species Giraffa tippelskirchi. The sequence continues at coordinate 37,678,389 of NC_137279.1, forward strand.
AGGCTAATAGAGTTTTGCCACGAGAACGCACTGGTAATAGCAAACACCCTATTCCAACAACACAAGAGAAGACTCTACACGTGGACATCACCAGATGGTCAACACCGAAATCAGATTGATTATATTCTTTGCAGCCAAAGATGGAGAAGCTCTATACAGTCAGCAAAAACAAGACCGGGAGCAGACTGTGGCTCAGATCATGAACTGCTTATTGCCAAATTCAGACTTAAATTGAAGAAAGTAGGGAAAACCACTAGACCATTCAGGTATGACCTAGATCAAATCCCTTATGAGTATATAGTGGAAGTGAAAAATAGATTTAAGGGACTAGACCTGATAGACAGAATGCCTGATGAACTATGGACAGAGGTTCATGACATTGTACAGGAGACAGGGATCAAGAAAATCCCCATGGAAAAGAAATGCAAAAAAGCAAAATGGCTGTCTGAGGAGGCCTTACAGATAGCTGGGAAGAGAAGAGAAGCGAAAAGCAAAGGAGAAAAGGAAAGATATTCTCATCTGAATGCAGAGTTCCAAAGAATAGCAAGGAGAGATAAGAAAGCCTTCCTCAGCGATCAGTGCAAACAAATAGAGGAAAACAACAGATTGGGAAAGACTAGAGACCTCTTCAAGAAAATCAGAGATCCCAAGGGAACATTTCACGCAAAGATAGGCTCGATAAAGGACAGAAATGGTATGGACCTAACAGAAGCAGAAGATATTAAGAAGAGGTGGCAAGAATACACAGAAGAACTGTACAAAAAAGATCTTCACGACACAGATAATCACGATGGTGTGATCACTCACCTAGAGCCAGACATCTTGGAATGTGAAGTCAAGTGGGCCTTAGAAAGCATCACTACGAACAAAGCTAGTGGAGGTGATGGAATTCCAGTTGAGCTATTTCAAATCCTCAAAGGTGATGCTGTGAAAGTGCTGCACTCGATATGCCAGCAAATTTGGAAAACTCAGCAGTGGCCACAGGACTGGAAGAGATCAGTCTTCGTTCCAATCCCAAAGAAAGGCAATGCCAAAGAATGCTCAAACTACCGCACAATTGCACTCATCTCACATGCTAGTAAAGTAATGCTCAAAATTCTCCAAGCCAGGCTTCAGCAATACGTGAACCGTGAACTTCCAGATGTTCAAGCTGGTTTTAGAAAAGGCAGAGGAACCAGAGATCAAATTGCCAATATCTGCTGGATCATCGAAAAAGCAAGAGAGTTCCAGAAAAACATCTATTTCTGCTTTATTGACTATGCCAAAGCCTTTGACTGTGTGGATCACAATAAACTGTGGAAAATTCTGAAAGAGATGGGAATACCAGACCATCTGACCTGTCTCTTGAGAAACCTGTATGCAGGTCAGGAAGCAACAGTCAGAACTGGACATGGAACAACAGACTGGTTCCAAATAGGAAAAGGAGTACGTCAAGGCTGTATATTGTCACCCTGCTTATTTAACTTATATGCAGAGTACATCATGAGAAACGCTGGGCTGGAAGAAACACAAGCTGGAATCAAGATTGCGGGGAGAAATATCAATAACCTCAGATATGCAGATGACACCACCCTTATGGCAGAAAGTGAAGAAGAACTAAAGAGCCTCTTGATGAAGGTGAAGGAGGAGAGTGAAAAAGTTGGCTTAAAGCTCAACGTTCAGAAAACTAAGATCATGGCATCTGGTCCCATCACTCCATGGGAAATAGATGGGGAAACAGTGGAAACAGTGTCAGACTTTACTTTTTGGGCTCCAGAATCACTGCTGATGGTGACTGCAGCCATGAAATTAAAAGACGCTTACTACTTGGAAGGAAGGTTATGGCCAACCTAGATAGCATGTTTAAAAGCAGAGACATTACTTTGCCAACAAAAGTCCGTCTAGTCAAGACTATGGTTTTTCCAGTGGTCATGTATGGATGTGAGAGTTGGACGGTGAAGAAAGCTGAGCACCGTAGAATTGATGCGTTTGAACTGTGGTGTTGGAGAAGACTCTTGAGAGTTTCTTGGACTGCAAGGAGATCCAATCAATCCATCCTAAAAGAGATCAATCCTGGGTGTTCATTGGAAGGTCTGATGTTGAAGCTGAAGCTCCAATACTTTGGCCACCTCATGCGAAGGGTTGACTCATTGGAAAAGACCCTAATGCTGGGTAGGATTGGGGGCGGGAGGAGAAGGGGGCGACAGAGGATGAGATGGTTGGATGGCATCACCGACTTGATGAACATGGGTTTGGGTAGACTCCGGGAGTTGGTGATGGATAGAGAGGCCTGGCGTGCTGCAATTCATGGGGTCGCAGAGAGTCGGACACGACTGAGCGACTGAACTGAACTGAATTGGGGGAAAATTGTTTTACAACGTTGTGTTGGTTTCTGCTGTACAACAACAAAGTCAGCCATAATCATACATATATCAACTCCCTCTTGAGCCTTCCTCCCTGCCCCTGCCCCACGGGTGTGGGTTTCTTGACCCCCAGATTCCTTTCCTTCTGGGGCACCAAAGGGAGACTTTTATAGGCTCTTAACAAGGCAATTTGGGGCATGTGTAAACATTTCTGCTTGTTGATGCCTCAGGTGTCTTGGACAGGCTACACCCCAAGGATGGTGGGAAATGATCGCTGCATGTGTGTTGATACCTTCTGAATCCTGAGCCGTGTGACTAGATTACCTGTACTCTTAGAAAAGAGGCCACTGAGGGCCATGGGCTCCCTCAGGAGGGCCTTCTCACACCCCACCTGGTCATATAATACCTGTCTGCTTGGGCTCCAGGTGCGGCGGCAGCACATGGAGCGCTGCACCAGCTTCCTGGTGGACGAGCTGGGCGTGGTGGATCGGGGCCAAGCTGGAGACCGCATCTTCTTCGTGTCTGCCAAGGAGGTGCTCAACGCCAGGATCCAGAAGGCCCAGGGCATGCCTGAAGGAGGTAACGATGGAACCAGCTTCTTGCTTTTCCCTGGTGCTTGAGACCTTGGGTCTTGTGCTAAGTCAGCCGGTAGAAATAGTTGTGAGAATGAGGTGGTGAGAGGAGCCCTGGGTGAGAAGCTCTTGGCTGCCTGAGTTATCGCTCAACTAACGTGATGCACTTCTCCTAGGGGGTGCTCTTGCAGAAGGCTTTCAAGTGAGGATGTTTGAGTTTCAGAATTTTGAGAGGAGATTTGAGGTGAGCATGAGCCTTTGATGGTGTTGTTTGGAGATTATGTGCCTCCCTGGTGCTCCCCGGCCACGTCCCTGGCAGTTGAATGCAGGAGCCTGGCTCTTGGCTGGTGGCCTCTGCCTCCATTGGCACCTCTTGTCTGTTCTAGGAGTGCATCTCCCAGTCGGCTGTGAAGACCAAGTTTGAGCAGCACACAGTCCGGGCCAAGCAGATTGCGGAGGCCGTCCGCCTCATCATGGACTCTCTGCACATCGCAGCGCAGGAGCAGCGGTAAGAGCCCAGGAGCAGACTGGCGAAGGGAGCGCGGCCGTGACCGCCTCACCCCCATCTGAGGCTGGGCCCAGAGCCAGAGCTCAGCTGGCAGAGCAGGGTCTCAGGGTTTCCACCAGACCACATTCGAGCCACGAGGAGCAGACAGTGAGGAGGTTGTGGGGCGTCTGTCTGTCCCACCTGGTCTATGCAGTGAGCTTCCCCGAAAGTCTGAGCTGGCAGCCTTGGTCCAGTGCTACGCTGAGCACTGCAGCCATTCTCAGGGCCGGAAATAGAAAGCACTTCTTCAAAATACCTTTTTTGGGGACTGCCCTGGTGGTCCACTGGTTAGGACTCTGAGCTTCCACTGCAGGAGACACAGGTTGGATCCCTGGGCAGGGAATTCAGATCCCACATGCTGTGCAGCATGGCCAAAAAAAACTTAAAAAGAGAATTAAAAGATACTCTTTTGAGAGATTAAAATATATGGGAAAGTACAGAGAATAATATATCTTGTTTCCATTGCCCACAATTGACAATATTTGTTTTATGGTCAGAGTAAAACAAATAAAACACAGAAAAAATCTGCTGAATACCCTTTGCTTCTTCAGTCCCTGCCCCAGTGTCCCTCTGCCTGCTCCTCAGGTGACTGCCATCATGAAGTTGGTGTGTCGTCCTGTAATTCATTAAAAAGTACTTTTTATGTAAATCCTGAAGAATACACATTGTTGCTCTGCATGTGTTTCAAATGTACAGGCACAGGAGCATGCAACACCTGGCTTCGCTTTCCACTCAGCATTGTTTTTATCCTCTGTCCTTGTTGATGGCTATAGTTGGAGGTTAGGACTTTTCGTTGAAATAGAACAGTTCTCAGTTTCCTGTAGATTGATGTTTAGATTTCATTATTTTACTACTGTAGACCCTACTGCTGTGGACACCAGTTTTTGTGTCCCCTGGCGCGCATCTGCCAGAGACTAGCATTAATTCCTGAAGCTGGAGTGTTCCGTCTTGGCATGTATGCATTTCAGCTTGACACAGTTTTACCCGTGGCTTTCTGAAACATCTGGCCCGGTCTGTGGTCCTGCCAGCAGTATATGCTGGAACTCCCATTCCCCGACCCTGATCCATACTTGGTGATTTGGGTCAGGCTTCTGGGTAGTGTTGTATCTCTTTTTCTCTTTTCCTTGTTTACTAGTGGACTTTTTTCTATATGAATGGCAGAACTTGTTCTAAAGTTCCTGAAAAAGCACCCTCCCCTGTCTGTCACCACCACATCCTCTAAATTCGGAAAACTTAAGAGCGAGTTTTTGGCACCATCTCTCCCTCCTGGCTGGGAAGGGGAAGAGCAGGCCTCCAGGGGTGTGCACGGAATGCCAGGATCACAGCCAGGACCCACACAGACTTCCTGGCACCCCCTCTTCTTCCTCGGCTTAGTCAGGTAACCAGAGCTCTTTCTCTCAGGGTCTACTGCCTGGAAACGCGTGAAGAGCGGCAGGAGCGGCTGAGGTTTATTGACAAGCAGCTGGAGCTCTTGGCGCAAGACTACAAGCTGAGAATTAAGCAGATTACAGAGGAAGTTGAGAGGCAGGTGAGAAGTGGAGGAGGAAGGACACTGGGGAGACTTGAGCTCTGAGTAGAGGCCAGGCACTTGAAAAGTGAGAACACAGACATCCTATTCCTCGGGGGCTTCTCAGCCTTCCAGGAGGAAGCCATAGCCCTGATTCAAGAATATGATACCTCTCGGGGTTCCGTCCTGTGACCCTGGGCAAGTCCTCCTCCTCTGGGCCGCCTCCTCTACAACTTAGACGAGTTTCGATCAGCCAATCTCTAATACCCCTGAATTCAAAAGCTTTAATTGTGTAGACCATCTGTGGGCACTTCAGGTTTGCAGGGAGGCAGATCCAGTCTCTTAGAGCCTGTTAGAGTCTCCTGGTGCTGTGGAGTTGAACCGCGTTCCCTTGGGTCACTCAGCAGCACACTTCCTTTGCTGCAGGTGTCGACCGCAATGGCTGAGGAGATCCGGCGCCTCTCTGTGTTGGTGGACGAGTACCAGATGGACTTCCACCCTTCCCCTGTGGTCCTCAAGGTTTACAAGAATGTGAGTCATTAAGCGGCAGGTGCTCTGGGCAGGGGCTCCCCTTAATTCCTGTTGCTATGCATGGAGTCACCGAGAGACAGGGATTTGGCCCCTGCTGCTCTGAGTCAGGGCCCCTTAGCCAGAGGCTTGAGCCCCAGGCTTCACTCCAGCTGCCTACCACTGTCACCTGCTGGGCCTGGGCTAACAAGCCTCTGAATGCCTGGCCCTGGGCTCCCCGGAGGGAACCGCTGGTGTAAGGCGCCGCTTCCTTTTCCCTCTCTTCTGGCTGCAGGAACTGCACCGCCACATAGAGGAAGGACTGGGCCGAAACATGTCGGACCGCTGCTCCACGGCCATCACCAGCTCCCTGCAAACCATGCAGCAGGAGATGATGGGTCAGTGCCGCGGGGGCGCGGGGCCGGGGCTCCGAGCTGCCCAAGATCAGTTTCAGGCCAGCCTGCAGAACTAACGACCTTTGCTTATCTGTCCTCTTTGGTGATGAGTCAGCTCCATACCTCGAGGTTCTGGGCATGTGTTGTGAGTTCATTCCACACGTAGACTAGGGGTGGGCAGGGGAGGGGGTGTCTTGTGTTACCACATGGGACTAGCAGAGGCTGAGAGCTTGGCCTACTCCTTAAATCCACATGTTAGCGGGTACGGAACCTCAGTCTGCGTACCCCACCCGCAGGCCGGCCCATCCGGGCCTGGTTTCTGGGTCGCACTGCCAGCATCCTTGCCAGCGGCAGGTGTGCTGAGGCTCAGCACTGGCAAGGCACAGGGCTGAGCCACTCTGCTTTCTCCCCACTTCTGTTCCCAACAGACGGCTTGAAACCCCTCCTTCCTGTGTCTGTGCGGAGTCAGATAGACATGCTGGTCCCTCGGCAGTGTTTCTCCCTCAGCTACGACCTCAACTGTGACAAGCTGTGCGCCGACTTTCAGGAGGACATTGAATTTCACTTTTCCCTCGGGTGGACCATGCTGGTGAACCGGTTCCTGGGCCCCAAGAACAGCCGCCGGGCCTTGATGGGCTACAGCGACCAGGCAGGCAGAGTCCCTCACCCTTGGGCATTGAGGGAGGCTAGTCTGTGCCCTGGGCACCCAAGCCGTTCTGAACGGGGCTCCCAGAGGTCGTGGCTGTGGCATGTGGGTACCACTATGGTCAGGTTTCTGCCACAAATCAACCTAGTTTTATCACAGGCACTAATATTTGTGAAATTACAAAAGCAAGCTGTATCTTTTATTAAGCTTATAAGTATGTAATTATTAAATCTAGATGACCTATCTGTCTAGATACCACCGTTTTCACGTTTAGATGTTAACCCCCATCTCTGTACCTCTGGAGGTATCACCTGGGCTGCTCTTGGGCCATGTCCCAGATTTGGGGACCTAAGCTGAGGCCTTCCAGGGTGGCCACAGCTCATGGTCTGTGGTATCCATGGTGTTTACCTTTGGGCTGGGAGGTCTGTTAGACAGCTGAAATCCTTGTTTGCTACACGTGGAGCTCATTTTCCATTTTGGAAGTTGAAGTCATGCCCCGTGTCCCTGTTCTGGACTCTTGGCCCTGAGGGTTCTCGAGGGTTTCATGGAGTGAGAGATTTGCTGCCTTCTTCTTAGCACCCGCCCGTTTCTCTCCACAGGTGCAGCGGCCCATGCCCCTGACCCCGGCCAACCCCAGCATGCCCCCACTGCCTCAGGGCTCCCTCACCCAAGAGGAGCTCATGGTTTCCATGGTCACTGGCCTGGCCTCTCTCACGTCCAGGACCTCCATGGGCATTCTCGTTGTTGGAGGAGTGGTCAGTGACAAGCCCAGCACGGGAAGGGTGGGGGCAGGTGGGTGGGACCGAGGGGCAATCTAGTGAGGGTCCCTGCATCAGCCCAGCACTTTACATCCGTGATGACTTTTTGCTGTGATCTCAGGAGCCATGCAGCCTTAGCCCTGAAACGTACATTTCTGGACGGAAGTCTTATTCAACATAAGGTGACATTGAGGTTCCCATTTTATAGAAAAAAATCTTCAGTTGGCTTGCCAAGGATACACAGCTCGGATTTGAGCTCTGGCCCCATCTGACTCCAAGGCCATGTTCTTTCCCCTGTAGGGCCAGTCCTGTGGGTAGGGAAGTGACCTGAGAAATTGACAAACCTGGGTTCTAGAGAGTTGGGCGTGACCAGGAGTTTCTCATTTGTAAGTGAGGAAGCAGAGCAGAACTTGCAAGGGCTTGAGCCAGAAAGAGGCCAGGCTGGGCTGTGAACCCTCATCTTGCCAGCTGTGGTTTTATGGCCCTTCTCTTCTGCCCCGAGGCCTGAGGTCACAGGCTGTCTTCTTGATAACGGGTACTCCCCACGTCTTGACCCAAGACACGCTGCAGCCAGAGTGACTTGTGCCTTGAATTTTCTTGATGATGTGGGCACGTGCTCTCTGCGATGGTCATTTGAGTTGTAGAGTGGTGGCAGAATGTAACTGACAAAGCTGCCAGGAGTTGGCTTCTCAGCTTGGAGGACCAGGGCAGGCTGGCGCTGAGGCCCCGCCCTCCTGGCCTGTAGACAGTACCTGCTCTGGTTCTTTTCTTGGTAGATGGTGACCTGGCAGAGGGTCAGTAGCTTAGAAGCTGACACTTGACAGTTAGGTAACCCTTTTACAATCAGTGTCTCATTTTACCCAAACCACCCTGGGAATTGGGTGGAAGCCAATTTTGAGAGGAAACGGGTGTAAACAGACTTGCCCTGGGTCACACAGCCAGGATGACAGGCGGTACTGAAGCCTCTGTTTCTGGCTCCAAGTCCACTGCTCTTTGACTCTAACTGCGCTGCCTTGCACCAAAGTGTTAACAAAGCAGCTCAAAAGAAGCCACCTGCTGAGCACCGATACTCAGAATTCCACTGTCATCAGTGTCACCAGAATGGAATGTCCCTTCCGAGGACTCTAGCATTTATCTTTAAGATGTCTATGTGCCTGGATCTATGCCTCTTGTGCTCACAACCATACCAGTGGCCCCACTGCCTTTGCACAAGTCATGTTGTTTAGGCCACACTCCGTTTCCCTCATTTTCCAGCTAGAGACAATCCCTGCCCTTCTGGTCTCAGTGGGGTCCAAGAAAATGTTGAGAGGAATGTTCTGAGTAGAGGCACAAAGGCCTTTTGATGCTCCTGGGAAAGTCCTGGTAGCAACAGGCTGAGAAGCTGGGCGGTGGGACGGCAGAGGGCTGCACCCGCTGACCGCTGTGCCTCTGCAGGTGTGGAAGGCCGTGGGCTGGCGACTCATTGCCCTCTCCCTTGGCCTCTATGGCCTCCTCTACGTCTACGAGCGTCTGACCTGGACCACCAAGGCCAAGGAGAGGGCCTTCAAGCGCCAGTTTGTGGAGTATGCCAGCGAGAAGCTGCAGCTCATCATCAGCTACACCGGCTCCAATTGCAGCCACCAGGTCCAGCAGTGAGTGTCCCCGTCAGCCTGAGGGGCTGGTGCCGGCTCCCGCGGTGCCCTCCTACCCTGACCTGGAGACCACTGGGCCCCAAGCACTGTCTGACTCTGGCTGTCAGCTGTGCAGTGACAACATGGAGGTTGAGAGTGGGAGAGAAGTCTCTGGGGACACCGTATGTCCAGGGCTGGGACCAAGTGGGCCTCTGGTCCCCCAGGAAGGAAGACAGCAATATGAAGGGTGTTACTTGTAGCATCTTTTGCAGGTTACCTTGAAGGACTTGCGTTGTGGGCGTAGCTTTCATGTTATAAGCCACAGCCCAGTCTTCATGACATATCTTCAGGCAGGTGGGAATGGTTGCTTGATCTAGGTGGTGGTGACGAAGGTGCTGGCTGCCTGCCTTTTATTGCTACGTGGCAGGCCCTCTGCTAGGCATTTTGCACCTAATACTTCATCCCCCCTCCCAAACACTTTGAACTAGTTGTTTTTATTGACACTTTCTTTTTCAAAATGAGGAAATTGAGATTTAAGAGGAGTCATGTGTCTCCTACAGGCGTCCCAGATGGCACTAGTGATAAAGAACCCATCTGCCAATGCAGGAGATGCAAGAGACGTGGGTTCGATCCCTGGGTTGGGAAGATCCCCTGGAGGAGGGCATGGCAACCCACTCCAGTATTCTTGCCTGGGAAATCCCATGGACAGAGGAGCCTGGCAGGCTACAGTTCATGATGTTGCAGAGTCGGAGACGACTAAGCAGCTGGACACACACAAACCTGTCTCTTGCACTTGACTGATCAGCAGCAGAACTGGGATTTGAATTCTGGTCTCTTGGTGTCCAGGTTGGGGTGTCCTGCCCTGTGCTCCTGGTTCTCACACTATTTTGATGCTGGTATTTGTGGTGGTTGTGATGTCCACGGTCTCAGCAGGAGGTGTGGCAGATGCTGCCAAACTAGGACAGGTGGTGACCAGCGCAGGTGATCGGCAGGCTAGCGGCTGCCCTGCCCTGAGTCCGGTTTACCCTCAACACAGCCTGGTTGATCCTGACTCTCTCCCCCCTCAGGGAACTGTCCGGGACTTTTGCTCATTTGTGCCAGCAAGTTGACGTCACCCGGGAGAACCTGGAGCAGGAAATCGCCGCGATGAATAAGAAAATCGAGGTTCTTGATTCACTTCAGAGCAAAGCCAAACTGCTCAGGTGAGGTGGCAGCAGAGGAAGCCCGTCCTGCGAGGTTACAACTCACAGGCAGGTCCTTAACTGGTGTCGCAGGCACTTGACATGTGCTGTCCCAATCTTCAACATCCCTGCAGGGGCCTGTCATCACCTTCACTTTATAAAAAGGAAAACTGAGGCCTGGAGAGATGTTGAGTAACTTATCTGGGATCCCACAGTAGGTGGTTAAGCCAGGAGTAGAAGGATCCAGCCTGCTGGGCACCAGCACCCTCTGAGCCTCCTCACGTTACTTGTTCTCTGTTGTCAGCAGGAACACTGAGCTAGACCCACCCCTCACTTCCACCATTTCTCTGTGAGCCCAGGGATGGTGGCCTATCGAAACCCGAGCCAGCCAGGTAGCCGGTGGCTGGCCGAGCCTGGCTCAGAACCCAGGTCTGCATAGAGTCTCCATCCAAAGTCAGAGCTTCGGGCAGCAGGTTGCTGAAAAGAGGATGGGTCCCCGGAGTCAGGAGTGCTGGCTTCTGGTCCCAGCCCTCACATTCAGGCAAATCTCTGAGCTTCCCTGAGTTGCATTGCTTTTATCTGTAAGATGGAGTGAGATTTCATGACACAGCCACAGAGCTGCGTGCACAAGCGCTCTGTAGAGTCCTTGGCCGCTCAGGCCCAGATAACATCAGCACATGGGGACTCGGGGCTTCCTGCCCTGCCCTGACGTCAGCACAGAGGGGGACGACAGCACGTCGTCCAAGGGCGACGGTGGGCCTTCCCCTCCCTGCAGTGCAGACGTGCACTCCCGCCCACTGCCCAGGAACACCTGTTTTCTAGAGATACACTGCTCATCCCCAGGGGAACTCTCACGAGGCGTGGGTCTTGGGGGTGGGCATCTCTGCTGTGCGTCACCTGCAGGGACAGGGTGAACCCAATAAGGACTGCGTAACAGCAGCCCAGCCCCTTGCTGACAGGCAGGAAAGCGGTGTTCCCAACAGTTCGGGGACTTGCCCGTGGGCCCAGCGTGAAGCCAACACAGGGCCTAACGGTCAGAAAAGCCCGAGTTTATTTCCACCACCAATGACTTGTGTGACCGTGGGAAGTTATTTAACCTCTCTGGGCCTCACTTTCCTCATCTGTGAAGTGGAGGTTAGTAGAGGAATAAAAAGTCTGTACAAGTCAGGTGTCCGGTAGAACGCTTGGCAGGTGACACCACGGCTAGTTATCAGCTCTTGCCGCTACAAGGTAACCTTTTCTCTGCAGGAATAAAGCCGGCTGGTTGGACAGCGAACTCAACATGTTCACCCACCAGTACCTGCAGCCCAGCAGATAGTGGGCACCGGAGCCGGAGCCCCCATGGGGAGGACAGTGCTGCCGCCAACACACGGGGCCTCCCACCACCAGGCCCACATGCAGCTCCTGTCCACTGCCGCCCCCGTGAGAACGAAAGCACCCTCTGTCTCCCACCATCTTGAGCCCTGAAGCGCTAGTTATTTTCCCCTCCTTTGCCTGCTACTGCAGGAAGACCTTCCAACTTGTGCCCCTAAAGGAGACTTTTTTTTTTAATGAGTCTGGACAGCACGGTACTGGGGAGTTCAGTCTTTTCTTTGCTTTGTCACACTCTCTTGATTGAGAAGCTGCTGATTGATTGCTTGATAAGCTCTTGGGATCGGCCATTGTCGCAGAAGGCCTGGTTGAGCCTTTAAGGGTATCAGGCAGACACCGCCCCCTCCTCTGGCCAACGCTTAACACCGATCCCTGCACACTTGCCCCCCACGCTCCCCAGCTCCCGCACACCTGCCTACCATGCACCCAAGCAGAGAAAGGCCACCTTTGTGGGGAGGCTGCATTTTCTTCCCAGTTTGCACTGGGAATGATTCCAAGAGTCCCAGGAGGCTTGTGGCTTATGTATCATTGTGGTTCTTTGGCTTTCATGCTTCAGTCTGTTTGCAGAGCCTTCCAGACCAGCCTTTCCGCATTGGCAGTGGGCTGAGTGTGGCTTGGTTTTTAGGCGGAGGCAGGCTTTCTGCCATGAGGGGCAGGAAGATACCACAGAGGCAGCTGGAGCACGTGGCCAGGAGGGAGGTGGTATGTGGAAGCTGTGTCTTTCTGTCTGTGCTATCTTGGGCGGCCAGTGCCATGATGGGGAGAGACTTGCCTCCCTTCTTGTTGTGTCCCTTGTTCTGCTTTTGGTCCTTAGCCTCATAGTCTGGCTTATCATTGGTGAAAGATGGTTTGGTCCAGATCGTTAAAGGATGTAGTAGAAGGAAAGATGGCGGAAGGTGGGGACCTTGGTGGCAGGCTGAGGGGAGTGGACCCCCGCCAGGACAGGTGAAGGATCAGTAGTTGGCACAAAACAGGGCCTTCTGTTTGACCTTGCTCTGGGAGGGTCTCGTGGGGTCTCGTGGGGTCCCAGAGCCCACCCTACCAGCTTGAGGTTCCACACGAAACATGTTCCCACCCCTCACCCCTCCTTGGCCCAAGCCGCCCTTGGCCACCAGACCTCTGGATGAAGTCTCTTGTGCCAGCCATGCTGCACATGGCCAGGAGATAGCGCAGGGAACCCAGCACCCAGCCTCCCACCCTTCCTGATCCCAGAGCCTCCAGATGACACACGGGGCCTCGCGTTGATCTTGAGAAGTGTTTCCTGTATTGAGTGTGGGGATTGTTACTGGTCACAGCAGGGGCAAGTTCCTGTCTCCATGGTGTTAACCGTCTGGGGCAGGCAGCCTTCAGGTGACAGCCTTTGCCAGGCAAGTCAGAGAGCTTCCTAGAAGCCAGCAGCACTGCTCTCCCAGAAAGAGGCGGGCTCAGGCAGAGAGGTGGGGCCTGTCCTGCCCTTCTGAGTCCACCCACCCTCTGATTTCGGGGAAACGGCTCAGTGGCCTCTTCTCGCTGGTGGGTAGCACTCAGTTGGCGTGCTTTCCAGGTGCCCACTGGTCCTTCAAACCCTCAGTCTACTCTGGTGTGTGGAACAAAGTGATGGACTTAGGCAAGGTTGTTGTGCAGCAGCGGATGGCCAAGCTTTTTGCCAGACCCGGGTGGTGGTCACCTCACAGTATGTCTGGAGAAATCAGTGTTGCACAATTTCAATGAATTTTGTGCTTTGGGGGGGGTATTATTTAAAATAACTAAACATGAATTCTTTTTTGAATGTATCCCCTGGGATTTTGAGCTTCTTATACAACAAGTAAAATTGAGTTTATGCCACTGAGGGCGAGACTCTGAAAGAATTGTGGCAAAAAGCACTTTAATTTAATGCTGCTAACTTTGTTCTCTGTCTTTATGTTCATTTGCTGGAGTGCAAGATGTGCTTGACACAATGAGTTTTTTCTCTGATGTATTTAAGGTGATCAATTTGCCTGAATTACTCCTGTATCAGTGCTGATAATATTGGACACTAAAATAAAACCTAGTTGGAAACCCTTTGTGTTTGTGTGTCTCCTCAGCTTATTCTTATGCAAACTCTCTCTGACATGAGAAAGTCTACAGGCTGTATTTTGAAATGACCTTAACTTTACTTAGGGGAAGTTCCCACTGTAACCTGCCTGTGGGTTCCTCCTGACTCTTGGAAGGAATCTGATGCTCTCAGAACAAAAAGCGTAACTGATGTTTAAGAACCAGGAAATCTAGAGTGATTTCTCTACAGATTTCACCATAACTCTAAACCATTCATTTTTCACTTAAAAAGTGATGACTCAGACTGGTCCACCCTAGTTTGCCTTCTGAGAATTTGGTTGTGACCTTTTCTTTCTTTCTTTTCTTTCTCTCTTTTTTTTGGAAGGGCTCTCAGCAGTGGCTTGGGCATGACTAGTCGGTTTTGCTGACCCTGCACACCTGTCCCCTGGGCTCTGTTCCACCCACTGCCTGCGCAGCTCATCCATGTCAGAGGCCTCCACGTGGCAGTGGATGGCATCCTCGTCCTTCCAGATTCCCGGCTCAACAACTTGGGGCATGACCCCAGACTCACTGGTCACACATGCTGCCTCCAACCTGTCAGTTTCTGTCTTGAAAGTAAACCTCACCCCTGACTCTCTGGTCTGCTCCATCATGGCTCTGAGCCACGTTACTGCCTCTCACTCCCCTTGCCTTCTCACACTTGCTTCAAAGCAGCAGGCCGGTTGACCTTGATGGGGGCTGGAAATAGAACTCAGCTCATGTTTCTTCTTTGCTCAAAATACAACCCTGGCTCCCTGTCCCACCTAGAATCGACGCCCAAGTCCTCGCGGTGGCCTTTCAGGACACATGCTCCGACTGCCCCCTCCCTCCTCTGCTCCCTCTGCTTCGGCCACACTGGTTCTCGTTCTTCCTTGAAACTGCCGTGCATGCTCCTCCATAAGGCCTTCACCAGGACTGACCTCCATCCAGACCCCCACCCCCCCAGTTAAGATCCCTGTCCCCCGGGCTCTTCTCTGACACTTCTGAGTACCCCTCCCCCTAGTCGTTATCTGAGTAATACTGTTTGTGTCTGCACCTGCTAGAGCAGAAGTTCTAAAAACATAAGCAAACTATGAGATTTTTATCTGTTGTGTTTATTGATAAGTGCCCAGCATCTAGACCAATACCTGGCACCGAATCGGAACTCAGTAAAGACTTGCTGAATTAGCAAATCCTGTCCTGATGACACAGTGCCACACATATATCAACTCTCAGCACTGGTGGACAGAACTAACATGCTACTGAAAACGTCTATAGGTAGGCACGACCGCTAGGGGCTTTCATGTGTGTTGTGTGTTTAGCCATTAGCATTTTCAACTCCAATGTGGAAACTGAGGCTCAGAGAAGTAGGGACTAGCTCAGGCCTCAGCAGCTGGAGGGTGATAGAGACTGGGTTGGAGCCCAAGTCCTGATTCCTCAAAGCCTAATGGCTTTTGAACATTTTTTTACCCTGACGCATTATTAGAAATTCATTGCAACTGAGTACACACGTGCAAATGAAACCAAAAAACAAGTCAGTCATTAACACCCCCCCTTTTTTTTTTTGCAATACACAGGTATGTTCTCACGGAGAAGTGCTAACCCACTAAATTGCTCACCAGCCACTCTTGGGTCAAGACCAGTAGTTTGAAAAAAAGGTGTTCGCCCACTTCACCTCAGTCAGCACCTCCCAGTTCTTTATTCCCAAAGGCCAGACGCATTCCTGTGGTTTCTCAGACTACCTCATCTGCCCACTGAGAGTTCTGCGGAATCAAAAGCCTGAGATTTTTGGCCCTTCAGTAACAGTGTCCCCATTTAATCACAGTATATGTAGCCAGGAATGTACCTCTCTGTTCCAAGCGCTGAGTCCTGCTCACAGATGTCAGCCAAGTTCACTCTGACCTCCAGGACAGGGTTTCTTGTCTCTGAGTCAGACTCAAGCTTGAGATAAGAACAGCCGACTTTTATGGAGGGCCTGGCATATCAGACATGCTTATGCATAGCATCCAATTCTCTCAAAAACCTAGTGATCGATTTTCCCCTTTGTACAAATGAAGTTTAAAATATTTGAGTGCCTGCTGTGTGCTGAGCGTGGTTCTGAGCACTGGAGATACTGCAGTGAATTTTGTTGTTGTTTAGTAGCTAAATCGGTGCCTGACTCTTTAGCGGCCCCCGAACTGTAGACCACCAGGCTCCTCTGTCCATCGATTTCCCAGGCAAGAATACTGGAGTGGATTGCCATTTCCTTCTCCAAGTGAATAAGGTGGATAAAACAGCCCTGCCTTGGTGGAGTTCATATGCCAGTAGGGGAAGACAGACAGCAGGCAAAACTGTTGTGTAAAAGACATACTGTGTCAGAAGATAAGAGTTACAGGGGAAATGAGGTGGGGAAGGTCAGGAAGGGTGTAACAAGAGTGTGGCTGGGGTAGGCCTCTCTGAGAAGATATTTGAAGAAAGACCTGAATGAATTCAGTGGGGAATGAAGCCCTGGGGATACCTGGGACAGGGCACTCCAGGCAGATGGAGCCACATGTGTAAAGGCCCTGGGGTGCAAGTATGCCCAGTATCTTCAAGGAACAAAAAGAGACTAGTGTGACTAGAGCAGAGTGAGGAAGGTGGAGAGTAGTCGGAGTTAAGATGGGAAAAGGACCCAGGGGAGCTTGGGGTCTCGCTAGCCACTGTAAGGACCTTGGCTTACCTGTCAGCAAGGAAGACACCATGGAGTGTTCTGAGCCAAGGTTCTGGGCAGCTGTGGGGACAGTAGACAGCAGAGAGTGAGGATGGAAGCAGAGGGACCGGTCAGGAGGAAACTGCAGTGTTCCAGGGAAGAGAGGACACTGTCTTGGACCCAACCACTGTGATGGAGGCTGTGAAAAGTGGTCGTTTCTGGAGACCTTTTTAAAAATGTTTTTAAAAATGTTTTTTTCTTGGTCTTTATGTTTGGCTATGCTGGGTCTTTACTGCTGCAAGGGCTTTCTCTCCTTGTGATGAGCAGGAGCTATTCTCCATTGCAGTGCGAGGGTTTCTCATTGCAGTGGCTTCTCTTGCTGCAGAGCACATGCTCTAGGTTCGAGGGCTTCAGTTTCAGCTCCCGGACTCTAGAACACAGGCTCAGTAATCGTGGCACACGGGCTTAGTTGCTCCACTGCATGTGGAATCTTTCCTGACCAGGGATCAGATCTGTGTTCCCTGTGCTGGCAGGCGGATTCTTAACCACGGCAGCCCAAGGGAAGTTCTGGAGACCTTTTGAAGACAGAAATGATGAGATGTGCTGGATGAGTCATGGGGAAGCTTCAGTGGAGCAGATCAGGGGGAGAAGATCAGGAGTTTCATTTTGTTGAATTTTGGGTCCCTCTTCCATAGTGGCATACGTGAACTTAGAGTTCAAGGCAAGTTTGGCCCGGAGATGCACACTGGGGAGTCAGTGTGTGACGGTGCCTTGGCTGGGGTCCCCAGGATGCAGAGCCTAATGCAGAGGACCTGTGTACCCTCATCCTAATGTACAGAATGACCCTAGAGAGATGCGGGTTGGGGGGGGGGTGGAGTTGGAAGGAGGGAGAGCCAGCAGAAGTGTGAGTGGTGGGGTTGTGTGTGTGTGTGTTAAGCACTCAGCTGTGTCCAACTCTTTGCAATCCCATGGACTGTAGCCCACCAGGCTCCTCTGTTCATGGAATTCTTCAGGCAAGAACACTGGAGTGGGTAACCATTCCCTTCTTCAGGATATCTTCCCAGGTATCGAAACCTGGACTCCTGTGCTGCAGGCAGATTCTTTACAATCTGAGCCACCAGGGAAGCCCTTGGCCACCACCAAACGTGACCCTGAAACCATGTAATGAGTCTCAGTACCATTTCTTGGCGGGGAGGAAGGGGCAGAATTTATCTGCCATCTCCCTCTTCTAGTTTGTTGAAGATTTGCCCCATGGGGGACTGACTCTGTGCATTTCTGGGTTACATATGAAATCACCTGGGCACCAAGCTGGGCCCACGGGAGTGGTGAAGGTGAGAGGGGCAGGGCTCAGGCAGGGAGTATGGTCTGGCAAGTTGTGTTTGCTTCAGATCACTCAGCCCAGGCAGAGTAAGAATAAAAGACAAGCAAGGCCAAAGAGGTCTGAATGGGTCACCCCTCCAACCACTCAGATCTGCTCTTGCCATCCTACCCTTCCCTGAGAGGGGTGGGTTAAGTCCCACCAGACAGAGCCGCTTCAAGGTGATACATCCAGTCCCTCATCCGCCCCCATTCCATCATCCTTTACCTTGGCCAAAGCTGCAGCTGGTCTGGTTATTTCCTGGTGGGGTCATCCCCAAGGGGTCTGAACCTTTGACTGTCTTGCCCTGAGAGGGCTGTGAATGCCACAATTGCCACTTACTGTCATCAGTAAGTGTGGAGACACAAAGAGACACCCAAGGAGATTCTGAACAAACCCTCTGCCTCATTTGGTACATGCAGTCCTGACTCCTCATCCCTTGCCATGCTGCGTGGCTTCAGTCATGTCTCTTTGTGACCCCATGGACTGTAGCCCTCCAGGCTCCTCTGTCCATGGGATTCTCCAGGCAAGAATACTGGAGTGGGTTGCCATGCCCTCCTCCAGGGAATCCCAACCCAGGGATCGAACCTGAGTCTTTTATGTCTCCTGCATAGGCAGGCGGGTTCTTTACCACTAGCGCCACCTGGGAAACCCTCTGACTCCTCATGGTGATCAAAATCTATCACCCCTGGTAGTATAGAAACTCTCTTTGCCTGCTGGTCCACCAGCAGGGAGCCCTGAAGACCAGGTGATGGTCATGTCTTCAAGTTCATTGGAACCCCAGGTACTCAACTGTATCCCCTGGTGGAGGTTTCCCAGCCCTGGGCACTGGGACCTTCAACCTGTCAGAGTCAATGTCTGCAGGGATAAGAAACACAAATTTTACCAGGGAGTCACTATGTAGTAGTAAGTTTGCTTTCTGTCCCCATGTGATCTAGCTTCAGGGGACACAGCAGCATATGTCAACTTCCTGGAGAACAGAGTTGCAGGTTATGGTCCTTGAATGATATCTCATGCCACTTGGGTGTAGGGGTCCCTGGTAAGACCAGTGGATACTTTAGTCAGATGCTCATTGTCCCAACTGTTTTGCCAAGAAATGGGTCCCTTGGTGAGACAATGTGGTGTGGCGGACCATGTCACTGTATTAGGCAGCCTGAAGCCCTCAGATGGTGGTGCCAGTGATGGCCCCAAAGGCAGGTCAAGCAAGCCCATATCTGGAATAGCATTGATTTCAGTAAGTACAGATCACTTCCTTCAGAGTCAAAGAGTTCTGATGTACTTGATCTGCCACCAGGTCAGTGGCAGGCTGGTCTCTTGAAGATGTAGTATTGAAGGCTCAGGTTTGGTCCTGCAGACCAGGTGTCCAGCAGCAGCAGGACTCAGCCTTTAGGAAAAGGAGCCCAGGTGACGTCACACATTTACATTGCCTGCTCTGTTCCTGGGCTTTCGCATCCTCACTGCGGAGGCTGAGCAGAGAGGCTGGCTGACATTTACTAGCCACCTAGTCCCTCCAGCTGGTTGTGGACCATTTCGCCAGCAGTGGACATTCTCTGTGGACCTGAAACGTGAGACACAAAGATTTAATCCTTTGTGCCCCCACCTACTGGCCATCATTGACACATCTTCCACTTAAAAAAAATTTTTTTTTTAATTTATTTATTCAGTTGTGCCAGATCTTAGTTGCAGCGTGAGAGATTGTTGATCTTCATTGCAGCATAGCACGTGTACATGCTTAGTTGTGCCTGACTCTTTGCGACCCCACGGATTGTAGCCCGCCAGGCTCCTCTGTCCATGGGATTCTCCAGGCAAGATTACTGGAGTGGGTTGCCATGCCCACCTCCAGGGGATCATTCTGACCCAGGGATTGAATCAGTGTCTCCTGTGTCTCCTGCATTGGCAGGTGGGTTCTTTACCGCTGAGCCACTGGAGAAGCACTTTCATTGTACGGATACCACATTTAGTTTGTCCATTTATGAGCTGATGGACATTTGGATTATTTCCCCTTTTTTTGTGACTATGATGAATAATGCTGCCAGGAACATTTTTGCACAAGGCTTTGCATGGACATATGTTTTCTTTTCTCTTGGATAGATACTTAGCACTGGAATTGCTGGATCTTATGGTCAATTTATATTTAATTTTTAAAGATACTGCCAAACTGTATTCTAAAGTGGTTGTACCATTTTACATTCCCACTAGCAGAGCCTGTAGGGTCTATTCCCCATCTTTGCCAACACTGGCATAATGAGTCTTTGATTTCACATGCCATCATTTTAGACACAGAGAGAGTTATGCAGTGGTGTCTCATTGTGGTTTATTTTATTGGGTTGGTCAAAAAGTTTGTTTGAGTTTTTCCATAAGATATAACAGAAAAACTTGAATGAACTTTTGGGCCAACCCAATATATTTGTCTGGTGAATGGAGCCTAGAATGATAGAAGACTCTAGAAAGCCAGACTGGGATGAAAGCTGGTGCTACAGGTATTCATGGTAGGTAAGGATGCTGTGTGGAGTCTCTGACTAGCCTCAATAGCAGAGTTATGTGATGTGGAGCATATTTTATGGGCTTAGTTACCATCTGTATGCATTTCTTCTTTGGTGAAATGTCTATTCAGTTCTTTTACTCCTTTTAAAAATTGGGTTGTTTTTTGGCCCTGAAATGGAAGCAAACTAAGACTCCATCAACAGATGGATGGACAAAGAAGTCCACTTTATATATATATATGAAAAAGTGAGTCACTCACTTGTGTCTGACTCTTTGCAACCCCATGGACTGTAGTCCACCAGGCTCCTATATATATAGCAATACTACTCAGCCATAAAATGAATGAGATATTGCCATTTTCAGCAATATGGATGGACCTAAAGAATATCATACTAAGTGAAGTGATATCATTTATATGTGCAATCTAAAAGACAATACAAATGGACTTCCCTGGTGGTCCAGTGGCTAAGACTCCATGCTACCAATGCAGGGGGCCTGGGTTTGATCCCTAGTTAGGGAACTAGATCCCACATGCCACACTAAAACCCAGTGCAGCCAAATAAATAAATAAGTTAATAAATATTTTAAAATGAAAAATAATACAAATGAATTTATATATAAGACAGAAACAGACTCACAGACAGAAGACAAACTTATGGTTACCAAAGGGAAATGTTGGGGTGGGGGAGGGATAAGTTATGAGTATGGGATTAATAGATACACATGACTATATATAAAGTAGATAAACAACAAGTATTTACTGTATAGCACAGGGAACCGTATTCAATATCTTATATTAATATACAATGGAAAAGAATCTGAAAAAAATATATACATATATAACTGAATCACTGTACAAAAGTAACACAGTATGGTAAATAAAATATACTTCAAATTATTGGGTTGTTTTCTTATGAGTTGTAAGAGTTTTAAAAAATATTTATTTATCTATTTGGCTATATCAGGTCTTAGTTGCAACATACTGGATCTTTTGTGGTGGCACACAGACACTCTTGTTGTGATGTACAGGTTCAGCAATTGTGTTGTGCGGGCTTAATTGCCCCATGGCATGTGGGATCTTATTTGCCAGGAATCTAACTCTCCTCCCCAGCAACTCCCCTGCATTACAAGGTGGATTCTTTTTTTTTTTTTTTTACAAGGTGGATTCTTAACCACTGGACCACCAGGGAAATCCTGAGAATTCTTTATATAATCTGGATACAAATCTTTATTAGACATGTTATCTGCAAATATTTTCTCCAGTCTTATGGCTTGCATTTCCATCTTCTTAACAATGTCTTTCAAAGTACAGAAGTTATTAATTTTGACAAAGTTCGATTTATCCATTCTTTCTTTTAGGGGTTATACGTTTTGGTGTCATATCTAAGAAATTTCTCCCTAATCCAGTATCACAAAGATTTTCTTTGAGGGTTTCTTCTAGAAGTTTTACAGGCTTTACAAATAGATCTATGATTCATTTGAGTTGTTAATTTTACATATGGTACAAACGTGGTACAAAGAGAGGGTTTTCAGAAATGTGTTTTGTTTTGTGGTGTGTGTGTCTTTGGCGTCTAAGTATCCAGTTGTTCTTGTACCATGCGCTGTAACGACTGTCATTTCTCCACTGAACTGGCTTTGCATTATTATCAAAAATTAATTCATCATGTATGTGTGGGACAATTTGTTGACTTTCTATTCTGTTCCATTGACCTATTTGTCTACTTTGACGGCCAGTCCTGCTCTTTCTCGTTTTCCGTACTTTTATGATAAGTCGAAGCAGGTGGTGTAAGCGTCAGATGGTGCAAGTCTTTCTTCTCTGGATATGTTGGTCCTTCGCATTTCTGCACGAACTTTAGAAATTATCAATTTCAACAAAGAAATTTATTGGGATTTTGATTGGGATTGCCTGAATCTTTCAAGCCATGAACACAGTTTCTCTAATTGTTTAGTCTTTAGTTTTTCTCAACACTGTTTTATAATTTTTAAAGTATATGTGTACTTTTTGGGTCATGTTTATCCTTAAATATTTTATTTTTATAGATGCTATTTTAAATGATATTTTAAAATTTTTATTCTGATTTTTTTATAGAAATAGAACTGATTTGTGTATATTCATCTTGTATCTTGACACTTTGCAAAACTAAGGATTCTAGTAGGCTTTTTTGTAGACACCATGAGATTTTCTATTATCATGCTGTCTGCAAATAAAGACAGTTTTTCTTCTTCCTTCCCATTCTAGATGTCTTTTATTTTTCTTATTGGACTGGCTAGAATTCTAGTGTAATACTGAACTGAAGTGGTGATAACTCTAAACTCCAATGTTTTGGTAATGTTTGGCCTGACTATATGTCAGGCACATGATTTGCATTTAGTAACATATATAACACACTTTCTGTATCCATTCACCCACTACTGGACACTTAGATTGTTTCCATATCCTGGCTACTGTAAAGAATGCTTCAGTGAATATGGAGGTGCATAAATCTGTGTTCTTGTTTTCCTCAGATGAATACCCAGAAGTGGAATTGCTGAAAAGTTGGTAATTTTATTTTTTTTAATTAAAAAAAAATTTTTTTGGCCACATGCCATGCAACCAGTGGGATCCTAGTTCCCTGACCAGGGATCAAACCTGTGGCCCCTTCATTTGAAGGGTGGAGTTCTAACTACTGGAATGCCAGGGAATTTCCTATTTTTAATTTTTTGAGGAACCTCCATACTATTTGCCACAGTGGCTGCATCGATTTTCCACCAACAGTGCATTAGGGTTCCCTTTTCTCCACATCCTTGCAAACACTTAGTATTTCTTGTCTTGTTGATAATAGCCATTCTAACACATGTGAGGCAATAACTCACTGTGCTTTTGATTTGCATTTTCCTGATGATTATTGATATTGATGATCCTCCCATGTACCTGTTGGCCATCTGTATGTCTTTGGAAAAATGTCTATTCAGATCCTCTGCCCATTTTTAAATTGGATTATTTGGAAGATTTTTTTTAAAAAAATCAGACATGAATGTTAGATTTTGTCAAATGCTGGAACACTGCTTTAAGTTAAAATATTGTGGCACTCCACTTCCAGCTACGAAGAAAAGGGGACAACACTTGGTGGATTTTTCTGAATCTAATGAGATGGCTGTTCTTTCTTTCCTTTCCTTTCCTCTGTTAATTGGGGAATTACACTGATTGCTTTTTTTTAAAACTTTTTATTTTGTATTAGGATATAGCTGATTAACAATGTTTTGATAGTTTTAAGTGAACAGCAAAGGGACTCAGCCATACATATACATGTATCCATTCTCCCCCAAACTCTCCTCTCATCCAGGCTGCCACATAACATTAAGCAAACTTCCCGTGCTACATGAAGTGAGGTGAAAGTGGTAGTCGGCTCAGTTGTGTCTGACTCTTTGCGATCCCATGGACCATAGCCTGCCAGGGTCCTCTGCTATATAGTAGGTCCTTATTGGTTATCCATTTCGAATATAGTACACTGATTGCTTTTAAAAGTTCTGGGCAAGTCACTTCATCTCTCATGGCCTCATTTTTTTTTTTCTTTTTGTCTGTAAAATGGGACAATAATACTCATCTTAAAGCACATTTATGAGGTTGGCACGCATTGGTATATGGAAAATACCTGTCATAAGGTAGGCACGTCATATAAACTTGCCCATATTTTACAGACTGGATCATAGCTATCTATGTTCATATCTTACCCATGGGCTATCTCCCCGTCCTCCAGGCAGAGACTTCTCATAATTCTTTTCTGCTTCCAGATGAGCTATTTCAAATCCTAAAAGATGATGCTGTGAAAGTGCTGCACTCAATATGCCAGCAAATGTGGATAACTCAGCAGTGACCACAGGACTGGAGAAGGTCAGTTTTCATTCCAATCCCAAAGAAAGGCAATGCCAAAGAATGTTCAAACTACTGCACAATTGCACTTATCTCACATGCTAGCAAAGTAATGCTCAAAATTCTCCAAGCGCGGTTTCAACAGTATGTAACCAGAGAACTTCCAGATGTCCAAGCTGGATTTAGAAAAGGCAGAGGAACCAGAGATCAAATTGCCAACATTCGTTGTATCATAGAAAAAGCAAAAGAATTCCAGATGAACATCTACTTCTGCTTCATTGACGACTCTAACACCACCTGCATGGATCACACACAAACTGTGGAAAATTCTTCAAGAGATGGGAATACCAGACCACATTACCTGCCTCCTGAGAAATCTGTATGCAGGTCAAGAAGCAACAGTTAGAACTGGACATGGAACTACAGACTGGTTCCAAATTGGGAAAGGAGTACATAAAGGGTGTATATTGTCACCCTGCTTATTTAAATTACATGCAGAGTACATCATGCAAAATGCTGAACTGAATGAAACACAAGCTGGAATCAAGATTGCAGGGAGAAATATCAATAACCTCAGATATGCAGATGATACCACCCTTATGGCAGAAAGTGAAGAAGAACTAAAGAGCCTCTTGATGAAAGTGAAAGAGGAGAGTGAAAAAGCTGGCTTAAAACTCAACATTCAGAAAGCTAAGATCATGGCGTCCAGTCCCATCACTTCTGGCACATAGATGGGGAAACAATGGAAACAGTGAGAGACTTTTATTTTCTTGGGCTCCAAAATCACTTCAGATGGTGACTGCAGCCATGAAATTAAAAGATGCTTGCTCTTTGGAAGAAAAGCTATGACCAACCTAGACAGCATATTAAAAAGTAGAGACATTACTATGCCAAGAAAAGTCCATCTAGTCAAAGCTATGGTTTTCCCAATAGTCATGTATGGATGTGAGAGTTGGACCATAAAGAAGGCTGAACACTGAAGAACTAATGCTTTTGAACTGTAGTGTTGGAGAAGACTCTCGAGAATCCCTTGACTGCAAGGAGGTCAAACCAGTCAATCCTAAAGGAAAGCAACTCTGAAATTCATTGGAAGGACTGATGCTGAAGCTGAAACTCCAATACTTTGGCCAACTGATGAGAAGAACTGACTCACTGGAAAGACCCCGATGCTGAGAAAGATTGAAGGCAGGAGGAGAAGGGGACGACAGAGGATGAGTTGGTTGGATGGCATCATCGACTCGAAGGACACGAGTTTGAGCAAGTTCCGGGAGTTGGTGATGGACAGGGAGGCCTGGCGTGCTGCAGTCCACGGGGTCGCAAAGAGTCGGACACGACTGAGCGGCTGAACTGAAGTGCTTATTAGTATAGTGCCTACTGGCACAAAACAGGCAAGATAAGTACATGAAAGAAAGTATGAAAGCATGAGTCGCTGGCCGCCGCTTACCCTCCCGGGTCGAGAAGCTAAAACTGCCGCAGCTAAACGAGAAAGAGACCAAGGCCTTGTTCGGACCAATCGGAGCCCGTCTTCTGGGGGCTCGCCCCATTCCGACGATTTACCCCCGTCTCGGAGTTGACCAATCAGCTTTGAGTCCCGCCCCAATGTTGAAACTGCCGCTTCTGATGCGAAGTAACACTCCCAAGAGCGTTCCGGCTCCGCCCCACGTCTGGCCAATCAGGGCGCCCGGATCAGGCTCCGCCCCCAGTTGGTGACGCGGAGGGTAGCCCTGGCGGAACTCTCGGCTTCGCTGGCTGGTGCAGGCAGCTTGATTCCCCGACTTCCCAGCGGTGAGTGTGGAAGTGGCGGGCCCCTGGGTTGGAGAGGAGTGGTTCGACGGATTGCTCCACGTGCACTTCCACGGAGCGTCCGGGTCCCGCGATGGGAAAGAAGAGGGAGGCCGAGTCTCCCATTCCCTGGTGTGTGGGGGGGCGTCCCGCCCCTGCGTTCCGCTGCACTGCCGCTGCCCCGGTGTGTGTCTCTTGAACGTTGCCTTCCCGTCGCCTTGGCGCAGCTTTAGCTTTCCAGAGCGCCGCCAGAGCCAGAGGTTTTCTCTCTTTAACGGCATGTGAAAACGGAGGCCCAAAGTCGTTCAGTCAGATGAGGGCGGGAACCGGGGTCAGGCTGTCTTCCCCACTTGTCTGCACCTCCCACCACTGTACTCGCATCTCTACTGTCCTCCCTTCCCTGTGTGGGTGTATGTGGGGGCTAGGTCTCTCTGCTTTAGCCCTTGCAGCTGGGCCTTGAGGAGGGGGCCCGGATATGGGTGGTCCACAGGTGAGGAGTGTGGATGAAAGGGCTGGCGTCAGGGCAGGGTTTCTGAGAGCAGGGTGTCTGACTGGACCCAGTGTTAGAAAGGGATTGTGTGTACTGGGGGAGACTGAATTTCTAGTTGGAGGAATCTGGGCTTGGAGCTCAAGAGAGAAGATGAAGCCTCTTCCCCTAATCGGCAGAAATCTCTTCCAGAGGCATCAATGTGTCCTTGAGCCCAGATTCCTGGGAGGCCAAAGGCTGAAGAATGAGGAGGTGGCTTCCTAGGCCCCCCTCCAACTGTTTGGGGAAAGGTTGTCATAACCATGGACCCTGGAGCCAGATTTGGGTTCAAATCCTGGCTGTGCCCCTACAAGCAGTGTGACCTGACGCTAGTATTTTAATTTCTCTGAATGTCTTCATTTGTTAAAAAAAAAAAAAAAGAAAGAGAGAAGAAGAAGGGAGGGCAGGAGAGAGGGATCAGTCCCTTCAGAAATCTGATTTGTGTTGAATTTGAAAGTTATAATGTTTTACATTTGTAGACTTGCCTTAATTGTCCACTACAAATTAAGGTGTTGTTCAGTCGCCCAGTCGTGTCCGACTCTTTGTGACCCCGTGGACTGCAGCAGGCCAGGTTTTCCCCGTCCTTCACATCTCCCAGAGTTTGCTCAAACTCATGTCCATTGAGTCGGTAATGCCATCCAACCATCTCATCCTTCTCCTGCCTTCAGTCTTTCCCAGCATCAGTGAGTCAGCTCTTCGCATCAGGTGGCCAAAGTATTGGAGCTTCAGCATCAGTCCTTTCAATGAATATTCAGGGTTGATTTCTACAAATTAAACTAAGCATAATTTCATAGTTAAGGTTGTTAAAGGGGAGGGATTGAGCTCTTTTGACATGTCAGGAAACATGCTCTGGCCAATTTAACAATAATAGGCATTTATTGAACGCTCATTGGAGAAGGCAATGGCACCCCACTCCAGTACTCTTGCCTGGAAAATCCCATGGACAGAGGAGCCTGGTAGGCTGTAGTCCATGGGGGCTCGAAGAGTCGGACACGACTGAGCAACTTCACTTTCACTTTTCACTTTCATGCATTGGAGAAGGAAATGGCAACCCACTCCAGTATTCTTGCCTGGAGAATCCCAGGGACGGGGGAGCCTGGTGCGCTGCCGTCTGTGGGGTCGCACAGAGTTGGACACGACTGAAGCGACTTAGCAGCAGCAGTAGCAGCAGCATTGAGCGCTCATTGTGTGTGCCAGGCATTGTACTAAGATTTTTTTTAATTAAAAAATATTTTGGCGGCTCTGAGCGTGGCATCTTAGTTCTCTGACCAGGGATCGAACCCGTCCGTGCCCCTTGCATTGGAAGTGTGAAGTCTTAACCACTGGGCCACTAGATATAATATGCATTACCTCCTTCAGTCCTTACAACAGTTTTACGAGGTTGAGGCCATTATCATCTGTTTGGCAGATGAGGAAACTGAGGCACAGAGAAGTTAATTAACTTGTCCGAGGTTTCACAGTCAGGGAATATCAGAGTGGGGATTGGAATCTCTGGCTCTGCAGGACAGCCTCCTCAGTGCTGTCATGCTCTCTGTCTTGGCTTCAGGTAGGACAACCCAGCCCCGAGGGCAGTCTGTGGCCCGGGAGTTGGTGACGTCTGTTGTGGAAAGCCCAGGATGGTGGAGACCAGGGACCTAGTACAGCTGCGGCAGCTCAACCAGGAGCTCCTGAGGCAACTGTGGGTCGGGCAGGATGCCGTGCGGCGGTCTGTGGCCAAGGCAGCCTCAGAGGTAAGCGCCTTGGCCAAGTCCCAGGGGTGAGAGAGGGGCTGCCTAACCCTCAGGCCAGAATCCAGGCCTTCCAGGTCCTCTTATGCAGTACGCCCATTTTACTGATGATGAGAAAACTGAGTGAGGCCCAGCATGGGAAGGTATGGTCTGGGACACTGCAGAGGCTGAGCAAGGATGAGGAGCTGGCCTTCATGCCTAATGCAGGCCAGCTGGGTGGATGGCTGGTGACCCAGCCTCTCTGTTCCAGTCAAGCCTGGACTCGAGCAGCAGCTATGACTCAGAGATGCCATCGTCCCAAGAGATGTCCTCAGTTGCCTCGAGAGCCTCCTGCCCACAAGATGCCCACCCTGGTGACCCCTGTGATAGGTCCTGGCCTGGCGAGGCCAGCTCTGGAATGAACTCTCTCCCACCTGCCAAATGCTTGTACCAGGAGTCCCAGGGCCCACCGAGGCCCTGCTCAGCTCCCTTACTGGCCATCTCAGACTCAAGTGACCCAGAGCTTTCAGCAGAGCTGGACAGTCCAGGAACCCAGGAGGCCCAGGCCCTGAGGTCCATCTTGGCTCAACAGGGCAAGTTGTCCAAGGTAATGTGGGAGAGTGGGGCAGCCATTGATGGGGCTTCCTTGAACCTCAATTTCCCCTCTGACAGATGCACTCACGGGCAGCCTCCCTTCCAGGGTGAGAGGCTTCTGGGAGGTACTGTGAGTCGTGTCCTGCTCAGCCTGAGTGCTTGATAAGTTGTGGCCATTAATTTTTCAGAGAGCACTTTGGGAAGAAGGTGACTAGCCCCATTGTGCAGATGGGAAGACCGAGGTTCAGAGGACAGACTTGTTTACAGTCACACATGGTGGGGGGAGTGGGGGGGTCAAACTCTTGTCCTCCAGCCCCCAAGCCCTCAGCTGAGCCCTGGGGCCTACGTCAGGGTGTAAGTTAAGACATAGCCCCTTTCCTCCCCTCAAGGTGGGGCCTCCTTTGGGCTGGGCCTGCTGACACAACCTTTCCCCTCTTTGCCTCCTTCCTCAGCCAAGAATGACCAACAAGGAGTCTCCAGTGCCTGAGAAGAGCTGGCGCCTCAGACCCTACCTGGGCTATGACTGGATTGCAGGTGTGGCCCTCCCCAGGGCCTGGAGATTGGGAGTGGGGGCCCTAGCTTGCTTATGCATCTACTTGAGCCCCCACCAGGTGGGAGCATCTTCAGTATCATGTCTCCTGCCTCTGCCCTTGGCGCAGTGAAAAAAGCAAGAGATGGTGTTTGCCGAGTGTTTGTTGAATGAATGAGAGCCACCGTATTTTTTTGGCATTTATTATGTGCCAGGCCCTGGGAAACTCTATGTGTATCATCTCTTTACGTTTCCCCCCACTCCCCCAGCACCTCAGTGGCCTCCTGGCTGAACGCCCTCTGGCCTCTTTCCAACCCAATTATCCTCCATTTTTGACTCAACAGCCAGAATGAATTTTGAAACCTGGGAATCAGATCACGTCATTCAGAATACTTAGCACTTAGTGCTTACGCTAAGTCACTTCAGTTGTGTCTCACTCTTTGCAACCCCGTGTAGCCCGCCAGGCTCCTCTGTCCATGGGATCGCCAGGTAAGAAACTAGAATGGGTTGCCGTGCCCTCCTCCAGGGGATCTTCCCAACCCAGCGATCAAATCCAGGTCTCTTATGTCTCCTGCATTGGGCAAGAGGATTCTTTACCACTAGCGCCACCTAGGAAGCTAGCACTTAGAGTAAAATCCAAAAATCCTTATCTAGACTTCTGAGGTATGATCTGGCCTCTGCTGGCCCAGTGACATGACCTCTAACCATCTATCTTCTGACTCTTCACTCCAGCCTCGTTGGCCTCCTTGCTGGTCCTTGAACCTGCTGTGTGCTCATGGCCACCTGCCTTTGCACTTGTTTTCTTTGCTTTGGCAGTGTTGCACAGCACGTGGGATATTAGTTCCCTGACCAGGGATTGAACCCATACCCCCTGCACTGGAAGCACGGAGTCTTAACCACTGGACTGCTATGGAAGTCCCTCTTCCCTTTGCTTTGAATGGACTTCCCCAGATTCACACATTCTGGTTCCTTTTCATCACTGAGCACTCAGCTCAAATGGTAGGTGCCTTGCACAAGCACAGGGTCGTAGGACCACCGCCCCTGCATCCTTGCCTGTCGCATCAGCTACTTTTGTGTTCTTCATTCATTCATTCTCAGGAATCATCTTGTTTGCTTGTTTCTTGTCTAACTCATGAGCTCCGTTGGAGCAGGGGCCTGGCTGTCTTTTTTTTGCTGTGTTCTTTGAGCCTAGAATAGGGCCCGGCACACCATAGGTCCTCAGCCAACACTGGTTGAAAGAGTGAGTGGACAGCCTTCAGAGCTTGGGCTGTTGGAGCCTCACTTTCATGAAGGAGGAAACTGATACACAGAGAGGTTTAGTTCCCGCCACGCTCCGTGGGGCTGCTGGGCCCCTGCAGAGGGGACATAGTCCCTGTCTGCCAGCTCACCACCTTGCTTCCTGTCTCTGGGAAAGCGGAGGCGCCTGCCCCGTTCCTGCCCTGTGTCCGTGTGCACCTCTCTCCTTTCTGAGCTCCTGTCTCCGGCCTGTCTGTGCATTTGTGCGCTTGGCCCCATTCCTTCTTGATTCCCAAAGCTCTTGCTTCCTGTAATTCTCTCCTGTCCTCCCTCCACCATCATTCTGCTCCGTCAGCATATGAACACCGAGGAGTATTAATAAGAACTGATTTCATGGAACGCTTGTCCTGTGCTGGGCCCTGTCCCAAGAGCTTTCCTCCCATTAATTTCTTGACGCTTCACAATCATCTGATCAGGTGGATACTGTTACTGTCCCCATTGATAGATGAGAAGGCTGAGGGCCAAGAGACTGAAAAGCTTAGCAAAGTCTCACATCTGGGGTAAAGCTGGGAGTATTAATGAGAACTGATTAAGTCTGTGACTTCCCCTCCTGCTTCTAGTTATCACCCATGTTCTCTGCTTTTCTTTATCATGAAACTCCTCTAAAGGCCATCTTGACTTGCCATCTCTAGTTTATCTCCCTGACTTTTTCTTAAAATCATGCTTTAGTCCCTGACACCACCCCGAGTTAGCTGTGACCACTGCATTACCAGCTCCCAGCTGAGTTCTCAGTCCACACATTTTTTGGCCCCTGAGTAGCATGGACACAGCCATGCTGTGGCCACTCCCTCTTCCCTCCCCGAAGCTCTTTCTTCCCTTGGCTTCCAAACCTGGGCACCCCCCTGGCTCTTCCCCACTTCCCTGGCAGCTTCGTCCAGTTTCCTCTGCCGGATCTGCTTCCTTGTTCCCACCTCCAAATTCCCTAGGCCCCTCAGTGTTAAGAGTCTCCTCACCCTCTTCTCACCCACTTAACCCATGCTGCTCCTCTGAATTCCAGACTTGTGTATCTGACTTTCTTCTCTGTCTGCCTCACTAGGTGTCCTAGACTAATCTCAGGTCCAAAATCAAGGTCCTGGTTTCCACGACTCTTGGTCCACCCTCCTGCAGTCTTTCTTATCTCCATTGGCAACAGCTCTGTTCATGGTGCTAATGGCCATAATCTGGAGATCAGCCTTGATTTTTCCTCTCCTTTTCATGCACTGTAATCCTGGTAGCCCTGCCTTCAACATATTTCTAGAATTCACCCTCTTGTCTCCACCAGGATGCCTGCTGTAGTCTCCTCACTGGTATGCCTTCTTCCTTTCTCCTTGCTGCAGCCAGAAGAGTACTCTAAAAGCACATGGCTGATCTGATCGTGTCACTCCTTGTTCCCAGACCCATCAGTGGTTTCCCAGTCACATCTCCTCCACTCTCACTGCTCTGCCCATTTCACCTCCTGGGTGTAACTCCAGTGTACCAGCACACACCTCCCCCAGGGCCTTTGCACTTGCTCTTCTGTCTGCCTGGGATGTCCCCGTGGCTCCCTCCCTCCCTCATCAGGTCTCTGCTCAGGTGTCACATCCTCAGGAAAGCTCCCTCTGGCCCCTCTGCCCTCCAAGCTCAGTTTCCTGACTCTCTTTCTCTCTTACTTCCTGATAGGTGTCACCTTTCCACATTGTATCTCAGGTTTCTTTAGCGACTGGTTTGTGGCCATATTAGAATGTAAGCCTCAAAGGAGCGGGGGCTTTGTCTAGGTTGCTGCTCTTTCCCCAGCACGTGAAACAGTGTCTGTCTTGTAGCAGGCGCTCTATAAATACTTTTTGCACGGATGATTGGGTATGCGTGTGTCACGTGAGTTGAGGGACCCCTCCAGGTATGTACGTGACTCAGTGGCCTAGGGTGCCAGTGCCGAGCACCCCCTGAGTCTTGGCCACACAGCAGCTCCTTCATACGTTGTCCCCCCAGGGTCCCTGGACAACACCTCTCCTGTCACCAGCAAGCCTGAGGCCTTCTTCTCGAAGCTGCAGAAGTTCCGGGAAGCCAACAAGGAGGAGTGTATTTGCAGTAACCCTGAGTGAGCAGGGCAGGCACACGGTGGGCAGGGAGGCTCAGGCCTGCTTGCGCTCTTGCCCTGTCCTGCTCACCCTCTCGCCCTCACAGACCCCAGTTCCTAGGCCTGCAGGAGAGAGATGCTGTGGAGGGGGACCACGAATGTGAGTGTAAACACTTGGTTACTCCAGAGCCCAGCCAAGGCCTGGGGGCCTGGGAGGCAGCTGAGTGTTGAGGACTCGGGGAGGGAACCTGGTTTCCCGACAGAGGGTGGTGAGCCCTGGGTAGGGGGTGGGAATGGGCTGAGGCCTGGCCTCATGGGGAGTAGGGCCAGCCCTCTGCACTCACTGCCCGCCTCCCCAGCTGCCTTGTTTCCCACATGCCCCCCTACTCTCTTCCTCTCCTCTCTGCATGTGGGTCATCTGAGATAGAGGGGTTCCGGCTCAGTCACGTGAGCATCTGAGTCTATGTTGTGGGTTTGTACGTGCAGCGTACAGTGTATGTATCCATGTGTGTACATGTGTGTGTGAGGCGTGTTCATGTGGACATATATGTGTGTGCATTGTGTGTGTGATTACAAGTATAAACACAGTGTATATGGACACAAATGTGACTATATGAAGCAGTGCTCTGTGTTTGCACAGATGACATTTGAATGTATGAAGATGCCAGCACGTGTGCATGTGTGTGTCATGCTTGAGTAGAAAGTGGTGCTCAGTGTGGTTGTGTGTGAGCACGTGTATGTGTGCACGCTCTGTGTACACGTGGGTGGGCCTGTGAATGTGGCCACTGGGGCTGTGCAGGGGTTGGTGGGCCTGTATGGTTGAGGTCCAGGGGGTCTAGGTTCCCCGGCTGAGGAGGGACTTCTCCTCTCTGGTCTCACAGGCGTGTACTGTTACCGTGTCAACCGGCGCCTGTTTCTGGTGCCTGCGGATCCTGGCACCCCCTGCCGCCTGTGTAAGAAGCCACGGGACCAGCGGGGTGCGGGGACCGTGGCGGAGCCAGCGCAGGTCAGGTGAGTGGCCCGAGTGGGCAGGACACCCAGGGGAGTCACAGGGGCAGCGGCAGGGGGGAGCAGAGCCTGGGGCCTGCGGTCTTGAGGGGGGTACAGGTCGGCCCATCGCAGCCTGGAGAGACCTGCAGGAGTGCCCCCACTGTCACCAACCCCTAGGGTGAGCATTCCACTGTCCGTCCTGGATCCCCCGCACCGGCACCGCATCCACCGGCGGAAGAGCTTCGACGCCTCCGACACGCTGGCGCTGCCCCGGGTGAGGATGGGGGTAGGGCTGCCCCCTGTCTGGCCCAGGTTCTTGGATGTATCCTGAGGCCCAGAGAGGGCCAGGGACTGTCCCAGAGCCACACAGCGAGGCTGGGCTCAAGGACCCCAGTCTCTGGAGTTCAGACTGGGCCAGTCACGTCACCTGTGCTGTACCTGTTCCCTGAGGGAGTCCAGGCTCCCGACCTACCCCAGCTCACTGCCCATGAGCTGGCATAATGCAGAAGGATCTGATTTCTCATGCTTTTGTGTGCTGTGTGCACAGTCCTCGGGGGATTTATCTTGTGGGATCAAGCGACAGAGTGCAGTGGTGGTGGTTTAGTCGCTAAGTCGTGTCTGACACTTGCGACCCCGTGGACTGTAGCCTGCCAGGCTCCTCTGTCCATGGGCTTCTCCAGGCAAGAATACTGGAGTGGGTTGCCATTTCTTTCTCCAGAGAGTGCAGGTCGTGCTGTTATTCCAATTTACAGATGAGGAGACTGAGGCAGAGGGGAGGTACCTTGTCCATGGTCAGCCAGGTGGAACTTGGGGTCTTATACTTCCATGATGCCTTCCCCATAGAGCCACCCTTTGTGCCTCCTGGGTAGGACAGGGGTCAGTGGGGACCCCACTCATTCCCAGTTGAGACCGGGGATGCTGGGGTGGAAGCGAGGAGAAGGAGTACTGAGGAAAGTCAGTTTGCTTGTCTGTAAAATGGATTCAATATACTGTCCTCAGGCTTATGGGGCTGGTGGGGGCCAGGTCAGTGAGTCAGTACTTGTTAGGGGCCTGGAGCAGAGCCTGGCACACAGGATGTGCTCCATCAGCATC
The DNA here is from genome assembly GCF_054371585.1 of Giraffa tippelskirchi. Classification (NCBI taxonomy): domain Eukaryota; kingdom Metazoa; phylum Chordata; class Mammalia; order Artiodactyla; family Giraffidae; genus Giraffa; species Giraffa tippelskirchi. The sequence continues at coordinate 37,712,762 of NC_137279.1, forward strand.
CACGGCCTTCCCTCTGCCCATCTGTGGTCTGGGTCTGCAGGATTAGGAAAAGGAGGCCTGGGGGAACAGTGGTGGACACAGACCTCTGCCCTGGGGGAGCCTCAGTCGTGGGGGACACTATGATTGTTTAGGAGGGGGTCCCTCCACCCTCATGGGGGACACAGCTTTGTCCTAGAGGAGGCTGCCAGTCCTGGAGGAGAGGTGCAGCCCCTCCCTGGGTTTGCCTGGTCAGTGGGGAGCCCCACCCCCAGCCAGGTACCTTAACCCTTTGCTCTCCACAGCACTGCCTGCTGGGCTGGGACATTATCCCTCCAAAGTCTGAGGGAAGCTCAGCCCCCAAGAGCCTGGACCTCTGGTCTAGTGTCTCCTCTGAGGCCCATCATCAGAAGCTATCAGCCACCGGCTCTCCTCACCTGGTATGTCCAGGGTGCCCTGGGAGGGGCAGATGCCTTGGAACAGCCTGGGGACTGCAGAGTCTCTGGAGGAGGGGTTGGGTGGGTGGGGGAGCAGAGCCTGGAAACCTCTCTCTGTGGGCTCCCATCTCCCTGGCCCTGATGCCTGGCACCTCTCCAGTCTCCACTGTTCCCCGCTGGCTACCCTGCTGTGCCCTGGAAGCTGACCCCAAGTCTGAGATCCAGAAGGGGATGAGGCTGGATGTGGGGGGGACCCATCCCAAAGAGACCCCCTCTGACACCTTTCTGTTCATTCCCTAGGCTGTGCCAATGCGGGTCCCACCCCCCACCCCAATCTGGTCAGAATCCTCCTCCATGCCCCGGCCCCACTCCCCCCGGCCGAAGCCCTGAGGACTGGCCACTTGGAGGTGAACGGTGCTCCTGCCGTCATTTCAGCTTCTCCCCTCTGGCAGGGGTGCCCATGAGAGGGGAGCCTTGCCAAGCCTTGGCTGGAGGTGGACTCAGGCCCCACCTTCCTTCCTAGGCTGGGCCAGTCTGTGGGCCCCGGTCTGTCTCCTTCCTGGGGACAGAGAAGGGGACCCTGGTGTTGGGGTGAGGGGATTCTGTGACATGTTTGTAAATAAAACTCAGCGCTCCCTGCAGCCCCAGATTCCCACATGTGCCGCGTCTGTCCTGCCGATGCCCTCAGAGCCTCGGAGGTACCCTGGCCTCAGCCTGGCCCTCCTCATCTGGGGAGGGACACCTGTGACAGCCTGTGCTGGATGGAGTGGATCCAGCACTGAGTGTGGCTCTTTTCGGGGTGAGGGTCCCCAGAGCAGGCTGGGGTCAAGGTCAGCATTTAAAGGCCCCCTCAGCAAGGGGCTTGGGGTCTCAGGCCGGCCCGTGTAGATGAGGCTGAAGCTGTGACAGTGGGGAGTGAATGAGCCCTTCCCCTCTTGGCCCCTGACACCAGGGTCCAGTGATAAAGGAATGCTCTTAAAGTTCCTGGGTCCAATGTCTCCTTTATTTCCATCTCAAGCCCAACCCTAGAAACCATGGATGATTCAGAGCCCCAGCAGGGACACCTGGGGAAACAAAAGGCCAGGAGGGTTCAGAGGCAAGCGCTCACCTCTGCCCTCCTGAATTAGTAAGCAGCACCTGTCTTTCTCCCTATATGTTGAATAATATGAACTTTCTAATTTGTAGGATAAAAATGGAGTAGCTGGGGAACCTAAGCCCGGGGAAGGCATGTGCTTTCTCTGAGGTTTCTAGCTTAGAGGGGTGGAACTAGGGCTGTGGTCTGTGGCTCCCACCTGGAGCTTGTGAAGCTGAGAAAACCTTTCCCCGTCAGCCACAGCACATATATTAGGATGAGTGAGGTTACGCCACAGCAACAAATTAACTCCCAGATTACAGTGGTCTGACACAAAGACTTATTTCTTGCTGACTTGCTCACACTATCTGTTTGTCCTGGGTCACACTGGGGCCTCTGTTTTGACATCGTCTTTCGGGGACCCAGACCAATGGAGGCTCCACCAGTGGCTTCAGCCCAGAAATGACACAGGTCACTTCTGCTTGTGGTTCATTGGACAGAACTAGTCACGTGGAGTCGGGACATGTAGGGGCGCATGGTATACTGCGTGAGTGTTACTGTCCTCCATGTCATGACTTCACCAGCTCTGTCCCTGCAAGACGGGCACACAGACCTCCCAGGCCATTGGCAACAATAACTGGCGATACAAACTCTCTCCTGAGTCTTCCCTCACTCCGTCTGGAGTTCCAACATCCAATGCTTCCATAGACAGGCAGGTAAGGTGACTGGGAGTGGTGGGCATAGGGCTACCTGGCCAGCACATATCCCTTCCAGAGACTTTCAAGTCCAAATGCCTCTGTGACCATGCATACATATCTGTGGGCACTTTCAGCAGCAGGTCATGGTTTGCCACTTGATTCCAGTACTTGAAGAAATGAAGCCTCTTCCACACGTAATTTTTTTTAATTGATTTTTAAAAAATTTATTTTCAGTTGTATAAAACGTAACATAACAGCAACTTCCCTGGTGGTCCGTGTGTGTGCTAAGTTGCTTCAGTTGTGTCTGACTTTGCGACCCCACGGACTGTAGCTCGCCAGGCTCCTCTGTGCATGGGATTCTCCAGGCAAGAATACTGGAGTGGGTTGCCATGCTTTCCTCCAGGGGATCGTCCCGACCTGGGGGTCAAACCCGCATCTCTTACGTCTCTTGTGTTGGCAGAACAGGTCCTTTACCACTTGCACCACATGGGAAGCCCCTCTGGTGGTCTAGTGGATAAGAATCTGCCTGCCAATACAGGGATCATTGTTCGATCCCTGCTCCTGGAAGATTCCACATGCCTTGGAACAACTAAATCCATGCACCACAACTACTGAGCCTATTCTCTAGAGCCCAGGAGATGTAACTACTGAAGCTGGCGTGCTGTAGAGCCCATGCCCTGCAACAAGAGAAGCCACTGCAAGGAGGAGCCCGAGCACCGCAACAAAGAGTAGCCCCCACTTGCCACAACTAGGGAAAGCCTGCGTGCAGCAACAAAAATCTACTGCAGCCAAAAAAACCAAAAACACAAAGTTTACCGCTTTTATATGCAATTCAGTGGCCCTAAAGTGCATTTACACTTTTTGCAACTTTCACCACCAACCATCCCCAGAATTTTTTTCTTCTTGCAAAACCAGAAAGGAAAATTAAAAGTGTTAGTCGCTCAGGTGTGTCTGACTCTTTGCGACCCCATGGACTGTAGCCCACCAGGCTCCTCTGTACATGGAATTCTTCAGGGAAGAATACTGGAGTGGGGTGCCATTCCCTTCTCCAGGGGATTTTCCCGACCCAGGGATCAAACCCAGGTCTCCTGCACTGCAGGCAGATTCTCTACCATCTGAGTAGAGCTCCAATTAAACACTCATTCTCCATCCCCGCCTCCCAGCTTCTGGCAGCCATTACTCTTTTTTGTATCTCTATGACTTTGACTAGGTTACGTCATCCAAGTGGAATCGTGCAGTATTTTGTCTCTTTGTTCCTTTTTTGGCTTTTTTCAGCATAATGCCCTCGAGGTTTATGTTGTAAAGTGTCACAATTTCCTGCCTTTTTTAAGACTGCGAAGTATTTTGTTGTATGGATGGAAGATCCATAAACATCTTGTTTATCCATCCATTTGCTGATGTACCTTTGAGTCACTTCCACTTTTTGTTATTGTATATAATGCTGCTGTGAACATGAGTGTACAAATGTCTCTTTGAACCCCTGCTTTCAATTCTTTAGGGTATAAATCTAGAAGAGGAATTGCTGGATCATAGGGTCATTCTGTGTTTAATGTTTTGAGGACCTGCGATACTGTTTTCAGAGGAGCCGCTACACCATTTTCCATTTCCACCGGCGGTGCATAAAGGTTCCAATTTCTCCACATCCTCACTAACAGTTATTTTCTGCCTTTTTTTTTTTTTTATAATAGCCATCCCAATGGGTGTGACATATCTTGTTTATTGTAGTTTTGATTGCATGTCCCTGATGATGGTTAGTGATGGTGGGCTTAGAGGCCATTTGTATATCTTATTTGGAGAAATGTCAATTCAAGTCCTTTGCCCAGTTTTGAGTTGGATTGGGTTTTTTTGTTGTTGTTCTTGTTTTCCCACATGTGATTTTAATTCAAGAAAGCCTGTGAGACTTCCGTGGTGGTCCAGTGTTCACGATTCCGCTTTGGTCGGAGAACTAAGATTCTGCGTGCCGGGGGCTAACCAAGCCCAACAGCCGCAACTACTGAGTCCAAAGGGTGCAATGAAAAGATTCTGCATGATGCAGTAAAGATCCTGTGTGCCACAACTAAGACCCAATGCAGCCAAATAAATAAGCAAATCGTAATTTAAAAAAAAATTAAACACGAGCTTGGACATTATGCCACCTGGTGAAACCCAGAGTTAGACATTAGAGTGACGCAAGTAAGGTACTCATCTGGTGCAAAAGTTAAGGAAGGGCCAGAAAATTCAGTAATCAAAACAAATAATATTTAAAAAGAATAGAGAACCTGTGGGAGTCAGTGGTTTTGTTAGAAATTCTTTGGCCGGAGGGAGAAGAGAATCTGGAAACCTTCTGTCAAACAAAACGACAACACAGATAGCTGAGATCACCTTCTAATTTTAGCCAACCCAGAAGAGCAACAGCTTGAATGAGATAGAAATATTTCTCTCCCATAAAAGTCCACACTGCAGTGCCAGGCTGTTAAGTCATCAGGGCCAGTGGTTTCTCTGGAAGGACTGTTCCTTTGAACGTTTAGAAGGTTTCTGGCTTCTGTCTTGCCCACGCAGCCGCTCCAGAGTGGTCTGAATGAGCAGGCTGGGGAACAGGCTTTTTCAAATCTGAGGGACCCCAAGGGTGAAGATCACAGGGAGAGAGGCCCTGCACAGAGCATCACGTCTCCAGCTCTGCCTCACTCACCTGCACCCCACCACGATCACTTCCGCCCTCCCAGGAACAGGCAAGCCATTCCTGATTCTCCCAGGCTGTCCCTCCCTCCCGAGAGGATGTCCAGATCTCTTCTTGTCCCCCAACCTCCACCCCTTCCAGGTGTGCATCTCAGCTGGAGAGTCTTTTCTTTCACAAGGGCCTTCCCTGAACCCCTGGACCCCCCAGATGCATCCACCCCATCACACACTGCACTTCCCTGTACTCCTCCATCTCAGCCCTTGTGTGTTTCCCTTTAAAAATTTTTTTTTGGCCATGCCGTGCTGTACAGCATGCAGGATTTTAGTTCCCCGACTAGGGATCGAACTCATGCCCCCTGCCATGGAAGCGTGGAGTCCTAACCCCTGGACTGCCAAGGAAGTCCCCTCTATATGTTATTAAATTACTACCCATGAGGTTCATTGCTTTAGTGTCTTCCTCTCCACTGCTAGAATTTAAGCAGAGGTGGTATTTTTCTCTTAGTTGGAACTTTTTTTTTCCCCTCCTATTTTCTCAAAAATAGTAACTAAACTATATTTCAAGATTTGGCTTTTCCCTCTAGCCTGATCTCCCACTTGCATCATGAAGGTGATGGGAGAGGAGAGGAGTGTGCTCAGTTGTGTCTGACTCTTTGTGACTCCATGAACTGTAGCCCACCAGGATCCTCTGTCCATGGGATTTCCCAGGCAAGAGTACTGGAGTGGGTTGCTATTTCCTTGTCCAGGGGATCTTCCCTAACCAGGAATCAAACCCAAGTCTCCTGGATTGGCAGGCGGATTCTTTACCACTGAGCCACATGGAAAGTCCCTAAAGGTGGTGGGAAGGATGCTTTCATTTCTCCAAACCAAAGGACTCTTGTGGTTGGACACCTTACATGCTTAATAATAGTGTAATTGTTTGTTGGCATAAATCCCAAAGGAAAAAAGCAAGATCATCTTTTTTGTTGTTTAGTTGCTCAGTCGTGTCCAACTCTTTGCGACCCCATGGACTGCAGCACGCCAGGCTTCCCTGTCCTTCACTGTCTCTTGGAGTTTGCTCAGACTAACGTCCACTGAGTCGATGATGCTGTTGTGAAGGTTCTAAGCCCCACATCGGACTTCAAAGTCACATTTTCTGGGGAGTCCCAGTCTCTTCACTGGATTCCCAGGTTGGAACGTCTGAAGATCACTTGCATCTTCCAAAATTGATGTCAATCATTTAGAAATAGGAACAGGGGGGTCTGGCTGTGTCACAGCAGAGACAGACTCTCACTGGCCATTGGTTCATTTGTTCTCTCATTAATTCATTCACCACACATACATCGAGCTCCTGTGCTAGGCGCTATGCCAGACTCTAAGGACACAGTGGTAAACCAGACAACAGGGTCACTTCCCATGGAGCCCCCCTCCCTGTGCTGGGACTGCAGTGAGCCCACACATGGAAGAAGTGCCAGGAAGAATGCTGAAGCAAGGCCTGACCTCTGCTTCCCTGTTCTCTGGCTCACATCCCTCCCAGGTGAGGCTCCAGCCCTGCTGAAGCTTTTTTTCTAGCTCTTAAACCTGTTGGCTTCTCCTGGGCCTTCATCCACCCTGTTCTGTTCCCTCTCCTCAAAGCTCTATCCCCCACACTCCTACTCAGGCCTCAACTTCCACGTCTGCTCCTCAGATCCCTTCCCTGAGCCCACGGGATTGGCCGAGGCACCCAAGTCAGGTCCCACCTCTGCATCCCCATCCTATCCCATTACACTCAACTGTAAAGTTCCTCGAGGGCAGGAACAGGGCCTGCCTTATTTTCAGCTCTGTCCTAGCTTGGTATGTAGCATATGATGGGCATGCAGTAAATAGGTATTTGATGAATGAGTGAATGAGTCCCCAGGTCTTAGGAAGATGGAGGCCATGCAGCACAGGGATGTGGAGAGTGTCCCAGGAATGTGGCACCAGAGGTGCTCAGTAGCTTCTGTAACTGCTGCTGGTTTTCTGCACACCATGTTGTCCTATATCTCAGGAAGACTGTCTTGCTTAGCACCACCAGCCCGCCGCCCTCGTAGGATATCTGGCCTCCTGGATGGGAGGTAGGGAGTGACTGGGGACAGCTGTGACATATTCCTCAACCGCCAGCAGCCATGGGTCCCAGGCCCTTGGTGAGAAGATTAGGGAGCATGTGGATACAAATGAGCCCCAGCTGTCTCCCCAAGGGACCCTTCCAACTTCCCAAAGAACAGAAACATCTCCTGGTTGCCTTGTAGGAGGTGGTTCTCCTTGATGGAGTGAGACACTACTTTTGCTTCTCCAGCCTCATGGAGGTGGACCATTCATGGCCCAAGAAACACAAAGCACAGGATTTTCCAGGTTCATTTTTCCAGGTGCCTTTTGAGCATAGCATCCTGATGTTCTGAGGATGTACATTTTATTGCAAAGTTCCTACTTCACTTGCCCCGGTTTTGTGGGTCAGACCTGGTCCAACCGGGGAGCTGCATTGAAAGACTGACCTGGGGAGGGGCACAGAGCATGGCTTCAAAGAGACTGGGGTTCAGACAGCCCCTCCAACTCCCATTTGGGGCATCTGAGTTGGAAAGGAAAAAGTAAAATCGTCTCTATTTGCAGATTTATAGAATATATATAGAAAACCCTTAAGCTTCCACAAAAAGGCTGTTTGAACTATGAACAAACTCAGTAAAGCTGCAGGATAGAAAATCCTACTTCCCAACTGTGTGAAAAACCTAGACAGCATCTTACAAAGCAGAGACATCACTTTGCCAACAAAGGTCCATCTAATCAATGCTGTGGTTTTTCTAGTAGTCATGTATGGATGTGAGAGTTGGACCATAAAGAAAGCTGAGTGCCAAAGAATTGATGCTTTTGAACTGTGGTGATGGACAGGGAAGCCTGGCGTGCTGCAGTTCATGCGGTCGCCAGGAGTCAGACATGACTGAGTAGCTGAACAACAAGTGTGTGACTTTGGGCACTTCACCTCACCTCTGGCTCATTTCAGCATGTGTACAGGGTGCCAGTCCCAGGGAGAGAGAGAGACAGATTAGACAGGCGGAGGGCTGCCCATGGGCTGGCCTGAGAAGAGGGTGATAAGACTCATGATTGTCATCAGCTCTTCCTGTCCCCCACCCAACCCTGTCATAAGACCAACGTTGTTCTAACGGGCATAGGGGCCTGCCTTCTCTGAATTCACTCTGTTGGGCTCACCCCTTCCCCTGGGAGGTTAGAAGGAACCAGGAATAAAGTATCAAGTTGGTTGATTGCAAGACTGCCTCTTCCCTCTGCTTCTTCCTTCTGGGCTCAGAGCACGTGCAGCGAATGTGCCAGTGGTCAGCTCTCCAGGTTGAGGGTTTTGCCCACAGGGAGGCAGAGGGCTTAAGTCAGCCTCGGGGCTGTGGTAACCAGCGCCCAGACCGTGGCTGACGCCCCAGGGTGTGACGGTGGTGGGCTGTGACTGTGCAGGAAGTCGGGAGGGGAACCCCGAGCCCCGAGGGACTATGTTGTGGCTGGTGGGGATGGCATGAGGTTGGTCCCAGTGATGAATATAAGTGCCTGCCAGTGGCTTAGGTGGTCTTTGGGGACATCCCCCTGTCGTGGCACCAGGCTGAGCCCTTACCACAAAGTGTTCTCCCTCAGGTCCTCATTGTCTGTGGCCGGAGGCCACGAGGCTTCTCCCTCCCTCCCCAGAAGCGCCCCCTCACACAGCCCCTGAAACTCAAGAGATCCCCAGGTCCCACTGTGTGGCAGGACGCTGGAAGGACCCAGCTCTGAAATGACAAGACTGTTCTAGGAGCCGTAACATCTCAGCGGGAGGGAAGGGGAAGCAGGGAGCTTTGAGAATTTTCCAGGTCCCAGATCTGGTGCAGAGTGGGGGGGATCCTTCCTGCACCAGAAGGATCAGAAGACCCCAGCCCAGAGGGAAACCCAGCTGTCCATCCTTCCCACTGCCAACGAACTCGGATAAACTTCCTGGCTCCTCTCGCCAAAGTCTACCTGCAGCGCGGAGGAGCACCCTCCTGGGTCTGTGTGGGGTCAGTGCCGGCTGCATGGACAGAGCACTGGACCTGGAGCTGAGGCCTGGAGTTCAGGGCAAGCCAGTGAGCCTCTCTGAACCTCATCTGTAAAATGGAAGTTGTAGGGTTTCCCTGGTGGCTCAGTGGTAAAGAATCTGCCGGCTGATGCAGGAGACACAGATTCGATTCCTGGTCCAGGAAAATCCCACATACCTCGGAGCAACTAAGCCCGTGTGCTGCAACCACTGAACCTGTGCCCTAGAGCCCATGTTCTGCAACAAGAGATGCCACCACGATGGGAAGCCCATGCACCACAGCAAAGAGCAGACCCTACTTGCTACAACTGGAGAGATGCCCTCGCACCAACGAAGACCCAGCACAGCCAAAAATAAATAAATAAAATTTTAAAAAAACATGGTTGTTATGCTACCTACATTACAGGAGTGTGTAGAGGAGTAAATGAGACAATGAGGTAATGAAATGCTCAGCACCGTAACTGGCACTTAGTAAGTGCTTAATAAATATGAGATAGTATTATTTGAAATCAAGGGCTCATTGTATATTGCAAAAATAGGAGTCCTGTTTTGGGGGCAGTCTGCTTCACCTGGCCTGAAACACAGAATTGAGAGAGGGTGAGAAGGGAAATTCTAGGGACTTCCTCCAGTGAATGACTGATGAAGATCTCTGCCCGAGTGTCCCTGCTGGTGTGGGCTCCCATAGGCCTGCAGGTCTGGGAGAGTTGGGTGGGTGGTGGGTGAGAATCCTTCTGCGGAAGACTCGGAGGCCTAGAAACCATTAAGGCTTCCAGGAATCCTTGGGTTCAAAGTCTGGGGGTGTGGGATGGTATGGGACACAGTCTGGAAGATAGTGGCTGTGGGCGTGGGGTTTACACAAGCCTCCATTTGCCTCCTTCTTCAGGGATTATTGCCCAAACTTGACTTGTCCTTGGCCTCCCTGCCTGGCCATGGACTGTCCCTGACCCTCATCACCCCTGGAAACCAGCTTTCAGGGAGCCAGCTTGTCTGCCTGCACCTTCCTGTGCCTCTCAATAAGGCCCTGCTGGGCTCATTGGATCTTCTCACCTTGCTGGGCTGAGGGCCTGATGAAGGGCAGGGGTCTTCCATCTGCAAGCCCAGGAGAAAGGCCTGATAAGGACCTAACCTAGGTGACACATCTCAGACTTCCAGCCCCCTGGACTGTGAGACAATATGTTTCTGCTGTTTAGGCTGCTCAGTTTGTAAGCCTTTGTCATGACGGTCCAAGGAGACCAAGACACCCTTTGTGCCAGGAAACTCCTTGTCGGGCTTGGGGAGGTGGAAAGGAGCTGGGGGAATCTGTCTAGCCTCCACCTGTGAGCACTGCATCCCAGAGCTGTTCTGGCTTGGGCTTCATTTTTTAAAAATAAATTTTATTTATTTATTTTTGGCTATGCTGGGTCTTCGTGGCTGCATGGGTTTTCTCTAGTTGCAAAAGTGGAGGCTACTCTTCATTGCAGTGTGCTGGCTTATTGCGGTGGCTTCTCTTGTTGCTAAGCACGGGCTCTAGGGCAAGAGGGCTTCAGTAGTTGTGGCTCTTGGGCTCTAGAGCACGGGCTTAGTAGTTGTGGCACACAGGCTGTTGGCCCGAGGCATATGGAATCTTCTCGAACCAGGGATCAAACCTGTGTCCTCTACATTGGCAGGTGGATTCTTATCCACTGTACCACCAGGGAAGTCTGTTGTTATTCAGTCGCTCAGTCGTGTCCCACTCTTTGCAACCCTGACCTCATTTTTTCTGCCTGGAAATTTGGATCACCTTCCCAGACAAAAGAGCCTCTCTTGGGCGATATGTGGAGGAGAGGAGGAAAGATGGGGACTTGGGGAGTGAGTAAGCAGAGAGCCCTGGAGACAAGGCTCCCCACCTACCTCTGCCTCTGTCACCACCACACTGAGACCCAGCCTGGCCCACTCTTAGTTTCCAGTCATTCCAGCCCCTGATACATCTGTGGATTTTATAATCCTGAGAGTCACCTGTCTGCAGAGCTTATTAAATGCAGGAGCTCATTGCTATGATACAAGCTGGAATCAAGATTGTCGGGAGAAATATCAGTAACCTCAGATATGCAGATGACACCACCCTTATGGCAGAAAGTAAAGAGCCTCTTGATGAAAGTGAAAGAGGAGAGTGAAAAAGTTGGCTTAAAACTCAACATTCAAGAAATGAAGATCATGGCATCCGGTCCCATCACTTCATGGCAAATAGATGGGGAAACAATGGAAACAGTGGCAGACTTTATTTTCTTCAGCTCCAAAATCACTGTAGATGGTGACTGCAGCCGTGAAATTAAAAGTTGCTTGCTCCTTGAAAGAAAAGCTATGACCAACAATATTAAACCATATAAACCATATTAAAAAGCAGGGACATTACTTTGCCAACAAAGGTCTGTCTGGTCAAAGCTGTGGTTTTTCCAGTAGTCATGTATGGATGTGAGAGTTGGACCATAAAGAAAGCTGAGCACCGAATAATCGATGCTTTTGAACTGTGGTGTTGGAGAAGACTCTTGAGAGTCCCTTGGACTGCAAGGAGATCAAACCAGTCAATCTTAAAGGAAATCAGTCCTGAATAATCATTGGAAGGACTGATGCTGAAGCTGAAGCTCCAATACTTTGGCCACCTGATGCGAAGAACTGACTCATTGGAAAAGACCCTGATGCCGGGAAAGATCCAGGGCAGAAGGAGAAGAGGGAGACAGAGGATGAGATAGTTGGATGGCATCATTGACTTGATGGACATGAGTTTGAGTAAGCTTTGGGAGTTGGTGATGGACAAGGAGGCCTGGCGTGCTGCAGTCCATGGGGTCGCAAAAAGTCGAACATGACTGAGCAACTGAACTGAATTGATTGCTATAATATTAAAAGGAAGATTTCTGTAGCATTTGTTATGTGCCAGGTGCTATTCGAAGAGCTCTGTATCTCTTAACCCTTTGAGTTTTTACCACCTTATGAGGTAAGGTTATTGTTCCCATTTATGTGTGGAGACGTTGAGGTACAGAGAGGATAAGTGACATTCTTAAGGCCACACAGCTAGCACATGACCGAGTCGAGATTTGAACTCAGACCATCATGAACTCCAGAGTCCATGCATCTAACCTGTACCACTCCTCCCACAGGGACAAACCTCCTGTGTGTCTTGCCTCCGGGGGGCTGGCTTTGAGATACACTCTAGTTTTCCTTGAGGGGCAGCTCAGTAGGGAGTGATATCTAAGCTTGGGTTCTGAGTGTGGTCCCCAGGTCGGGGAACATGGGCAAGTGACCTCCTTTCCCTGAGCTTCACTTTCCTCCCTGGGTGATGGGGGCACCTCTGCTGGGGCTGCTGTGCAGCTGGAGAGGGTCCTTAATGCTCTGCTGACTGCAGGCCCCTCACATGCCTTTACTCACCCAGCCTTGAGCACACACTTTCATGTCCCCCACCATGTCCTGTGTCCACACACCTCACACATCCATGTACATACATATAATCTTTTTTTTGATTGTATGGTATTCCTATTTTAAATATTTTGAGGAGACTTCGTACTGGTTTCTGTAGTGGCTGCACCAATTCACCTCCCACCAACAATCCACACGGGTTTCCTTTACTCCACTCCACATCCTCCCCACACTTGTTACCTCTTGTCTTTTTTTTTAATTAAAATTTTTCATTCTTATACAATTTTACTTTCCATTTGTAGTTACTTTGCACTATTGGCTGTGTTCCTTGTGCTGTACAATAACATATCCCTGTGATGCTGAGCTGAAGCTCTGATAGTCTGGCCACCTGATGGGAAAAGCCGACTCATTGAAAAAGACCCTCATGCTGGGAAAGATTGAAGGCAGGAGGAGAAGAGAGAGACAAAGGATGAGACGGTTGGATGGCATCAGCGACTCAGTGGACATGAGTTTGAGCAATTTCCGGGAGTTGGTGATGGACAGGGAAGCCTGGCATGCTGCAGTCCATGGGATCACAAAGAGTCAGATATGACTGAGCGACTGAACAACAAAAGCCTATCTTAAACTCCCCCATATAGCATCCGCATCCCTCCCCCCACTGGTAATCACTAATTTGTTCTCTGTGCCTGTGCACACACATAATCTTGTGGGCGCACAGCCTCACGCACACACACACACACACACACACACACACACACACACACACACGTGCTGGAGGAGGCCAGTCCATGTCACTGTGGCCCCATCACTTAGTCATTTAACAACCCACTGCGCCGAGTCCCTTTCATGGAAGCCGATGTTTGGCTTTTCATTTGCAGAAATCTTCTCACTCAGTTTCTCTCAGTCTCACTTTTCACTCTGACTGGGAAGGAGTTTTTTTTCAATCTCTCTTGTGGTTTTGATAGCCCAGTGCCTATGGTTCACGCCCCATAACTCCTCAGAGGCATTGGGCCTCTCCAACATGTCCACTCTGGGGTCAGGCCCTGGACTACCCTGTCACTACCCCACCACTGCCCAGCCATTGGGGGAGTGGTGGGTGGTAGTGGTGGGGCCAGCTGGGGAAGAGAGAGGTGATGTCATGGGATTCCTAAGGTGCAGATGGACCCCAAGAGCTCAGGCCCATCACCCCACCTCCTCAGCTGTGAGTTTCTGTGAGAAGTTCTCGAGGAAAGAGAGTTCCGAGGTTGTCGCTGATGTGGCTAGGGTCACCAGCTGATCGTAGAGCTCTCCTGGGGGTGCTGACACCTGCCTGCCACAGGTATGCTGCCCGTCTCCCAGCCATGGCGCTTGGGGGTGCCTGAGCTGGCCTCCCACACTTCCTGCATTCCAGTCTCCTTTGCCAATGCTGGCAGAGGAACTCTGGGCCAGGTACTCATGCCCTCACTGCCTCGGACCTGGCAAGTACAGGGAGTCTAGAACAGTCCCTGGGAGAAATCAGCCTCTTCCTGCTTTGAGATTTTCAGACCCCAAATTCCCTGACTCTTTCTGGGGGGAGGGAGGGGCATGGAGAAGTGTTATTCACTCCACCAACAGGAAGTTGTGCTTTTATCTTTTTTCCTGATATGTTGTTGGACACTCACTTCTCAACTCAATTTCTTTCTTTTTTTAAAAATAAATTTCTGTTCTATTTTTTTTAATTATTTATTTTTGGTCATGATGGGTCTTCACTGCTGTGCTTGGGTTTTCTCTAGTTGTGGTGAGCGGGGCTATTCTTTATTGTGATGTGTGCACTTCTCATTGTGGTGGCTTCTTTTGTTGCAGAGCACAGACTCTAGGCATGTGGGCTTCAGTAGTCATGACGCACGGGTTACAGTTGCTCTGCGGCATCCATATGGCATCCATTCCTAGTCCAGGAATCTTCTTGGACTAGGGCTCGAACCTGTGTCCCCTGCATTGGCAGGTAGAATTCCTATCCACTGTACCATGAGTGTAAGTCCTCAACTCAATTTCCTATCTATAAATTTGCTATTATAATGCCTATCTTGTGGATACAAGAGAGAATAAATGAGCTCATGCAGGTAAACATGACTGAGTTGTGTTCCCCTCAAATCCATATATTGAAGTCCTAACCCCCAGTGTTACTCTATTTGGAGACAAGCCTTTTAAAGAGGTAAATTAAGGTTAAATGAGGTCATAGAGTGGGGCCCATAGTCGGTAGGACTGGTGTCCTGAAAAGAAGAGGAAACGGGCAGTTCCCTGGTGGCCTACTGGTTAGGATTCAGGCTTTTACTGCCAAGACTCAGGTTCAGTCCCTGGTCAGGGAACTAAGATCCTGCAAGCCTTTGTTGTTGTTCAGTTGCTCAGTTGTGTCCGACTCTTTGTGACACCATGAACTGCAGCATGCCAGGTTTCCCTGTCCTTCACCATCTCCCAGAGTTCGCTCAAACTCATGTCCATTGAGTCAGTGATGCCATTCAGCCTCATAGCATGGCAAAAAAAAGAGGAATGGACTCCAGGGATGTGCATATACAGAAAAGGTCATATGAGGACATAGTGAGAAGGTGGCCAACTGCAAGCCAAGGAGAGAGGTCTCAGGAGCAGCCAAAGTTGCCGACACTTTGATCTGGGTCTTCCAGAACTGTGAGGAATAAATTCCTGTTGTTTAAGTCACCCAGTCTGTGCTATTTTGTTGCAGCAACAATAGGGAGTGAATCCAAGGGCCAGTCTGGTGAGCTCTGGCATGCACGTAGTGATTGCTCCGTAGATGGTAGTCAGTATTATTGTTGGGAGATATTTATAGTTCTCCCTGGCGTTTCTGTACGTTTCATGTCAGCTTCTGACCTGGACAATCTTCTTGAGGACATTTGCACAGAGATGGTGTCTTCCAGCTGAGGTCCTGAGATGCCAGGGCCAGTGCTCCAGTGTTGAGGCCTAGGGGACTAGGGGGCCTTTGGAGAGAACAATGGCCCCATCAGTTCATGTGGTTGGGGCCTGACTAGGTGGCCACATATTTAGAAGAGATTCCTGTCTTTGTAGTAGTTGGATGATGAATATTCAAGAGCTTCCTGTGTGCCCAGCTCTGTGCTAAGATTTATCATCTCCTTTAATCTTTGCACAACTCTATGAAGTGGGTGAAACAGAGGCCTCAGGAGGTTAACCAACTTGTTCTAGGCCGCTCAGCTGTGGCTGTGACAGAGGTGGGATGGGAACTCGGCCTTGTCCGACTTTTCCAAATACTTAAAAACAAAACAAAACAAACAAACATCTGAGTACTTCCAATTGCATTTTATTTGTACAAGGATTTTCTTTCTATCCTTTTTTTTTTTTAACATGAAGCACTGGTGGTCTGAGAAGGGTTTTCTGTGTGCTCTCCATTTTGATCTGTGTCCCAAGGATGGTGATGGGGACCCAGTTCTTGCAAGAAGAGCTGCCTCACCACCTGGGGTTTTGCAGGGGTGAGCTCCCGGCAAAAGGGGCCCTAGGGGCTCAGCTCTGCCTGACCTGGTCATTCTGAAATCAGGGGCCCCTCCTGGGAAGGATGCAGGCTGGGGAGAGCTGCAAAGTGGGTTCAGAATTGGGGCTTGAAATGACTCATCTGTGGCTATTTATTACCCATTTCCATTTCTCGGTCTGATTGGGCTGCTCGAAGGCCAAGCCTCCTTTCTTCTGGGTGCTGAGTAAGCAGCCTGGCCAGTCCTGCCCACTTCTGGCCTCGTCTGGAGCTTGCTCTCCTCACCCTTGGCAACACTCGGGCCCCTTGGGGCTGCTGAAAGTTCCCCCTAACTGCCCTCATCGAGGCCTTCCCAGCAGCCCCACTCTCTGCCAGTCCACCCCAGCCTATTCGCTCTTCCTTCAGGTCATAGCTTAAATGTCACTTCCCCCGGGAAGCCCTCTCTGACCACCATGCCCACCACGTCACAGTCTGGTTACGTGGCCCTTGCCATGCACTCCTGCAGCACTCGCCTTCCCTCCTAAGAGTCACTGGTGGGTGACTAATTAATTTTCCCATTCTCCCATCTCAGCGAAAGGCGATTCCATCCTTCCGGTTTCCCAGGTTCCCTTGCATCATCTTCAGTACCTCTGTCAGCAAATCCTGTCCATTCTCCCTTGCGAGACTGGCCCCCTTTCAGCTCCCCCACTGCTCCTTCCTGGTCTAAGCCTCCACCACCTCTCCCCTGAAGGCTGTGGTTGGCCTCTTCCCTGGTCTGCCTGCTTCCGTTCCTCCACCCACCCCCGACCCTATTTCCAACAATGGCAGCCAGAGAGAGACCCCAGAAGAACCCAAGTCAAAGTCATACTTCTCTGCTCAAGGCTCCTGAGTAGCCCCCATCTGAGTAAGGGTACAAACCAAAGTCCTGACAGTGACCACAGGCCCTGAAAACCCTGTCTCGCGCCTCTGACCACACCCCCACTAGCCACTGGAGCTGTCTCACCTTTATGTCAGGGCCTTTGCACTGGCTGCTCTGTGCCAACCACCCCCTACCCCCATCCCATCTGCCCGGCTCCCTCCCTCTCAATCTTTCTTCATGCCTTTGCTCAAAAGTCAATTTCTCCGTGAGGCCTTTCTTGATCACTTGATTTAAATGTGTACTTCTCCACCCCAGCATACCCGCTTTTCGTTCTTTCCCCTTACTTTTCTCTATAGCACATCTCCCCTTCAAAAATCCCATGCGCTTTACTCATTTATTTTATGTGTTGTCTGTCTTCCCCTCACTAGAATGGAAACTCTTCAAAGGCAGGACGTTTTGACTGTGTTCGCTGCTGTATCCCCAGCACCTAGCCTAGAGGCATGCTACCCACACACCTGTAGCGTTTGTTGAATGAATGAATGACAGTTCCCATCATTCACCCCCTCAAACAAGCAGAAATGTGTTGCTTTCATCCAAACATTCCTGTTCCCGCAGGCGTGTTAGGTCCGCAGCACTGGTCAGTCCCATGGGAGGTTGGCCTGGGGCAGTTCCAGGTCTTGGTGGGCACCCAGCTCTCCTTGACATGCCCCACAGGCCTGGATGGCCAAGCTCTGGCCCCTAGAGCACAGCAGGGAAGGGGCCTCAGGGGACTGGGAACACAGTGATGGCCACTGGTACCCGTAGGTGCTGACAGTTTCTTCACATGGCTCAGTTCAGTGGCTCCTACAGAGCTGGAAGGCCGTGGCTCAGGAAAGCCCTCAGTCCATCGAGCAGGGTTCCTCCCAGCAAGGACAGTAGATGCTCTCACTGCTCCCAGTCACGAGGGTGGGTTCTGGCAAGTGGCTGGACTTTAGGCGTCAAGGAACACAGGACAGGCTGCCTTCTTTGGGCTACTGCAGCCAAGCAGTGGGCATTTGAAATGTAGTGTCAGTTCACCAACACACAGACCCCCGGGCGGTGGGCATGGAGCAGGTGACATTCCCCCTTCTTATCCTCGGCACGGGGCTTATTTCCCCAGCACCTCTTTGGACAGACACCAGGACCACTTCTGGACTGCAGATGGCTCAGCCTCCTGGGTATCTGGGATGGTGGGTGTGTCAGCATGGGTATATCGGGTGTGCATGTGTGGCTGCAGCGTTCCAACTGGCTGACAGTTCCCCAACCCCTAACGCTCCAGCAGTTTCTGCCGGCATCAGACTCCCTGCCTGCCTCCTTTGCCGGGGGCTGAAACTCTGGGGTCAAGACATTGCTCCCAGATGGCAGGCATGGAGAAGGCAGATGACGCAAAGCAGCAAAAAAACATGACAAAGCAGGTGATGGTAAAGGTGGGAGATTAGAAGGCTGGGTCTAGGGGCTGTCCCTGCACTGACTTGCTGCATGATTTTGGCCTCAAGGTCAGTGTAAATCGGTTAGGGGAGGGCCTCTTACTCTCCAGTTCTCCTGTTTCTTACGCGTTGGACCACCTTCTTATGCAAACTAGAAACTAGTTAATGATGAGTAACTGGGGGCTGTGGATGACAACTGTTGGTTTTCAGTAACACAGACCACGTCCCAGTCTCCAGCAGGAACCCCATAAGTTCCAGACCTAACTGAGGCCTGAGTCAGGGCCAGGCATTAGTTTCCCCAGATCTCTGGGATTTTGTAGCTGGTGAGCCCCAGGCCTCACCAGGCCTTAAGGCCTCATGGCTCCTATTTGGAGAGAGAGAAGGGCCTTGCGGGGGGCGGGGGGGGGGCAACCCTCGCCCAGTGGCATGGAGGGACTGATGAGGAAAACCCCAGAGGGGTTTCTGAATGAACCCTGCATACCCATGGGCCGCTCCTGCTGGGAACAGGGTCCCTCCTCTCAGGGAGTGTGGCCCACTGCCCGCCTGTAGTGACCGCATGGATGATGGTGCGGACTCAAGGGCAGAGGCTCTGTTCCGGGTTTCACTTTCAGAGCAGAGCCTGTGCTTCTCAGCCTCCATGCTGCAGGAGCCTGGGGAGGCAGAGCGGATGTCCACCATCTTCCCAGGGCCCCTGGCCTTGGCCATTGAGTTCTCCAGAAAATATGCGTTAAACCAAGTCCTTCTTTCACATCAGATAGTCTCTGAGCCTATGAGCATTCATCCTAGGCAGAAAGTCAGGCCACTGGCAAATACGCCGTTTCAGATGGTGGTGTGATCCGTCCCTGGAAGGCAATAAACAGAGTGAGGAGACACACAGTGGCAGTATCAGCTTGTGTGGTCAGGGAAGTCTTCTTTGTAGAGTCTTTGTCTAACCCAACACCTGAAGGGTGATACGGGGCAGCATAAAAAAACTATTTTTTGACAGCTTTATTAAAGTGTAACTGACACATGATAAACTTTATCTGTTTAAGGTGGTGGTGGTGTTTAGTCGCCCAGTACCGTCCAGTGCTTTGTGACCCCATGAACTTAGTCCTGCCAGGTTCCTCTGTCTATGGGATTTCCCAGGCCAGAATACTGGAGTGGATTCCCATTTCCTTCTCCAGAGGATCTTCCTGATCCAAGGACAGAACCCGCGTCTCCTGAATTGCAGGTGGATTCTTTACCACTGAGCCACTGGGGAAGCCTTGATAAATTTTGGCATCTGTATTCCTCCATCACCACAACCAAGATATGAACATATCCATCACCCTGAAAGTTTCCTGGATGGGTCAAAGAGCTAGGGGAAGAGGGATTCAGGCAGAGGAACTGGCAAGTATAAAGGTCCTATGGCAGGGATAAGCCTGGTGGCCCCAGGAACAGAAAGGAGGCCAGTAGGGAACGTGACAGGGGATAAGGTCAGGGGGGCAGGAGCCCTTTGGGGGGCCCTTTTTGGCCATGCTAAGCTGGAGTCTGAATCGGAGCTGCCTCAGACTGGTAAGTGAGCAGCACATTACACTTGGCCATCAGACCCTCTGGCCCTGTTCTCCTCCTAGGCTCTTCTGAGAAACCAGCCCATATAGGGCGGTGACACTTTAATGACTTACCGAGTGGCTTCCCCAGGAATGATTTACATTTTTACTGTGGACTTCGATACCTTGGCCCAAAGGAGTGAGTAATGGTAGAATTTTAGGCTGAGGGGCAAGCGGTGGATAAAGCCTTGGTCAGGCCCTCCTTGGGTCTCTAAGTTCTCAGCCTTCAGGAAAGTGAAGCTGGCTTCTGGAACCTTCTGTGTTGTAAATCTTGATTTGAGGATGCGATGCCTTTGGCCCCCTCAAGTCCAGGCCCTGGGGAGTCTTCCTCAGCCTGATTGCCAGAGACCTGGCCCCTGTGGGGAAGGAGTGGGGTGACAGGAAACCCAAAGCCAATTCCTGTAGAGCAAATTCCTTTACAATAAACACCCCTGGGAGCCAAGAGCAGGTTCCAGGGTGATGAGGGGGAGCAGGCTGACCGTTGGCCTCCAGAACAACAAGATGTAGAGGTATAAGTTACAATAAGGAAAACCACCTCCCTAGAGAAGGGAGTCACGGACTGGGGTTTGAATCATGGCTCTAGAACTTACTAACTGGCTGACTTGGGTAAACAACTTCTCTGAGTATCTTTTTTCCCATGGAATTTTTTTTAATTGTCATTTTTCAGGGCTGCTGTGCTGAGTATCTGGTAATCACCTTTGATTCATTCGGTCTGCCTTGTGTGCTGATGACAGGCACTGAATTTGATGACAAAAATCCCTGCCCCAGGAGATTCTTTTCCTCCCAAGAAGCCAACAGACCCTGGCCTCATGGTTTCCTTCTGTAGGGTGGGGACGGTGCTTCTGAAGGGAGTATGGCTTACTGGGAGAAGAATGGCCCTGTGAGGAGTGGTCCTCTCCTCCTTGGGCCTTCTGGTCGGGGCACATGGGTCTGGGGACCTCCATGTGTGTACACGCTCATGAGTACACACTCCTCACCTGCACCTCCAACCGAGTGCCGCTGCCATCCGTTGCTTCTGTTTCCTTCTTGTACCTGATGTCTCTGATTCCGTGATTAATATTGGACTGGGTTTGGTTTCCTGAGAGTCTAAATGACTCACCCCCATTCACAACGGCCTCACTGAGCAGGAAGATCTGGGGAAGATGGGGACTCTGTGATGGACAGTCTACGCTCATGAGGTCATCCCGGACATGCTGTGGGTCTTGGCCAAATCTCTTTTCCTCTCTGGTCTTAGCTTCCTTCTCCATCTCTTTGGAAGTTAGAAGGAAACAATGGTACAGAACAGGAAGTCCTCTCCATCTACCAGTCCCTGAAGTTCATGAGAAGTAATGGCCACGAGGCTGCGGATGAATGAGAGGTGCCTGAGCCTGGAGGCTAGACTGTCACCGAGAACAGATGTCCCTCCTGGGCTGGGAGAGCAGAGATTCCCCTTGGTGCCATTTGCCTTAACCTGTTTAATCCTCACTTCAGCACTTCTGGGCTTCCCTGGTGGCTTAGTGGTAGAGAATCCAGCTACCAATGTGGGAGATATGGGTTCGATCCCTATGTCATGAAGATCCCCTGGAGGAGGAAATGGCAACCCACTCCAGTATTCTTGCCTGGAAAATTCCATGGACAGAGGAGACTGGTGGGCTACAGTGCATGGGGTCACAAAAGAGTCAGACACAACTTAATGACTAAACAGCTAAAACAGCACTTTACAGTAGACATTGTCATTCTCATATTACGGATGAAGAATTTGAGGTTCAGAGAGGATGAAAAACGGCCAAATCTACACAGTTAGTAAGTGGCAGAGGCAGAATTTGGCCAGGCTGTCTGTTCCAAGGCTTGAGGCCAGCCCAGAAGAACAGAGCTGGAAACGCCCTCTGGGAGCCCTCAGGCCCAGACGGGGATCCAGATCTCCTATCTCTCTCACTCCCCCTGAAGCCTTAGAACAAGGGGCCTTTAAAGCAGGTTGTCACATCCCAGCCCCTCACTTCATAGATCACAGTGCAGAAGCCCAGGGAGGAGAAGTCTTGAGGCTGGAGTCAGGCCTGGGCTCTTGACTCCGCGTGTGGTCTTCCTACAGCAGAGCTGATACCTATCAAACTGGAGCCATGACTGAGGCCATCCCCAGGTGCCAGGAGCCTGGGGAAGTATCCCCACTGTGCCTGTGTGACTAGCTGGCTGGCCTGTTCTGAGGCAGCCACCTGGCATCACCTGAGAAGTGGGAAAGACCTCTGACCCCTAAGGTCCTTGCTGTGGGCCTCTGCATGGGTCACCTCTTGGCTGGAACAGTGAATGCCACAGTTAACTCACCCCTGGGGAAGGGGAACACCAGGCCATGGGCCTTTCAGCTGTGATCCAAAATGGGGAGGTCTGGGGCCTCAGCAGGGCCCTAGGTACCTGGTGAGTGTAGCGAAAGGACAGTGAAGCCTTACATTTCTCCCCTCTAATTCAAAGTGCTTTCAATGTCCTTTTTCTTTCAGGGCTCCTTGCAACCCTCAGAAGGTTGCCTGGTAGCACTAAAATCCACATCTGGCAGAGAAGGAAACTCGCCCAGATGATCCCCACCTGCCTACAGGTCCTCCCGCCCCTGTGCAGACCCTGCACACCTTGAGGAGAACGAGGCTTGCAGTCAGCAAAACATCATGGGGATGATGAAGTGTGATTTCTGAGGCATCATAGAAGACAATGTGGCTTCCATCTTTCTCCCTTGGAACCTCCTCCCTTGCTCTGGAGGAGGCTGGCCGCCATGTTGGGAGGACACCCAAGCAGCCCTGTGCTGCTGAGACCTCCTGCCCACAGCCATGTGAGTGGCTCATCTTGGAAGCCTCAGTCAAGCCTTTCAGATGACTACAGTCCCAGCTGACATTTGATGTTAGAACATCACCCTGTCCAGTCTTTCCCAAATTGCCATCCCCCAGAAAGAGTGGGATACAATGTTTGTTATTTTCAGCTCCTAAGGTCTGTGGTACACAGAGATAGAGAACTATAGAGAAAAGAAACAACATGCCCACAGTCACATGGGCAGATTAGGACTCCCATTACCAGTGCTCTTTCTCCTAGAGAAACAGGGGCCTAGAGAGAGAGAAGAGAGGGCAGCGAAGCCTTGAAAGTTAGAGGTCTGGAGCCACTTTCAGCCCTGCCAATCTCAAGCTGTGTGACCTCAGGCAAGTTACTTAACGACTCTGTGTTTGTTTATCTGTGAAGTGGAGAGAGCAATATTGACTTGAATAAAACCTTGCTGCCAGGCTTAAATGTCTGGCCAAGGGCCTGGGTATCCTGCCTGTGGGTATGTGTTGCTGGGGTTCCCCTAGCCAGCTTGGAGCCCCTACTATTTTCTCCCAATGCCGAGGCCTAAACTCCGCCACTTACCACCCTCTAAGGGGCTGGAGCTGAGCTACCAGGATCTAGCTAGTTCTGGGCCTTTAGGAGGGCAGAGCTCTGGGGGCTTGAGTTCAAGCAAGGCAGCTTGACACGAAGGTCCCACCAGAGAAGCCCCCAGGTGAGGCCCCACCTCCATCACTGCTCTCAAGAAAGGACTCAGAGAAGTACCTGTGCCAGTCAGAGAAGAAAGGTCCAGACTTTCTACCCCTCCCTCTGCCTCAACTTTCAGCCGTCTACTTGCCTGCTGCCGCCCGCGGCAGAAAGAATCCCTTCATCTGCTGAGGGTATTTTGGGGCCATTTGGGGCTGGGGTTCCCAGCTGTTGGGGAAGTCCCTGCGTTTCCTGAACCAAGTCGAACCTTGTGTCTTGCTCAGCATCCCTTTGGTGACACAGGTTCCCGGTCCCTTGCAGAGAGCTTCCTGCTGCACCTGCCTCCCGCCCCCTTCCTCTGAGATGAGATGGTCCAGGCAGTGCTGTGCACCTTCCTGCCTCCTGCAGGCCTAGAGGCCTGGCTTCCACAGCTCGATCTGGTGGGGCCGCCCCCCCGCCCCCCCCACCCTGTGATCCCACAACAGGACCCACTGCTATGCCTTGCCTGGGCCCTTGGGACTTCCCCTCCTGCTCTTCAAAGCACTTTCACATGCGTTCATGGGTTCGCGAACCGTCTGAAACCTACAGAGGACAGGGACTCATGTCTGGCTGATGCCTGCTCACCAGAGTCCCCCAAGCTGCCATTTTCCTAGGGGGCTGCAATTTCTCCCCCGATCCCCCACTCCACCCCCTCCTGGGACCCAGCCTGTTACCTGGCCACAGATTGTGCCCTTCCCTGGGCTGGCTGGTCATTGGCTGGCAGCCCTGGGCTTGGCTCTGTATCAGGCTTCCCAGGACATCCTGGCACTCTGGGAGCCCCCAGTTTCCTGGGTCAGATGGATACTCGAATCAGTCATTACAGGCATGACACAGTGAGATCAGTTCTAGAATTGAGATACCAAAAAAACGACAGAAACTGCCTTTGTGACTGGGAAGATGGCTGGGGGAGGGGAGGGATCAGTGCCAGGAAAGCTACAAAGAGAGGGTGGTGGCACTGGAGCAAGTTCTGAAGACAGACATGAGTCGGACAGAGGTGTGTCCCAAGCCTTAGGACCAAGTCAGTTGGGGCAGGGCCGTGAGAACCGTTGGCTCTGGGGAACCCTGGCTTCATGAATTCACTGCTCTTGTCTCAGTTTCTCACCTGCAGAATGGGCACAAACATTGAATCTTCGTGGAGTTTCCCTGAGGATTCAAGGAACAGTCTGAAAACTCTTAGCAAAAAGTAGTGCTCAAAGACAGCTATTATTATTACAATAAGTAAATGACGCAATTTGAGAAGCACCCCTCCCACTCCGAGGAGGAGACTTGGTTAAGGGTCCCTTTCTCTCCAAGGAGGGGAAGGACAGGAGGGAGAGACAGGTTTCCACAGCATCACTATAATTATCATTTTTGATGGACTTGTCTTTTTGCTCAGGCTTACAATTTTTTTGATGGATGTGTAGTATTCCATTAAATGTGCAGACCACAGTTTTCTTAACCATTCCCCGTTGTTGTGATTATTAGGGTATTTCCAAGATTTACAAATAACGGCTTAATAAAAGTGTTTATAGTTTTCTTTTTTATTTTTCTAGTTCAACTATTTTCTTAGTCTTTCTTTACTAGAATTAAATTACTGAGCCAGAAGTTGTAAACTTTTTTTGGGGGGAGAGTGGCTTTTGTTAAAGCATTGCCATATTGCTTTCTGAAAGAGGTTTTAACATTTACTAGCAGAGTATGAATGTATATTCTGGTTTCACCACAACTTTGGGGTTGGACTTTACCAAAGTTGTTTTTATAAAGAAGAAAAAAAAACCCTGATGACTTAATAAGTCTAAAAATGTATCCAAATTTGCTTTAATTTGCATCTCTTCGATTGCTAGAAAGGTGGAATTTTCAAGCTTGTAATTAGCGTTCACTTATGTTTCCCTGTATGTCAGCTGTTTTGATGTCATTATTTGTGCATGTGTGTTTAACAAGTATTTATTTATTCAGAGCACCAGCTCTTCTACATAGTGAGTTCTGGACTGGGGAGCAGGCGTCCTGTGTTGCTCCTGCATCTGCCTGGTTCTATGAATGTCATGGGGTCACTTCCATAATTTCTTACTTAATCGTTTAACACAACCCCAGCTCAAATATCCCAGGACACTGGGCCCAGTGTATCTAGGGAGAGCCCAAAAGTGGGTCTCCAGGGAGGGTGCACAGTACAGGCATTTTTTAAGGGGAATCCAGGAGTTCAAGGAGGGTTGTGGGGACTTTGTTGGGAGAGTCCTGATGGGAGATGACTGTCGGTGGGCCAAGGAGATGGAGGTATTTCTGAAAGAGGGGGCCTTATGCCTTGCAACACAGACCAAGGTACAGAATCTTGAGGCGTTCTGGGCTCAGGGAAAACAACTGACCATCTTTAATCAGAGCACCTAGGACCAGATGACTGTTGCTGAGCTTTGGTTTCCATTTCTGAAACAAACAAACAACAAACAAACACAAGAACAAGCAAATGAACCCTTGACCTACAAGCTACCCAGTAGATGTGCAACCAATATGTACAGAACATAGAATGAAGGTAGCGGAGAATTCGTGGGATGGAGAAGCCCTGGAAGGGAAAATCAACTGCTGCAAATGAGAACTTAATTCGAATGAGGTTTGCACATTGTCTTTCTTTTAGGGAAGAGCGCTAGGCTCCTCCTCTAGGCAGAAAACTCTCAGGGGGCAGGGAAACACCTGTGGTTTGATAACTGAATGTCTATTCTTTTCTCCATCAGTCCCTCCAACTGTCAGTCTGTCTAAATAGCCACCTATATGCCCACAACCCACCCTCCCACTCAGCCACGCATCCACCCATCCTCCCACCCACGCATCCGCCCATCCATCCTTCTACTGATTCATTTCCCAGCGAACATTTATGAATGGTGGTGAACGGTTAACGGTGGCTTTCTCTGCAGCTTCCAGCGCTCCTTTCCAAAGAATCCCCAGGTCAGGAGAGAAGTTCTGGGTTGATTAGAGTGTCCAGAGCAGGAGCCTACTCGGGTTTCGCCCTTCTTTGGGTTGGGGTGGGACGGTTGAGACCCACTGGAGCCTCCCAGTCTCCTGAGTCCCTACCCCCACCCCCAGCCAGGGGCGGGAGCTGCTCTCTCCGCCCCTCAGCCCAGCTGGGCTGGGCAACACCCCCCACCCTGAAGCAGCAGGACGCCCAGGTTCTGTCAAATCCGGGGCGGGCCATTCAAACAGCAAAAGGCGAGTGTGGCTTTCCTGAGTCATCTCTGCACGTGTATTCTCCCATTTGTCTTGACCGCTAAGGAGCTGCGTTCCTGGAAACAGGAACTGGGTACCTAGTGCGCCTCAGGTGGTGGTGGAAGGGAAAGGTTGAGGCTGAAACTTCGGAGAAGGAGCGTCCTCTTTTGAAGTGACTTCGCAGCGTGCGGTTGCGGCCTGCGAGGTGCGCCGAGGGTCTGCGAGGTCCGCCCGCGCTTGCGCGGCTCCTGGTCTCTGGCACCACACGTGGGCGCAGCGCGCTACCCAGGCTGAGCTGGAGGGCGCCGGCTGCGAGCCCAGTCCTCCGTCCCGGCCCCGGGATGCGCGCCCTCCGCGCTGTGCTTGGTCTGTTGCTCCTGGGGGCGCTCCGAGCCTTCCCGCAGGTAAGAGGGTGACAGGATCCTGGGGAGGCGCCAACGAGCGACCCGGAGCCCCTTTCTTGCCATCGCTGCCCTGAGTCCGGACAGTGTAGGGCTGGTGGGACGAAGGGGAGAACAGGGGCGCGCCACACCTCATTTCCTGACCAGGCAGGGTGAGGGGCCACAGGTGATAATGTGGGGGGTGCCGAATCTGCAAGTAATCATAGGTGGGCGGTTGGCTGACAGGCTAGTGGGGGCGTTTTCTCCCACCCTCCCAGGGTGCTAGGATGATTCATTCATTCATTCATTTAATATAAATGAGCAGAGGAGACTGCCTGCAGGAGATGGATTGTTTGTGAGTGGGGGTCCTGGGTAGATCAAGTGAGGCCTGTGTGGGTCTGGGCAGGACAGGTAGGGGTCTCCTTTGATCAGAAGAAGTTGGTATTCAGTCTCTTTATGCGTCTAGAAAGGGAGGGAGAGTTGGATCTGGGTGAGAAGCAGGGTGAGGGAGTCAGACCAGCCAGATCAGCTTTTCCTGCCCTTATCCAGCCAACCAACTCGCGTAGATTTCTCCCTCTGGAGCATGTGGTGGGTGTCCATCTCTGGAAAAAGGTCAGCAGTGGAGCAGCTGTCTATTGTGGGAAGCCCCAGTACTGAATTTGGGGACTGCTTTAGGAAAATTGAGCACTTATCAGTGGCCAGCACCCAGAGCGGCAGGAGGTAGGGGAGAACTCAGATTAATCAGATGTGGTCTGCCGCCTAAGCACTGAGTGCAGGGTCTGAAGATGAGACAGAGGTCCTAGTGGACTTCTGCATAGAACACTGTAGGTGTTGGTGAGTGCATGCTGTATATTGGTACAGAGAGCAGAGGTAGAAGCAACAACAGTGTGTTGGGGGAGGGGAGAGCCCCCACTTTAATCCTACAGGAGGAGGGATGTGGAGTGGGCATCAGGCTGAAGGAGGGAACGTGTAGGTGGGAAAGTGCAGGAGCAGCTGCCCCCTTCGATCTTCAATAGGGCAATGTGAAACATTTCCCCTCCACCACACACACACACACACACACACACACACACACATACATCAGAGGGCAGGGGCATGCAGCTGGCAGCATTATATGTTATGCTAGCCAGAGGCCCTGGCTAGAGACCCCCCTCCCAGCCCTCCAAGCCCTCTGCTGATGCCCTGGGGGAGGGTGAAAGTCTGGGGCGTTAAGGTCTTGGTGGGGATAAAGGGAAGGGAGGACTGTGAGAAGGGCTGGGGAAGGTTGCTAGCAATTTGTGGCTGGCACTCATGTCTTTCCTTTCTATAACGTGAAATCGCCCTTTAAATTAAAAAATAATAGGTATTTAATTACACAAGGGATAAAGGAATTTATCCTCAATGCAAAAAAAAAAAAAAAGTATACTGTTCATGGGGTACTCTTGGCAAGAATACTGGAGTGGTTTGCCATTTTCTCCTCCAGTGGACTGTGTTTTGTCAGAACTCTTCACTATGACCTATCCATCTTGGGTAGCCCTGCAAGGCATGGCTCATAGCTTCATTGAGTTGCACAAGCCCCTTTGCCATGACAAAGCTGTGATCCATGAAGGGAAAATCTTACAGATAAAGCTAAATTATTGGGCATCTCCTTATCCTGATTCCTTTGAAGATGTAGCCACCATTATGGCTTTGGTGTTTCCTCTGCGAGCTGTGTAGGCATGCTAAGTCACTTCAGTCATGTCCAACTCTTTGTGACGCCATGGACGGTAGCTGGCCAGGCTCCTCTGTCCATGGGATTCTCTAGGCAAGGGAATCCACTCAATACTGGAATGGGTTGCCATGCCCTCCTCCAGGGGATCTTCCCGACCCAGGGGTTAAACCCAAGTCTCTTAGGTCTCCTGCTTGCCAGGTGGGTTCTTTACCACTAGTGCCACCAGAGCTTTCTTTATAAATGCATGTCCCCATTATATCTATTGTATAAAAAATATCAAGTTTCCCATATAGTGTACCATGGAACATTTAGCTCTTCCTTCATTTGGCTTTTACCATGTCTGGTGTGTCTTGGAGAGCTTTCCACGTGAATACTTACAGATCCTCCACCTATCTTTCGAAATGCCATCTAGTATTCTACCAAAAAGGTAGGGGGTTCCATAGTTTATTAATGTGTGTCCCTGATGGATGGGTAGTAAGGTTTCCATCATTGTTTTTTGTTTGTTTGCTTGCTGTTGCAACATACAGCCCCATGTGGATGCTTTGGGGAACGTGCGTGCTTCTTACTCAGAGAAGAAGCTGAGAAGAGTGTATTGAGGTGCAGGGTGAAAATGCATTCAAATGAAAAGACGCCACAGAATTGCCTCCCAGGGTGACTAGACACTTTGCTCTCCCACCAGCAGGGTTTGAGAGTAGAGTATTGACTTCCCCACATCCCAACCGACTTTTGATCTTATCAGAGTTTTTATTTCTGTCAGTGTAACTGCTGAAGAGGGCCATATCCTTGCTGTGTTCATTTGCATTTCCCGCCGACCCAGGAGGCTGAGCGTCCCTGGTCTGTCGGGCGCTCAGACTTGGGTCATTTCTGGGCAGGATTTGGGGTGCCAGTGGGGGCAGGGCTGCCTGCCCATCTCAGTACTCCCCCCACCTTCTAGCCTTCTTCCACCTCTATTGCCCCAATAAAAACTTGGAAAGTTCATTATTAAAAAGGGCTTGAATCAGGGCTCGAACATTAAAGTCCTTTTTCTCTTCGCCCTCTGGTTTTATGAGACCCCATCATTTTGTGGTTGGATCTCTGAGGCAAGAAGGCCTTCTTGCTATGTGTCACCTTCTGAGAAAGAGATTTAGCCTCTGATGCTTCACCCTAAGGTCTCCCCACATGCGATTTTGTAACGTGATCCAGGATTATTCTGGTAAGAGTAAAATTCATTATCTGGAAAGCCTCCCCAACTTCTCTATCCTTTCATCCCAGCCCCAGGGGAGGAGGGGCGGGGGGGGCAGGGAGGCCCAAGGCCTTTTCAGGAGCTTTGCCTCCCCAGTCCTCCTCCAGGCCAGCGCTGAGGCTACAGCCAGCCTCTCTCCCAGACCCACACCTCACCGTTCCAGCTCCTTCGGACCTCTGCCCTGACTTAGCCATCCTGCTGAGGCAGGTTCTCACGCCTCCCATCGGGGGTTTCCAGAGTTCAGCTCGGACCCCATAGAGGGGGTGCTGACCCGGATGTACCAGCAGGAGGTGGGTGCAGGACAGACTTTCTGGCTTTGTCTTGGCAAGGGCTGCACCAGTTCTGCCTGGGGGGCAAAAGTCCACTCTCCACCAGGAGGAGGGGAGCCGGAGAGGGGGCCCCTGATGTGAAGAGGTGGAAGGAGATGCCGGCTGATCTTCCTCAGAGGGAGGCCTGGGCCGACAGGAGCTGGTGAGGGAGCTTTACTCAGCTCGAGACCGTCAGTGCTGCGAGAAGGGGGGTGTTTACTGTAAGTTTCTGCTTCTGCTCCCACTCATATCTGACCTCGCCTCGTTTCTTGAGTTGTGATTCATGCTTAGGCTTGTACACACTTTCCTCAACGCCCCCCCTTCACTTCAAGGAACATTATTAGAAGGAAAATGAAGCCGAGGGATGTCTGAGTCTGGGGAGCCCTGGGAGGCTTGAGGGTCCTTGGCACAGGTGGTTAGTTAAGTCCAGCTTGGACCGCATGTCATCTTCTTGGGTCCGTGGCGCCCTGACCCTGCTGGTGGCTTGTCTGGGATCATGGTCCCCATTTTCCAAACAAGGATGTGGAGGCTCAGAGGCAGGGGAAGGTCTTGCCCACAGTCTCAGGACTGGTCAAGGTCCAAAATAGGACCAGAGCCCCAGACGCTATGAACAGAGGGTCCAAAAGGCAGCTCCAGGCAAAGCTGGTCCTCCAGCTTCGCTCTCTCTTCCCTTTCCTGCCAGGGGCTGTTGGGATGAGGGGAGGAGCACTTCATTCTAGAGTCTTCGCTGCCTAGGGTTGAAAACCTAGGCATTCTCAATGGCCTTGCTGGTGGGGAGGGTCTTTAATATGCCAATCAGTCCAATTACCTGATAAGTGCCTAACTCTTCAGGCCCATCCAGGTATTCACTCATTCAGAAAAATGTTAAAGAAGCAGCTGCTCGGTGCCAGGCCTGGCTCCAGGGCTTTTGTCCCAGGCTGTTCCCAGTAATCACTCAGCTTCTCATAGGCCTCCGGGGACAAGGGGCTCCCTTCCTTCCTCCCTAGGCAGCTTATGCCACCCTGGGCCACTCTGGCATCATGAAGTTCTCTAGGATAAACTGAAGTCTATCTCTTTGAAGTGTTTACCCATCGATCCTGGGTCTGGAAGCTGGGGCTATGTAACCAAGATGTGTCCACCTTTCTCAGAAATTTCCTCCAGTGAGATGAAGACCGTGACCCTGGCCTCTGAGGTCTCCTGGTCAGTCACTCCACCCAGGGCCTCCAACGTGTATTTCTCACATGGTATGGGCCCCACACCCGCTTTTACCCATTCATCCATCCCACTAATATTTATAGTCAATCCCAAAAGAAATTGACCCTGAATATTCATTGAAAGGACTGATGCTGAAGCTCCAATAATTTGGTCACCTGATGCAAAGAGCTGATTCACTGGAAGAGACCCTGATGCTGGGAAAGACTGAAGGCAAAAGGAGAAGAGGGCAGCAGAGGATAGAGTGGTTAGATAGCATCGCTAACTCAATGGGCATGAATCTGAGCAAACTCCGGGAGACAGTGAAGGACAGGGAAGCCTGGTGTGCTGCAGCCCGTGGGGTCACAAAGAGTCGGACATGGCTTAGCGACTGAACAACAACTGTGTGCCAGGGAGTGTTCTGGATACTTCAGGTTCCTCTGGGTCAGCTCCGCAGGTCTCTGCCTCATAGAACTAACATTCCACCAGGCTGACAGACAGTGACCAGATGGTACCCCTTGCTGAGGAGAGAATTCTAACCTTTTAGAGTGAGAAGGGCAACTACCCCAGGTGGGGAAAACAGGACGGTCTCTCCCTAGGAGGTGGGGACATATACAGGAGTGAAAGTTGGAGGAACAGGTAGGAGGCCACGTGTGTGGCAGGGGATGGCATGGGAGGGTGGTGGGGAAGTAGGGGATAACACACACCTCTGTCTGTGGCTGGAGGGTTTTGTGAGGTGGAGGAATGACATTGCATACATTTTAAAGTTCCTTCTGTCTGCTGGGGGTGAAGCGGGAGCCAGGCTGTTGCTGTGGTCCAGGGGAGGGGTGAGTGGAGACGTGAAAACAGAAATGTACTTTGGAGCTAGAATCCATAGGACCCATGGATGGATTGGGTGTGAGTGCAGAGGGCAAGATGGGAATGAGGGGCTCTGTCCAGATTTGCAAGCTCCATACCTGGTTGAGTGGTGGTATTGTTTATAGAGGTGGGAAAACTGGACATGGGACAGAATAGTGTTTTGGAGAAAATCAGGAGTTCTGTTTTGCCCACATCTGAGTGTCAAGTGAGGGTTGAGGGTTGGAATCAGGAGCTCTCTGCAGAGCTCAGGCCCCTGATGTGGGGCTCTGGCTCCAGAGACAACTTCACAGTTCCCGGTGTTGCCTGGGCTCGGGGCAGGGGGGGTGGGGAGGGCCTGGGAGCATCAACCCTCCCTCCGTGGAGCCACCCTGCTTCTCTACTGATGTGGGCTAAGACCCCACATCTTTTGGGGGCTACTACGTTACCTTGTTGATTCATCCCAACCCAAAGGTAGGATCTTCCATTTGTCTTGTTAGCTGCTCAGTCATGTCTGACTCTTTTGTGACCCCTATGGACTGTAGCCCTCCAGGCTCCTCTGTCCATGGGATTCTCCAGGCAAGAATACTGGAGTGGATTGCCATTTCCTCCTCCAGGAGATCTTTCCCACCCAGGGATTCAACCCAGGTCTCTTGTAGGGCAGGCAGATTCTTTACTGCCTGAGCTACCAGGGAAGCCCATTCATCTTGGTTGCACTTTATTATTTTGACTGCTCTTTGTGGCATCTGGAATCTTAGTTCCCCAACCAGGGATCAAACTTGGAACCTTCTGCAGTGGAAGCGATGGACATTTAAGTTGTTTGTGTAGGACATGGACATTTTTGAAGATCATTATTTCACCTACCGCATACTTCATGTCATCTTTTTAAAAATTGAAGTATAGTCGGCATACTGTATTTTATTAGTTCCAGGTATACAACATAGTGAGGGCTTCCCTGATAACTCAGTTGGTAAAGAATCCACCTGCAATGCAGGAGACCCTGGTTCGATTTCTGGGTTGGGAAGATCCACTGGAGAAGGGATAGGCTACCCATTCCAGGATTCTTGGGCTTCCCTTGTGGCTCAGCTGGTAAACAATCCATCTGCAATGCGGGAGACCTGCGTTCGATCTCTGGGTTGGAAAGATCCCCTGGAGAAGGGAAAGCTACTCACTCCAGTATTCAGGCCTGGAGAATTCCATGGACTGCATAGTCCATGGGGTCGCAAAGAGTTGGACACGACTGAGTGACTTTCACTTTACTTCATATAGCATAGTGATTTGACATTTATATACTTTATAAATCGAGCATCACAATATCTAGTTACCATCTGTCACCAATATTACAATATTATTGACATATATTGACAATATATTCCCTATGCTGTACATTGCATCCACGTGGCTTATTAATTTTATAACTTGAAGTTTGTACTTTTTAATACCCTTCACCTATTTTACTCAAACTCCTAACCTGTCAAGTCTTTTTTGGGAGACAATAGAGCATCATGTTTGGGCTTCCCTGATGGCTCAGTGGGTAGAGAATCCACCTGCAATGCAGGAGACCCAGGAGATGCAGGTTTGATCCCTGGGTCAGCAAGATCCCCTGGAAAAGGAAATGGCAACCCACTCCAGTGTTCATGCCTGGGAAATCCTATGCACAGAAGAGCCTGGCAGGCTACAGTCCATGGGGTCACAAAGAGTCAAACATGACTGAATGACTACACATACACACACACACATAGAACATCATGGCTAAGGGTCAGCCTGCCAAGTTTATATTCTACTTCTGGCACTTACCACGTGATGCTCTTGGGCAGGGTAAGTTACTCATCTGGGCCTCAACTTCCTTATCCATAGAATGGGGATGATCATAGTAGCTATCTTGTAAGACTGTTGGAAGATTATACGGGATAGTAGAGGAGAGGTGCTGAGAGCAGCTCCTGGCATATGGTGAGGCCTTGTGAGGGATAAGCCGTTATTAAGTGCCTGTTGCATGCTAGGCATCATGGATGCAGGATGAAGGTGAACCAGTTACAGTCCCTGCCCTCCAGAATGGCAGTGTGGGAAGTGGGACATGGGGTGGGGGAATGCCATCAGTACTGTGTGAAGAACTGTCCAGGCCTGCGAGAGCCCACAGGGGCCTGTCCTCACCTCCGCCTGGATTGATGGCGAAAAGCTTTTGGTGGGAGAGGGAGGAGGTGGCCAGGCTGCAGAGCCTGGGACAACAGGCTCTGCCCCATGGATAATGTCAACGTCCTTGCCAACATCCGGGTCAGATGACATGGCAGCATGGGTGTTCGGGGCAGGCCAGGGGCTTGCTTTTGAAGCTCCATCAGCAGGTTTCATGTGGGGAGCTCTGAACCCCCAGGGGCTGAAGACTCCCAAAGGCATCATCCACTGCCTCATTTCACTCCCTGCTGCAAACCCTGTGTGGTTCGGGGGAGGGCATGGTCCCCTGAGATGGTTCCAATCCTGCAGGTCCATGAAACCCCTAAACCAAACCTTCACTTTCCACCCAGGACATATGCTCTCTCTACTACTGAGTCAGGACAGGGGTGCCAAGGGTTCTCTCTATCCCAGCAGTCAGTGAGGGCTGGGACTGGCCTCCCCCACGTGTAAGCTGGCAGGATGCAGAAGGTCGAGGAAACCTGCTGGCCCCTTCTAGGGAGGTAGGCTGATGCCAGGGTGAGGAGGTGGCATTCCAGGCACCTCCAAGAAGGGGAAGAAAGCCAAAGTACCCCATCATTGACCCTCCTCACCACCATATCCTTCCTCATTAACGCCATCAAAGTGTCCTTGGCACTGCTGGTGTCCCTTGGTGGCTGGTGCTTCTGGGGACTGTTATTCCAGGGCTGAGGTGGATCTTATCATGTCGTAGGTACAGCCGAGTGTGCATCTCAGACGCTTGCTGCAGCCCCAGAACTTTCAGGAAGGCTCTCATATGAGCAACAGGCTCACCTGGCTGGCCTGGGGCTTTACTTGGGCAGGAGGAGCATCAACAGGAAGTGAAGAGTAAGACGTTGAAGAATTGGGACTCCAGGCCAGATCTTGGTTATGTTACTTGCCTCTGCCCTGTCCATCCCCTTGCATATTAGCTGCTCTGCAATGTTTGGTGGCTCCCTATTGCCCCAAGGCCACATTTCCCAAAGTCACTTCCAGAGAATAGTCATTCCATGAGGCCAGGGTTCTATAAGCAACTGAGTTTGGGAAACGGTTTGTCTCTCTGCGCCCATCTCTCCCCAGCCCCCATTCCCAACCTTTCCTTGGAGAATCAGAGAGCAAGTAGGAGATAAAAGGCTTGGAGAAGCATCTCAAATGGAACGCAGTGATTCTCTGCATTTTGGTTTTGATTTTTCTTGTCCCCTGCTGACATCCCGTGGAAACAGCGTTTGCTGGAACCCAATGTGGGGAATGAAGAATTCAGTGTAGATATCTAGCCCTGAGTCCCAGGCCTCCCGTTCTTCTGCTCCCACTGTCCAGCCCATCGAATCACTGAGTGCCCCACAGCTCTGCTCCTTCCAGCCTCGATACTTTTGCTTCTGTGGAGCCTTTTACTTAGGATGCCTGCCTTTCAAGAATCCTTAAAAAAGAAAAAGCAAAACCCAAAACTAAAAATGGAAGTTCTCCTCTTCCAAAAAGTCATCATGGGGACTTTCTTGATTGTCCAGTGGCCACGACACCACACTCCCAGTGCAGCTATGGGGCCAGGATGCATGGAGCCATACACACTCCCCCTCAGCTCCCTGGAGACCAGAGGTAGGAACTGGATCTTGTTCTTAGACGTGACAGCTGTGAGGAATACGGCCAGGGCCAGGGCAGGGCCAGACTGTGGGCCGTGGGTGAGTTTGAGGTCCTGGAGGAGAATGACTGCAGTTTCACGTGGTCTCTTAGTCTGGACCTCACGTGAACCTTCAGGGTAAAGGGAAGGGTTTAGGGCCCCCAGGATTGTTGTTTTTCAGTCACTAAGTCATGTCCAACTCTTTGCAACTCCATGGACTGCAGCATGCCAGGCTCCCCTGGCCTTCACTGTCTCCTGGAGTTTGCTCAAACTCATCCATTGAGTCGGTGATGCTATCTAACCATCTCATCCTCTGTCGTCCCCTTCTCCTTTTGCCTTCAATATTTCCCATTGTCAGGGTCTTTCTCCGTGAGAAGTCGCCTCTTTGCCCCCAGGACTAGTAGACTTACAAAGCTCAACCTGTTGGCAGAATAACCTAGTGGTTACTTACAAGCAGGGGTGTGGTAAGAACATCTGTAGCCTAGTCCCTGGAACCTTATATGGCAAAAGACACCTGTGTTCAACACCTGGGTCAGGAAGATCCCCTGAAGGAGGGCACGGCAACCCACTCCAGTATTTTTGCCTGGAGAATTCCATCGACAGAGGAGCCTGGCAGACTATAGTCCTTGGGGTCACAAAGAGTCAGACATGACTGAGAGGCTAACACACGGCAAAGAGAACTTTGGAGATGTGATTAAGGGTACAGACCTTGAGATGGGGATTTTCCAGGTGGGCCCAGTGTCCTCACATTAGTCCTTAAAAGCAGAGGAACTTTCCTGGCTGCGTTAGAGAGAGATGACACAGAAGAAGAGGTGTATGTTACAAGAGAAGGACTTGACCTAGCATTGTGTACTTTGCAGATGTAGGAATGGGGCCATGAGCCAAGGAATGCAGCAGCATTTAGAGGCTGGGAACAACCTTAGTTGAAAGTGTGCAGAGAGACAAGTCCTCAGTCTTTAAAAATGTTTTTAAAATTTATTTGGCTGAGTCAGGTCTTAGTTTTAGCATTCTGGATCTTTGTTGCAACATGCAGGACTTTTAGCTGTGGCACACGGACTCTCTAGTTGTGGCACGTGGGCTCAATATCAATAGCTCAACGGCATGTGGGATCTTAGTTTCCCGACCAGGAATCAAACCCACTTCCCCTGCATTGCAAGGCAGATTCTCAACCATTGAACCACCAGAGAAATCTCGGGCCCCCTTGACTATTAACACAAGGAAATGGATTCTCCCCTAGAGCCTCCAGCAAGGACACAAACTTGCCCACATCTTGTTCTAGCCTGCAGAGACCTGACCTGGATGGGCGTGATCAGGGAGGGGGTCCTCTGGGAAGAGGCATGCATGTGTGAAATCTAAAGGAAGAGTTGAGGGCACCAGAGGGTGGGGTGCCCAGAGGAACAACATGTACAAGGCTGCTGGAAAGACGGAGGGAGGAAGGGCGTGCACAGGCCAGATGGCCAGGGCTGGTCCAGCAGTGTCTCTTGCGCCCCTGTCAGGACTTTGGGCTTTATCCATAGTTTAGTTGGAAGCTATCTACTCATCTTCAACAGGGTGTAAGGGAGACGACAAGATCTGTGTTTTGAAAACATCGCTCCAGCCTCTGCACTATGAGTGGGGGATGAGGGATGGGGTGGATGTAAGGAGACCCTGGTCTGCCATTTGCAAGTCCAGATGGGAAGGAGGTGAGGAAGAGCTGGGTGACTGAGGGTACAGCTGGAGGTTAAACAAACAGGACTCGGGATGCAGAGCCTGGTGGATAAGAGCCTGTGCCAGATGGCCAAATTCTGGCTCTAATACTGCCCAGCTGTGTGACTTGAGGCAAGGTTCTTAACCACTCTGTGCCTCAGTTTCCCCATCTGTAAAATGGGATAGATGATAGGTCTAGGTGAGGCCTGGGATTCTGCATTTCAGGCAAATTCCCAAGTGGTGCCCATGCTGCTGGGGTCAGGCACCTCACTTTGAGTAACAGAGGCAGAGAGCCCCGGGGTGGGGGTGGGGCACACCTCCCAGCTCTGCCCTGCTCCAGCCCTGTGGGTATTTTGCTTCTCATCTGACTCCTCCACCTCCCACCCCTCCCATCTGCCACCCAGCTGTGGAGTCTCGGCTCCTACAGGTGTGGCCTGCCTCTTGTTTCTGCAGCTGTGACCAGGTGGAGCTTTCTGAAAGTGAAATTTACCAGGTTTTGTAGGGAAAACCAAACCAACCTGAAAATAGATCTAGAAATGGGAAGGTTTCAGGCCACTCTTATCTTTATCTTGATGCCACTAAGTCTCAGCCACACGACTCTGGTTACACAGCTCATCACTCTGTGGACATCTTGCCCTGCCTCAAACCTGCCGGGGAACCCCACCCAAAAGCCCCCCTCCCAGGCCTTGGGCTTCCCCCTCCCACTGTCCCCTTTCTGACTCCCCCTTCCCTCCCAGAGCACGACCTGGCTGTCGCTCCCCCCTTCCCTGGGGGGCAGCAGGAGCCGATGGGCCATCCAGGGTCTGAGCCTGTGGCCAGCGGAAACTGGCAGGCTCTCAGAATTCAGAGACTGCCATCGATGACAAAGCTGCTGTGTTCTGTGTGCTACTCCAGGAGCTGGTATGGGGGGAGGGCCCAAGTGAGTGGGTGGTGGGAGATGACAGGTGGGGGTGGGGGGGCAGTGTGGCAATGGGGAGATGGCGGGGGGGTGCAATAAATGGGGCCAGAGGGTGAGGACCGAGCCTAGGGCATGAGACAGGGCCAACTTTGTGGGGGGCTCAAGGACAGCTCTGCAAAGGCAAAGCTCGGGGCTTCGATTCCACCCCTTTCTAGTTTCTGGGCTGGGAACACCCTGGGAAGATGGGGTTGCCTCTTGCACAGAAGCGCCAGCCCTGGAGGGCATCCTGGCGCCTGTCAGCCCTCCAGCACAAAGTGGGTTTCTGAGGTAGCCCTGGAGTTGCCGAGTCAGCTGACTAGACTCAGAGCCTGAGCAGGCTCTTCACTTCTCACAGATGGATATCTGTGGTAATAGGGTCTCACAGGGCCCTTGGGTTGTCAGTGCTGTTGTTTCTTCTGCAACAGCATGTGTACCTTGCACTGACCCATTTTCTCAGTGCTTGTAAAGCTGTGACATCATAGACACAAAAAGTCCCCAGTATCTTTTCCAGAGAAGGCCAGCCACAGGGGCCTGAGGACATTTAGGGTGAAGGCTAGGGGACAGGGTTGAGCTATGCCGCAGCCTGGACTCCCCCCGTCTCTGGGAAGGGCTGGGGGGAGCGGGGGTCACCCCTCCATGGGGTTGAGGGGATCAGCGCCTTCCCGCATAAGCCCTACATGGGGAACGGAGGCCCCCAAGTCCTCTGCTGTCTTCAAGGGACTCATCAGCTCCAGCTGGAAATCCTGGCTGAAATCCCACCTCTGGGGATGGCGAGAAGATAGCACCCCCTGGTGGCAAACTGTGGATTTACACAGATCTCCTTGTTGAAAAGAGGGCCCTCCTAGATGGCTCAGTAGTAAAGAATCTGCCTGCCGATGCAGAAGACCTGGGTTCAATCCCTGGGTTGGGAAGATTCCCTGTGGCAACCCACTTCAGTATTCTTGCCTGAAAAATCCTGTGGACAGAGGAGCCTGGAGGGCTACAGCCCATGGGGTCACAAAGAGCCGGACTTGACTGAGTGACTCAATACCCATGCACGCACATTCCTTCCTGAGCACTTGGAACCCTGGAGGTGCTATTATTTACACATGCTGTTTTGTGCAATTGCTTGAGTTTTATCTCTCTTTGTGTATATGTGTATTATGATGACGATAATGGTCATCATTTTTTACTGTTTGCTAGTTAATTGCAGGCATTTTGATCCTTCACTCCTAAGTATTTCAGCATGTTTCTTCTACAAAAAGGACATCTCTTACAGAAACAGGTTTTCAGGAATTCAACATTGATAGAACATAATCAGATAAAAAGCTCATATTCAAATTTCACCAGTTATCTCAATCTTCTTTACAGCAAAATCCCGCTTCCCAGCCTGATTCAGGATCCAGTTCAGACATTGCATTCAGTTCTCTTGTCTTTTTAATGTTCTTTTTTTTTCTTCTGAAACATTCCACAGTTCTTCCTCATCTTTCATACACTGGCATTTTAAAGAGTTAAGGCCAGCAGGTTTGTAGAATGTCCCTCAGTTTGGGTTTGTCTGACGTTTTTCTAGGTTTGTCTCATGATATGATTCAGATTATGGACTTTTGGTAGAAAGACCACAGAGGTGATGTGATGTCCTTCTCAGCACATTGGACCTTTTTTTATTTTCAAGACTTACTGCTATTTAAAAAAATTAATTAATTTTTGGCTGTGTTGTGTCTTAGTTGCAGCCCACAGGCTTCTCTTTACCTGCAGCACAGCATTAGTTACCCCAAGGCATGTGGGATGTTAGTTCCCTGGCCAGGGATCAAACCTGAGTCCTCTGCATCACAAGGTGGATTCTTAAGTACTGGACCACCAGAGAAGTTCCTGGACCTTTTTTGTTTTCAAAATGGGCAGCCTGAGGCCCAGAGAAGGGGAGAGACCTGGGGACACTAGTGAAGCTCAAAGTCTTCTGTCTGTGATTAGTTGCTGTGTGACTTTGGGCAAGTAACTGCACGTCTCTGAGGTGAAGTTTCTTCATCTGGAATGTGGGGTAGTGATATGGCCCCAAAGGGCTGTGTGTGCTTAGTCCCTCAGTCATGTCTGACTCTTTGTGACCCCATGGACTGTAACCCACCAGGCTCCTCTGTCCATGGAATTTCCCAGGCAAGAATAACTGGAGTGGGTTGCCATGCCCTCCTCTAGGGGATCTTCCCAACCCAGGGACTGACTCATGTCTCTTACATCTCCTGCACTGGCAGGCGGGTTCTTTACCACTAGGGCCACTATTCACATGTGCGTGCTAATGCTAAGTCACTCCAGTCGTGTTCAACTCTTTGCGACCCTGTGGACTGTAGCCTGCCAGGCTCCTCTGTCCATGGGATTCTCCAGGCAAGAATACTGGAGTGTGTTGCCATGCCCTCCTCCAGGGGATCTTCCCAACCCAGGGATCAAACCCAGGTCTCCCCCACTGCAGATGGATTCTTTACCATCTGATTCACCAGGGAAGCCCCCCAAAGTGCTGGGGGTGGCCTAAA
The DNA here is from genome assembly GCF_054371585.1 of Giraffa tippelskirchi. NCBI lineage: Eukaryota > Metazoa > Chordata > Mammalia > Artiodactyla > Giraffidae > Giraffa > Giraffa tippelskirchi. The sequence continues at coordinate 37,753,476 of NC_137279.1, forward strand.
GGAGATGATGTGTGACTCATGGTTGGGGAGGAGTGGCTGATAATACCATGGATTCCCTCTCCTCTGTACCTACCCCTCTCCACTGACCCAGGGTGAGGTGGCGGGAGATGAAGGATAAGCATTTGTGCTCCCCTCTGGCATGCCTCTGGGCCCTGGGGAGAGTGAGCAGGGCCACGTCTCCCTGAGTCCATAGCTATCAGTGAGAGGAGCAGGCAGGCCAGGAGGGGAAAACCCAGACCAGGGCCCCAGAATTTCCCTCACACTCAGCAGACCTGGCAGGGCTGAACCCTCAGCTCCCACTGCCCGCAGCTGCCCGCAGCCATAGGCTTCCAAGCGCACATGGTGAGATGCTGCGGCTCAGGGAGAAGCTTGGGCTGTCCTGGCAGGTCTCAGCCCCTAGAGAGCTCCCCGGTGCCCTCAGTTTACTTTAGAAGAATGAGATTCTGCTGGAGCAGAAGGCTGGGCACAGGTGGGCACACAGAATGCCCTAAAGGCCCTGGGCTTTGGGTAACATGAGACAGACAAGTGCTGTGTGACTGGTGTTTGCAAATGTAGGTTATGTTTATTATTTCAAATTTATGTGGTGACACTTCAGATGTGCAAACGAAGAACATAATTGACGTTCCCTGTGTCCGCCTTCCAGCCACACTGCCTCCTCGCTGCTCTGTGCCCATAGCAGAGTGTTCACGTATTATTTCATTGTTCCCTCGGGTGGAGAGAAGAGTAGGGAATCCCCTTGGGTCAGCCAGACCACTCCTGACAGGTCAATGGTTTCTGCTTTCTTCCCCCAAACCAAGAAAGCCCCCGCTTAATCCATCCCATGAGCGGCCACCTCCTGTCTGCCAGCCTCCATCTCCTTGGATGCTGAAGATAAAGAGGTGGGACACCGCTCCCTCCTTCCCTGTCTGCCCCACCTCCCTCCCACGCTCCCTTCCTGGAGCTCCTCGTTATGGGTCTTCCCAGAAACCTGCTTCATTCTCCCCTCTCATTCACTAGGAAGGATGATGTTCAGTCCCCCAAACTTTCATGAACACTGCCTAACAAAGGGGCTTAGCTTTCAAGGAGCCCTGGAAACATGCGGAAGAACATTGTGAAAAATGCCTATTCCTAAGAATTCCTTGGTGGTCCGGTGGTTAGGACTCAGGACTGTCATTGCTGTTGGCCAGGGTTTGATTCCTGGCTGGGGAACTAAGATCCTGCAAGCCGTGTGGTATGGCCAAAAAAAGAAAGAAAAAAAGCCTATTCCTGAAAAAAGTAAACCTTGGTCCCTACTTCACACTATGCACCAAAATGAAACCCAAAATAGAAAAGGTTAAGTAATACCATCCAGAAGACAATGTAAAAGAATATCTAAATGGGGACTTCCCTGGTGGTCCAGTAGCTAAAATCTCTGAGCTTCCAGTGCAATGGGCCCAGGTTCGATCCCTGGTCAGGTAACTAGATTCCCATAAAGCAACTAAAGATCTTGTGTTCTACAGAGAAGATTGAAGACTCTACATGCTGCAGCTAAGACCCAATACAGCCAACAAACAAATACTAAGAAAATACCTACTCCAACCCTTTAAAAGAAAAAAAAAGAATATTTAAATATATTGGGCAGGCAAATACTTCTTGCATAGGACATTAACAATAAAAGAAAAGATTGATAAATTGTACTTCATTGAAACTGAAGACTCTATTCATCACAAGACTCCTTTAAGAAAGTGGAAAGGCAAAACAGAAGATAGGAGAAGATATTTGCAGCATATGTATTCAACAAGGACTTGTATCCAGAATATATAAAGAACTCCTACAAATCAGGAAGAAAAGTCAGACAATTCAATTTTTAAAAAATGGCCAAAAGACACAAATAGGCATCTTACAAGAGAGAATATTCAAATGGCTAATAAACATGTGGAAAAGTACCCAACATCATCACTCATCAGAGAAATGCAAATAAAAGATCAATGAAATGCCACTATAAGCTCATCCAAATGGCTAAAAATTTACAAACTGACAATACCAAGTGCTGACAGGGATGCGGAGCAATTGGAACACTCACACACTGCCATGAAATGTCAGTTAGTACAATTTAGAAAACTGTATGGAGAATCAATCAACACTGAGCATACACATACTTTATGACCCAGCAATTTCATACCTAGGTCTGTATTTAGCAGTAATGTGTACACAGGGCTTCCCTGTGGCTCAGGGGTAAAGAATCTGCCTGCATTGTAGGAGATGTGGGTTTGATCCCTGAGTCAGGAAGATAACCTGGAGAAGAAAATGGCAACCCACTCCAGTATTCTTGCCTGGGAAATCCCACCAACAGAAGAGCCGGGTGGGCTATAATCCATACAGTTGCAAAAGTGTTGCACAGCACTTAGAAACTAAAAAACAGCAGCACAACATTGTGTACATATGTGCACCAAAAATATAGGTAAAAGAAAGTTCCTAGCAGGGTAATTCATAATGATCAAAAAGTGGAAACAACCCAAAAGTCCATCAAGAGTAGAATAGGTAGATTGTGCATATCCATAGGATACAATAGTGCAAGGCAGTGAGCTTCAATGAATGGTTACTATTTGCAATAATGTGGGTGATTCCCACATTAGAATTTTGAGTTAAAGAAGCCAGTTGTCAGGGTGTGTGTGTTTCTATCCAGGTGAAGTGTAAAAGCAGACATAATGTGTCTCTGGGTGTAGAAGTCAAGGTAGCAGGGGGCCTTCCATGGTGGGAAGGGGCAGGAAGGGGTTCTGGGTACTAGTGTCTTGTTTCTGGATCTGGGAGCTGGTGGCAGAATGTGTTTATGCTGTAAAAATTCAGTGCATATGTACTTGAGACCTGTGTGATTTTCTGCATGAGAGTTAGACTTCAACAAGCAAGTTTACCAAAGATTGTTTTTTGAAAGGATATATGTTTTTATTTCCCTGGAGGAGAGCATGGCAACCCACTCTAGTATTGTTGCCTGGAGAATTTCATGGACAGAGGACTGGCAGGCTACAGTCCATAGGGTCTCACAGAGTTAGACATGACTGGAGCGACTTAGCGTGCATGCATGCACATTTTTTTTATTATTTATTTTTTAAATGTTTATTTTAAAATTTATTTTTGGCTGTGCTGGGTCTTCGTTGCTACTCGGGCTTTTCTCTAGTTGTGGTGAGTAGGGGGCTACTCTCTAGTTGCAGTGTGTGGGTTTCTCATTGCAGTGGCTTCTCTTGTTGCAGAGAGTGGGCTCTAGGGCACGTGGGTTTCAATAGTTGCGGCATGTGGGCTCAGTAATTGTGGCTCCTGGGCTCTAGAGCACAGGCTCAATAGTTGTGGCACATGGGCTTGGCTGCTCTGAGGCATGTGGGATCTTCCCAGATCAGGGATCGAACCCATGTCTGCTGTGTTGGCAGGCAGGATTCTTTACCAGGGAGCCACCAGAGAAGCTCTTACCAGAGATTCTTATTGCTGGGCCCATGCTGGAGGCCAGGTAGGAGGCAAGCGAATTATTCTCGGGGAGAGGGGATGGGGACTGGGAGCTGGTGGAGGAGTTGGGGGATATTGGTCCAAAGAGGCTGAGAGAACTTGCTGATGGGTTGGGTGTGAGCACCAGAGTAGAGGGTCAAGGGAGAATTCAGGGTTTGGGGTCTGAGTTACGGAAGGCTGGAGTTGCCGCCATTGCTCCAGAGAAGACCAAAGGTGGAGCAGTTTCGAGGAAGTTTCTGTCCTGACTACTATAACGTGAGGTTCCATTTCAGGCCTGGTCTTGACAGCAACTGGATACCAGGCCTCCTGGGAGCTGAGGGGCAGGAGGGAGGGGCGGGGTCTGGGACCCTCCTGGACTTACCAGTGTGTTTGATGCTCCAGAGGCGAGCCCCCGAGAATGACTGTCTTGGAGACCTCAGCCGCTACTATGACAAGGCTGCCGGGAAGTGCTGTCACCGCTGCCGTGAGGGTGAGTGGGGCTTGCTGGGGTGGGGATGGAGGGGATTTTGTCCTCAAGTTACAGCACTCTGGGGAGACTGGTAAGTGGGAACCACCAGAGTCAACATCATCATTGTCATTGACTGTAGGTTTCTGAAGGCTGACCCTTTGTAAGTTTTTGTTTTTGATGAGTGTGTGCATGCTAAGTTGCTTCAGTGTTGTCCGACTCTTGAGGACCCCATGGACTATCACCCACAAGTTTCCTCTGTCCGTGGGATTCTTCAGGCAAGAATACTGGAGTGGGTTGCCATGCCCTCCTCCAGGAGGTCTCTTAATTACTACTCTTTATTGACCATTCTGGCTTCCCTGGTGTCTCAGTGGTAAAGAGTCCACCTGCCAATGCAGGAGATGTGAGTTCTATCCCTGGGTCAAGAAGATTCCCTGGAGAAGGAAATGGCTACCCACTCCAGTATTCTTGCCTGGGAAATCCCATGGACAGAGGAGACCGGCAGCTTACAGTCCAGGGGGTGGCAAAGAGTCAGTCATGACTGTGCAACTAAACAACAACAACAATTAAACACTCACTGTTCATATACTAGTCTGGGGCCTCACGTGTGTTGCGTCATCTTATCAGATCCTCATGATTATCCTTTATTGTTGCCATTTTGTAAATGAGGCTGGGGATGCTGCAAGGTTAAGCAAGTTGCCCAAGGTCACAGAGATAGAAAACGAGGGAGCTGACTGCGGCCAGATCCCAGGGTTCCGTGAACCCCAGAGCCTGGGCCATCGACACCCCCTGACCACCCCTCATTTCCAGGCCTACAAGACCTTTGCAGGTCTCATCTTTCCTGCTCTAGGAGCAAGTTTGTCCAGGGCCGCCAGGACTACAGCTCTCTCGGGGACAAATTTCCCTGCCCAGAGCTCACTTCCTGGAAGGCTTGCAACCCCCCACCACCCCGTCCCCAGCACAGTGATGGGCCTATAGGGTAGATGAAGGACACCATTAGGAAATCCTTCCAGAACAGAGACGAGCCTGTTTGCCTCTTTCTGCACTGGAGAAGGAAATGGCAACCCACTCCAGTATTCTTGCCTGGAGAATCCTAGGGACGGCAGAGCCTGGTGGGCTGCCATCTATAGGGTCACACAGAGTCGGACACGACTGAAGCGACTTAGCAGTAGCAGTAGCAGCAGATGAGTCTAAAGGTCACAAGGTCATAAGGCATCCCCCTCCTCTGTGGTTATCACAAGTCCTAAAGCACATCCAGTGGCCTTAGCTGGGTGGAGTCATGAGATGAAGTTTAGCTGTGGTCTCTGACCTCTGGGAACAGGGACTCATGGGGGAGGAAAGATATTCATTGTTATGTCAGCAGAGGGCATGAGGGGCAACTGTGCCTACACTCTGAGGACAGCAGGCTTATACTCCGCCCACAGCAGGACAGGAGGTGGGCAGAAGTCTTCAAGACAGGTAGAGGGACCAGCATTGCTGTCTGGAGGATGGTGACAGGCCATGATGCCCAAGATCACCAAGGCTGTGTGGCCTGAGCTGGCAGCAACGCTGCTCAGTTGGTTCCCTACAGGCTCTTTGCTGCACCAAGAGGGTAGACTCAACCTGCGCTCAGGCCACCCAAGGACCAAGAGAAATGTTTTGGGAGAGAATTTGCTATTTTTTATTTCTAAAACATGATTGTAAGAAGTCATTGTAGCAGAAAAAGTAGAACTCTATTGGACTTTCTTGCCTTTATTTTACGGTTCAGTGTTATTTTTGAACATACATAACAAGTAGGGCCCCTTGCTTTTTAGTGCTTGGGACTTTACCCACATAGACACATATGATGGGCCACATATGGCCTGTCACCCACACAGCCACCCACCCATGTACATGCTGTCCTTTCACCCACTCACTAACCTGTCCATCCCTTCCTCTTCTTGTCTCCTTCCTCCTATCCTCCCCCTTCCTATTTTTGCTGCCACCCATCCCACATACATCTACCCATCTGTCTCAGTCTGCTCAGGCTGCCATAAGAAAATACTGCAGAGTGGGGACTTAACAACAGACTTATTTTCTCATAGTTCTGGAGGTTCTTAAGTCCAAGATCAAGGTTCCAACAAGGTTTGGTGTTGTTTCTGGTGAGAAATCTCTTCTTGGCTTGCAGACAGATACTATCTCATGGCAGAGAGGGGGGGGGAGATCTCTTTCCCTTCTTACAAGGCTACCAATCCTATCTGATCAGGGCCCCACCATTTTGACCTCATTTAACCTTCATTACCTCCTAAAAACCCTATCTCTAATATTGGGTTGGCCAAAAAGTTCATTTGGGTTTTTCCATAACATCGTCAGAAAAACCCAAATGACCTTTTTGGCCAACCCACTACACTGGAGGGTTAGAGATTCAAGATATGGATTGGGGGAGTACATAGTTCAGTCCATAGCACTGGACCCCTCCCATCCATCCCTGATCTATCTCCTCACCTTCTCCCATCCCCCTTTTATCCACTCTTCCACCCACATCCATCCAACAGCTGTTTATTGTTTGTTCTTATACTGATGTCATTTATCACTTTTCCAGCTTTTTCTCTCTTGGCCTTTCTACAGGAACTGCTCTGCTTGGTGACCTCTGAACCTACTGTACGCTTTCAAGTTCTGGGCCATTGTACATGCCTGTCTGCACCCAGGATGCCCTCCCCCACCGTCTCTAATCTGGCTGCCCTGCTGGCACCCTCCCCTCCACAAAGCCTTCCCTCACCAGCCCAGGTTTATGTGGCTGGTTGTATACCACATCTCCCCAGGGGAGCAGAAGTCAATGTTCCTGGGTGGTGTGGCCCACAGGGCTCCGATTTTCCATAAGACCCACAATCCCAGCTGCAGGGAGAAAGACAGACACTTCCTTTCAATGCCCCCCAGCCCCTTTGGCACCAGCCTGGCCGGGCTTTGATGGGGAGTGAGTGGGAAGAGCGAGTGATATCCCAGTCCCTGACTCCCTCCACTTAGATGCTGTGGAGGGAAGAGGGGCGTTCCCTCTCCCCCCATATTTCCTCTCTGAGGCCCAATGACTGAGCACCTGATGCTGGTGTGGTGGGCGGGGCATTTTGCTGGAGTTTTATTGACCTTGTGCTTCCGGGCATGCAAGAGAGGAAAAATGAAAAACCCACAAAAACCCCTTCCTCTGTCTCTCTCGGGGAAATTTCTGACATTTTGCCCACCGCCTGCAGTCTGCACCCAGCTGTGTATGGGGGCAGCTTGGTGGAGGAAGGAAACAGGGAGACCTTTGAGACTGAGAAACTATGTCGTCAGGTCCCTCCTCCCACCCAGGCCTGTTTTGCCCTTTTTAGCATCCTTGACAGTTGATCCCCAGCCCTCTGCTTACACACTCCCCAGTGACAGGGAGGTCATTCACTTGATTCATGACAACAGCCACAGTTATCATTGGTGAAGCGTGTTCTGTGCCAGTGCTGAGCCCTGTAACCATCTGAGCTCACTGAGCCCTGATAGGAAACCCAAAGAGGAAATTGGCACATGGTGGGGGAGGCGGGGTTCAGGGGTTTGCCCAGGGTCACAAGCTAGTAAATGGCTCAGGCAGGGTCATATAGCTGTCTAATTAGAACCCTGAGCTCCTCCCTCCTATTTGGCACTGACCCCGAGGCATTCACTGGTGGGGAGGAGGCAGCATAGGAGTTGGCCAGGGCCAAGGTGTGGAGAGCGTGTGCTCTGGTTAGAGGACAGAGAATATGCCAAGTCCTGGAGTGAGCAAGGATGGGCCTCCAGGAACTGGGACGGGGGCTTCCCTGGTGGCTCAGTGGTAAAGAATCCACCTTCCAGTGCAGGAGACACAGGTTCCCTCCCTGATCCAGGAAGATCACACAAGCCATGGAGCAACTAAACCTGTGCACCACAGCTACTGAGCTTGTGCTCTAGAGCCCCGGAGCTGCAATGACTGAAGCCTGAATGCTCTAAAGCCCGTGCTCCACAACAAAAGAAGCCACTGCAGTGAGAGGCCCACGCACCGCAACTCGAGTATAGTTCCCGCTTGCTGCAACTAGAGAAAAGCCCGAGCCGCAACAAGAACCAACACAGCACAGAAATAAATAAATAAAATTATTTAAAAAAAAACAAAACTTGGAGGGGCTGAAAAACTGAAGAGCCCATGTGGGGGCTACCCCCTTCCTATTCTGCATCCTGCTTTCTGGATCATTCTCCTTTTGTGCCCAGACTAACCTCCTCATAGGAGGCGCCTCCTCCAGGCATGGGGGAGCAGGGCCGATGTGAAGCCAGGCCTGGCGTTAGGCAGAGAGCAAGGTTTGTTTGGGGCCGGGTGGGTGGACCCCGTCTTGTCCTGGGGGAGCTGAGGGTTTCTTCAGGAAGGAGGCAGCCTGCCCTCCCTGCTCTGGCTGAGCTTGGCTGGCCCTCAGTTCCCTCCCCATTTGGACTTCTCCTTCAGGGAAATGAGGGGACGCCCGATAAACATCTTCTAGCTCCATTTCCAAAGCACAAGAAGAAAGCATCTGATGGCTCAGATAAGGCCAGAGTCCACCTCTGCTCTGGTTCCCCAACGACAGAACTGCCTTGGACCACTGCTAGCAGGGCAGGGAGTAGGGGAATGGGGGCAGTTCTCCAAGAAAGGCAATCTGTGGGCTGAAAAGTCCATCTGAAATGTGTCTGCTGCACCAGGCGGTTAGCATCTGGGAGCCCTGAGAACACATTCCAGGGAACCTGACTTGGTTGGAACATGCAGTGGGGACTTCCTGGAGGAGGTGTCCTGAGGATGAGCAGAAGTCAACCAAGGTGGGGAATCGGTATGCTCTGATTAGAGGACAGAGAATATGCCAAGGCCTGGAGTGGGCAGGGATGGGCATTCAAGAACTGGGAAGGGCTCCATGTAGCGTGTGGTAGCTCAGTGGTAAAGAATCCACCTGCAACATGGGAGACGTGCATTTGATCCCTGGGTCAAGATTACCCTGGAGGAGGAAATGGCACCTCACTCCAGTATTCTTGCCTGGAAAATCCCATGGACAGAGGAGCCTGGCGGGCTCCATGGGGTCACAGAGTCTGACGTGACTTAGTGACTAAACAACAACAACAAGGGTGTGAAGGGGGTTGGGGGAGGGGAGGGCCGAGGGACTGGCGGCCCAGACTTAGCCTGTGGGAGTGTCTGGGGCCAAAGCAGCTGCAGCTGGGGTTGCCTGAGGCTGAGCCAGAGGTGGCAGGAAAGGGAGGTGCTGGGAAAGGGAGGACAAACGCTGAGAACATCTGGAGTCAGAAAGGCGCTGTTCAGAGCCTGGGAGCATTAGCAAAGAGGGACACTTGGGAACCAGTTCTCAGAGCCAGAACAACACCAGAGGCTTTCTTAACCATTCGGTTCTTTTTTTTCAACTTATTTTTTAGTCGGAGGAAAATTGCTTTACAATGCTGTGTTGTGCGCGTGCGTGCTCAGTCGCTTCAGTCGAGTCTGACTCTTTGTGACTCCATTAAAAACCAAATGGTTAAGAGAGTAGCACTGACATACATACCCCGTGTGTGTGTGCCTGCTTAGTCGCTCAGTTGTGTCCAACTGTTTGCAACCTCCTGGAGTGTAGCCGGCCAGGCTCCTCCGTCCACGGGGTTCTCCAGGCAAGAATACTGGAGTGGGTTGGCATTTTCTCCTCCAGGGCATCTTCCTGACCCAGGGATCAAACCCACTTCTCTTACGTCTCCTGCATTGGCAGGCGGGTTCTTTACCACTAGCACAACCTCGGAAGCCTTGTGTTAGTTTCTGCCATACAACAGTGTAAATCAGCCATAAGTATATATATATATATGTCCCCCCCTCTTGAACCTCCCTCCCTCCGACCCCCCATCCCACCCCTCTAGATCATCAGAGCACAGGTTGATCGTCCTGTTTATAGAGCAGCTTCCCACTAGCTATTTTACACATGGTAGCTTCCCTGGTAGCTCAATGGTAAAGAATCCACCTGCCAGTGCAGGAGAAGAAAGAGACACAGGTTCAATCCCTGAGTCAGGAAGATCCCCTCGAGTAGTAAATGGCAAACTGCTCCAGTATTCTTGTCTGGAAAATTCCATGGACAGAGGAGCCTGGCAGGCTACAGTCCAGAAGGTCTCAGAGTCGGACACGATTGAGCAACTGGGTGTGCACACACACGCAGTGTATGTATGTCAGTGCTGCTTTCTTAACCATTTGATTTTGTATTCTAAACGCGGTGCTCAGGGGAGAAGATCTAAGTGGAATATGGGAAAAGAAGAAACAAGCAGTGCATAAACACGCATCATTCTTCAGCTGCGTGAGCTCCAGAAGCTCCAGCATCATTTCTTCAGCCCCTGTGGCCTTTCTGATCTCTGTACCAGCCACGTCTGTTCCCCCCAAAGGGCCTCTGCCCTGGCGGCTCCCTCCGCCTGGAATGCTGCCTGCACTCTCCCCACCCCACCCCCGCCTCATTCAGTCCTTTGGGACTCAGTGGGCCCCCCTCCTACTGTCTCACGCCATCACTCCTCTCCCCACTGCCTTCCTCTCTTGGAGCTCCTGTTCTATGTTCTTCCAAGGCTGTCTCCACATTGGAAACCCACTTGATCATTTCTTTCTTTAATTAAAAAAAAACTATTTACTTTTTTTTGGCTGCCCTAGGTCTTCGTTGCTGCACTTGGGCTTTCTGTAGTTGCAAGGAGGAAGGGCTACTCTCTAGTGGCGGCGCGCGGGCTTCTTATTGCGGTGGCTTCTCTTATTGTGATGCAAGGGCTCTAGGTGCTTGGAGTTCAGTAGTTGTGGCACACCGGCTCAGTTGCCCTGTGGCATGTGGGATCTTCCCAGACCAGGGATCAAACCCATATCCCCTGCATTACAAGGCAGATTCTTAGCCACTGGACCACCAGGGAAGTCCCTAGTCTAGATTCTTTTGGTTGTAACAAACAGCAGCCTAACTCACTTAAGCCCAAACAAGACAAAAGGGAAATAATTGATTCAGTAACAGAAGGGTCTGTGGTGCCATAATTCAGGTCTGAATGATGACCTCAGGAGTCCTTTTCTCTCTGTCAATGTCACCTCCTACTCACCTCCTTCTGAGGCAGGCCCTGCCCGTACCCCAGCAGCAATGACCCTCCAAGGTGACCTGACCAGGAGCATCTCCACTTCTCTTCCCCAGGGTATTCCCCGAAGCAGCTGTGCCCAGAGGGGTCCCACCACTGCGAGAGGCAGTGTCTGCACGATTATTACTTGGACAGCAATGACCGCTGCACAGCTTGTGTGAGCTGTTCTGGAGGTAAGGGCTGCATCTCTCCTCCCCGGCTCCTTCCAGGGAGGATGGGGGGCCTTGGGGGTGGGAGGGAGGCAGGGGAGGCAGAGCACCTGGAAGGTGGGAGGTGGTGAGAAACAAGATTTGGTGCTTGTCCTCTGAATCAGTCCCCTGGTGCTTCAGTTTACCTCTCTGGATCTATGAATTGACATCAGCTGTGATATTTTGCATCCATACTTGTTTTTTTTTTTTTAATTGGAGGATAATTGCTTTACAATATTGTGTTGGTTTCTGCCGTTGCTGTTCTTCAGTCATTCACTCTTCTTGACCCTGTGGACTGCAGCACGCTAGGCAGATCTGGTCTTCACCATCTCCTGGAGTTTGCTCAAATTCATGTCCATTGAGTCGGTGATGCCATCCTACCATCTCATCCTCTGTCGTCCCCTTCTCCTCCTGCCTTCAATCTTTCCCAGCATCAGGGTCTTTTCCAGTGAGTCAGTTCTTCGCATGGGTGGCCAAAGTATTGGAGCTTCAGCTTCAGCATAGGTCCTTCCAATGAATGTTCAGGGTTGATTTCCTTTAGGATTGACTGGTTTCATCTCCTTGTAGTCCAAGGGACTCTCAAGAGTTCTCTAGGGCCACAATTCAAAAGCGTCAATTCTTCAGTGCTCAGTCTTCTTTATGTCTAACTCTCACATCCGTACATGATGACTGGAAAGATCTTATCTTTGACTATATGGACCTTTGTTGACAAAGTGATGTCTCTGCTTTTTAATATGCTGTCTAGGTTTATCACAGCTTTCCTTCCAAGGACCAAAGGTTGTTGAATTTCATGGCTGCAGTCACCATCTACAATGAATCTGGAGCACAAGAAGAGAAAATCTTCACTGCTTCCACTTTTTACCCTGCTATTTGCCAGGAAGTGATGGGACCAGATGCCATGATCTCAGTTTTTTGAATGTTGAGTTTCAAGCCAGCTTTTTCACTCCCTCATCCAGAGGCTGTTTAGTTCCTCTTCATTTTCTGCCATTAGGGTGGTTTCTGCCAGACAGCAGTGCAAATCAGCTATAAGTCTATACATATCCCCTTCCTCTAGAGCCTCCCTCCTGCCCTCCTGCATCCATGCTTTTTAGAGACTTAATTATTGATACCATGTTTCCTCGATGGAGGGATGTACACTTACATATTGTGTTGAAGCTTTGCTAAACCCCAGGGGAAGATTCTTTTCTTACCTCAGCTTTACAGTGAGGAAATTGAAGTTTGGGGAGGTTAAGGGCCTTTCCAAAATTACAATGCTCTGATTAATGAGAGCGCTAGGGTTTCAACTACTGGTTTGACATCAAGGGCTGTGTTCTTTCCCAAGATCACAGTGCTTCCAGGAGAACATTTTCAATAAGGTCTTTTATTGTTAATTTCTTATTATGGGTAGTGAGTGTGGTTTGTGTGCTATCTCATGTTTGTTTGTTGGGGGTTTTTGGGGGGAGGATGGGGAAATTTGTTGATATTTCTTCTGGCCTAATACGTTTTCGTGGGCTTCCCTGGTAGCTCAGCAGTAAAGAATCCATCTGCCAATGCAGGAGATGTGGGTTCAGTCTCTGCGTCGGAAAGATCCCCTGCAGAAGGAAATGGCAACCCATTCCAGTATTCTTGCCTGGGAAATTCCATGGACAGAGGAGCCTGGTGGGCTACAGTCCAAGGGGTCGCAAAGAGTAGGACATGACTTAGCAACTAAACAACAACAAATAAGTTTTCATACTGTTTAGTATGTTTAGTGTGTTTGGGGAGAAACGCATATTCTGTTTGTTGTGTACAGAATTCCATCTGTACCTGTCTGATCAAGCTTGTTAATACTTATGTTCTTTTAATAAGATGCATCCTTATTTATTTTGTCACTTTCACAAAGGTTGGTTTCTGGGACAGATGTGTTAAAATCTGTCTCCCAAAATGCTTGTTTTTCATCAGATTTTCATAGTGCTCTATTTTTGCTTTATAAGTGTCAAAGCTATGTTATTAGGTACAGTGTTCATGAGTATCCTATTATCCTTGTGGCTTGGACCTTTTGTCAACATGAAATACACCTCTCTGTTTCTTATAATGTGTTTGCCTTAATTTTTGTTTGATATTTTTGCTTGATATTAAGATTGCCATTCTTCTTTGTTTATGTTAGCATTTCTGTGATATAGCTTTACAATTTTTAAAATTATTGATCTTATTTTATCAAATGACAGTTATATGCATCCATCATAAAAATTCAAGCAGGAACTTCCCTGGCGGTCCAGTGGTTATGACTGCACTCCCAGGACAAGGGTCACGGTTTCCATCCCTGGTTAGGAAACTAACATCCTACATGCCATGGGTGTGGCCAAAAAACAAACAAACAAAAACTCCCCCCAAAACAGCAACAACATAAAAATTCAAGCAATACACAAGTGTAAGGAAGAAAGCCAACTTTGCTCCTCCCCAAATCAGTGGGTGATTGACATCTCTCTCCCTCTCTGTAGAGAGAAGAATGGGTTGGTTCGTAGCCAGACAGACTATACCCACACAGAAAGAAGGAATCTTCAATAGGATTAGATCTTACTGCTTATGGCGTGAAAATGATTATCTTTAACTTTATTCAAATATTTCAGAGGAGGAAGAAAAGTGAAGAAACTAGACTATCACAAGAGATATCAAAAGGGTTTAAAAAAAAACCCTCTGAAATTAACAGAAGAGGTTATGAAAATCAATAAGTGGTTAGGAATCATTGAAGGAACGACTGTCTCTTGTGGTTAAGTCATATTCTACTTGTTTCAATTTGGGGGCAGCATAGAGTTGCTTGACTCCCTGTAATGAAAAATGAATGACTTGTTGGCCTCCCCATCCTCTTCCTGACTTTTATAGCTTTCATTATTTTTGCTCTGCATAATCTGTGATGTTGATCTTTTCTGTAGCCCTAAGTCCATGCTAGCTTTACTTTGTTATTTAAATTTATCCATTGTGCATTATGAGTCCATTTATCACAGCTTCTCATTCCTGAATTTTTCATTTTGATTTGTGACTTGATTGGTTAGGTTTCACTGTCATGTGGACTTTTCAGGGATTCTTTTGCACCTTCCTTGACTTCTTTCATGTTTGAAAATATCTGTCTCCAAACTGGAATGACCACTTGGAACAGGTATAATATTATCCTGGGATATATTCTCTCTAGAACTTGGTAGGATTGGTGCACTATTTTCTTGTGGTAAATAGTGCTATGGAGGCAATGCCCTTGAAAATATGTGAGCTATTTTCAATTATCTTTTGATATTGATTTCTAACATAATTCCATAGTGATAGGAGAACAGACTCTGTATGATTTCAACACCTTTAGACCATGAAATTTTTGCACCTTGTTTTATGTCTCTGGATATATTTCAGTGCCTCCTACTTGATAGTCTAGGGGAGCTAGAAAAGAATTTGTATCCTACTGTTGTGTGAAAATTGTATAAATCTTAATTATGTTGAAGTGGTTCATGGTGCTTTTCAGGTCTACTATATCCTTCTACTTCTCTGTATAGTCATTCTATTAATTTTTGAGGGCTTGATATTGAAACTCTGTCTAAAAATCTTAATTTATCTACTTAAAAAGTATTTGTAATATATAGTGGAACTATATAAAAGATAAAGACACTTTGAAACACAATGTAAAAAAAATATTGCCGTGAAAGATTCTGCAGTCAGCTTTTTCCTCCCACCTTTGTAGGTGACTCCAAGAATCATTCTTTCTCCATTCTTAAGGATCAAAAACTTAGCCAGAATATGTCGTGATATTAATTGTTTGCAAACAATTCTTCCTGTATCTGGTATGTCTTTTCTATCTGCAGATTTAGTTCTTCATTTCAGGGCAATTTATATGAATTTTTTAATTTCTGCTCAACAGATGCATCTCAATGTCAACTTGATGGGTTCCAGTTGTTCTTATGTTTCATTGTCTTGCTTTTCCTCCTTGTCCATCATCTTCATTCATTGCATTAATATCTGCCTTTTTACCTTGCATTCACTGGTGTTTTTTCAATCTTTTCTCCATGCTATTAGCTCAATTTTCCATCTAATCTTTTTTGTTTCTTGCTGCCCAGGTATCATAGGGCCCCCAGGATACTGGTAGTTCACTTATTGAATTTCTAATGATGGTGCTGTGCACCTCAGTTTGTTTTCTTTCTTTTGCTCTGCAGTCTTCCTTCTTATCACATCCTTTAAAAAAATCATCTTTCTTAAAAAAAGCTCTTCCTTTCTTGAATTTATATTCTTATTGTGTGTTAGTTGCTCAGTTGTGTCTGACTGTTTGCGACCCCATGGACTAAGCCTACCAGGCTCCTCTGTCCGTGGAATTTGCCAGAAAAGAATACTGGGGTGGGTTGCCATTTCCTTCTCCAGGGGATCTTCCTGATCCAGGGGTCAAACCCGGGTCTCCTGCGTTGCAGAAAGATTCTTTACTGTCTGAGCCAACAGAGAAGCTATATTCTTATTAAGTTGCTTTATAGTGTGAAGCACTCCTAGGATTGCTTATTTGTTGTAGACTGGGTTCTTTGTCCTTGCAAACTATATTTCTATCTTTTTTAGAACTTTCTCTCTTTCTTGTCTTCTCTCCTCCCTCCCTTCTGTCATCTTTCCTGCTATTGCACATTCACATAGTTGCTGTGTTATATTTTTCCTTCTTGCTCAAGCTTAGCCATGGCAGCAACTCTGTCCCTGACACAGGGTGGGGGATTTCTCCTTCTCACCTGCCCCACCTCACTGGGCTCAGTGCCTTCCCAGCTCAGAGCTTCAACTGAGGTGTGTGTGCTTAGTTGCTCAGTCTTCTCCGACTCTTTGCAACCCCATGAACTGTAGCTCGCCAGGCTCCTCTGTCCATGGAGTTTTCTAGGCAAGAATACTGGAGTAGGTTACCATTTCCTTCTCCAGGGGATCTTCCTGACCCTGGGATTGAACCCGCATCTCCTGTGTCTCCGGCATCACAAGTGGATTCTTTACCCTCTGAGCTATCGGGGAAGACTGAGAGTTAATTCTTTTTTTTGGCTGCACTCTATGACTTGCAGGATCTTAGCTCCCCAACCAGGGATTGAACCCAGGCCATTGCAGTGAAAGCATCAAGTCCTAACCACTGACCACCAGGGAATTCCCGAGGGTTACCTAAAAATAATCATGGTAAAATATACATAAAACTTCTTAGTTTAACCATTTAAAAGTATACTGTTGAACACTGCTATATTTAAAATGGATAACTAACAAGGACCTATTGTATAGCACATGGAACTCTGCTCAATGTTATATGGCAGCCTGAATGGGATGGGGGGTTTGGGGGAAAAAGGATACATGTATATATATATGGCTGAATCCCTTCGCTGTTCATCTGAAGCTATCATAACATTGTTAATCGGCTATACCCCAACACAAAAGAAGAAGTTCAAAAGAAAAAAAAAGTGTACTCTTCAGCAGCATGAAGTACATTCATATTTTTGGGTGACCATCACCATCACCTAGCTCCAGAATTTTTTCATCTTCCGCAAATGAAACTCTGTCCCCATTAAATACTAGCTCCACATCACCCCCCAACCACAACCCTTTGGCAACTACCATTCTACTCCCTGTCTTTATGAATTTAACTACTCTAGGATGCTCATAGATGTGGAATCATACAATATTTATCCTTTGTGACTTATATCACTTAGCATAATGTCTTCAAGATGCATCCATGTGACATGTCAGAATTTCCTTCCTTCCTAAGGCTGGATGATATTCCATTGAACGTATCTACCACATTTTGTTTAACTGTTGATGTCCATGGACATTTGAGCTGTTTCTGCCTTTTAGCTATTGTGAATATTGTTGCTATGAACATATTCGTACAAATATCTGTTCAAGTCCCTGCTCTCAGTTCTTTTGGGTCTACATTCAGCAGTGGAATTGCTGGATCGTGTGGGAATTGTATGTTTAATTTCTTGAGGAATCTTGAATGTTACTTTTGAAACTCATTTTAGGAGCTCCAAGGACCTTGGTGGGGGGTCAGAGAGCAGCCAGAGATAGGGATTGTCCTGGTGGCAGGGGGTCTGCCTTCCCTTCTGTCAGAGTCTTTATCAAGCTCCTGCTGCCTAGAAAGGGGTGCATCCACTCCTAGGGCTTCTGCTCATTCCTCCCACTTGGCCTGGCTTCCTGGAATTGGCAAGTCCAGGCAGTCTTTTCCGCCTCTGCCCAGGCCTGTGACATTAACGGGCAGGCAGCTACTCAAAGAGTTTGTTTTTTCTTTAGTTTTCCTTGGATGTCTACTCACTGCCTTTAGTTGGCTTCTCCAGATTTTTGAAAATTCTCAGGATTTTATTCTCTCCTCAGTAAAGCTTCTGGGGTTCAAGTGAGAATGAGGGGCTACACCAGCATCATGGCAACAAGGAAGAAAGAGGAAAGTGTCCTGAAATGGTTTTAGGGGCCAGGTGTAGGGGAGGGGATTTTTTGTCATTGTTGCTCACATCCCATTGGCCAGAATGAAGTCACATGTCTGCCTATCCAGCCTCAAGGGAGGCTGGGAAATGTAGCCTGGGCTCTTTCTCCGAGCCCATTTGAAGCAGAAATTGGGAACACAGTCATTGTGCCCCAGAGGATTCCTTGTTGTAGGTATAATTTCCTTTTGTCTCTCAGAGAATATTAAGTGTATCTATGCCAAAGGTGTGTTCTGTTTTCTCTTTTATCTGTTTTCTTGAGTGTTAGTTCTGTTTGAGTTTGGGGCTCTTTTTTCTTGGTGCTAGTTGTCTTTGATTTTTGGTGACTTCAAGGTCTGCAGGTGGTATCTGATGACCTGGATAGGGGTGGGAGGTGGGGAAGGTAGGGTGGTGGTGGAGGGTGAAACCTGCCTCCAAAGACAGTGAAAGTGAGCAAGGTGCTGAGCAGGGTCTGCCAGAGGCTGCTCCTCTGGGTCTGCAGGGTTCCTTCCTCCCCACCAGGGCCGATCAGCTCACCTCACCTGAGTCTCCTTGGGGAGATGCTTGGCTTCTTAGCTCTGTGGCATGAAAGGATGAGGAGTGTGGGGTGAGGGACCTAGCTGGGTGCTGCCTTCACACTCCTTGTCATATTCCCTCCCTATCGCCCTGGCCATGCACCCACTTGGAGACAAGCACCAGAGCCTCTTCCAGCATAATCCCCTTGAGTATATTTTGGGCTGTGGTCTCCTTTTTTCATCCAACCCCATCTGCCTTCCTTGTTCCAGGAAGTCTTCATCATTTCTGGGTTGACCAGGAATGCCCCTTCTTGTTTTCTCAGGGATATTTGCATTGATTATTATTTTTACCAGTGATTTTTTTTTAAAGGTAAAACTCATCATTTAAAGTGTACAGGACTGTGGTTTTATATTCACAATGTGCAACCACTACCACTGTCTATTTCCAGAACATTCCCACCCCCCCAAGAATTCCTTTGTGATAACCATAAAAGGATTATAGCTTTTCAAAATTGTGAATCACTATGTTGTATCCCTGAAACATATAATATTGTACATCAGCTTTATCTCAATTAAAAAAAAAAAAACCCTTAGCTCCTAATTCTCCCCTCCTTCCATCCCCTGGCAATCACTAATCAACTTTCTGTCTCGATGGATTTGCCTACTCTAGACATTCCATGTAAATGGAATCATGCAGTTTGTGGCTTTTAGTGTCTAGCTTCTTTCACTTTATGTAATGTTTTCAAGGTTTGTCCATTTGTAGTATGTATCAGTACATCATTCCTTTTTTATGACTGAATAATATTTTATTATATGGCTATAGCACATTTTGTTTATCTGTTTATTAGTTGATGAATATCGGGTTGTTTCTACTTCTTGGCTAGTATGAATAATGTTAGTATGAACATTCACAGATAAGTTTTTGTATGGACATATGTTTTCAGTTGTCTTTGGTATGTATCTAGGAGTAGAATTGCTGGATCATATAGTAAATCTATATTTAATTTTTTGAGGAATTGCCAGACTCCTTTCCACAGCTCTGTCTTACTTTATATTCCCACTAGCATTCTAAAAGGATTCCAATTTCTCCCTATGCTCACCCACTATTGTCACTGTCTGACATTTATATTTTGTCGTCCTAGTGGATACAGTGTGGTCTGTCATTGTGGTTTTGATTTGATGACTAATGGATGGATCTGATGACTCATGACGTTGAGCATCTTTTCATGTGCTTTCTGGCCACTTGTATATCTTCTCGGAGAAGGGTATTCTCAATTCCTTTGCCCATTGAAAACAATTTAATAGACTTTTTTTTTTTGGGTTTTCAATTTATAGAAAAACTGAGCAGGAAGTACAGAGGTTTCCCACTACTCTCCAGTGTTATTAACATCTTGCATTAGTGTGGTACATTGTTACAACTGATGCACCAATGTTGGTCATTATTAACTGAAGTTCATAGTTTACATTAAGGTTCACTCTTTGCATTGTAGATTCTAGTTTCTGACAAACTTATAATGTCAAAACTTATAGTCCACGGTTGCAGTAGCGTACAGAATAGTGTCACCGCCCTGAAAGTCCTTGGTGCTGCTCATTCATCTTCCCCTCCCCCACCCCTACCAAACACTGGCAACCGCTGATCTTTTTACTGTCTCCCTAGTTTTGTCTTTTCCCAAATGTCATGTAGTTAGACTCACAGTAGGTAGCCTTTCCAATTGGCTGCTTTCACTTCGAAATATGCAT
The DNA here is from genome assembly GCF_054371585.1 of Giraffa tippelskirchi. NCBI lineage: Eukaryota > Metazoa > Chordata > Mammalia > Artiodactyla > Giraffidae > Giraffa > Giraffa tippelskirchi. The sequence continues at coordinate 37,773,271 of NC_137279.1, forward strand.
GTAATATCCCTCCATGTCCATTTTAATATTGGGATATTCATTTATTTTTAGTATCATTTTTGTGATCTCCAGGGATGTGGGCTAGCTGGTGGAGGCTGCCTTATGGACCCCGTCTGCCTTCTTGCCCTCATCTCAGGAACACTCTGGAAGGAAGAGCGGGGCATGCCAGCTGCCCTGCCCAGCAGAAGGCCACAGCAGTGTCCTCCTTCACACACTAGACTGTCCGTGAGGGTGTTCTGGGTCCCTTCCCTCACCCTCTTTGAGTCCCCAGTGACCTTTCTCTGTGTCCCTTAGACCTCGTGGAGAAGAAGCCGTGCTCAAGGAATTCCTCCCGCGCCTGTGAATGCCGGGCCGGCATGTTCTGTGGCATGTCAGTCGTCAACTCCTGTGCCCGCTGCATCCCCCACTCTGTCTGCCCAGCAGGGATGGTTGTCAAGTTGCAGGGTGAGTATCCCCACTGCCCAGGATCACTATCTGTGCTGATGCCACCCCACCCCTACCCTGACCTCCCACCTCCTCCTTCCTGCTGGATAGATGACATCTCCTATCATGATGATGCCAAGGATGCACCTAGAGGCCCCTGTGGTCCCTTCCCTGCACCTCAGGTCCCAGGCTCAGAAAGAGTTCCAGGCACTGCCCTGGCTGGAGGAGGTCTTGGGTTAGCTTGAGGCTCAGGGCAGAAATTCTCTGATGCTTGATAAGCAAGAAAGAAACCTCAAGTTTCTGTCCTGGCATTTCCCAGAAGATTAGAGCTGGTTTTCCCATTTTGGTCTGTGTATGTGCCATGCTTCTCCCTCTACCAGGTCTTCGCACATGCTGTTCCCTCTTTCTGGGACACCCTTCCTTCCCTGTTCACCCAGTGAACTCAACTCTGCCTTTAGCTGTCCGTCCAGACATCACCTCCTGACCTCTCACAGATCACGTCTCCTTGCCAACATGGATGCGAACACTGGCCTCTGTCTCAGTGTGATCAGTGCTCGTCTTCCTCTCTCCCAGTAGCTCCGTGAGGGCCAGGATCATGCCCAGCACATTCACAGTCATCTCCCCGCGAGGCGCGGAATCTGCTCTTCAGAGATGTCTGTCAACTGATGTGACCGGGAGATCAGAGTTGGGGGCGGGTGGAGTTCAAATCTGGTTGGATTCGCCCTGCTCATGCAGACCCTCAGTAGAAGGATCCTCAGAAGGCTGCCACCTGCAGGCAGGCGAGGTGCATGTATGCATGCTAAGTCACTTCAGTCCTGTCCGACTCTGTGCGACCCTATGGACAGTAGCCTCCCAGGCTCCTCTGTCCATGGGATTCTTCAGGCAAGAATACTGGAATGGGGAGCTGTTCCCTTCTCCAGGGGATCTTCCCAACCCAGGGATCGAACCCGCATCCCCTGTGTCCTCTGTGATGGCAACTAGTGCCACCTGGGAAAGGGTTCTGAACTGGGCATCAGATACCTGGGATTTTGTACAGCTTTGCATCTGTGGGGTGTGTTCCCATCCCTCTCTGGGCCTCAGTCTCACCCTCTGTAAATGAGGAAGTGTAACCGGAAGGCCTTGCATGGGGGCTTTTCTTGCTTAGAAGCTCTTTCTTCTCTAAGAAAAGCTGCTTGGAGTTCTGTTGCTGCTGCCTGTGGACCAGCTCCGGCTCTCTTGAGGGCATTCTTGCATCTGCCACACGGTGGCGCCAGAGGCCTCTCTTTCCTGCCCCCAAGACCAGCTGCCCAAAGCTGTACCACTGGCCCTCTGTGGTCACTGAGCACTTAAAATGTGGCCAGTCACTTGAGATGGGCTGTCAGTATAGAATATGCGCTGGATTTAAAATACTTAGTATTCAGAAAGTATACATTTCAGTATTTCTTATGTTGATTTTTGTTGTTCAGTCTCTCAGTCGTGTCCGACTCTTTGCGACCCCATAGACTGCAGCACACCAGGCTTCCCTGTCCTTCACTACCTCCCGGAGTTTGCTCAAACTCATGTCCATTGTGTCGATGATGCCATCCAACCATATCATCTGCCCTCTTCTGCCCTCAGTCTTTCCCAGCATCAAGGTCTTTTCCAATGAGTTGGCTGTTTGCATCAGGTGGCCAAAGTATTGGAGCTTCAGCTTCAGCATCAGTCCTTCCAATGAATATTCAGGGTTTATTTCCTTTAGGATTAACTGGTTTATGTTTATTATCTATTGGCATAATTTGTGTCCGACTCTGTGACCCTTTGGACCACAGCACTCCAGGCTTCTCTGTCCATGGGAATTTTCAAGCAAGAATACTGGAACAGGTTGCCATTTCCTCCTCCAGGGTATCTTCTTGAGCCAGGGATCAAACCTGCATCTCCTCTATTGGCAGGCAAATTCTTTATCTGCTGAGCCATCGGGAAAGTTCATATTTTAGATATATCGGATTAAATGTATTGCTTAATTTCACTTGTTTCTTCTTTACTATCCAAAATGTGGCTACTGGAAAATTTAAAATGGTGACCTGTGATCCACATATTTTATTGGATAGCACTGCTTGAAAAAGTACTCCAACCTTTGGCTGCCAAACCCTGGCTTGATTCTTCTGTGAGAGTTCCCACTGAACAACTCTCAGGGCCTCAGTCTCTCCAGCTATGGAATGGAAAGTAATTTCTGCCTCAGATGGAGCTTATAGCTAAGTCTTACCTTAAGACCTTGCATCACCTTTCTCCTCTGAAATTTTCCAGACTCCATAAGGCTGTATTAGCCCCATTTTACAAGTGAGGAAATTGAGGTTCAGAGATGGCAGGTAATTGCCTAAGACCACAGAGCAGGGAATATCTAATCCAATGTTCGAACCTTATGCTCAAGTCTTGTCACCCCACCACAGTGCAGATAGATGAGATGAGTCAGCCTTGCTTACAGCCACTTCCACCAAACCTTTCGCACTCAGGTCCACTTGACTGAAAGCACTATGTTTTCTTCTCCATGTTGCTTCCACCCAGTATTCTTCAGAGCTCTTCAGTTTGCAAGTCACAAATTATTTGGTTCATGTAATTGAAAATTTTCTTTGTGGAGCTTCAGGTATGGCTGGATCCAGGAGCTCTGTCTTTTCTCATCTCTCATCTCCACTCCCCTGTGTGTTGTTTTTCCTATAAAATATCTACCAGCAGCTCCAGACTTGCTTCCTACTCAACTCTGGTGGAAAATCTGCTTCTCCTTCCCATATTCTCAACAACAAAAACAAAACCTTGAAGTTGCAACTCATAGACATGGCTTGGTCATGTGCCCACCCTTGAACCAGCCCATCATGACCACAGGACTAGAATGGATTGATTGGTCCAGCCTTCCCCATGGCTATTCCTGGAGTGAGAGTGGGGTGGTCAGTCCGTCCCAGCTCCTCACCACAGACACTGAGATTGGGAGGTGTAATTCTCCAGGGAAAACTGGGCTACTTTACCCAAAAGGGGAACGGATGCTGGGCAGGCACAGAGATCAGATGGCCGTTGTGTTTCCCTGGGTTGTGGTGGTAAAAGGTCTACTCCTGGAGTCTCTGGCTCCTCAACACCAAAGCTGAAGGCATCGCTGTCCTCCCTGCAGGCACGGCACAGAGGGACACTGTCTGTCAGCCGGCTTCCCCAGGGGCCAACCTCAACTGCAGCGCCAGCCCGCAGGACTGCAAGGGCCCCACCAGGTGACTCTCAGCCCCCCACTATCCAGCTGACCCTAGTGTGGGGCTGTCCCACCCGATAGGAGACCCAGGGCACTGTGGGCTGGGGATGTGGGTGGGGGTCAGTCCAGGGTGTCAGAAATCCAGGGGGCCTCTCTGCTGAGCAGAAAGGTCATTGAGGCCCTGCTGTGTGCCCAGCCTGCCCTGAGCACACAGGAGACCCAGAAAGACAAGAAAACACAGCTCTTGCTCCTAGGATCTGACAGAGGGCCTGCCAGAATCTGTGGGCACAGTCTGGGGGCCCTTTCTCTATAGAAATGGGTATCCCTGAGCACAGACTCCCCCTGCACCCTCAGGAGAATTGCCAGTCCCATCTCTGGCTTCCTTCCCAGTGGTGCCATCTCCCAGGCCAAGCCCACCCTGACCTCCCCAGCAAGCTCTGGTTCCAGGACCATGCTTCTTGAAGGGGGCATCCCCCTCGCCCCAGAAGATGCTTCTAAAATGACTCCCAACTCCAGCTCCTTCGTGGTGAAGCTCAATCCAGATCCAGGTAAGCTCTCCAGAGGAGCCAGGGGCAGTCTCCAGGGCAATGGTGTCCAATGGATGGGGTACTGTGTGTGGGGTGGTCAGGGCAAACAGTCACTGAGCCAGTATGGGGAGAAAGGATCTCAAGGCCTTCTGGGACTGAGACCTTCGAGGGCCAGAGTAGAGAATGGAAGGACTCACTTGTTTCCTGGTTTGGGTACCAGACACTGAGGCATGCTGGGGCAGCAGAGCAGGCCCGTCTCTGCAGGTATCAATATGATGCCCACCTCTGGTTCCCATGGCAACAGATTAGGGTCCCCATTCACTCCTGCTTATTACCCAATAGTCTTCCATTGTACATGAATGCATAAGAATATCACACTTAAAAAAAAAAAAAAGAATATCACACTTTAACAAACAGTTTTTGGATATTTGGGTTGTTTCTCCTTGTTGGCTGTAATGAATAACGAAAAACAAGTCTTTGGTGAATGTATGTCTTCATTTCTCTTTGTTTTTTTGAATTGATCTCTAGGACTTCTTATAATTCTGGGTTTGAGCCTTTTGTCTTATAGTTGGGTTTTAAATATCTTCTCCCACCCTGTGGCTTGCCTTCTCATCCTCTTTATGGTGTCTTTTGATGAAGAGATGTTTTTAATTTCAGTGTAGTCAAATTGATCCATCTTTTCTTTTATGACTAGTGCTTTTCATGTTCTGCTCTGCAAGGCTTTTCCTCCACTGAGGTCTCAACAACATCCTACATTTATTTCCTAAGGTCATTACTGTTTTGCCTTTGTTTAAAGTGTCCCTATGAATATCCAGTTGAATCCACACCATTTATCAAATAAATTGTCTTTTCCTCACTGTTTAACACACCATCTTTGTTGTAAATCAAGGCTCCGTATATGTATGGGTAGGATTATCTGTTTTATATATAGTCATGTGTGTATGTTAATCCCAATGGCCTAATTTATCCCTTTCCCCATTTGGGCCTTCTTTAAATTCTCCCAGTAATGTTTTATTATGATCTGTGTAGAGGTATTTACATCTTTTTGTTAGATTTCTATGTCTTTAGTATTTCTGGTGATAATATAAATGATATCTTTTTCAATACTTCACATTCTAACTTTTTTATTGTTAGAACTAGTTTGAACTGTGTGAAATGTCAATATTTGATTATTTCTGTCCTGTCTAAACAGCAATTTCATTTGGTTCAGTGCAAATATATAGACATTCAATTGATTTTGATATAGTGACATTATATCCAACTATCTTGCTAAAATCACTTATTCCTTCTAATAATGTATCTACAAACTCTTAGGATGGTCTGTGCAGTCCATGGTATCATCTTTCCATAAGTGCTTGATGTCTTCCTTTCTAACCTTGTTCCTTTTGTTTCTTTTTCTTGCCTTATTGCATTGCCTATGATCTGTGGGACCAAACTGAATACAAGTTGTGATGGTAGGCATCCTTGTTTCCTTGTTGAACTCAAAGAGAGAGTGGCTACCAAAGTTTTGAGCAGGGCAGTGACAGAGCAATGAGACTGGGGAGAGGACTCTGGCAAAGAGGAGGGACCAGAAGCAGGAGGGTCATTTTGGAGGCAGTTAGCACTCTTTTCTTGTGTGGCGTTAGACACATTCTGTCCCTGTCTGAGCCTGAGGACTCCCTCTGAAGGACTAACTGACATGTGCAGAGTTTGGGAGCTGGTCATGGAGCTGCGGGAGCTTCAGTGATGGGGGGTGTGATAGGGTGAGGGTGAGGCCTCTGCCAACGTGACCTGGCCTGGAGCTTCTTTGCTTCTTTTCCCAGGGCTGACCCTGCAGCCCCCGTGCCCTCAGGGGTCTGCTGACTGCAGGAAGCAGTGTAACCACGACTACTACCTGGACAGGGACGGTCGCTGCAAGGCCTGTGTGACATGTTCAGGAGGTAAGGGCCATGTCTCTCCTCCTGGGGCTTCTTCCAGAGAGCAGGGATGGTCTTGGAGGGAGAGGCCAAGAATCTGGGGGTGGGAGCCCTGAGTTGGGTCTTGGATGCTCACTCCTTGGGAGCCTGGTTCACCTCACTGGCATGTTTTGAGCAATCGGCTTCTAGTGACTCCCACTGACGATTGTGGGTTTTGATAGCCGTGACCCCCTTTCAGAGAGTTTCCATTCACTCACTCTGTCTTGCAAGGAAGCATTTGTTAATCAGCTACCTGTTTCAAGCTTGTCTCATTATTTTTTGTACCTATCCTATGATGCCTGGATTGAGATTGCCCCCGTTTTACAGAAGAGGAAACTGAGGCTTGGGGAAGTCAGGGGACTTCCAGGGCCAGAAGCCCTCGCAAATGGCAGGGCCAGGATTTGAACCTAGGGCATCTGCTACCAGGTTCTGGGCTCATCACTCACTCCACTGCCTCTTAGAGCACCACAGTACAAGCACTTAGAGACTGACTGCTGGTGTTCTCCCTGCGGCCAGCTGTCCGCAGCACCACCAGCCGCCCTGTGAAGTCCATGCAGCTGCCCAGGTCCCAGACCTGCCATGGCTGTAGCCCCAGCCCACTCACAGCATCCACCACCAGGGGGAGGTGTGGTTCTGTCTCTGCAGCAACATGGCCTGGAGTCAGAGGAGGCCACGTAGGGGAAAGGACATTCTGTTTGTGGTCATTGGAGGTCACTGTTCTGGTTACTAAGGCCACAGAGCAAATTTTCTCAAATCTGAGTGGCAAAAAGCAAACCATTCATTGTAGTCGTGGAGTCTGTGGGTCAGAATTCAGACCTGATGTCGGAGGGCCGGCTGGTGTCTGCTCCATGAGGTCTGAGGTTTCAGTTGAAAAACCTGAAGCTTGAGAGCTGGAATCATCTGCACCTTCTTCATTCACGGGTCTGGGGTCGATGCCCTCAGATCCTTTCCATGTTGGCTGCTATTTGGGCTTCCTCAAGTCCTGGGTGCTGGACCCAAAGATGAGTTGGTAGTAGAATAGAAACCATACTCATTTTTATGACCCAGCTTCAGAAGTTACTCAGAAGGTAGAGAATCTGCCTGCAATGCAGGAGACCCAGGTTCAATCTTTGGGTGGGGAAGATCCCCTGGAGAAGGGAATGGCAACCCACTCCAATATTCTTGCCTGGAGAATCCCATGGACAGAGGAGCCTGGCGGGCTAGAGTCCATGGGGTCACAAAGAGTCAGACACAACTGAGCGACTGACACACTTTCAGAAGTTACATGGCGTAACTTCCACTGCAATCTGCCTCTGAAGGCAGGGGGACAGGTTCCTCTTGGAGTCATGGAAGGGAAAAGAAAGTCGAGTTTTTGGATGAGTAAGTGGCCAAGCTCTGGAAGAGCAGACAGACTGAGAGCAATTGCTGTGGCCATTCCTGGAAAAAGTATAATCTATCACAGCTGCTGTGTCAGATGAGGAGATAAAGAGATGGCTCTGGGCCCCAGAATTCCTTCAAGTTGCGTAAATGACGCCCTGCGAGGCTATAGAGTGGAGCCCAAGTGCCTGGGGTCAAATCTTGGCTCTACTGTTTGGAAGCTTATAAACTCCAGCAAGTTTCTTAACCTCTCTGGGCCTGTTTCCTCATCGGTAAAACGGGCATTATAACAGACCTCTTTCAGAGAGGTGTTCTGAGAGTTAAATAGGTTAAACTGAGTTACTCTGGATAGAGTGCTAGAAACACTGCCTCAAACAGGCTTGGTTATGATAATACAATATTATAATTAATAGTGCAGTCCCTTGTCTTTATCATGCAGGGCTTCTAAGCCTGTAAGTATCCCACCAATGTCTTTATTGAGCAAATTGCATTTGTCTAATCCACTGATACAGTAATTCTATTTTCATGCATTAATAAAGCATGCAGAATATCCCTAAACATGTATAAATGCATTATTACACTTTTTATTTTATAAAACCACTAACAGTTTCTTTTTATTTTGGAGAAAATCCCATTCTTCATCATTAGAATTTTCAAACATCCTCAGAAGTAGAGAGAATCAGAAATGGTTATGAACTATCACCCAATTTTAAAGAATTATCAAGTCATGGCCAGTCTTGGTTCATCTTTACCCATGCTCACTCACCCCTAATCTTTGAATTATTTTCTTTAAAAATTTTTTTTGGGGGGGGGACTTTTCTTTTAATAGCTTTACCAGATACAGTTGACATACCGTAAAAGTGACATGTTTCAAGTATGCAGTTTGATAAGTCTTGAGACATGTGTGTGGCTGTGAAACCATCACCACAATCAAGATAATGAACTGTCTGTCCACATCCCGAAAGGTTCCTTAAGTTCCTTACCGTCGCTCCCACCATTCCCTGCCCCTGCTCCCATTCCCAGGCGTCTGGTGTGCTGTCACTATGAAAGATTTTGCATTTTCTTGCTTTTCCTATAAACAGAATCATAGAGTATAGACTCTTTTTTTTTTTTGGCTGCGCTGAATGGCATGTAGGATCTTAGTTCCTGACCAGGGATTGAACCTGTGCCCCCTGCAGTGGAAACGCGGAGTCCTAACCATTGGACTGCCAGGGAAGTCCCTATATACACCTTTTTTGTCCGACTTCTTTCATTCAGCATAGTTACTTTCTGTACCAAAATGTCTGCTCAACAGAATAATCAGATAAACACACGTTCCTGGGCAAATACGTCTCTGCCCTCCTGGGGGTTCTCTGGAACCCTGCCCTCTTCATTCCAGTCCTTCCTCAGGACCCTTCTCTGTCCCCCAGATGGCCTCGTGGAGAAGACACCTTGCACATGGAACTCTTCCCGCATCTGTGAGTGTCAACCTGGCATGTTTTGTGCCACGCCAGTCACCAATTCCTGTGCCCGCTGTGTCACCCGCCCCAACTGCCCACCAGGGATGGTCACCAAGCTCCAGGGTAAGCAGTTCACACCCCCAACCAAGGGGCTGAGCTCTGTGTCCCTACAGCTGTACCTCTTCTCTCCTCCTTCATTCCTAGCTATTAACTAGGTCATATTTGGGCTATGGTTTCTCTTCAAATAGTTAGATCCAGGAAATGGTAAAAAACCCAAGCTTGGCATTTTGGCAAGAGTTTCTAATGATTGTTTTAAATTATTGAAAAATTTTGTTATTCTTCTCCTTGAAATTACTGGGCTGGTAAAATCTTGACTTGCTTGCAAGGTTGTTTTATCGACTCAAGATAGATCAATATAAAGCTTATGAGGAAGCTTCCAATTCAAAGGGTGGACATTCGCCAGAGTGAAAAAAAGTATAAACACTCGACAGCAGGCGAAATAACAAACAAAAAAGAGTTCATGAGCAAATGAGAGAGTTCAACAACTTTTTAGAAGGTGGAAAACAGATGGCAGGGTGGTAACAAATGAAACCCAAGTAGAGGAAAACTCACCTCAGAATTCACTCCTTGAGGCTGGCAGAAAAGTGAGGGGTAACCTGCTCTTAAGACACCCAGGGAGGCTCTGGGCTCAGACCAGGTAAGTAAAATGAAGGATGGGGGTGAAGCAGAGAATTAGAAAGTACAGTAAGCTGCAACTTCATCTCCATCATAAAAATTTAAAACATGTAACAATCTGCCTGCAATGCGGGAGACCCAGGTTCGATTCTTGGGTTGGGAAGATCCCCTGGAGAAGGAAATGGCAACCAACTCCAGTGTTCTTGCCTGGAGAATTCCATGGACAGAGGACCCTGGCAGGCTACAGTCCATGGGGTCGCAAGAGTTGGATACAACTAGCGACTAAACCACCAACAATGCAAAGTCAACCAACAGAAGTGCAATCTAAAAAATAAAACGAATGAATATAACAACAATGACAAAACATGCAGCAATGATATACTATGGGCTCTGACCAGTCTGAGAGATGGTGCTTGAGTTTTTATATCCTGGTGAAAATGATCAAATTTTTGGCTAACGACACTGAAGGACTATCTAGGGATAGCTAGGTATTGGCCACTCTTGTGCAAAGCCCTCTTTGCTTGTGTCTTTGGAAGTACACCCTGTCAGTAGGCTATTCCTGCTCAGTCACCCAGAGTGAAAGCCTTCCAGCTCACACTCCCTACCCATGATCCCAGAGTTCCCAGGCAGACCTCCTGCTGAGAGAAGAGACCCACAGTGAAAAGGACATACTAATAGTACAGTAGAAGAAATCCCACCTGCCGCTGGAATATTCAGCATTATTCTTTTTAAATAAATATGAATGAGCAGTATAGATCTTCAGACTTATAAAGAAAAACAGCAGTATGAAGGAAAATAACAAGATGCTGCTGCTGCTGCTGCTAAATCGCTTCAGTCGTGTCTGACTCTGTGCGACCCCATAGACGGCAGCCCACCAGGCTCCGCCATCTCTGGGATTCTCCAAGCAAGAGTACTGGAGTGGGTTGCCATTTCCATCTCCAAAATAACAAGATACACAAACAGAAAAACTTACTGCCAATGAAGCAATGATGAACCCAGGAATGGAAGAGAAAATAATTAGTGTCCACAGAAAAATTCGAGAAGTTACAACCACAGAGTGAGAACAGAAGGCAATGAAGAAGGAACAGTAATAAAGTAGAAGACAAGAAATGACTTTTAGAAAGTGTGCTTGTTGCCTCTCAGGTCCCAATTCGCCAGGGAACACTTGCTGTGCAATGAGAGATTAGCCTCAAGCATGCCTTTCTCCATGTGAGTGTGATTCTAGTATATGACAGTAGAGAGCGCAAGAGGACCACTGCAGGAGAAAGGAGGTGTTTTCTTGACTGCCTTTGCTTGTTCTTGTTCTTGCTGGATAGTCTGTTTCCAGGGCCTGTGGATGGGGACATCTGGTGGTTCCCTGACACGGTCATGCTTCCAGAGTAGGCAGTCTCTTGGTGACCTGACAATGAGACTTAGATTGAAATGACCTACCAAGAGCAAAGCAGGATGCATGAAGATTACTCACATCTAGACATAACAGATGTACACACGTGCATGCTCAGTTTCATCCGACTCTTTGCGAGTCCATGGACTGTAGCCTGCCAGACTCCTTTATCTATGGGATTTTATAGGCAAGAATACTGGAGTGGGTTGTCATTTCCTTCTCCAGGGGATCTTCCCAACCCAGAGATCAAACCTGCGTCTCTTGTGTCTTCCTGCATTGGCAGGCAGATGCTTTACCACTAGCGCCACCTGGGAAGCCTGACATAACAGATGCACCACCATTTATTTACCCATCCACCAGCTGATGGACATTTGGCTTGTTTCCAGTTTAGGGCTACTATGAATAAAGCAGCTACAAATGTTCATGTATGGGTTTTTGTATGAACATGTATTTTCATTTCATGGGTAAATACCTAGGAGAGGGATGCCTGGGTCACTGTGCTGGCCTACACAGAACGTCTTTGAGGGCCAGATCAAAGCTGGCCACCTGTGATCTGATCCAGCCACCTTGTTTTACAGGTGGAGGGAACCATGAGAAAAGAGAAAGGCAGCTGACAACTCTAGCGAAAATAAAAAGCTGACAAAAAATTTAAAGCTCAAGTATGAAGATGAAAATTTCATCTACTTTTAAGCAGTTTCTGGGTGTATGGGAAAAGATTACATTTGACCTTGATGCTAAGACCCTTCTCCTTTAACTGGCCCAAGGATCAGGTGTTTGGATTTAAAGAGAAGTATTTAAGTCTGATAAATAGTATCTTTTTTAAAGTTTCTAAATGGGTCTAAGAGCAGGCATCTTCCTTCCCCCGCTCCCCTCCCTTCCAGGGAGGCTTTCCCAGAGAACACAGGCAGATTAAGTAGGGCCTAAGTGATGTCTTCTGTTGACCTTCAGATCCAAAGGAGGAAAAAAAGGGGAGAGTCAGTAACCCATGGAGGAAGGCGGAAGGTTATGGCAAGGTTATGGTAAATACATCCAGAGAAGGGATGAGAGGCACCCAGGAGTGCTGGGCCCAATTTCTCTGCTTAGAGGAAGGACAGAATTTCTATTGCTGGTTTCTGTTGCAGGTGCTCCAGGGGCAGCTCAGACTGAGGCTGCCTGGGAGGGAGGTCAGAGGGTGCTAACTGGGTGGTGGTGGTGTTGTTCAGTCAGTCACTCGGTCATGTCCAACTCTTTTCGACCTCATGGACTGCAGCACACCAGGCTTTCCATCACCGTCTCCCAGAGTTTGCTCAAACTCATGTCCTTTGCGTCAGTGACGCCATCCTTCCATCTCATCCTCTGTCATCCCCTTCTCCTGCCTTCAATCTTTCCCAGCATCAGGGTCTTTTCCAATAAGTCAACTCTTCACATCAGGTGGCCAAAGTATTGGAGCTTCAGCTTCAGCATCAGTCCTTCCAATGAATATTCAGGGTTGATTTCCTTTAGGATTGACTGGTTTGATCTCCTTGCAGTCTAAGGGACTCTCAAGAGTCTTCTCCAACACCACAGTTCAAAAGCATCAATTCTTCAGCACTCAGCCTTCTTTATGGTCCAACTCTCCCATCCATACATGACTACTGGAGAAACCATAGCTTTGACTAGATGGACCTTTGTTGGCAAAATGATGTCTCTGCTTTTTACTATGGTGTCTAGGTTTGTCATAGCTTTTCTTCCAAGGAGCAAGCGTCTTTTAATTTCATGGCTGCAGTCATCAGCTGCAGTGATTTTGGAACTCAAGAAAATAAAGTCTGTCATTGTTTCCATTGTTTCCTGGGTGTAGCCACAGTTAGTATTCTTGAGCAAAAGAGCTCCTCCAGTCCTTTCCAAGTCAAATCTCACTGAATCCCCAGGTCATCTCAAATACAAGTAGAAATTATCATAACAATTGCATTATCTTCCTCATAGCTCAAGGTCTCCAGGCTTCAACTAATTCAGGTAGTAGTCTGGTGATCGCATGCAAAGACATAGCATCTATCTTTTTTTTTTTTAATTTTTTAAATTTGCTTTTTAAAGAGAAATAATTCCATTGATTTATTTTTGGCTGTGCTGGGTCTTTTTTGCTGCAAGGGCTTTTTCTCTAGTTGCAGTGAGTGGGGGCCACTCTCTAGCTGCGGTGTGTGGGCTTACTGCAGTGGCTTCTCTTGTTACAGGGCACGGGTTCTAGGGCGCGTGGGCTTCAGTAGTTGTGACTCGTGGGCTGTAGAACACAGGCTCAATAGTTATGGTACACGGGCTTATTTGCTTTGGGGCATGTGGGATCCTCCCGGATCAGGGATCTAATCCATGTCTCCTGTATTGGCAGGCAGATTCTTTACCACTGAGCCACCAGTAAAGTCCTAATTTGCTGATTGTTAATCACTCTACAATACTGTGTTGGTTTCTGCCGTGTGTGTGTCAGTCACTCAGTCGTGTCCGACCCTTTGCGACCTCACGGACTGTAGCTTGCCAGACTCCTCTGTCCATGGGATTCTCTAGGAAAGAATACTGGAGTGGGTTGCCATTCTCTTCTCCAGGGGATCTTCCCGACCCAGAGATCGAACCTGGGTCTCCTGCATTGCAGGCAGATTCTTCACCGTCTGAGCTACCAGGGAAGCTCCCAGCTGTGTTAGTATTTCATTTCTTTTATTGCCATACGGTATTCCAGCATTCAGAGATACTACATTTTACCATCGGATGGGCTCTGGGGTCATTTCAGCTTCTTTGCTGACTATGAAGAACGCCGCCGTGACCCATCTCCTCCTTCCCATCTCTGGGGCTCCCCCACCTTGTGTTTCCTCTGCTAGAAACTCCCGCTCCCACTCACATGCTAGCACCTCCCTCCTGAGGGAAGCCTCCCTAGTGAGACGAGATGGAGTCTGCCATCCCAGCGACCCCACCCGCCTTCGTGTGACACCGAGTCTATGAACCCCACCAGCCGGTTGGCCCCCAGGGGTGCAAATCTTATCTGTTTTGCTCACAGCTCTGTCCCAATTCCCAGCACATAGTAGGTGCTCAGTAAAGAGTTGTTGCCTGGAGGGAAGAGAGGAGAGAGGGAGGAAGCAAGGAGACAGACAGGACACAGACTTGGGTCTGCCCAGCTGCTGAGTCCTTCCGGTCCCACGGTGCTGCCTCCCCGGAAGTCACCAGTCCTGATGCGTCAGACTCTTTGGCACTGATTTTTTTTTACATTTAATTAAAAAATTTGAAGTACGGTTGATTTACAAGATACTGAATATAGCTCCTTGCTATACAGTAGGTCCCTGTTATTTATCTCTTTTATATATAATAGTGTATATCTGTTAATCCCTTTTCCCAGTTTATCCCTTCCTTCCTGCTTTTGCCTTTGGTAACCATTCTTGCCACCGTTTCTAACCCACTCCCTGCAGGTATGGCTGAGACAGGCACCACCTATGAGCCGCCTCCACCAGGGAGCCCTCCTGACTGCAGCACCAGCCTGGAGGACCGTGGGGCGCCTGCCAGGTGACTCCTCGGCCCCCTCTCTCCACTGGCCCTGCTTGGGGGTGGGGGGCAGCCAGCTAGGGATGGCAGTGGGGCTTGGGCTGGATCTCTAGGCCAAGCCTGCAGGTCATTTTGGAGAATGTGAGTCTATGTCTGTGCTGGCACCATAGAAGGCCAGAGGCCTAGAAACCCAGGCCCTGCCCTCGAAGTGCCTGGCAGAGACTGTTGACAGGGGAACTGGGGTCTCAGACCTCAGTTTCCATTTCAACCGTCCATCTTACCTCTGGCCTCTCTCTCTGCAGCCCCACCCCTTCCTTGGTCTCCCTGGCTGACTCCCTGACCGGTAAGGAGCATGGAGGGGGCGTCACCCATGCCTGGGAGGACACCCCAGTCTCAACCAGTGCTCCCATCTCCTTCTCCTCCACGGGAAAGCCGGCTCTGGTTTCAGGTAATGATCACCCCCACGAAGCAGGGCCTTCCTCCCTGGGGACCACAAGGAGGGAGGCTTCTCATTGGGCAACAGCATCACTTGGTTGGGGGAAAGAGTTGGGGTTGGGAAGTCCTGGGAACAAAGCTGACCCCAGGTCTTCGGCTTCTTGATCTGGAGCTGTGGCTCTGTCACTTGCTAGAGATTATTCCTTGATTCTTCTGAGCAGGGATTTTATTCTCAGCTTCTTCTCCACAGCCCATAATTGCTACTCACGAAATATTTGGTGACTAATCTCATGACCTTGACTGGGCTTCCCTGGTGGCTCAGTGGTAGAGAATCCACCTGCAGTGCAGGAGATGCGTGTTCAATCCTTGGGTCAGGAAGATGCCCTGGAAAAGGAAATGGCAACCCACCCCATATTCTTGCCTGGAAAATTCCATGGACAGAAGAGCCTGGTGGGCTGCATACGATCCATGGGGTCACAAGAGTCGGACACGACTGAGTGACTAAACCACCACTACCTCATGATCTTGACTAGTTTCTTACTTCCTTTGAGCTTCAGCTTTCTCACCTTTTAACGTTGGAACAGCGTATACCGCAAAGGGTAATAAGCAGAGAATGATATACAGGGGCGTTACCGGCTCCCGGCATGAGATTTTAAGGACTTGCAGTTCTAGTGGTGGACACTAGGTGGCGGTAGTTCTCAGCCAGCGGCCCTCTGCGAGGTCCTGGATTCGGCAGTTCAGCAACTTTTTAGAAAAGCAATTACCAGCCTCCCCCAGCCTACTGAATCAGACTCTGCATTTTAACATGGTCCCCAGGAGATTCATAGGCACAGGAATGTCTGAGAAGCACTGGTACATGTTGTTATTGTTCGTTCGCTAAGTCATTCTTAGCAGGCAAGAATCCTGGAGTGAGTAGCCATTTCCTTCTCCAGAGGATTTCCCCGACCCAGGAACGGAATCAGTGTCTCCTGCAGCGGCCGGTGGATTCTTTACCGCTGAGCCACCAGGAAAGCTATTGGCTACATGCTAATTTTTTAGCACCTAAACATAGGTTTTTAAAAATAATAACTATATGTTGATTTTCATACGTGACAAAGGGGCAAAAAAAAAAAAAGAGGCAAGTGAAGTACTAAGAGATAATGAAATATATCCAGATAGTGGTTAACAGCGTGGGCTCTGGAGTCAAGCTGGCCTGGCCTGAGCTGTGATTCTTACCCTCTGGGTGACCTTGGGCCTGTTAATCTTTGCAAACATCAGTTTCCCTCTGTTGTAAAATGGAGATGGTTATGGTGCCCATGGCATAGAGCTGTTGACTCCTCATTCAAGGAGCACTTGCTGAGCGTGCTTACGTGCGGAGTAGATGTTGTGCCTGCCCTCGTGGAGCTTCCAGTCTAGAGGAGGGGCCGGGAGTTGTGCCAGACTCCTAACTTCACCCTCTTGGTTGCTCTGCCTGCCAGCCGCCCAGGGCTGGGCATCACACATGCCCTCCTCCCCAGTCCCCTGATGTCATTCTATTGGACCTCAGTTCCCTCTTCATTCTGCCTCCTTGACCTCTCTGTTTCTCATCCTCTAGAAATGGTTTGTGCATCCTTCAACTCTTTAGCTCTGCCATGGGCTCCCCAGAGCCAGATGAGGCAGGACAGGCGGGTAAGGGCTGGACCAGATAGCTATAGATAGGATCTGGGTTTCTGTTCTGGCTTGGGAAAAGACCAGGTCCTGTCAGCAACAGTGGAGTCTGTGTCCAGAAGGAGGAAGCAGTCTGGGGTGAGGGCTGTCCTGTGCGGTTGCCGTAGGGCCCCTGGCTCCCTGCCAGGATGTCAGGGTGAGAATGCAGGGCACCTCTGTGTTCCAGGACCTGTGCTCTTCTGGGTGATTCTGATACTGCTGGTGGTCGTCAGCTTCAGCTCCTTCGTCCTGTGCCACCGGAGGGCCTGCAGGAAGTGGATTGGACAGAGTACGTGCATGTATCCTTGGGGCCATGGGAGGGCAGGGAGCCCTGTGCTAGCCTGGCCTGGGTTCTTTTCCTGTCCTGCCCGCTGAGACTCTCTGAGGCTGGCACATCAGTCCTCCTCCTGCTGTCCTTTCAGAGCTGCATCTGTGCTACTCAGTCCAGACCTTCCGGCCCACGCTGGAGCCTGTGGGTGAGTGTCTGGGGGTCCAAAAGGGCTGCGCGCGGCTACAGCACAGCTCTGCACAGTGGGCCAGAACTCCCTTGGGGCTCCCTCTGTGTGTGGGGGTTCCCACAAGCTGCTGCTCCTTTCTGTGCAACCTCATATGTGATGGGAATATACTGTGGGTGGAAACTATGTGACATGTTCCCTTCAGCGTCGGATGCGGTCTGGGCACGAAGTTTCAAAAATTCACCTTGTTCTTCATTTTCTCCTTGGCCGTGCCCTCAGGAGAGGCCTCCCCGTCCTCTCTTCCCTCTGTCCCTCTTCCCCAGCCCCCTTGTCATTTCCCCTGCCCCTTCCCTCCTGCTGGTAGCCCAGGGTGTAGGGGTTGGGGGGGGGGCGGAGCAGGCTAACAGGGCTAGAATCCTGATTCTGCACTATGAGCTACATGACCTTGGGTGAATTACTTAATTCCTCTGTGTCTCAGTTTCCTCATCTGTACTAAGTCACTCAGTCGTGTCCAACTCTTTGTGATCCTGTGGACTGCCAGGCTCCTCTGTCCATGGGATTCTCCAGGAAAGAATGCTGGAGTGGGTTGCCATACCCTCCCTCCAGGAGATCTTCCTGACCCAGGGATCGAACCCATGTTTCTTATGTCTCCTGCATTGGCAGGTGGGTTTTTTAGCACTAGCGCTACCTGGGAAGTGGGGTCGAATTCGGAGAGTGGATGTGTGGGTCTATTGTGATAGGGCCTGTTAAGTGCTGTGTGGAGTGCCTGTACTCAGTCAGCATTCAGAGACAGTGGCTGCTGTTTGCTGACAGCTCCCCTGTGTCTGGGGCCTTTTTTCTCACTGGGAATCCAGGCCTTCCTGAGTTCTCAGTTGATCTGAACTCTTCTCTTTGATCCCGGGCCAGCCTTCAGACCACCTCTTCCAGGCAGCCTTCCATGCCCCACCCATCCAGGCAGCAGACTCAGCTCTCACCTGGCAGAGGGCGGGAGGGGGGACCCCAGCTATCTTGTGCCAGATATCTCCTCTCCCCTGTGCGACATCTTTCAAGGCAAGACAAGGTCCTCCTCAACATGCCGCAAGCATTGACTGAGCACCTACTGTGTATGGGCCCTGACCACAGGGGAAGGAGCAAACACGAATGGTTTGAGCTTCCTTTCTGGTTTCAAGGCTGGGTCCTATGAGGGTCTCACAGACCCAGAAGCCCCATGGGAAATGGGTGATGCTCTTCATTTCATAATGAAGAGACGAGACCCAGGGCCACGCTGTCTGTAGTTGCCATAGCCAGACTCGGGAACTGGTCCTGGAGACGGCAGGTCTCATTGGCAGAGGTCTCAGTCCTTTTCCCTCTTCCTTCCCCCCTCCGCCACCCCCACCACGGGTTGTCCACCACCCAGTGCCCAGCCTGATGCCCAGCAGTCAACTCAGACCTCCTCGCCCCCCACGTCCCCAGGCCCCAAGAAAAGCTTTGCCCTATCCTGGCTTCTGACTTGGGCCCCCGAACACAGTGCGTGAGGCGTGTTTTGGGTTTGATGAGTTTCACAAGCAGGTGCTTGTGTTCTCTTTGCAAGGGGGGTTTTTGTGTTTTGACAGTTTCAAGCCTTTTTCCATGAGCTGTCAGGCTCAGTGTCTCATTGAAACCTGCGTTTGCTTTCTTGACATTTTTCTAGTATTAGAGTTTCCATTGCTGTCAGTTTATTTTTTCTTCAAACCTCCATGATAGCAGTTTTGTCATACACATACAAAAAAAAAGAGAGAGAGAGAGAGAAAAGACAAAAAGCACCTTCTCTTAAAAAGTCAGACCTACCAGGAACTGAGCCTGGGGCTCAGTGATGTCCACCCTGTTTGGTGCCATTTCTGGCACGCTGGCTTCCGGTGGGTCCTTGGGGGTCTGGTTCCCAGGGAAGGAGGTGACGCAGGGTGCAGGATGTGGGTGGACTGAGCAGGGTGGATGCAGTAGGAGCTGGAGGGGTGCAGGAGCCTTTATGCACTTGTCCGCTCCTTTGTGTATCCACCGTGCACTTCCTAGTGGCCCTGTGCTGGGTCCGGTAAGTGCCCTCCCAAGCTTTCTGACCAGCTCAAGCAGAGTGGGAATAATCTGGCCTCAGTCCTCCTGGTCTCAGAACTCCAGGGCCTGGGGAGCCCCAGATGTGGTTAGCAGTGATCTGGACAGGTGCCTATTTGATGCTCACCCCCATCCCTGAATGGACTTGACTTGGTGGCGTGTGTCCTCGGGGGCAGGCATCTCCATAAGTACACGTGTGTTCTCATCTTATTCCTCCCGGAGGCCTGTTATACCCATTTCTCTGATGAGAACGCTGAGGCATGGGAAGAGGAAGAAACTTGGTTAATG
Organism: Giraffa tippelskirchi; assembly: GCF_054371585.1. NCBI lineage: Eukaryota > Metazoa > Chordata > Mammalia > Artiodactyla > Giraffidae > Giraffa > Giraffa tippelskirchi. The sequence goes on from NC_137279.1 coordinate 37,792,577, forward strand.
AGCAGTACGACCAACCAGGATTTTGTTGGTGGTGCTGGCTAGATTTTTGCATAAAGGGTACCCTGGCACTGTTGACACCTGCCCGGGATCTTTCTTTGTTGTGGGGATTGTCTTGTGTGTTACAGGATGCCAGGCAGTCCTGGTCTGTAGATCCACCAGATACTATCAGCACCTCCCATCTGTGACAGCCAGCAATGTCTCCAGGTACTGCCACACGTGCCCTGGAGGGGAAACGTCTCTCCTGGTTGAAAAACACTGGCTGAAAGTCTTTTAACCCTTCATTTAAAAAGACACTGTCATCATTACTTTATCTGTTACTTCAGGCAGTTTTAAGTTGGAAACATAGCTTTGTTTGTTTTGAAACAGCTTCAAACATACAGAAAAGCACAGTGAACGTATTTTTCCTGAACTATTTGAGAGTAAGTTACTGACTTCATGCTTTTTCACCCCTGAATACCTGAGTGTGTATTTCACGCAACCACAGTGAAATCATCAATATCAGAGAATTCGCTTTGCTGTATCACCACCAGCTAGTTCTCAGACCCCAGTCGAGTTTCTTCGTGCGTTGATAACAATACCTTGAATACAGTCCAGCCTCTCCTGTTGCATTTGGCCACTGTGTCTTGTGTCCCCTCTAGTCTGAGTTTCTCCCTCCTGGTCGTGACCTTGCCATTTTGGAAGATTCCACCAGTGATTCTGTGGCTGCCCCTCACCCCGGGTTTGCCTGACTCTGGAGTGAGGTATCCACCACATCCCCACCCCCCGCCAGGTTTCCCTTTGTCCCTTCCCCTGCATGTTCGCCATAAGCCCTGGACTAGCGTGGTGTCTGCCAGCCTTCTCCACCATGCGGCCCCCTTTGCTCTGTGGTCATCCCTAAGGTGAGGGGAGGTACTTTGAGGCTCTGTGAATAACCGGTGCATCATCAGCCTTTCCTCTGTTTCTGTATGTTTATCTATCTGTCTGGATGTGTGATTCCTTTCTTACTCTACTATCGTTGTTACTTAATTTGATGTTCAAATTGTCCTGAGTGAGGCCAGTGAGGGCCCCTTCAAGCTGGCTACTGTGCCCTTTTGGTTCCATCTTTCTGTGTTTGGAGCTCATCTCTTTTTAAAATCTGTTTTGTTTTTTTTTTTAATTTATTTTTTAATTGAAGGAAAATTGTCTGTTTGTTTTTTTCCTTTTTTTTGGCTGGGCCATGTGGTTTGTGGGATCTTAGTTCTCTGACCAAGGATCAAACCCCAGCCCTTGGCAGTCAGAGTGCTGAGTCCCAACCACTGGACCGCCAGGGGGTTCCCTGGAGCACTCCATCACCACGTTCCCAGCTTAGCTTGTAATAATTCCCTGCCCCTTCCTGGACTGGAATCTAAGGCTGTCTGTTGCCAGACTCCTTCCTTAGGTCTATTCCACTTCCCACAGCAGCCAGAACCCCAGGCCAGAGAGGGGATGGAACTGATAGCAGAGAGCAACAGGGATGGAAAGGATGGATAACTTCAGTGTCAGAACCCACGTGCTTGGCTTGAGCAGCCCTCAGAGCAGCTCTGGGAAACCAAGCACTTCTCTTTGGGGATGGAGGGGGCCACTGATGCCCAGTTTGTCCCTGGATTTGTGTCCTGGGATGCTGGACACATTTGTGAGAAGATTGTGATTATTCTAAAAAAGCAAGGTTGCCAATGCATGAAGACAGGGAACTGAAGCAAAATTTTTGAGGGAAAAAGCACTTACGAAATCTGACCTCTACGGCTGGCACCATTCGTTCTGGGTCTTTATTAAAGAACATAGGCAGGTTGTAACACGGCTGTAGGCTGAGGTTGATACCATCTGGATTCTGCCTTTTCACCTTGACATTATTTTATGCTGGTTTCTGAGAGACAGTATTGAAAGCTGGTTTTCTTTTGGTGTGATGGAGTGTCAAGCCATGGGAGTATCCTGGGGCCCCCTAGGTGCTAGGGAGCATTCTAGCCACCTTCCTTTTTGTTTTTTTCCTTCCCTTTTTAATGTTTTAATTTAAAAAATCTAAACAGACTTCATTTTAAAGAAAAGTTTTAGACTTACAGAAAATTTGAGAAGTTAGTGGAAATATAGCCCACACCCAATTTCCTCTATTATAAACATCTTATGCTACTGCAGTACGTTTGTCACAATAAAAGCAGTACTGATACACTACTATTATCTGAAGCCCATACTCTGTTCAGATCTACTTAGCTTTGCCTAACGTGCTTCTACTGCTCCAGGATCCCACCCAGGATACCGCTTGACATTTGTGCCTTAGGCTCCTCCGGCCTCTGACAGTTTCTGGCTTTCCTAGCTTTTGCTGACCTTGGCAGTTTTGAGGAGTGCTGGTCAGTTAAGTTATAGGATGATCCTCTGTTGGAATTGGTCTAGTGTTTTTGTCCTGATTAGATTGGAGTCATGGGTTTGGAGGAGGAAGACCATATGAGTTCAGTGTCATTTTCATCACAACCTATCAAGAGTATGTGCTCTCAAATTAAAACTTGAGAACAATTATTTTTTTGTTTAGTAGACGGGATAGAACGCCAGTGTCCCTAGCTACAAGGGACTAGTTGCACCGAGAAGTAAACAGTGGGGACTCAATTTTGAAGACATTTGGGGAAAGGGAAAATTGGCTTTCTGTTAACTGGCAAAATCTTCCAGTGGGACTCTGTTTATGTTGAAACGTGTTATGTTTTGTATGTACACATATGTGGGGCTTCCCTGGGGGCTAAGATGGTAAAGAACCCGCCTGCAATGCGGGAGACCTGGGTTCCATCCCTGGGTCAGGAAGATCCCCTGGAGAAGGGAATGTCTACCCACTCCAGTATTCTTGCCTGCAGAATTCCATGGACAGAGGAGCCTGGTGGACTGGGCTGTAGAGTCCATGTGGTCACAAAGAGTCGGACATGACTGAGCGACTAATATTTTCACACTTTCATATATGGACCAGAGTCTCTGCTGAGTTTATAAATTAAGAGACAATGGTTGATGAAATCTTGATTTTTGTTAACTTATCCCAATAAAGCCCACAGAAACTCAAAAAAATAAGAGAGAGAGAATATGCTCTCAACATGATTGATTCCTGGGCACCTTCTCTTCTGAGATCTCATTTAATCTTAATAAAAACCCTCCGAAGGGGCATGATCTTGGCCCTTTTCCAAACGAGAGAGAGAACTAAGACTGGGAGAGGTGAAAGATTGTGCTGGGGTTGCACGGCTAGGCAGGCCTCCGATGCAGGACTACTAAGCTGCTTCCTTGTTTGGCATCTGGCTTGTTTCAGTTTTTTGCTTATTATATGCTCCACTGCTGTGCACAGCCTGGTTACTTTCCTTCAAGTTATTTCCTGAGGGTGTGTCCCCGAAGAGGGATTACTAAATCAAAGTGTGTGAAGTTTTCACTGCCAGATGGTTTTTGAGAAAGAGGGAGCCAGTTCACAGGGCATGAGCAGCTGTGTTCCTGTTTACCCACATCCTCTCCAGGACTGTGTTTTATCATTTTTGTTTATTCTGTCTTGTAACTTTGTCACATACTTTCTCCCCTCAATGACTCGCTGCCAAATGACAGTTGGCTGTTTGCAGAACTCAAAAATCACCCTCAAAGGATAAAGATTTGGCTTCTCTGACTTCATTTAAAAGAATGTGCCTCAGGCCGGACAACATTTCTCAAAATGCCGGCTCGGGCACTGGACAGTGGCCACCTCGTGGGAGAGAGCCACGAGCCTCCTAAGGTGACTGCTCTGCTGGGAATAGCAGTTCCCAGATTTGTTTGTTAGCTCAGTCATCAACCATTGTGTCATTTTACACATGTGTTTCTTTTGACCATGATTCTGATGCATTTCCCCTTTAGACACTTTACCTGCAGATGGTCGTTTAAAATGGACATGGAGGACTGTCCCCCAAAGTGACCTGGTGTCTACACAGCAGGTTCAAAGTGCCCATCGTGTTGTTTTATCGTGGCTGGTTGGCCCCCAGTGTGCATTTCTGCTAGGATTTGAGGAGGCTGGTTCCTCAGAGCAGCTGAGGTCAGACAGAGTTCCAGAGGTGACTCAGCTGGCTGGCCTCTTCATTTGCGAGCTCTCTGGTGAGGTGTCCACACCTAAAGGCAACAAAGTCAAGACCCTGTAGGTAGTCCCCTTGGGAGTGTAAGGGGCCCTGCGCTCCCAGAGGACTCAGAGCCGGGGAGCTGACTCACCCTGGTGTAGACACGTCTCTGGGTACCATCTCTAGCTTTCCCAGTTGGCCATCTGGTTGTGGTTAAGGGTTAACATATACTTGGCCGTGATCTGGTGCCCTGTCTAATTTGAGAGAAAAGCTGGAGAGGAGGGTGGGGTTTAGGGTGAGAAGTTGAAGGTTGTGCCCTGAGGATCACTGTGGCCCAAGCCCACCAAGTGTGTCCCGAGCCCACACTATCTGAAGTATGATGACCGGTGAGACTGGTCACGTGGGCTGTTTTGGGCACACATGATAAAAGGCCGAATTCACGCTGGCCAGAGCCTAAAGGGCTCTGCGGCCATCTGGCTTTAGGCATGTCTGACGCGGGGGCTCAGAAAGGATCCTCAAGACCCACCACCTTCTCTCTATCACCATGAGGTCCTCCTGTGTGGGTTGAGTTTCACATGTTGCTCTGGGGGGCTCTGGCCTCTTCAGCCCCTAGAGGCCACCAGGTGGTGGCAGCAGCCACAGACCAACTTCTGACCCTGCCAGAGCCTCTTCGGCTCCAGCTGGGGTGCGCGCTGGTCCTGAACCACCACTGTGCCTGTGTGGGAGTGGGTGGATGGGGAGGGGTCCGGGGTGCTGAGGGGCTTGATGGCTGGGAGAGAGATGACTGCCCTGTTCTCTGGCTGCCCCTGGGAAGTGAGGCCCTGTGCCCCAGGCCTGACACCCATCCACTGTTCTCCGGAGTGAGGTCTGAGGAAGGACCAGCTTCCACCCTGGGGGCAGTGGAGGGGGCACTTGCCCGCAGTGGGCTGGGGCAGGGCCAGGCAGCTGCCAGATGCCCCTTGGTGAAGTGACTGCTCTTTTTCTCCTTGCAGATTCCAGGCCGGGGAGGAACCCGATAGTAAGTAGCCTCTCCCTTGCCCCCAACCCAGCTTTGTGCCCCTACGTGTGACTCCTCCTCCATCAGAGCTGCTGGTTCTGACAGTGACTGGGTGGGTTCTTTCCTTCCCACAGCCCAGGTGTAGTTTCCCCTGCAAGTTCAGGCTGGGTCTGCCCCACGCAGGGAGCTCTGAACACGGTGGGGCCTCAGCCAAGCCCTGGCTGGGGATGAGCAAACCCACCCCCACGGCAGCCTCGGCTCCTGGCTCATCCCGCCGGGGACTTCCAGAAGGGCCTGCCAGACGGCAGGTCTGGTTTTGACCATTTGGATGCCAGGTGTGGTCTGAGGGAAGGCTGGGTTCATTTTCCTCTTTGTCTTTCAATCCTCCATGAGCCTCATCCTCAAAGCTGGGATGTCAAGTCAGTAGCACAAACTTTTGAAACTTTAGCTAGCAGGTATGGAGCACTTGGAATTCCCAGGTGGTGGAGTGGTAAAGAATCCGGCTGCGATGCAAGAGATGCAGGTTTGATCCCTGGGTCGGGAAGATCCCCTGGAGGAGGAAATGGCAGCCTACTCTAGTACTCGTGCCTGATGAATCCCATGGACAGAGGAGCCTGGCGGGCTGAGGTCGTAAAGAGTCAGACGTGACTGAGCACACGTGCATGTGTGGAGCACTGACTGTGAGCTAGGCACCCGGCTTTGTGCTGTCCCCAAGTTGTTCCTGTTTGTCTTGGCAACAGACTGAGGTTGGTACTGTTGTCCTGTTGTATAGGAGAGGAAACAGAGACCCAGACAGGAAAGGTGAGTCCACAGTTGGAAAATAGATCAGCTGGGATTTGAGGGCTGGTGTGTGTGACTCCAAAGCCGGTGCTCTGAGCTGTTACCCTGAGCTGCCTCCTAGTAAGGCCGTCTTCACCTGCCTTTTATGAAGCGCTTGCTGTGCCAGGCACTGGGCTGGGGGCTTTGCACATGTTACCGCCGATCCTGTGGCCATCCTGCATAGGGCGTGTATACCAGGTCTTTGCCAGGCTTCACTTGGGGCCCTGCTCTGTGCTGGCCTCTCAGGGGCAGCACAGGGACCAGTGTAGGGGCTTGGGGAGAGGAGCAGCACTGCTTTCCATAGCTGAGAGGGGGCAGGACGAAACATACCATGTGACCAGGTCTCAGGTATGTATGGTTTGCCCACTTTCCCCCCCACTTATCAGTTCTTCCATTCCTTTCTTTTTTTAAAATAGTATTTTTAAAGTTTTATTTATTTATTTGGCTGCGCTGGGTCTTTGTTGCTACGTATGGGCTTTCTGTAGTTGCAGTGAGCAAGGGCTACTCTCTAGTTGTGGTACATGGGCTTCTCATTGCAGTGGCTTCTCTTGTTTCAGAGCACAGGCTTAGAGCACACAGGCTTAAATAGTTGTTGTGCTTGGACTTAGTTACTCTGTGGCATGTGGAATCTTCCCGGACCAGGGATTGAACCTGTGTCCCCTGCATTGGCAGGCGGATTCTTTACCACGGAGTCACCAGGGAAGCCTCCATTCTCTATTTTTAAACATAGTAGATGGAACCACAATGCGGGTTCAATTTCAAATCATGGGAGATCACATTCAAACATGCTTGGGTCAGATGAGTTGCTGTTACGATATCAAGAAGTTTCATGAAAAAGGTATTTAATGATTTGTAAGATACGAACAAAGCTAGTGGAGGTGATGGGATTCCAGTTGAGCTATTTCAAATCCTAAAAGATGATGCTGTTAAAGTGCTCCACTCAATATGCCAGCAAATTTGGAAAACTCAGCAGTGGCCACAGGATTGGAAAAGGTCAATTTTCATTCCAATCCCAAAGAAAGGCAATGCCAAACAATGTTCAAAGTACCTGCACAATTGCACTCATCTCACACAGTAACAAAGTAATGCTCAAAATTCTCCATGCTAGATTTCAACAGTACGTGAACCGAGAACTTCCAGATGTTCACGGTGGATTTAGAAAAGGCAGAGAAACCAGAGATCAAATTGCCAACATCCATTGGATCATAGAAAAAGCAAGAGAATTCCCAAAAACCATCTACTTCTGCTTTATTGACTATGCCAAAGCCTTCGACCGTGAGGATCACAACAAACTGGAAAATTCTTAAAGATGGGAATACCAGACCACCTTACTTGTCTCTTGAGAAACCTTATGCAGGTCAAGAAGCAACAGTTAGAACCAGACATGGAACAACGGACTGGTTCCAAATTGGGAAAGGAGTACGTCAAGGCTGTATATTGTCACCCTGCTTATTTAACTTAATGTGCAGAGTACATCATGCGAAATGCCCGGCTGGATGAAGCACAAGCAGGAATCAAGATTGCCAGGAGAAGTATCAATAACCCCAGATATGCAGATGACACCACCCTTATGGCAGAAAGTGAAGAGGAACTAAAGAGCCTCTTGATGAAGATGAAAGAGGAGAGTGAAAAAGCTGGCTTAAAACTCAACATTCAAAAAACTAAGATCATGGCACCCAGTCCAATCACTTCATGGCAAATAGATGGGGAAACAATGGAAACAGTGACAGTGACTTTCTTAGGCTCCAGAATCACTGTAGATGGTGGCTGCAGCCATGAAATTAAAAGATGCTTACTTCTTGGAAGAAAGGCTATGACAAACCTAGATAGCATATTAAAAAGCAGAGACAATAGTTTGCCGACAAAGGTCCCTCTACTCAAGCTATGCTTTTTCCAGTAGTCATGTATGAATGGGAGAGTTGGGCCATAAAGAAGGCTAATTGCCAAAGAATTGATGCTTTTGAGCTGTGGTGTTGGAGAAGACTCTTGAGAGTCCCTTGGACTGCAAGGAGATCAAACCAGTCCATCCTAAAGAAAATCAGTCTTGAATATTCATTGGAAGGACTGATGCTGAAGTTCCAATACTTTGGCCACCTGATGCGAAGAGCCGACTCATTAGAAAAGATCCTGATGCTGGGAAAGATTGAAGGCAGGAGGAGAAGGGGACAACAGAGGGTGAGATGGTTGGATGACATCACCGACTTAATGGACATGAGTTTGAGCAAGCTCTGGGAGATGATGAAGGACAGGGAAGCCTGGTGTGCTGCAGTCCATGGGGTCACAAAGAGTCATATACAAATGAGCGACTGAACAACAACAACAAAGATAATCAAATATACTTTGGCCACATGGACCAGTGCATAAATAGTAACTTCTTTAAGACTACCATCTTTTAGACTTCAAATTATTTTAAAAGAATATGAAGGATTATGTAACTATATTTTCAGAATTATTCAAACTCATTCCCTTTTGAAGCCTGAAGGTAAATGGTATTTACGTTAGAACATTGCATGAGACCACTTCTCCTTGGCACTTATGGAAAGGTCAGAACCGAAACCAACATTTTCCTGAAACATATCTGTTTTTAGTACATTAGTGTGATCATAAAAGACTGCTGTCCCAGGAGCAGGGGAGTTGGGGTGGGCCTAGAGCTGACACTTGTAGACTGAGCAAACATGTATGGATTCCAAAGGGAGACACTGGGGTTCCAGTACTGGCTGGGCACTTGCTAACTAACCCCAAGCACGTTACTTGACTCTTCTGTGCCTCAGTTTCCTGATCTGTAAAATGGGGAGATATTAACTGCCTTGTAGACTAGTTGGGCTTCCCAGGGGGCGCTAGTTGTAAAGAACCCACCTGTCAATGCAGGAGACATAAGAGACTCGGGTTCCATCCCTAGGACAGGAAGATCCCCTGGAGAGGGCTTGGCAACTCATTCCAGTATTCTTGCCTGGAGAACCCTATGGATAGAAGAGCCTGGTGGGCTACAGTCCTTAGGGTCGCAGAGTCAGACACGACTGAAGCAACTTAGCATGCACTCACGCAGAGTGGTTGTTAAGGATTAGCACGTGTTGAGGGCCACATACATGGTAAGCATTGTATGCGATGCTCCACTATCCTTATTTAATGCCAGCTAAAACGACGTGCCTTCACAGTGTCCCATATGCAGGAACATTAGGTCATCCATGCTGAGAAGCCCAGGGTAGTGCATGGTGGCTTTAAAGCAGAGAGGGAGACTCGCTGGGGTCTATGGAGATGAAGAAACAGGGGTTCCCCAGCACAGAGACTGGGGGAGGTCGGGGTATCCTGCCTCAGCACCATTTCCTCTGCCCACTGCAGCTGACCAAGAGCATATCAGTAGCAGACCCAGGCAAGGAGGAGCAGGGCTTACTGAGCCGCCCGGCTGTGGAGACCTGCCTGGAGAGCCTGCGGCTGCTGGAGTCCAGCCCAGTCAGCAGCCCCCCATCCCCCACAGACCTGCCTGAGCCCCGAGGGACCATGGAGCACACCAACAACAGGATTGGTGAGTCGGCCTGTTTGGGGGATCCTGGAGTGCTCGGGGGGCAGTGGGAGATGGACCCTGAGCCCCTAACGGGGGACCGGAGACCCTAGGGATGGAAAGGTCAGCAAGGAAGAGGCGGGGGACCCCCCCCACCGGCTTTCATAAGTAGGAGATGCTTTACATGAAGGAGTTAAGCCATTCTCAGGGGTATCCACAGCTTGCTCCACCTCTTCATCCCAATTTAAATTTCTATAACCTAGAAGATCCTGGTGGGCTACAGCCCATGGGGTTGCAAGATTCAGGTATGACTTAGCGACTAAACCACCACCGCCAAACTAAGAGTAGTCAGTAGTTCTGACTTCCCGGGGTCATTGTGAGAATTTGTGAAACAATGCTCGCAAAGTTGTCTTGCTAGGGGCGAGGCTCCCTCTGCCTGGGGCCTGCTCTTATTAGAGGGAAAGTAAACACCATCCAGCCCCCAACACAGGGCCCCTAAGATGGGTGGAGGGAGATGTAAGGAGAGACGTCAGCCAAGAGATGCCACTTGGCTGATGCGTTCACATTTGGGCACTGCATGATGGTCACCTCTCCTTCTGAGGATCGAGTCAGTCCCTCCGTTTTACAATTGGAGAAACATCGGTTCAGGAGGAAGAAGTGATTTCCCCTGGTGCCCCGAACTGCAGCCTCTCTCCAGCCAAGGCGAACCTTCCACTCTCGAGTCTCCTTACCCTGGTACATCAAGAGCGCTTCTACCAAAACAGATACTTGCCCATATTATACCCCTGCTTGAAGCCCTCCAGGGAGTCCCTGCTCCCTGCAGTGTGAATTCCAGGCTGCTGCTTCTCCTCCCCACCAGGCTTGCCTGCCTCCCAACCCCACAGGTCTGCTCGTTCTGCTCAGTGGCAGTTTTCTAATTTTTGGAGCCCTCTCTCACATCTGAGCTTCTCTGTGGGAGCTTCTTTCTCACCTGAAATAGTCAACTCCCCCTCCTTGAATCTAGTCAATTCTTTTCTTTTTTGACCGTACCACTTAGCCTGTGAGATCTTAGTTCCCCGACCAGGGATCGAACCCATGCCCCTTGCAGGGTAAGTGAGGAGTTTTAATCACTGGACTGCCAGGGGAAGTCTTGAATAAATTCTTGATGTCCCAGGACCTTGCATATTTGCCTCCTCCTCCAGGAAGCCTTCCCTGCTCTCTCCACTCACCTGCCTAAGAGACAACCCTCTGGGTACCCCCCAAACCCAGGCTTCTCTACCTTGTGTCCTCAGCTCCCAGCAGTGTGACTGTGTTTGCAGCTTCCTCCCCACCCCACCTGGCTTTGAGCTCCCTGGGGGGCAGGGGAGCTCCCTCTCTGCCTTCTCTGGAGGGTTAACCATCACTGAGATCATTCCGAAGAGGCATTTGTGATCGTCCTACACAATTCTTTAGCAGGGGGTGGTGGATGGAACTCTTCAGGGCAGAACTGTTAGTGCCAAACTAAAACTTTTGGAATTGCAGCTTTCAGCAAGTTTTATTGGAAAAGGATGTATTTTGGAAATACTGCTGAAGACATTCTCCTGCAAATTTCCTAAAAAGTCCTAGTTTGAATGTGTGAGTCCTTGCTGAGCACAGTGCCTGGAACCACAGGGCTGGGGCTCTGGGAGTGTTTGGCGGGAGTGGGTAGAGGGAGGCACCAGGCTCCCAGCAGTGCTGGGGCATGGGCAGCCTGGTCTATAAGCCTGGTCTGTAAGCTTGGAGGTCTTCCTGGAGCATTCGAGAGATGGTGAGCCCTCTGTTCTCCTGACATCTCCCTAGAGGAGTACCCCCGATCCAGTTCCCAAGGGGACCACACTCTGGTTACCCCTCTACCCCTGGGGACCAGGCACAGGGAGCCCTTCGCCTTCAACATACACCCCCACCCCCAACCCCACCGAGATAACTCCCTTGGATGCTGGAGCCCTGAATGGGGCAGGAAATCCAAGCAGCTTCTGGAAGACCCTCGCCCTCCCAGCTAGGAAGCTGGCAGCCCTGTGGTGGTGGACAGAGCCCAAGGAATCAGGACCTGAGGAATGTGAGGGGGTGACAGCCTGGCCCCCCAGCTTTGGCTGCTTCTGTCTGGACAAACACACCCTGCTTCGTTCACACCCCTCCTCCTCTATGTCTATCTGTCTGTCTCTCTCATCTCTGGCGCTGCCTGGCTTCTTCTGTGTTCTCCCTCACCTCACCATCACTGGCTCCTATCTTTTGCCAGCCCTTCTGGTCAGGTTCTGCAGGCTTTAGTGGAGGGTGTGTGACTTGAGGCCATGCTCTCTCTTTTGAGGGGTAGGGTTCTCCCAGCCTACAACTTGTTTCATTCTTGTAACCTTCTTCTTTCTCTCCTGGAGGTATCAAAGACCAAAACAGAAAAGCTGGATTATGCAATGGGGTTGGGGGTGCAGGGGCCCCAAGAATCTTTGGAGGGTTCCTGAATCAGAGGGGTGTGACCGAGTTCCCCAGCGATGCAGGCATCCTGAGCCCCAGGCATCCTGAGCCCCAGGCATCCTGAGCCCCACCCTAGCTCTCAAGTTTCCTCTTGATAGCTTCCCCATTCAGAATCCAGAGAGAGTTCTAGGGCTGAGGGGCTGGGAGCTGGCACCCTGCCCTGAGCTCAAGGCCATCAGAAGCTGGGCTGCTGGAGTTTGCAGTTAGCTGATCTGGGTGAAAGCCAGACTCCCCACTTCCCAGCTTCTTTGGCAGCTTACTTAGCTCCCCTGAGACTCCAAAGGCCTGGTAGTGGGAGGTCAGTGGGAGGTGGGAGGGTAATGCTGCTAACAGGCTGGGCTGGTTATTCATCCACGAAATTCACACAGGCAGCTCTCCTGTTTACTAGGCAGGCACACAGCAATAAGCAATAAATACCAAGATATACTGGCCCCTGCAAAACTGTCCAGATCTCAGGCTCTTGGTGATTATTAACAGGGTTGAGGTTTCTATAGGATGTGGTCTAGGTTTGCCTGGACTGAAGAGGTTTGTGGGACGCAGAACTTTGAAAACTGGGAGCATCACAGGAAAACCAGGACGTGTTGCCACAGCCCCCCTCCCCTCCTCCCGCCCCCACAATCCCCAGGTTTCTGCTTTAGGCACGTGAATAGGAGCTGAAAGGGAAGCTGGGCAGGGTGGAGTTTCTTTGGGGATTTCTACTGACTACCTGGTGACTTTGGGCAGGTCATTTAACATCCCTGAGCTCCATCTGTAAATGGGGATCATATAATAATAGGCCATTTACCTTGTGGAAGTGATGCAAAGATTCGGAAGCTAATGTGTGGAAAACATTTACGGCGGCATCCAGCGAGGCTAAGCCCTGCCAGTGTTCAGTGGCGCTCTTGATATCAACATTGTTGTTCCCTGATTTCTCCCCACTTCTTGCTTTCTCTCCTAACCCTGTCCTCTCCTCTCCTGCCCCAACTCTGCAGAAATGTCAAGAAAATCAGGAGCACCTCCAGTCCTTAACCCCTCAGCAGGCAACTGCTAGCTGTTTTATCTCCTTTGAGCCCCAGGACACCTGTGAAGTCAGCGGGGTTTATTGTGAATCAGAGAGGCTGTACTTTCTCCCTGAGGCCACACAGCAAGAGTGGCAGAGCTGGGAGGGGACCTTCCTCTGCCTCCTGGCTTCTGTACAGCTGGGGCCCTGGTCTCCTAACCTCCCCCACCCTTTTGCCTTGCAGAGAACATCTACATCATGAAAGCTGACACCGTGATTGTGGGAACCGTGAAGGCCGAGGTGCCTGAGGGCCAAGGTCCAGTGGCGCCAGCCAGGCCTGAGCTCGAGGAGGAGCTGGAGACGGACTATGCCTCCCACTACCCAGAGCAGGAGACAGAGCCACCGCTGGGCAGCTGTGGGGACGTTATGTTCTCGGTAGAGGAGGAAGGGAAGGAAGACCCCTTGCCCACGACCGTCTCTGAGAAATGAGGGCTGGGCTGGGGCTGAGAGGGCAGCTGGGTGCCTCTGGAAGGCCACGGTGGCCCTGGTGGCGCCATGCTGGTGGCACCACACGGGTGGCAGAGGCCCGTCTGGCCTGAAGTGAGGTTCCAGCATTCAGTGGTGGACCCAGCCTGTCAATACGGGAGGTCCCGCTGTTCTATAGTTGTATTCCCACTCAGCTGCCTCCCAACCCAGACCTTGGGGAGCCCAGGCCTGTGTGGCAGAGACAACCAAGGGGCTGGATCTGAATCACCAGGAGGGCCTGGGCCCCTTGCCTTCTGCTACTGCCAAGAAGATGCCCCAGAGTCCTGGGTGTCAAACACATATACCAAGCAGAGGCTGAGGCCACGAGGCACATCCCTCCAGACCCCGCTTTCTCCATCACCCTGGCCTCCAGAGTGATGCCCCCCCAGGCCTCACTGCTGTGCCAGCCGCCCCTAGTTACTGTGAGTGGCCCTGTGGGCATGGAGCCAATGCCTGTTTGCTTCTCCTGAATCAGAAGGGAAGTCAAGTTATGGGGTGTTGTCCGCCTGCGTCATCTTGGCCGCAGCCACAGTGCTGCACTCTGTGCCGATGTGAGTCCCCAGTCTGGCCTCCAGCCCTGCCTGGGCCACTGGGACCCTCCTAGTCCTGTCAGTCCGTCCATGTTCTGTAGACTGTTCCACAGTGAGCCCAGGGCCCAGGGCATGTCACTGTCCCCGAAGCAAGAGGCATCCGAGACCCAGCTACCTGCAGATTCTCAGCAGCCATGGTGCCCTTGCCCAGACGGAGGCCCTGCCCACCCAGCTGCTGCCTGGAGAAGGGCCCTGCTCTGCTTTACCCAGGGGGCTTCCTTGCTAAATGGAGAAGGGAACTGTGGGCCCTTCTTGGGTTCTTGCCTGCTCTGTGGGCACCATGTGCTCTGTCCTGGGTCACGAAGATGCATCCTTCCCAGATCTGCCAGGTACACAGAACCTGATGGTCCCAGGCCCAGCCTCTGGCTCCAGCCACTCAGCGCCCGTGATAGAGACTGGGTGATTGTGCTCAGTCGTGTTCGAGTCTCTGCGATCCCATGGACCCCACAAGGTGCGACCCCACCAGGCTCTGCTGTCTGTGGGATTCTCCAGGCAAGACTATGGGAGTGGGTTGCCATTTCCTCCTCCAGGGGATATTTCCCACCCAGGGATTGAACCCTCATCTCCTGCAGCACCTGCCGTAGCAGGTGGATTCTTTACCACTGAGCCACTTGGGAAGCCCAAAAGGTGATTTTGGTGTGTGTGCTCACGTGGATGTCAAAAAGCTCCCTGGTCTCATCCAGACATTCTGTCGGAAAACAAAGAACATTTCTTGGTTCAATCTGGACTTCAGGATTTTTGTGTTTCACAGTAAAGATCGAGCGCCCTGACTTGGGGCTGCGGCATCCTGCTCTCCTTAGGGCTCTCAGACTCAAGTCAACAAACAAGCAGCCTTGGAAAGGGAGTGTGGGCAAATGATAAGTCCGCCGTGGCCCCGGGACGCAGAGTCCAGGCAGCCTGGAGGCTGTTGGAATTACCCGCTGGAAGGCAGGCCGGGGAAAGCTGCTGTTTACTCACCAGCCCACTCAGTCTCTGGAGGAAGTTGAGGCTGGGTCAGGCATCACAAGGGTGGTTTCTGAAACCACTCAGATGTTTTGGGGAAAGTTGGAGAGATGCTGGACGCTGTGAGAGACAGTTTACATCAGAACCTGATGTTTACATGGGCTGGACAACTGCCAAAACGCCTTGTGCAAGGACAGTATGGGTGCTCTGCACCCTCCTGCCACGCTCCCCACCCCCCCACCCCCAAGGGCTCTGCAGCCATGACTTGAGGATATTGACATGTGGTTCATGGAATGACAGGCTCCCTCGATGGAGGGCCTGTCACAAAACTTTGATCCTTTAAAAATTCATAAGTTCCCTTAGAAAGCAATTGCAAGGCTCAGGAAATTCTCCCTGAGATTTGAGTACGTCTGAGCAGAAGGGTCTGAGCGATCTCTCTCCGGTCAGGACAGGGGTTCCCCCTTTATCTAGATACCTAGGCCGTCAGCCTCTAGGGACAAGGAGCCCCCTGTCTGCTGGGGCAGCCGTTCCCACTGCTGGAGGTTTTTCCCTGTGGATGGAGGCAGACCATTCTTTGTGTAATGCCCACTCCCTGGTTGGTCCAAGGCCCAGCCTTTGAGGATACTCAGAATAAAACCCTCAGGTCCCAAGGTTCCCTTTGGGTAGGAGGGATGCATGGTTTCCCCACAATTCTTCTTCCCTCTGGGCTGAACCCAGCAGCACCCCAGCTTGGGAAAAGGAGTCACTTAGTAGCAGCATGAATGCTCCAGCCTTGGGGAACCCAGAGAGGACCGGGGTGAATGTAAGCCTTGGGCTTAGAGTCAGCTAGGAAGGTCAGTCTGCCTCCCCGATGTCAACAAAAAATTCATCTATCTAAGAAAGAATTGGAAGACTTTATTTGAGCCAAATGTTAGGATTATAATCTGGAAAGAGCATCTCGGAAAGCTCTGAGGACTATTCCACCCGTTAGAAGTCAAGACACAGTTAAGTTTTTTTGAGACAGAGGGCTGTACATTAAATGACATATTATTGACCGGTTTACATCATCCAGATCTAAGTGCCATCATGGTGGGTCACGTGACCCCTTATAAGACCAAGAAGGAATGCCGTGTTTTAAGGAGTTGTCTTGTTGATGCTATGAGTACATGACTGGTTGAGCTGGTGTTCCTGCTGATGGAAGTCTGGTTTGATGCATAATACAGATACACAATGCAGTGGAGGGAGAGGGGAAGCCAAATGGCAGAGAAGAATTCTTATGTTTAAATTTCTCTTGCCTTGCCATAAAAGATGAATTTTATTTCACAGCTTGTCACACTCTGGGGCAGTCTAGGGCCTTCTCTCCACCACAGGCAGCCAGCCCGAAGCCCTGCTCTGACCATGTCTCCCCTGGAGGCAGGAGGAAGGCGACCTCGCCCACCCCACCTCCAGGACTCCAGCCCACACCTAGATCTCACAATCAGCCTGGCCACTGAACCAGCCACTGCCTGTCACGTGGTCCATCCGAGAGCCAGAGAGCATTTCCCTGCCCTGCCTGCCCAGCGATGAGGGACCCTGCCTTCAATTCTGGTCATTCTGATATCCAGGTGGGCAGATGGACAAGGCCCCTGCTGCCTAGAATTGCAATTCCCAGGCTCTGAGGAGCTGGCCCACACGTGCTCACCCCTCGTCCTGAACAGTTGTAGTCACGGGGTGACAGTAAGTGATGTGTATTGCGGAAACTTTTGCATCAAAGAAAATCCGTTGTTTCCCAAGGCGGTCCTATATGTTGCAAGCTACTGTAAGGTTCTTAGAATCTCTAAGGCCAGGGTCAGTCCCTAAGAGAGAACAAGGGGCTGAGTCTCCAGAGCATCGCTCCAGCCACAAGAGCCTAAAGAAGGTGTCTTAGCAGCCTTCAGAATAGGGGAAAATAATAGCAAACGAAGCAACGGACAAAGAATTAATCTCAAAAATGTACAAGCAACTCTTGCAGCTCAATTCCAGAAAAATAAATGACCCAATCAAAAAGTGGGCCAAAGAACTAAACAGACATTTCTTCAAAGAAGACATACAGATGGCTAACAAACACATGAAAAGATGCTCAACATCACTCATTATCAGAGAAATGCAAATCAAAACCACAATGAGGTATCATTTCACACCTGTCAGAATGGCTGCTATCCAAAAGTCTACAAGCAATAAATGCTGGAGAGGGTGTGGAGAAAAGGGAACCCTCTTACACTGTTGGTGGGAATGCAAACTAGTACAGCCACTATGGAGAAGAGTGTGGAGAATCCTCAAAAAACTGGAAATAGAACTGTCATATGACCCAGCAATCCCACTGCTGGGCATACACACTGAGGAAACCAGAATTGAAAGAGGCACGTGTACCCCAGTGTTCATTGCAGCACTGTTTATAATAGCCAGGACATAGAAGCAGCCTAGATGTCCATCAGCAGAGGAATGGATAAGGAAGCTGTGGTACATTCACACAATGGAATATTACTCAGCCATTAAAAAGAATACATTTGAATCAGTTCTAATGAGGTGGATGAAACTGGAGCCTATTATACAGAGTGAAGTAAGCCAGAAAGAAAAACACCAATATAGTATACTAACGCATGTATATGGAATTTAGTAAATCGGTAAAGATAACTCTGTATGCGAGACAGCAAAAGAGACACAGACATATAGAACAGTATTATGGACTCTATGGGAGAGGGCGAGGGCAGGATGATATGGGAGAATGGCACTGAAGCATGTAAATTATCATATGTGAAACTAATTGCCAGTCCAGGTTTGATGCATGATACAGGGTGCTTGGGGCTGGTGCACCAGGATGACCCGGAGGGATGGGATGGGAAGGGAGGTGGGAGGGGGGTTCTGGAAGGGGAACACATGTACACCCATGGTGGATTCATGTCAATGTGTGGCAAAACCAATACAATATTGTAAAGTTAAAAAATAGATAAATAAACTAATTTAAAGAACAAAAAAAAAAGAAGGTGGTGTCCTCTCTGTCCATGGTCACTGGTACCTGATTTTAAATAAAAATCTATGCAGAGATGAGAGGTGGCTCTGACCAAAGTTCCTTGGGTGCCTTCTCTCCTCTACCCCTTCCTTGACCCTCCCTGTCCTCTAACATGTAGCAATGGGGGAAGTGCAAGGTAGGAGGTGCTGGGGCCAGGATGAGTGGGGGAAGGGATTCACAGTCAGGGTCTGCATGTGTCAGTACCCTTGACTGGGCTTCCCAGGTGACTCAGTGGTAAGGAACCTGCCTGCCAATGCAGGAGACGAAAGAGATGCAGGTTTGATCCCTGGGTCAGGAAGATCCCCTGGAGTAGGAAATGACGACCCACTCCAGTATTCTTGCCTGGAGAATCCCATGGACAGAGGAGCCTGGCAGGATGCAGTCCATGGGTTCACAAAGAGTTGGACATGACTGAACACGCACCCTTGACTGGAAGCCAAAGTGAGCATGTCAAAAGCTTCAAGGGAAGCTCCTTGGACCTTAGGGAGAAGCTGGCCGAGCCCACCTTGGGCTCCTGCACCCCACCCTTCTGGGACCCCATAACCAGGTCAGTGAAAAAAATCATTCTTGAGTCAGTTCATGCTCTGTGCTACCTAACCCTAACCCCTAATCCGGGGACTGGCAGAAAGTCTGGAGGGCACACCAACTCTAGCCAGGTGGTCTGAGAGGGCTTCTTGGAGGAGGTGCCTTTTAAGTTCTACCTGAACGTGACCTGCAAATATCCCAAAGAGGCAGATGGGAGATGGCAAATGCCAAGGTCCTGAGGTGGGAATCCTGGCCCCAGGGTTCAAGAAGCACACTCCCTGGTAGAAGCTTAGTGATCAGGGCAGAGAGGAAAGGGAGGTAACAGGGCAGCCAACCGAGCCAGATCCTGGAGGGCCTGGTGGGCCATTGTAAGGCCCTTAGATTTTATCACAAATATGGTTAAGAACACAGTCTGCATTTCCTTCTGTTTTCCTCCTATTAGAACAATAAACATCCTGGTATTATCTCAGCCATGGGCATGAAAGGCAAACGAGGGGCCTCATAGGTTGTTTTGACCTACTTCAGAGAGAAGCCGGGGAAGGAGGCAGCAGTAGCTGGTAGCCAGGAAGCAATTGGATGTGTTTTCTCAGAAGGAGCAGAGAGCTGAGACCACATTCCCGGTTAACATCGCAGCAGCCCTGCACCCTTGGCTGATGTCACAGCGGAGGGGGGGGGGGGCGGTGGAGGGGGGGAGGTAAGGAGTCTGTCCAGGTTCCCCTTTCTCTGGGTGTCTTCCAGGAGAGGAAAAACCAAACCAAAAGACCCTGGGGAGGCTAGAGGTGTCTGTGTTTTGGTGTGGGGCATGGGTCATCTTAGCATGAGGCCCACCCTTTCCTCCCTAGCCCTCCAGCGCTTGTCTCATTTCATTACCCTGGCTGCTGATACTGCAGAGGGGGTGGGCCCATCAGCCTTCAGCCTCCAGCCCAAAGCAGTTCCCAGCTCCTTGACCTCTGGGAAAGCTCTCAAGGGCTTTCAGCTTCAATTTCCTAATCTGCAAAATGGGCATAATAATTATTTTCCAAGTGGCTTAGATGGTAAAGAATCTGCTTGCAATGTGGGAGACCCAGGTTCAATCCCTGGATTGGGAAGATTATCCTGGAGAAGGAATGGCTACCCACTCCAGTATTCTTGCCTGGAGAATTCCATGGACAGAGGAGCTTGGTGGGCTATAGTCCATGAGGTTGCAAAGAGTCAGACGTGATTGAGTGACTAACACACACACTCAAGATGGTTGTGAGCTTCACCAGTAAGACAGGTAAAGAGCTTGGTGTGGTGCTGGGCGTATTTCCTGTTCAGCAAATGATAGTCATCATATGCAGCATTGTATGAGCTTTAGAGATTGCCCAAGACTCTACATTCTTTACATACTTGGGCTTCATAGTGATAACTGAAAGATAAAAATTGGTTGAGTATCAGTACTCCGTTTTATGAATTGAGGCTCAGAGAGGTTAAGCCACCAACCCACTGTCACAGAGCTGGGAAGTGCCAGAGCTAGAATTCAACTCTTCAACTCTGGCTGCCTCTATGGTTGGGGCTGTGTTCACATTACAGTTACCATCTGGCAATATGCCCTCTGGACCAGTTTCCTTTAGAAAGGTCAATTTTATTCCTCTTTTATGGGGAGGCAGAGAGACAGTTGCACTTCCCTGGTGGCTCAGACAGTAAAGAATCTGCCTGCAAGGCCAGAGACCCGGGTTCAATCCCTGTGTTCGAAAGATCCCTTGGAAGAGGAAATGGCAACCCACTCCAGTATTCTTGCTTGGGAAATCCCAGGGACAGAGGAGCCTGGAGGGGTACAGTCCATGTGGTTGCAAAGAGTTGGACACTACTGAGCGACTGACATACACAGGGACAGTTGCAAAAGACTGGGTAAACCTTCCTGAGATTAAGTGGCTTTCTGATGGTTCTGACCAGGCAGAAAGGACACAGAGCTGACCTAGTTGGAGTCTTGTTTCTTGAAGATGCTGTCCTTAAGGGTGGTCTGATTCTGAGGTCAGGGTTGACCCGAGGTTGGGACAGAAGGCTGGGAGGACAGGCAGAACAGAGAACCTGTTTTGGAGAGCTGTGTAATTGAACAGTAACCCCTTGTACCCACTCTCTGCCCCATCTCAGGATCCCTGGAAGGGAGGCAGATCAAGAGCAAGCCTTCCCATTTTACAGATGGGAAAACTGAGCCCCATAGAGGTTAAACAGCCTGCCTACGGCCCAGCTTGGTGCTTTTTGGTGGAGACAACTTCAGCCGTTCATTGGGACTTGGTGTGGGATCTTAATCCAAATGAACAGTAAAGATCACTTGATGATTTCCATTCTTTTTCTTTCTTTCTTTCTTTTCCTTTCTCCATCCGTCAGTCCCTCCTTCCCTCCCTCCCTTTCTTTCTTTTTTAAAAAATTGGTGTTAAAATGAAAGTAACTGTGGTAAATGACTTGGGTTCTTATTTATAAGACAGGTTTGCAAGAGCCAAAATGTCCTCATAATCAGACAAGAATATTGTAGGCAAAGGGCTTTGCAGCTTTGAGTGTATCTGGCCTGTGCACAACCCTACATTTAGAAGGACCCAGGCTTGGTTTAATGCTCATCTATCCCTGTCTGAAAAATTAATAATTTTTGAACACGGGCCCCAGTGTTTCCACTTTTCTCTGGGTCCCCAAAATTCCATAGCTGATCCTACATAAGGGGCAGGGAACTGTCTGTCAGGAATTGACTCTATGCCAAAATGCTTTATATATATTACCACTTAACCTCACAGTGACTGTTCTTATAGATGAGCTGGCTGATCCCCATTTCTCAAAAGTGTTGACAGGCTAGTAACTGACCTTAACTGTCCTGGTTATCTCTTACTACATCATGAACCACTTTGAAACTTAGTGGCTTAAAATACCACTTGTTGCTTATCTTGCTGATAAGTCTGAAGTTTGGCCTGGGCTTGGCAGGGGCAGCTCCAGCTCAGCCCTGCTCACAACAGCACTAGCTGGCACGGAGAACACACTTCTGAGATGGCTGCAGGCTGTTGCTGCCTGTGGGTTTTTCTCCATGGGCCTCACCTGGAGCTGCTTGAGCTTCCTCACAGCATGGTGGCTGGGTTCCTACAGCAAACAACTGCCAGTAGCAAGTGGAAAACTGACATGTTCATAAAATCTGGGTCCAGAAATGGGCATAGCATCACTTTTGCCACATAATATTTTTTTAAAAGTCTTATCGAACTTGTTACAATGTTGCTTCTGTTGTTTCTATGTTTTTTCTGGGTTTTTTTTGGCAACAAGGCATGTGCTATCTTAGTTCCCGAGCCAGGGATTGAGCCCAGGGATCCAGCCCACAACACCTGCACTGGACCGTGAAGTCTTAACCACTGGACCACCAGGGAATTCACGTCACATACTATTGGTCAAGCAGTCACAGAGACCAGATTCGAAGGGAGGGAATGTCGACTCCCACACCCTGATAGGAGTTCAGAGAATTTTGAGATCTTACTATGTGCCAGGCTGCTGCTGCTGCTATTTAGTCCCTCGGTCATGTCCGACTCTTTGCAACTCCATAGACTGTAGCCCGCCAGGCTCCTCTGTCCGTGGGATTCTGCAGGCAAGAATATTGGAGTGGGTTGCCATTTCCTCCTCCACGGGAACTTCCTGGACCAGGGATTGAATCTGCATCTCCTGCATTGGCAGGTGAATTCTTTACCACTGAGCAACCAGGGAAGCCCCATGTGCCAGGTACTGGGCTTAATTTGATCATTACTGTTCCCAGCATTGCCTCAAGGAAGTTAAATAACCAAATCCAAGTTTGTCTGGACTGTGGGGCTGACCTGTGCATTCAGGGATCCCCGCAATCAGAATGTAGCAGGGCCAGAAACTGTCTGACTCCAGAACATTTAAGGCTTTTGAAGTAATGGCTCCCCAGATGGGAAAACCAAGGCTGCAAGAGGTCTTGCTGGGCCTCCCCCTCAGAGTAGGTGCAGGGCATGGCACCTTCTAGGGCAGGAAGGGGCCCCCTGGGGCTGCACAGAGCCTGGTCAGGAAGTCACAGAGGGCTGTGGGCAGATTATGCAATAACAGGCTGTCTCAGGGACATTGTTTTTCACTGAGATGACACTTCATTCAGGAAATACCCACAGCCTTGGCAGGTGTCGAGGGAGGGTTCCTCACTTGTGGTGAAAGACCCCCAGTGAACGAACACGGGGGGACTCTCTAGGTGGACCGGGTCCCCTGGGACAGGTGCATTCGTCAGAAGTTCCCTGAGAGCTGCTCTGAGTCCCTGTGAGCTGGGCTCAGAAAAAAGAGATTTGAGATGCCCCATCCTTGCCATCCAGGAAGTTGCACATTCGTTAGATAATAACTCAATTATTGAGGTTTCTGGGGCTATCTCATTTAAACCTCACAATGCTCTAGGAAGTGGTAACTATTATTATCCCTATTTTACAGGTGAGAAAACCAAGGCACAGAGTACTTAAGTCACTTGCCCAAGGTCAAACTCGGGCTATGGTTAGAGTCTGAGTTTTCAACCACTTGGCCATGCTGTTCCACCGTAGCTCAGCCTGGGGTCACCACTGTGCTGGGGCCCCAACCCAGAGTCCCAGGCACTACACAACACTGTTTAGACATCTTTCTTGTTCAGTCTCTAAGTCATGTCTGACTCTTTGTGACCCCATGGACTGCAGCCCGCCAGGCTTCCCTGTCCTTCACTGTCTCCCAGAGTTTGCTCAAATTCATGTCCGTTGAGTTGGTGATGCTATCTAAACATCTCATCCTCTGCCACCCCCTTCTTCTCCTGCCCTCAATCTTTCCCAGCATCAGGGTCTTTTCCAGTGAGTCAGTTCTTCACATCAGGTGGCCAAAGTATTGGAGCTTCAGCTTCAGCATCAGTCCTTTCAATGAATATTCAGGGTTGGTTTCCTTTACAGTTGACTGGTTTGATCTCCTTGCAGTCTGAGGGACTCTCAGCAATCTTCTCCAGCATCACAGTTCAAAAGCATCAATTCTTCAGTGCTCTGTCTTTCTTATGGTCCAACTCCCTCATCTGTACATGACTACTGGAAAAACCATAGCTTTGACTAGACAAACCTTTGTCAGCTAAGTTATGTTTTTGCTTTTTAATACGCTGTCTACATTTGTCATAGTATCTTTAGGGCTCAGTAAACATACAGAGAAGCCTCCTGGCTTCTGTCCACCTTTCCTTTTCAAAGCCCAGCTCCAACCAGGTCATTCTCTCACAGAGCCTTCAATAATTCCCCAGTACCTACAGCCAAAGTCTGCCAGTCTGGCCCTCCCAGGCCTGTCCTGCTACCTGTCACAGCTCCTGTATCCAAAATCCCTCTGAAACCCAACTGTGTTCCTCCCAAGTCACCAAATATGGAGGTCACATCCCCACCAAGAAATCTCTTCTCAGTGTCCCAACTCCCAAACCTCCATCCTCAACTTTCCCTTCTTCCTTCAGAAAGCCTTCCAGGACCACCCAGGACAGGGACGTCTGTGTCCTTCACGTTCCCCCAGCACTGCCTATGAAGAGGATTGGAGGCCTAGTTCCAGAAGGCACACACAAAATATTTCCAGGACTTCCCTGTTGGTCCAGTGATAAAGAATCCACCTGCCAATGTGGGAGACAAGGGTTCGATCCCTGATCTGGGAAGATTCCACATGCCTTGGGGCAACTCTCTTGAGAAACCTGTATGCAGGTCAGGAAGCAACAGTTAGAACTGGACATGGAACAACAGACTGGTTCCAAATAGGAAAAGGAGTACGTCAAGGCTGTATATTGTCACCCTGCTTATTTAACTTATATGCAGAGTACATCATGAGAAACGCTGGGCTGGAAGAAACACAAGTTGGAATCAAGATTGCCGGGAGAAATAACAATAACCTCAGATATGCGGATGACACCACCCTTATGGTGGTGAAGAAAGTGAAGAAGAACTAAAGACCCTCTTGATGAAGGTGAAGGAGGAGAGTGAAAAAGTTGGCTTAAAGCTCAACGTTCAGAAAACTAAGATCATGGCATCTGGTCCCATCATTCCATGGGAAATAGATGGGGAAACAGTGGAAACAGTGTCAGACTTTACTTTTTTGAGCTCCAGAATCACTGCTGATGGTGACTGCAGCCATGAAATTAAAAGACGCTTACTCTTTGGAAGGAAGGTTATGGCCAACCTAGATGGCATGTTTAAAAGCAGAGACATTACTTTGCCAACAAAAGTCCGTCTAGTCAAGGCTATGGTTTTTCCAGTGGTCATGTATGGATGTGAGAGTTGGACGGTGAAGAAAGCTGAGCGCCGCAGAATTGATGCTTTTGAACTGTGGTGTTGGAGAAGACTCTTGAGAGACCCTTGGACTGCAAGGAGATCCAGTCAATCCATCCTAAAAGAGATCAATCCTGGGTGTCCATTGGAAGGTCTGATGTTGAAGCTGAACTGAAGCTCCAATACTTTGGCCACCTCACACGAAGGGTTGACTCATTGGAAAAGACCCTAATGCTGGGTAGGATTGGGGGCTGGAGGAGAAGGGGACGACAGAGGATGAGATGGTTGGATGGCATCACCGACTCGATGAACATGGGTTTGGGTAGACTCCGGGAGTTGGTGATGGACAGAGAGGCCTGGCATGCTGCAATTCATGGGGTCGCAGAGAGTCGGACACGACTGAGCGACTGAACTGAACTGAACTGAACTGGGGCAACTCAGCCCATGAACCCTAGCTACCGAAGCCCACCCATCCTAGAGTGTACTCTGCAGGAAGAGAAGCCACTACAATAAGAAGCCCGCACACTGCAACTAGAGAGTTGCCTACATTCGGTGCAACTAGAGAAAGCCTGCTTGTAGCCAAAAATGAATAAATAGATAAATAAAATTTTTTCAAAGTACTGAAAATTTTAAGAAATTTCTGTATGAAAAGATGAGTTTGTTCATGGATTAATTCACTCAGCCCTTCATTTAGTCACTCAAGCAACAGATCTGTGCAGGGCACCTACTGTGTGTCAGGAACCATGCTGAGGAATACAGTGCAGCTGGGAGGGGTTGGGGATCCATGGAACTGCTCTCAAGGAGTCAAAGCTTGACTGGGGAGACGGATCTGAGGTCACGTAATGGCTGTGGGTGTGGTCCTTGCTGTGACGGAGGTAACCCCAGGGCTCTAGTACCTACTGTGTGACCTCTAACCCAGATGATGGGTCTCCACTTCCTCCTCTGTAAATTGGATTGAATAAGCACCTATCCCAAAGAGAAGTTGCAAGGATTAAATTTATTCTTTAGTTTGTTAAATAAATATTTATTGAGCTCAAACTATATGCGCTGCTGGTTCCTGGGGACCCAACCCTGCCCTCATGGAGAGGGACAATAAAAAGCATATGAGAGGACTTCCCTGGTGGTTCAGTGGTTAAGAATCCACCTGTCAATGCCAGGGTCATGGGTTCGATCCCTGGTCTGAGAAGATTCCACATGCCATCGGGCAACTAAGCCCATAGTGAAAGTCACTCAGTTGTGTCCAGCTCTCTGCAACCCCATGGACTGTAGCCTGCCAGGCTCCTCTGTCCATGGAATTCTCCAGGCCAGAATACTGGAGTGGGTTGCCATTCCTTTCTCCAGGGGATCTTCTCAACCCAGGGATCAAATCCGATCCCTGAATTGCTAGCAGATTCTTTACAGTCTAAGCCACCAGAGAAGCCCTAACGGAGCCCGTGTGCCACAACTACTGAAACCTGTGCACCCTACAGCCCATGCTCCCCAACAAGAGAAGCCACTGCGGTGAGAAGCCTGCATGCTGCCAGCTAGAAAGTAGTCCCCACTCCCGCACCTCGAGAAAGCCTGTGCAGAGCGACGAAGACCCAGTGCATCCAAAAATAAATATATTTAAATTTAAAAAGTGTATGAGATACATTGGTCAGTGGTAACTGCTATAAAGACCAAAAGCTCAGTGATATGTGGGATCCCTGTGGGTCAGGTGTGCAGTCAGGGCTTGGGGGGCTTGGAAGAAGTCAGACAAAAGTCTAGAAGGTTGGAGAAATTGGGTGCATGCAAGTGAGCAGTTGTGATTGGGGTGTCAGAAACGAGGGTGTTTGTGAGTCTAGGGGTGAGACTGCTCTACCCCTGCCTCCAGATCACTAGATCTCTGAGGAAGATAGAGGTGAAGTGATGAAGATGGTTTCATAGGCAGAAATTATTATGCAAGAGCTGGGTGGGAAAGTGGAAGGGCTAGACTGGGTGGTCGGTGGGAAGTTGCAACAGCCTCGAGAGGGTTTGGAAACTGCAGTGGAACTGGGGGCCCCCAGAGGTTTCCTTTGGGTGTCAAAGGGAAGACGGAGGGTGAGTACTTTGGGAACTTCACAGGGAAACCTTCCCCTGCACAGCGGGGGAGACCCGGGACTCCAATCTGGGGAGGCATCAAGTTCTGAGTCTACATTTACTGAGCACCAACTATGTGGTGGACTCCCAAACCCGGGTCCTTACAAGATCCCTACAGGGGACTTACTTCCCCGCCATTGTATGTGTGTCCCTAGTCACTCAGTCATGTCCAACTCTTTGCAATCCTTTGGACTATAACCCACCAGGCTCCTTTGTCAGCTGTCTGGGATTTCCCAGGTGAGAATACTGGAGTGGGTTACCATTTTCTCCTCCAGGGGATCTTCCCAAGCCAGGGATCAAACTCGTGTCTCTTACGTCTCCTGCACTGCAGGTGGATTCTTTAGCTGCTGAGCCATAGGGGAAGCCCCCATTCTACAATCGAAGAAATGGAGGTTCAAGGAGATGAAGTGATTTGTCCAAGGACAAGATCACATGCTGTAAGTGGTCTGAGCTAGGATTTGAACCCAGGTCTAGGGAGTGGCAAAGGTGATGCCCTCTTGGTGCTTGAAATGCCACCATTCATTCCTAGGAAGTAAAGAGTCCTAGGATCCTCATTTGGGTGCACAGCTGGAGCAGGGTCTCCATGAATTGTGAGTGTAGGGGCAGGAGGATGCTGCCTGGAACACAGAAGGTGATCAATGCTTACATGTGGTGTCTGCAGGACAGGCAGGACAGGCCTGGGACGGGGGAACGCAGGGTTCTTGTTCCCCAGGAGTAAGGTCTTATAGACATATTTCATGTCAGAGATGAATTAGAGGGGGCCACGTCACTGCCACCTACTTCAAGAAGCCCCTCGGGCCCCTCCATCTTTCTCCAAGTGCTTGGCCTCCACCCTCCCAAGTTCCTGCAGGGGTTGAGCCCACAGTGAGTCACCCATGCCCAGCCCTTCTCGGCTCTGGTCAGTAGGCATATGCTCGTAAACATCCAAGTGAGTGAAGATTGAGAAATTGTGGCAGGGGAAAAATTACTTATTTCTTCCTCTTTTTGAACTGGGCAAGGGAAAACTTGTTGGGGAAATGAGGTCAGTGACTCGGGCATTGCTGACGGGCAGGGTCTCCTGCACTGCATCTCCCAAAGGGAGGGCTGGGTATCGGGTCAGGGAAATGGGCCCAGAACCATCCCATGTCCAGCCTGGCAGGCCCCCAGCCCTGTCACTCCCTCCTGGCTCCTTGGCCATTCCTGTTCTCAGCCAAGTTCTCCCTAATGAGAAAAAAATGTTCTCATTCATGTGTCTGAGGGCATCTGGGTGGGCAGGCCCGGGTGGGATGTGCAGATGGGGGGTGGGCTGATGTGCAGGAGGAATTTGTGACCCCCAGATCTTAGTCCCTCCCTCTCAAAGTTGTTGCTGTTGAGTCGCTAAGTTGTGTCTGACTCTTTTGAGACCACATGGACTGGAAACCACCAGGCTCCTCTGTCCATGGGATTTTCCAGGCAAGAACCCTGGAATGGGTTGCCATTTCCTTCTCCAGGAGACCTTCCTGACCCAGGGATTGAACCCACATCTCCTATGTTTCAGGCAGATTCTTTACCACTGAGCCACTGGGAAAGCTCCTTATGAATAGGAGGTAACTGCAATTTTTGAAAAATAAAACTAATAAAAATAGAAAAAAGAATGAAGAAAGTAATAAAAATTATGCACGATCCCAACACCCATTATAACCACTTCAAATATTTTTCCTTCTTCCCTTCTCCTAAATAATTTTTAAAAATAATCTTCAGTGATTTATTAATAAAATAAAACCTCCAAATTTATGGTTATAATTGTTATGGATGTTAATTCATAGCCCAACTCACATTGGTAAAACTATTTTCATCCTACAATTACAAGAAATTCATAGCTTAGACTGTCAGCCTGCAGCCCATCTCCATGGAGGCCCCACTGAGGAAATTTGCTTCTGGTGATTCTGAATGGAATGCCTAGAGGCCTCCTGCTTTTAGTTCTTGTCGTCTTATTTGATCTACAAGACCTGCTCCTTCTCAGCATCTGTGCTTGTTTTTGTTGTTTAATCACTAAAAAGTCATGTCTGACTCTTTATGACCCCATGGACTATAGCCCATTAGGTTCCTCTGCCCATGGAATTCTCCAGGCAAGAATACTGGAGTGGGGTACCATTTCCTTCTCCAGGGGATCTTCCTAACCCAGGGATTGAACCTGTGTCTCCTGCATTGGCAGGTGGATTCTTTACCACTGAGCCACCTGGGGAGCCCAACTTAGTCAAGCCAGTGGAGAGCAATCTTGCCCCAGCCACCTTCAGGCAAAGAAGCAACTCTTGGATTTGTTTTATAAACTGGATTTCCATCCTAATGATCATCATTATTGAGTACTTACTATGGTTGTTGTTGTTCAGTTGCTAAGTCGTGTCCAACTCTTTGTGACCCCATGGACTGCAGTACGCCAGGCTCCCCTGTCCTTCACTATCTCCCAGAGTTTGCTCAAATCCATGTCCATTGAGTCAGTGATGCTACCTAACCATCAAGTATCACAGCATTTACTTTTCAATACCAACCTCGGGAGGCAGGTATAGTTATTATTGTCATGTTGCAGATCAAGAAGCGAAGGGCTCAGAGAGGTGTCCAAGGTCACATAGCCAGTGAGCGGCAGAGTTGGAATGGCCAAGCAATCTGAGAACACTAAGTTGTCTTTTCTTCTAAGATTCCATCTGAACAGAGTTTTATGACCAAAAAAATCTTTGATAACCTCTGGTTTAGCCCATTCCGGTGCTTTTTCTTCAATGTCAGACTCCATGTGGAGAAGGCAAGAGATCTCTGTGAACTGGAGAGATCCTGGAGACGTTCAAGAAGGAGACAGAGTTGAAGTAAAGCCAGGAAGGATGGCTTAGTATCAGGAGCGGGAAGACATCACATTTTTAAAAGTGTTTATTTATTTACTTGGCTGTGCTGGGTCTTAGTTGAAGCACACAGGATCTCTGATCTTTGCTGTGGCATGCAGGGTCTTTAGCTGTGGCCTGTGGAATCTAGGTCCCTGGCCAGGGATTGAACCTGGTTCCCCTGCATTGGAAGTGCACAGGCTTAGCCAGTGGACCACCAGGGAAGTCCCAAGGCATCATATTTTAATGTGAGATTGTTTATGCCCAAGAGGCCTGAGGGTCCAAGTGGGAACCCTCTGGGGAGGCACTTTAGAGGAAGCCTTGGAGTAAGGTGAGTGGGGGGACAGGCTCAGGAAAGCTGTTTTCCCTTGGAAAAGTCAAAAAGAAGTGACAGGTATGGCGTTTGTCTCCTGACAAAGATTGTTCTGAAGAACTGAGGCCACTGATTCCAAGTAGGTATAGGCTACTGGTGATGGAGTGGGATGAGTCTGGTAATTCCATCTCTCCCTGGTTTTCAGAGCTGTGTTCAGAGCACATGAAGAACCCCAAGTTCTCCATCTGTGAAGTTAAACCTCTTTATGACACGTAGAATAACTTACGAGGCCATTGCCTTGGAGTCTGGCAATTTCTATATGAAACAGACTTCACATGTTAATGAGATTTGCTATAGGCAGATGTGTGCTGTATCAGGTGTCCACACAGCCTGCTAGACTAGCATGAATGGCTTAAAATCATCTACAGAGCTGGGCTATTAGGTCTTGCCATTCAGCCTGCCCAGAGTTATTGCAAACATCAAATGGGAACCCAGGTGCCGAAGGTGGTGAGTTAGGGAGGGGTGCTGACAAATTTCAACCTGCCACACCCAAATGCTCAGAGAGGGGAAAAAACTATTAAAACCATAGAAGAAGTCCTGAATAAAAGAAGGGTATACATACCACGTTGATAACAGAAAAACTTAATACTGCGGAATGTCAGTTCTCCCCCAAATTCACCTATCAATTCAGTGCAACCTTGATTAAAATCTTAGCTGGAATTTGAGGAACTTGGTTCTGTTCAGTTCAGTCACTCAGTCATGTCTGACCCTTTGTGACCCCATAGACTGCAGCACGCCAGAATTCCCTGTCCTTCACTATCTCCCAGAGTTTGCTCAAACTCACATCCATTGAATCGGTGATGCCATCCAACCATCTCATCGCCTTCTCCTCCTGCCTTCAATCTTTCCTAGCATCAGGGTCTTTTCCAATAAGTGAGTTCTTCACGGCAGGTGGTCAAAGTGGCCAAGTGTATTCTAAAATGTGTATGCAAGAATAAAGAACCTGTAGAATAAAGTGAATTTTTAAAAAGAGCAAAGGAGATTCACTTTACCAAATACTAAACATTCTACAGAGCCCTATCAATAAAAAAAAACTGTGTGGAACAAGCCCATGAGCAGGAATGAATGGAACAGAACGAGTCATTCGGTGACATACCCATGTAATTATGATCAGTGATTAAAGAATGGATTATTTGGCCAAAGATATAGGAAAGACTGGCTCACTCTGCAGAGAAAAAATGAAGTTGGGTCTCTAGATCTTCTATATCACATATCATCTGGGTTGTATTAAAGACTTAGATGTGAGGTATAAAATCATAAAACTGATGAAAGAAAATATAGGAAAATACTTTTACATCCACTGTGAGGAGGGACTTTTTGACTAAGATCCAAATGGCAAAAAATTTATGGATTTGATTACATTAAAACTAAGGTTTTTTTTTTTTTTTTTAATCAACAAGGACAGTATAAACCAGGACACCAGATGGATGACAGAATGTAGAAGTGTTTGTGATATCTAAAAATGACAAGGAATTAATATCTAGACTATACAAGGAATTATTGCAAAGCTACAAGAAAAAGACAGGAAATAATAGAAATATGGTCAAAGGATATGAATAGGCAGTTCACAGAAGGGGAAACCCAAATGACTAAGTAGTGAAGAGGTGCTCAGACCCACGAATATTCAGAGAAATGCAAATGAGACAACGGTGACTTCTACTCTATACCCATCAAATTGGCCAAAATCAGAAGGTTGGCTAATAGCCAGTCTGGGGAAAATGGAAGAAAGGGGAACCCTCCTCCCCTGCTGGTGGGAAGGAGTGTGCCCGATGCGGCCATCCAGAGGACTTTCTGGCATGTTCTTGAAATAGGCATATGATGACCCCACGATCCAGCAGTCCCACTTCAGAGAAATTCAAACACCCACAGACACCATCATGTGCTTTACAAGGACACATGGATTGTGTTTATGGTGGGGGCCAGGGGACAGGGACTGGAGGGGGGGAAATAAAGCCAGAGAGGAGGCTTGTAAGGCTAGATCTGAGGAGTATGATTCACTGAATCCATTGCACCTGAGAGTGAGAGAAGTTATGCAAAAAAAGATTCCATTCACACCAGCGACCAAACTGTCAAATAGCTAGGAATCACTTACCCAAAGGGGGAGGAGTTGGAGGAGGGGCTGGTGGAGGGGCTCGGGCTCCTGCCCAGGCTGGGGGTGGCTCCGTTTGTAATGTGTGGAGAACTCAAGAGGAGGCAGGGAAACTGAGGCCAGAGTGCATCTGGGAGACATTCTTTGTCTCTGACTTTTTTTTTTGGGTGCGCTGGTCTTCATTTCCGTGCTCAGGCCCTTCGCTCTACAGGTGGGCTTTCTCTAGTTGTGGCTCGAGGGCTTAGTCGCCCTGGGACATGTGGGATCTTAGTTCCCCAACCGGGGATCGAACCGGTTGGGTCCCCTGCATTGGAAGGTGGATTCTTAACCACTGGACTACCAGGGAAGTCCTTTTCTTTCTTTATTTCTTTATGACTGCGCTGGGTCTTCATTGCTGCCCACGGGCTTTCTCTAGTTGCAGTGAGTGGGGGCTACTCTTCGTGTGTTCGGGCTTCTCACTGCGGTGGCTTCTCTCGTTGTGGAGCATCGGTTCTAGGCACGTGAGCTTCAATAGTTGTGGCTCACGGGCTTAGGTGCCTGCAGCATGTGGAATCTTCCCAGACCAGGAATTGAACCCACGTTGCCTGTACTGGCAGGTGACTTCTTTACCACTGGATCACCAGGGAAGTCCCTGTCTTTGCTTCTTTAACTAGAAAGTGGGGACCTGCTGCTTCTTGACTCCTCCAGGGCCTGAAGGAGAGACAGTGGGGTGTGGAGAGTGAGGTGGGTGGATGGGTGGCAGTTGGGAGAGTGGAGAGGGTGGATGGGAAGCAGGAATGAGGGAAGTGGGTAGCGGGGTAAAGGTTGGGGGTTGGGAGTTGGGGGAGGAGGGACTCATCCTTCAAAGGAAAGGAATATGGGTAGTGCCTTGATGAGGCTGAAAGGAGATAGGAGAATTGAAAGTTTTTTGAAAACATGAAGGGCTGTAAAAAGAAACCCGCTGACAAGATGAAAAGAATTGGGCACGCGGAAGGGAGTCTCCTCTTGCTGCTGGTGGGAGTGTAAACAGTACGGCCTCTTGGCCAGGACCTAGCGAAAATGTGTAAACCCCATGGCCTGGCAGTGCTATGGTACTTTGTAGGCTTACAACCCAGAGAAACCCTCAGTCCAATGCTTCAGGAAACAGGTTCCAGGATGTGCCTTGGGCCAGAAGTGCAAACACTGACAGTTCAAGGGCAGCAGGTAAACAGAGATGGGGGAGGGCAGGGGGGCAGGCGGGCGCGCGGGGCAGCACCAGATCTGAACTCAGCAACACGGAAAATTCTCAGAAACACGGCCGAGGGGCAGTGGGGGGGGGGAACCGAGGGGCAGAAGAGCATGTGCCTGGTAGATTGATATAAACACAGAAGCATGCGTTTAATAATATTCCCCGTCATCCAGTCACATAAAAAGGCAGAAAAGGATTTGTGGGCAACATGGCAGACTCAGAGGAGTCTGAGGTGTCCCCCAGTAGCTGCCTTTGCAGGGAAAGAGAAGGGACTAGACCAGGGGCTGGGGGTCAAGATGGACTTTGGTTTTAATTACCAAAGAATTTGAAGCAAAAAAAATAGTTCAACAAAAATGTGCCGTGAGACTATGATTAGGAAAAAAAAAACAAAAACAATTGAATCAATGCCAGTGCTGCTTACTTACAAGGGGGTGAAAAGCTAGGAGAGAACAAAAGAGGCACGGTTCCTGCCATCACTTGAGAGACAGACAAACAAATAGAGAACTTATACCAGTTGCTCTGAAGAAAAGTAACTTTAGGGGACTTCCCTGGTGGTCCAGTGGCTAGAACGCCACACTCCTAATGCAGGGGCCCCCAGGTTCCATCCCTAGTCAATGAACTGGATCCTACATGCTGCAATTAAGAGTTTGTATGCCTCAACTAATGATCTCACATGCTACAGCCAAAGATCCTGCATGGCATGATGAAGAGGAATGACCCCTTGTACCACAACTAAGACCAGGCGCAGTCAAATAGATAAGTAAACATTAAAGAAAGAAAGACAAGCAACTTTAGCTAGGAGGGTCAGAGAAGCATCTCTGAGGAGGTGGCATTTGAGCAGACTGCACGAGAGTGAGGGCATAGTCACGCAGGCATCTGGAGGAAAGGTGATCCGG
Source organism: Giraffa tippelskirchi (assembly GCF_054371585.1). Classification (NCBI taxonomy): domain Eukaryota; kingdom Metazoa; phylum Chordata; class Mammalia; order Artiodactyla; family Giraffidae; genus Giraffa; species Giraffa tippelskirchi. The sequence goes on from NC_137279.1 coordinate 37,826,671, forward strand.
GTGTTTTGCATGTTCAGGATCAACCAGGAAGACAGAAGGTCAAGTGTTAGGATAGAAGGTCAGCGAGGAAGAAGGGCAGACCTGGTTGTTAACATTGGTCAATCTTGGGTAGTGGGAATATGGGTGATTTTTATACCCTGAGATTTTTTTTTTAATTAAAAGAAATCAAAACAAAGACATCATAAGGTTAAAAGACAGATGGATGTAAAATGCAGCAGCTTGGTTGGCAGAAAGATGAAAGGGAGACCTACCCATTGTGGAAGGCCCTGTGTGGGATCAAGGTGGTCATTCCTGCAGGACAGGTATGTTCCCTCTGTACAGTTGAAGGCAGGGGTTTAGAATCCAGCCAACATCCCATGGAAGTCAGAGTCCTTGAATCAGAGTCAGAATCAGGACGTGAGGGGCACTAGGACCTAGTCCAGAGATGGCAGAGGCCAGGTGATCTGCTGAGGCTGCCCCCTCCCCACCCCACGCACACCTGGCTACTTGGTCAAGCATCCTTTCTTGCAGAGCCCACATGCAGGCTCCAAATCCTTTTCAGGGACTTCCCTGGTGGTCCAGTGGCTAAGACTCCATGCTCCCAACGCTGAGGGCCTAGGTTTGATTCCTGGTCAGGAAATTAGGTCCCACATACTGCAACTAAAAGATCCTGCATGCCACAACCAAGACTTGGTGCAGCCAAATTAATTAATTAATTTAAAAGAATCCTTTTCAACATGAAGCCCTAGGCAGCTGTCACCAAGCTGAGTTGGCATTTAGGCTAAAAACAGCCTGCCTCCCGTGCCCTGATCTAATCCAGCCCCCTCATGTTCTAGATGTTCTAGGCCCTCACACAGGGTGGGGGCTAGGATGGGAATTCCCCTGAGTCTGAGCTGGCCTCCACCTGCTGGGCTTAGAAACTCAGGGTCTTTAGAAGGTTTGGGGTCAATCTGGGGATCGATTCCTGGGAAGAGGCCGCCCAGAACAGGGAGGTTGTGGTGGAATGGGAGGAGAAGGAGGCCTGCAGGCTCCCTTCTCCAAATTGCCTGGGATCTTCTTTGAGGGTCATGAGGAGGGACAGCTGCCCTTCACTTCTTCGGGAGGAAACGGGGAGGGGAGCAGTGTCCCCAGCCCCCAGCTTGGTCTGGCCAGCTTCACCCCTGTCCCCACCAAGACGTGGCCCTGGGGTAGGCGGGAAGGCGGGTGGGAGGCCTCAACAGATAGAGGAGGCAGCTGCAGAGCTGCGGCTCACCCCAGCACTACTTCCTTTTTGAAATTTTGGGACATGAGTCATCAAGGGGCTGGCCCTGAGCATCCAGGGCGCTGAGACAAGCAGGACAGTGGGATAACAGAAAAGGTTGCCTGCTCAGTCTGTGGGCCAAACTGGGTTGAGGCTGGCAGTGGGGTCCTGCTGACTAAGACAAGATCCTAGTGGAACCCCTCCCGACCAAGTCCCACTGAAGGCCAGTTCTGAGAACTCCCCCGTAGTGTAAACCACCCCTCCAAGCCTACCCTCAGCAATGCCTTCTGAAACACCCTGATCACCTATGCCTTCCAACAGCTGCTGGCTGAAGCTGCAGAGCCGTTCCTCCAAATGTGAACACCCAGTACACAGTAGGTGCTCGATAAATATTGGTGGACAGGCTGGCTGTTCTCATGCATGATGCCTGCTGGGCTGAGCCTTCCTCTACACAGCTTGTGAAGCACAGGCATTAGCTTGCTGGGGTGGTGTGTGCAAGATGGCTGGGGGCTCTCTGAGGGCTACTGGCTGCACTGGGAAGTGGGGGAAGCTCCAGGGAGCCCTAGGGTTCAGACACTACACAGGCTGCCCCTGATTTGGGGACCAGAGGGCCATGGTTCTGTGTTCTGGAAACCAGCCTGCCACCCTTTACCAAGGAGCAAGTGGGATTTTTCTGCCTTGTGGGGCTAGGGTTCTCTGAGGTGCGTGGTCTGGTAGACCTGGTTGAGTGCACAGGGCCTGGGAGTGATTGGACTGGACTGGATTCTGGGGCATCGACCCTGACAATCACTCAACCATTCATTTGCTGACTCACTTCTTCACCCCTCTCTGTCTCCTGCACACACTCTTCCTGTATGAAGCCTTCCCCGCTTTCAACTGTACTGAGCCCCCACTCCGGATATCACCTGGTCACCAGGGAAATAGAGGGGACTGTGACCAAGTTGCTCTGCCCTTGAGGATCACACAGTACAGCAGCGAGAGGCAGTCAGCTGAGCAGAGCTCCTTGACTATGTGTTTCAATCCCCTTGCTTGACATGGCAGGTGATTAGGGACCACAAGACTGATGGAGACGCTCATCTGCTTCCACTCTCAGCACCCAGCTCCCCAGGGCTGCACACAGCAGGTGCTTCATAAAAGTCACAACATGAGTTGGAGCCTATGGCTGGATGTGTCTGAGGCGGTAGAGCTGGAGGGAGCCAGGGTGCATGGGTGTGAGCTGGGCTGCTTCAGGTATAGGGTGAGGGGCAACTGTGGGCTCCTCGGAAGAAGCCAGTCTTGGGTCCTCTCTGATCCATAGTGCTTGCTACAGGAAGCAAGCCCTGGGTGGAAGGCAGGAGGCCACCACTCATATAGGAGATGGAGGGATACAGTGAGTACCCCTTACTGGCCATATAAGCTGGACCTCTCTGTTGCGAGACAACATGTGTAATTCATCTGGCCCAGAGAAGACTTCTAATAACTACCAGTATCACAATTACTAAGAAAGAAGAGGAGACATGTAAGCGACTAACCATACCCAAATGAGTGTCATGCTAAAGGTCTGTGGAAGGACCAAACCCTGCTTGGGTTGGTGGGGTGTGGTTAAGAGCAAGTCTCACCAAGAAGAGAGAGTTGTGCTTTGACTTGAAGGTGATCATCCAGCAAACAGGAGGGGAAAACATCCCAGGCAGGGACCCAGGTGGACTAAGGCATGGAGGTGGGATCTCAGGATGCTTTAGGGAGTCCAGGGTGGTTAGAGTGTGGAGGTGGGGGTCATGGTGCAAGAGATCCACCTGGTAGGCAGGCTGGACCAAGATGTGAAGGTCTCCAGCATCTCACCAAGGAGGCTGAGCTCAATTCTGCAGGCTGCGGGGAGCCATGGGTTAGGGCACCGGTTCTCAGCTTCACCACTAACAACATTTGGGCCTGGAAAACTCTCTGTTATGCAGATAGTTATGCAAACTCTCTGTTATGCAAAACATCATTGCAGGGGGCTATGCTGTGCATAGTAGGGTATTTAGTAGCTCCTCTTTGATCTCTAGCCACAAGATACCAGTAGTTCCTGCCCCCTGCAATGGTGACAACCCAAAATGTCTCCCAGGCATTGCCAAATGTCCTCTGAAGGAGGGGGCAAAATCACCCCTTGGTTGAGAATGACTAGACTAGAGGGAATTATATGACTGCCTTACACTTTTGAGAGTTGACCCTGGCCACACCCTGGCTAACGGATGAGAGGGACAGAGCCTGAAGACCAGGGGACTGGTTTGGAGGCCATCAGAGCATCACAAGTGAAAAATGGCCAAAGTCAAAGCCAGGGCCAGGCTGTGGGGCAGGAGGAGAGGGGCCAAGTGATCCAGTGAGCAGGGTATTCCAGGCACCTCCCATGCTGTCGTGGATGTGCCAATGGCATGTACAATATGCTGGGTTCTAAGATCAAACCCCATCTGGAAAAGAGAGTCCTGGGCCACCAATACAGGTCACGCTAAGAGACTGAATGTCAAATGACTTGGCCAGAAATTGGCCATTGCTTACCCACTGCTGAAACAAGATGTCCGGTTGGAGAAGCCAAGAGAAAGAATTTGGGGGGGAAGGAGTCACCATGGTGATGAGCGCCCCCTGCTGCCTCTCAAGGGAGAGGTGAGGGTGCTTCTCCTTACCTCCCGGCAAGCAGGAGGGGTACTAGGTCCGCTCTGAGAGCTTGACATTGCTGGCATTTGGGGACCACAAGACTGATGGGAGATTCTTTTATTTATTTATTTATTTATTTTTGGTGGTCATGAGTCTTCATGTCTGGGAGGGTTTTTCTCTAGTTGTGGCAAATGGGGACTATTCTCTAGTAGGATTGTGCAAGCTTCTCATTGTGGTGGCTTCTCTTGTTGCAGAGCAGGGGCCGCAGGGCACGCGGGCTTCAGAAGTTGCAGCACCTGGACTCAGTAGTTGCAGCACCTGGACTCAGTAGTTACAGCTCCTGAGTTTTAGCACACAGGCTCAATAATTGTGGCGCATGGGCTTAGTTGCTCCGTGGTATGTGGGATCGTCCAGAATCAGAGATTGAACCCCATGTCTCCTGTATTGGCAGGCAGATTCTTTATCATTGAGCCACCAGGGAAGCCCTTGATGGGAGACTTTTATTGCTTGTGTACTACTAAGCGCCCAGCATCCCAGGTCTGGCACACAGCAGATGCCTGATCAAGATGGTGATGTGAGTCGGAGCCTGTGGCTGGAAGGGCCTAAGGTGGCAGAGTTGGGATGAGACAGGGTGCATGGGTGGGAGCCAGATTGCTCCATGTGTAGGGCGAAGGGGCAACAACCATGGGCTCCAGGGAGAAAATCAGCCTTGGGTCATCTCTGACCCATAGCACTTCCTGTGGGGAGGAACCCTGGGTAGGAGAAGCCTGGAGACCACCACTCATGTAGGGGACAAGGGGGATATGGTAAGCTGTGGCCAGCAGGAGACTCAAGCATCTCTGGTGCTTGGGAGCTATGGGCAGAGCAATCAGTAAACAGGTCTCCCAGAAACCTGCAAGAGTGCCCTGAGAGAGAATGAGCTGGAAACTGCCTCCCAGAGGTCCCAGTGTGTTTGCGTGTCGGGTGGTGGTGGTGGTGGTGGTGGTGGTGACAACTCTAGCTGCCATGAAACACTGCACCCTTTGCTTTCGAAACCCTCTCCCCAACACACTCGGCAGGGTCAAGAGAGAAGTCGCTGGGTCCTCTCACTCGTAGGCAGGTTCCAGCCGGGGTTCAGTTGGACAAAGGGAGAGGCTCCACCCTGGATACGAGACTGCAGCTCTGTTGAGTCCCCAGGGCAGGATTGGACTCTCATCTGGTGACTTGCCTGGAAGTGCCTGGAAGAGCTCCAGGATTTGCCCAGGATTTCATGCAGAAAGAATAGGTCCCCAGAACAAACGTAATAAGGAATGAGACTTTCTCCTTAGACCCTCACCAGTTACCTGGCTGTGCTTAGTTCCAGCCCCTGCTATCAAGCCCCTACTCTCACCTCACCCCCACTGTAGTATTGTTGTTGTTCAGTCGCTAAGTTGTGTCCAATTCTTTGTGACCCCATGGACTGAAGCATGTCAGGCTTCCCTGTCCTTCTCCATCTCCTGGAGTTTGCCCAAATTCCTGTCCATTGAGTTGGTGATGCCATCCAACCATCTCTTCCTCTGCTGCCCCCTTCTCCTTTTGCCCTCAATCTTTCCCAGCATCAGAGTCTTTTCCAATGAGTTGACTCTTCACATCAGGTGACCAAAGTATTGGAGCAACAGTATTTCCAATGAGTATTCAGGATTGATTTCCTTGAGGTTTGACTTGTTTGTTCTTGCAGTCCAAGGGACTCTCAAGGGTCTTCTCCAGCACCACAATTTGAAAGCATCAGTTCTTTGGCGCTCAGCATTCTTCAGGGTCCAACTCTCATGTCTGTGACATGACTACTAGAAAAACCACAGCTTTGACTATATGGACTTCTGTTGGCAAAATGATGTCTATGCTTTTTAATATGCTGCCTAGGTTTGTCATAGCTTTCTTTCCAAGGAGCAAGCGTCTTTTAATTTCCATAGCAGTGGAATGATCTCAACAAACTACATCTCCCAGGTTCCTTTCCTAAATGGCTCCTATCTTAGATTTGGCCAATGGGAGGCACTGGTGGGCGACTGGAGGGTGAGAGGAGGAGAGAAGCCAGGACTCTCTGCTCACGCCCTGTCTCTAACAGTGACTCTGTCTCCTCCATGTTTCCAGATGACTCTAGATGTCCCAGCTCCTGGCTTTGATAATGCCACTTCCAGCCCCAGAGATGGTGGTGGCTTCTTGTAGTTGCTAAGCTTGGAATAGTATTCCTTTCCCCTAATTCTTCTTTTAATTTCTCTAACATCTTTATTAACCAACTCCTCTGTATTAAGTACCTTGTATAGCCCAGCCTTTAAGTTTCCTGGTGGCTCAGATGGCAAAGAACCTGCCTGCAATGCAGGAGGCCTGGGTTTGATCCCTGGGTCAGAAAGATCCCCTGGAGAAGAGAATGGCCACCTACTCCAGTATTCTTGCCTGGAGAATTCCATGGACAGAGGAGCATGGCGAGCTATAGTCCATGGGGTCACAAAGAGTCAGATACAATGGAGCGACTGACACTTTCACTTTCATAGGATCACTAGATAGAGGGTTTGCTTTCCTGTTGGGTTGACCGTCACTCACCTCTTGGAGTCCAGCTGGTGGAGTTGAGTTGGAAGGTAGGATCCCCGGAGGATCCCCACGGTTGGGTGGTGGTATTGCTGCTCCCTGGCATGGGGAGCTGTTGGAGGGAATGAGTCAGAGGGACCCACTGGGTTTGGGGAGTGCAGGGGACATCTATGGAGATGACACCCCGCTCCTGGTCTTGGTTCTCTCTCAGGGATAAGGAAGTCCTCCAAACTGTTCCCAGACAAAACTTGTAAGGGCCAGAAGAAATCTTCATGCCAGTTTTAGAGGCTAACTCTCTCTAGAGAGTTAATGCTGTGGACTATGCTAGCCTCGCCCTCAGCGTGGCCCATGTCTCAGAAATGTGTGGGAACCAGGTAATTTCCCAGTCTCCTGATCAGGAGGTGGGATTTTCCATCCCCCAAGGGGCACTTCCCAGTTTCTCACTCAGTGCCTAGAAGCATCATCCTTACTGTCCCCATCCCTGGGGTTGGTGGCCAGAGCAGGGGGTCCCCTGTCTTGGGGCAGTGAGGGAAGAAAATAAAGTCCTGCCCACCCTGCCCCCTAGAAATACCCTGTGTGCTAGGGGCAAGGACTCCTAGGGCTGGTGGAACGTTTTGCTCATTCAAGGCTGGTCCTGGTATTAGAAGCCCTGGCACTCAAAGTGGTAGCTAGAATGGGTGCTCAGATGTAAACTCCAGGGAAACCAGCCTTTGTGGCCCTTGGCCTGGGCCAGGCCCCCTCTGGGCCCCCACAGCTGCCTGGACAGTTTTCTGTCCCAGTCTCTGTTTACTTGTCTGCTACCAGGACTGGGGACTCAAGGAGGTCAGGGCAGGGCCAGGCTCACTCTGAGGAGGGTATGAAGAATGTTTAAGGATAAATGAACAGATGAATAATAAGACATAACAGCTAGTATGCACACAGAGTTTACTAAGTTACTTAGACACTTACAAGTTCACATGCATATATAATATATACTATATTGTTGTTTAGTTGCTCAGTCCTCAGGGACTGTATGCAACCCCATGGACTGTAGCCTGCCAGGGTCCTTCTGTCCATGGGACAAGAATACTGCAGTGGGTTGCCATTTCCTCTCTAGGGGATCTTCCTGACCCAGGGATTGAACCCGTGTCTCTTGGGTCTCCTGCGTTGGCAGGCAGATTCTTTACCGCTGAGCCTCCAGGGAAGTCCAATATATACTATAGTATGTTTACTACATAACTTTCAATCTTCAGACTATCTCTTTGAGGTTAATGCAGAGATTCAGACTCAGGTGGTCCGACTCTAAAGTCTAAATGAGTGAGTAATCTAGGATGCTCCTAGCTGAGCTCGTGTCAGTTTTGTGCGATATTTTCCCATAATTGTGCCCCACTCCTCCACTAGAGTGGAGAGCCTGATGCGGGTAGGAGGGGTAGGTGGACGCGGGCAGGTCGACAGGCAAAGCCTCGGGGCAACCACAAGCCTGGTAGGAGCTTGTCCCCCATGAGGGTTTCCCGCGCCACCTCTGGGAAGGTTGATTCTAATAGGAGGGGATGTTACAAGGAGGTTGCTGGGTCTCGGCGGGCGGCGGGTGGCTGACGCTGGAGGTCCGGACCCAGCGCAGGGGTGGCAGACTCCGGTGAGAGTCCGGGCTGGGGTGCCGGGCTGCCGGCTGGGGGGGCGGGTGCAGGAGGAGAGAAGGAGGTGTGTCCGCGCCCGGTCCCGCCCCCCGGCCAGTCTCCGGCAGCGCTCCGGCTTTCGCTTTCAGTCGGAGGCGCCGAGGCAGCGGAGCGGGAGCGGAGGCGCAAGGGCGCGAGGGGCTGGCCAACCCGCCCGCACCTATGGCGCCCACCGCCTTCTGGGCCGCGCTGGCGGTCGGTCTACAGTTCTGGGCCGCGGGCCGCGCCGTGCCCGCCCAGGTAGGTGACTTGCGCGGCCCCGCGGGGGGCGCCATCCCACCCACCCCCGGGTTGGCGCGCGTCCCCCGCCCCCGGGGCGCCCTGACACAGGAGCTGGACTCTGGGCCATGGAAACAGGATCAGACGCGCGCGCCTTTGGAGACCTTAAGGGGACCTCGGGTTTGGCACACGTGCGCCCGGGGTCCGAGGTCTGGAACTCTGGACACCGCGGTCGGGGGTCGCACCCTGGTCCCTCCGTCAGCGCAGCCCAGAGCGTTGGTGGCCGGCCAGCGGACTCTGGACAGATCCCAGCCAGACTCTGGACCCCAGCTCCTGTTACCCCTGCAACCCCTGCCGTCCCCAGGGTGGCTTCGGGGTGAGGGTAGGCGGTGAACTGTACTGGGGCGCTGTCCCCACTGCAAATGCCTGGCACCTTCTTCGGAAGACTTCCTCCTCTTCTGGGCAATGCTTTTCTTCTTTCTTAGAAATACTGGGGCTGTGCCTCTAAAAGAATAGGGCAGGTGTGCAGTAAGTGCCTAATAAGGGCACATTCAGACTATGGGCTGTCTTCGGTGCCCTTTGCCCAGACCCCACTTCAGAGCCTGCCCTGTCTGGACTCGGGGGTGATGGGGAGGAAGATACTGTTCTAGAGGTCCCCTGGTCTGACCTCCCTGACGATCTGGGGACAAGGGTGAGGGAGAACTTCTGTTGTCAAGACTGACGTGATCTCTAAGGGGCTCCAGGAAAATAGAGAGAGCAGAGACCCCAAAGCTGTTATTCCGTACTGACTGCACTCACCAGACAGCAAGGGAGAGTGTGCAGAGGACTGCTCCTCCTTTGCCCCTTGTGGCTGGTAAGACTGAATGGCCCCATTTTGCAGAGAAGGAAAACTGAGGCTCAACAAACTCCTTGTATTTCATAGAAGGGCATGGGAGGGTGCTCTTCCCTCAAAGAGGACATCTCTTCCTTTCCCTTCTTGGCAAGTGAGGAGGTGTGCCTTCATCCCTTCTCATGATCTTATGGATGGGTGTGTACTGACCCGTCTGGACATCTTGACCAGGGAGGAAAGTAGTGGCATTGATTCATGTGAGGTGACTCACAGGCTGAAGGCTAAAGATACCTTAGAGTCCAGTTCTCCAGGGCAGAGGATGGAGGCTGACAGATCAGAACTGACTCACTCACATTTGGTGTGGGGGCGGGTCGCTGCCCCAGAGGTTGTTGTGTAAACAGAGGAGGTCAGGAGAGTCCCAACTCTGAGACCTGAGTATGGATGCCCATGGCTGTGGTCCCCAGCCTGCCTGCAGGGTGCCAAGACTAGGGGCATTGTCTGCCTCAGCAAACCTGGCTCATGCGAGCTCCTAGGGGGAGGAGGCGTGGGGCTTCTCTTCCGGACAGTGGCCCCTTGTCCTGGAGTTGTTAGAGGGCTTTGCTTGAGTCTCTTGCTTCCCTCCCCTGTGACCAGCTCCCATATCAGCTTGTTCCCTCCTTCCCAGATTGTCTCATCGCTGGGGCAACCATCCTCAAAATAGAGCACCTCTCTTCTTTTTTTTTTTTTTTTGATAGAAAACATGAGACCTTTATTTTCTCTCTTTCCCAACAGTAAAATGCTGACAACATCTAAAATAATTAAATCTGGGACTACATATGTTGAGAAGCTATAAAATAGACTTCAAAAAGAAAATATTCCTTTTCTCTAGTTGCATGTTCTTATTCTGTTTATCTGTGTCCTGGTAAAATCAGAAAAATAATTATCAAGGGCTGCTGCTGCTGCTAAAATCGCTTCAGTCGTGTCCGACTCTGTGCGACCCCATAGGCGGCAGCCCACCAGGCTCCCCCGTCCCTGGGATTCTCCAGGCAAGAATACTGGAGTGGGTTGCCATTTCCTTCTCCAGTTCAGGAAAGTGAAAAGTGAAAGTGAAGTCGCTCAGTCGTGTCCGACTCTTAGCAACCCCATGGACTGCAGCCTACCAGGCTCCTCCATCCATGGGATTTTCCAGGTAAGAGTACTGGAGTGGGGTGCCATTGCCTTCTCCAGAGCACCTCTCTTCTTGCCTGAGAAGCAAAAGGCCCCCAGTGGCCAAGGCAGAAACTGCTCTCCCCTCCACCCCACCTGCTGCCCCTGTGTCCCAGGCCAGAGCCTGTGAGGCATCCAGGTGTTTCACGGTTGTTGTGTATCTTCACACTCCATGCTGTCCCCTCTCCATGGTAACTCCTCCCCCATCCTTCAGGGTCTTTTACACATTTCCCCCTATCCCCACCCCAAAGCCTTTCCTCAGTCTCCCAGTTGAATTTGATGAACTGCTTTTAGAACTCCCAGCCCTTCATCTCCCTTGCGGAGAGATGTCATTCTATTTTTTAATCTGGTGTTTTATCCATCTCAGTAGATGGAATGTTCCTTGAGGACAGGTTCTGTGCAATCTTCCTCCTTATTGTTAGCAGCACAACAGCACCTGTTTTTTGAATACCCACTGAGTGCCAGGTACTAGGCTTTGAATTTAATTGTAGAATCTTGCTGAAACCTCCCTTATAGCAGCTCTTAAAAGGTGGTCTTCCCATTTAGAGATGTGGAAACCAAGTTTCCGAGAGGTTATGACATTTCCCAGGATTGTAGAACTGGAGGGTAGGGGGTGAGGAGATTTGAATACAGGTCTGCCTGATTCCAAAGCCCTTCTCACTCTACTCTCGCCGTGCCTGTGTCTGCCTCCTGCCCCCAGCCGGGTCCCTGGTACTCGGTGATGTCCAGTTATATTGGATGTAACAGAGCGAGTTGCAGAAAGAGCCCCAAGGAGACTTGAACTGACTGCAGGTGCAGAAGACTCACTTTGCCGGCTGGGTTTTTGCCTCCTTTAAAAGCTGTATATGCCAGCTGGTTTGAAATGCATCATTCATTCATCTAGTCATTCATTCATTCAACAAAGAAATGCCAGTAAAGCCGACAGGTTAGGTGGACGCTTGGTGCTGTCTGATGGGGGAGGGCAGGACCCCAGCTGTCTAGCTTTCTGTTGTTGCTGGGAGGGGCTGAGGGGACCTCTACCTGCTGGGTGACCTCCCTTCCCCTGGAGTCCTGAGGCTGAGGGGCCTCTGTTTGCCTTATTATTATTATTTGCTTGGGGCCAGCTTGAATTAGGGGAGAAGTTGGGGGCCCCCAGTTTGGCCTAGAGATATCGGCCTTTGGTGGAGATGGGTGATCCAGGGTACCTGCTGTCCTGAGGTGTCCCTTTGCCTCTGTCTGAGATCCCAGAGGGGAACCTGCTTGCCGGCTGAGGATGTGGCCCTCACTGTGGTCCTGGGGCCTGGCCCAGTGGCTCCTGGAGCGCTCTTCTTTTACAGGGCTGGGAGACATTTACGGTCTTGACCATCAGTGCTTCCTGCAGGAGTAACCAAGAAGGATGGAGGGGGAGAGTTTTACTGCCATCCGTGGGGTGTTTGTGTGTGTGTGTGTGTTACCTTCAGCTCTACACATCAACTTAGTTCTCAGCTTTATACCATGCTGGCTGCTTTTCTGTTGTTCAAACGTGTGACACACACACACACCTGCCGCAGGCCCTTTGCACTTGCTTCCCCTTTACCTTGAATGCTTCCAATGTTCTCCTCTGGTCTCATTCCTATACTTCCTTCTGCTCAAATGAATTCTTCTCAGGGGTGCCTTTTCTGTCCAACTTACATAAAAACTCCCCTCCAGATGCTCTTACTCCCATAATCTGCTTTGTTTTTTTATATAACACTCCTGGCCTATTAAATTTCTTTCACTTGCATTGTGTCTTTCTACTCAAATGTTAAGTAAGGTGTGTGCAGGGACTTGTTCTCTACTGTAGACTCATAGCCTAGAAGAGGATTTCTCATGCTCAGTGCTCTTGACATTTGGGCTGGGTGGTTCTATGGGAGTTGTCCTGTGAGTTGTAGGATGTTTAGCAACGTCCTCTACCCACTAGACACCAGCAGCACTCGTCCTTTCGTTGTGACGGTTGGAAATATCCCCTGATAGGGCTTCCCTGGTGGTCCAGTGGTTAAGACTCTGCGCTTCCACGGCAGGAGGTGCAGGTCTGATCCCTTGTGGGGTGACTTTTGCATGCTGTGAGGCTCAGCCAAAAAAAGAAAAAAAATGTCTCAGATACTGCAAAATGTCCCCTGGGGGAGAAATTACCCCAATTGAGAACTGCTGGCTTAGAACACTGCCTGACATGTAGTTAGTGCTAAAAAATATTGAATTAATATCCGAAAATATTCATCTGACCTTTGTAATGACCCTGTTTTTTGGATGAGATAGCTGAGTTTGAAGAGCCAATGGTGGCAGGTGGGGCTGGGCTCCAGTTTGTCTCCTCTCTGGGGTGATTCTCTGGGCTCTTCCTCTGCTCTGCTAGGTCTGCTGAGGCTAGCAGTGCTCTCCCCAAAGTGCTCACCCGCCCACATCCCCCTCTTGGCTCGTGACAGGGCCACCCACTGGCAGTGACTCAGGAACCCAGGAATCATGTGATTTGCCCGGAAGCAGGCAGGGAGGGAAGCCAGGGGTTTAGGATAGAGAGAGGGGTGCTACCAAGGGAAATAGGAACAAAGCAGAGATGCTGTGACTCCCGCTTCGGGACATCCCTTCAGGCCCCACGAAGCAATATTGATGACTTAGAAGAAGGGCCCCGGCCTCAGAGGTGGACAGACCTTGGCTCACCCATTACTTTGCTGTTTATAGATTGTGTGACCTTGACATATCTGTCCATCTATGGAGGGCTGCCTTTGTGTTCCCATCTGTAAAATGGGAATGATCCCCCACCTCTCTGGCTGGTTGTCAGGATTAAAAAGTGCTTTCTGGACTTCCCTGGTGGCTCAGAAGGTAAAGCGTCTTGCTTACAATGCGGGAGACCTGGGTTCGATCCCTGGGTCAGGAAGATCCTCTGGAGAAGGAAATGGCAACCCACTCCAGTACTCTTACCTGGAAAATCCCATGGACAGAAGAGCCTGGTAGGCTACAGTCCATGGGGTCGCAAAGAGTCGGACACGACTGAGCGACTTCACTTTACTTTCACTTTCTAAGTTGTGCAGCCCATTGGCGGTTGTCAGAGCATTTGTGGCTTTGCTGGACCTGGGAGTCTCCATGGAGTCAGATTCCCAGGGCCCTGCAGTAGGGGTGGCAGACCTCCATGTGCCCAGAGCTCCTGCCCAGAAAGAACAGTTTCCCTCCTGCCTGCCTTCTAGCTGTGCTTCCTGCTCAAGACCTCCTTCCTGGGGCCCCTCACACCACCTGCCCAACTGCCTGGCCTCAGGAGCCCAGTGTGTGGCAAAGGCTATGGGGTCAGGAAATCCTCCCCTCCCCCCACTCCTTTCAGTGAGTGACAGGTGCTGGATCTCATTTGAGGGTGAACAAGGGGCACATGGGGCATAGAATAGGGGAGTCTCATGACCTTGCTGCGGAGAGGATGCAGAAGGCCTCGACTTTCTCACCATCAGCAAGATGGGCATGGGATGACTCCAGATTGCCTTTAAAATCTCTTCCATCTCTGACCTCTGCAATTTGGAAGATTCTGTTTACTTGTAACCCTGAGAATGGGAAGCCCTGTGAAGGCTCCTCTGAGGTCATGCTGTCCATGACTGCCATTCTCCATGTGGCTTCTGAGATAGCACTGGCCTGGGGGCCAGGAGACCAGAGTTTCTATCTGTGCACCGAAGTACCGGCTCACTGTGTGACCTTGATCAGGTTACTTAACCTCTCTGGGCCTAAGCACCCCTATCTCTATAAAAACTAACAGCACTGATCCTAACACACTCTTGGAGTGCTGGAGAAGCATCAGCTTTGTTTGTGCTTGACACAGGCCACAGACTGGGGGCGAGGGGGTTTAAGAGTTTTCCCAGGAAGGAGAGTCCTTCCCTCCCCACCATTAATATCTCTGCTTCTCAATCTCTATTCTTGCTGACCTCAATCCCACTTGCTTTGGCTGGAATAATTTCCCTGACTCAGGCTGCAGTAGCATCAAGGCTGCCGTTTAGCTTGCATCCAAGACAGGATGCAAAACCCTCAGGCAGAGTAGGCTTCACAGGTTTCTCACCTCCCTACCCTTTACGACCTAGTTAGCACCTCTTAATGTTCAGGCACTTCGGGGCTGAAAATCTGTGCTGTGGGGATCACTGTGGACCAGCTGCCTGGGATCCTGTAGGTAAAGGGAAGCCTTGAGTGGGGAGGGGGCATTCCTTGAAGAAGCCTTTGTCTCTGTGATACCTCTGCACAGCCATCCCCCTGGTTCTGAGCCCCCGGGCTTTGGGCATGAGTGCCCCTCTACTGAGATGTTGACTGTGGGGTTGGGACTCTGGAGCCCACAGTCAGTTTCCACCGTTTCGTGTCGTGAGGTCACAGGTGGTGGTGACATCACTGTGGTTTGGGGCTCTTGAGGTGCGTGCACAGGAAGAGGAAGTGTCTGTTCACGGAGAGGGGTTTGCAGGAGTTGATTTCCGACTGCCCTGAGTTTGAGAAGGGCTGGGGGAGGGGGTTGGGGGGCAGGGCAGCTGTCCAGGAGACCCCAGCTCTGTCTTTGCCCTGGTGTCCTGTTGATCATGTCAGATCGCCCTACCTCTCAGCTTCTGTGTCCTCTTTGCAGGGGAGGAGGGCTTGGAACAGGCTGCATCTTGGTTGTCACCTACAGAGGTTGAGGATCACGATACTACCTTGTGTTACTAGAACAAGACCTGTTAGCTAGCCCATGAGGCTGCAGAGCCCACCTCCCTGGCCGCGGGCTGGCCAGCTACCCTCCTACTCTTGGGAGCAGACATTGAGTGGGCATGTGTGGGAAGAGTTGGCAGCCCAGGGTGACTTCGAGGGACACGGGTGGACCCCTTTGGCCAGCAAACCATTGGTCCATCCAGGGCTTCAGAGCCGGGACCCTAGGTTGATTCAGTGCTCTGACCGAAGATGGGGCAGAAATCCCCAGGGGCTTTTATTTCCCTCTGCCGTCCAGACAGTAGCCCACCTGTCTGTTTCCATCTGAGCCCATCCCTGTGGTGGGTATGGCTGATGTGGCCACAGATTCAGGGAATTGAGTGGGCCAGAGGGTGAGAGTGGCTCGGGGAGGGTGTTGGGGCAGAGAGGCTGTGGACGGGCATCTTCCACGCCATTCACAGAAAACCTTCTTAGGAGAGATGCCTGAGACTGCCGAAGTGAGCAGAGCGTGGAGCCGGGAGTGGGGGTCCCAGGCCCAGCCATGGCTTGGCCTCCAGTTTGAGACAGGTTGGCCAGTTCTCTTCTCCTCTCTGACCCTCAGCGGAGACCAGCACACCTGGCTCACTCCCACTCTAGAGTCCTTCAGTGCCGACTGTTAGATGGGGTAGAGCGGAGATGGTGGGGAGGGTCAGTGGCTTTGGGCAGGAAGTGGCCTGCCAGTCTGGCCACCGTGAGGCTCCGGCTTTGAGCCGAGGTCTGGACTTGACAGTGACTCTTGAGGAAGGGCTCCCAGCATGTGGCTTCAGTTAGCGGGACCCCCGCCAGCATCCGGGCACCCCTCCCTGCCCTCTCTTGCCGACCCAGAGTCCTTTTTCTGTCTGTCACGCATGTGCAGAGGCTCCAGGTTCATTCAGGTTGTCCCCGGTGAGCCTGTCCCCTCCTGGTCTGTCCCAGTCCTGCTGCTTTCTGTCCAGTCCTCCCGGCTCTCTCAAGCTCCCATTCCCCACCTCATGTCGTGATCCCCTATCCTCTCTCCCCTCCTCCATCACCCCATGTCTTCACTCTCTTCCTGACCTGGCCCCTTGGTCCCCTCCCCATCTTTTCTTGTCACCTTCCTGACTCTGTCCCCCACATTCCTCTTCCTGCAGTGACCACACGGGATCTTTCTAAACGCTGAGCCCTGGAGGGTGGGCAAGATTGGGCTGAGTGGATAGTTGGAAGATGGATAGCAGGGGACAGTGGCTAGACCATCCCCAATTAAGCAACAGCCTTGTTAGAGGCAGTGATGATACTTGAGGCTATAAGCTGGTGGTGGTTTAGTCACTCAGTCGTGTCCAACTCTTGTGACCCCCATGAACTCTAGCCCACCAGGCTCCTCTATCCATGAGATTTCCCAAGCAAGAACACTGGAGTGGGTTGCCATTTCCTTCTTCAGGGGATCTTCCTGACCCAGGGATCAAACCTGCATCTCCTTTCTTGAAGGCGAATGCTTTATTGCTGAGTCACTAGGGAAGCCCGAGGCTATAGGTTATTCAGGATCAACTGTACAAAATTTAAAAATTAAAACATTGTAGCAGCTATACTTTTTGGAGCATTTACTAAGCACTTTACATGTGTTATCTCATTTAATTCTCACAGATGTCCCTTGAGGTATATACTGAGTTTTTTAAGCCTCATTTGTTGGAAAAAAAATCAAAACACCTTTGATGCTTCCCTCCAGTAAGAAAGGAGTCTGGATTCAAAGCCAGGCATCTTTATCCCAGTGTCCATGCTTTCAGCTACCACACTCACTTTGAATCAGGAGTTGAGGCAACCGGGAGCCACCGAGAGTTTTTGGGTAAGGGAGTGACCAGAGCAGAGGGTGTATTAGGAAGATCACTCAGGTCTCAATGGGAAGGACAGGCTGTTACTATAGTTTAGGCAAGAACTCCGGGCTGATGGAGCGGCAGCAGAACAGGAAGGAAGAATCGAAGGCTTCAGGGATGAGGTGGGCTTTGGGTTGGACCAAGACCTTGGGTGGGGACAGAGGACTGGGGAGGAAGGGGGAGCTGGCCCTCCCCACCCCATCCTGCAACATGAGGTTCCTCTGGCCTTAACCCTGCCCCTGCAACCTGACTATGGACCATGTCAGCCCCCTGTGTTCCTGGAGCTCTTGTGGTCAGCCCCAGGTAAGCCCGGCTTTGGTCACCCTGGCCGCTGCTGGGGTGGACCTAAGGCTAGGCAGGGCTGGCCTGAGCATCTCCGGTGTGAAATATGATGAGCCCCACCATGGGCAGAGGGGCAGGACTCCTGGGGGCCTGCAGGACTCCTGGGGGCCTGCCTGCCTCTGCTGCCAGGACCTTGGGACCTTCTCCCTGGTTTGGTTTTTCCTCTCTGTGGTGAGGTAGGGAGAAAAGGGACCACACCCCCCATCACTTCCCTTTGAGGGCTGGGAGAGTACAGTGAACCCTGAGCTGGGACTGACAGCCAGTGGGTGCTTCGTGGTTGCCAGGCAAAGGTCTAGTGCATCATTTTCCCCCAGTGACATCTGTCCTTGAGGCCACCAGGGGAGGGGTCGCCAGTATCATCCCCATTTGATAGGAGAGTCAGTCAAGGCACAGAGGTTAAGCTCTGGGCTCAGGCTCTCAGCTCACTAGAGGCAGAGCCAAGAGTCCACCCCAGATGGCTTCCTCCAAGCTCCAGCTTAAACTACCACCCGGATGTCACGGTGGTTTCAGTGGCTGTGAGGGGCTCTGCCAGTCTGAGGACGCCACCCTCTCTCTCTGTATATGTCCATTTCCTGCCCAGTTCTCATGCTATAGCCCCAGCTCATTTCAGCTAATTGGAAATGAAAACTTTTGCTTCTGTTAAACAATTCAGCATCTGTTAGGTCCCCCCTGCTGTGGGCTGTGCACTGGGCTGGGCATAGAGCCATGAGTAATAAAAACCTAACGAGTAATGCTCAGTTTTTACTGCTGCCGGGCATGGTGCTGAGCACTCCACACGCCTTGGCCCAGTGAATCATAACAGCCCCATGAGGTGGGCACTGCTTTTGTCCCCATTTCAGAGATGGCGAAACTGAGGCTGGTGAGTGACAGGGCTGGGACCAAAACCTGATGTCTTGCTCAGAGCTCACGCTAGAGGGTGCAGACACAGTGGGAAGATACAGGGAAGCAAATAATTTAACCAAGAAGTGGTCTGGGCAGTGGAGGGATAAACTCAGGTTGTTACTAGAGCCCTCAAGGGAACCTCTGACCCCCAGAGAAGGTTTCCTTGAGATGATAGTGGAGAGGACTCTTTTTTTTCCTGGAGTGTCAATTTTACTTTACAATTTTGAGGAAAAGCATTATTTTCACATTATAACTAATGTATAGCTAACAGTGCTGTAAATCAACTATGCTCCATAAAAATTTTAAAAAACCCAAAAACCAAATGTATATATTATGGAATGACATAGAAAAGTTTCATGGTAAAACGTAAGACTTAAAAATTTCATGTTGTTAGAGGCAGCGTATTTGAACTCCTTCCTTAGATTACTTTTCTTTCTTTTCCGTTAAGATATCCTTTGGTGGAAAAGTCTGAGTAGTGTTGATATAGTAGGTTTGGCAGTTAAAGAGACCTGATTTCTAGTGACTCTTCACCTGACTAGTGAAGAGGACTCTTGAAAGAAGCCCAAGAGTTGGCCCTGTGATGGGGGTGGGCAGGATACTGGAGCAGAGGGAGCAGCAGGAGGAGGCATGGAAGAGGGGGAGGGAGCCAAAGGGGACAGTGCAGGGTGAAGACGGGGTGGGAGATGCTGGCATGGCCTGGGCAGTGACCCCCAGACACCAGGCTGAGAACTTTGAACTCGGGCCAGACGTGGTGTAGGAAGGTGACATCGGGACTGTCTGACTGTCTGGAAAGCCTGGGGATCAAGAAAGAGTAAGGAGGTTGTAGGTGGCAGAGAGATGCTGAAGGCGGAGCCGAGAGAGATTGAGAGGGTGATATGGCGGGTCCTGGGGGGTGTGTGTTGGGGGGGTGGAAAGGGTTGAGGGTACTTTCTGCAATTAGACTGAGGGTTCCTTAGGGGCAGGAACCACACCCTGGTATCTTTGTACCCCGGTGCTTAGCACAAAGTGTGGCCCCAAGAACCGGATACCAGCCTGGGCTTCCTGTCTGCCCCCAGCTCACTTCTAACACTACATCACAGGCAGTGGGCCAGGAGTGGGATGTGTCACCCGGGGCCGCCGCCTGTGATGTGGTCGGTCCTCCTGACGCAGGTGCCCCGCGTCTCCATGACGGCAGACGAGCCTCCACCGCCTGGCTCCGGCGTCAGCGCCCTGTAGGCTGCACCCCGAAGTCCGTGGGGCTCCTGAGAATCCCCTAAGATCTAGGCCCCAATGGCTCTGCCGTGTCTCACTGTGCGTCGAGGCCCCCAGGGACCTGCCATGGAAATGATATAGTTTCTCTGTTGGTTGAAACCGGTTTCCTTCTGTGCATGGGTCCCTGGGTCCTTGGGCAGATGCTTCTGCTCTTCCCCAGGTTGTGCTGTCTGCCCAGGGATCCTGGAGACCCTTTTGCCTTGCTCACTGTGTGCTCTCTGAGGAGTCACTCTCCCTCTCTGGGCCCCTCTGTAAAACGAGGCAGCAAAAGAAGATGCTGGGGCTAAGACTATCTGAGGACACCGAGGGAGATGTGGCTGAAACTAGCTGCCGTCTGCTGCTTGTTGGCTGCGTGGTCCCAGACACGGTATATTGAATCTTTGGAAGCCTCTGTTTCTGCATCTCTAAAATGGGGTGATGCTGACCTCATTGTGTTGGTTCAGAGATTAAACAGTGCCTGGGAATGTCCCCAGCATTGTCTGCACACAGTAGGTGCTTCTCCTGGGTCTGAACAGCCTCTCTGTTCCTCCTGCTCTGTGAAAAAGAGAAGTTTTGAGGGGCATGTGCTACTCTGCAAGCCTGAAGCTTCCTCCATGGCTTCCTCCCCCATCATGTCCCCTTCCTGGTCTCACTGTGCCTGGGGATGCTCCCTGGGGGAGGCTGGGAGTCGGACCCCTTCTCAAGGGTACTGGCATCTAGTGTGTGGGGGGGTCTCCAGAAAATCAAGAAGCTTGGAGACCCCCACAATGCTGCATCAGTATGCTGGCAGAAAGGGCCGAAGGTCTGTAGATTTTGTGCTTTCAGATGCTTTCAGATGACACAGTCTTGGTGGCGGCCTCTTCTTCCTCATCCCCAAGGCCTGTCCTTCTCTGCCTTCCCCTCTCACAGTCTATTTATAAATAGGAGAAGGGGCTGGGGGCCCCCACCTTGGGGTGCCTGCAGAGTCTTGTTCGGGGAGCATGGAGGCAGGAAGTCAGCTGGTGCAGGGTTGCCCAATTCCCCAAAAGAGCACGCTGACTCAGGCTCCAGAATCAGAGGGACCCGCCCGGTGCCCTGGCCCTGATGTTGCTGGGTAGGCCACAATGCAGTGCCCATCTTGCCCTGGTCTCCCTCCTCAGGCCCGGCTAGCTGCCATTTCTGGTCCTCTAGGGTGAGAGTGGGGAGGGGTGGGGAGGGGAGGGAGCAGAGTGGAGAGAATTCATGCCTCACTCACCAGGTACATCTGGTCCTTCTCTAGCTTTGCCCTCCTGCACACCTCTGTGGCTCACCTCCTTTCAAGGACTCACAGCCACATCCCTGTCCCTTAGCGTGGACACTGTGTCCTCTGGCCACTTAAAGGACCCCTGGCCCCTGGGCTTTGGGCACTTGCCCAAACTCTTTATTTTGGAGTCCCCTCACTGCTCCAGGTGAGGTCCTCTAGAGTAATGACCCTTGGAGACCACTTACATCTGGCCTGCCTTCTCCTCCCTCTGCCCCAAGGAGGCTCACTCCACTGTCCCACAACTGACCTGCCATGGTCTCCTGATCTTAGGCATCTTGAGTAATGGGCCGGAGCCAGCCTGAGGGTGACCCCAAAATTCCAAGGGTCACAGGTCAGCTTCTCCAGACTTCCCTTCGAGGAGGGAAGGAAGCCTGCATGGGCTGCCCAGCACCTCACCAGAACTGGGTAGCCTGATCCCAACAACTTGTCCTTGCCTTGCCTGATCTCAGCTGAAACCAAGGCAGAGAGTGCCCAGTTCTAATATGCTATCTGACACAAGTCCACACTGTGTGCAGACCCTTAGAGTTTCTCCTGGGACTCTGGGAGAAAATGATGGATCCCAGTTAAGACCCCCAGCCTGTGTGCCTACGATAACCCAAGGGGGAGGAGACAGGCAAGGTGTTATGTCACCATTTTACAGATGACAGTGTTGAGGCTCAGAGAGAGTAAGTGATGCCCCTAGGACCAGCTCATGCACCCAGACCCTCTGAACTAAGGCCACGGTTACTCCTGTGATGCTAGGTATCTGTGTACCTGGGAGGATGGACATCTCCAACTCCCCTCCTTCCAGAGGCCACATGTTCAGGCTGTCCTCACCTGGGAGAGGGGTTGAGGGACAGAGCTGGGCTGGGAAGCCCACCTCCCAACCCTCAGTCTTGCCTCATATCCCAGCCCCCACATCCCAGGTCGTTCAGTTTTTCCATCTCTCACATGAGTGGCCTACCCCCTCACCCCATCCTCCTGAGGTCTTGGGAAGATTCGGCTGAGCTTTTTGACACCCATCTTTAAGAAGGCAGAGCTAGGGCTTCCCTGGTGGCTCAGTGGTAAAGAATCCGCCTGCCAATGCAGGAGACATGGGCTCGATCCCTGGTCTAGGAAGATCCCGCATGCCTCAGAGCAACTAAGCCTGTGTGTCACAACTAGTGAGCCTGTGCTCTAGAGTCCGGGACCCGCAACTGCTGAGCCCTCATGCCGCATCTGCTGAAGCCCGAGGGCCCCGGAACCTGTAATCTGCAACAAGAGAAGCCACTGCAATAAGAAGCCCGCACACCACATCTAGAGAGTAGTCCCTGCTTGCTGCAACTAGAGGAAAAAGCCTGTGCAGCAACAAAGACCCTGCATAGCCAAAAATAAATAAAAAGTGTTCTTTTTTTAAAAAAGCCAGAGCTGGAAAGAGCTTAGAACCTCAACTAGGCCATACAACCATTTTACAGATGAGGAAACTGAGGCACAGAGAAACCTGTTAGCACCCAGAGTAGGGGAGCTGCCTGAGTGGGGGAGGGAAGACCTTTGGGATGGGCCCTGTGGTGGGGAGGGTTAAGATCCAGTCTTCCTGGGGTGGGGAAGAAACACAGGGCTGGAAGCGAGGAGACCTCTTGGAGGCTCAGTTTTCTCATCCATGGCTTGGGAATAATAATAGTACTGACCTCACAGCACTGGGCTGAGGAGTCAGAGAGACGGTAATGCATGTGAACAGCTCTGCACGAGGCAAGCTTTCAGGAGCAGGTGCTGCTGTGTCGGTCTCCTAGCGCCCTCGCCCCGCCCACCGTAGTCTCGCTGCCTGGCCCCCTGGCTGTGCATGGAACACGTGGAGCACATCCTCGCTGGAGCCCCTCATCTCACCTTGCTTTTCCCTTCTCCTTAGCTCCTGCTACCACTTCCCATTTTCCACCGTGTGTGTCTGTGTCTCCCCTCCTAGAGCCCAACTTCCTGGGGCAGGGACTTGCATGTGTTTGATGCTGAGTGCCCGCCACCTAGAACCACTTGTATGCTGTGTGTTTGTTGAACGGATGAACGTTTCCTCCTTGGCCCATGTCTTTCTCCACCACTAAGTGGGAGGTTGTCTGAGATGATCTCTAAGGTTCCAGCTCAGCCCATCCTGAGCTGCCATGCCTCCATCGTGCCCCTACTTCTGGGTTCTGTTCTCCTCATCATCGGCTCCCACGTGTCCCTCTAGCAACTGGCACAACCATGGATTAGCTGGGCCAACCCTCCCCGCTCACAGACTCTTACCTTTGAGCGTTTGGTGGCCTCGTTCCTGCTTGCTCCTGAGAGGTCAGAAGTCCGGTGACTAAGGCAGGTCTGAGCAGTGCCCAGTCTCAGATGCTGGAGGTCCCTGCCTGCTGCCGGAGACTGGCTCTTCTGAGGTGCCTGCGTGGTCACCTGGGAAACCAGCTCGGAGCTGAGGTCAGAGGATGTTGGCCTGAAGCTGAGGGAGGTCCCCTGCACTGATGTGTGTGTGTGTGAGAGAGACAGGGACTGAGAGAGAGAGAGAGAGAGAGAGCGCCCATGTGAGCTAGCACCCACATGAGCCAGCGCCCACGTGAGCCAGCGCCCCAGGCTCTGCTCAGCATGAAGGTGGATGAACAGGAGTTGGTGGCACAGTGGTGACTCAGGGTGGAGGGCAGATCCCAAGAGCTGGCCCCTTCAGCTGTCCTGAGGAGGGGACCAAAGATTTCTCCAGAGGGACCAGAGCAAGGGTCACATCACATCTCCACCTCTCCCCTCCCAGACCTCAGACACGTGACTGCATCTCCCTGAGCTGTGAAATGGGCACACACCTGCTAAGGGGTGGGAGTGGGATCTTAAAAAGTGCCTGCAGCCAAGCCTGACAAATAGTTGGTGCGAGTATCCAGTTTTTTCATGTCCTTTTTGAAAGGCCAAAGCTGAGAACCTGGAGGAGTGATGGAGGCACATGGTGGGAGAGGGTTTGGGTTGTGCTTGGGGTCTTGGGTCTGTGTCCAGGGAAGGGGAGCTTGGGCCCCCCAAGAGAAGGGAGGCAGGTTAGGGGTGGTGGGCGTGTGACCTTGAGTGCATCACTTCATCTCTGGAGCCTCTGTGAAATGTTGGGGAGGAGTCTCTCTGTGGGTGGAGCACATACAGTTGCTCCTGGGACGTAAAGGAGATGGACCTGCAGACTCTAATGTGAAGCTGCTCTGAGGCCTGAGGTGGATGAAGTGTGGGCCCTAATGGCCCCTTGTGCACAGTCCTGCCACCAGCCAGGCCCTGGCATGGCTTTTGGGAAACCCCGGGAAGTGGGTTTGCTTCTTTCTGTCTCCATTTTCCCATCTGTGAAATGGGTACAATCAGATGTGCCTTACACATTGAATGTTAGATTCATCCTTCTTTTCTTCCTTCTCGTTCTCCTTCCTCCTTCCTTCCTTCGCTCTATCATCATCTCTCCCTCTCTTATCTATCCATCCATCATCCCTCCATCCCTCCATCCATCATCCATTCATCATCTGTCTTCTCCAATCTCCCCCTAAACACACGCACACACACGGTCACAGGTCACCCACCTGTTAAATGGGTGGTTAATGCTCATCAGTGAGGTCCAAGTTTTTACTTGGGGACACTGTATTTTGAAAGGTCAGGTCTGCTAAGCATGCTGAGTGAATCCATTACTAGCCAATTCATTTCCTCATTTTAAAATGTCAATTAGGCTCTCCTGTGGGTGGATGTTATGTGGCTCTGAGCCTCCCTGACCCCAGACAAAAGAACTGGAAGTTTGCATAGCCCTAAGTTTCCCAGAGGCAGCTCACCATGTTCTGGGGGCCTCCAAGGACCCTCAGCTTTTACGGCTGCTTTGCTGACCTGAGGCCCAACTTGCAGGGCTGTGCTTTGGCCTGGCCTCTGCTCTAGTGAGCAGGGCAATGGAGGGAGTGACCTTTTGTCCTGCTCTGCAAGGGGCTTTCTGTTCCTCATTGTTTAGCCATGACATGGCAGTATTTTTTTTTTTTGTCCAAGAGGATAAACAGGCATCAAGATGACTTAAAGGAGAGCTGACCTCCTCTGCCCGCTCAGGCTGGAGTCAGAGAGGCAAGAGGAAGTGTAGGGAATATCTTTCATAGCAAGATTCAGACAGGAAAAGATCTGGGATGAGAGACCTCAGGGAGGCCACTCTGGGCAGTGACCAGGGGGCCCCGGGGGTCCAGCTGCCTGCCTTTGTCCCGGAACCCTTGCCCTGTGGGTGGAGAGAGGCCAGACTTGGCCACAGCAGGGCCCTTTCCCGTCAGATCCTCTGGGCCCTGACAGGAAATCCTCCCCCAGGGAGGGCAGGCCTCCCTGGGCTGCATCTCAGGGAGGAGTCCTTCCCTGCCAGAAGCTGCGGGGCCTGTGGCTCTCAGGGCCCGCAGGGGCGAGGGGCTCTCCTAGTTACACCGAAGGGAGGAAACCCACTGCGTGCAGGGTCCTTGAGACCTGTGCCCGCCCCATGGGGGCAGGGGGCTGGAGGGAAGGAGCTGTGGTTCTTCCCTGTCTGATGGGGGAGGCTGCTGCCTGGAGCATTCAGTCTGAGCCGGAGGAACAGCAGGCTGCAGGGTGGGGGGGTATGGGGGGGGACAGACCAGCCCTGCCATTCCATGCAGTGAATGCACAGGTGAATGTTGGAGTGAAGGGGGCTGCAGGCAGCATGATTCTGTGGTTCTGGGGCTCCCACAGCCTTTGAGCACTGCTCTGTGTCCTGACCCACCCCCAGGTCATCTTGCTCCAGCCTGTGTGCCAGTCAGGTTTGCTCAGCAGCAGAGCATCAGAATCACTTGGGCAGGTTTTCTTCCTTTTTTTCACAGTACAGCTTTCTGGGTCCACTCCTGGGCTCCTGCCCCTTTGTTGGGGAGGGAGTTGGCATTATAACAGACCCTTCCAAGGTGCTTTGGAAACATTCAGTGCCACACAGCCACCCCCCCGCCCCAGCCACCTCCAATAATTGGGAGAAGCCCTGAGAAGGAGCTTTGCTTCAGGACCAAACAGGGAAGGGAGAAGCACCAGGACTCTGTGTGTGTGTGTGTGTGTATGCGCATGACTATACACACATGTGTATGCACAGGCATCAGAGCAGGCTGGGACAACAAGAAGGTACCTCATTTCAGCCTGATGAGATGATTGCTAGAAGGGGCATATTTAGTGTTTAAAGAGAGCCCAGAGCAGGAGGAACCTGAATCAGCCTGGGGGAGTCAGAGAAGGCTTCCTGGAGGAGGCAGCACTCAGCTGGAAGAACAAAGGGGTGATTACCAGGTACAGGAGGGAAGAGGGCACAACCTAGGCATGGGCAGTTTGTGCTGAGCTCTGTGATTCCCTGGAGAAGGAAATGGCAACCCACTCCAGTATTCTTGCCTGGAGAATCCCATGGACAGGGGAGCCTGGTGGGCTACAGTCCATGGGGTCACAGAAGAGTGGGACACGATGGAGTGACTGAGCACTGCGGTTCTCTGTGACCGAGGCCACCACCTTCTGGGAGGCTTCAGGGCCTCACATCTGTCGGGTGTAGGGTTAGGAGCTGGCCTCACCCTCCGGCCAGCTGCCTCGGTGTCTCTGCCTGCAGACGTAAGTGTGCTACACTGAGGGGAATGAAGAGGAGGTAAAAGAAGGCACCTCTTCTACCTCTGTCTACCCCCTCACCAAAAGAAGAAGTCCCCACATGGATAGAACCCCAGCAGGGAGAAAGCCAAACACTTGCTGAGCACAGATGGGGATGTGGGAGTCCATGCTGATGGCTGTCCTTCCCTTCCCCCTTCCAGGCCGTGTTTACCCCCTACATCCCAGAGCCCGGAAGCTCATGCCGGCAGCAAGAATTCTACAACCAAAAGATCCAGATGTGCTGCAGCAAATGCCCACCAGGTAAGGGGTGGCCGCTGGGGCCCTCGCCCTCAGCCTGGATGGGTCCCTGGGCGCCGGTGCCCTGAAGAGACTCAGTGTGTGCGGGGGTTAAGGGGTCAGGGTCATGGCCCTAGACTCTTACTGAGCTCCCTCTGGTTCCATGAATCGACCCCCATGGTCCCTCTTGCTTCTGGGCCATTGCACATGTCGTTCTCTCTGCCTGGCACACTTCCCAGGAACCTTCCCTGGGTGCACTCCCGTTGATCCTTTAGACCTCTGATGGCCCTCTCCTCCAGGAAGCCTGCCCGCACTGCCTGGCCAGATCGGGCTCTTCCTTTGAGCTCCCACTGGCCCTTGGCAGCCCCCATGGCAGCAGCTCTTTTTACACTGTGATCGTGGCCTGGATCTCCTCTGTGGCCCCCACTGTATGCTACTTAGAACAGGGACTGTGTGGCTTGTTCTTTCCTGAATCCCCAGCCCCTGGCACAACACCTGACACATAGCAGGTGCTCTGTGCATATTTGATTGAATCAGTGACTGCTGCCCATTTCACAGGTGGTGAACCTGAGGCCTAATCCCAATTGGGAGAGCCAGGCAGCCCAACTCCCAGGGCTGTCCATCCACTCGTTTGTTTATGTATTCATCCCTGTAATGTTTATAAAGCATCTGCTAAGTGTCAGGCACCGAATGCTGGGAACACGACAGAGAGCAGGGCAGACAAAGTCCTCGCCCTCATGGATTTTGCATCCCAACAGAGGTATAAGACAGATAAACCAATAGAGGGGATAGACATGTGGTCTGTGAAGGAAACAAGACAGGGGAGGGCAGATGGAGGCAGACTGGGGCGTGCTGGTCTACATGGGGTGGTCATGGAAGATCTTTCTGAGGAACTGACTCGTGAGCAGAGATGTGCAGGAGGTGAGTCATGCAGATATATGGGGGAACAGCATTGCAAAGGCCCTGAGGTGTTAGCTTGTTTGGTGCACTTGGAGAACAGCCAGGCCAGTGTGTGTCCCCAAGTGAGTTAGCAGGGACCATGGTAAGGAGTTTAGATTTTATTCTGCAGGATCTAGAAAGCCACTGGAGAGCTTTGAGCCACTAGCTTGAGATGCGGGCAGGCACAAATGTACCTGTCACCATGGCCATTTTAAGAGATCCCAGGGAAGTGACTCTTCTTTCTTCTATTAACTGGCAGAGTCTCTGTAAGGAGGCACTCGAATAGCGCAGTAGTGAAGGTGCAGGATAGGAATGGGGCTCAGAAGAGAAACTTCTTCAAGGTTTGCCTGGGTGTTCTCCATCCCATGGCACATCATCTTTGAGGCCCCCAGGAGTCCCATGGCCTCACCCTTGATAGAATACCAGGGATGACTGCCGCTGCATTTTTTTTTAACCTTTCTCAGATGAAGAATTTCAGCCAACTATAAAGTAGAAAGGATAAGACTTCCCTGGTGGTCCAGTGGTTAAGACTGCCTTCTAATGCAGGGGTTGTGAGTTCCGTCCCTGGTCAGGAAGCTAAGATCCCACATGCCTTGTGGCCAAAAAGCAAAACATGAAACATAAGCAATATTGAACAAATTCAATAAAGACTTTAAAAATGGTAAACATCAAAAAAAATTTTTTTTAATAAACCAGTTCTTACTAAAGTGTTATTGACTGATAATCGGCAGTTCCAATGGTGGAATTCCAAGCACCTGAAAAGAGCAGAAAAGGAAGGGTTAGTCACTTAGTCGTGTCTAACTCTTTGCGACCCCATGGACTATAGCCCACCAGGCTCCTCTGTCTATGGCATTCTCCAGGCACAAATACTGCAGTGAGTAGCCATTGCCTTCTCCAGGGAATCTTCCCAACCCAGGGATCGAACCTGGGTTTCCTGCCTTGCAGGCAGACTCTTTACCATCTAAGCCACCAGGCAAGCCCTAAAAAAGAGCAGAGGGGAAGATATTTTAGGAGCACTTCAGAGTTCAGAGATGGAGTGATGGCTGGTACACGCTAGATGGGAGATAATGCAAGAGTTGAAACTCTATCAAAGAGCCTCCCAACTAGACCTCAGAACTCTGGGGCTCTGGAGGACAGAGGATGAGGCTGGGTCCTGGCAGAAGCCACCCCCTGCCCCACTGCCCTCCTCCATGAGACTCCTGGCCTTCACTTTTTCAGGCTACCGTGTACGGTCTTTATGCAACACGACCTCAGACACCGTATGTGCCTCCTGCGAGAGCAGCACATACACCCAGCTCTGGAACTTGGTCACCGCGTGCTTTAGCTGTAACTCACGCTGCAGCTCTGGTGAGTCGGCTCAGAGTAAGGGGTGGTCCCGGGCATCCTCTCCTGGCCCCCATGAACTCCAGCCCCTTTGCTCTTGAGCTGGCTGGGCTTATTCTAGACCTTTGTTTTCATGCCCGAGGGCACATGTACAGTACAGCACTTCACTGTTTATCAGTGATATTGTTGTCCTCCGTCTCACCACATCCTCTTCAATAGCCCTTTGGGGCCGGCAGGCCGAGAGCAGCAGTGGGGAAACGGTGCCCGTTGTTAGAGTTGAGGAAAGTCGGTGTGCTTGTTCATACTGTGACGGAGACTCTGTGGCCAGCAGTCTTTATGCCCCATCCGGAGGCCGGTGCAGAGGTCTGCTGTCTGTGGGTAGGGCTGGGTGGGGCTGGGTGGAAAGACAGAGTGGGCATGGCGATGGGTGCGGCCAGTGGAGGGAGGCGTGACCCTCGGCCTCTTCTCGTTCCTCTAGACCAGGTGGAAAGTCAAGCCTGCACAACGAAACAGAACCGCATCTGCACCTGCAAGCCGGGCTGGTACTGCACCCTGGGGAGGCAGGAGGGCTGCCGGCTGTGTGCGGCGCTGCGCAAATGCGGCCCCGGCTTCGGCGTGGCCAAACCAGGTATGGGGCCAGAGCCAGAGGTCCTTGGGGTACCCCCTTGGGTCTCTCCTTCCTGGCAACATCATCAGGGCGGCCAGGTGCCAGTTACCTATCTGTCCGCTTGTCCCGACTCATTCTTCCTTCCAGCCCTCCTGATCAGGCACCCCTGTGTGCTAGGCTCTGGGGATCCAGAGATGATCAAATTAAGCCCCAAGCTACTGGAAAGTCAGGTGATGCCCCAGGAAGACAAAGTCACTAGAATTAGTTAAGGACAGACCACCCAGGTGTGCGTGTGTGTATGTGTGTGTGTGTGTGTGTGTGTGTGTGTGTGTGTGTGTGTGTGTGTGTGTGTGTGTGGTGTGAAGGGGTGGAGGTGCAGACAGAATCTCTCACCTCCTCAAACCTCCCTGGGGCTCCATTTCCCCTAGGGCCAAGGCCCACCTTTCCCATAGCATATCTGAAATGGTGACAGTTTCCGATTTTTTGTGAAGGAACCGCAGCAACAAATGTGATGTGCGCTCCCTGTGGCCCGGGGACGTTCTCGGACACAATGTCATCCACGGATACCTGCAGGCCCCACCGGAAGTGAGTGGCTGCATCCCCTGGTTCTGGAGGAACAGGGAGGGGCTGTTCCCTGGGTGATCCTGAGGCCTCCAGCACAGATCAGCTGGGCCACAGTGCGTGGAATCTCCCCAGGTACTTCCTTGGGCGGAGGCATTGCCGAGCCCGCTCCAACGTGAGGACTGGTTTATCTGACAGTGGGCTAGTGGGTCCCTGAACAGCTTGGTGAACAGGAGTTTTGTCCTAGAAGTCAGGGGTGGGGAGCATGGGGATAGGCCGGGTAGGGACAGGAAGGGACGGTCTTGAAAGAGGGCGTGGTATGCAAACCCCTTCCCCTATCCCAGTTGCTGGGCCTCTTGCATGTCAGCCTGGCTCCCACAGGTGAGCCCAGCTCCCCTGAGTTGTTCAGTCCAATCACGCCTTCTCCTCCTGCAGCTGTAGCTCCGTGTCCATTCCTGGTACCGCATCGACAGATGCAGTCTGCACCTCTATGCTCCCCACCCGGGGCCCAGCCACCACAAGATCCCAGCACATGGAGCCGACTCCAGGGCCCAGCACAGCTCCAAGCACCTTCTTCCTCCTCCCAAAAGTCCCAAGTCCTCCAAGTTTCCCAGTGGAACAGCCCAACACAGGGAGCATCTCTCTTCCCATTGGTAAGTCTCAAGAGGTCCCGTTCATCCTTGCTCCCTCCCTTCTGTCTTAGTGTGTGTGTGCTAAATTGCTTCAGTTGTGTCTGACTCTTTGCAACCCCAAGGGCTGTAGCCTGCCAAGCTCCTCTGTCTGTGGGATTTCCCAGTCAAGAATACTGGAATGGGTTGCCATTTCCTCCTCCGGGGGAATCTTCCCAACCCAGGGATTGAACCCACATCTCTTATGTCTCCTGCATTGGCAGCCGACTTCTTTACCACTAATGCCACCTGGGAAGCCCTCTTTTTTTTTTTTTTTTAATAAATTTATTTATTTTAGTTGGGGGCTAATTACTTTACAATGGGAAGCCCTCTTAAGAGTCTTACCAAGAGCTTGTTATGGGCTGGACCCTGTACTCCATCCTGGGATATAGGTAGCATTGAGACTCGCTTTACTCCAAGATTCAGTGATGCCACTAAGAATTCCTGGGTGAGGAGACACAGGGTCCCTGTTTTATCTCAAAGTGGAGATGGTCTTCTGGTTGCCATTTCTGATCAAACACTAGGCTTTGACAGTGGGCTGGGCCAGGTCACCGTGCTGTGGGCTTCCCTTCTGGACTACACCAAAGGGCTCAAACTCGTGGTCCTCAGGCTGAGGGTGGCCCACAGGGATGTTTTCTTTGGTGCATGGATTTTGGTTTGTTTGTTTTGTAATCAAATTTCAGAGTCTCTGCCCTGGGCTTGTCCCTTGTCTGCGACAGCCCCAGTCATCTTTAGTCATTGACTGACCTGGTACATTTGAGTTTCCTTTTTAAAAATTAATTAATTGATTGATTTGGCTGGGGCTTCCCAGGTGATGCTAGTGGTAAAGAACCCACCTGCCAATGCAAGAGATGTAAGAGATGCGGGTTCGTTCCCTGGGTCAGGAAGATCCCCTGGAGAAGGGCATAACAACCCACTCCAGTATTCTTGCCTGGAAAATCCCATAGAGAGAGGAGCCTGGCAGGCTACAGTCCATAGGGTCACACAGAGTCGGACAACACTGAAGCGACTTAGCACGCACGCATTGGGTCGTAGTTGCAACCCTTCGGGCTCTCTAGTTGTGGCATGCTGCCTTAGTTGCTCCAAGCCATGTGGGATCTTAGTTCCCCAACCGAGGATGCAGTCCATGTCCCCTGCTTTACAAAGTAGGTTCTTAACCACTGGACCCCCAGGGAAGTCCCAAGTTTACTTTTTGCAGCTGTTTTGAACTTCTCTTTTCCTTCTAGGACTGATTGTGGGTGTGACAGCATTGGGTCTGCTATTGATAGTCGTCGTGAACTGTGTCATCATGACCCAGAAAAAAAGTAAGATTCTATCCTTCCTTCCTTCCTTCATCCGTTTATTCCCTCATTCGTTCAGGAAGTTTTTCTGGGGGGCCTCCTGTGAGTCCAGCACTGGGCACAGCTTTATGGGTCAGACGGAGCTGGGTCTGGTAAACCCTGTTCTTAGGAGCTTAGAGGGCACTCTGGGGCAGAGGGCACTTCCACTAACTCATCTAGTAAGAGGTGAGATGCTATCAGGGCTGTCCAAGAGGTGGGAGTCCAAGATTCTTGTCTAGGAATTCTGGGGGATTCAGCCCTTATGGAGCAGGTGGCATCTGAGCTGGGCAAGATTTTGATGGAGACATGAGTACAAGAAAGGGCATGCAGAGCAGTGGGGTGTGGTATGGACAAAGTGGGGCAGGCTGAAGAATGGTGGGTGTGGGGGAGGGGAGGGGAGCAATGTCAGGCCAGCTGGAGGGTTGGGAATGGGGGCTTCTGTGTACTTTGTTTGGTAGGTAATTGCTCCCCCTAGGACTGAGCCTACTCTGAAAGCTTCTGCTTGGGCCCCATGCTCCCTCTTAGTTAAAACTAAGGAAGTTGCTCTCTGACTGGTCCCTTCTCTCCTCTCTGCAGAGAAGCCCTTCTGCCTGCAAGGAGATGCCAAGGTGGTGAGTGCCCTTCTGCCTGCCCCTCTGCCTCCACAGTATCCTTCCTGCTGGGCTGGGTTGTCCCATAGGAAGTGGTGAAGTCTCTAGGTTGGTCTGTCCAGCTTCAGGCAAGGTGCAGAGCCCCAGGAGGCTGCAAAAAGACCGGCCAGGGTCTGTTGTGGGGGCTGATAAATGTGGCATCTGAGCTGGGCAAGATTTTGATGGAGATGAGTGCAGGAAGGAAAGGACATGCAGAGCAGCGGGGTGTGGTGTGGACAAAGCAGGGCGGGCTGAAGAATGGTGAGTGTGGGGGAGGGGAGCAATGTTGAGCTTAGATGACCGAGTGTGAAAGGCCACATCAGGGAACAGAAGGGTAAGTGGGGTCAGTGGCAAGCATGTGGTCATGGACCCATGCTGTGATCTTGGGCTGACGTGAAATTGCTCATGGCTGGTTCCTCACTGTTAAGTGCGGACAGTGTCTCAGCCCTGTTTGCAGGGCTGTGCCTTTCACCCAGCTGGCAACAATTCTCAGCATCTCTGTGATGTTTACAAAGCACTTCCACATGGTACAGTGGTTTTCAAACTGCATGCTGGAGTACCCCAGTGTTCCACAAAGGGTCCTGCCTGGGGCAGTGGGCGGGGGTCAACTTTGGGGTCAAGATCAAGGCTAGCGGGCTGGACTCAGGGCCTCCCCCGACTTCAACCAAAGCAGCTCACTTCTGATCATTTTTATGAAGTAGGATCTGTGCAGGGTTTTTGCTAGAAACAGAGCACTGACATGGTATTTCATCATTTCTCCATCAGGAGGGCATTTGGCTGCAAGTAACCAAAAGCTTAAGGGTGACTTCAAAGGGCTGTATTTTCTGTCGGGGTGTTGGTGATTGCTGGAATGATTCAGTTGCATCCTTCTGTGAGGCCAGCAGGACCCCAGG
This sequence comes from Giraffa tippelskirchi, assembly GCF_054371585.1. Classification (NCBI taxonomy): domain Eukaryota; kingdom Metazoa; phylum Chordata; class Mammalia; order Artiodactyla; family Giraffidae; genus Giraffa; species Giraffa tippelskirchi. The sequence goes on from NC_137279.1 coordinate 37,859,903, forward strand.
CTCTGCCATCTTTAGTGTTTTGGCTTTTATGCTCTTGCCTTTGGCCTGTGTCATAAGATGGTGATCACCACTGCATATGTGACCTCAAGTCTGAGGCAAGAAAAAGAGGGAAAACAGCCAGATGCCATTTTACAGGAAATCAGACACTTTCCTAGAAGCCCTGGGTACATTTCTTCTTTTGTCTTATTGGCCAAATGGTATCATATGACCACCTCTAGCTGCAAGGGAGGCTGGAAAAGGTGGTATTTTGCTTTTCTAGCCTTTATGGTGGAGGAGAACTAGGGAGAGGGCTTGGAAATGGGTGTGGGGTGAGCTAGTACATGGTGTGTGCTGCAACCCCATGGTGTGTGCTGCCAGGTAGGCAGGGCGGATTTTCTTTTTTTTTGCTTATTTGTTTGTTTTGGATGTGCTGGATCTTAGTTGTGGCATGCAGGATCTTTTGTTGCAGCACATGGGATCTAGTTCTCTGACCAAGGATTGAACCTGGGCTCCCTGCATTGGGAGCACAGAGTGTTAATTACTGGACTGCCAGGGAAGTCCCTAGGGCAGGTTTTTTACCCAAATTTACAGATGAGGAAACAAGACTCCAAGAGTTCCCTCCATGTCCCCTGTCCTGCTAGGGCAGGGCTTCTCAAACTGCCTGCTAATTCTTTGTCACGAGAGGCTGTCCTATATATTATAGCTTTTTCAGTGATATTGTTGGCCTCTCCCTACTCGATGCCAGTAGCACTGCCTCCCAGGAGTGAGAACCAAAGTGTCTCCAGACATTGCAAAATGTTCCTTGGAGGACAGACACCCTCCATTGGGAACCACTGTGCTAGGGGACAGCTCAGCCCTGGTAGCCCAGCACCTGAGGCTTACACAGGATTTTGGACTTGGTAGGGACCAGACTGGTTTCATCTCCTGACTGTCCCAACAAGAAAAGAAGTACAGAGAGGGAAAGTGACTTACCCAAGGTCACACAGCATTATATCTCTGGACTCCTGGCTAGTGCTTTTTGACATGCCCTACAGTGAAAGTGAAAGTCGCTCAGTCATGTGACCCCATGGACTATACAGTCCATGAAATTCTCCAGGACAGAATACTGGAGTGGGTAGCCATTCGCTTCCTTCTCCAGGGGATCTTCCCAACCCAGGGATCAAACACAGGTCTCCCACATTGCAGGCAGATTCCAGCTGAGCCACCAGGGAAGCCAGACAGAAACACTGGTTTGGAGGTAGAAACTATTTCTCATTCCTCCAGTGTGCCAATGCCATGCCCTCCTTTTTCTGTCTTCAGTTCAGTGATGCTGGAAGCTGATACGTTGTGGCCAATAGAACAAGTGTGCCCTCTAAGCTCCACCCCAGCACCCAGCTGCCACTTTCTCTTTCTTGGACTGAGTATTTCCCAATCTTTGGTGCAATAAAGCTGCCCCAGGTGTGGCCCAGAGCCCCCACTTCCCCTTTCTGTTTGCTCAGTTTTGTGTTTACCAAGTGTGAACAACTCCACTGCTGTTTGTTGAGTGCTATTGCCAGTGGAGCCCAGGGGTGTGCTGGTAACTGGCCCTCTGGGTGGGGGAGGACACAAACCCTGATTTGTAGTTTGCTCATTTCTGTGTTATAAACACTCCCACCATGACTGATTTCAGGAAGCTACTTACTGAACGTAAAGTTGGAAAGAAACACACATAGGTCTGGGCTGGTTCCAGCACCTCACTGGCTGAGCCCCAGCCAGGCCCTGCGTCCTCACCCACAGCCCTGTGAGGTACAGGGTGTCATCACCCCACTTCACAGTTGAGCAAACTGAGGTTCAGGGAGCTTCAGTTATCAGCATGAGGTTAGACCACTAGCTGAATGGCAGAGCCCAGGTGTGAAACTCATTCTGAATCTGCAGGGCTTGTATTTACCCACCCTCCTGTTTGCCCAGAGAAGACATTCAGAATTGTTCCAGGCATCCCTGTCCCCAGCAGGGACTGCCCTCAGAGGTTGATCTTCAATCCCTTCAGTCCCCGGGCTTGCACCCCTGCCCTGACCCCTGTGCTCAGCCTGCACCCGACTCCGTTCCTCAGCCTCCTGGCAGTGGTCCTGTTAACAGCTGCCTAGTAATGCTCCTGGCCAGACCAGTGGGGGTTGAGAGCACACTGACTCAGCACCGCCCTTCCTGGTAACATCATTGCGTGGCGAGACAGTAGCTTCCCTTTGTTCAGAAAAGACCAGCATAACTATGTGTATGAGCTCAGTCACCCCCACAGACATGCTCATCCACAGGCTCTCATTTCATAAAGAGGGTGATGTTTATGAGATGCTGAGCATGGGCCAGGCACAGTACTGAGTGTTGCTTAGCCTCATAGCCGTGCTGCAACCCAGGCAGTGTGGTTGTTGCCCTGATTTTACAGCCCAGGCATCTTGGGCTCAGAGAAGTTAAGTAACTTTCCCAAAGTCACACAGCAAATGAGTGGCCCGAGACACAGACCCAGGAGTGCCTCTTTTCACCACCTCCAGCACACACGCTAGTTGCACCACTCACAGTCATGCATACTTGCTCTCCACACATAGAGACACACATGTGGGATACTTCAGACATTTTCCCACCTATACATACTGGCATGGGAGCTTCAGGGACACACTCTCACACACACAGACAGACACAGGCCAGCCAGCAGCTCTGCCAGGGTCTCTGCTCCTGCCCACGGCAGGGCCAGGCTGGGACATGACGAGGAGACTAACTGGGATCCTGTTTGTTGAATGAACCCCCTCGGTACCCCCCCCCATACCTCCCTGGGGTGCCAGCCCAGGACTCAGAATGTATCAGCTCCACTCAGAGTCTGCCTGAACTTTGCAACTCGTGGCTTTGGGGGAGGAAGGCAGGCTGTGACCTTTGGGGGTTTCTGTTCTGCCTGGCCCTTACCACCAGCAGAAAGGCGGGACACAGGCTGAAAAGCCCCTTCTCTGGGGGATGTGAGGGATGACCTTTGGATATTTCTTCTCCCGTTCCTGCTCCACCGCCTGTCCACACTCAATGCAGGGTCAGGGGTGGGGTCCAATACCAAGGTCAGACCATCTGAGCGAAGAAAGGTTCAGAATGAACTTGAAATGCACTCCCTTCCTCCAAAGTCGAGGGTGGTGAGCCAGGGAGACAAGCCTCAGTTGGAAGCACGCAGCTGTGGTACACCGAGCGGGGCTCCCCCTGCCCCTGCCATGGACCCGCTGTGGGATACTAAGGGACTCACCCATTCTGGGCCTCCGTGGCCTCACAGGGACTGCTTTCAAAGGATCCTCCTAGCCTGAAAGTCTGTGAGCTTTCCTTCGGATATGCAGGGTTCAGTGGGTGCTGGGGGCCGGGGGCTATGCAGATTGGCACCTGAGTCCTTCCTGTGTTCTCCACCTCTGACCCCACCTCCCCCACCCTGCCAGGCTGTGTCCTTCTAGCACTCATTCACCTCAGTTCTCAATCTACCCTGGACCTTCTCATCCTGGATAGGGGGTGAGAATGTGGCCCCTCGGTCTTTTTCTTTCTAGAATCCAGTGATCGCCCGGAACCCTAAGGCAAGGGCTTGTGCACCTGGTCAGCTGTAGACAGGTAGCCAACCACCTCAGAGTGAAATTTCTCGCACAGGTGTCTGAAAATGGGGCACCTTGTCTTGAGCTTCCAGGGACAGAACCCCAAACACCCAAGAAAGACGTTGTAGGTTTTAGCCCAGATGCACCGTGTCCTAACTGTGTGACCTAGGGCAAGTAACTCAACCTCTCTGGGCCTTGGCTTCTTTATCTGCAAAGCGAGGATAACATTGGGCTGTATAGATAATGTCTGGAAAGGCTTCAGCACAGTGCTTGGCATTGGATGGATTCGTGTCAGCTAATACTTTATTATGGTTGTTGTGACTTGTGTTTTAGAAGAAAAAGATGGAGAATCACAGAACAGCTTGGGGAATGGAATCTGCAAAGTGTCACTGAGACAGCAAGACTGAGAGCCCTAAATGAGAGGACTGTCTACACTGGATTGAGGGCCAGCAGACTTTTTCTGTAAAGGTCCAGACAGTCAATATCATAGGCTTTTTGGATCCTCTGGCCTCTATTATTGCTTCTCAGTTCTGACATTGCAGTGGGAAAGTAGCCACAGACACAACTTTAACAAATGGGGGTGGCTGTGTGCCAAGAAAACTATATTTATGGACACCAGTGTTTGAACTTCACGTAACTTCATATCATGAAATATTGTTCCTTAAATATTTTTTCAACCATTTAAAAATGTAAAAACCATTCTTAGCTCACAGCCTGTACAGAAACAGCAGCAGACTAGACTTGGCCCATGGCAGTAGTTTGCTAAGCCCTAATTTTTAAAAAAAAATTTATTTATTTCGACTGTGCTGGTCTTCGTTGCTATGCACGGGCTTTCTCTAGTTACAGAGAGGGGGCTGCTCTCTAGCTCTGGTGCTCTGGCTTCTTGTTTTGGTAACTTCTCTTATTGTGGAGCATGGGCTCTAGGCACGTGGGCTTCAGTAGTTGCGGCTTGTTGCTCTGTGGCATGTGGAATATTCCTGGACCAGGGATCGAACCCGTGTTCCCTGCATTGGCAGGTGAATTCTCAACCACTGGACCCCCAGGGAAGTCCAGAGCCCTGATTTAACAAACTCTTGATGGGTGCTTAATATGTAACAGGCATTGTTGTTAGTGCTTTACAAAACTTCAGTCGTTTAATCTTCCCAATAACCCTGGGAGGTGGCTTTATTATTCATTTCTAGAGGAAAAAATAGAGGAACAGAGAGGTTAAGTAACTTGTCCAAAGTTGCAGAGCTAGTCAGTGATGGAGTTGTGGTTTGCACACTTATGATCTGGTTCCAGGGTCTGTGCCCTTGGCTGCTGGGCTGAGCCATATCACCCCGTGACCTCAGGAGAGTCACTCTTCTTATCTGGGCCTCTGCTTCTTTATGCAAAATGAAGGTGAAAACCCTGCCTCACCTCTCAGACTGTTCAGTAAACAGGGCCATGTGGCCCCTGCCCTCCTAGGGCTCACACTCCAGAGGTTAATCACAGAAGCCACAGAGAATCACACGTCCTAAAAGTGCTGTGCGTGGAGAGAAGGTGCAGAAGTGCCGTATAAACTGTGAAGTGCTGATGGTGGTGAGAGGGACGAGGGGGCGAGGAGCCAGCTGATGGGTTCCCCGCCCCCTTCCTCCCCATGCAGCCACACCTGCCTGCCAACAAGGCCCAAGGTGCCCCAGGCCCTGAGCAACAGCACCTGCTGACCACGGCGCCAAGCTCCAGCAGCAGCTCCTTGGAGAGCTCAACCAGCACCACAGACAAGGCGGTGCCCACCAGATGCCAGATGCAGGCACCAGGCGTGGAGAAGGCTGGCACGTCGGGGGAGGCTCGGACCAGCTGCGGCAGCTCAGGTAAGAGGCGGAACCCCCCCACCCCCACCCCCACCGGCTTCATCCCCTGTATCCCCCCCACCCCCGCCACCACGTTTCTTCCTGGTTTTGTCTGAGCCAACTAGTCCTGGGCCGCCCCTGCGGGACACTGGATGCCCTGCACCAACAGGCTGGGCTCCCCTCCAGCCTCCCTTCCACCACCCTTTCAAGTGCAACTGAACCACAGGCTTCTTTCTGTTTTTGGAGCCCACCGAGTGCCTCCAACCCTTGCCCTGTGTGTTCTCCCACCAGGAGCACCCTTCCTTCTAAACCATTTCAGATTGTCCTTTGAGTCCTTGGTATCCAGGCAGGGAGTCTTCTTATAGAATACATATAATATGTAAAATAACATATAACAATATTATATTTCAATGCTATGTTCTGTAAATATTGCATATCATATATTAAGAAAATATTGATCTATATTAATGTTATATAAAATATATTATATATAGCACATAATACAATATTATGCCTTCCCAGGTGGCTCAGTGGTAAAGAACCCTCCTGCAAAGCAGGAGACACAGGTTCAATCCCTTGGTTGGGAAAATCCTCCTGGAGAAGGAAATGGCAACTCACTCCAAGTATTCTTGCCTGGGAAATCCCGTGGACAGAGGAGCCTGGTGAGCTACAGTCCATGGGGTCGCAAAGAGTTGGACATGACTTAGTGACTAAATAATAACAACAACAATAATATGATATTATATTTATATGAGTGTTATATCACTATATTAATATTCTAAACTAATGCTATATATAATATATAGCATATAACAATATTATATATTAATATTATAACGTCTCAATTATATAATATTTATTGTATATTATGTGTTATATTGTATTTTATATAGGATATTACTATATATGGTATATATAATGTATTTATTAATACATGATATTAATATTGCATTTTAATATATCATTATATTATATGTGCTAAGCCACTTCAGTCATGTCCTACTCTTTGCCACCCCATGAACTGTACCCTGCCAGGCTCCTCTGTCCATGGGTTTTCTCAGGCAAGATTACTGGAGTGGGTTACCATTTCCTTCTCCAGGGGATATTCCTGATCCAGGGATCAAACCTGAGTCTCCTGCTTGGCAGGCAGATTCTTTACCACTGAGCTACCTGGGAAGCCCCTATTATATATTATAGTTATATTATTACTATATAGTGCATTGTGTTTCCTCATCCTATCAGATGAGGAAACTGAGGCCCAGAGATTAAACAGCTTATTCAAGGGCACGCCCAAGAAACAGAAGAGCCAGAAGTCACCCCTGGGCTCTTGGGGGACAGGGTTGGGCTGAATGAGTAGATGATACCCCTGGTCTGCACCCACTGTACCTATTGTCTGGTCCCTTTGGGCCTGAGGCATCAGGACTGTGGAGCCTGTGTGGGGTCTGGAGAAGCCTGTGCCCGCTTACAGTCTGCATTTTGCTCTAGACCATTTTGTCTAGACCTGGTCTGTGACTACTGTCATCCCTGGTGGGTATTGGCAGTGCCCACATTGGACGAGGCCCCTGGATGGAGTCCTGCAGAAAGCCTGGGGCTTCCTTGGGCATGTTTTGTACTGAGAGGCCAAGCCCACTGGCCTGCATCTCCCCTGTCACCTGGTAGTGCTGGCTGGCAGGTCAAGGAATGACCGTGAACTTGGGTCATTCCTAGATGCCTTCCCAGCAGTTCTGGTGCTGTGAGACTCTGAGCAGGCTCCTTAACCCACTGAGTTTCCTGGTCTAGAGGTGAGCATGGCATCTCCTGGGCAGGACTGTGACAGCCTTCCCTCCCTGCCACCTGACTCGGGGACTGGCTGGAAACTTCTAGTTTCCCATTATAGCCCACCCTCATCAGTGTGAGGCCTTGTCAGTGCCCCCACCGCAGCCTGAGAACTCCCCAGTTAAGGACTGGGTCAGTGCCTGCAACATAGCCAGAGGCCCTAAACATTTGTCAAATGAATAAATGAGATCCAAACATAAACTCTTGTCTTTGCCCATCTCTTAGATTCATCTTCCTGCATTCTTAGCGACACCTCTTCCACTCCCAACCTGGTGTGGCTTCCTCTTTGGAGACCCGTGTCTTTGTCTGCCTACCCCATTTACCCTCTGTCTCTTCTCTGTTCCCCTCCTGAATCTCTGGCCTCCACACCCCACTTCTCTCCCTCTCACCCAACACTTCTCCTCACTATGGGAACAGGTAAACCTCAGGTCTTTGCCCTCTCCTGCTCCCCTGTCTGCCCCCGCAGTGTCTCAGTCACGATATGCAAAGGCCATGGTGACGCTGGGTGACATTTGGGTGCTGTGAAGGCACAGCGTGGAAATTTCCTTCCACCCCGTGATTTCAGCTCCCCATTCCCACCCCTGCCTCTTTGGGGCTGCGTTTTTTTGTTTTTACTTCGTTAATGCTTTTTATTTGTTATTTTTATTTTTTTCAGTCTTATTTTTTTTGCAGTGAATTTAAAAAAAATTTTTTTTTTAATTGAAACTTTTTGTTTTCTATTGGGGGTATATCAATATAGATTCTTTTTCATTTCTATTGGGGTATCACAATGTTGTGATAGTTTCAGGTGAACAGTGAAGGGACTCAGCCATACATATACGTGTATCCATTCTCCCCCGAAGTCCCTGCTCATCCAGGCTGCCGCAAGTTCTGATTCTTTGTGGGGAGTGTGTTTTGTTCTTCAGACACCTTCTCTTGCCTTATGTGGTTGGCACCTTCCATCTATGGGGTAAATCGGGCAGGATATTCTTATTTGACAAATGAAGAAACTGAGGCACATGAAGGTTCAAGCAGCTTGTCCAAGAGTACACAGCAAAGCTGGGCTAGCACAGGGGCCTGTGCTCCTGGCCCAGGGCTCTTTCCGCACGTGTCTGAATCTGCCCCTTGGGCAGGAGACAGGCTGTGAAGACACTCCTCTCTCCAAGAATCCCCCACTGACCACCTTCTTCTGTCTTGTGTTCAGCAGAGGCATCTTCTGGTGGCCACGGGACCCAGGTCAACGTCACCTGCATTGTCAATGTTTGCAGCAGCCCCGATCACAGCTCGCAGTGCCCTTCCCAGGCCAGCTCCACAAGGGACACAGACCCCAGCACCCCCAACTCCCCGAAAGAGGAGCAGGTCCCCTTCTCCAAGGAGGAACGCCCCTTTCAGTCCCACCAGGGTGCTCCAGAGACTCTGCTACAGGGCCTGGAGGAGAAGCCCCTGCCGCTCGGTGTGCCTGATGCAGGAATGAAGCCCAGTTAACCCAGCTGGCCGTGGGCTGTGTCACCGTCAAGGAGGGGGCCAACCTCTGGTGCTTCTCCGCCCCTTTCTTCCCCCAGGACTTTGGCTCTTTCTGGGCCAAATTCCTTTGTGCACAGCCTCAGCCTTCCTCTCACCTGCAGGCAGAAGAATGAGGCAGGGAGAGTCATGACGTGTCCTGTCTTGGTGTGTGTCTAACTTGGAAGGCTGGCGGACAAATGTGCTGGGCAGCCTGGGACAAGCCCTTGCCTCTCTGAGAGCCACCCCCCAGCCGGTCCTGCAGTCTTGGCTTCTGGAGCCCTTGTTGTTTTGGGGTTTTATTATTATTATTTTTTAATCCCTGGACTCGACTCGGCTCTGGCTTCCTGTCAGGGAAAAAGGATGCTGTGTGTATCAGTGGAGAGAGATAGTGGAGAAAGGACAGGCCTTTAGCCTGAATGGGAGACTGCAGGATGGTCCCAGTGAGGGTGGGCAGGTGTCATTAAGTCAGATGGTTCTATATGAGGAGGGGGTGGCGACCTCTATAAGGGTCCCCCAGGTTAGCTTAGGACCCTGGGCAGCACCACCTCCAAATCTACTTCTGCTATCTCCATCTCATACCATGGACTAAAAACTGGATGCCCAGAGGGCCGGGGCAGGCAGCCTTCTGAATGAGTGCTGTGACCTGGTTAAGATTGCAAACCTCTAACTGGAAATCTTCCAGTTTAAACTTGTGGCAATTAAAAAAAAAAAAAGCACCATGATGCAGACAAACAAGCCACAGTGTAACAAAGCCAGACTCAGAGTTTGCATCCTCTACCTTTGACCTTCACTCCCATTTATCCACAGTGCCTGCTTCCCCTCCCCCACTGTCTGGTGTGGGGCTCCAAGGCCACACCTTTTCCTATTAGGGAATTTCAGGAACTGGAGATGATTGAGGCCCCGCAGCCATCTCCTCCTACCTCAGCCTGGACCTTCCTCTTTTGCCTCCCAAAGGGGTGTACCTATTTCTCTGGACGCCCCCTCCCGCTGTACCTGAAGTCCCAGGTCCCAGTGGAGCCTCAGAGCCACTTTGGTACTGTGCCCACCAAGATCCTGGGTGGACATGAGATGCTGAGAGCCAGTCTTGTGACTGCGTGTCTGTGTTGTATATTGTGGTCCCATGTGGCCCTTGTTGTCAGGTCAAATGGCCTTCCGGGAACTGAAGTACTGAAGCCAACACTTGGGCCGACGGATTCTTCCCCATTAAGGAGTACCCCCACTCCCCCAAATATATGCCCAGGCCCTGCAGACAGTGGACAAGTGAGGCCTTAACCAGATTCTGGAAGGAAGGGGGATGGGGGCCTCCTTGAGAAGACAGCTGGATCCCATATACTTGGATCCCTTGTTGAAAAATTCCACTGAACTTGAACTTGGCAGCTGAACTTTTAGAGGGTAGGAGAAGCCCAGCCATTACCCTGGAGTGAAGAAAGACTTCCCACGCTGGGGTCAAGATGTCCCCGTGCCTGGACTGGCCAGAGTCTCCAACCCCATTGGACACTTTACGACCGTGGAGCACTTCTGCCCCCTGGTGGACTGTTGTGGGAAGACCTCAGGCTTCCTTGCTGTCACCCACGCAGAGCGGGGATGAATTAGGAGACTCTTTCTGGGTGTGGCCTCATTTTGTTACCAGAGTGGCCACTAGACCCTTGGTCAAAACCCATCGACCCCCTCCTTTGAACAGGAACTCACATATACCTTTAAGTCACAGGGTCCAGACACGAAGAAAGAAACTATAGGAAGAGAAAAATAAAAACTGAATAGAACCAGCTGAAACCAAGATGGAGATGCATCTGACCTCCCGCAGACCTCGAGTCTCAGTTGACACTGATTTTACTACATTAGCTACTAAATGATATACCTACCAGTCGCCATGACCAGAAATCACTGACCAAAAAAGGACAGAAAAGAGGTGGCACCCCATTTCTAGGAAAACCCTGCCTCTTTCCCAGAAAACGAGAGCATTTGCCTCCCCATCATTCCTCGCACTCTTCCCCTCATTGTTCTTAACAGCAAATCTGGCTCCCCATCAAGGCGAGAAGTTCGTTTATGAACGGTTAATAAGTTCCCACTTCTCCATTCTCTGACCAATGAATAAAGCTTGTGCTGGTGTAATCTCAGTTTCCATTTTGGGTTTGGTTGTGTGAACCCAAACAGGAAAAGAACCTTCTCTGCCAAGGAAGGGGGCTGTGGCCAGGCGAGGGCCCAAGTGCTGGAGGGAAGTCCATTTGACCTAACTGATAACAGTTTGCCCAGCTTGTGGGCTTGTGTTGATCCCAAGGACAAGGAGAGTTTGCACTGCATGTATCCTGGACAGCATTCCTGCTTACAAATAAACCTTTTATTTGTTTTTTACTTTGACTGCTGGCTCTGTCTTCAGGTCTGAGCTGGGGTGTGTCCTTGGTCCTGGTGCCTGTCACCAAGGTAAGGGGGAGAATGGGTCTTGGCCACTGGAGTCTGACAAGTCCATTCTTTGCTGGACCCCAGAAGCACCCCCATTACAGCTGCCCTTGCCGAGAGCCTGGCCACTTCCTCAGGCATGGAATGGACAGTGCTTTTTGTCCAAAACCACCCAGCTGGCCCCCAAATAGGCCTTCAACACATATCCCATCCATCTCCTTGGTCTCCTCAGCCCTCCCTTGGGGTTGGGGTGGTCTCTGCAGGTCTGCTCATGCATGTGCAGCCCCCTTACTCACTCAGGGGAACAAGACTCTGGCCTCCAGGAGGCCCCAATCACTGGGTACTCCAATTGTAAGCAGATAAGTTAGGGCTCCTTGGAGAAAGAGAACCAGGCATGGCTTTCTTGACAGAAGAGAAACCATTTTGTGAGCTTGAGTCAAGCCACAATGCTTGTGCTTGTACCGGCCTCAGTAACTAATGATCTTAGGGAACAGGAGAATGGAGAAACAAAGGACTGTTATAGGGCAAGAGAAGTGACGATAGCAAAGATGATGTAACAGTTCTAAAGACCCTCAGTTCTGTTTCACTGGTAAAGATTAGCCTGAAATGCTCAACTACCAGATCAACTAGAACCTGAGGGATGATGATGTTGACCTTTTCTGACCATTGTGACTTCAATCAACTTAGACTCAACTTAAAAACTTAGACTCTGCCTACAGCCCAGGCCCCTTGATGAGTATATGTGTGACTTTAGCTTAAAACTTTCCCAAGTTTTCTATTCAGGGGGACATTACTTGGGGGAAGCTCTCTGGTGTTCTTACTTACTGCAAATAATCATAAATCCTTCCTGGGACTTCTCTGGAGGCCCAGTGATTAAGACATCTAACTCCCAATGCAGTGGGCGCAGGTTCGATCCCCAGCTGGGGAACTCAGATACTGTATGCCACTCAGCACAGCCAAAAATAAATAAAGAAATAAAAATAAAAATGTAAATACATAAAAATAAAAGGGAGAAATTGAAGTAATAATAAATACTTCCTTCTCCTGATCTTTGACTTGGTTGTGTCTTTTGGTTCAACACTCACCAAGAGGTAAACTTAGTTTTTGGGTAACAAGCGAGCACAGGGCCTGGAAGCAGAGGAGGGCCCTGGCCACAGCCAGGGGCTCAAGGGGAGGGCTCCTAAGACATGAGCAGGAGTTTTCCAGAAAAAAGGATTCGGAGGCGGTTGCCAGCAAAGGGGTTTCCTTATGTCAGTGCCTGAAGGGGAGAGAGACTCTGGCCCATGAATTCATTCAGCCTCCTTCCCTGCTCTCCGACACTCTTTAGTCGTGTCCGACTCTGTGCGACTCTCTCACTAGACCCGTTTTTATTGTTGGTGATTTCTTGGACTTCCTACTGATGCCAAAAACTCAGCCTCTGTGCACCAGTGCCAAATCAAATCTCAGAGTTTTGGGTGAAGTAGAAAACAATAGCTTTATTGCTTAGCCAGGCAAAGGGGGACACAGCCAGCTCGTGCCCTCAAAACTGTGTGTCTCCATGGTGTGGGAGGGATTTGGTGAGGAGCTTATAGCAAAAGTTCAAGTGTGGGGTTGCTGATAAGGTCCAGGGTATGTGAAGGGCCTACATTCCTTTAATCTGGCCTTTGGTGGTCTCCTGGTAAACTTCTCTGATTCTCAAGGTTATCAGACTGTGACCTCTGGAATGAAGAATGCTTCATCAAGTGTAAAGTGAAAGTATTAGTTGCTCAGTTGTGTCCGACTCTTTTTGACTCCATAGTCTGGAGCCTGCCAGGCTCCTCTGTCCATGGAGTTCTTCAGGCAAGAATACTGGAGTGGGTAGCCATTTCCTTCTCCAGGGAATATTCCCAATCCAGGGATAGAACCTGAGTCTCTGGCATTAAAGGCAGATTCTTTATCATTTGAGCCACCAGGGAAGCCCTCATCAAGTAGTTAACATCTTCCATTTTGGGGAGTTTTAGTTCTGTAGAAGGGCTCAAAATATTGTTATGTGTGTCCCTTGAGGTGGAACCAGGACTCTGCTCCAAGGCTGCACTAGTGTTTCTTGACTACTCCTCCCTTGTCTCTGCATCCTCTCCCTTCCTTGATCAAAAGCTGAACCTGCCCTTTGGAACTGAGGGAAGGTCATGGAGGCTGAAGCATGTTCCCTATAAATAAGAAACAGAGGACACAGAAAGGTTTCTGTGCCCAGAAGCCACACAGGTTTCTCCTCGGTTGGGATCTGTGGCCAGGTCCCACTCTGTCTCAGAAACTCATACCCTAGAACAAGGCTAGGCAAACTTTTCTTATAAAGCACCACATGGTAAATATTTTAGGCTTGGGGAGGGGGTGGGCTTATGGTTTCTATCACAACTGCTCAATTCTGCTGTTAAAGCGTGGAAACAGTCACAGATGTTATATCAAAGAATGGGTGTGTGGAGTGTTTTCTGTTACTGAGTCCAAGCTCACTCTGCTCACTGCATATGTGCATGCTCAGTTGCTCAGTTGTGTCTGACTCTTTGCAACCCCATGGACTGTAGCCCGCCAGGCTCCTCTGTCCTTGGGATTCTCCAGACAAAAATACTGGAGTGGGTTGCCATGCCCTCCTCCAAAGGATCTTCCTGATCCAGGGATCGAACCCGTGTCTCTTGTGTCTCCTCCATTGGCAGGCGGGTTCTTTACCACTAGTGCCACCTGGAAAGCTCCTGCTAACCAGGCAACAGATCAGTTAACTGAGAAAAGAGGTGTTGGGGCAAGGAGTAAGACTCCATTTGGAAAGCTTGCTGATTAAGAAGATGGCAGACTAATGTCTCAAAATAACCATCTTCTCAGGGTCTGGATGCCAGATTCTTTTACAGAATAGAGATGAGGGTGGGGAGGTGAGGAAGTAAAGTAAAAAGGCCATTAATCCTGCAATCTTGCAAATATCTCCTGGAATGCCCAGCCCTAGGGAAAGAATGTGTTAATCTCTTCCTTCCATCAACAGGTGGACAGGGTCCTGAACAAAGGCAGTTATTTTCATATTCAGACAAAGGGTCAGGTTTCCCTGAAGTAGGCCATTATGTATAAACATTATCCTTATAGTGAACAAAAGCAACCAGAAGCAAAGGTTAAAGTGAAAGAAACAGATCCAACATGGAATCAGTTCTCCCCTATAACATTTCCACACCACCAAGCATCTCCCCAGTTCTCAGTGGATCAGTGAGATGTTCTCCAAACTGGGCTCAATTCTGACACTCTCTGCCTGGAGGTAGTTCAGATCCCACAAGGTTAAGAGCTCAGTCCCATTAGACGCCCCCACTTCAAATGCCAATCTCAAGTCCAGATAGTCAACTGTGCTTCCGTCTATCAGCTCTAAGTCAGAGGTTTCTGCAACTTCCTCTTTGGGTTCAATCATTTGTTAGCATAGCTCACAAAGCTCAGGGACCATTTTTCTTAAGTTTCTCAGCTTATTATAAAGGATACAGATGCACAACCAGACGAAGAGGTATACTGGGTGAAGTCCAAAGGGCCCTGACCCAGGAGATTTTGTCACCTTGGAACTGGGGATCCATCACCCTCCTGCCTGGGTACCAACTGGGAAGCTTATCAGGTCTCATTTTTCAAGAGGCTTTATGGAGCTTAATCTGCAGACCTCTCTTCATTTCCAGAGGTCAGTAGGCAGAGCTGAAAGTTCCAAGCCTCTGGTCACTTGGTCTTTCTGGTGAAAGCCCCGACCTGAGGCTGTCTAGGGACCCCACTGTGAGTCACCTCATTAGCATAAACTCAGGTGTGCTCAAAAGGAGATCCTTGGGACTGTTGGCTTAAAAAATAGTCTAGAAGTTGAGAGTGTTGTTTTATTCAGCAGAAATTTTTAGGACTTAAGCCTTGGAGGCAACATCTCAAGTAACACAGAGCAAACTGCTCTGAGGAAATGAGGGGAGGAGCTAGGTTATACAGAAGCTTTGCAATAAGGGGCAGGTAGTCTGAACATCAAACAATTATTGTTAATTAAAGAAAACCAGATATCCCAAGTTAAGGAATTTAGTGACTTTCTAGGTAAGGCAATGGCACCCCACTCCAGTACTCTTGCCTGGAAAATCCCATGAACGGAGGAACCTGGCGGGCTGCAGTCCATGGGGTCACTGAGTCGGACACGACTGAGCGACTCCACTTTCACTTTTCACTTTCATGCCCTGGAGAAGGAAATGGCAACCCACTCCAGTACTCTTGCCTGGAGAATCCCAGGGACGGGGGAGCCTGGTGGGCTGCCGTCTATGGGGTCGCACAGAGTCGGACACGACTGACGCGACTTAGCAGCAGCAGCAGCAGCAGGTAAGGAAAGATGAGAGAGTCTGGGCTCACTGAAATCATTCCTTTCGTATGCATCTCAGCTATCTGGGGTCAGTATTCTGCATTTTTCACATCCTGAGTTCCTCAGTGCTCACTGCAGGGAGTGGATGCAACCTGGTAGCTTCCAGATCCCACAGATATTCTTCTCCTTCCTGGGGGCCCTTAGGGCTCAGGAATTCACACTTGGAGGGCTGGCATTGCTGATGTCTGTGACATCCTTGTTTACTGATATGGCAGGAATTATTCCATTTCTCAGGACTTCCCTGGGGATTCAGTGGTTAAGATTTCCTGCTTCCAATGTAGAAGGCACAAGTTCAACACCTGGTAAGGGAACAGAGATCTCACATGCTGTGCAGCCAAAAAATAAAAATAAATGAATAAATACTTTTTTAAAAGGCAGGGGGAGGCTCCTTATGAGTAAATAAAGATGCTTCTATCATTCAAGAAATTCCAAGGGTTTTAGGAGCTCTGTGCCAGAAATCAGATAAAGACCAAATATATTTCTTATTATATCACAAGCGTGACTATATTCCAATAAAACCTTGTACTATTTGGCCTGTGGTTTGTGGTTTGCTAACCCTGCCCTAGACCTTGTCATTATGGATAGCCACAGCCATAATCCCAATTTCAAGCATCCCATTCTCCCTTGTCCCCACCCCCACCCCCACCATTGTTATCTGTCTTTTTCCCTCACTGGAACCTGCCTCCCATTAATCCCACCACCCCTCATCCCCTCCTGTCTTATTTGGTGTAAGCACTACGGTCAATCATTTAGTCCTTTGTATGCAACCTTGTTACCCAAAAACTGGGTTTGCCTCTTAGCTCTTGATACCCATCAAGCCAAAAGACACAACCAAGCCAAAAATCAGGCGAAGGAAGGATTTATGACAACTTGCAGTAAGTAAGGAGAATATCAAGGATCTGTCCCAAAGCAATGTCTCCCTGTACAGCAAAATTGGGGGAGTTTTAAGCTAAAGGCACATGCATATTGGGCAGTAGGCAGAGTCCAAGCTTTAGCTGATTGAAGTCACAAGTGTCAGAAAAGGTCAACATCATCATCACTCAGGTCCCTGTTGATCTGATGGTTCAGCGCTTGTGGCTAATCTTTGCCACTGAAACAGAACTGGGGTTTTTTAAAAATGATACATTATCTTTGCTATTGCCATTTCTCTTGCCAACTGTTTGTTTCTGCATTACTTTGTTCTTTTAAGATCATTAATTACTGAGATCAGGCAAGAAATACTGGAGTAAGGTAGCATTTCCTACTCCAGGGAATCTTCCTTCCTGGGTACAGAATTCTCAGTTTTGTAAGATGAAAAGAGTTAGGGAGATGGATGGTGGTGGTGGTTGCCCAAGCCGGTGATACTTTTGAACTGTGGTGCTGGAGAAGACTCAAGAGTCCCTTGGACTTTGAGGAGATCAGACCAGTCAGTCCTAAAGGAAATTAACCCTGAATATTCATTGGAAGGACTGATACCGAAGCTGAAACTCCAATACTTTGGCCACCTAATGCAAAGAGCCAACTCATTTGAAAAGACCCTGATGCCGGAAAAGATAGAGGGAAGGAGGAGAGGGGCATGACAGAGGATGAGATGGTTGGATGGCATTACTGACTCATTGGACGTAAGTTTGGGCAGACTCTGGGAGATAGTGAAGAACAGGAAAGCTTGGCGTGCTGCAGTCCATGGGGTCACAAAGAGTTGGACATGACTGAGCAGCTGAACAACAATGACATTAGTGGCTTAAAACAACATAAATTCATTCTCATAAAGTCTAAAATCAAGGGGTCGCCAGGAAGGCTAGGCTCTAGGGCAGACTCTGTTTCTGGAGGCATGAGGGAAGAATTCATTTCTTTGCCTTCACCTTCTAGAGGCACCTTCATTCCTTGGGTTGTGGCTCCTTCCTCCATTTTCAAAGCCAGCAGTGTAATACCTTCTGTAGTCATATCTCTTGCCTCCCACAGGTGATAACATTGGGCCCACAGGGATAATTCAGCATAATCTCCCCATCTCAAGATCCTGCCAGGTAATTCACAGATTTCAGGGATGCAGATGTCGACGACTTTCTGGAAGCCATTATGCAGTCTCCCAACCACCATCCACACACTTTTTTAGATAGACTATTTCACACCCTGTCTTCTCTTCTCAAACCTGTGACCTCACCCCATCATTACCATCAGTTGGTTACCTGGCTGCCCATTTCAGTAAGGGGATAAAATAAACACAAGAGAGCATCCTCAGGCTCTCCCACTGCATCGAGCCTCCTACCTGCCCAGAGTCTCAGCCTTCTCTCCTGTGACTGTATAAACTCCCAGGCTGCTGGCTAAGGGCATCCTCCTCTCTGCTCTGGATCTCAGCATCTCTCCCAACTCAGGGACACTGCTCCAGCACCTCTCCCCCCTCCCTCCTGTAGCATCAGCTTCCTGGTCTCCTGGATCTTTTTGGACTACATACAAACATACCAGTGATCCTCCCACTTAAAGAACAACTTACTCCCCTATATCCATTAGAAGGGCAAATTTTAAAAGAAGGAAAGAAAGAAAGGAAAGAACAAAGAAAGAAAAAAGAAAGGGAAGAAGAAAGAAGGGAAGGAGAAAGAAAGAAGAAAGGAAGGAAGGAAGCAAGTATAGGGGAAGATGTGGAGAAACTGGAATCCTTTTGCACTGCTGGTGGGAACTTAAAATGGTACAGTGCTAGGAAATACAGTATGGAAGTGTCTCAAAAAAACCCCAACAACATAGAATTGCCATATGATCCAGTAATTCCAATTCTGGCTATATATCCAAAAGAACTGAAAACAGAGACTCACATACTCATATGCCAGCGTTCATTGCAGCATTATTCACAACAGCCAAAAGGTGGCAGCAGACCAAGTGTCCACAGGCGGATGAGATATGATGGAGTATTATTCAGCCTTAAAAAGGAAAGAAATTCTGACACATGCTACAACATGGATGGACCTTGCAGAAATTATGCTAAGTGAAAGAAGTCTGTCACAAAAAGACAAATACCGTACATAGGATTCCACTTATATGAGATATCTGTGTGTGTGTGTAAGTCGCTTCAGTCATGTCAGACTCTTTGTGACCCTATGGACTGTAGCCTGCCAGGCTCCTCTGTCTATGGGGATTCTCCAGATGAGAATACTGGAGTGGGTTGCCATTCTCTCCTCCAGGGGCTCTTCCCCACCCAGGGATCAAACCCATGTCTCCTGTGGCTCCTGCATTCCAGGCAGATTATTTACCGCTGAGCCACCGGGGAAGCCCATGAGATACCTAGCATAGTCCATTCATAGGGACTGAAAGTATGATGATGGTTGCCAGAGGCTAGAGGGAGAGAGGTATGGGGAATTAATGTTTACTGGGTGCGTGTGTGCATGTGTGCTCAGTTGCATCCGACTTTTTGCAACCCCATGGACTGTAGCCCACCAGGCTCCTCTGTCCATTGAATTTTTCAGGCAAGAAATACTGGAATGGGTGGCCATCTCCTACTCCAGGGGATCTTCCTTCCTGGGTACAGAATTTTCAGTTTTGTAAGATGAAAAGAGTTAGGGAGATGGATGGTGGTGATGGTTGCCCAGCAAGGTGAATGGGCAGGCATACCTCGGAGACAGTGCAGATTTGATTCCAGACCACCGTGATAAAATGAGTCACAGGAATTTTTTGGTTTCCTAGTGTATATAAAAATTGTGTTTGCACTATACTGTAGTTTGTTAAGTGTACAATAGCATTATGCCTAAAAAAACAATGTACACACCTTAATTAAAAAATACTTTATTGCTGGGACTTCCCTTGTGGCCTACTGGCTAAGACTCTGCACTCCCAATTTGCTCCCTCAAATACCGGGTTCGATCTGTGGTCAGGAAACTTGATTCCACATGTTGCAACTAAAGATCCTGTGTGCCCAATGAAGATGGAAGATCCCACGTACCACAACTAAGACGCAGCATAGCCAAATAAATAAATATTTTAAAAAGTACTCTATTGCTAAAAATTTGAGCCTTTAGTGAGTTGTAATCTTTTTTCTGGTGGAGGGTCTTGCCTTGATGTTGATGGCTGCTTACTGATCTGGATGGTGGTTGCCTAAGGTTGGGGTGGATGTGGCAATTTAAGAAAAGAAGATGACAGTGGAGTTTGCTGTGTTGATTGACTCTTCCTGTCACAGTCAATTTCTCTTTGGCATACAAAACTGTTTGATAGCATTTTAAAGAAAGAAAGTGAAGTCACTCAGTCGTGTCCAACTCTTTGTGACCCCATGGACTGTAGCCCATCAGGCTCCTCCATCCATGGAATTTTCTAGGCAAGAGTACTGGAGTGGGTTGCCATTTCCTTCTCCAGGGGATCTTCCCGACCCAGGGATCGAACCCGGGTCTGCCGCATTGCAGGCAGATGCTTTACAGTCTGAGCCACCAGAATGGTGGCTACTGATAGCATTTTAGCCACAGTAGAAATTCTTTAAAAACTGGAGTCAATCCTGTCAGACCCTACAGCTGCTCTATCAACTATGGTTATGTAAGATTCTAAGCCCTTAGTTGTCATTTCAGTAATCTTCATATCTTCACCAAGAGTAGATTCCATCTCAAAAGACCACTTATTTGGCTCATCCATAAGAAGCAAGTCTTCATCCATTCAAGTTTTATCATGAGATTGCAGAAATTCACTCACATCTTCAGGCTTCACTTCTAATTCTAGTTCTTCTGTTATTTCTACCACATCTGCAGTTATTCCTCCATAGAAGCCTCAGATCCCTCAAAGTCATCCATGAGCATTGGAATCAACTTCTTCCAAATTCCTGTTAATGTTGATATCTTGACCTTGTCTCATGAATCATGAAGGGTCTTAACGGCCTCTAGAATGATGAATCCTTTCCAGGTGGTTTCTTAGCTTATTTTGCTCAGATACATCAGTGAATGTATTATCTAAGGCAGCTAGAGCCTCACATAATATATTTCCTAAATAATGAGACTTGAAAGTTGAAATTACTCCTGATCAGCGGGCCACAGAATGGGTGTTCTGTTAGCAGTCATGAAGACATTAATCTTCATCAGGGCTTGTGGGTGACCAGGTGCATTGTCAATGAGTAGTAATATTTGAAAGGAATCTTTGTTTCTGAGCAAGAGACCTCAACGTTGGGCTTAAAATATTCAGTAAACAATGTTTTAAACAGATATGCTGTCTCCAAGCTTTGTTGATTTTATTTATATTTTTATAAAATATTTTTATTAAAATGTTTATTTTTATTTATAGAACACAAACAGAGTAGATTTAGCATAATTCTCACTGACTTAAACCTAAAATCATCAGTTATGTTAGCCCCTAACAAGAGTCAGCCTTTCATTTGAAGCTTTGGAGCCAGGCATTGACTTTTCCTCTTTAGCTATAAAAGTCCTAGATGGCATCTTCTTTCAGTCCATCCATCCATCCATCCTTCACATGCTGAGTCATGTCTGATTTTTTTGTGATCGCATGAACTGTAGCCCACCAGGCTCCTCTGTCCATGGGATTTTCCAGGCAAGAATACCGAAATGGGCTGCCATTTCCTCCTCCAGGGGATCTTCCCAACCCAGAGATTGAACCCGTGTCTCCTGTGTCTCCTGCATTGCAGGCGCATTCTTTACCGATTGAGCCACCAGGGAAGCCCCTTCTTTCAATAGAAGGTTTTTTCATCTGTGCTGATAATCTGTCTAGTGTAGCCATCTTCATTTATTATCTTAGTTAGATCCTCTGGATAATTTGCTGCTTCACCTTGAACTTTTACGGTATAGCAATGGCTTCTTTCCTTCGACTTCATGGACCAGGCTCTGCTGTCTCAAACTTTTTTTCTGCAGCTTCCTCACCTCTCTCAGCCTTCCTAGAATTGATGAGAGTTGGGGCCATGCTCTGGGTTAGGCTTTGGCTTGAGGGAATGTTGTGGCTGGTTTGATCTTCTATCTAGACCACCAAAACTTTCTCCATTTCAGCAACAAAGCTGTTTCACTTTCTCCTCATTCGTGTGTTCACTAGAGTAGCGCTTCTCATTTCCTTTAAGTATGTTCCTTTGCATTCACAACTTGGCTAACCGGCACAGGAGGCCTACCTGCCTGTCTCAGCATTTGACATGACTTCTTCACTAAGCTTCATCATTTTTAGGTTCTGTTTTAAAACAGAAGCGTGGGGCTTCCCCGATGGCTCATTGACCTGCCAAAGCAGGAGATGCTGGAGATGCCAGTTTGATCCCTGTGTCAGAAAGATCCCCTGGAGGAGGAAATGGCAATATTTCATGGAAGGGACTGGTTGCTTGGATCAAACACTGCCCACAGAGGAAGTGAGAGGAGCCCTGAGAGTCTCTGTGAATTAAGCATCAGGGTTAGTGTCAGCAATGACCTGGCCATTAAGAGTTCTAGTGATGAGATGGACACAGCTTCAATGGCGTGAGCTCAAGAGAAAATGGGAGAAGATAAATTGGAGACTCCAATTACTTGCCTGGAATATTCTTGCCTGGAAAATACCAATATTCTTGCCTGGAAAATCCCATGGACAGAAGAGCCTGGTGGGCTATAGTCCACGGGGTCGCAAAAGAGTCAGACACAACTGAGGGACTAAGCACGGAGCACAAAGAGACGTGTGACTCTTCCTTTCACTTGAACACTCAGAGGCCATTGTAGGGTTATTAACTGGCGTGATTTCAATATTGTTGTATCTTAAGGAATAGGGAAGCCCAGGGAGAGGGAGAGAGACGGGGGGATATCTGGTCAGTGGAGCAGTCAGAACATACACAACATTAAGTTCACCATCTATACAGGCACGGCTTGTGATGCCCCCTAAGAACTACAATAGTAACATCAAAAACCACTAATCACACTTCACCATTACAAACATAATAATAATGAAAATGTTTGAAATATTTAAAGAATTTTATTTTATATTTTTAGCTGTGCTATGCGGCTTGTGGGATCTTAGTTCCCCAACCAGGGTTTGAACCCAGGCCCTTGGCAGTGAAAGCATGGAGTCCTAACCACTGGACTGCCAGGGAATTCCCAAAGTATTTCAAGAATTATCCAAATGTGACACAGAGACATAAAGTAAGCAAATGCTGTTGGGAAAATGGTATGGATAGACTTTTCGGACACACAGGTTGCCACAAATCTTCAATTTGTAAAAAATTCAGTATCTGTGAAGTGCAATGAAGTGAAGTGCAATAAAATGAGGTGTGCCTGTGCTTAATGCCACTGAGCTGCTCACTTAGAAATGATTAAGATGGCAGATTTTATGTAATGTGCATTTCATTACAATTACAAACAGCAAAAACCTTCTTGAAAACAATTCTCTCTCCAGTTACTGTCAGATTTCCCAGTTACTTATTTTTTTTTTTTTTAAACTTTTTGTATTGTACTGGAGTATAGCTGACTAACAATGTTGTGAGTTTCAGTTGGACAGCAAAGGACTCAGCCATACATGTACAGCTATCCATTCTCCCCCAAACTGTCCTCCCATCCAGGCTGCCACATAACATTGAGCAGAGTTCCGTGTGCTATGCAATAGGTCCTTGTTGGTTATCCACTTATATTGCAGAGCGTACATGTCCATCTCAAACTCCCTAACTATCCTTTCTCCCCAGCCTCTCTCTGTTGGCAATAGTAAGCTAAGTCTGTGAGTCTCCTTCCATTTTGTAAGTTCATTTGTATTATTTCTTTTTAGCTTCCACATATAAGGGATATCATATGATATTTCTCCTTCTCTGTCTGACTTACTTCACTCAGTATGACAATCTCTAGGTCCATCCGTGTTGGTACAAATGGCATTGTTTCATTCTTTTTAATGGCTGAGTAATATTCCATTATATACATGTACCACATCTTCTTTATCCATTCCTCTGTCAATGGACATTTAGGTTGCTTCCATGTCTTCACTATTATAAACAGTTTCCAGTTATTCTTAACAGCAAGACATTGTTTATTGACAATATTGAAAATGTCTATTGACATTTGCTGTCTCCAATTTATCTTCTCCCATTTTCTCTTGAGCTCACTCCATTGAAGCTGTGTCCATCTCATCACTAGAACTCTTAATGGCCAGGTCGTTGCTGACACTAACCCTGATGCTTAATTCACAGAGACTCTCAGGGCTCCTCTCACTTCCTCTGTGGGCAGTGTTTGATCCAAGCAACCAGTCCCTTCCATGAAACATGCTCCTCGCCTGCTTCCAGGAGCACACGCTCCCTTGGCTTTCCTGTCATCTCAGGGGCTCCTTCTGCCTCCTTCGCTGCTCCCTCCTCATCTCAACTCTTTGTATCTTCTCCATCTCCCATTCCCTCCCCTGCAAGCCCCACACAGCTTCACAGCTTTAAGTACCACAGATGCATCCTGCCAGCTCCCAGAGTTTGAATGGATGAGTGTTTCCTAGGCTCCTACTTCATGGCAGGCTGAAGATGCTCTAGGTGCTGGGATATAGCAACTACTAAAGCAAAAGGTTGGGAAGAGAGACAATAAGAAAACACACACACAATACTCCTACAAAGATTAGGAGTATTAGAGTATTAGATGTTTCTTAAGAGCATCTAATCTACTTTTTGTTTGCACCAGTCAGCATTCCAGGATAGAGCTCTCATTCCCACTCATGTTTTTTGAATACTGCTCTTAAGTACAGTACACCTAGCTCATTAACTGTGGCTGGGCCATAATTAATGGGTAGTAGTGTTTTCTAAAACTGGATTCATGCACACATCCAAGTCACATTAAAATTTCAACTGAGAGAGGACTTCCTTGTGGTCTAGTGGTTGAGACTCTGTGTTTTCAGTGTGGGCGGTTTGGGTTCAACCCCTGGTTGGGGAACTAAGATCCCATGTGCTATGTGGTACAGCCAAAATAATATAAAATAAAATAGTCTATTCCCAAACTTTCTTTAAAAAATTTCAACTTAAAGTCTCTACAAAGTCTG
The DNA here is from genome assembly GCF_054371585.1 of Giraffa tippelskirchi. Lineage (NCBI taxonomy): Eukaryota > Metazoa > Chordata > Mammalia > Artiodactyla > Giraffidae > Giraffa > Giraffa tippelskirchi. Next base: position 37,884,190 of record NC_137279.1, read on the forward strand.
TTTCCTTTCTGTCTGAAGAAAATGAAGCTGGTCACAGAGAATAGACAAATGGGGGATTTCCACTGTCCTGCTAAGGTGGGCAATGTGCAAAGGGACTCATGAAAACTTATAGCCAGTACAGAGACACGGCCAGACCTGTCTTTTGGAAAGAGGTCTCCAGGTGTTGGGGAGGTGAGTGGAAATTGGGGCTGTCAGGATTGGGATGCTAATCCTGTCCATGTCTCTCATGCCCTTTGGTTACTGGGAGGTGGGCTGATCCCTCCTAAAGCCCCCTTGTTCTGGCTACATTGGAAAGAAGACTAGGGAAGGGAAGATTGGAAGCAAAGACACTAGGGATGTGCTGGTTGCTTAACAGGGAAGAACAAATCTGATTCCTTAATTGGATCTGTTTCTTTTACTTTAACTTTGTCTTTTGTTGCTTTTGCTATAAGTTGAGAACATTGCCTACTGAAATATACATGATAGCCCATTCTCAGGGCTCTCATCTTTAATGGCATAACTCTTTTCCATTCATATAGAGATAAAAAGCTGCAGAACATAAAATAACATTTGTCTTGTTGGAGGTTTATAGGAACATTGTGACAAGACCTACATGGACAGCTGCAAGAACAAAGGATTCCCACACCAAGAGGTTTGCAACAACCAACCATACTCCCTCCTCTTTTAGTATAAAAGAGGCCTGAGCCTTAACTTGGGGAAGATGGTTCTTTGGGACACTAGTCCACCATCTTCTTGGTCTGCTGGCCCTCTGAATAAAGTCGCTATTCCTTGCCCCAACAACTCGTCTCTCAATTTATTGGCCTGTTGTGCAATGAGCAGTATGAGCTTAGTCTGGGTAACTGTTGTTCTCCACCCACTTCTCCAGTCCTCTTTCCACCCAGCTCTGTATCCTCTTCAGACTGAATCGCCAGACCCTTGCCTTCCAGCTTCCAGGAGGGTTTGCCCTTGGGAAGGCAGTAGCAGGAACAGAGTGGGAGGAGAGCACTGGCCAGCTGTATTCCCTCCTCCACACACCCTTCCAGTGGCTTCTAACCGTACCCACTCTCTCAGCTTGCTTTGCTGCAGCCACTCCCTCCTTGTCCCCACAGCTCCTTCCTGTGGCTTCTCCCTGTGTACTTAGCCAGCTCCCTGGATTCTCTTACTGCTGCCCTCTGCTCTGCCAACTGCTCTTCCCTTAGCTTGCCCATGCCCTGTTTGCTTCCAAGGGGTATCACAGCCCTGACAGCTCTCACTGCACATTTCCCAGGCCTCTGCTGTTCAGGAGCCGGAAAGTTCCCATCCCGGGTTCAGTTTCACTCTCTATACAATGAGGGTAATAACAGGTGATGTGATGTGAGAGGCATAAAGGAAAACTCTTCCCACGTGTTGCCTCTACTCTCAATACTCCTGACACGGTCACCAAATGTGGGTTTTTTTTTCCCTCCCCCACACCAAAAAATTCAGTGACACGAGTTGGGTGTGCTACAGTTTAACTCAATTCTGACATTGTATACATGGAAGTAGTACTAGAGCTCACACGTTAAGGGCTCCCTTCCACAAGACTGCCTGAATTTCACACACCGGTCAGAAGTTCAAGTGTTGCCTGTGCTTTAAAAAAAATTTTTTTTATTATTTACTTATTTTTATTTTTGGCTGCGCTGGGTCTTTGTTGCTGCGTGTGGGCTTTTCTCTAGTTGTGGTGCGTGGGCTTCTTGTTTCAGTGGCTTCTGTTGTTGCAGAGCGTGAATTCTAGGTGCACGGGCTTCAGTAATTGTGGCACATGGGCTTAGTTGCCCCAAGGCATGTGGGATCTTCCTGGACCAAGGACTGAACTCTTGTCCCCTGCACTGACAGGCAAATTCTTAACCACTGGACCACTTGGGAAGTTCCCCTGGAAGCTTTCTGAACCCTATCCTTTTGAGGTTTTATGGAGACATCCTTAATAGCCATGCTTGATTGAATCATTGGTCACTGGTGATTGATTCAACCTCTAGCCCCTCTTCCCAACCCAGAGGTAAATGGCTGGAGTTGAAAGTTCCAACCCTCTAATCACATGGTTCATTCCCCCGGTAACCAGCCCCCATTGTTGGGGGCTTTCCAAAAGCCACCTATTGACAGAAACTTAGGTGTGACTGAAAGGGATTTGATATGAATAATAAGACACAGGTTTTGCCTTTAGAGCTCTGGAGCTTTTTCAGAAATGAGGATACAAGAACAGTTGTTTGAACAAAAGATGCTCCGTTGCTCTTATCATTTGGAAAATTTCAAAGATTTTCGGAGTTGTGAGCCCGGGATGGAGGATGAAGATCAAATGTATATTTCTTATTATAAATCACAAATCACGGTGGGGAAATTTGAAACAACTGAAGGCAGCCACCGGCCTGATGAGTTAACTGATCAGAATGGGCCACGTGAAGCCCCCCCCGCGTCTTTATTTTCTTTAACCCAAATGGAACAAGTGGTTTCACTAAAGTAGGGCCAGTGCGGATGGGAGGAAGAAACTTTTGGATTCCTCTCCTTCTAGTTTGCATTCAGGCATCGTTGTCAGGGAGCACCCTGATGGACTAGCACAGAAGTCAAGAAGTCCAGAGTTGTGGGCGCTAGAAGTCCACCTTTCCAGGTGTGAATCTTGATTCCACCACTTCCTGTTTGTGTAACCTCAAGCAAATTAATGACCTTCTCTGTGCCTCATTCTCCTTACCTCTAAAATGGGGTTAAAATATCTCCATCAGGATAAGGGATTACATGAACTACTATCTATAAAACACTTGGGACTATGTCTGGCACATAGTATATGCTCAATAATTATTAGTTGCTATTTGTCTGTGTGTGTGCTGGGGATGCAACAGAATGCAAGGCAAGGAAGGTTTCTGCTGGAGCTGGCATGCTAGGTGGGGCTATGTGAAGAAATATGTGTGAGTGCTATGCCACTGGTGAATTCAAGGAAAAAAATAAAACAACATGGGAAACAGACAGAAGTGGGGGTACTGCTAATTTGCAAGGGGAGTTCAGGAAGGCTTCTCTGAGGAGCTGGTATTTGAGCTGAGGCTTTGGTGAAGGGAGGGACAGAGGCTGCTCCAAGTTCACACAGCAGGTTATAGGTGAAGCTAGGGTACAATCCCAGGACTCTTTTTTTTTTAAATTTATTTTTAATCAGAGGATAATTACAATATTGTGATGGTTGTTGTTATACATCAACATAAATCAGCCATTGGTATACATATGTCCCCTCCCTCTTGAACCCCCCTCCCACCTCCCTCCCTACCCCACCCCTCTAGGTTGTCACAGAGCACTGGCTTTGTGTTCTCTGCATCATACAGTGAACTCCCACTGGCTATCTATTTTACATATAGACTTTTAACCTTTAGGTTTGCCCCAAGCAGCCTCCAGGCTTTCCAGACGCTACTCTGGTTTCTGGTTTCTGAATATGGAGCTCCAGGCAGGGCAGAGAAGTCCCTGGAGAGAGAGGAAATTCTAAAGAGCTGGTTATTAAACAAACTGTCCACCCAACTCAACTCCTCAGATGAGTATCAAGCCCAGCCTGCCCAGCGCCTCCTCTGCATGGCACAGATAATGGGTACCTTGCCTATCTCCCAGGGCAATTATAGAAATAAAATAACTGAAGCTCAGTTTCCCAACTCTCAGGCCAGGCCACATTCAGACCCTTGTCATCATTCAGGAAACAAACCTCAACATCTTCCCCTGGCTCCTGAAGCCACCCTCCTGGCCTCATGTCTTGTCCCTGGGGTCCCAAAACTGTCCCACCCTCCCTGTCTGCACCCAATCTGGTCTAGATGATCTGGAGCCCAGGTGGGGAGAGGCCTTTATTGGGATGTACTGCGCAGGGCCTCTCAAATCTGCCTACCCCAGAAAACCTGCCCCCTTGGGCTAATATGCACCCCAGGGTCTAGCCTGGATGGTGATTAGGGGACATCTCCCATCTCCTGCAGTCCTTCACCTGTCACGTGTCTGAAACTTGCAGCTTTGGGGGCCACAGCACGGGTGGGGGACCATGGGAGGCCCTTCCCTGTGGCCAACACAACCTTTTCCCCTCTGCCAGGCCAACCTTTGACCGACCTCTCTGTTCCCTGGTTCCCCCATAACAAGCAGCGGGCGGGTGGAGGGTGAGCTGCAGTCATCCTGCAGAAGGTTTCAGGCCAGCAGCAGAGTCCTGCATTGTCCTGTGGTCTCTCTGTGTGACCTTGAGTAAGTTCCTTCCTCTTCCTAATCCTCAGTTTCCCCTTCTGTATAATGAGGGCTTTGAACCAGCTCTACGTTTCCAAACCCATCACCTGGGGAGCTGGGTTCCTCTCTAGACTCCCTGAATTTGTATCCCTGGGACCAGGTCTTCCCACTAAGACCTCCAGCTAAAATTGTACACCCCTCGATCCCACCTTGCTTCCCTGCATTATTTCTGTAGTGCGTATTACCATCCCACTCCCTGCATGCTTTATACTGACTTTGCTTTTTGTCTGTGTCTCTTCACCTGCTGGTATGTAATCTCCAGGAGGGCAGGGATATTTATCTATTTATTTGATTGTGCTGGGTCTGTTACTGCACTCAGGCTTTTTCTAGTTGTGGTGAGTGGGGGGCTACTCTTCGTTGCCGTGCAAGGGCTTCTCAATGTGGTGGCTTTTCTTGTTGCAGAGCACAGGTTCTAGGGCTGCTGGGCTTCAGTAGTTGTGGCGCGTGGGCTTAGTTGACCAAGGTAAGTGGAATCTTCCCTGACCAGGGATCGAACCTCATGTCCTCTGCATTGGCAGGCAGATTATTAACCACTGGGCCACCCGGGAAGTCCCCACATGTGCTTTGATTTTCTCTTATGTCAACACCCAGGAATGAGATGGCTGTGTGGTAAATGTGTGGTGAGATGGATGACTTTCAGTGACACTGGTTGAAGGAATGGTGTTCTGGCACAAACTCTTCAGGTATAGCCAGGTGTCTCTGGGCTGGAATATCTGGATCCTGAGATAAGTTCTGAGGGGTGCCTTCCCTTCTGCCTTCTGTGGAGTCTGGGGTTTTACACCCAAACCTCAGCCTCTGAGGACACCCAGTGTTGAGATTCTGATGGGTTGACCCCACCTCACTGGAACTCAGGCTTTCCTTAAGAGTGAGTCAGCCCACAAGCACCTTCATTAGCTTAGCGTCCTGAAGGTTGATAATTATTATGGTGAACAGATACCCGCAAACTTGCCAGCCTGCGTCCTGCGTCTTCTGACTTTTTATGAGCCTGAGGTATTCTTCCTGTTCTTCTGGTGATAATCCAAGATGAGTTGTTCATTTGTTCATTCATTCACAGCACCTTCATTGAGTCATTCCTGTGTTAGGCCAAGTCTAGGTACTGAAGAAACATTTGTGAAAAAGACACAATTTCTGCTGTCAAGGAACATTTAGGGTGAGGGAAGAAAAGATGTAGGTCCGTCAATTCAGTGGCTCAGTCGTGTCCAACTCTTTATGACCCATGGACTGCAGCATACCAGGCTTCCCTGTCCATCACCAACTTCCAGAGCTTGCTCAAACTCATGTTCATCGAGTCGGTGATGCCATCCAACCATTTCATCCTCTGTTGCCCCCTTTTCCTCCCGCCTTCAATCTTTCCCAGTATCAGGGTCTTTTCCAATGGGTCAATTCTTCGCATCAGGTGGCCAGAGTATTGAAGTTTCAGCTTCAGCATCAGTCAGTCCAATGATATTCAGGACTGATTTTCTTTAAGTATAAACAAGTAAATAAAATAATCTCATTTCAGGCAGCATTAAATTTTGTGAAGATAATATAACAGGATAATGGATGAGGGGAACTTAAGATAGGGCAGCAGGGAAATCCTCTGAGATGGAATGTTTGAAGCAGAGTGGGCTATATGATTATTCAGAGTTGCCCTGTAGCCATATACATCTATTGAGCACTTGAAATGCAGCATTTATATTGTGATGTGCCATAGTGTAAAATACACATCAGATTTAAAAAACTAATGTCTTTTTTTTTTGACAGTGGTTCTTTTTTTTTTTTTAATTATTTATTTATTTTGTTTTACCAGGTCTTAGTTGCAGCATGTCAGATTTTTAGTTGTGGCATGTGAGATCTAGTTCCCTGACAAGAGATTGAACCCAGGGCCCCTGCACTGGGAGTGCAGCCTTAGCCATTGGACCACCAGGGAAGTCCCCAAAACATCTTATTAATAATACTTTTCCTGTTAGTTACAGGTTGGTCAGTCATGAATTTTCATTGGAAGGACTGATGTTGAGGCTGAAACTCCAGTACTTTGGCCACCTGATGTGAAGAACTGATTCATTTTGAAAAGACCCTGATGCTGGGAAAGATTGAAGGTGGGAGGAGAAGGAAACATAGAGGATGAGGTGGTTGGATGGCATCACCAACTCAATGGACATGTGTCTGAGTAAACTCCGGGAACTGGTGATGGACAGGGAGGCCTGGAGTGTTGCAGTCCATGCGGTCACAAAGAATTGGACACAACTAAGTGACTGAACTGAACTGAACAGGTTGAGATAATATTTAGAACATGTTGGATTAAATAAAATATATTATTAATTTTACCTTTTAGTTTTCCCTTTAAAACAATGTACCAACTAAGTAAACTTAGTATGCAGCTTAGCGCCGAAGAATTGATGCTTTCGAATCATTTTATAGCATGGTGGTAGAGAAGACTCTTGAGAGTCCCTTGGACTGCAAGGAGATCAAACCAGTCAATCCTAAAGGAAATCAACCTTGACTACTCACTGGAAGGACTGATGGTGAAGCTCCAATACTTTGGCTACCTGATGCAAAGAGCTGACTCATTAGCAAAGACCCCGATACCCGGAAAGAGTGAAGGCCAAAGGAGAAGAGGGGTGGCAGAGGATGAGATGGTTGGATGGCATCACTGACTCAAAGGACGTGAGTTTGAGCAAACTCTGGGAGATAGTGGAGGACAGAGGTGCCGCGCGTTCTGCAGTCCATGGGGTCACAAAGAGTTGGACACGACTTCACGACTGAACAACAACAACTGCATTATACTTCCATTGGACGGCAATGGTTTCTGTAAAAGCATCCTAAGGAGAGAGATGCGAAATCAAAGGTCCTAAGGTAGGAACTGGAGGATGCTGGGGCAGAGTGGGCCCAGGAAAGAGTAGCATAAATCGGAGTCGAACAAATTCAATAGGATCTTGGTTTCGACTCTCTGAGGAATGGGTTTTAATTTAAATGTAGTGGGGAAGCAGTTTTAAGCAGGCAAGTGGCAAAGTCTGAATTATGTTTTAACAGACCCCTGGACTGCTAAGTGCCGAAAAGACTTCAGGCCAGTCTGTCTAAATATTATCTCAACCTGTAGCCTTCCCTTGGACTCGGTTTACCCACATGCTATAAAATGAGGCTGTTCGGGGCCTTTCTCTCCATTCTGCTCCAGCACCTGCGAACTCTGGAGGGGGCGGCCGGCGGCGCCTCCTCGATGACTCGGCGCTCGGCTGGCCAGGCGCCGGCGAGTCGCTAGCTCGATTGGTCGGGTCGGGGCGGGCCTGAGCGCAGCCGGCCAGCGCCATTGAGGAGCCGCGGAGAGGAAGCGCCGCGCAGTGCCGGGCTGGGGCGGGCGGTCCGGACACCGACAGGTACGGGCCGAGGCGGGGCGGCGCCGGGCGGCAGGCAGGGCCGGGGGACTCAGGGCGGGCGTGGGCCCGCGGTCGGCTGCTTGGGATCTGCTTCAGAGCAAGAGGCCCGGGCCCGCCCGCGGGGAGCGCGGCGCGGGGAGCCCGGGGACCGCACCGTCGGGCCCTCCGAGATCCTCGGTGAAGTCCTGGGGCGTCCGAGCCCCGACATCCCCGAGCGCCCCGCCCTCACCAGGACCCCAGCGTCCGAGCCTCTGCGGGCACCCTAGCCACACGCTCGGACGTCCTGAGCCTCCCGGGACTCCGGCGTTCGTGTCCTAGGGAGTGCGAGCCCCGGCCAGACCCTGCATCCTCTCCACGGTCGGGGCAGCCTGGTGCCCGGGGATCAAGGGGGTGTCAACCCGCGTCTCCCCGCCGGAGCCTTGGTCTCCACACGAGAGCCCAGAGTATGAGCCTCCCTACCTGTTCCCAAGACGGGTCTCCAGTCAGGGTTCTAGAGGGTCTTAACCACCCCCTTCTTCAGCCTTTGGGGTCACGGTCTGGGCTGGGGACATCAGGCCTCAAACCTGTCTTTGCCTCTCGCCCTCCGGGGTCATGCCCTGGCTGAGCCCCTCCTTCGCGGGGCTTGGGGACACCTGGAGCTGTTCCCTCTTGCCTCTATCTGGTTGGTGGGGTCTCCGTCCCCCGGAGGTGGGCGTAGGGTTCTGAGCAGAGGGGAGGCGCACGGGCTGGGGCGGGGTGGAGAGCCTCGCCTCCTGGGCTGTTTCCTTCCTGCGGGGCCCCGGGCCTGGCCCCCGCCCCTCTCCGGCCTCTGATCACCGAACTCCCTGTGCCGGCAACCCTCCGCCCCGCCGCCTCCGCTCCTGTCGCCAGCCCTTCCTACTTAGGACTCCAGCCTCCCCTCGAGGGAGGGGCCTGGCTCAAGGTCATGGCCAGCTATCTGCCCGCCCGTGGGCTGAGCACTGATCTCCAGTGTCACCTGTCCCACCAATTAGGGGAGGCCAGGTGGGGGTTAGTGCCAGGCAGCTGTCGAGAAGTCCTGATGGATAGGAGTGTAAGCACTTTGGGATTCTGGCCAGCCTGGGGGCCCTTCCTGACACCGGATTCCTTAAGGGAATCCTTGAAGTGGTCTCAAGCCTGGTTTAGATGCTTAGCAGAGTTAATGGATGCCGTCTGGCTTGGGCCTTAACCTATTGTCCAGGGCATTTTATAGTGCCTCTCACCCCATCTTTTAATCTGGGCTTTGCCTTCCTCCACCTTCAGGGGAAGTAGAACAGGGCCAGATCTTGTGTACAAACTGATAGTTGTTTCCCTTTATTCCTACTCAGAGAGCACTTGTAGTTGGCACTTCAGAGTTTGTTGGCATTTAGGGCCGGAATCAATGGCAGTTACTTCAAAAATAAAGAGTACTCTGACTTTGGCTCTTTGTTAAGTGTGTTTGGAGTTTGCATACTAAGACTAAATTAGTCAGATTCATGTTTTGTTTTCAAAGATTTACTCGTTTAAAGTTATAATAAAGAAGTGTTTCCTTTATTCTTATTTTAAGAAACTTGTTCTTGTAATCTCTTCTTTAAATAAATGTACCGGATAATTTTTAGCAGATTCATAATTTTACATAAAATGTGCTTTACAAAAGGTCTTTGGAAAGGAATTAGTGTTCCCAGGTGGCTCAGTAGTAAAGAATCTGCCTGCCAGTGCATGCGACTGAAGAGACTCGGCTTTGATCCCTGTGTCAGGAAGATCCCCTGAAGCAGGAAATGGCAGCCCACTCCAGTATTCTTGCCTGGGAAATCTCATGGACAGAAGGACCTGGCCGGGCTGCAGTCCATGGGGTCACAAAAGAGTCAGACATGACTTAGCAACTAAACAACAACAAAGCACTTATTTTCTTATGTTTTTACTGTCATTGTTGACAAATAAGAGTTAATTTAATCTGGAAATGCAGAACACTGTTGACGAATAGAAAACAATTTTTCCTGCAGGTTAACTCTTAAAGAGCTTTGTGTTTGGGGGTTTTTGGTGGGTGGAGGCCCTCAGTTGGCCTAAGAGTGTCCTCTGGCACTAAGATGAATCACTGGAGGTGGGGCAAAGTGCTTGGAAAGGATCCGAAAAGGGCCATTTCCAAGTGGGATGCCTGCCACAGCAAACCTGGAGCATCAGGCTTGGTGGGCCAGTGTCCCACATGCTTGGCTCAGAGCAGATGTGGAGCCCACAACTAACTCTAACTGGGATCTACTAGCTGAGAAATCTTGATACCCGTTTAAACTTTTGTGTCTCAAGTTCCCTATGTTAATTTTATGGAATACTAAAAATAATTTATTTTTTGTAATGCTAACGGACACCAGTTATGGTGGACAGTAATAAATCAGTACTGGATGTGAATACTGTAGCTGGAACCAGAAGATTTCTGGTGGTAGTAATTACTGACTAAGGTATTGTATCAGCATCAGTTGGTGTCCAAGTACCAGTAATGCAGTTCTAGGACATTTAAGCAGAGAAGGCAATGGCAACCCACTCCAGTACTCTTGCCTGGAAAATCCCATGGACAGAGGAGCCTGGTAGGCTGCAGACCATGGGGTCGCTAAGAGTCGGAAACGACTGAGCGACTTCACTTTCCCTTTTCACATTCATACATCGGAGAAGGAAATGGCAACCCACTCCAGTGTTCTTGCCTGGAAAATCCCGGGGATGGCAGAGCCTGGTGGGCTGCTGTCTATGGGGTCGCACAGAGTTGGACACGACTGAAGCGACTTAGCAGCAGCAGCAGCAGCAGCTGGACATTTAAGAACAGTGATAAACCACTGCTGTCACCCTTCCCATTTATATCATTTTACAAATGATCCTGATAAACAAATTTGCAAAATTGATTTCAGGAAGATTTAAGAGGATCATTGCATAATATGAAGTTCATTGATACAATCTCTTAGGCCTTTTTTTTTTTTGACTGTGTCGGGTCTTCGTTGGACTTCTCAGGTGACACTAGTGGTAAAGAACCCACCTGCCAATGCAGGAGACATAAGAGACTTGGCTTCGATCCCTGGGTGAGGAAGATCCCCTGGAGGAGGAAATGACAATCCAGTCCGGTATTCTTGCCTGGAGAATTGCAAGGACTGAGGAGCCTGGCAGGCTACAGTCCGTGGGGTCGCAAAGAGTTGGACAGGACTGAAGCAGCTTAACACACTCAGTCTTTGTTGCTTTTCTCGGGCTTTCTCTAGTTGCGGTGAGCTGGGGGCTACTCTCCGTTGCAGTGTGAGGGCTCTTCCTTGCGGTGGCTTCAGTTGTTGAGGAGCACAGGTTCTAGGGCACGGCGGTTCAGTAGCTGTAGTGCACAGTTCAGTAGTTGTAGCACACGGGCTTAGTTCCCCTGAGGCATGTGGGATCTTCCTGGACCAGGGTTTGAACCGGTGTCTTCTGCATTGGCAGGCGGACTCCCATCCAGTGTGCCGCCAGGGAAGTCCCTCTTGGGCCATTTTTGCTTTAATCTAGGACAGGGTTTCTCATCCTTGGTACTGTTGGCATATTGGGCTGGATAATTCTCTGCTGTGAAGGGCTCTCTTGTGCATTGTAGGGAGTTCAGCAGCTTCCATGGCCTGTCTCCTCTCACAAAGTACCAGTGGCAAAATTCCAGCCTCCCCGCCGCCCCCCGCCCCAGCTCCCAGTCATAATATTCAGAAATATCTCTAGATGTTGCCAGGTCACATCTGGATAGAACCTCTGATCAGGACAGCCTAGTCCCCAGGTCAGTCACCAAAAGCAATCAGTTTAATGATCAGTTACATCCAAAAGATGCACAGCTTTGAATTGTAGGTAATTTTTGGTTAATTTTTAAGTGACCATTCTTTGCAGCTGCATCAGTATGTAATGTATTGGTTTGGCCCTCCATTTACTAGTGGTGGCATCTTAACAGTGCTTCCCATCCATCATTCTTTCTTTTTTTTTTTTAAGATTGAAGTTAGTTTCAGGTGTGCAGCAAAGTGATTCAATTCTAAATATATATATTTCAGGTTTATTTTCCATTATAGGTTATTATATAATATTGAATATTGTTCCCTATGTTACACAGTAGATCATTGTTGCTTATCTATTTTATGTATAGTAGTGTGTGTCTGCTAATCCCATACTCCTAATTTATCCCTCCCTTCTTCCCCCTTTAGTAACTGTAAGTTTATTTTCTATGTCTGTGAGCCTGTTTCTGTTGTATATATAGATTCATTTGTATTATTTTTTTAGATTTCACATATAGATAATATCATGTAGTATTTGTCTTTCTCTGTCTGACTTCACTTAATGTGATATTCTCTATGTCCATACATGTTGCTGCAAATAGCAATATTTTCCTTCTTTTTAAAAAATATTTATTCATTTGGCTTCATCATGTTTTATGGCATGTGGCGTCTTCGTTGTGTTTTCGGAATCTCTTATTGAGACATGTGGACTTTCTAGTTGTGGTGTATGGGCTCCGTAGTTGTGGCTTAGGGACTCCAGAGTACGTGGGCTTCAGCAGTTGTAGCATGTGGGCTTAGTTGCTCCGAGGAATGTGGTGTCTTAGTTCCCTGACCAGGAATTGAACCTGCATCCCCTGCATTGCTTAACCTCTAAACCACAGGAGAAGTCCCTTTCCTTCTTTTCTTTATGGCTGAGTAGTATTCCATTGTATATGTAAACCACACCTTCTTTATCCAGTCATCTGTTGACAGCACTTAGGTTGCTTTCAACTCTTGGCTATTGTAAATGGTGGTGCTGTGAACATTCACCCCATCTTTTCTTAAATCTGTGCTTTGTATCCATCTACTTTCAGGACAGATAGAGTAGGGTATCATCTTGGAAAAATTGTCTGGTTTTTCTGTTCATTTTCTTTATTTTTTTTCTTCTTCCATAGATTCTTCTGTGACGATGAGAGAGAAAAATAAAGGATAATCCATGAGTTTTAAACACCTTGTCTTGAGGTTATAGTCATGTTGGAAGGTCTTGTAGCCTGGGTTCTCAATACCTACCTGGGGAAATATGTCAATAACCTGAACACTGACCAGCTCTCCGTCGCGCTTTTGAAAGGTGAGTATGTGTGTCTCTTTTTGGTGAACTGTGCTTTGCAGATTGGATATCTATTTTTTATATTCTTTTTATTGTATTGAGAATAATAAACCTTAATGGCCAGATGGCTTTGTTCCAAATATGTATGTACAAAAGAAAATAATGTTCCCCCATAGGACACCGATTATTATTACAGGGTAACTTAGGTAGCTGTATTGTCATAGAGTTTAGAGAAGTATTAAATAATAATAATAAAAATTTTAAAAAGACAATACTACTGGTGACTATGCTTTGCCCCAGTTAATGTTTTTAGTTTTATAAGGCTTTATGGAAGCAGCCAGGATGTAGTGACAGTGGCATTAGCTTCAACTTCAAATCCTGCTGTTACTTGTTAGCTATATGAACAAGTCATTGCAATTCCGAGCCTCAGTTTCTTTAGAAATAGAGGGCAGTATACCTCTATGGGTTGCTGTAAGGATCAAGTGGAGTGGCCTTTGAAGCTTCTTTCCTGCTGGTGTGTAATAGATACCCGCATGTTACTGTAGGGTCTTCCGACAGAATTTATGGGATCTTGTCTTGCTGAGTAGTAAAATACCTAAAGCTTGAGACATTTTTGCCTTGACAAGGCTATACTTCCTAAATACAACCCAGTGGTTTGATGAGGGGATTGGAAAAGTGCTTTCTTCTCCTTCCTTGCTTTAAGTTCTCTTTGCTCAACTCAAAACGGAACCCTTTAACACATCTAGGAAAAGAAAGAAGATCAAGTCAGTTTGCAAACATGTAGAATCATAGAAAGAGGAAAGGGGGCCTCAAACATAGTGGAAACCTCCTGGGCTTCCTGGGAGTGTGAGTTTTGGCAAGTGTACTGGGGCAGGTTGGGGGGCTGGCCATGAAGCAGATGTGTGGATAGCCTGAACACAGGTGCAGTGATTTACAGTTCCCAGAAGCGGCGTCCTCTGGGTTTCCTGACCCACCCAAGCCAGGGAAAGGATCACGACAGCGATAGGCCACAGGGAGCTCGCAGGGTTGCATCCCCCTGCTCCCTTCCTTTCATTGGAAACAGCAGTGGCTTCTTTCCTGTTCTTCTGTTTTTTCCTCTGCACTTTCCTGGATGGAAGCTTCTTGATGGAAAGTGAAAGTGACCGGTTGCCCGGGAAAGGGCTGTGTTTAAAGTACAATAGTAGTGTTGAGTTTGAAGAAGGCAATGGCAACCCACTCCGGTACTCTTGCCTGGAAAATCCCATGGACAGAGGAGCCTGGTAGGCTGCAGTCCATGGGGTTGCTGAGAGTCAGACACGACTGAGCAACTTCACTTTCCCTTTTCACTTTCATGCATTGGAGAAGGAAATGACAACCCACTCCAGTGTTCTTGCCTGGAGAATCCCAGGGACGGGGGAGCCTGGTGGAATGCCGTCTATGAGGTCACACAGAGTTGGACACGACTGAAGTGACTTAGCAGCAGCAGCAGTGTTGAGTTTATGTCTTTGGTCATGTATTGAAGTTCGCAGACACACTGTGAAGCTAACGGGGTGAACAGGGCAGGTTAGTGGGCCTAGAAGGAACTCTGCAAACCACAACATTGATGACAACAGAGCTGGCATTCTCAAGAGGGATGTGGTAAGAAGTTTGTTTGCTAAAGAAATTAATAAATAGAAATTGGTATCTGATAGTCATGGCGTCTCCATTGATAATAGACTTCGAACCTGAGCAATTTTATTTATTTATTTTTTGAAGTTATTATTGCTTATTTATTTTGGCTGTGCCAGGTATTAGTTGCAGCATATGAGCTCTTAGTTGTGGCATGTGGGATCTAGTTCCCTGACTAGGGATTGAACCTGGCCCCCTGCATTGGGAGCATGGAGTCTTAGCCCCTGGACCACCAGGCAAGTCCCTGGAAAGGATTCGGCCTGCATGTGGGCTCTGCATGAAAGGATGCTTGACCAAGTAGCCGGGTGTGCACTGGGTGGGGAGGGGGCAGCCTCGCGGATCACCTGTTCTCTGTGATCTCTGGACTAGGTCTTAGCGCCCCTCCGTCCTGATTCTGACTCTGATCTGACTCTGATTCAAGGACTCTGACTTCCATGAGATGTGGGGGATGGGATGGAGCGGAGCTGGGCTGGATTTTAACCCCCTGCCTTCTACTATACAGAGGGGACATACCTGTACTGCAGGAATGACCACCTTGATCCCACACAAGGCCTTCCACAATGGGTAGGTCTCCCATTTATCCTTTCACCAACCAAGCTGCTGCATTTTACATCCGTCTGTCTTGGTTTCAGTTTTTTTTTTTTTTTTTAATTAAAAAAAAATCCAGAACATAAGACACACTCACTACCCAGAATTGACCAATGTTAACAACCAGGTCTGCCCTCCTTCCTCTCTGACCGTCAATCCTAACACTTGACCCTCTGTCCTCCTGGTTGGTCCTGAACATGCAAAACACCTGGATCACCTTTCTTCCAGATGCCTGCATGACTATGCCCTCACTCTGTTCCAGTCTGTTCCAATGCCACCTCCTCAGAGATACTTCTTTGACCCTCCTAGCTAAAGTTGCTTTTTTAAAGAAATTTTTTTATTTACTTATTTGGCTGTGCTGGGTCTTAGGTGTGTCATGCAGGATGTTCTATCGTCATTGCGCCAGGCAAAATCTTTAGTTGCGGTATATGGGATCTAGTTCCCAGACCAAGGATTGAGTGCGGGCCCCCTACATTGGAAACTCGAAGTCTCAGCCACAGACCACCAGGGAAGTCCCTCTAATCTCAGCAGTGTCAGACAGAATATATCTTGTAAGGACAACTGTGGGTATCTCTGAAGCTTTCTACCCTGTCTCTTCTTAAAAAGTTTTCTTTATGGCTTTTAACAAGCCTGCGGAGTTTGAGGAATGTTTATCTGCAGAATAGAAACATGTTTTTTCTTTCATAACTGATGTAGTTACTCTATGTTTATGGATCCAGAGCATGCCATAGTGCTTGGCCAGAAAAGTTTTAGAGCCTCGCAGTGCACTGAGAGAATGGCTTTGTAAAAGAGTTGAAAACTTTTTGTTGATCTTGATGACATGATTAAGGAGGGTTTGGGGGCAGAGGATATGAGAGAAGAATGAGAGTGTTATTTCAGTTGGTCTAGAGATATTTACCCGACCAGTAACGCTGAAGAAGCTGATGTTGAATGGTTCTATGAAGACCTACAAGACCTTCTAGAACTAACACCCAAAAAAGATGTCCTTTTCATTATAGGGGACTGGAATGCCAAAGTAGGAAGTCAAGAAATACCTGGAGGAACAGGCAAATTTGGCATTGGAGTGCAGAATGAAGCAGGGCAAAGGCTAATAGAGTTTTGCCAAGAGAATGCACTGGTCATAGCAAACACTCACTTCCAACAACACTAGAAAACTCTATGCATGGACGTCACCAGATGATCAATACTGAAATCAGATTGATTATATTCTTTGCAGCCAAAGATGGAGAAGCTGTATACAGTCAGCAAAAACAAGACCAGGAGCTGACTGTGGCTCAGATCGTGAACTCCTTATTGCCAAATTCAGACTTAAATTGAAGACAGTAGGGAAAACCACTAGACCATTCAGGTATGATCTAAATCAAATCCCTTATGATTATACAGTGGAAGTGACAAATAGATTCAAGGGATTAGATCTGATAGAGTGCCTGATGAACTATGGATGGAGGTTCTTGACGTTGTATAGGAGACAGGGATCAAGACCATCCTCAAGAAAAAGAAATGCAAAAAGGCAAAATGGCTCTCTGAGGAGGTCTTACAAATAGCTGTGAAAAGAAGAGAAGTGAAAAGCAAAGGAGAGAAGGAAAGATATACCCATTTGAATGCAGAGTTCCAAAAAATAGCAAGGAGAGATAAGAAAGCCTTCCTCAGTGAACAGTGCAAAGAAATAGAGGAAAACAATAGAATGGGAAAGACTAGAGATCTCTTCAAGAAAATTTGAGATACCAAGGGAACATTTCATGCAAAGATGGACACAATAAAGGACAGAAATGGTATGGACCTAACAGAGGCAGAAGATATTAAGAAGAGGTGGCAAGAATACACACAAGAACTATACAAAAAAGATCTTCACTACCCAGATAATCATGATGGTGTGATCACTCACCTGGAGCCAGACATCCTCTAATGTGACGTCAAGTGGGCCTTAGGAAGCATCACTACGAACAAAGCTAGTGGAGGTGATGGAATTCCAGTTGAGCTATTTCAAATCCTAAAAGACGATGCTGTGAAAGTGCTGCACTCAATATGCCAGCAAATCTGGAAAACTCAGCAGTGGCCACAGGACTGGAAAAGGTCAGTTTTCATTCTAATCCCAAAGAAAGGCAATGCCAAAGAATGCTCAAACTACCGCACAATTGCACTCATCTCACAAACTAGTAAAGTAATGCTCAAAATTCTCCAAGCCAGCCTTCAACAGTATGTGAACCATGAACTTCCATATGTTCAAGCTGGTTTTAGAAAAGGTAGAGGAACCAGAGATCAAATTGCCAACGTCCATTGGATTATCGAAAAAGCAAGAGAGTTCCAGAAAAACATCTATTTCTGCTTTATTGACTATGCCAAAGCCTTTGACTGCATGGATCACAACAAACTGTGGAAAATTCTGAAGGAGATGGGAATACCAGACCACCTGACCTGGCTCTTGAGAAATCTGTATCCAGGTCAGGAAACAACAGTTAGAACTGAACATGGAACAACACACTGGTTCCAAATAGGAAAAGGAGTACGTCAAGGCTGTATACTGTCACCCTGCTTATTTAACTCATATGTAGAGTACATCATGCGAAACACTGGCCTGGATGAAGCACAAGCTGAAATCAAGTTTGCCGGGAGAAATGTCAATAACCTCAGATGTGCAGATGACACCACCCTTATGGCAGAAAGCAAAGAAGAACTAAAGAGCCTCTTGATGAAAGCGAAAGAGGAGAGTGAAAAAGTTGGCTTAAAGCTCAACATTCAGAAAACTAAGATCATGGCATCTGGTCCCATCACTTCATGGCAAATAGATGGGGAAACAGTGGTAGACTTTATTTTTTGGGGGCTCCAAAATCACTGCAGATGGTGACTGCAGCCATGAAATTAAAAGACGCTTACTCCTTGGAAGAAAAGTTATGACCAACCCAGACACCATATAGCTGAGACATTACTTTGCCAACAAAGGTCCATCTAGTTACAGCTATGGTTTTTCCAGTAGTCATTTATGGATGTGAGAGTTGGACTATAAAGAAAACAGAGTGCTGAAGAATTGATGCTTTTGAACTGTGGTGTTGGAGAAGACCCTTGAGAGTCCCTTGGACTGCAAGGAGATCCAACCAGTTCATCCTAAAGGAAATCAGTCCTGAATATTCATTGGCAGAACTGATTTTGAAGCTGAAATTCTGGCCACGTGATGCGAAGAGCTGACTCATTTGAAAAGACCCTGATGCTGGGAAAGATTGAAGGTGGGAGGAGAAGGGGATGACAGAGGATGAGATGGTTGGATGGCATCACCAACTCAGTGGACGTGAGTTTGAGTAAACTCCGGGAGTTGGTGATGGACAGGGAGGCCTGGCGTGCTGCAGTCCATGGGGTCGCAAAGAGTCGGACACAACTGAGCAACTGAACTGAGCTGAACTGAGAGATATTTACAGATACTTTGGGAGATGCAAAGCAAGGGTATGAGTTTTGTAGTCAGACTGGGTTCGAATCCCAGTTCCTTCACTTAGACCAATAACTTGGGCAAATTACTCAAAATCTTTTTTTCTTCATCCAATTTTACTGAGATATAATTGATACCAAGTCCTGTATAAGGTTAAGGTGTACAGTATAATGATTTGACTTACATACATCATGAAATGATCATCAGTAAGTTTAGTGAACATGCATCATCTCATTTAGATACAAAATTAAAGAAATAAACCTTTTTTCTTGTGATGAGAGCTCCTAGGATTCAATTTTGATATACAACATATATGTTAACTCTACTTATCATGTTATACCTTACATCCCTAGCACTAAATTACTCAAATTCTTAATGCTTCAGTCTCCCTTTCTGCAAATTGGAGAGAATATTCCCTGTCTCATGCAGTCCTAAGGACTGAACCCATTAATGTGGGTCAAAGAGCTAGAACTACTCTTGGCATTCAGTGGGCCCTCAGTCAGTGTTAGTTATCATCACCATTTGAGCATCAGTATTATGACTGGCTGGTGCATTGGACTTCAAGGATAGACTGTGCACACATGCATGCTCAAAGCAATAAAAATGCAAAATAGCATAGGAGAAGTTGAAGGACAGAGACAGCACTTGTATAATATTTCATTTGTTCAGTCATTCAACAAACACTGAGGACCTGCTTTGGGTAAGACTCTGTGTTATGGAATGACACAAAAAGGGGAGACAGTAGAAAATACTTGGAGCTCAGGCATAGGGTCTAACCCTAGTTCCACCACTTTACAGTTGTTTGTGACTGTGAGCAAATTACATAAAAGCCTCTTCTTCCCCAGCACCGCCCCCTCCCCCCCTCCCCGACACACAAACACACACACCTCCCGCCTTTTCTTTCGCTGTAACATGAGGCTTGTGGAATTTTAGTTTCCTTACCAGGGATTGGACCTGGGCTCTCAGCAGTGAGAATGTGGAGACCTAACCACTGGACTGCCAGGGAATCCCCACCCCCTCTCCCTCTTTCCACCAGAGATCAGCCAGGCCTGGTATGAACTCTGGCACTACCACTGACCAGCTCTGTTACTTGTAAGCCACTGCTTATCCTCTAAGCCTCACTTTTCTTATTTTAAAAGTGAAGAAAGTAATACTTCGTTATATTTTTGTGAGGATCAAATTAAGAAATGCATATGAAGTGCTTGGTACATAGTAGGATCTCAGGGTACTATCATCATCATCATTATTCATATCATCATCCTAGCTCCCTCCTCTGTAGTCCCTGTTCTTAGAGAGCTGTTAACCTGTCTGGGAGGCAGAAATGAGTGTACAGTAATAGAAGCAGTATGTATTATGTTGTTACACTAGAGATCCAACTGTAATGCAGTGGGAGGAGGATCATTCATCCTGTCTGGAGGACTCTGAGAAAGCTATTCTGGAGGTGACTGTAGAGTGGGTCTTGCAGGGTTTTGGTAGATGGCCCGAACTGGGTGACCACCTTCCAGCAGAATGAGGCCTGTGAGTGGAGGCAGAAGGTGGACACCTGCAGGGCATGTTCAGAAGCTTTGAGGCCAGAAGGTAGCAGCTCAGTGCTGAGTCAAGGAGTTTGAACTTTGGGCTGTGGACATACGTTTAGATTCCCCCTCCTTTTCTGTTTTATAAGCTCTGAACCTCAGGTTGGCCCTTTAAATGAGGTTGACTTTCCTAGAGCCCAGGGAGGAGGATTGAGTGGTCATTAGGTATTTACTCTAAATTCACCCTAGTTCTGGCTTCCCAGGTGGCCCAGTGGTAGAGAATCCGCCTGCCAATGCAGGAGACCTGGGTTCGATCCCTGAATTGGGAAGATCCCCTGGAGTAGGAAATGGCAACTCACTCCAGTATTCTTGCCTGGGAAATTTCATGAACAGTCCTCTGTAGCCTGGCGGGCCACAGTCCCTGGGGTTGCAAAGAGTTGGATGCAGCTGAGTGCACACGCATCACACACTAGTGCCTGGATTTCTTATTAATCTGAGCTGAGGAATTTCGGCATGCGAGAGCCATCCATAAGTAAGTCTGCAGATTTCCTGCCTGGAAATCAGCGAACATTATCATCTGTAAGATGCTCACCTATGCTGGGTGCTTTGTGGTCTGGTTGCTTGGAGGGACCTTTCCCGGCAGGGCTGGTTGTGGGTGGGGAAGTAGGGAGCCTTTGATCTGTATTTTGTCTGATTCCCTTGTTTTGGACTCTCTGTAGGCTGCCTTTTCTCTTCATTTTTGCCTCTGTGTCTTCTTTCAAGACCACTTTCTTTGCTCTCTTTGCTTCAGCTTCTTTAATTGTTCATTGCGTGGATTTCCTGCAAGTCCAGTTCTCCATGTGGTACAGCAGCCATGGAAACCTGGGGCTGTCTGCCTTTGTGACAGATTTGGGTGTTGAAAAATAGGGCAAGTGAGTCAAATTGCAAATGTTGCTCTTTAAAAGAAGAAACTATATGGTTTCCTCCCTTTAAGTCAGTTTCAACTGATAAGGAATGTTTCACATTATTTTCCCCTAATGATCATTTTCTCCCCAAATGTGGATATAGGGTTGTTTCTGGGCTCTCTGGGACAATTAACTTCTCCTTTTGGTTCATCTTAAGGTGTGTGGACCCCTGTGTGGACAAGTGTTCCTGCAAACATCTGAAAAATAAGTTGGGTCCATTTGCTCAGAATCTACCCAGATGCTAGCTTTGAATACTTTAGATGCCAGTAAGGCACATCTTAATCATTCAAAGGGGGAAGTAATCAGGTTTCTTCTATTAGTTTGTCTTTGGAGGAAAAGACTTGCTTTCCTTTCTTCTGAGTTCTCTTGCCAGCTAATGGTTGCTAGTTGTTGTTGTCTGTACTTTCTGTTCTTGAAAATATAGTTCAGACAGATTTATATGACTCAGAAATCAACTTTGTTGCGCAAACAACTTCATAAAACTATGGCTGTGTCCCAAGCTTTTTGAGGGTGGGGATGCTGCCTGCCTTTGTTTATAATCCCAGTGGCCTGCACCGTGCCTTAGGCACAGGGGAGGGTCACTTCCGTAGCTTCGGCAGTGAGTGTCACCCCCGTGACTGTCCCTTCAGTCTGCTTCTAAGACATCTAGTACTTTTGGGTTTAAGTGATGGTAAAAGCTGGGGCTGAAAAGGACCTTGAGCAGTGGTCCAGTTCATGCCTTTGCTCATTACTCTGCAAGTGAGGGTGAGAAGGAGAACCTGTGAAGGTGGGCTTTCCAGAAGAGAGAATGTATTTCCTTCTGATGACCAACTTTACTGAACTCACAGGAGCTCTTAGACATGGTGTGGAATATATCATTTTAGGAGGGCGGGCAGTGGATGAGGAGAGCTTGTTAAAAAAGGCAAATTTATGTTTCAATTTCAGAGATATCTGGGTGGGGAAACCAGGATCTGTGTTTTATCCCAGGCGATTCAAATGTTAATGGTCCTTGGGTGAATATTAGCCTAAACTTGGGGCATGTAAACTGGCCACCTGGCCAGATCCCTCTGCAAGCTGAGAATGGCTTTTCCATTTTTAAAGACTTGTAAAGAAAAAAAAGAAGGAGAGAATACACAACAGACCCTGTAAGGACTGAAATATTTACTCCTTGGCTCGTTAGAGTCTGATCCCTGCCCTAAACCCTTCATCTGCTGGCAGGCTTGTATGTCAGAGTGGGCAGGCCAGGACATCAGTACAGATAAAGCACAGTGGTAGGTACAGCCTGGGCCTCCATGGGAAACTCTCCCTTTACTCTTCACTGATTTGCACACAGTAGGCACCTACTGAATCTGTTGGATGGACATGTTATGGTGTTTTTATTTTTTAGGTGCTGTTGAATTAGAAAACTTGCCTTTAAAGAAAGATGCCTTGAAAGAACTGGAATTACCATTTGAGGTCAAAGCTGGTATGTGAAACAAGGGAGAGGGAGGCAGTATTACATCATTTGGGATGTGAAAACTGAGAACCCTTGCGTCTGGCTCTGTGGGACCAGGAAGAGGCAGAATAGGAGTTTCGATGAGTCTTCAAGTGTGGTCCCTAGGCTGCTAATGTCAGGATGCTCTTGGGGTGGTTGTAGCCCCCAGACTCACTGAATCAGAGTCTCTGAAGAAGTGTCATTGAACCTGCATCATTTTTTATTTATTTTTTGAACCTGCACCTTTACTAAGCTCCCCAGGTGGTTTTTAAAAGTCTGGGAACTTCTGTCTTAGATACAGGAGCTTCTTATTTTCAGAGAGTTCATTATACATTTTGGGCTTCCCCAGTGGCTTAGCGGTAAAGAACCTGCCTGCAATACAGGAGGCATAGGAGACTCGAGTTCGATCCCTGGGTTGGGAAGATCCCTGGAGGAAGGAATGGCTACCCACTCCAGTATTCTTGCCCAGAGAATCCCATGGACAGAGGAGCCTGGTGGGGTATAGTCCATGGGGTCACAAAGAGTCAGACATGACTGCAGTGACTGAGCACAGCACACACATTTTGCATATTACTGAGAGACAGTTGACTCTGTTGAATGAAAGGTGGGCCTGGGAACAGTATGCTTGGGTTTCTATTCCATATCTGCCATTTTCTGGCTGTGCAACTTTGGGGCAGTTCCCTCACAACTCTGTGTGTGCTTCCTCATCTTTAAGATGGGATGATTGTAGTTACATCATAGGGTTGTTGAGAGGAATACCCGAGTTAATGCATTAAAATTACTCAGTACAGTGCCCAGCAGACTCAGTTAACGTTTGCAAGTATTATTGGAGTCTTGCAGTTACTAGATTTGGTAAAGAAACAAGAATTGTCACAGAATAAAAATATTCTCTATTAAGTGACCACGCATAAAATTAGTCTCTCTTTAGACACTGCTTGTCATTGACCAGTAGCCTGTTGATGTCAGTCAGTCTTTCCCTTATTTTGAGGGTACATATATTATAATAAAGTGTACATACAATGCAAGTCAGTTGCTAGGTGAAATAAAATGGAAATTTTGCAAGAGATTTAGGCTTTCTTGAAGTTAGCTCAAGTCATGGGTGAACTGCCAGAGTCACAAGCAAAGGCAGTGACAAGTTAGAATCTGAAACAAACTCTCAAGAATGATGACATGGTGAATACTGCCAAAGAGTTCTTAATTGAATATCAAAGGATTAAGAGAGGCTTTTAGGGAAAATTGATGTTTTCTAATGTTTTGGCAAAAATGACCCTTGTTATGCTTGCTCTGCCAAAATGGAATGTAGCAGAAGTTATGTTTTGCTGTCATATAATTGTCCTCCCAATTAATTAAGATTGGAATTGCAACTGTGCACTAATTATTGTTAGAATTCTTTGTTGTGAACATTGGTGTGTGGTTTCAGTTTATAATATAAATTTTATTAAATGTAAGAACTGACTTTCGTTTTTCTAGATAAAGCCAAAATTATTTTTTCATTATTTGTTGTGACATATATCTTCATTTGTTACTGGGTTACACAGCTGATCACTTGGTGTCAGTGATACTCTGTTATCTAAATATAACAGATTGCTTCTGCTCGAATTCTAGATTTTAGGCAGGCATGATCACACTCTGCTAACGTTCTGCTTTACGAGGTAGACTGTTAGTTGGGCTGTGTGGATCTCTAAGAGATCCCTTAGGTCAGACGGTTCACATGCTCTCATGCTTTACTCCTTGGTGGTGACTTGCCTCTTATTAATTGAAGTGAAAGAACCCTTGTGTTCTGGGAGGCTTGGCTAGAAATGGTAGAACTTGGGAAATATGTGTCACAGTTCTCCCAGGCCATTTAGCTCTCCCATCAGTCCGAGGTCTCATAAAGAGTCAGAATTCCTTCTCAATAGAATTCCACCGCAACATGACCAACGTTTCAGTCGCTGTGTTCGAAATTGGGTGTGTTGTGAGTCTGTTAACTCCCTGTAAGTACCTATCAGCCAGCTAATTAATAATGAAGAAGAAATGAGTTGTGTGCCCACAGGCTTGCGCAAGTGCCATGGGGAGAAAGAAACCCCAGGGAAATTTATGATGTAGTCCCATTGGGGAAAAGGTAATTTCCAGAGCAGAGATGTTGCATTTGATATGAAAAAGTTACACTAACCTTGTTCCAGTTTCTACTTTATTATGCCTTTGTTCTTACAGCTCTCAGCCTAGTAGTGTTTGTTTCACATGTAGGGAAACTGGCTGCTTGTTTTCTTAAAAAGTAAATGGTAAAAATAATAATACTCCTTAAAGGACACTAGAAGAATACAGAAAAAGAGAATTAAACACGTGTCAGACATTTAACAAGACTTTCCTCTTCCCAGGCTTAATTGGGAAAGTGACCCTTCAGATTCCCTTCTACCGCCCCCATGTGGACCCTTGGGTGATCTCCATCTCCAGCCTTCATTTAATTGGAGCCCCAGAAAAAATACAGGATTTCAATGATGAAAAGGAGAAGCTGTTGGAAAGGGAGCGCAAGAAAGCTCTCCTTCAGGCCCTGGAGGAAAAATGGAAGGCAAGGCAGAAAACCTCTTGGCCTGAGAGCGGTGGTGGTGAGACTCGAAATCAGCAAAGCCCTGGATTCTAACACCAGCTCTTTCCTTTGTAGAACGAACGCCAGCAGAAAGGGGAGTCTTACTGGTATTCAGTCACTGCCTCAGTAGTTACGAGGATTGTGGAGAACATTGAAGTAAGTCCTAATGGCTTTTACAAAGTATGAACACGGAAGGGACCGCTCAGGCTTAAATGCGTTTCATGTCATGGTTGCTGGTTTCTCGTGGGTGTAACTGATCACAGAGTGTCTGCAGAGAATGCTGACTGCTCAGGTGTGCCTTTTCCTAGGCATTGTTGGTGGGAGAACCTGAAAAGTGAGTCAGACACAGGTTTTTCTTGCTTCAGTTAGTGTGAGTAGGAGTTTTAATCTCACTGACATTTCACTTCATTTTCTTTTTGAATACGGGAATGCCACTTGCTGAAGGATATACCTCCTAAGAAGACAAATCCTGTATGGTTGCAGGGCAAATCACTTAATCTCTCTGGTCTCAGTTTCTTCCTCTGGACAAGGAGAGCGGTTGGATATGGTTTCCAGTTGATTACATAGTGTGTTGTGAACACCTCTCTCACCGCCGTGTCTGGGGTCATGTGATGAGTTACAGTGCTCGGCTGCTGGCTATATTTTCTGCTTTAATTACCATTTTGTTTTGTCCTCAAAACCAAGAATAAGGGTTCATACTAATTTTCAGGAATGTCATAAGAATCAGCCCATACTTATCAACTCCAGGGTTTTCATACAATGCTGTGTGACAGGCCACATGTTTTTTTAAGGTGCTCCCCCCCCCCGCCCTGCCAAAAGAATACAATCTAAGGTTGCTAGATTCATAACTTTGGTAACGTTGGTAAAAAGATCAGTATATTTGAGGTGACTGCTTTGAATTCTTTTTCAGGCAGTTATTTATCTCATTGATATTTTAGATATTGTCATTATTTTAATTTTATTTTTAATAATAATTTTGAGATTTAGTTCACATACCATAAAGTTGACTATTTTAAAGTGTACAAACTAGTGTTTTTTGGTATCTATACAAAGTTGAGCATTGATCACCACTATCTAATTCCAGAATATTTTCATTATCCCTCAAAGACGCTCAACTAGCAGCCACTTTGAATTCCCCTCTTCTCCAGCCCCCTGCAATCACTGTTGTACTTGATGGATTTGTGTAGTCTGGACATTCCATATCAGTGGAGCTGTACACTACTTGGCCTTTTGCATCTGGCTTTTTGGCATAATGCTCCCAAGGTTCATCCATGTTGTGGCATGTATCAGTACTTGATTCCTTCTATGACTGAATAATACATTCCATTGTATGGATTGCCAAAGATGAACAAAGCTGGAGTGAAGTTAAAGTGGTGAAAACAGACTTTATTCAGTGACTCCTGACAGTAGGGGAAAGAGCAGAGCTCCATTCCAACTTGTACAGAGGTGACCAGGCTTTTTAAAGGGAGAATGAGGGTGTGTGTGGGGGGGCAGGGCTCAGGAGGAAAATTACAAAGGGTTGGTCAGCGTGGATGTGCTTAGGTCAGCTGTGTCTGCTGGCTGGACTTCTCTCCTTCCATAGAGATGGGTGACCGAAGCCCCTTTCTTTCTGATGATTGCATTTCAAGGGAGTGGCTTTTAGGTCCTTGAGTTGTAGGAGATACATCACATAGGGACAGTGAAAGGATTCGCAGCTGTAAGCCCTTTTTGATAAATGCTCTAAGAAAAGGGAGGGGAGTGTGTGCTGTTGTCAGGTGTTGGCTGGAGCAGGCAGCCCTGAGCTTTTCCACGTAGGAACTCAGGAAGGGGATGGAATGTCTGTCCCAGGGATCCAGCCTGCAGCTGCTAGAAGCCTTCATTAAAATTTCAAGTCTTTTAGTGGAGGTGTTTGAAGGGAACGCTCATACTTAGAGTTTTTGCAGTTCTCCGGGTAGACCACATTTTGTTTATCAGTTTATCAGTTGGTAGATATTTGGGTTGTTTCCACTTTTTGGCTCTTAGGAATATTGCTGTTGTAAACATTCATGTATCTGGTTTTGTGTGAACATGTTTTCATTTCTCTTGAGTACATACCTAAGAGTGGAGTTGTTGAGTCATATGGTAACTATATGTTAAATTTTTTGAGGAACAGATTTATAGTTTCACTGGTAACGTGTGAACATTTCAGTTTTTCCACATCCTGACCGGCACTTGTTATTGTCTGTCTTTTAATAATAGCCATATTAGTGGGTATGAAGTGATACCTCAGTGTGGTTTTGATTTGCATTTCCTTAATGGTTAATTTTGTTGAGCACCTTTTCAGGTGCTTATTGGCTTTTTGTTTATCTTTTGGAGAAGCATCTATTCAAACTCCTTTTCCATTTAAAAAAATGAATTCTTTACTGTTGAGTTGTAAGAGTTCTTTATATATCTTGGATTCTCATCCCTGTCAGATACACATGACTTAAAAGTGTTTTCTCCCATTCTATGAGTTGTCTTTTCATGGTCTGTTATTAAAGCAGAGTGCTTTTTCAGTACCCCCACTGTAGAGGCATGGGGAAATAAATAAGGTCAGAGTGGAAATGCCTGCTCGTGTTCCTGTGTCCAGGTTTGAGGGCATAGGGACCAGATGAAGATATCATAAGAGAGGGAGGGCCGGTTATCTAGATACAGTGGTACTACTTTAGTTCAGTGTTTAAGGTGTTTTCTGAAACGATTCCATGGAAGTACCATTAACTCTCTTCTTGAGTTGGCACTAATCGAAAGAAATGTCATTCATGTCAAGTTTGTGATTCTAACTCTTGGGAACGTGGAGTATTGGGTGTGTGTGTGACATAAGCGTTGGTGTAAAATACCTGCTGTGGTTTATTTAAGTGGCTCAAGCACAGTTTGACCCCTGCCTATAGTACTCTACCTGCTGCAATTGTCTAAATGTATTTTTTTCCCTCCTGCAGTTAAAAATTCAAGATGTCCATTTGCGCTTTGAAGATGGTGTTACCAACCCTTCCCATCCTTTTGCATTTGGCATCTGCATTAAGAATGTATCCATGCAAAATGCCATGAATGAGCCTGTGAGTATGAAACACAGCTGCAGACCAGGAAGAAGGCACCAGGTCTGGGGCATTTGGGGCTGTGCCTTGGGTCCTTTCGTGTTCTGTGAGATCACCATCTTTTTCTCCATGTTCTTTGGCAGGTGTGGATGGCTTTTGTGTTAATTTCCTCTCACCTGTCGTTGTTTCACTCATCCATCAATGTTGGCACATTTTACACATGAAGAAACTGAGGTGCAGACAGGATCTCATTTTTGATTTTCTTCTGTCCTTATGTGCACTCTTGGGGTACACTCACTCTGTTTCAGGGTTTTGTCAGCCACCTGTGAATATGTGCCAACAGCATCCACATCTTGAAAGCCATTCTCCACCCCTCTTCTGGCCTTCAGATTCAGGGTCTTTTCCTATGGGACGCCTCTGTGGTATTTTGTTGTTTAGTCACTCAGTTGTGTCTGACTCTTTTGCAACCCCATGGACTGTAGCCCACCAGGCTCCTCTGTCCATGGGGTTCTTCAGGCAAGAATACTGGAGTGGTTTGCCATGTCCTGCTCCAGGGGATCTTCCTGACCCAGGCATCGAACCCATGTCTCCTGCATTGGCAGGTGGGTTCTTTACCGCTGGTCCATCATGGAAGCCTGTGGTATTTTAGGCTTGTTATAATCAAAATGATCCCATTATATTCCGGCTGCCCATTTTGCTTCCCTGAAACCAACTTGTTTCCTTTTTTTCTCTGACATGTTACTGCATGTTACAAACAAACACATGAAAACTGACTTTTGAGCCCTTTTTGTGCCAGGCACTATTCTTAGTGGTTTACTTGATCTTCTGCATTGAATTCTCATTACTCTTCACCACCACTGTTATCCTGCTCTGCAGCCGAGGACACTGGGGAGCCCGCAAAGCCTGAATATCTGCTCTCTCCGGCCCTTTACAGAATAACCTTGCCTCCCTCGCTTCAGACCACGTGTTCTCACCCATGACACTCGTCTTCAGACACCTGTGCTCATTTCGTCACTTCTTATTCCACAGCTTCCGTATCCATTTGGTCACAACGTCCTACCAGTTTTCCCTGCAAGGTGTCTCAAACGTGGCTCTTCCTCTCCCCCTCACTTCGACTGTCTGAGTGAGGATCCTGTCAGCTTCTGCCTTAGTCAGTAAGCACCTGACTTCCGACCCTGCCTCACTTCTGTCCCAGGCTCTTGATTCGCCCTGTGCCAGGGCTTCTCAGCCTTTCCCACATCCCGGCATACAGAGGAGAGTGGTGGTGTTTGTATAGGGCACGGGGGTAAGTGGATGTGGCTGCTTGGGGCTGGAGGTGCCCTGCTCAGAGCAACCAGGTACAGTGGATCCTCCAGCAAGATGGGCTTGAACACTGTGGGTCCACTTGTCCACAGACTTCTTTTAAAAAACATTCCACAGTATCACATGATCCTTCAGTGCAGAACCGTGAATAGGAGGGCTGAGCAGAAAGTTATATGAGGAGTTTTGACTGCAAGGAGGGTTGACGCCCCTAACTCCCAAGTTGTTCAAGGGTCACTGTATTCCTGAACTGTAGTTTGATCCTATAGACTTGCTTGTTATCTAGACACTCACGACTCCATTTGGGGAATAGGGGAGCTCCACCTTGCACTGTTGCCAGGGTTCTCTTTCTAAAACACATAGCTGGTCCTGGTACATGCCTACATCAAAGCCCTCAGTGACTTCGTGTCCCTTCAAGTGTGACATCCAAACTCCTTAGTACGACAAACTTCTTACTGTATCGGTTTCCTTGGGCTAGATAACAAATTAGATGACAAACTAGATGGCTTCTTTAGTGCTGGAGGCCAGAGTCCAAGGTCCTTGCTTCCCTTGGTTGCCTTGGCTTGTGGGTACATCACTCCAGTCTCTGCCTCAATTTTCACATGGCCTTCTCCCCTGTGTGTCTGTTTCCTCTTCTTTTAAGGACACCAGTGATTAGATTAGGGCCCACCCCAATCCCCTATGACCTCATTTTTTTTTCCCCACAAAGAATTCGACAGTTTTAATCATATAAAATAAAATACAATGAAAAAACATATTGCTCACGGTCTACCCCAATCTAGATGACCTTATTTTTTTCCACAAAAAGTTCAGTTTTAATCATATAAAATATAATAAAAGCCATATTGATCTTCTTTCTAATTGTTTTAGGTGTAAGGTTAGGTTGTTTATTTGAGATTTTTCTTGTTTCTTGAGGTAAGATTGTATTGCTGTAAACTTCCCTCTTATAACTGCTTTTGCTTCATCCTATAGGTTTTGGATTGTTGTGCTTGTATTTTCTCTAGGTATTTTTTGTTTTCCTCTGTGATTAGTATGACCTTATTTTAATCTGATTACATCTGCAATGACCCTATTTCCTAGTAAGTTCCCCAACTCACAGGTTCTGGGACAACACAAATTTTGAGGGGTGCATGGGGAGCTTTTCAACCTGGTACACCTAGTAACACTCCAACCTACTTTTCTTAACACTCAAGTAACTCTCCACTCCTCGTGTGTGTCCGTACACATGTCCCAGTACTGCCCCACCCCTGAACACAGCGCTTCAGTTACACAGATGTAGTCACCGTCTTTTGGAGCAATCAGGCTTATTATATCACTGGCCCCACTCCTTGCCATGTGTCCCAGACCTTCCCTTCTACCCTCTGTCTGAAACATGCACAGCTTTTGATACTTACCTGCCCAGTGGTATTTTCTCCTTGTTTGCTTGTAGCATCTTATATATTCTTCCTCTGCTTTTCTCTGCTTAATTACATTTGTTCACATGTTTGTGTTTCCATTTAGCTAGATTCTGAACTCTGTAAGAGCAGAACCATGTTTTCATTGTTTTGTATCCTCAGCACCTTGCAAAGTGGCCTATGCATGATTCTTCACTAATGACCTGTTGAATGAATGAATAGATTCATGAATAAAGAATCATTTCGCTTTCTTCCCTGTCTTCCCTCAGGTACAGAAATTAATGCGGAAAAAGCAATTAGATGTGGCAGAGTTTAGCATCTATTGGGATGTCGATTGCACTTTATTGGGGGATTTGCCTCAGGTGGAGTTACAGGTATGATTCTGGCAGGGCTCTCTTGTAACACAGCACAGCAATAAAGTGTGTAGGATCACGGCCACATGGGGTTCTGTTCCCGTTCCTATCCCCTTTCCCTCCTTGGCATCTGTTCTCGAGTATGTATGAGTATGTTTTTTGAGGTACATGCTATGTCTGTAACTCTAAAAAATATATAGGGATTTGTGTATGTTTTACATTTATAGTGTATTATAGATTTGTTTTCTTTTTTTCATTTAAAGCTCCGTTTTTAAGATTTATCAGTGTTGCTACTGGTTCATTGCTTCTGTTGGATGGTATTCAGCTGGATGCACTTAACATATTAGTGTTCTCTGCTCTTTTGGCCACTATTGTACACCTAGGTTTTCAATGAATGAAGCACCACATCTGACCCTTAAGAAGAGATTTCTTACTATATTTTATGTTGAAATTTCACCTTTGGTGGGATTCCTTTAAGAATACTTAGGATATCATTGTAAATCATTGGATGTAAAACATTACCATTTGTGAAGGATATTTAGAAAAATCTGAGTTTAATCTTTTTGTAAAGAAATTGAAGGTGGTTTTAGGTGAAATGGAGAGAAAGTTCTCATATTTCCCTCAACCATGATTATCCTTGCATGCTGTTGTACAGAATGGTTTTTGTTTGCCAGTTTGATTAAATAGATGTTGTGTATTCATACAGTAGACGAGTATGCAGCTATAAAAAATAAAGGGCAGAGATCTTGATAATGAATACATAATAGTCTCTAAGATACAGTATTAAGTTTCAAAAACCAAGGTAAAAAAACATGTATGCCTTCTGTGTAAGACTGGTTTTAAAAACCAGAAAGTTATGCATTTGCCTGAATCTGTACAGAATGCTTCTGGTGGAATATGTAAGAAACTGGTGTCATTGGTTGCCTCAGAATAGGGCAACTGGGTGACTGCAAGAAGGAGTAGGAAGGAGAGATTTCACTTTTTTTGCCTTTAAAATTTTAAACTGTGTGAATGTATTACCTGTGAGAAATATAAATACAAATTTAAAAATGCTGGAGAGCTTTAGATTCCCAGTTTTCTCCTGCTTTTGGATTCTGATGTCGTATGCTGTAGATTAGACAACATTGCACCAGGTGACTTGATTCGGGAAACATTTGCTGTAATGACAGCCATTCTTGTGACACTCAGGAGGCCATGGACAGGAGCATGGAGAGTCGCGACCATCACTACATCTTGGAGCCCGTGTGTGCATCTGCTCTTCTGAAGAGAAACTGCTCCAAAGAGCCTCTGCGCTCTCGGCACGCTCCTCGAATCGAATGCGATATTCACCTAGAGACCATTCCCTTGAAACTCTCTCAGGTACCCGCCTCCTCCCTGTCACTGTCTGCTGGTAACTGGGGTGTTGATAGAAGTGTCCCCTCGTGGGAATGGAAGTGCACACGAGACCAAGCTATGGTGGTTGCAGAACCCACTGTCTTTATACGCTTGGGTTGGGTGTGTCTCAGGTTAGTTTGATTTGATGTTTTAAGTGTTGAACGAAGAGCACAAGAGAGACAGTGAATCTGTGTACTTAGCTGATAGTGTTCAGAGAGACATGCTACGTGGTGCCGGAGTTTGGTCTTGCAGTTGGCATTGGATTTCAACTCAGTGGGTTGACTAGTGTGACTCATCCCTGTGACGTGTAGTGTCTTTACTGAGCAAAAGAAATAAGCCAGTTCTAACCTTGTACCGCTTAACTTCTAATAAAAAGCTGCAGTACCGGCAAATCATGGAATTCCTCAAGGAGCTGGAGCGAAAGGAGAGGCAGGTGAAGTTCCGAAAATGGAAACCCAAAGTGGCCGTGTCTGAGAAGTAAGGCTTGTCAATTAAGTGTTGTGTGTGGAATGCATTTTCTAGCATGTTCTTTTTTGTATGTAGATCAAACATGTGCCTCACTGTCTTTTTCGCATGGTTGGAGATAAAAGTATAGTCGATTTTTCTGGTTTTTAAAATGCCATTTCTGTTGTTTATCATCGTTATCATGCTGTTGTGTATCTCTGGTTTCACGGGTTTACTCTTAGGTTGAGCATGGTGGAATTTAGAAGGTCCTCTCAGTCTCAGGTGTGTTTCCCTGGTGGTTCAGTGGTAAAGAATCTGCCTGCCAATGCAGGAGACACAGGAGACTTGGGTTCGATCCCTGGTCCGGGAAGATCCCCTGGAGAAGGAAATGGCCACCCAGTCCAGTATTTTTGCATGGAGAACTTGATGGTCAGAGGAGCCTGGTGGGTTACAGTCCATGGGGTCGCAAAGAGTCGGATATGACTTAGCAACTGAACAACAGCAATAGCAACTCAGTCTCATATAGCAAGGAGACTGGTGTTGCTCTGGTGGGATCTGACTGTGTGGTAAATATTTTGTAGTGCTCTTGAACCTACTCCCTTGTATCTTTTCTCCTAACCAGTTTGGTCAGTATTTATGTAATACACTTGATGACATCTATAGCATAATTTCCAGAGCATTACAAAGAGTCAGACATGACTGAAGTGACTTAGCACACACATAGGATAAATAAATATTTTCATGTAGATGTGCTCAACTTGACCAGTCAATATATTAAAACTTTTTTAAAAGATCCTATGTATTTCCAGTCTTTCCTGAAGTATTCCATTTAAAATCTTTAACAGTCAAATCCTTGCTGATTATCTTACAATAGTATTTACTGTAAAGCTATCACTTGATTATCTGTCAGTGGGAGAGGTTGATGTCACGGGTCCTTCAGACCAATTGAGTAATGTACTATTATCAGTGTATCTATCGAGGATGCAGTGGATTAGGTTTCCCCACAGATTGAAGTTAGCCTAATATTATTTGAATTTGAGGCATAAAGTGATGGCCGACAAGAGAGGAGATGTCCAGAATGAGAGTGGTATGCTGTGGATCACCCTGGGTCGATAGCATTTTCATTGCTTTTGCTGTGAGTAACTAAATGGCTATGAAATGTTTCAGCTGCCGAGAGTGGTGGTATTTTGCTTTGAATGCCAACTTGCACGAGATCCGGGAGCAGAGGAAGCGCTGCACGTGGGGCTTCCTGTTGGGCCGGGCCCGTGACGCCGTGTCTTACACTGACAAGTACTTCACCATGTTGAGAGGAGGCTTACTATCTGCAGACGACAAGGTAAGGGATGTTGTCTCGTGTTTCTCGTCTCCATTCAGAGGGTAAGAATGTCTCTTCAAGGCTGAAGAAAATGGAATCTGTGAAGAAGTAAAAGTCTTTGTTCGGGATCATAGTTTTATAGGATAAAGTTGGCCTTAATAGGGTGAGAGCTTCTTGGAAGACCGGGTTTTGCCTCGGTAGGAAGCTTTCTTCACCTTCTGTTCTAGAGGGGAGCTGGGACATGGGCTGGGAGGAAGGTAAAGGGGCCGTGGTCCCGCCAGGCCCTGTGGCTCTCTGTGCTGGGCCCAGAGAGACTGCGTGTAGTCTCTCATATCGAACACTTGATCCTAAATCTTTTCCTCACATTTTCCCTAATCCCAGCTGACTTGATGGACCCTGGAGTTTGGGGGATACAGCCTAGGCCGAGGGTGTGCAGCGAGGGGAAGGGCAGCTCCAGTTTCAGTTACCTGTAGGACCAGAGACCCTTGGAGCTGGCAGTCCTAGGGTCCTGGCCTGGAGGTTCCTCTAGTTCCAGTCTGTCTCTGTTTCATCAGGGAGGGCAGTGGGGAGTGTTTTCCTCCTTGATTTGTTTTGGTTTTGTGAGCGTCAGTTTTTGTAATAGCAATTTAGACTTATTCTGGCCTGGGGATTGTCTCAATTAACGCTTTCTTTAGTAAACACTTCTAAGCTTCCCTTTAGCACCTGTCTTAGCTTGGGCTACTATAACAACATTCCACAGACTGGGGTGCTTTAAATGGTGGATGTTTACTTCTCACAGTTCTGGAGGCTGAAATTCCATGATCGAGGTCCCAGCAGATTCGGTTCTTGGGGAAGACCATCTTCCTGGTTTATGGGCAGCCGCCTTCTCCCTGTGTGCTCACGTGGCCTTTCCTGGGCAGAGAGAGAGCTGTCTGTCTTCCCCTTCCTACAAGGGAACTAGTCCCATAATGATGGTCCTGTCCTCATCACCTCATCTAAGCCTGTTCACCTCCCATGGGCTCCACCTTCAGATCCTGTCACCTTGAGGGTTAAGGCCTCAACATGCACTTACTGGGGGGACACGTTCAGCCTATGAGAGCACCCCACTGTGGTAACCAGTGGCAATGCTGCATCCTTGGGTGTTCTCACCTGTCTTGCCAGCACCCTGAGGTATGACCCACTCTGCTAGTGCTTTTTTCATGAGTGTCAGGCGTGGTTACTGACATAGAAGCCCTAATAAAAGGATGGAATAAACCAGACCTTTTGTTTTGGATGGTTTTCTTAAAGGTCTAGGGAAAGACATGGAGCAAGGGAAAAATCTAAATTACAACTGAGGTGAGCAAGTAAACATGTATAATCTCCTTTTCCTTAATGGCAGGGTGTAAGGCTTCCCTGGTGGCTCAGATGGTAAAGAATTCACGGCAGTACAGAAGACCCAGGTTCCATCCCTGGGTCAGGATGATCCCCTGGAGAAGGGAATGACAACCCACTCCAGTCAATATTCTTGCCTGGAGAATCCCATGGACAGAGGGGCCTGGTGGGCTATAGTCCATAGGGATGCAGAGTCCGACACCACTGAGTGACTAGCAACTTTCACTTTCAAGAAACAGCTTAGGAGAGCTGACTCTGCTTTCTTCCGCATCTTTGTGTGTCGCTGGCCACTGTTGTTCTTTCCTAAGTAGCATGAAACGAATGAAAATGACCACTTCCTTGCTAATGTCCCACATGAAACATAAAGAAGCTGGAGGCTTGCACACTTACTCTGTAAACTAGGTCCTCAGTTTCCTCCTCTGACTTGGGAAGATTAACAACCAGCCACTGACTGGAATCAGTTGAGGTTAACTCATGTGAAAGCACTTTGTAAACTGCCTTTGCTGAGCAAAGATGGGCTATTCCAGCAACACTTGTCCTGCAACACTTGTCCTTCACTTACCCATTAACAACTCAATACCATCTCTGCTCCCTCTGCACTTCCCGTTAGTCTCAGAGTACAGGTAGGATCTACCGGGGTTATACGGAAAAGCTGTTTGAACCAGAAGCTTAGCAGTTATGGAACTCACCGTTTATCTTCATGGTTTCTGGGCCTTGGAAATATTGGGGGCCAGGTGGGTTCCTTCAATACTGGATGGGTTCGTGATGGTGTCCACTTTCTCTGTAGCCATGACACCTGTTTTGTCTTTCTTCACCCGAACAGGAGGAAATGTGTCGGATTGAAGAGGAGCAGAGCTTTGAGGAACTGAAGATTTTGCGTGAACTGGTGCATGAACGGTTTCACAAGCAGGAAGAACTGGCAGAGGTAGGAGATCCTCCGAGAGAAGCTGTGTTCACACCCAGCACGCTGAGTGCCTCTGGGGGCACAGAGAATGAGGAGTGGTCTCACAAATGAGAATGAGGTCTCACGCCCTGTCTCTGTCTTTGGTCCTCACGTGTGCTCATTTCTGATTGACACAGAGCCTACGGGAGCCTCAGCTGGATCCTCTGGGAGACTCTCCTGGAGACCCAGGCCCCGGGGGAGGCAGCGGGATGCTGCAGTACCTTCAGTCCTGGTTTCCCGGCTGGGGTGGCTGGTACGGGCAGCAGAACCCTGAAGGGAAGCCAGTGGAGGGCCTGATGGCAGAGCCGCAGGAGCAGTGGACTCCCGAGGAGATCCTGGGTAAGGTGGGAGATAGCTTTCATGTGCCCTTCTTGATTACAGTGAAGGGAGACGCTTGGTTCATGGTTCACCTATTTGTTAAACTGGCCCATGGTATATTTCAAATAAAAAAAAAAGTAAACATTTGTAACAGTTTGTCTCATGTTTATAGAGGCAGAGAGAGGTTTTTTTAAAAAACAATTTTCTTTATTTATATTTGACTGTGCTGAACCTTTGTTGCTGCCTGGGCTTTTCTCTAGTTTCGGTTCGTGGGCTCAGTAGTTCCGGTTCCCGGGCTCTAGAGCACAGGCTCAATAGTTGTGGCCCATGGGCTTAGTTGCTCTGCAGCATGTGGGATCTTCCCGGACCAGGGATCAAACCTGTGTCTCTTGCATTGGCAGGCAGATTCTTTACCACTGGACCTCCAGCGAAGCCTGAGAGTAGGTTTTGAGAGATACTTCGTTTACAACTCCATTACTGATTTGAATATTTACATGGTTTCAAACAGATCTGAGTGGCAGTGATTTTAAGAGAATTAAGTTGGAGCCAGTTCAAAAGTTTGAAACCCTGAGGGCTTGAATACCAGTGCAGAGTCACCCTTTAGACCCAAGCTGTCCAGTGTGGTAGCCGTAGTCACAAATGGTTATTTAAATTTATTCAGATAAAATAAAAAACTCACTTCCTCAGTTGACTAGCCACATGAGCCACCGTGCTCAGAGCCTCCTGTGGTTAGTGGCCACCATGTGGACAGTGCAGTGTATAGAGCATTGCACCGTGTTGGGCAGTGCTACCTTATACTGTAGTTTATCATGAATTTGACATTGCCCCTCGTTTAACAATAAGTTGATCAGAGCCCTTCTAAGGCATTTAGAGTTGTTTCATGTTGGTGAATAAAAGTCACCCATGACTTTGGAGTTCTTTCCTAAAGGGGAGATAATAGTTATGTCGTATCACTGAGACTGCGATCAGTGCTTTTTAAACTTTCCCATGTGTTTTCTTAAAGTCTCTTCTTCCTCATGTTCAGGCTCCGAGGAGTTTTTTGACCCTACTGCGGACGCCTCTTGTATGAACACGTACACAAAGCGAGACCACGTCTTTGCAAAACTGAACTTGCAGCTGCAGCGAGGGACCGTGACTCTGCTGCACCAGAAGCAGGGGGCTCCCCAGATGAACCAGAGTGCTTTCATGCAGCTTGAGTTTTCAGGTGCTGCCCCCAAAATGCTACCTGATGCTATCTCCCCAGACACCAGTGTCCACTTGAGTCTCGGTATTTGTGGTAGTTCTGTTGTAGAAAGTTGCTGTGAGTACTGAGTCATGGCCCCTAGGGGAAACACAAGGTTAGATGTCTGTAAGCATTTGGTGATCACATTCATCAGTGGATCAGTACGTAATGTTGTTCTCTGTGTGTGTGTGTTTAATGACACCTTATTTAATACATGTTGTTGATTCATTAATGGAACTCATGGCCAGCGACACTGAAACTGTAACTGATGTCTGAGCGAAGGTTATCTACTACATGTATTTCCTCTATAAGACTCAGCGCTTCCGCACTGTGCTTGGGGGCCCTTTTAAACTGCGAAGTCACCAACAGCACAAAAATGCTAAAAGCTGGCACTAATTAGATCATGATAAGGGCACTGGTATGAGCTGAAACAAGAAGGCTCTGCACATGTCTGCAGAGCACTGAATGTATTATTTTTGGGGTTACAGTAAATTTTAGTGAGTAGGCGAATTTGCAAATATGGAATCTGCAAATAATGAAAAATTTTTGACTTCTTTTTGTGAGTTTGAATTGAAGGTATGTAAATAAATGCCCAGATGTTAGTTATGTCTTCTCACAAATAGATCTGTTGTAGTTCATAAAATAGCCACTTATCTGAGGTCTGTCAGTAGTTTAAAGGCAAGTGACCAAAAAAAACCAAAGAAGCCAGTTTTTGACTGGCTTTGACTTTGCAATCTTGAGAGCTGAGAAATCATAAACTTAGTGTGAACTACCAGATTGCTTGAACTAAATTGTGAAGTGCTCTGTTTAAAATTCATTGTGTTGGAAAACTTCTAATATTCCTTAACAGATTTATGTCAGTGGACAGGGAAGCCTGGCATGCTGCAGTCCATGGGGTCGCAAAGAGTCGGACATGACTGAGCGACTAAACTGAACGGAAGTAGATACGTAGATAGGGTTATTTTGTTCCAATTTGAAGGAGAAATAGTTCATGATATCTGATAGTTCACTGTAAAATATTATATCTAATACTTTGAAAATACTTAAGGCTATGATGGCATAGTATCAGCTCTTAACATTTATCTTCTGTAGGTGTAAAACTTCTAGCAGAATCTCTTCCTCGAAGAAACTCCTCCTTGCTGTTAGTCCAGTTGGGTGGACTGTTTCTTCGGGACCTGGCTACAGAAGGAACCATGTTTCCTCTTCTGGTCTTCCCTAATCCAGTACGTATAGCTGTATGATTCGTCCAGGGTGTTGGTGAATTGCCGTCTCTTTTAGGCAAGCAATAAGTAGTATTAACTTGATTTGTTCTGACATTTGATCATTTTGAGAGAGACACGCTGATCAGAATATAACTAGAGTTAGATAAGTTTTTTGATTTTGTTACCATGTGTTGGTGGGATTTATGGCAGTTGCTTCCCCTCACCTGGTGTTGTAGCCACCTTAGAATAGTTGCCTGGATTTGGAAGAAAATGCTATCAGCATGACCATTTCCAGCATTTCAAGGTCAGTGTTTGAGTTTCCTTTGTATCTTGACAGTGATTTTCAGGCATTCTGATCCTTAGTCACTGATAGGACTTCTCATCTCTCTAGAGTTACAGAAGAACCACTTCAAGTTTTCTCTATATGTGTGGTTTTTTATATATAATATTCTTCTTAGACGAGAAGATCTTTGATCTTACTGAGTTGGCAAAGATATGATCAGAAGAGTTAAATCTTTAGCTCCTTATTATGCTTCCCATAACTTTTTGGCTTAGGGGGTTGGGGATAGGGTGGGAGGGCAGAATAAAAGTGTGAAAATCTGTGCACGTCCAGTCCTCGTTGAGCAGTAGTTCATGTAGTGCCAAGTGCAGAGCGGCGCACTGCCTGGACAGGCTGGGGAAGGCGCAGACTGGAGGGCTCGCCTCCAGGTTTGCATCCCCTGATGTCACATGAGTTTTGATTCGACTGTGCTAAGTGAGAGTGACGGACGCCAAAGGGTAAGATGCGAGAGGTGGTGTGCACAGTGAATTGGCCCCTCTCACTCTGACCCTTATGTGTTTTGTGTGTGTTCATCAGCAAAAGGAAGTTGGCAGAGTCTCCCAGTCTTTTGGACTCCAAACAACATCTGCAGACAGAAGCCATCATTATCCTGGTAAACTGTCATGTGTTCTTAAATTCATCCTTAAAAATGCAATAATTACAGATCAGTAGTCTTGGTCAGAGGTCAGAGAGGGAGTGAGTCCTGTTTTGTGCCTGGGGGTTTGCTGTGTGGATCCTTATCTGACTTGGAGACCACCCTGTGCTCTCCCTTGACCGGTGAGTGACTGAGGCAACTCACAGGGCCTCCAGGTCTGGGGTTCCGTGATGGGAGCGAATACAACAACCCGGTCTTGAGGAGTCCTGTTGATACCTAGAGGCAGTCCTTATTAGGTTCTCTATTTTATAAAGTTTTCAAAAATGAGACTTAATTTGATAATAATTGAGGAAATGTCTTTTTTTTCCCCAGAATTCTTTGCCAGTTATAAAGAATAAGGTGATTGTTTTGCTGTGTTCTATTTATTTATTTTTTCCCTCTGGTTCTTTTCCTCTAGCTGCAGACCCAGATGACCCAGTTTTTGAGATGCTGTACGAGAGAAATCCAGTGCACAGCCATTTTGAGAGGCGGCTGAATGTCAGCACGAGGCCCTTGAACATCATATATAATCCCCAGGCTATTAAAACAGTAGCAGACTTTTTCTACAAGGGAAAGGTTCATGCCTCAGGTTAACTTTTTTGTTTGATTATGTTACTTTCTAATGACCTCTTTGTTGTCACTTCTGGGACAAGGGTTATTATACATCCCAGTGACCTGGTAGTGGTAGAAAAGGCCTGAGAGTAAGTGGAAGGGTTGTCTGTCGATATTGAATCAACGTGAATATCCTTGGAAAGTTGCTCTTCCAAGAGGAATCAATGATTTAATATTTTTTCTTTCTTTGCCTTCATTTAGCATGCATTTAAAATACTTTCCATCTATTATGACAGTGGTTTCCTTGGCTACCCAGGATATTTTAGACCAGAGAATTTAGGAGAAATGTTCAAGAATTTTCTCCTAGATGACAGGATCAGTGGTCTGTTTTACTTGTTTGGTGCAGCAATAAATACTGCAGAGGTCGTCATTGGACTCTTCTGTGTCATCACTGGTTTACATATTCACTGGTTTACATATGTCTGCCTTTGTCTCCCAAAAAGATTTGAGACAGTATGTGCAAAAAAAGCAATCTGTTGACAGAGAAATCGATAAAACAATAGTGCTTTCCTAAATGTATCCATCACTCCCCCTTCATAAGAGTTATTTTAGTTTTTGATCCAGTTTTTTGAGTCTTTTCATGTACATGTATGTGCGTGCATGCTTAGTTGCTCTTTGCGACTCCATGGACTGCAGCCCACCAGGCTCCTCTGTCTGTGAAATTTTCCAAGCAAGGATACTGGAGTGGGTTGCCGTTTCTTCCTCTAGGGGATCTTCCCCACCCTGGGATTGAACCCATGTCTCCTGCATTGGCAGGTGGGTTCTTTACTACTGAGCCCCCTGGGAAGCCCCTTTCATGTAGACGGTGACCATAAATGTCTTGGCTTCATTGCTCTGACACTGATAGATGTAGAAGGCAAATCCTCCTAAATTCCAGTTTCCCTTTCAGTAATGATCATGCTTTTAAGGATTTTGAAATATAATAGTTTAGAATCTTTCAGAAAATGATTCTTGAAATTCTAATAACTTAGATACCTATCTCTTATGTACTACCTTTCTCTGCATGGCTGTTCCTCACCGTCTTTGCCACATTCCTGTAACCCCAGCTCAGGCTGGAGTAAGGAACTCTTGTTGTACAGACTGTTTTTTAGCTTTGGTGGAAATTCCTGGTGAGAGTAGATGTTGCAGTGCTTTCTTTCATCCAACCATAAGAAGATTTCTGACTCTTGGATATTTCAAATCTTGCAGGTTTTGGTTATCAATCTGAACTTGAGTTGAGAGTGGCTGAAGCTGCACGAAGACAATACAACAGACTGAAGATGCAGACCAAGGCGGAAATCCGACAGACTCTTGACCGATTGCTAGTGGGTGATTTCATTGTAAGTGGACATAACGAATTCTCCTTTTGGAGGGCAGGGAAGAGGAAGGCATTCTTTCTGGGAAGTTCTTTATCTACAATAGAGAGTCGTGCTTGTATCAGCTACAATGATAAGTAAATGGAATCTATGAAATACTTATCAGCTAGCAAAAAATAAAATCCCATGTCTTTTACAGTCAGGGTGTAATAAATAAAAACAAATGACTGAGACTAGATCATATATTATTTCTTCCTTGTTTCTGTCTTAGAACATTCTCAAGACTTGTCTTTGTTCCATTTTCTAACCTGATGTTTTATAAATATTTCAATTAAGAACACCCCCTTTTACTTATTATTATAAGAAGAAAAGCAATTGGAATGATACCCCAGTAATTTTTTGTTTTAAAGATTTGTTTATTTACTTTTTTGGCTGTGGTGGGTCTTTGTTGCTGCATGTGGGTTTTTTCCAGTTGAGGCGAGCAGGGACTACTCTTTGTTGTGGTGCACAGGCTTCTCATTGCAGTGGTTTCTCTTGTTGTAGAGCACGGGTTCTAGGTGTGTGGGCTCAGCAGCTGTGGCTTGCGGGCTTAGTTGCTCCTCTGCATGTGGGATCTTCCCAGACCAGGGATTGAACCAGTGTCCCTTGCCTTGCAAGGAGGATTCTTAACCAGTGATCCACCAGGGAAGCCTGATAGCCCAGTTTTGATTCCTGGGAGTGATGATCACTTTGTGATGCTGAGTGCCCAGCTGACATGAGGATGCTTGTGCACAGGGAGAGCCAAGAAACATCTCAACAGTCCAGCTAAACTGAGTTTCTGATCCTGTGGCCTGGGGATGTGCCGCTCAGGTGCAGCAGTAGATGTACCACTCAGAGGGTGGCTTGTAGTTGGTGCAGAGCCAGCTGGGAGTGTAAGGGATGGCAGAAATGTTCAGGGGAATCACTTAGGGGTTTGTAGTATGGGATGCAGAATTTGTCCCATTTTTTTGTTTTTGCATGTGTTTCAACACAAATAACAATATTTAGTACATCTGATTATCTTAGACCAAGAGGTTTCTCTTTCATGGCATTTATATAAATTAGCCTGTACTGCTACATATAATTTACCAAATGTTACTATTACTACATGTGATTATATAAATTATATATTTATATAATATATATAAAATGTGTAAGTCATATATTTATAATAGCTAGGACATGGAAGCAACCTAGATGTCCATTGACAGATGAATGAATAAAGAAGTTGTGGTATATACAGTATATACACACAATGGAATATTACTCAGCTGTGGAAAGAAATGCATTTGAGTCAGTTCTAATGAGGTGGATGAACCTAGAGCCTGTTATACAGAGTGAAGTAAGTCAGAAAGAGAAAGATAAATACCGTATATTAAGGCATATGTATGGAATCTGGAAAGATGGTACTGACAGTTCTACGTGCAGGGCAGCAAAAGAGACACAGTGCAGTGGTCTGCAGTGCAGTGGTTCTCACATAAAGAACAGACTTCTGGACTCAGTGGGAGAAGGCGAGGTAGGATGATTTGAGAGAATAGTA
Organism: Giraffa tippelskirchi; assembly: GCF_054371585.1. Classification (NCBI taxonomy): domain Eukaryota; kingdom Metazoa; phylum Chordata; class Mammalia; order Artiodactyla; family Giraffidae; genus Giraffa; species Giraffa tippelskirchi. The sequence goes on from NC_137279.1 coordinate 37,927,586, forward strand.
TTGAAACATACACATTACCACATGTAAAATAGATCACCAGTGCAAGTTTGATGTATGACTCAGGGCATCCAAAGCTGTTGCTTGGTGACAACCTGGAGGGATGGGGTGAGGAGGGTGGTGGGAGGGGAGTTCAGGATGGAGGGGAGTTCAGGATGGAGGGGACACATATACCTATGGCTGATTCACATTGATGTATGGCAAAAACCATCACAGTATTGTAATTGTCCTCCAATTAAAATAAATAAATTGAAAAAATATATAAATTGTTAATTTTTTACTGTATATAATCTTCTTTGATAGCATTTATATAAATTAGCTAATTTATATAACAAATTCATGGGAAGAGCCATTAATAAATTCGTGAATTGGTCTATTTCTAATATTTCAAATGTCAAGGCTTATGTTTTTCAGTAAGATATTTTGGCCTGAAAGTTCGTGCTTAGCAATGTCCATGAATAAATAAAAATATTTGGATTTCTCATTTATTTGAATTCTATAATTTCTACAATACTTTAAAGTATTAAGTCTTTAGAAATAAGACCTTTCTTAAACCATCGATCATCAGAATCAAAGAGCAAGCAACCCCCAGATCAGTAATTTGCACATTTTTCTCTCCCACTTCAGCCGTTTGCCTGTGGTAATGTCTCATATCCTTAAGCATCTGGATCCACTTTTGTTTTAAATGTTTTGCTTTAATACCATAGACCGTTAGGTCATCCTGTGATCCTAGTGTAACCTTCAGGGAGGCTTGAGCTCTAGCTGATAAAGCTGCCCACTCTTAGCTGTTGTAGTTCAAGGCTATTTAATTGTGGTTGATTCTATTTTTATAGGAGGAGAGTAAACGGTGGACTGTGCGACTGGACATTTCTGCCCCTCAAGTGATATTTCCTGATGACTTTAAGTTCAAGAATCCTGTGTTGGTTGTTGTGGATCTAGGAAGAATGCTGTTGACCAACACCCAAGGTACAATGTGAATGTGAAGTAATAAAGGCATATCTTGGCAGATTGATCTCTCTCTCTCACTGAACCAAGTAAAGCTTAAAAAGAGGTTTATTTAACATTTCTAGGCTCCAAAGTTAACTTGTTACTTTTTTATATGATCGTTTTATTGAGATCCATTTGAAAATGTACAATTCAGTTGTTTTTGGTATATTCATAAAATTGTACAGTTCTCACTGTTACCTAATTCCAGAACATTTTCGTTGTCCCAAGAAGACATTCTAGACCCATAAGCAGTTATTCTCTATTACCACCTCTTCTAGCCCTTGCTAACCACTAATCTTTCTATCTCTGTTTATTTGCCTGTTCTGAACAGTTCATATGAAGAGAATCATGTAATATGAGACCTTTTATGTGTGACTTCTTTCACTTAGCTCAGTGTTTTCAAGGTTTATCCATTTTGTGAAAGAAGGGAAAGTGAAAGTGTTAGTCGCTTAGTTGTGTCTGACTCTTTTTGACCCCTTGGACTGTAGCCCTCCAGGCTCCTCTGTCTATGCAAATCTCCAGGCAAGAATACTGGAGTGGATAGCCATTCTGTTCTCTGAGGGATCTTCCCAACCCAGGGACTGAACCCTGGTCTCCTGCACTGTAGGTAGATTCTTTATCATCTGAGCTACCAGGGAAGCCCTGTAGCATGTTATCAATACTTCATTTCTGTTTGTGGCTGAATGATGTTCCCTTGTATCAATATACTACATTTTATAATATTTATCCACTCATCAGTTGGTGGACATTTGGTTGTTTCTACTCTTTGGCTGGTATGAGCTTGGCCTTAAGGGGATGTGAAAAGGGAATTACATCCGAAGCAAAGGATCACACAACCGCAGAAAGTACCTACTTGGATTTATAAAACACAAACGTGGGACAGAGACACAGGTGACCAAACCTAGGGATGTGTTTTTGTAGTTGTCGCAACACTGCTCAGGTGCAGAAGAGAGGGGTTGAGTGAATTTGGGGCTGGAACTTGACATATTAAGCAATTACTGCTCACCAAGTACTGACCTAACACTCGGGTATTGTGTTGAGGAAGACAGAGGAAACCTCTGTTCTTTTGGAACCTTCTAGTTGGGGGGGACAAAATGAACACATAGATGAATACAGGAAAAAGTAAACAAATGAGGGTTGGTGATGGCAGCTCATGCAGTGCAGCTCAGTTGTTGGCGGGTGGGGGGACAGTGACCAGAGGGCATTGTTGGTTTCTGCACCCTGACATGTGTTCCTGTGTTAGCAGGTCTCTGTCTTTCTTCATGTTCATGAACTTTTACTCTTTGTCTTTTGATTTCCAAATCAGTAGATAAGTTCACTCTGAATACATGGGAAATACAGAATACTGTGCTTAGAGTTTTTATCCATTTATTTCTTAAATCAGGGCTGTTGATTCTTTTTTGTTGTTGTTCAGTCTCTCAAGTCGTGTCCAACTCTTCTCTGCTTTTCTTAATTATTCCATTAAATGGGGGAGGAAGGCAAGAGCTGACGTGTACTTTAAATCTTCCTGTTTTCATCTGCAGATGACTCCAAGAGGAAGAGTGGGGATGGGTCAGTATCGGAAGAGAATCAGTTCAGTGATGATGAATATAAGACCCCTCTTGCCACACCTCCCAATACCCCACCTCCTGAGACTAGCAGCAGTAACGAGGAGAAAACACCTCCATTTTCTGGAGTCAAATTCAGTGAAGAGCAGCTTCAAGCACATCTAATGAGCACAAAGATGTATGAGAGGTACTCGCTGTCCTTTCTTGACCTGCAGATCATGGTTGGACGCGTGAAGGACAACTGGAAGCATGTCCAGGATATTGACGTGGGACCTACCCATGTGGTCGAGAAATTCAATGTTCACCTCCAGTTAGAACGTCGATTGATTTATACATCAGATCCCAAGTACCCTGGAGCCGTGCTCTCAGGCAACCTACCAGACCTGAAGATCCACATCAATGAAGATAAAATATCTGCTCTGAAGAACTGTTTTGCTCTCCTGACCACCCCAGAAGCGAAGACTTTTGACTCTCAGATGAAGGAGAAGATTTTTCCCCAAGGGGGACAGCGGGGAAGTTTGCAAGACTCCGTGATGAACTTGACCCAGAGCATTGTGATGTTGGAGCAGCATACTCGGGAGGTCCTGGTGGAGTCACAGCTCCTCCTGGCGGAGTTTAAGGTGAATTGCATGCAGCTTGGTGTTGAGAGCAACGGCCGGTACATCTCTGTGCTCAAGGTGTTTGGCACCAACGCTCACTTTGTGAAGAGGCCTTACGACGCTGAGGTCTCCCTCACCGTTCATGGTTTGCTCCTGGTGGACACCATGCAGACGTATGGCGCTGATTTTGACCTTTTGATGGCCTCCCACAAGAACTTGAGCTTTGATATCCCGACAGGAAGCCTCCGGGACAGTAGGGCCCAGTCTCCTGTCTCTGGGTCCAACATGGTCCACCTCACGAGTGCTGCCACACGAAACAACCAGTCAGCCACTAGTATTTCTCTGGACAGAGTTCTCACCAAAGAACAAGAGTCCCTCATAAAACTGGAATATCAGTTTGTGAGTTCAGAGTGCCCGTCCATGAATTTGGACAGCACCCTTCAGGTGATTTCATTGCAGGTGAATAATTTGGATATCATCCTAAATCCAGAGACAATTGTGGAGCTGATTGGTTTTCTTCAAAAATCTTTTCCCAAGGAAAAAGATGAGTTGAGTCCTCAACCTTTAATGACTGATTTTGAAAGAAGCTTTAGGGAACAGGGAACTTACCAATCTACATATGAACAAAACACGGAGGTTGCGGTGGAAATCCACAGACTTAACCTGCTGCTCCTTCGGACTGTGGGAATGGCAAATGGAGAGAAGTATGGCAGAAAAATTGCAACAGCGAGTATAGGTGGCACCAAAGTTAACGTCTCCATGGGCAGCACATTTGACATGAATGGTTCTCTTGGCTGTTTGCAGCTTATGGATTTGACACAAGAGAATGTTAAGAACCAATATGTTGTCAGCATTGGAAATTCCGTAGGATACGAAAATATCATCAGTGATATTGGCTTCTATGAATCTGTATTTGTCAGAATGGAAGACGCAGCCCTCACTGATGCCCTGAGTTTCACCTTTGTTGAGAAGTCTAAACAGGAATGTTTTCTTAACCTCAAGATGGCCTCCTTGCATTACAACCACTCCGCTAAGTTCTTGAAGGAGCTGACATTGTCCATGGATGAGCTGGAAGAAAATTTTCGAAGTATGCTGAAAAGTGCAGCCACCAAAGTCACCACTGTCCTAGCCACTAAGACAGCCGAGTACAGTGAGATGGTGTCACTCTTTGAAACTCCCAGGAAGGCCCGGGACTCCTTTTTCTTAGAAGAAAATGAACCATATGGGTTTGGCCTAGGTGCATCTCATTCTGACACCGTAAAGCTCATCTTGAACATAAACATTGAATCACCAGTGGTTTCCATCCCTCGGAAGCCTGGGAGTCCCGAGTTGCTGGTAGGACACTTGGGACAGATCTTCATCCAGAATTTTGTGGCAGGAGATGATGAATCCAGAAGTGACCGTCTGCAAGTGGAAATCAAAGACATTAAATTATATTCTTTGAACTGCACCCAGTTGGCAGGCAGAGAGGGCCCTGGGCTGGAAATGAGCCGGGCGTTCTGCCCTCTGTCTGGGACTGCCAATACCAATAGTCAGGAGGAAGCTCACTTCACCCGACATGATTTCTTTGAATCTTTGCATAGAGGTCAAGGTGAGGCATGGGTATCTTTTGTCTCATTTTGTTTAGATTCCAGACCCAGCCATGAAGGTAGGACCTGGCTTAAAATAACAACAAAAACCTTTCTTTTAGAATTACCCTAAGTGAATATTTAAGAAGTTAAAATAGAATTTTAAATAAAACTTTAATAATGCTTTCACATTATATTTGAATGTTTGCACCTTTTCCCACTGAATACCATTTTTGGCAAAATAAGGATTTTTTTTTTTTAAGTGGCCCCCTTGAGTGAGTGTTCATTCACTGGGATTCAGTGGGTGGATTCTGTTAAGAGTATTATGTAATTTAGTCAAATGCATCTGACTTTTTCATTCCTAAGCTATAGATCTTTCCTAGTTAAATATCGTAGTCTAAGACAGCTAGAGGGATTGACAGAATGTGAAATTTAGTCTGTGAATATTATGGTCTCTGTTGACTATCCTGCCATCTTCTGTAATGGTTTGGTACAGGGTTTAGGAGTAAAGTGCTTGTATTTATGTATTCTCAATCTGATCTGCTAAAACCAAGCAGTTCGATCTATTAGTCTTGGCATTTATAGAAATCAGGTAAGCTATATTGATTGGTGAAGATATTAATGCCTTTGAGAACTTCTCCTATGGTTCTCAGATGTTAATTCACTGATTCGTGTTTACATAGTTACCAAAAGATTGCTTTCTCTGCTTGGGTTAAAAGTTGTTCACTTAGAATTCTATGTTGTCCTTGATTCTCAGTTAGGCCCAGTAAGAGGGATCAGTCTAAAGCTGGGCATGGTTGAGCAATTTTGTTTGGAAAATGCCAGCTTGGGAGGTTAAGAGAAGCTTACTGAGGACCCTTGCCTGGGTTAATGTGCACTGCACCATATTTTGAAACCATCAAATGGAGCCTATTATGAATATAGCTGCAGCATGCTCTTTGTGTGTAAATTTATCTTATGCACTTGCTTGCTGTGAGTTTTGGTCTTGGAATAGTTACCAAGGTTTGTACTCAATCGTAGACCCTTGGTGCCAGGCTAACCTGCCTTCCTGGTCTAAGAGCAACTCCTGGGCTTGTTTATATACCTTCCACTTAATCAGCAATGATGCAGTCAATCTGTGTTTCTAGTCGGTCATTTCTTCTCTCTTACGCCAGCTTTTCACATCCTCAACAACACGACCATTCAGTTTAAACTGGAGAAGATCCCTATAGAGAGAGAATCTGAACTGACTTTCTCAGTTAGTCCAGATGACCTGGGAGCTTCTAGCATCATGAAGATTGAAGGAAAATTTGTCAATCCGGTTCAGGTAAGCACGCTATTGATTTTTATGCCAGGACAGTTGAAATCATGTAATGATTTTATATTTGTTACATACATGTGTTATGTTTATGTCTTGTTATATTTTGTGTATATAAAATGTTGGAAGGAAAAGATAAATTCAAAGAGATATTGCTCATGCTCATTATTGTCAATAACTTGTTCCAGTAAGCATGGAATCCTTTTATCATGTCCTTCTATCACTGAATCAGTCTTTGTTAGCTTCTTCACGTGGAGGGGTGAGTTACAGAGTGGAAGAGGGCAAATTGTTAATTCCGTTGCCATTAAGAAATGAGGAAAATTATTGCCTAAAAAGTCAGGATCTCTCTTTCCCAGAGGGTTATAATTCTTGTCACACTTTTGGCATATGTGGCCCACCTATAAAACGATCTGATTATCTGAGCTGTTGACAGATCCTCTCAAGGGAGAATTAGTCTTGCCCTCACTGAAATGAAATGGTCCAGGGTGTGTGTGTGGTATGTGTGTATACATCTTTCATCCTTTTTCCTTCGAAAGTGTCATTTTTCCTGCTTTCACAAGCAAGAGAGCAAAAAGCATAACATTATAAAACAGCAAGGATAGGCAGGATCTTAGGACAGTGCACAGGATCTAGGGGAGTGGTGGTCATTAGAGCAGCTGCTCTGCCGTAACCCAGGGGTGCTGTTAACAGGACATGTGTAGCTTTTGACATCAGTGGTTTCTGGATATGGGTCTCTGGTTGAGAGAACTTTTCCTGGATCTTTTCCTTTTTTGGGTTTTAAGCTTTTTCTCTTTTAAACTTTTGCCTCATCAGTGCTGGTTACTTAGGGTGGAGTTTACACTTTAAATCTAGCGCGTAAGGTGAATTCTACTGGATTATATTGACTTTTTATTCTTATGGTTACCATTGACTTACTGTTGTTTTTGATGAAAATCTTAGAAAATTATTCTTTAAATTATTATGCAATAATTAAATTTAGTAGTTTAAATAATGAAAAATATTTTATTATGAAAGATTTTAAAAATAGACAAAATAGAATACTCCAGTAAACTTCATGTACCCATTACTTAGATTCAACAGTTACCAAGATTTTGCCACATTTGTCTCATCCATTATTTTTTTCTCCTTTGGAGAAATATTTTAAGGCAAATCCCAGACCATGCCATTTTTAATCCTCTATATTTGAAGTGTATCACTATAAACTATGTGCATTTAAAAAAATAACTATAGTGGTATTAGCATGCCTTACAAAATTAGTGACAATTTCTTGGTATCATCTGAATTTTAATCCATTTTCAGATTTCAGAGACATTTTTGATTTTTTAAAAGATGTCCTTTACTTTTGGTATATTTGAATCAAGATCCAAATAAGGACTCTACATTCCATTTGGGTGATACATCTTGTGGGTCTCTATTCATTTAGTTTCCCTCTCATTTCCCCCCACCCATGACATTATTTTGTTGGAAAACTAGGTCAGTTGCCCTGCAGAATGTCCTGCATTCTGGATTTGGCTGTTAGTTTGTGGTGTTGCTGAACTGATTTTTCTATAACCGATTTTTCTGTAACTTAACTCTGTAGGTTTGAGGTGTTTTTGAAACTGATTGAGGTGTTTTTTTGTTTTTTTGACCAGAACACTTCAAAGGTGGTACAGTGTAGCTTATATCAGGAGACACGCAGTGTCTGATTGACTGTCAGTGATGCCAAAATTGTTGATTGTATGCAGGTGGCAAAAAGTTGATCCATTCATTGTAAAATTCCCTGTCAGTCACTCATATAAGGTCTTATTCCACTGATAACTGTGGTGGGATCAATTATTTATCTAGCAGTTAGAAAATGATCATCTTCCAGTTCTGTCTTTTCTATATCTATTTGGAACTCCTCTGTTAAAAAATTACCCTTGAGCAAATAAAAACTTCCCTGAAAACAGTGGTAATAAGAAATTGTAATTAAAAACAAAGTGAGAGAATAACAGGTAATCATGGATCAACATTATTATCATAAAAAAGTACTATCTGTTTGATCAGCTGTACTAGTCATAGGTTGTTACACTAATTGGTGATGATCAGCAAGTTTTATTTTTTTGACTTTTTATTTTATATTGGAGTATAGCCAATTAACAATATTGTGATAATTTCAGGTAGGCAGCAAAGGAACTCACTGGTACATATACATATATCCATTCTCCCTGAAACTCCCCTCCCATCCAGGCTACCACATAACACTGAGCAGAGTTCCCTGTGCTAAACAGTAGGTCCTTGTTGGTTATCCATTTTAAATTATAGCAGTGTGTACAAGTCGATCTCAAGATGAGCGAGTTTTAGAATCATGCGAGTTTCTCACTTCTAAGGTATAACCTACATTAGACTTTCGGCAGGATTTCCTTCAATTTCTGTAGTTTTGTGGGGTTAGAAAGAATGATTTTGCAGATTCAGGCCTACATTTAATAGCACTTATTGAACATCTATCGTGTGAAGATTATTCTGTGAGGTGCTCGGTGACAGCCTTGTGAATAGATACAGATCAGAGAGAGGTAGAGGTATAAGGATGAAAAAGAAATAAAGAGATGATCCTTGCTGTCAACTAATTTAAAACGTCTTGGAGAGTTGATATATAGCAGAAACCAACACAATATTGTAAAGCAATTATCCTCCAATTAAAAATAAATAAATTGAAATAAAATATATCCTATAAATTATATTGAAAAAAAACACTTTGGTAAAGTCATACAAAATTTGTGGGCAGTGCATATGAACGCATTTGACAGCAGTAGTGGAATAACTGAATTTTTCTCTTCGAATGCAGGTGGTGTTAGCAAAGCATGTATATGAGCAGGTTTTACAAACGCTGGACAATCTGGTGTATAGTGAAGATCTGAATAAGTTTCCAGTCAGTGCAGCCTCCTCACCCTGCCCTAATTCTCCTCTGCCTCCCCTCAGTACCTGTGGAGAACCTTCCGCTGAAAGGAAGGAGAATGGAATGTTCAGCCACTCCAGTCTTTCTAACTCTTCTCAAAAGTCCTTGTCTGTGAAGGAAGTCAAATCCTTTACCCAGATTCAAGCCAACTTTTGTATATCAGAGCTTCAAGTTCAGCTAAGTGGCGATCTGACTTTGGGGGCCCAGGGTCTTGTGAGCTTAAAATTTCAGGATTTTGAGGTGGAATTCAGTAAAGACCACCCCCAGACTTTATCCATTCAGATTGCCCTGCGCTCTCTGCTGATGGAGGACTTATTGGAGAAAAATCCAGATTCCAAATATAAGAACCTGATGGTGTCTCGGGGAGCCCCAAAGCCTTCTAGTTTAGCACAAAAAGAGTATCTCTCTCAGTCCTGCCCTTCCGTGTCCAACGTGGAGTATCCAGACATGCCTCGGTCTCTTCCTTCTCATATGGAGGAAGCTCCCAACGTGTTTCAGCTGTATCAGAGACCCACCTCAGCCTCCCGGAAGAAGCAAAAGGAAGTCCAAGACAAGGACTATCCCTTGACCCCACCTCCTTCTCCAACGGTAGATGAGCCCAAGATACTTGCAGGAAAGAGTAAATTTGATGATTCCTTGGTCCATATCAATGTATTCCTGGTGGATAAGAAGCATCCAGAATTCTCTTCCATATACAATCGAGTTAACCGGAGCATTGATGTTGATTTTAACTGCTTGGATGTGCTGATCACGCTGCAGACCTGGGTCGTGATCCTAGATTTTTTTGGAATTGGCTCTACTGCAGACAACCATGCGATGAAGGTGCCGCCAGAGGACATCCTACAAAACGTGAAGTCAGAATCAGGCGGGTTAGCAGAGTCTGAACTTCAGGATCCAGTTAACACCAAACTGGATCTCAAGGTATCAGTTCCCTTAGGCTCTTGTTACGTTCTGAGTATGAACATGGGCTTGTTTACTTAGATGCTGTCACTGTGCATTTATGCCAGAGAATCGATCTCATTGGCAGAGGAAGTATGTGGTCTTTTGGATGTCTATTCCAAAAGGGTAGAAGTTAATATTTCAGAAAAGGTTTTAGCATTAATCCCATCTGGAGGCAGGGGGAATAAATGGTTTCAGTAACTTCTTGTCTTTCCTTTGGGCTGTAAAATTCAGTGGAATTATTTAGCTTCTTTACGCCTGTTTCCTTATCTTCTATCATCTGATTATGATAACTAAATGAGGAAATTACATGAAGCACTTGGCAATGTGCCTAGCACATAGTAACCATGTTACTATGAAACTAGTAACTAGTACAGAGTAGCTGTTTTCAAATGTGCCTTTTATTATCATCTCCGTCTCACTCAGAACATGATTGGCTTTTAGTGAGAGCAAGAGTACAGGTGTCTTAAATGTCAGACTGCCTGGATTTGAAACCTGTCATTTTTGTTGTAACCATACTGCTGTTTGGCTGTGGACAAGCCATTTAACCTCTTTCTCCCTCAAGTTTTTCATCAATAAACAGAGGTTGATTAATGGTGCCTGTGTCATCAGTTTGTGGAAGTTCAATGAGATGACCTAGGTATGGCCCTCCTCACGTGCGTGACAGAAATGATCATTCAGTGAACGGTACCTTCCCCGCTTCTTCCTCCCATGCAGTTGTCTGTAGAAACTGGGTTAGTGTCTCCTACAGCGTTCCACATTCTGGATTTGTCTCTGTTTCTTTATGGTACATTTAACTCCTCTCATCCTCTAATTTTAGAAATGGAAGTTAGCTCTAAAGACTTGATCAGATCCAGGTCCGACACTTCATAGGTGGTACCGAGTTCTTCCTGTTGCGTTACACCAGGAGGTCTACAACACCCAGTCGTCCCACTTTCAGTGATGCTGAGATCCATGCTGAGAGTGGGCTCAGGTGGTGACAGCTGGATTCCTCCAAACCATATTTAGACTCATTATATGCCTTATTTTGGTGATGAAGTGACTAGAGGTTTTTTGTTGTTTTTTTTTTCACTTCCCCCTTCATGATAACCTCATTCCCTTGAGATCCTTCTGTCATCCATGTCCAGAACCCACTGCAAGGGGCTCCCCCGTGCCATTGGAGTGGCCCCCATGCTCACTACTCCATCTGTAATAATTCCCTCCTTTTTTCTCTTCCTTCCTCTACGAATGTTTTTCCTCCTTCCTTTTCTCCTGCTATTTTCTTTCTTTTTCCATTTTTTTTTTTCATTTATCAGAGGTATACTGAGCACCTACTTTGTTGTTCAGTTGCTAAGTCATGACCAACTCTTTGCGACCCCATGGACTGCAGCACGTCAGGCTTCCCTGTCCTTCACTATCTCCCGGAGTTTGCTCAAACTCATGTCTGTTGAGTTGGTGATGCCATCCAACCATGCATCCTCTGTCGTGGTAGGCATTAAAGATAAGGGGTGCATGTCACCAGGCTCTGCCACTTGGGAGCAGAGAGTGTGAACTGGGATATGAGCTTCTCTCCATCTCCTCTTCCCTCCTTCCTTCTCTTTAGCCGATGCCTTACCCAGTGATGGCACGGAGGGGTATCTGCCTCCATAAATCATTGACACAGAGTCCTTTTTGTAGCTAAAATGACAGAATTATATTACTGGATTTATTTGTTTCCAAGAATGCTGTTCCGAAACAGGATTTTGGTTTTCTTCTATTGGTGATTGTCTCTGAGGAAGAAAATCTTTGATTGTGCTTCCTAAGTGAAGTCCCAGATGGTCACCAGGGGCTTCTATTAAATATTAGTCTGAAGATATTAAACATTAAGTGTATTTATCACTTTGCTTTGACAGATTTCTTAGGGTGCACGTAATGAATCTGTATGAGTGATTACAGAATAGTGCAATATTAGAGATAAGTGCTGAAAGGGGAAAAATTGTTTTATAATGTAAAACATTTCACTGATAAACAATAGATGAAGCCCAAAGAAAGCATCCCCCCAAAAAAACCAAGAAGCCAACCAACCAACATACAAAAAAAAAAAAAGAAGAAAGAAAAAAGAAAAAAAAATTTAAAAGAGAACAGATGAGGCAACCATAGAGAAGACACCACAGAACCTGGGTTTTAGATTCCCCAGTCAACTTCTTTTCCTCTCAGCTCTCTCCTCTTACTGTGGTTTGACTGGCTAAGAAAATTTGAAATGAATTTGGTATCAGTCGGACAAAAAGGTTTATCTTCAGCTTTCCTGAGACTTGTAGCATCTTTCTCGATGCCATTTGCCTGGAAGGTACCTTTTCCTCCGAGTAACATTCGCCTTGCCTTACCTCCTGTGTTCTTAGGTTCATTCGCTTTCTCTTGTGCTGAATAAGACCACCAGTGAGCTTGCCAAGGCGAATGTGTCCAAACTAGTGGCACACCTGGAAATGATTGGTAAGTGGAGAAAAATCAGACTTGGGGAATCTGGGAAGAATTTGAACATCCTGCTCACAAATCTAATTGTCTTCACAAGTGCTAAGTAAGGTGTGGCTCAGTGGCTGGGTTGTGGTTACTGGTCTGGCCAGGACTGGTGGTGGTGGTTTCCAGATACTGGTTTATGGATCAGAATCATCTGTTAGAAATGCAGCTGTCTGGCACAGCTCCCTTCCCATCCCAAGACTCTGATTCTGTGTGTTGGGATGGGACCCTGGGGTCTATCCGTGTTTTAAAAAAGCTCTCTGGGTGACTATATAATTTCTTTCTCTAAAATTTGGACATGTTGGAGCGTAAAAGGGGGCATTATTAATAATTACAGCTGTGAAAACGTCATATAACAGGGGCTGCCTCTGGGAAATCAGGGCATATATTCACTCTGTTGCCATAATTAGGGGAAGCTCCTAAGAGGGGGTGGGCTTCCCTGATAGCTCAGTTTGTAAAGAATCCACCTGCAATACAGGAGACCCTGGTTTGATTGCTGGGTCCAGAAGATATGCTAGAGAAGGGATAGGCCACCCACTCCAGTATTCTTGGGCTAACCTTGTGGCTCAGCTGGTAAAGAATGTGCCTGCAATGTAGGAGACCTGGGTTCAGTCCTTGGATTGGGAAGATCCCCTGGAGAAGGGAACAGCTACCCACTCCAGTATTCTTTCCTGGAGAATTCCATGGACTGTATAGTCCATGGGGTCGCCAAGAGTTGAACACGACTGAGCGACTTTCACTTTTCTAAGAGGGGGTGGTTTAAGCAGGGAGATATTGTAGCAAAGCTGGCATTCTTCCTAATGGGACGCAATAGGCTGTAATTCCTAGTAGAACGCAAGTGAAGAGCTATATCAAGCTCTAAATTGGAGGAATTTACAAAGTGAGCATAAAATACTGCTCCTTCCTTAAGCAACTGGTGATAAGAAGACTACAAAGCTCAAATGTTGATTCTGTAGCATTCCTGGTATAAATTAATTTATAAAAGTTTCCTAGAAGAGATGAGTCCTTAGAATTGGGAGAAGCTTGGGTAGGATAAGTTTCCCTGGTGGCTTCGAGGATAAAGCATCTGCCTGCAATGCAGGAGACTCGGGTTCGATCCCTGAGTTGGGAAGATCCCCTGGAGAAGGAAATGGCAACCCAGTCTGGTACTTTTGCCTGGAAAATCCCATGGACGGAGAAGCTTGGTAGGCTACAGTCTAAGGGGTCGCAAAGAGTCGGACACAACTGAGTGACTTCACTTTTTCTTTTTTGGGTGTTTTTGTTAGAGGACATTAGGAACCAAAAATAAGGATGTGTTTTCATTGGGAGCAGAACTAGCCTGCCAAATACATACACCTCAGTCATTGTTTTGTATTGTTAATTATGATGGCGAAATTTGTTTTATATAAGCAACAGTTCAGAATATTCCTTTTCAGTATCTACCCATGTTAAGAATGATTCATATAGGTTCATAGCCCAGGGGTGCATGTTTCAACATTTCCTCTTTCTTCTGCCCACCTTCCAGGAGCTTCACTTGTGTTATATTGGAGTAGTTTCAAATCTGTGTCTTCAGTGTCTTATTTTATTAATGTCACCTTTTAATTAAATCACACTAAAACCCACTTAATACTGCCTGATTAATACATCTCTGACGTTTTTTCCTTTATTCTTTTATCGATAGTATAAAATAGACCTTATGCTGTTTTGCTAATTCTCATTAGTGGTGTGATCTCAGGAGAGAGCATGTTTCTGTCTATATTTGTAAATGTTTTACCCTTTAATTTATTTTTACCCTTAATTTTTTCCCCCTTGTAAATGTTAAAGTGTGACGTTGTGGTATTATTTCAATCCCTTTGGACTTCTGCGTTGAGGCTATTTGAAATAGTGTATAAAATATTGTTCTGGGTGTATTAGAATATGAATATTCACTTTCGACATTTCGTTTTATTAAATGGTGTAAAGTCTGAGGCATGTGTATATCAATTTTTGTTTCAGGCAGAGTTAGGGTGTGTGACAGAAAAAAGACCATAAGAATCCATTCTGACTTTTAATCTTCCTAGAGGGAGACCTGGCCTTACAGGGAAGCATTGGGAGCCTGTCTCTGAGTGACCTTACCTCGCATGGAGAGTTCTACCGAGAACGGTTCACTACGAGTGGAGAAGAAGCCCTCATCTTCCAGACTTTCAAGTAAAAATATCGAGCTTTTCCATCATGATTGTTTCCTGTTTCAAATTCTTGTTGGCTAAGCAATGAGGAAAAGTTTTAAAAAAACATAGCCTCTTATGTAGAATCAATTTGATCTAGTTGTGAGGAATCTCGATTTATAGTAAAGTGGATCTGCATTGAAGTGGGGTACTCAGGCTTTAATAAATAAAGGGGGTATGGTTGAAATAATTGTGGTTATCATTATAGTCCAGTTTCACACTAATGTGTTGTGTGACTTTGAACAAGTCACTTAATCTCCTTGCATCAGTTTTTCTACTGAAATAGTGAGGGGACTATGTTAGATCAATTTCCATCTAGCTCTGAATGATCTGGGATGATTTCAGCCTGAGGAAGTTGTTGAAGATAATGGGTTTTAAATTGCATTAGGCATTTTTCCCCAGTATAAATACAATCTGTATTCAGTTTTAGAATTTAGAAGGCATTTTTAGGCCTATGTAATTTTTAAAGAATAGTTTTCTCAGAAAACAGAAATTTTAAAAGGTGGTTTTTAACCTTTTGGAGAGCTGTCAGAATGGATGGATATCCACCTCTGCCCCCAAATATTCTGGTCTGTGGTAGTGTAGTGTTCTTTTTTTTTTTAATTATCCAAAGTGATTTTAATGTTCAACTGAGTTGAGAAAAATGGTCTCTGAAGATGTCTGAGAAGTTTTTCTTTCATTTCCAGAGGGAGTATATATCATACTCCTCTGAGAATTTAGATTGATTTATTTGTATTGTTACCTACCACAGTGGCATGGTTCTTTAATAAATGTGATAATTAGTATAAAAGTCTTAACTCTCTGCCTGGCAAAAAAATAGTTGCTCAGCTAATATGAATTCCTTTCCCCAGTGACTATGTCCTGTATAATAATTTATTATTGTGACATCATGTCCCATTAAAACCATTTGTAAAAGTTTTCTAATTTGTCAGTGAATGTGAAACTCTTCAGCCTGCATTTCACTGAAGTAAAAAGACTTCTTACAGCTTCCAAAGACAGATTGCCTCAGGAACATTGGTTCTATTGCCTAATTTTCTTTACCAGTTGTTTCACATTGTGGTTTTTATTAGCCTGAGTTGTCACAGTCTTTGCTAGAAGAGTGAGCAGGAATATTCACTTTTCCTTAAAGGCAGGGACACAGAGGCTCAGGTGAAAGGTCTGAACCATAGTGGCATCTGAGCAAGTTCTGGAATCAGGAGTGATCACAGCCCCAGACCCGTCCCCCTGTTTATAGCCCTGGCCATCACACCAGACTTTTATTTAACATCCTCGACATGGGTGGAAGCTTAGAAAGGAGGTAGTTATTGGAGTTTGCTTTCTAAAACCTGATTGTGGATTCCACTTTTTTTTTTTTTTTGGTTTCCATTTTAACAGTTAAAGCTGTTTCCTAGGGAAGCCCCTAAGTCAACCCGAGTTTTCTTCAGACACTCATTTGCATCCTGCCGCTGTCTCAGTCACACTGTTGCCCTTCCTCCTAGGTATGGCCGGCCAGACCCTCTCCTCCGGAGGGAGCACGACGTCCGAGTGAGCCTCCAGATGGCGTCCGTGCAGTACGTGCATACCCAGCGCTTCCAGGCAGAGGTGGTGGCCTTCATCCAGCACTTCACTCAGCTGCAGGATGTATTAGGGCGCCAGCGAGCTGCCATCGAGGGGCAGACGGTAGGTAGTGCCTGGATCCAAGACACTTTTCCAGTTTGACTCATCAGCAGAACTTTTAAATCTCTAGGGATAAATCTGGAAAGTGTCAACTGAGAAAAGTGAAGGTAATCAAGTTATCTTAAGCTTTACTAATGTCCTCCATGTAGCTGATTAGCTACAGAAATCTTACTGTAATCGGAGAGCTTATATTCCTTATTTCTTGCATCGTGTTTTAATTTCCTTTTAAAGTTTAGCTTTGGCTTGCTCTAAAAAAGATAAACAAGTTTATGGATAATGCTTAAGACTTCTGGTCCCGTTTAGGACTTCAGTGGGGATACTTCTCCTGGAAAGTGGTTCCAAAGAAAGTATCTGTTATAAAAAGAGGGTTTCTTTCAAATGCAGTTCTCAAACTTCTTAGCTCATGGCTCCCTTCTTCTCTTGGAAGTTTTTCCGAGACACATATGAGGCCAAAAGAAACACCTAATAGTCATTCCATTTCCAAAGTAATTAAGTCCAAACAACTTCATAATTATGTTTGTCCAGCAATTTAGTAGCTGTTTGAAAACGTAAAAACATAAGTGAAAGATGATATTTTTATTTCATTCTTAAATCACCGTAATTGCTTCGTAGTAGGATGTATGTGCCTCTTGGGCACTGAGCAGCTCCTCAGACTTGGAATTGGGTTGAATGTCACAGCCTTCATTTCCTTTTCCACATTTATTTTCTCATGGTACTTGTTTTTTATCTCAGCAAGTGCTTAAGACTCAGCTTTGCAAAGATGTGACATCACTGGAAGGAATGTAGCATGACCTCACATTGAGTGTAGACCACCTCGAGCTGGTGGTGTGTGCAGTGTCCAGCCGATGATATGTTTACGTGAAGGATTTAAGATGCCCTGGCAGTGCACCTGTGAGTGTAAGGCAGCCTCTGGTGTCTTGGCACACAGTTTGGGAACCACAGAAAGCAGTTACAATGTGGTTCTTTGTAAAACATGTTGGTTATTTATTTTTAAGTTTTATTAGGTAAAAGATTATTATTTAATAATAATCTTTGTAGTGGTAACGTTTAAAAATTTAATGTTTTAATTTAAATAAAAAAATTTTTGAGTAAGTCGTATATTGTTTTAGTACAGAATCAAAGCCAAAAACAGCATTTGGAGAAAAGTCGCTTTCTCAGTTACTTTTCCTCAGCCACCCAGTTTCTGTCCTTGGCAGCAGCCAGTATTACTGGTTTCCTGTGTACGTTATAGAAAATATATTTATTTTTTTAAATGTAAAAGTTGTACAATCAAATTACAGGGAATCTGGAAAAAAATAACTTAGTTTTCTAGCACCATAGGTATATTTTATTTTTTATTTCTTTCCCCATTCATGTTTCCATGGATATATGTAACCTTTTTTTCTCTCTTTAGAAACTTGTAAAAAACAATTTAGTATATGATACATATGAAAGAATATCTGTAACACATATATTAAACTTCAAAGTGTGGTAATAGAAGGAACATCCATGAAACCACCCCCAGAATAAAAATTAAAACATTACTAAGACGTGTTGCATGTAGTCCTTGCTTATCTCATTCTGTTGATGCCTCAAGAAACCACTCTCCTGACTTTTGGGTCTACTAGTCCCTTTAAGATTAAAAGAAAACTTTGTATACCATATCTTTTGCTCAGCTCGTTTGCACTTTATAAAAAGAGTATGAAGTTTGCTTGTGCCCCTTTGCTAATGGTCTCCCAGCCCTAGTCCCTGCTTCCTGGTAGCCACTGGCCAGCTTGCTGTTACAGCAGCATGCAGCCACATTCATTCATTTCCTTATTGTCTGGATGCCTTTACACTTTTCTTAATTCTGATATCCTAGGGATTTTTGTATCTAAGCTCCTGAGCGTTACTAGTCTGTAGTTTTCTTTTCTTGAAAAGAAAAATGCCAATTTTAGTTTTGGTAACTGGACCATGATGTCCTCGTAGGATGAGTTGGGAAGTGTTCCCTCTTCTATTTTCAGAACAGTTTGTGTAGAATTGACATCATTATTTCTTCCTTTGTATCTTCTTTTATATATTCTGGATATAAGACCTTTGATATATTTATTGTGAATATTTTTTTCTAGTCTATGGCTACCCCCTTCCCCATTTTCTTAATACTATTTTTTGAAAAGCAGAAGTCTTTCATTTTGGTGAAGTTCAGTTTTTTTATTTTATGGTTAGTGCTATTGTTTTGTCAAAGAAATTTGCCTACCATCAGATTAAATGGTAGATTAAATGGCAATAAATCTCTCCTATTTTCCTCTTTTAGAAGTGTTATAATTTTAGATCTCTTCCATTTTGAGTTAATTTTTGTGTATTTTGTGAGGTAAGACTTGAGTTTTTTTTTTTTCCCAAATACTTATCCAGACTGTTCTTTTCCCACAGAATTACCTTGACACTCATGTTGACAATCCACTGATCATATATGTATGTGTATTTCTTTATTCTCTATTCTATTTCTTTGATTTATATTTAATTTTACACCCCCTTGTCTTTTCTAAAAAAATACTATTTATTTATCTCTTGGCTGTGTTAAGCTTGGCTTTGTTGTTGTGCTGTGTGCAGGCTTTCTCTAGCTGCAGCAAATGGGGGCTTCTCTTGCTGTGGAGCAGGGGCTCTAGGTGTGGGGGCTTCAGTAGTTGTGGCTTACCAACTTAGTTGCCATCTGGTATGTAGGGTCTTCTTGGACCAGGGATTGAACCTGTGTCCTCTGCATTAGCAGGTGGATTCTTAATCACTTGACCATCAGGGAATACCTTCCCCCTGTGTCTTTATTTTTCTTTTTAAACTTATTTTTTAAAAATTTATTTAGCTGCCCCAGGTCTTAGTTGTAGCATGTGGGTTCTTCCATCTTCTCTGCAGCATGTGGACTCTTTAGCTGTGGCATGTGGGATCTAGTTCCCTGACCAGAGATCAAACCCATGCCCCCTGCATTGAGAGTGCAGTGTCTTAGCCACTGGACCACCAGGAAGTGCCCCCTCTCCCTTGCCTTGATAGCTGTTGCTTTATGGTATGTCTTGAAATCAGATATTCTATTCTAAGTCTTCTAACTTCTTTTTCAAAGATGTATTGGCTCTTCTAGGTCCTTTGTTTTTCCTCTATAAATTTTAGAATCAGCTTGTCTGTTTCTACAATAAAGTCAGCTAAGATTTTGATTGGGGTTGTCTTGAATCCATATATCTGGAGAATTGACATCTTAACAATACTGAGTCTTTGGATCCTTGAGTATGGTATATCTTCCATTGAAGTAGGTCTTTAGTTTCTCTCAGCAGTGTTTCGTAGTTTCAGGTATACTGTTCTTACACATTTTTTATTAAACTTATCACTGGGTATTTCAGCATTTTGATTCTATTCTAAATTGTATCAATGAAAAAAATTCAAGGTCCACTCATTTATTGAAAGTTTAAGAGATATAATTGACTTTTGTTTACATAGATGTTGAGCTCATATCCTGTAATCTTGCTAAACCTACTTATTCTGAAGTGAAGTGAAAGTCGCTTGTCATGTCTGACTCTGTGACCCCATGCTAAACAGTCCATGGAATTCTCCAGGCGAGAATACTGGAGTGGGTAGCTGTTCCCTTCTCCAGGGAATCTTCCCAATCCAGGGATTGAACCCAGGTCTCCTGCATTGCAGGCACATTCTTTACCAGCTGAGCCGCAAGGTTAGCCCAAGAATACTGGAGTGGGTAGCCTGTCCCTTCTCTAGCATATCTCCTGGACCCAGCAATCAAACCGGGGTCTCCTATATTGCAGGCGGATTCTTTACCAACTGAGCTATCAGGGAAGCCCTCAATTACTTATTCTAGCTCCTTTAGATTCTTAAGGGGTTTCTACACAGATGATTAGTTGTCTGTGAATAAGAGAGTTTTCTTTTTTCCTTCCCAACCTATATACCCTTTGTTTGGACTAGGAGTTCAGCTACAGTGTTGAATAGAAATGGTGAGAGTGGATATCCATGCTCTATTCCTTATCTTAGAGGGAAAGCATTGTCTTCTGCAGATGTTAACCAATATGATGTTAGCTGTAGATAGTTTGTGTATGTTTTTAAGGAATCTGTATACTTCATCTGAATTGTCAGTTTGTTGGCCTGAATTTGTTCATAGGTTTCCATGTCTCTTAATATTTTTAAGTTCTGTAGCAATGTCCCTGACTCTTCTGGTAGTGGTGATTTTTGTTTTATTCCTTTTTTCTTGATTCCTATAGGTAGAGGTTTTATCACTTTCATTAATCTCTTTAAATAATCAACTTATTGAGGGCTGTGTCAGGCCTGCGCATACTCTTAATAAACATGTGTGCACTTGAAAAGAATGTAAAGTGGTAGTTGGGTAGAGTGTTCTATAAACGTTCAATTGATATTTCTCTCTTCCTTATCTGTTTTCTAAATAACTGGTTTATGCTCTTTATTATTTTCTTCCTTCTTACTAGGTTTATTTTGCTTTTCTAGCTTCTTAAGCTGGAAGCTGTATTGATTTTAGATCTTTTATATAAAATAAGCATTTACTGCTAAACATTTTTCTTCAAGTACCTTCTCCCTCCCCTTTTTTCCTTCTTTCTTTTCTTTAGTTAATTTTTATTGAAGTGTAGTTGCTTTACTATGTTGTTAGTTTCTACTGTACAGCAAAATGAATCAGCTATATATATACATATATCCCATCTTTTAGACTTATATCACATTCAGGGTCATCGAAGTCTTTAAGTACCTTTTTAAGTGCTTTAAAATTCATTCCATAAATTTTTGATGTGCTGTGTTTTTTTAATCAGTAAAGTCAAGATTTTTTCTTTTAACTTCCCTTGTGATTTCTTCTGTGACCCATGGGTTATTTAGAAGTGTGTAGTTTAATTTCCAGATACTTGGGAGTTTTCCATTATCTTGTTACTGTTTTCTAATTTAACTCCTTGGTGTTCATAGAATATACTCTGTGTGATTTTAGTTGTTTTAGATTTATAAATTCATGGAACTTTTGGAAACTTGAGGTATTTGATTATAAAATGAGGGAATGAATTGAATGTCTCATTCAATTTTCTTTCTTCTTTCAGGTGAGAGATCAAGCACAGCGCTGTTCACGGGTTCTCCTGGATATTGAGGCTGGTGCTCCTGTTCTTCTTATCCCGGAAAGTTCCAGATCAAATAATCTGATTGTAGCAAATTTGGGAAAGTTGAAAGTCAAAAACAAATTTCTCTTTGCTGGTTTTCCTGGGACCTTTACCTTACAAGATAAGGTGAGCAGTCAGTACCCATTCCCTTCTCAGTTTACCTGGCGTTGGAATACCAATCAAAAAATTCAGATGCTACCATAAGATTATTCCTAACCACTGTACTTTTGTAGTATACATGGCTTGAAGAATTTTTTTTTTGACATTTTATTAACATTTCAATTAACCCTTAATAGAGGCAGTATAAATTATAACTTTTACTAACTGTATGTAGTAACTAATTTTAGCAAACAAATCAACAGAACCATCTTTATAATGTTTTTTTCCCAGGCTGAATTCATAGTTATCAACTTTTTACACTGTGTAGCTTTTTTTTCAGGAGACTTTAGCTCAAGCTTATCTGAAGCCATTTGAAAATATCTTAATAAAATCTTATGGAGTATATCTCTTTACAGTTCAAAACTGCATTAGCACTTATTTCTTGTAACATATTTGGAGGTAATTGGGATGAAGACTGCTTTTTTCATTTTACGTTTAGAAAAGCTAGAATTCATTGAGAATAAATGATGAAAATGGGAAACGTTTGTGAATCACAGACTTAGCAGTGATAATACCTTGGAGGTGGTCCCACCATTTTTGCAGTTGAGGAGACTGAGTGACATTGCTGGAATTAAGAGGAGATGCTCTTGGGTTCTAGGTGTGTGCTTTAATGAAACTCTGCTGGTTTCCATGGCAGCTGACAATAATAGCAATGGAAATAGATAGTCATTATTTGTTGAGTGCCTAGTATACAGCAGCCTATGCTAAACTCTTTTTGTTTTTGTTCCTCTTGTCCTCTTGTCCTTATTATTAGCAAGCTGAGAGGTATTATTTACACCATTTTTCCCTATAAAGAAATGGAGGCTTAGATAAATTAAGTAATCTCTTTCAGATTAAACATCTAGTGAAGAGTACAGTGTGGACCTCAGGCTTTGATGGTGTTCATTCACTAAGTCATGTCCAACTCTTTGCAACCCCATGGACTGCAGCATGTCAGGCTTCCCCATCCTTCACTATCTCCTGGAGTTTTCTCAGACTCATGTCCATTGAGTCAGTGATGTTATCCAAATATCTCACCCTCTGTTGCCCCCTTCTCTTCCCGCCCTCAATCTTTCCCAGCATCAGGATCTTTTCCAATGATTTGGCTCTTCACATCAGGTGGCCAAAGTATTGGAGCTTCAGCTTCAGCATCCGTCCTTCCAATGAATATTCAGGGTTGATTTCCTTTAGGATTGACTGGTTTGATCTCCTTGCAGTACAAGGGACTCTTTAAAGTCTTTTCCAGCACCACAATTTGAAACCATCAATTCTTCGACATTCAGCCTTGTTCACGGTCCAACTCTCATATCCATACATGACTACTGGAAAAATCATAGCTTTGACTATATGGACCTCTGTAGGCAAAGTAATGTCTCTGCTTTTTAATATGCATGTCTAGGTTTGTTATAGCTTAGACTTTGGTATATTTGCCTTTAGTACTCCATGCTCTTAACTGTGGTATGATTTTTATCTCCCAGCATTGGTGACAGTAGTTTAGTCGCTAAGTCATGTCCTACTCTTTGCGACCCCCTGGATGGTGGCCTGCCAGGCTCCTCTGTTCTTGGGCTTTCCCAGGCAAGAGTACCGGGGTGGGGGGGTTGCCATTTCCTCCTTCAGGAGATCTTCCCGACCCAGGGATCGAACTCACATCTCTTGCATTGGCAGGTGGGTTCTTTACCACCGAGCCACCTGGAAAGTCCCTCCCAGCATTAGGATTTGGTTTATGTAGGGTAGGGGAGAACAAACTGACAAAGGTTGTTCCTGTCTTACTATCCCTTTCCCAGATAACTCTGGTTCTTTGAAATTTTCTAAAGGATGTGGCAATGAATTCATTAAAATAACTTCAATGGAAGAACTCTAGAGTTTTTCACAGAAAGATACAGATTTGAACATCTACTGTTCGCCTCTTTAGGTGTAGGAAGAAAAGAAAATGGAAGAGAGTGATTAGGGAACTAGTCTTGCCAGGCCTTTGCCAAGGACCTCAAGTCAAGTTGAAAGTAACAGGAAGACTGCATTTGTTGTTTATGTGTAGACTCAAATAGTGTGCAATGGCACCCCACTCCAGTACTCTTGCCTGGAAAATCCCATGGACGGAGGAGCCTGGTAGGCTGCAGTCCATGGGGTTGCTAAGAGTCGGACACGACTGAGCGACTTCGCTTTCAGTTTTCACTTTCATGCATTGGAGAAGGAAATGGCAACCCACTCCAGTGTTCTTGCCTGGAGAATCCCAGGGACGTCAGGGCCTGGTAGGCTGCCGTCTGTGGGGTCACACAGAGTCGGACACAACTGAAGCGACTTAGCAGCAGCAGCAGCAAATAGTGTTACTCTTTTCAAATGACTGTCTCTATAGTTTTCTTCATTTGTTTTACTTCTCACTCATCCAGTTACTCACTACTACTAACCCAAACACCTTGAACTGAAAATACTTGATTCATTGAGTGGGAATGGCTGGAGTGAGGAAAGTGGAGATGAGACAGTGAGAACCATGGGAGCCATGTTCAAGTGTCATGACCTTGGGCTCAGGGCCCAGAGTAGGGGTGTTTGGATGATGAATTAGAGGGCAGGTTGTCTAATATCTTATCTCACTGAAGCTGCTGAGACAAACCAGATTTAGTGATCGGAGCACAGGGTGAAACCAGCACGAAACAGCAGTGGTAAGCAATGCAGATGGAAGTGCATCATCTGAACACCCCACATTCAGACAGCTGATGGCTGAGGACTTGCTGGTTCCCCTTGCTGTTGGAAGCCCCTCCTGTTGGAATAATAGGCCTTCTTTCCAGATGGGGCTTCCCTGGTGGCTTAGCTGGTAAAGAATCCACCTGCAATGCTGGAGACCTGGGTTGATGCTTGGGTTGGGAAGATCCTCTGGAGAAGGGAATGGCTACCCACTCCAGTATCCCACTCCAGTATTCTGGTGTGGATCCCCTGGAGAATGGAATGGCTACCCACTCCAGTATTCTGGTGTGGAGAATTCCATGGACTGTATAGTCTATGTTATTTGTCTTAACAAAGTTTAAGACAGTAAAAAAACCAAAATTACCATTGACCTTTCATAGTAGGCCTAGTAGAGAACTAGTAACCTTGGTGTTAATGAGGAAAATCTCTTTTCATGTTTGCTCAGTCACTTCAGTCGTGTCCGACTCTCTGCAACCCCATGGACCATGGCCCGCCAGGCTCCTCTGTCCATGAGATTTTCCAGGCAAGAACACTGGAGTGGGTTGCCATTTCCTTCTCCAGTGATCAAGTATGAAGTGAGTGAATAGAGTGAAGTGAAGTTGCTCAGTCGTGTCCGACTCTTTGCGAGTCGTAGGCATTTTGCTGTTTGCTGGCTCTAGCCTTAAAGAAAATAAAGAAAAATCCATTTATAAAAAGACAGATTAATAACTGCATCTAAAATTTCTTACTTTTTTTTTTTTTTTTACCGTGTGCTGCTTATAATTAATGCGACTGGATATTGAACAAATGTGTCACAGCTGGTGTTGGCACATGACTGTTGTCCCCAAGGTCACCTCAGGGCATTTGCCTCTCTTACCCACCTCTACTGCCCTTCCTTGCTGCCCTAGGGAGAGCTGAATTCTTCCTCGGAAACTGTCTTCTGAGACTTTAGTTAGTTCTTTGAAATATATTTGTTTGTGGGAAATCGTTGTTTCGAGGCCTAAGTTGTTAGGAAGGGATCCGTTAGAGCCAGAATGGGTGATCAAGTTCAGTGATACCATTTTTTTCCTCTCTCCCTCCTGAAAAGGTAAAGGGCTTATTTTTCTGGATCAGATATATCTGTATATGGGCTTATGAGCTGACTCTAAAGTTAGCTTCTAAAGAAGAATTGCCAAAGTATCTCAAGAAAGTTTTGCAAAAGGGTTTCTGTTTCATTAAGTACACCAGATAACAAGTGCATAGTTTGTAGCATTTTAATGAAAAAATTTCCCTGTATTTTGTTTTCGAGGATTTGATTTTAAGTGGCAGCACATACAAGGATCGCTTTTTCTTCAAGGTATAATATGCTTTTTTTGCCTCCTGGTTATTGGGAAAAACCTTATGGGATTCAGCAGTCAATTCCCATTCATTTGCTTAAAAAAGAAAATGTTGAAAACCAATCCTTTAAAATACTTCATTATTTGGGAAAGCCTGCTTATCACCCGCCCCCCCCCTTTGACAAATCACTTCCCACCTATGTAGAGGAATCCTTCTTAAGGATCATTAAAAGTAATTCCTTCTTCCCTGCCTCCCTCCTTCCTTCCTTTCTATCTTTCTCCTTTCCTTCCCTAGGTAATACTTTCTTGATGACCTTATTTTATTTCCTTCAATCCTAAAAGACTTTATCTTGTTATGTGCCAGTGGGTTGTTCTGTGAAATTCCATAAGGTTTGCTTGGAGTGTGTTTCTTGTGAAAGTATTTGTAATCCAATTAATTCATCTGTGAAACTTACCTCTCCACATGTACAGTCAAGCTCCATGATCTAGGCCTACGTGAAGTGAGTAATTACTTTTCTTCTCCAAAAAATCACTTTGCATTTACATTTGCTCTATAATGCATCTGCCCATGTGAGGTTTTGTTTGTCTAGTATGCATTCCAGTGGTTAAAGAACAGGAAATAGTCCTGGAATCAAAGCTTGCAGAGGGGTCATTTGCCTTTGAGTTCTATGACTCCCGTGTGTTTGGAATTGTTTTACGTAAGTCCATGTCTTAATGAGGGCAGGTTTGAATTTTTTGCATATGCTTTTTCTTTCATTTTTTTCAACCATAGTTTGTGCTTAAACTTAATTTCTAAGTATTTCAAAAGCTTTAAGTTAATTCCCTCAAGCCACCGATTTATTTAAACCAACTCAGAGAGGATGGAGAGATGAATCAAATGAAAGAGCAACAAATACTCTCAGGCGTTTAAATAAATTAAGCAAGAGGGAAGGTTTTTAATGCTGAAATACTTAAATGATAGCATTTGCCTAGTCATTTGCCTTGCAAAAAGGAATTGCAAAAAAAATAACTGGTTTCTTTCACCGTTACATGTAATTACTACTGAAGATAACTGTGAAGGTGAATAGTACCATATCTCCTTTTCGAATGCTGAGAGGAATATACATATAAAGCAGTCCTTGGGAGACCCATTCTTCCTCTCCTTCCAGCTTGCTGGTGAGAAGGGATAGATGAGAACAAACTGATGCTGCAGAAACTATAAGGATATGTAGCTCTGAGTCTTGAGGGGAGGAACCATGCAAAGTTTAAATGTCAGTTATTGAATGATTCTGGTGAAAAAGATTTGCCCTGTTAGCAACTAACTGAAGGTACTAGGTATGTAAGAAAAGCATGTGATATTTTCAGTAGAGTTACAGAATTAATTTTATTCTGTGTTTGCCCTTAATTTTTATGCCCTTGAACAGAAACATGATAGGAATGGCTTGCCTGTGTTTTCCATTTGCAGTTACTTAGATGAGAAATGTAAACCTGGGAGGGGAGACTTCTAGAATGTACCAACACATTAGAGGGGCTTCATTCCATATTGCTGTTAGACACATTTTCTTAGGAAAAAAGAGTCCCTCCCCTCTAGCAAATCAACAATATATTGTATGGCTGAGAGATACGCCTTTGTTGTATTGACCTAGATTAAACCACCAATAATTAGTATCTTGACATTTACTCTTAAGCCAAAAGATAACATGTTCTATGTTCAGTTGCCAAGTCGTTTCTGACTATTTGCGACCCCATGATCTGTAGCCCGCCAGGCTCCTCTATCCATGGGATTTTCCCGACAAGAAGACTGGAGTGGGTTACCATTTCCTTCTCCAGGGTCTTCCCAACCCAGGGATCGAACCTGTGTCTTCTGCATTGGCAGGCAGATTCTTTACCACTGAGCCACCAGGGAAACCCAAAAGATAAAATATGTTCCTGCAAAATTGCCACGAGTTTTCAGCAGGTACTGAATTATATGTAATGTCTCTGCAGAGAATTACAGGTGGAAGAAAGAATCATGACCCTGTGGCCCTTTTGTTTATGGGATCTGGGGGACTTGGGAAATACCATGTGGCATAGAGTCTTTGAAGAGTCCAGGACTGGGAAGGGACTTCCAGGATAGCAGATAGAGTTACCACCCCCATTCCTGCTGCTAGTTTTCTTTTCTTTCTTCCCAGGAGTCTGTGCCTTCATCTTCCCCAAATGGTACTCCCAAGCACAGTGTGAGGAAAATGACAAGCGTGGAGGACCTGAAGGGGACCCACTCAGAGGGACTGATCATGATGCCTCCTGCTGGAATGAGTCCAGGCAGCTTGAAGAGCGAGTCTGTGCCGAGCACCTCGACCAAGCAGCAAGGGCAGCCAGCTACACCCTCTGTCGGCCAAGCTTCCAGTAGTCCAGGTAAAGGAGGAGAGAGGAGCTGCATGAGGAAGGAGGGGAAATTCATGAGACTGTTGCAGGATCCTAAGGGGCAATGCATCTCGTTCAAGTAGTTGCTGACAAAGTGGTAGTGTGTCTTTAGTAATCATCTGATTCTGATACTGATTTAGAAGGCTTTAGAGTCTTAGGATGTAGATTAGGATTGGGTGACTTCTAAAGTAGGATTGTTGTTGTTGTTCAGTCGCTCAGTCATGCAATCCTGTGGACTGCAGGATGCCAGGCTTCCCTGTCCATCACCAACTCCTGGAGTTGCTCAAACTCATGTCCATTGAGTCCATGATGCCATCCAGCCATCTTATCCTCTGTCGTCCCCTTCTCCTGCTGCCTTCAATCTTTCCCAGCATCAGGGTCTTTTCCAGTGAGTCGGCTCTTCACATCAGGTGGCCAAAGTATTGGAGCTTCAGCTTCAGCATCCGTCCTTCCAGTGAGTATTCAGGGTTGATTTCCTTTCAGATTGACTGGTTTGATCTCCTTGTAATCCAAGGGACTCTCAAGAGTCTTCTCTAGCACCACAGTTCGAAGGCATCAGTTCTTCAGTGCTCAGCCTTTTTTATTGGCCAGCTCTCACATCCGTACGTGACTACTGGAAAAGCCATAGCTTTGACTGTATGGACCTCTGTAGGCAAAGTAATGTCTCTGCTTTTTAATATGTTGTCTAGGTTGGTCATAGCTTTTCTTCCAAGGAGCAAGCATCTTTTAGTTTCATGGCTGCAGTCACCATCTGCAGTGATTTGGCGTCCGAGAAAAGAAAATCTGTCACTGTTTCCAATGTTTCCCCATCTATTTGCCATGAAGTGGTGGGACCAGATGCCAAGATCTTCTTTTTTTGAATGTTGAGTTTTAAGCCTGCTTTTTTCACTCTCCTCTTTCACGTTCATCAAGAAGCTCTTTAGTTCCTCTTTGCTTTCTGCCATAAGGGTGGTGTCATCTACATATCTGAAGTTATTGATATTTCTCCCTGCAGTCTCGATTCCAGCTTGTGCTTTATCCAGTCTGGCATTTCACATGATGTGCTCTGCGTACAAGTTATAATCAGGGTGTCAATATACAGCCTTGACGTACTCCTTTCCCAATTTTGAACCAGTCTTTTGTTCCATGTCTGGTTCTAACTGTTGCTTCTTGACCTGCAGGTCAGGTGGTCTGGTAGTCCCATCTCTTTAAGAATTTTCCAGTTTGTTATGAACTACTCAGTCAAAGGCTTTAGCATAATCAATGAAGCAGAAGTAGATGTAGGATTAAATTAGTAAAATATAGGGACTTCCCTGATGGGTCAGTGGTTAAGAATCCTCCTTGCAATGCAGAGGATGCGGGTTTGATCCCTGGTCAGGGAACTAAGATCCGACATGCCTGGAATCAACTAAGCCCACATGCAAGTACTCAGCCGATAGGCTTTGGAGCCCGTGCACCACAACGAGACAGACCCGGAGCAGCAATTAAAGCTCTCACATGATGCAACAAAAGATTCTATGTGATGTAATTAAGATCCTGCATGCTGTAGCTAAGACTCGAGACAGCCAAATAAATAAATTTAAAAAAAAAGTTTAAGAACAAACCAAATAGTAAAATGCAGTATAAATAAAGAGATTTAGATAGTCTCTTAGGGCTTGTCAGGATAGTTGCCACCAAATGATGGTAGTATAGCTAGAGTAATTCCTGCATCCTTAGACACATCCTTGTGAGTCAACTTTCAGACACTATCCCTTCAAGTCACTGGTTATTTCTGGAGAAATAAAAATCCTGAAAAATAGGTAACAACAGAAATACCATAAGTAGCAATTTTTGAAAGACATGAACCCACCCAGTTATTGGTGCACTTCTCTTGAATTTGACAGTTAGCCATTCCAGATGAGAGTCTTGATTTTGACCTTTTGGTTTTCCAGATAGTGTGGATGGTATAAGTGAAATGTTGCTCCAAGGAGTTTGGGAAGCAAAATATGATTTACCACCAAAATCCATGGATGAAGTCAGTCCAGTGTGGTTGAACTTTGAAAGATATGGGATGCTAACTGAGGGACATGTTGGATGGATGTAAAGAATGGTTAATCCTTTGTGGTACCTTGTAGTCCCAGAGGGGACAGCAAAGGGGTTTATGGTTACATTGATGATTCAAGGAGGTTATTGTAATCCTCATCAGAAGACTGGGTATTGAACATTTACTACACGCCAGACATCGTGGCACATTTTTTCATAAATGTTTGCAGTTTATCCTCATGATACTCCTATAGGATTTTATTTTTATCCCCGTGTTATAGATGAAGAGACCCAGACGTTTTGAACCAGTAACCAAGAGACCCAGAGAGATTGAGTAACTTGCCCATAGTCATGTCAATGTACGTGGTAAATGGTAGAGTTCAACTATGAATCTAGGCAGTCTATCTCCAGAGCCTGAAGTCTTAACCTGCATGATATCACCAACCAATCTATATACATAACGGACACTCACAGCATGGGGTGGGGGGGTGGGGCAAGCTGAGTGCATACATAGGGCCAGTCAGTACATGAATCTTCTGTTGTTGTTGTTGTTCTGATAATAGTGATGATTAGGAATTGAGGCCAAAGGTATATGGGCCAGCAGTAAAGAATCCACCTGCAATGCAAGAGACGTGGGTTAGATCCCTGGGTCAGGAAGATCCCCTGGAGAAGGAAATGGCAACCAACTCCAATAATCTTGCCTGAGAAATCCCATGGACAGAGGAGCCTGGCAGGCTACAGTCTATGGGATCGTGAAAGAATCAGACATGACTTAGCGACTGAACAACAACAACAGTACATATATTTGGAAGCCTATTAGGGAAGTGATTGGGATTTTTTTAAAAATTAATTTCTATTGGAATATAGTTGCTTTACAATGTTGTATTAGTTTCCACTGTACATCAGAGTGAATCAGCTCTATGTATACATATATCCTCTCTCTCTTGGATTTCCCTCCCATTTAGGTGACCACAGAGCACTGAGTAGAGTTCCCTTAGCTGGACTGTAGGTTCTTACTGGGGTGTTTTATCGAAAGATCTCTTTCCTGACTATATTTCGCCTCCCAATTTGCCGTTTGTTTCTGGAGTTCTGTCTGTGGTTAAGATGGGGTTGAGGCAGTGGTTTTCATACTGCTTCTATATCCCTAGGATTCCATGATAACCCTTGGGAATATGAAGCCCTTTGTTCCTATCCCTTATCCCCTTCTACGAGACCAGCTCTACTTTTGTCTCCTTCACTGATTTATCCATACAGTAAGGAGGCAAGAGCTAATTTAATTAGTGCCCGCCTAACCTAGGTGTTGCAATGTTTTGTTTTCCCGTACAGTAACAAGCTCTTAGACATAGCTCCTGCTACTTGGTGAATGATATGAGAAAGCCATTCAAGAAGCATCTAAATAAGGACAGATTAAGATAAATGTCATGGGAAAGACAGAATGGTATAGAGGGAAAGAACAGAGAAGGGGAGAGGAGGGTGATGCTGTGGGCAAGGCTTCAGACAGTGAAGAGCCTGGCACGTGGGGGAAAACAAAGGCCAGTGAGCCGGCGGCCTCATGGGCAAGGTGGAGAATGGGTTGAAATGAGGTTGGAAAAGTAGGCAGTGGGCTTCTTATGCAGGGCTTTCGAGGGATTTAGGGGTGTTTCACAGAAAGAACTGTGGATTAAACTCAGTCATCAAAGCATATAAAGGAAGGGAATGTTTTGGTCTCAGTTATATTTTTTAAGGATTACTGAGGTATTTTGTGAGCAGAATGGTTTTGTGAGGGCAGACTGGAATGGAATGGGTATGTTGGAGGGGAGTTTATGGTGGTCTAGGCAAGAATGGTGGTGGTTTGGATTAGATCGCTCTAGTGGAAATGGTTACGTGTGATATTTGTTTGGAAAAAGCACTTTGCTGTGGAAAATTTCATAAACCTTTGGGTAATATCATCTCTACACAAGACCCCTGTGGGATCTCCTTGGGAGGGATGCATATTAAGTCCTTTTAGTCATAAGCCCTTTAGCCTCTGTTAGTGTCTTGGGACAGCAGTGAAACGCTGGGAGGATGTGGCCTGGTTTGTGCCTGTGTGTGGGGCAGGTAGGCAGTGTCCAGCACATGGAGCGTTGAGGAGGAGGTCTTGGTGCCAGAGTGGAGACCTCTGATCTAAACATTTTCCAAGGATATAATGAAAATTTGGGGGCTATTTAGTTTTTTTCTGTACCAGCCCCTTCTGAGTCCCATCTTCTTCATTGTCTCCCTTTCCTCGGTTCCACGTAGAAGACCACGTGTGCCTGCTAGATTGCATTGTTGTCGATCTCCAAGACATGGACATCTTTGCTGCAGAGAGACACCCACGAGAGTATTCCAGGGTCTCAGAAGACAGCAGCGGAGACCTGATCTTCCCCTCCTATTTCGTGCGACAGACAGGAGGAAGCCTCTTGACCGAGCCCTGTAGGCTGAAATTGCAGGTGGAAAGGAATTTGGACAAGTGAGTGGTTTATTTTCAAATAACTGTCTATTATAAGTAGAACTGTGATAGCTTGGATATCAGTGCTGTTAAGTCTGGAAGGGCATGGGTATTTACTTATATTTTCATCTATGTAACAAATATATGTTGAGCCCCTACCATCTGCTAAACATGAGGGCTCCTATGATGAAAGAAAAAACTTCTGCCTTTATGGAGCTTGCATTTCATTGAGGGATATAAGAAGGTAAGTATATGATTCTAATTTTGTGTTTGATTCAGTTTTAAACTGTATTGTAGGATGACAGTAGGTACCTTAGAAACAAAAAGTAAGGGACCTGAATTTAGCATGGATTTCGATCGCAGAAGGGAGGTAGTGATGGCACTGAAGAAGTGTTTGAAGAAGTGACATTTGGATTCTGTATTCCAAATGCAACAGATTCTGGACCTGCTATTGATATTTACCCTGGAGCTCCACTGAATCAGAGTAGCTGTTTAGATGCTATTTTGCCCATTACTCCAATTAGCCATCTAAAAGTGCTTCATAAAGACCATTGAACTGACTGTAATTTCCTTCTTAATCGGCTTCAAAGCACAGGATGCTTAATTTCTGTAGTTTGGAGCATGGCCTCAGTTAGTTCTATATCTGACTAGGAAACTTACTGAAAAGGAATGCACCCAGACCCCATTTGAGACCAGCAGAAGCTGACTCTCAGGGCCAAGCCTCAGGTGCATATTAACAAGGTCCTCTGGTAGCGCTTACGCTCCCCTGACCCCAGCAGTGGACTGGGACTGCTGGTTACAGTGTGTGATGCCTGTTCAGTTTGGGGCATTAATTTTGGAGAAAGCAGCAACACTCAGATCTTAACTTCAGGGAGAGATGAGGCGTGGCTGTGAAGTAATGAAAGCAAATGATTTTCATTTGCAGCATTTTGAAAAACTGTCACTACTTTTCCAGAGTGTGATTTTAATCCCTCTTGGGCCACTCCCTTTGCAGTTCATCGGTTTGGGCAAGTCATCTAGTGTCACTGTTTTGTTTCTCTCTGGATTAATGATACAGCATAGCCACTCTCACTGGGATTTTTGTGTTTCATTCTTACTTGTTATTCAAGTGCTCTCTGGCTGGTGTTCAGTTATGGTTGGCATGGGCTGTATTTGATTTTACTGGCTTAGACGTCTTAAGAGGAGCTTCATTATTTAGAAATTGAACAATTTTGTTTTCTTTTCAAGTAATGCTTTCCAAAAAAAAAAAAATGCTTTACTGCTCTGCTTATCTAAACTTCACCCACTTCCATCAGTGTTTATGTGCAGGTAATTATGCCCTGTTAGCCCAGATAGAAGGGAATGACTAAACACAGGGTATCTGATCAGCTTCTCCTGCCCTGGACCTGGCAACCCAGGGAGTTCTTGGTAATCCTTTCCAGCTTTTCTTTGTTGATTGCATGACTGGTCTTTTTTCACCTTGTTGTATGAAGGTTTTTCTCCATAGACAAAGTAGTTTTTAATATTTCTCTTCAACTGCAAATCCTGGCCCTCTGCTTTATATACTTGGAGCATAGCATCTGTAGGATCCATGATATCCACTTCACCTTTAGGAGGGTAGAGAAAAAGCTCTTCAGTATTGGGATGAAGTATATTCCCCCTTCCCCAGGCTTTTTTTTTTTTTTTTTTTAAAGATTATTTATTTGGCTGCGCTGAGGTCTTTGTAGTATGAGAGATCTTTAGTTGTGGCAGGCAGGATCTAGTTCCCTAAGCAGGGATCGAACCTGGGCCCCCTGCATTGGGAGCACAAAGTCTTAGCCACTGGACCACCAGGGAAGACCTCCCTGACCTGAGCATTTTCAACATCATTCCTGCCTGCCCATCTCAGCTTGAAATGAGTGACTGATTCAGGTTTTATCCTAGTGTCCCATCTTGGCTCATTATGAAACACTGGTTCCTTTCTTTTGTTACCACTAACTGGATAAAGAGCTTGTCATTTTTTCTTTTTTATTGAAATATAGTTGTCATACAATAATGTGTTAGTCTCAGTTGTGCTACATGGTAATCTGACATTTGCACACATTATGAAATGATCTCTGCTATGAGCCTCGTAACTGTCTGTTTCCACACAAAGTTATTGCAGTATCATTGGCCATATTCCTCATGCTGTATAGTATATCCCCATGGCTTGTTTATTTTATGGCTGGAAGTTTGTATCTCTTAATCCCCTTCACCTATTTTTGTACCACCCCCCACTCCTCTGTTCTCTGTACCTGTATCTTTCCCTTTTGTTTTTTCCTTTTTAATTGCTCTCCCAACTATAATTGTAAGTTATTTCTGAGTCTTATGAGATTTTTCTTTATTCATCAATTAGCTCAGATTTGGGGACTTTATAAATGTATATTTGGTGAGAAAAATGGCCTTTTGTAGCTGAAGGATGACACTCAGTTGTACTAACTTGCTTCACTTGGACTCATGAAATTTTTGTCATTGAAGGTTAGAAGTTAATTGGTTGGTAAGAGAGGTGGGTATGTGTTAGCACTTATATTTGGGTGTGAGCTGTGTCAATGTTAAGTTCGTGATTTTTTTGTGGAAGTGACCTTTTATCTTTTTCCATAGAGAAATAAGTCATACGGTGCCAGACATATCTATCCATGGCAATCTCTCCTCAGTCCACTGTTCTCTGGATTTGTGCAAGTACAAGCTGATCCGGGGTTTATTGGAGAACAACCTTGGAGAGCCCATAGAGGAATTCATGAGGCCTTATGATTTGCAAGACCCAAGGATTCACGTGAGTGTGACGTTAGGTTCTTCTGTAACTCTTGTGGTCTTATGATCATCCTGTGTATCTGTTCCTCAGAGTCAGCTGGGAAAAGAAGATAGAGCCACAAGCAAATTAGATTTCATGACATTAACCCATTTTTAGATTGACATCAACTATGAATTGATCGACATTTTCCTTTTCCAGACTATTCTGAGTGGAGAAGTATACACGTGCATGTGTTTCCTCATTGATATGGTAAATGTAAGTCTGGAGCTGAAAGATCCAAAAGGAAAAGAAGGTGCTGGGTCCCTAGCCAGGTATGGCTGTGATTATATGGTTTTACTATTAGTAACGGTAATAGAAATTCTGTACCCCTTGTGCTGTCGTGTAGAGCAGAGGTGGCAGAGTGATGGTTCACAGCTGAATGTGGTGTGCCTGCAGGATGCTTTTTAAAAGTTTAAATTCATCTATCACTCAAGACAGCTGAGGTTATGCTGCGGTAACAGGCGCTCCAAAATACCAATGACTTAGAAGAGTGACAGTGTTTTTCTCCTTGTGTTTCATGTCCATTATGCGTCTTGGGCTGGTCTGCTCACTGTAGTTACCCTGGCTGACAGAGCAGCTTCCTGTGCCAGTGAGAAGAGCCCTTGAGTGGTCTTGAATGGCAGTGGGATCCTGAGAAACCCCATGGGGCTAGAACATGGTCCCACATGAGTGCAGAGTCAGGAAATAGTCTCCCTGTGTGTCTGTGTCGAGGGAGTCCAGAGCTATCTGGTGAGCACCCGTGTTGGCAGCCTCACTGGCCAGAATTAGTGAATTGTACATGAAAAAGTTTGGATTCCAGCTTCCTTTGAAGAACTGTAAGTTTTGGCAGCAGAGGGCCAGTGTTCTCAATTAGAAGCATCTGGGAGCTGAGTGGCAGCTTGGATGGCCTTTAGATAAGGCATGTGCTCACCCAGCAGTTCACTAACTTATACCTTCTTCTTGGTTACTGTAGACCAGGAATTTGTGATTACTGGTATAGAACCCTCAAGAGTGCATTGTATTTTCACACTTGACAACATTTTCATCTCTTGACAACCAAGTAAAGTTGAGCAGATATTACTCCTGTCCTCCAGATAGTTTTTGACTAGTGTAAGATCATATGACTGGAAAAGTGGTTTGGTTCTGTATTTGAAAACAGGACTTCAAGGCTAGTAATTTTTCTATGGGACACACTCTGTCTTCTTTTTTTTTTTTCCCCTTAAAAATTCATCCAGGTATCTAACTCAACTAATGAGAACATGGTATGGTGGAGTTGGGGTCCCAGATTGATTATCCTGTGAACCAGCAGTTTTTTCTGATGACTGGTTATGCCCTTATTTTTTTCCAATATGGGGTAATTCTGTCTGGATTGTCATGATGGTACTGAGTGATTAAGAGCTGCCCATTGCAGCTCTGCCTGTTATTTAAAAAATGGCAGTTGCATATGCATTTTCTGTTGGTAGATGAGCTGCATTACTCCTCTCTATGAAAAGTGTTACTGTGGTGGTGGTTCCCAGGAACTTCTTGCATAAAAATTCAGCAGACTGTGGAAAGAGACTCCTCCAAGCAGGCCAGGAGTTGACAGATGAAGGACTAAAGGGATCCTCACCCTTGGGGATTATTACAAATATATAGTCTTACTAACCTTAGGTGAGAAATGAGAATGCTAAGGAACCAAGCATGTAACAAATATGTGGTACTGTTATTCCCCATGAAGTTCCCGTGGACAAGAGTGTCTCCTTAGAAATGGAAAGGAAGCTACAAGGCATAGTGACACTTCGGTCCATTTTGTGGAGACTTAAAATCAGTGACAGATCTCAGAGTGAACTTACCTCCTTCATAGAACTTAGGCATATTTATGATTTTATTCTTTTATCATAAACATATGTAATTTTGTGAAATGGAAGCGTTCAACGTGTCTGCTTTCTCCCGTAGATTTGACTTCAAGAAGTGTAAACTGCTCTATGAGAGCTTTTCCAACCAGACCAAGTCCGTTAACTTGGTTTCCCATTCTATGATGGCTTTTGACACCCGCTCTGCTGGGCAGAAGACCAGTCCTGGTGTGACCAACGTGTTCACCTGCATCTTTCAGCCCTCTAAAAGCAGCAGCACCACCCAAGGCTCCATTCAGATCGAACTGCACTTCAGGTGGGAGACCCAGGTCCTGACCTTGCCTTTCTTTATCATGACATACCCTTTCGTGGCCTGTGGGCCAACACCATGTAGGCTTTAGAGCATCAAAAGACTGAGCAATCTTTGAGAAATAAATAATGACTTATCAGTGCAGTGTACTGTATATTAAGTATTCCTGTTAACCATGCAGTTTCACTGACTGGCCAAAAGATGTCTCTGTTGCCTTAAGGAAAATAGTTAGGATTAAACCAGATTCTTAAAATCAGCCTCCCTATCAGATGTGTGTGTGCTTGGCTGCCCAGTCGCTAAGTCGTGTCCAGGTCTTTGCAACCCCATGGACTGTACCCTGCCAGGCTCTTCTCTCCATGGGATTCTCTTGGCAAGAATACTGGAGTGGGTTGCCATTTTCTCCTCCAGGAGATCTTCCCAACCTAGGGACTGAACCTGCATCTCCTGTGTTGGTAGGTGGATTTTTTACCATCGTGCCACCTGGGAAGCACCCCCATCAGCTGTAGACTTTTAATATGTAAAGCGACTTGGGGAAGGAAGAAATTATACTCATTTAAGGGGAAAAACATCTTTTGGTCTATAGAAATAATAGAAGGGAAGTGGTGTTAACTTACATTATCGAGTTATCTGTGCAGGTCTTAATGACTGACTTCTCCATGTAAAACGAGCTTTAGCCCCCTTGAACTAGATTATGTTTTTCTTCTTGGCATTATGAGAGGCACTGTTGTGTGTGAAAAGAGCATAGGTTTTGGGATCACATAGATCTGGGCTCAAAACCTTAATCTACCACTTCCTAGTAATGTGTCCAAGGACAAGTTTTTTCATCTCTTTCACCTACATTTTCATCTACTATAAAATAGGAAAGAGTTACTGTACCTACTTCATAGGAAGGAGGTGATAATTAAGAGGCAGAGTGCCAAAGAATCGATGCCTTCAAACTGTGGTGCTGGAGAAGACTCTTGAAAGTCCCTTGGACAGCAAGGTGATCAAACCAGTCAATTTTAAGGGAAATAAACCCTGAATACTCATTGGAAGAACTGATGCTGAAGCTGAAGCTCCAGTATTTTGGTCATCTGATGTGAACAATTGACTGACTGGAAAAGACCCTGATGCTGGGAAAGATTGAGGGCAGGAGGAGAAGGGGGCAACAGAGGATGAGATGGTTGGATGACATCATTGACTCAGTGGACATGAATTTGGGCAAACTGTGGGAGATAGTGGTAGACAGAGGAGCCTGGTATGCTACAGTCCATGGGGTCACAAAGAGTCGGGCACGACTGGACGACTGAACAACAACAAAAACAATAATTAAACATCACTTTGCCGACAAAAATCCATGTAGTCAAAGCTATGGTTTTTCCAGTAGTCATGTATGGAAGTGAGAGTTGGACCCTAAAGAAGGCTGGGTGACGAAAAATTGATGCTTTTGAATTGTGATGCTGGAGAAGACTCTTGAGAGCCTCTTGCACATCAAGGAGATCAAACTAGTCAATCCTAAAGGAAATCAGCCCTACATATTCATTGGAGGGACTGATGCTGGAACTGAAGCTCCAGAATACTTTGGCTATCTGATGCCAAGAGGCAACTCACTGGAAGAGATCCTGATGCTGGGAAAGATTGAAGGCAAAAGAAGAAGGGGGAGGCAGAGGATAAGATGGTTAGATAGCATCGTGACTCAGTGGACATGAATTTGAGCAAACTCTGGGAGACAGTGAAGGACAGAGGAGCCTGGCGTACTATAGTCCATGGGGTTGAAGAGTTGGACACGACTTAGCAACTGAACAGCACCAACATATAATTAAACAAGATATTCTGGATACTGCTTGGCATAGATGGGAGCTGTTATGATTATTCCTGATGTAGCTTATGTTATTTTATGATACAGTACTGTAAAATTTTTTGACTAAGTGGGCATAGACCTGAAAACTGAAAAATTAGGTACGATTGATAGAAATTCAAAAGGCGACCTTTGGAACTGATGTCAGTTTCATTCTATTAGTGCTTAATGTCATCAGATAAATTGTAAACCTATAAACCAGTAAGTAAAAAGGCTGGGAAAAACTTCTTGGTTAGGCAAGAGAGAAAAAAGAAACTTATCAAGATTGTACTTTTATTTGTATATGTGTGACATTTCAGTGTGCTGTTCAGTGAATTCCTTGGGGTTGAGTTTTCCTAGGGACGGGTCGTGATCTCCATATGCGTTTAGGAATTCTGCCTAATTAGATATTTAAACTTTTTCATGAGCTTTTAAAAAGTTGTATTAATTATTTTATTTTTGGTTGCACTGGGTCTTCGTTGCTGTGTATGGGCTCTCTCTAGCTGCCATTGGGGCTAGGAGTTGCTCTAGGGCTAGGTACTCTTCATTGCAGTGAGTGAGCTTCTCATTGTGGTGGCTTCTCTTGTTGTGGAACACGGGCTGTAGGCATATGGGCTTCAGTAGTTGTAGCACAGGGATTCAGTAGTTGTGGCTCGCCAGCTCTAGGGCATGAGCTCAGAAGTTGTGGTGCACAAGCTTAGTTATCATGTGGCATGTAGAGTCTTTCTGGATCAGGGATCAAATCGTGTACACTGCATTGGCAGGTGGATTCTTCTTCACTGTACTGTCAGGGAAGTCCTTGCATGAACTTTGAAACAGTTTAGTAATGGGAATGCTAGTTGCCTCTTACTGAGCCTTACCAAGGGCCAGGCACTTTACTTGCCTTTAACTTAATTCGCACAAGTTTGTCTAGTGGACGACTTCTTCCCCATATTACAGATACAGGCATGGAAGCTTGGAGGGGGTTAAGTAACTCTTCTGAGGACACACAGCCAGTAAGTGAAGTAGTCAGAACTCAGGCTTGCACCTCTGATTTTAAAGCCTGTGTCTTGTCTAACAGTTGTCAAGCCCACCACATTTTAGTGACTGGACTGATTGCAGTCAGATGATAAGCTGGCTGTGATTTGCAGGCTTGCATACATTTGGTGCAGGAGAAGGCAATGGCACCCCACTCCAGTACTCTTGCCTGGAAAATCCCGTGAGGAGGAGCCTGGTAGGCTACAGTCCATGGGGTCGCTAGGAGTCGGACACGACTGAGTGACTTCACTTTCACTTTTCCCTTTCATGCACTGGAGAAGGAAATGGCAACCCACTCTAGTATTCTTGCCTGGAGATTCCCAGGGACGGCGGAGCCTGGTGGGCTGCTGTCTGTGGGGTTGCACAGAGTCGGACATGACTGAAGTGACTTAGCAGCATACATTTGGTGCATCTTCTGAAAGTTTCTTTTTTCGGTTTGGTTTGTTATTGAACTGGCTTCCTCAATATCAACTAGTTGTCCCACCTATTATATTTTTAATATACAAGAAGCCTTAGAATATTAATAAATTTATATACTAAAGGTGTATAATTTCTCTGAGGCTAATAATAAAGTCATCTACCTTGGTTCTTGCTAACAGAAATACCGTTGTTAGTGAGAGGGTTAAAATGTTCTCTTGATTGGAACTTTTGAACGCTTTCTGTGTCTCAAGAAGAATTGCTCTTCTGTTGGGATTTTGTGTGTCAAATATAAATCACTTTACAGTGTTTAAAGGCTTGAAATATTTTCCAGAAAAGGGATCAGACATACTTTGACTTTCCAGTTAGTTCATAGCGCTGACGATCTGTGTTCAAAATGGGGTGGAAAAATTTTACTGAGGGCAACATTTTTTCTCTATTACAAAAGGGTAAAGTGTTTCTGTGAAAAATGCTGTGTCTGTATGAAGGAGACATGCACCACAGTGCCCTTTTTCTAGGGGCAGTGAGCCAGGTTTAGGAGAAACAAGAGACTAGAGAAGCCAGCCTTAAAAAAAAAAATCTCCGAATCAGCTTTTCCTGAATAGAAGCCCCTTTTAGGGCCATGAAGCAGGTATGTGTAGTAGCCAGAGCCCCAGAATCGATTTTGGGCTCACAGAACAAAGTTCAACCGTGAAAACTATAGGGGCGTCCCTGCCCATTTTTCTTGTCTTACCCACCTCTGCCCACTAATACACTGACAGTGCCTGGATAAGGCCCTGACCACACCATGGCTTGAAGCCAGGCCTGAGAGTCCTCCTAGGGTTTTCACCTCAAACATAGAATTGAGGGTAATGATGGCAACGAAACCAGTGCCCCCTCTCCCTCTCCTGCAGCTCTACTTCTAGGGTACTTGCGGTGTCAGCCACAGTAAACATCATCTTATTTGTCCTCCATCTTTGGCTAAAAGATCTGGGGTCTCAGGCTAGTTCCAGCTAGAGAAATCATCATGTACTAGTATGTGAATTTGATGTTTATAAAGAAGTGATCTTAGACGTTGAAGGAAGAGTGCCCGCCTCACTGATCTTTTAGAAACGGCTTGTAGTGGAGGGAACTAACATTTATAAGACCTGTTATGTGCCTGGTGCTTTCTCTCTTACTGTTTTATTATTGCTCGGTTTATAAGTGAGAAAACAGAAAGATAAATATATGATATTATTTATATATGGAATCTAAAAAAAATGGTACAAATGAACTTATTTGCAAAACGAAAATAGAGTCACAGATGTAGAAAACAATTGTCTTGTTACCAGGGTAAAGGGGGAGGAGTGGTAAACTGGGAGATTGAGATTGACAGGTACACACTACTGTATATAAAATAGGTAACTAGTGAGGACTTACTCTATAGCACAGGGAACTCGACTCAATACTTTGTAATGACCTATATGGGAAAAGAATCTTAAAAAAGAGAGTGGATATATGTATATGTATAACTGATTCACTTTGTTCTACAGCAGAAACTAACATAATGTTGTAAATCAACTATTTTGTTATTGTTCTTTAGTTGCTAAGTCATGTCCCCACTAAGTCAGGTCCGACTCTTTTTCCCCATGGACTGTAGCCCACCATGCTTCTCTGTCTATGGGATTTTCCAGAGAAGCATACTAAAGTGGGTTGCTGTTTACTTCTCCAGGAGATCTTCCCGACCCAAGGGTTGAACCTGCTGATGACTCAGTGGTGAAGAATCTGTTTACTGATGCAGGAGATGCAGGTTCGATCCCTGGGACAGAAGATCCCCTGGATAAGGAAATCAGCTATACTCTGATAAAATTTTTTTTATAAAGTGAGGAAAGAGGCTCAGAGAAGGTAGACTACTTACCCAAGATAACACAGCTTTTAAGTGACACGATTTAAGCCCGTGCTTTTTCTACCACATCAGGATTTCTCAAACTCAGCACTGGTGACATTGTAGGTTAAATCATTCCGTGTTGTGAAGGCTATCCTGTACATTATGGGATGTTTAGCCACATCCCTGATTTCTACCCACAAGATGCCTACAGGAACCCCTTCACTTGTGACAAAAATGTCTCCAGATGTTGCCGGATGATTCCCAGGGGATGGAAGCATCTAAGATGGGGATGTCTGAGAACTGCAGGATGACATACTTGCTACTGCTTTCTTATAATACATTCCTTCTTGTTTAAAAATATGATTGACTTTTGAAAACATATACTGAATGTTTTATTAGACTCGGGCTCAGAGTTTATTGATATTCAAAGCTCAGTTTGGAAAATGCTGGAGGGCTTCCCTGGTGGCTCAGTGGTAAAGAATCCACCTACCAGTGCAGGAGACATGAGTTCAATCCCTGATCTGGGAAGATCATACATGGTGCGGAGCAGCTAAGCCCGTGTACCACAGCTATCGAGTCTGTGCTCTAGAGCCCAGGAGCCACAACTACTGAGCCCGCCTGTTGCACCTATGGAAGCTTATGTGCCCTAGAGCCCATGCTCCACAGCACGAGAAACCCCCACAATGAGAAACCCCAGCACTGCAACTAGAGAGTAGCCCCTGCTTGCTGCAACTAGAGAAAAGCCCACACAGCAGCAAACACCCAGTACAGCCATAAATAAATAGATAAAATTAAAAAAAAAGAAAATGCTAGAGTATCACCTGCCCAAATTGAGTAATATATTTGCAGGTTAGTGAAATGTTATGTTCCTCTTTTCCTATTCTATTTTTATGATCTTCTTTCTTGTAGGTCTACAAAGGATTCCTCCTGTTTCACAATTGTTCTCAACAATCTCCGTGTGTTTCTCATATTTGACTGGCTGCTGTTGGTACACGATTTTCTCCATACCCCCAGTGATATTAAGAAGCCAACTAAAGTTACTCCTTCCCGCCACCATAATTCTAGCAGTGAATCTGCTGTAATTCCCAAAACTGTGAAAAGTGGAGTAGTTACCAAGCGGTCTTCCCTTCCTGTGTCCACCGAAAGGCACCTGGAGGTCAAGGTCAACGTAACAGGTAAGTGTATGTAGTTGTGAGTCACCGATTCTTGGTTTGGATTTTAGGCTAATTTTGTGTCTTACAGTCTGACTTTTCTGTTGCCTCTGCATTTTGACATGAACACGTAACGTGTTTCCACATTTTGCAGACTAACAACTATTGACATTCTTGACCTCTGTTTTCAGGTGGGAGTTGCCTGGCCCACAGTGAAGGCTGCAAGATCTAGTCCCTCTCCTCTGACCCCTCTAATGCATGTGCCTGGCCTGAGTACCCACCTGGGCAATGATCTTTTTTCCCAGTGTTAAATCTGGCTTCAATTTTCTGTTTGATCTCCAGGGGCCCAACAGATGTGCCTTACTGAGTTTAGGCAAAGGTGGTATGTGAAACATCTCAGTTTAGAAGACAAATAAATGAGGGGATTGGTGCTGGCTTTATATTTTCCTTTATAAACAGATTTACCATGGTTTTTGTTAACTAGTAGAGTTTCATAGCACATCTGTACATATATGTGTATTTATTGTTATGTTTGTGACATATCCTATCTCCTGCACAGTGATTTGAAAGAAGCTGGATAGCTCAAGGCATTTAAAATAGATTTAGTTTCAAAAGTTCAGTTTATACATGTTTTTTGATGAAAACAAAAAGGAAATTTGTCATGTCCATGTCCAGATGAATAGAAAACTTCCGTGTCTACCAATTTAAAAAGCAAAAAAGTGGTCCACATTCTTTGTAAACAGCCCTGAGCATATACGCAGATGACCTGGTGCTCTTTGCTGCCTGACCAACATTAGGATCTGAATCTGCTTCCTAGGAATTTAAAACAGATCGTCGCTTGGAGAAGAGGTGGTTTCCCGAGCTTCTTAGTGTCTGTTCTGCCTCCCAGG
This sequence comes from Giraffa tippelskirchi, assembly GCF_054371585.1. Lineage (NCBI taxonomy): Eukaryota > Metazoa > Chordata > Mammalia > Artiodactyla > Giraffidae > Giraffa > Giraffa tippelskirchi. The sequence continues at coordinate 37,971,828 of NC_137279.1, forward strand.
AGACCTAGCGTATGATTACATTCCGAAGAGAGAAAGTGCGGCCCGGTCTTAGGCCTGTGCGGTGCTCTGTTGGCTCAGCTGCGCCTGGCCAGATCTGCAGGACCTGCTCAGGGTGTCAGCAGAATGTCGACAGACATCCTGGACATCCGCTCTTTCTGGCTGACCTTTTGGCCCCCCACCCAGTAAATGTGCTGCCTGGTGTATGACACCTGCTGCTTTCACTTCCCAGCTTTGGCCTAGTTGACGATACTGTCCTTTCCAGGCACGGAGTTTGTGGTCGTTGAAGATGTATCCTGCTTCGATACCAATGCCATCATTCTCAAAGGCACCACTGTTCTCACCTATAAGCCCCGATTTGTCGATCGGCCCTTTTCAGGAAGTTTGTTTGGCATTGAGGTAAGAAGTCTTTGTGTTGATTGAAGCACTCAATATTTGGCTCAAGAGAAAAGCATCTGGAGAATAATTTTACCTCCTAAACTTTCCTTCAGGGTGATAATTAATGGGACCAGAGGACCCTTGCCCTCTTCTCTTCATTTTCTCCTCACATCTACCAGGTTATTCTAGTGTGTGAATTCAGGCCCCCAGGCTCAGGCTGTGAATGTGTGGAGGGACTGTACCTCTTTAAGCTCTTAGACCCAACCTTCCTCAAAATGTTCAAGGAAGCTCTTCCAACCCCCCTTTCCCCAACAGGCGCCTTGTCATGTCCTCCTGGTCCTGTGGGTCGAGGCCCTGGCTAATTTGTGAGGCTGAGGAAGGGGTCCTTGTTTCTCCTGCATCCCCTTCCGCACATTGAGTGCTTGTCCTCGCGAAGACCTAGAGCTTTCTGTTATAGAAACGTGATACTTAAGTGTTAGGGACTTCCCATGTTATCCTTCCAGGAATATCTGATCTATTAAAGGGCACTTCGGGAGAGTCGGCCCTGACCTCAAGGGCTGAATCTCTAATTGTGATGCCCACGGCTCTGATTCAGTCTCATGAAGGAGATAATTTGCACTGGGTTGGCTTTTGTAGCCAGAAGATTACATTCTACAATATTACACAAAAACTGCTCTGTCTCTTCTTAAGCCAGGATGTGTGGAGACAGAAGGAGAAATGAGGCAGATTATTATCTCCTCTGGCACATATTCTTAAGTCACCAATCTCTGCTAATATTCCTCTTGTTAGAATACTAGAATATTTGGTCAGAGTTACTCATCATTTGCTTCCCATTTATGATTAAACTTTTTCATGCCCAGTTCTTTCCAGTGGTATTTCAGAGGTTGAGGGAGCAAAAATTGCTTTCACCCTCAGCTGCAGATGGTACTTTTTTCTCTGGTCAGACATAGCTGAATAAAACCTGTGGAGATTTTACTTCCCTACCATTTGTATCTCTCATGTAAAGAAACCTCAATGTGAGAGGAAGGATTTGCCTGCTAGCGTGATGTGACTTGGTCCTGAAATTGCAGTTCGTCTGCTTTCCAAGCCTCCACAGTACCAGCTTTGAACGGGAAAGTTTGGTGATTGATTAATGAACTGTCAGGTACAAATGGGGTTTATGTAGGAGAAGCCTGGGAAGAAAAAAGGAAAATGGAACTTTCCTGCTCCAGAATCTTAGAAAAACTCCATAGCACAATATTCAAGCTTCCTGGAAACTCCTTTCAGTCTTGTTCTTAAGGTGGCACAGTTGGATCTGAATTTTAAGACTACCCTATACATCCTTGGGGGAGAATTTATAAAGAAGGCAAAATGAGTTAATGTTGAATACAGCAGAGGACCTTGGTGTCACATGCTTTTCAATAGCTCTGGAAAATGCCAAACTCCCCTGGTGGCTCAGATGGTAGAGAGTCTGCCTGCAGTGCAGGAGACCCAGGTGTGATCCCTGGTCAGGAAGATCACCTGGAGAAGGAGATGGCAACCCACTCCAGGATTCTTGCCTGGAAAATCCCATGGATGGAGAAGCCCGGTAGGCTACAGTCCATGGGGTTGCAAAGAGTTGGACATGACTGAGCGACTTCACTTTTTCTTTCTTTAGAAAATGCCAAAAAAGAGGAAGGAGCAAGAGAGACTAAAGCGATGCTTTTTTCTTCCTCCTCTAGTCTTGCTGAGGATGCAGCATAAGATGGTCCTGGAATGGACGTCCTCTGTCCCTATTCTCTCCCCATAAATATGTTTTATTTTATTTTTATTAGAACATCTCAAACATACACAAAGTAAAGAGAATAATATAATGAACCCCTATGTACCTTTCACATAGCTTCAGTGATTAATGTATTTATTTTCACTTATGATAGTAACAACTATATTACATGAAATTAGGGTAGGGGAGGGAAAAACCACTTATCACCACCTACCTCACCTACATAATCTCTCTTGACATTTTGGTGTGTTTCTTCCCCTATAGTTTTGGCGTAATGTTATTTTGATTGGGCTTCTTTTTCACAACCAGTATTGTAACTTTTCCTACCTTTCTAGGTAGTCTTTTAAACTGTTACTTTTAAGTGGCTGCAAAATACTCTGCTGAGTAGATGGAGAATATCTTGAAAACACTGATTCTCTTAATTTTTTTTTTAATTTAGTGTTAAATGACGTTTCGGTGAATTTTTCTATATTTTGATTACTTCCCTGGACTAGTTCCCAGCAAGAGTAGGATTATTGGATCAAAGGGTGTGAGATTTTCAAGCCTCTTGTTGCTGCTGCTGCTGCTGAGTCGCTTCAGTCGTGTCTGACTCTGTGCGACCCCACAGACGGCAGCTCACCAGGCTCCGCCGTCCCTGGGATTCTCCAGGCAAGAACACTGGAGTGGGTTGCCATTCCCTTCTCCAGTGCATGAAAGTGAAAAGTGAAAGTGAAGTCGCTCAGTCGTGTTCGACTCTTCGCGACCCCATGGACTGCAGCCTACCAGGCTCCTCCGTCCATGGGATTTTCCAGGCAAGAGTACTGGAGTGGGGTGCCATTGTCTTCTCCAAAGCCTCTTGTTACGTATTGCCAAACTGCCTTTCCAACGGGTGAAGCACTGTGCTGCTGGCAGTGGGTGAGGGCACCAGCCTCACTTTTCACAGTGTTCGTTTCACTGGGTGTTATGGGTCTTTTATAGGAGAGGACTGATGGCTTCCGAGATGGCCCCCTTTTCTCCTGGTGGTGAGACTCTTCCTAAATCAGACATTAATTCACACCATATTGCATTTCATCCTCTAGGTGTTTTCATGCCGATTGGGGAATGAGCACGACACAGCTCTTTCAATCGTCGATCCAGTACAAATTCATGTGGAGCTGGTGGGAAATTCTTCTTACCAGAATAGTTCAGGATTGATGGATGCATTCAATAGCGAAGATTTTCCTCCCATCTTAGAGGTAATGATGACAAGTCTGGATAACACACTGAGGCTCTCCCAAACACTTCCCTTTACTTGAGCTACTTATTTACTCTGCCAGACTCAACAACAGTTCCAGTACTTCAGCAAGTACCAAATACATATGACATTGTCTCTGCCCTAGAAGATGTTTCAGTCTTGTGGAGAATGAAAGACCTTTTGATTGTCTGGTATGATCTTGAAGTTCTATGAAAGTTTACACAAAGCAGAGTTCAATATAGTTAGGGATATTGATTGTGAGTGAAACAAAAGAAGAGTCTGATCAGGGGGATCGGATATAAATAGGCTAAGAAGGAGAGCAGTTCTGAATTAGGAAGCAACAAAGTCAGGGGTAGAAGTGGCCCAGCAGAACTGAGACTGAGGGAGATCTCACTGCAAGAAGTCTGGGGACGTGAGGAGGAGGGAGAGGAGAAGCAGAGCAGGTGAAGCCAGGCCAGGACCGGTTAAGACTTGGATGTTTTATTTCTTTGGTACAGAGGGAGTAATTAATTCATAATCCATTTGAACTATAGGAGGTTTGAAAGAGAAAAGCCATTCTGATTTTTGGGCTTCAAAAAAAAAAAAGATAAAAGTAATAAACAAAGCACTGTACCCAGACTTCAAGCAGACGTCCGTTTTAAAGTGGTCTTGTGTCGGTGTCTGTACAGCTTTTTCCACTGGTAGCTGAATTGCTAATGACCGAGGAACACCAGGTTTTTAGAAATATTAATATAGAACTTGACTCATTTAAGGCTCTGTTTGAATAAAGGAGAGAGAAATTTTGTAGCGAGGTCAGTTGGCTTCAGAAATTTAAAAAATTAAATAGATCAAAGCAAAATGGATTAACAGAGTGTTACTAATTGGCTCTGGAGGAGGCAAGGATCGCCTTCCTCTGATTCTCTGCTTTGATGATTATATATACTTGTATGAAAATCATTCTACCGAAGTATTAAGTGCTCTAGTAATTTTCCCAGCTTAGTATTTTTTGTTTGGTATGGTTTTGTGACATTGGACCTCACATCTGAGACATCTAACCTCATGGCTGTTAGTGCTTGGTTTCAAGATCTCCCCAGTCTTCAAAATGAGGAAGTGTCTGTTGTATTTCTAGAACCAGAGTTAGAGTGGTACCTCTGAGAGGTGTGGACACAGAAGCCACTGCAGCTTTAAAAACTGCCACCTTTTAAATCTTGTTAGATTCAGTTACAGGCCCTGGATATCAGACTCTCCTATAATGATGTTCAGCTGTTTCTTGCCATTGCAAAATCCATCCCAGAGCAAGCTAATGCTGCGGTGCCAGACACGGCGGCCTTGGAGGCCAGCTCCGTTCACAGCTACCTTCCCAGTGCTTCTCGAGGGGGAGAGAAAGTCAGAGAAGGGACAAGACACACCTTAGACCCTGTCTTGGGTAGGTATTTAACCATAAAACCAGTTCAGCCTTCCCCCAAACTCCCCTTCTTAATGTTTAAGATTTTCTTTTGCACAATTAGATTATTCAGGGTATAATTGTCTGTCATTAAGTATAATTGTTACGTCATAAGTATGACTAATTCTTATTTGAAAAATAAAGAAAATACCCCAAACCAACTATTCTAACCTACAGTATTTTTCCTTTTACCATGTCTTCTAGAGATATGGGTAATGCTAAGGTTTAGTTTTAAACTTTGTTTTCTTCCAAAAGTACATGGATAATAATACTGAGTTTCAGTTTTAAGCTTTTAAAACACAGCCAATGTAGGGAAAAGACTTAAAAACTTCAGGGTATATTTGATAACTTCCAATTAGGAGCTTGTTTTTGCGTATAGAAGTGAAATGACTGAATCACCAGTTTCTGATTTTTTTTTTTTTGCTTCAGTTAGTCTGTGGGTTAATTTACATTAAATTACTTATAAAAATATATATACCATTTCCCCCCCTAGAGTTACAGCTGGCTAGACTGCAGGAGCTGGGGTTTAGCATGGATGACTGCCGCAAGGCTCTCTTGGTGTGTCAAGGTAATTTGAATAAGGCTTTTTCCTTTATCTGTTATCTTGATAAACAATAATGTTTGGTAATGTTTATCTTTCCATTTCCTCCCCTACTCCCATGGATGCCTTAGTGAGCTGGAGTGTGTTTTGAAAGCCCTTTGTGGTTTTCTGTGGGCTGAATATAATCTTGGGCCAGTAATAATGGGATGCAGTATTTTATGGTGGACGTAAATGTGGGCTTTGGAGCTGACTGTCTGGCTTCAGATCCTTGCGCTGTCCCCTACTGGCTCCTTGTTAGTGACCTGGGCAAGTTTGACCTCTCTGTTCCAGTGCTTCCTTACCTGTACAGTGAGGATTAGAGGACCTCCCTTGGTCCTTTGTTGCTAAGAAGCACTCTATGCAAAACACACAGCATGTGCCCCGTAGATGTTAGCATTGTTGCTACTGGGAGTGGTAATGGTGGTGACACTGATCAGCTTGGCCATTGTTCGAGCTCCTCTGTGCCTAGTCGTGTTTCTTGTCGAATCCTCATTCCCTTGGTTGTGGCATTCTTAGCCTCACTTCAGATGGGGAAACTGGCTCAGATGGTTTGGTAAGGCTATGGTTTGGTAAGATGGTTTGTCTTAGGCTATGTTTTAGCGTGGGGCTGGGATGGGTTTAAAGCCAGGTGTGCCCATCTTCCTTCCACTGTGTCACACCACCTCTCCACCTCCATCTGTGCTCCCCTTGTCTATAAATCAGAGAAACAACAAAAGCTGTATTTTTTCCTAGTCTTGATACTTGGGTGTATATCCACCCTTTTTATTTCTCTATGTACTTACTATATACAGGCGTACCTTGGAGACTCTAGGGATTTGGTTCCAGACCACCACAATAAAGAAAATACTGCAGTCAATCGAGTCACATACATTTTTTGATTTTCCAGTGTGAATAAAAGTTGCTTTTACACTCTATTGTAGTCGGTTGGGTGTGCAGTACCATCATGTCTGTAAGAACAATGTATGTATCTTTATTAAGTAATGTTGTTGGGAAAATGGTGCTGATAGACTTGCTCAACACAGGGTTGTCACAAATATTCAATTTGTAAAAACTGCAATATCAGCAAAGTGTAATAAAACAAAGCATGCTCATGTATGCAACAAACACACACACACATACATATATATATATGTGCATGTGGTATTTATACCTGTTGGTAGATTGTATTGCAAATACTTTATAGAATTACAGTTACAATTTTATTATAATATTAGCAGCAGCATCCCTTGTCATTAAAATTATTTGTAAATGACTCTTTTACATTGATCTGAGGACGTATTATAATTTATTCTTCAGTTGTTTTTCATTCTTTCATTATTATACACAATTCTGTTACTAATATTTTTGTGTATGAACTTTTGTCTCCATCTCTTTCAGTTTCTTTGGTAGTGAGACTTTAAAAAAAATTTATTTATTTTACTGCACCAGGTCTTCATTGTGGTATGAAGGGTCTTTGATATTTGATGTGGCATTTGGGACTTTTTAGTTGTCACATGTGGGATCTTTTAGATGTAAACTCTTAGTTGTGGCATAAGGAGTCTTAGTTGCAGCATGCAGGATCTAGTTCCTTCACCAGGAATTGACTGTGGGCCCTCAGCATTGGGTGCTCAGAGTCTTAGCCAGTAAACCACCAGGGAAGTCCCTCTTTGGCAGTGTGACTTGAAAGTGAAAGTGAATGTCTCTCAGTTGTGTCCGACTGTACAGTCCATAGAATTCTCCAGGCCAGAATACTGGTGTGGGTAGCTGTTGCCCTCGTCAGGGGATCTTCTCAACCCAGGGATCGAACCCAGGTCTCTCGCATCGGTGGCGGATTCTTTACCAGCTGAGCCACCAGTGAGACTTAGTATTATAAAAACTGGATCAGAGGATATAGATATTTTTTGAAGCTCTTTACTTGAGTCGACAAATCTTTTTCTGAAAGGATTGTACCAGGTTAAACTTTTGACTACTTGCGTGGTCTTATCACATGATTGTTTGCATTACCTATCCTTTAACTCTGAAAACAAATGGAGTAGACCTAATTATCTTGTGTGCTTTAGTTTCATTTTTTCCTAATCATCATTGCTTTTAGTGTCATTAACTTCATATCCCTTAATGTTTACGTTTCATTTTCTTTTCACACTTTAACAATTCAAACACATTAAAAAAATTTCTAAGACCCTTTTGGATTTTTATTGCGCTTTATTTCTTTAGTAACTGAGGTTTAGTTCCACCAATAATAAAGATGATAATACCAACTAATGTTTATAGAGCCTCTGTTATATGCCAGGCTCTGATCTGAGAATCTCCCAGGTGCTCACTTGTTTCCTCCTCATGGCAGTCCTGTAAGTGGGTGCTGTCAGGCAGAGGGGGACCAAGCAACTTGCCCAAGAGCCAGTATCTAGTCAGTGCAGGATCAGAAGCCAGGCCATCTTGCTCCAAAGCCTATGCCCTAAACCACCCACTGCTGTTACATGCACTGGCCTCTGGTAATTTATAAGTATGGGGCTGCATTGCTTTGCTTTTCTGTTCTGTTCTCTTTTAGCTTTGACAATCTGGTTGTGTTTAGGGGGCTGTTGTTGAATAGTTTTACAGTACACACATTGAGAAGACCAAGTATGTACAACCTAAGACCTTTGAGAACAGCTACAAAGCAGCACATCAGAATATGCAGAACTACATAGTGAAGATTAAATGCTTGAGTACCGAGTGGCACCTGGAATTTTGTATCCTCTCCATTCCTCTTTTGGAGAAGACAATGGCAACCCACGGCAGTACTCTTGCCTGGAAAATCCCATGGACGGAGGAGCCTGGAGGGCTACAGTTCATGGGGTTGCTAAGAGTTGGACACGACTAAGCAACTTCACTTTCACTTTTCACTTTCATGCATTGGTGAAGGAACTGGCAACCCACTCCAGTGTTCTTGCCTGGAGAATCCCAGGGACGGGGGAGCCTGGTGGGCTGCCATCTATGGGGTGTCAGAGTCGGACATGACTGAAGCGACTTAACAGCAGCAGCAGCATTCCTCTTTTCTCCTCTCCTTCAGCAGATGTCACAGTAGAGGAAGGATGGCTTCCTGCAAGCATTTTGAGCCAGGTCATGTGGTAAACTTGAGTAGAGGTGTGTAGTAAAGAGGGCCTTGTTCTGTTTGCTAAAAAAGCAGGATTCCTATTACTGTGCTTTGTCTTCCTTGCTCTGTCTGAGACTGCAATCTGGCATCAAGGTTCTCTTGGGCTGTCTAGTAGGTCCCTATCAAATGTATTTCTCTGTTTCCCCTGTGAGTTGCTTGAGGAGCAGTGGGAACAGGTCCAACTGATCACCTTTCGATTTCTTCACAGGTCAGCTGAAGAAAGCAGCCAGTTGGTTGTTCAAGAATGCTGAACCCCGGACATCCCTTTCCCTGGCCTCTAACAGCCAGCAGAGCCAGGGGGCAGCGCCGGCCCGGTTGATCTCGGGCGTGGAGATGAAAGCCGAGAGCGTGTGTATCTGCTTTATCGATGACTGCATGGACTGCGACGTGCCTTTAGCCGAGCTCACCTTCTCCCGTGAGTGCTCGCCCAAGCCTCAGGTTCATCTCCAAGGTCGACAGCGACTGCTGTCTTTTCTTCATGTTACTCATGCTCTTCCGTACCTAATAGCACTGGAGAGATTTAGATAATGGTTTTACATGTGTTTTCCATTATTTGTATTTTAAAGACATGTATTTATTTGCTATATGTGGCCTTCAGACTGTGGGTTGGGAATAACAGAAATTGTCGTTGATAAAATTTCTGTTCTGTTAACATGTGTGCGTGCTCAGTCACTAAGTTGTGTCTGATTCCTTGTGACCCCATGGAGTGTAGCCCACTAGGCTCCTCTACCCATGGAATTTTCCAGGCACGAATACTGGAGTGGATTGCCATTTCTTCCTCCAGGGGATCTTCCCGACCCAGGGATCAAACACATCTCTTATGTCTCCTGCATTGACAGGTGGATTCTTAACCACTATGCCATGTGGGATGTGCCACATGGGAAGCCATTGTTCTATAAACAGCCCTAGTTAAATAATTCCTAATCTCTCCATTTTGTTTATGTGTTCATGTATCTAAAGATTGTGTTGTTGTTGTTTAGTCGCTAAGTCGTGTCCAACTTTTTGCGACCCCATGGCTGTAAGCTGCCAGGTTCCTTTGCCCATGTGATTTCCCAGGCAAGAATACTAGAGTGGATTGCCATTTTCTTCTCCAGGAAGGTGGGTTGCCATCTTCCCTGAGCCAAGGATCAAACCCATGCTCCTTCATTGACAGGTGGATTTTGTACCTCTGAGCCACCTCTGGCTTCAGGGAAGCCCAAAGATTGTAGGGAGTACTGTTATTAAAGGGATTTAAAAGATAAGGATAGAAAATAGGGTTTCCATGCTATATGGCTTTTGAAAATTAAAAAACACAGAGGCTTGTTAGAAAGCTCATCCCATTGTCTCCTCCATAGGGCCAGATAGGAAGAGAAACCCTGTTCATCTGAGAGCTGTCCCTCAGGAGGGTGGGGATGACTATAGAAGGGCTTTATCCTCAATCGCATCATTGTAATCCATGTTAGATGCAGCTACTAAAGAGAGTAAAGGAAAATTTCACTTCTGTGTTTACTTTTAATTTTCCATCATTTTGATCTTGTAAGTCACTTTTCCCTTCAGGGAAAATTCGATTCTGGGGATTTAATTCAACCTTTTACATACTGTGGGAGTTTTCCTTTTCTGTGTTTCTAGGCACCAAAGGGCCACTTGATTAAACTAACAATGGGAATTTTGACTGCGTGACTGTCTTCTGTAGAAAATAATTTTTATTTTTCTATTGTAATTTTAACATTTGGAGCTAATATTTATGAGGGCATGACTGTTCTCGTTATACTACCTCTTTTCAGATATTCAGAAAAAAATGTATTTTTTATGTTCCCTGGTTGCTGGGGCTGGGATTGGTGGGAGGCAAATGAGGCATTTACCTCATTCACAACATTTAAAGGGCAACCATGAAAATCACTGATTAAGATAAATGATACTTTAATGCAGTATTTTTAAAAATCAGAATTTTATTAAATAAAAATCCCACAATGAGCAAAATATCAAATTTTTGTGTGTTCTCCTAAAAGATCATTAGTATTAATTATAACTAATAGCTCTTTGGGCTTCTCAGGTGGTGCTAGTCATAGAGAACCACTTGCCAGTGCAGGAGATTTAAGAGACTCAGGTTCAATCCCTGGGTTGGGAAGATCCCCTGGAGGAGGAAATGATAACCCACTCCAGTTTTCTTGCCTGGAGAATCCCATGGACCGAGGAGCCTGGTGGCTTACAGTCCATGGGGTTGCAAAGAGTTGGACACAACCGAAGCGACTGGGCACAACAGGTCTTTATTTTTATTAAGATAACATCAGTTTATAACATGCAACTTTCTTGTGTACAGCCTTGTATTTCCACTTCTGTATACACTACAGTGTGCTCACTACCAAAAATTTAGTTTCTCTCCGTCACCATACAGTTGATCACCCCTGCTCCCACCCCCGTCCCTGCCCCTCTGGGAGCCCTTGCTCTGTTCTCTGTATCTTTGTGTTTGTTTTCCTAACATCTCTTTAATACGCTGTGTCAGCAACAGAAAGTTTTGGTTGTTTCCGCCCCACCACTGCAATAAGATTTACTTTCATTGCAGGTCTGAATTTTCTGCAGCATGTAAGAACTAGCCCCGAAGGCTACGCCCACTTCACCCTTTCTGGAGATTATTATAACCGTGCTCTGTCAGGTCAGTATAATTATCACGGGATTTAAAACATACACTTTAGCATTTGTCTGGGCCTATCTCTGTGTAAATCTTACGTGAAGCAAAGGAGTGGGACAAGACAGGGAAAGATGAAAAATAAGGTCACGAGCACAAAAGATACAGATTTTTTTCATATTTCTAAAAATATATTTGGTGTGTCACAACGGAATTATTTAAAGTTTTCATAGTTAATTCTTTTTGATCCTGGAGTTTGGGTCATTTCAGAACATGAAATTCCTCAGTAGTGAAGGATCACTTGTCTGGCCCTGAGAGTAGCTAACTTTCAAGTGAGATTTAAGCCCACACGCATTCTAAACTTAAGGCCTCCTCACTTCCTCCTGGGCTTGTCTCATTAGAAGAGCACTGAGCCAGTGGCAGCAAATAACCTGCCTTGCATGCTTATGTACTGTAGCTTCAGTTGTGTCTGACTCTGTGTGACGCTATGGACTGTAGTCTGCCGGGTGCCTCTGTCCATAGGATTCTCCAGGCTAGAATACTGGAGTGGGTTGCTATGCCCTCCTCCAGGGGATCTTCCCGGCCCAGGAATTAAACCTGAGTCTCTTACGTCACCTGCGTTGGCAGGCAGGTTCTTTACCATTAGTGCCACCTGGGAAGCCGGTAAATGAGTATAACTTGCCTTATTTATTCCCTAAAGTAGAATGTGGTTGCTCAGGGCAAGCTGTTCTTCCAGAGACATAAACCTGGATACAGTGCAAGTCATTTTCCTATTTCTTTCCTTCCATTGGAAAGACCAGGGTAAGGATCTATACAGATGGACATTCAAGAACAATCTGGTAACAGGGCTGAACAGTTTGAGCTGCAACATTCTTTACCTTAAAGAGTTCTTTGTAGATACGGACAGAGTAAACCAAGCAGTGTTGAAGAGTGGTTGCTCCCTTTGAAGTCAGTGGAAAATTAAGCTTCCAGTGTGTTTTGCTGCCTGCTAATTGTTCTAGAGTACGTGTCACATTCAATTTTATATGTTAGTTAACATTCTCCCTTCTCTGTTCTGGATTCACTTAAAGGCAACACTCTTTTTTCCTAATTGTTCAAAATGTTTAACTTCAGAATAATGGTCCCAGCCCTGCTAGTTGAGAGAAAGCTTTACAGGGCATATGGTAGCTATTTTTTTTGAGAATCATTTATTTTCCCAGAGCAAATATTGCTTACTTTTACAGTTGTAGGAACACATTCAGGTCACTAAGCACTAAATGGCGTGAGGAGACGAACGTATCAACATTATGCTACATGTTAGATTGGATTTGTATTAGTAAGTCACCTCATCTATGGCTGGTGGATTGTGTTTAGGGAAAAATTAACTGGCCTTGAAAAGCCATCTTAAAAACCACAGTAAGATACCATTTTTCTCATCCAACAGAGGGCCAGAAGGAAGTGTGACAGACCTAAGTATGATGAAGATATGAGCCATAGAAGTGTCATTTCCTACGGTCAGGACTGTAGATTGGGACAACCACTTTTGAAAACAATTTAACGTGACCTATAAGCATACTTGGCAACCCTTCAACATACTTCTTCTAGATCTGTGCCCTTGAGAGTCTCCTAAGTGTCCTAGGAAACAAGTGAAAAAGACCGCTTTTAGTAATGGTCTTCCAAATAGCAGCAAAGTTGAAATCAGGTGCAACGTCTCTTAGCAGTAGAATAGATAAACAAAGTGGTATGTTCATAAGTGGATTGGAACTCAGTGGTGAAAATAATGTACCACAGATATATGACATCAATGTGAGTGGATCTCAAAGACATGTTATTGATCAAAAATAGAAACTTGCAAAAGATTACACACAGTTGGATTCTATTTATGTGAAGATCCCCTACATTAGCAGGATACACTTATGTATTTATTCTTCAGAAATGTATACATGGGTGGTAAAACTACAACGAAGAACACAGGAATGATTAAAAATTCAATCTAACAGAGTCGAGTGGGAGGGGTTTGGTGACGAGTGGTACTCAGGAGCTTCAAAAGCACGTGTAATGTTCTGTTTCATAAGCTGAGTAGCGGGTACACGAGCGTTTGCAGTGATTTTATTCTTTAAACCATACATAAATGTTGTTTAAATATACCTTTTGTACATATGACACATTTTAAGATGAACATTTCGAAAAACTTAATGAATTGCTGATTATACCTATTTATTCTACCAGTGGTTCTTGATGTAAGAGGGTAATTAAATTTAATGGTTACTTCAGTCACTGACACTATTTTTCCACCCTGAGTCTGAGACACTTTTTTCCATCTTGAGTGTATCAAAAACAGGGCTTGCCTGCTCCTTAGTAGAAGAGGGCACATCCCGCCCACCTGCCTTCCTCCCACCTCTGGAAGGCCATGGCTGGGGTGCACGTGTGCTCTGCTGCCCCTGTCCTTGAGACACCACAGACATCTGTAGGATAACCTGCAGCTAAAGAGGGTGCCTTCCGTGTGAAATCAAGTTGGAAATAGAAAGCTGTTCTCCATAGCATGTCCTTGCTGAGCATTTGTGAACGGTGTTCCCCTGTAAACTCTTGGTATCTGCTGAGCAGATGTCTTATTTCCTGTGTTCTGCTAGGCTGGGAGCCATTTATTGAGCCCTGGCCATGCTCCGTATCCTGGCAACAACAGGCCGCTAGTCGTCTCCATCCTCCTCGATTGAAGCTGGAAGCCAAGGCCAAACAGCGCTTGGATGTCAACATCACCTCTGTGCTAATTGGTGAGTGGAAGGTTGTCTTTCGAACACTGGTACCCTTCTGTGTGCACATCCCTTCTCTGGAAGACTATTCTGACTTGGCCTCATGGTGCTCCTCACCCCATTGCTCCAGAGGTGGCATCCTACGGTGGTGCTCTCGGTGCTTAAGCAAGAGCTTAGACCATGTAGGAAATACCCATGTCCATGACGAACTTTCTCCCCATGATGCTTGGTCACTGGGGTTTATTAAATGTCCTAGAAGTGAGTTTAGATTCATTTCTCTCACACTATTCACAGAATAATTCTTGAAATGTATGGTTTTGATAGTCTTTAGAGCAAGGTCAGTTGTCTGTGCTGTTTCTCATCACTTACCGTGTTGACCTAACTCTAAAAATCACTGGGTTAACGGGTTGTCAAGCTAATGGTGTGAGCTCTGAAAGTGTCTTTGACAACGCTGAAATGTACACTCCTGGATTCGATGTAGTGAGTCAGAATCTTGTCCCTATACTTGTCCTTATGTCAGAAGAATAGTAACATTATCACACAGTGAGATAGTGCCTTTGTTGACCATGAAAAACTACACTCACTGTTTGAGTTACTGATCTGTAGGCTCTGATTTTTGGTAACACTGTAGTGTCTGAGCGATAGGAACACATGCTATAGTTGTGCCTCAGTATCCAAAGGGCTTGGTTCCAGCACCACAGTGCCCACCCCTCACCTCCCCCGCCTCCACCACACTGCCCACCCTTCACCTCCCCCGCCCCCACCACACTGCCCACCCCTCACCTCCCCCGCCCCCACCACACTGCCCACCCCTCACCTCCCCCGCCCCCACCTCACTGCCCACCCCCACATCCCCCGCCCCCACCCAAATCTGAGGCTGCTCTAGTCCTTTGTGTAAAATGGCCTAGTACAGTGAATACGGTTGGCCCTTTGTCCTCCATATCTGCCTGCAGAGCCTACAGATACGGAGGGCAGGCTGTCCTGCAAATCTGTGAACTTTGTTCAGGGTATGTGTTGGGTTGAGCCTCGTAGAGTATCCACTGGCTTATTCCATGTCAGAGTTAAGAGAATGTGTAGTGAAACAAGACCAGAAGTTTATTGATCCCTAAATTTTGAAAACACTGTTTTACATTTGTAGGTTTCATTAATATCAGCAATGTAGTGGTAAATTGATCTCATGATTCTTCTATATTATTGTGGCTTCTCTGTTATTTCTTATGTAGTCTGTTCATCGGGAAGTTTAGATAAAGTTTGGGATAGTGTTTTGAAAAGCCATGGTAAATAAGAGCTTACCTCAAGCAAAAGAGTTCTATTGATACAGTTCTTACGAGTATCTAATTAAAAATATCCTCTAAAAAGCATTCTTGTCATTGGTAAAGCTGTTTTATTTTTTTTTAACCTTAAATTCCTTATTTCTAAAATTGTGCTGAAACCCAGAAACATTGCTGTGACCTCTTAGTGTTTAAAGAAATATAATTTCTGTAGCCAGATACTGGAGCTGAAAACCAGAAACTAATCCTCCTTGTTTTAAAAAGTGTGATATTTTAATTAGTAAAGAAGGTCTTTATCCAAGTGTGGTGTGTAATAATTTTGTTAACCTACTCTTCCTGTTATAATTCTCCTGTTGAAAAAGTAAAGCCACTCCTGGAGAACTGGCAGCTGGATTTCAGCCTCCTGAGTTTGGTGGCCTCCTAGCTGGTCTTTCTGCCTCCAAACCCTGCCCCTTAGCATGGCATGCCATGCTCTTCACAAAGCAAGTTGTTCTCTTTCCTAGACTTCTTTGCTATGTCCCCTGTATGCCTGCATGTTGTACCAGAGTCACACCACAGTATTCTGTGTTCCCTAAGTGTGACGTGTGCTTTCATATCTTAAAAGTCTTTGCATGTGCTGTTCTCTCTGCCTGGAACCATCCTATCTAGTCCTATTGGTAACCCTACTTGCTTCAACACCCAGAACAAAGGTCCTCACGTCTCTGGTGATTGCCATGCACTTGACTGTGTGCTCCTCCACTTCCGCCAACACAGAATAAACCTTCCCCTGTTACATGCTCCCATAGCATTTTGTTTGTATTTTTCTTTAGCTCCTTTCACATTGTGGGATAGTTTTGTGGTGGCAGTTGTTTTGCTAATGTTCATTTCTTCCAGTGGAGCATGAGGTTCTTCAGGGAACCAGCTTTCTCAGAGTCTAGCATAGGGCCCCGCATTTAGGCAGGCATTTGATAAAAGCTTGTTTTGCTGAATTGAAGTGATCTGACTTGAACTCTCAATCTTTACCATTTGTGTTCTCAATATCTTTGGGGAATTTTTCCTAGACCAATACATAAGTACCAAGGAATCGTGGATGGCAGATTACTGTAAACAGGACAAGGAAGTAGACCCCACCCCATCTGAAGACTGGATGGGCTCATCAGTGGATCCTCCATGCTTTGGACAAAGTAAGATTTTTGTCTGCACGTGTCTGACTAAATCACCTTTGACCTACACAGCCATGTTTCAGTGAGAAATTCAAATAGAACCATCATTTTCTATGGAAAAACCTACAGGAAATTCCTACTGTCTTCTATGGTTCTGTTTTAGTCTGTGGAAGGGACATTTTTTTTTCTGGCGCGACATGCTGAACTTTTCCTCTTAGCTCTCATTCCACCGTTATGGGATGAGAAGGACCTGCCATGTGCCATTCCTCGATTCCGGTCACGTGGCGCATAAACTGGGGCACCTGGGAAACGCACCGGGGTGGCTGTTGGTCAGTTTGTGTTTTGCTCAGCAGAACAGTTTAATTGACTGGACTTTGGGCCTGGATTTTGAAGAACATCTTTTCAGGTTTCTAAATCTAAAGATTAGAGAGTTTGGATATATTCTTGAAGAGAGGGATGGCGGGCTCCCACGTGGAAGCAGTTGTTCAAGGGGGGGCCTGTACTATAAAGGAGAAAAGAATTGAATGCCCAGCCTCTGAAAGATGGAGAAGTCAGTGTGTTCTCTGTTAACAATGTTTTCTTTCCTTATTTAACGCTTCACCATGGAGCTCTGATTTCCTCAGAGCTGGGGAGGTTGTGATGGCCAACAGCATGGTCCTTAGTTGTTCCACAAGCCATTGTCATCCAAATTCAACTCAGCCCCAGCTCTTTCAGTGTGGTTTCTTTGGGGAGTCTTGGCCAGACTTCACATAGCTCATGAATACTTAACTGTTCCATCTGGTCTGCAAACGTGTCACGGGAAGATGGATTTTCTTAGTGTACGAAGTATTTGAACTGGTTCGTCTCTCCTCAGGGTGTATAAATGGATTTTCTATCTGCCTTGTACTTCTTGAAGGAGGAACAAGGCCACGTCAGCTCTGTTTGCTCTGTGTGTTCCCAGGCTGTTGCTTCTCAGATATCGTCAGTTTCGATTCTAGCTCCTCCTCTGACCTTCCCCATTTGTGTGTTGAGAGAATGTAATGGAGTCTACCCAGAAGGCTCTAAATAATCTTTGTAATATGTAATGTGTCCTAGAGAGTGTGTTTCTAAAAACATTATTCATGCAGAGGGATCTTAAATCCAGACTCAGTGCAAACACTAAGAAGGCTGAATCTTTAGGATTTTGATGAAGGACTTTCTTTTGTCCCTCTCCCACTGCTCCCTTCCCCTTTTATTTTAACATCTCCTCTTTCCTTATAGTTAATAAGCTACTGTATGTTTGGTAAATGCCTGTGCTAAATTAAAGCTAGATTTTTATTTACTTATGGATTTTTGTGGTTACTTAGGCTTATAAAGTTTTAATATATCTTTTAAATTAGGCATAAACGAACATACCTAAATTTCCAAACTCTCTTCTTATTGAGACTTCTTGGATGATAGAATAGCAAGTGGGATTATATTCTTCTACTAGGCCTGCTAAAGTAATTGTTGGGCATTTGTTTCCAAGGTCAGTCGGTTTGGATCTTGTTGAACCAATCACAACCTTCGGCTCTTACTCTGGAATATTTAGTCATGATCCCCCCCGGATTTGTGCATTTTATTCAGGCTAGCTCCAAAATAAGCCCTTGAGCTAGAGGTTCTTAATATGAAGTTCAGCCTAAGGGAGCCGCTGATTTCTTACTATTTCTTTAGCTGGGAAAGAAAATAACGGCGTCTTTCTTGACATTATCATTGGCTTTGTTCAGTAAGGGCTGAGATTCCGTAGGTAAACCTGGATGGCATGGCCCCTTAATTCATTAGTTTTGTAATCAGGGACCTTTTATGGAAATGTAAAAAAAAAAATGTTCAAGAAATGTCTATGTTTAACATGTAATGTAAATAAGACCATGAGGTAACTCAGCTGAGACTGTAGCCTTGGAACACGGGCTGATTCTTCCCCTTGAATTTTTGAGACCCATGGGGGGCTAGCATTCTACTACTACTGCCGTTTCCAGTTGGAGTGGAGCAGCTCCCACTAAAATCTGTACTGCTTGTTCTTGGTTACTTTTCTATGCCATGTGAGAACAAGCATGCTTTAAATTAAAAATCCTCAAAAGGCTGGTCATTCTGTTCAAGTGAATGTGAGTACATTTTCTTTCCCCAACAGAGAAAAAATGGAGCATGCTTTGTTGACACAGGCTCCACAGTAAAAGCCAGCATTAAAGCTGTCTGGCTCACCTCATCAAGTATCTCATGCGCTCCTAGTGATCACCAAAGGAATGAGCCAATAAATGCATGATGCTTGCTGTGTTTGTAATATACACTGTTTGCGCTAATGTTTTGGAGACGAATCTTCTTTTTCGCTGTATTGATTCTCACCCTCTAACTTTGTCTCTCCTGTCTACCAGGCCTCCCCCTTGTCTACCTTAGAACTAGGAGTACAGCCAGTCTGACTAACCTAGAGCACCAGATCTATGCTAGAGGTACAGTACAGCCAAGCGAGGGCTTGCTTTATTTTCCTGTTTTAAGAACTGCCTTGTACATCTTATTTTCTGTGAACATGGGAGCCAAATGGGGGTATACCCAGTTATGAGTACTTTGTTTTAGTAACAGGAAAGATCATTTCCAACTAATGGACAAAGTGCCGTCTTGTATCAGAAGGAAGTGACGTGCTGATTCTTATTCTGTCTCTTGCATCTGCTTTTTAACCTGTAGTGGAAATGAAATCAACATCCAGTGTCAGTTAGAGGTGATGTCTATATTGAAAAGCAAATGAATGGAAGAAAACCGTCCTCCATCAAGCCTTGCAGCGAGTCTTTGTTTATAGACTACTCTGTGAATGTTTATTCTTATGGTGATGCAAAGGGCAGTGTGGAATAGGAGCTACGATGATCAGGAATGGAGCTCAGAAAAAAATTTCCAGTAAATAATCACTTAGACACAAATCTTAATTTCCTTAGAAATGAATTGAGGTTCTTAGGAAGTAGAAAAGAGAATGTTCTTTGTTTCTATCTCTGATCCTTTAAGGGTTCTTGAGAATTTGACTGGTAAGTAAATATGAGAGGAAGATATCATAAACTTCAAGGAATTAGAATCCCAAAATGTTCAGTTCTTCTTTTGTGTGAAGGAGTGCAGTTTAATGTGAATGATTTATGTTTGTCCTTGGCTACCACCACCAGATCCTGGGTCATAGTATATTTTGTAAAAATATACCTTTTGAGCTTCCTCTACTAGAAGTTCAGAACAGGGATATTAATAAATGAGGGCAGTACTACGATTTTTTTCTGAAAGGTTTTACTAGGATGGATGTTTGTGAGGAGGGCTCCCAAAGCCCAGGCTTGATTCTTCATTTTTTCGTGAATTTATGCTTCTAAGTTTTTCTATATCTGTTATTTCATCTTTTGGGCTAAGCAAAGCATTATTCCTGTGTAGCCCATGGGGACAGAAGCTCAGAAAGACTAAGTAATTTGCCTCCCTTTACATGAGAGGCCTGGGACTTTATTTCTCATGATTTACAAGCCAGGTCCTTTCTGATAGGCTGAGCTGCTTACAGAGTATAAGAACCCACACTGTGTATAATGATCACATTTCCCTGGGGATCGGGTCCACAGGGCAGACATTTCCTCAGCTGGAGCTATTTAAGCTAAATGTGGACGTGAGGAGCTTGGGGTTCTTTCAGCCTATGAACCAATTAGATCTGGTCACCAAAGGAGGTTTCTGAGGCCATCAGGGAATCCTGTTCTCTTTGATGAGCTTGGGGCTTTTGTCCTCTGGCGCTATGCCCAAGCCAGGTACACAGTTGAGCTGGACTCTAGTGGAAGATGTGTGCTCCTTCCCCTGAGTTTGGACTTGTGAGCCCCTCCACGTATTTTTATCCTCAGCGAGGCAGGCTGTTGAAGTCTCTGCAGGTATGTGCGATCCACACAATCAGCTTGGCGACCTTAGTAGTGTGCCTACCCAGGCTATTTAATTCCACAGCCATATACTTGTGAATACCTTTATATGGGTTCCTAGCACTTTATTCCATGTTACAGTGTGATCAAAGCCATTTGCCACCTGTTCTTTTTAAATCTAATTTGCAAATGGAAACTTAGCGTCTGGCTCACAGTGGGATATGAAAGCACATCTGGCTTCTTTTCCTCCTGGGCCCTTTATCTCCTGCAGTAAAGCTGCTCTCTGGCTCAAGGAGAGGGAGGTTCCTTTCAAGGTGCCACAGTGAGTACTGTTTACCCTGCTGACAGCTCTTAAATTTTTTACTCCCCCTCTGCTCTTGTCAGCAGCCTCACAGCTACTCCTTAATTTTCAACTTGTTGAACGCTGATTTTTTTTTTTTTTTAAATCAAGCCTTGGAAACTAAGTGAGGCCATTGGGATGAGAAATGGGCGTATTCTAGGTGGAGATTATATTTAGATGCATTTGGGGTGTCTCTAAAAAACTAACCACTAAGTTGTGGGAACACGCTGGAGCCTACTCACTTACTTAGACTCCCCTGAGCCATTGTTCTTACCAAAACAGAACTTGTCTTAACGTGAAATGGCTTGTTGTGGTGTGTGTAGAGCACTAACTTCTGAAAACTTGAGAAGCTACAAAGGGAAAAAGAAACAGTGGTTACTTTTTAGAAGATGTGACGCTGACTTAACCCTGTTGCCCCTGTGCCGTACCCGAGAGGTGGGAGAGGCAGGCTTTGGTGGGGTTGGCCTTCTTGATTTCTCTGGCAGGAAACACATGGTCCTAGAAGATGAATTGAATTTTGCTGTAGTCTTCTCAGCCGGCAATTGCAGGCACCTCCAGCTGTCATTTTCTCCACAGCTGCAGACCACTTGGATCCTGGTCTTTCGAGGGCTGTCTTTGTGCTTTAAAGCCAGACACAGAGTGAGACTGGGCCTCGCCTTTTTTTGTCAGCCGGGTGTGTGTTGTTGAGCACGTCAGCCTGGAGGCTCCCAGCCCTGGGCTGCTGCTGCCTTTGTGGTTCCTGCTCCCACCTTGCTCTTTCTTTGTGTGGCCAGTAGAGGAAGCACAGGCCCTGGTAGGGGCCAGGGCCTCTTTGCTTCCAGGAACACGCAGCAGGCCTCATGGGCACCAGAGAGCCTTCCTCAGTCTGTTTCCAGTGTTCATCGTCAGGTCCAGCTCCCCCTAGAACTGGATCACTTACAGTCTCGTATAGATGAGTGTTTCTCTCCAGTTTCCCCCATTAGAAGCTGCTTTGTGAAGGAAACCGTATTTTGTGTTCCTCTTTGCATCTCCATAGGACCTGCCTAATACAGAGAGTGAGGATATCGGTGCAAGAAAAATGAGCTAAAAACTTCATTTAAATAGCTTTGGGATAGTATCTTTTCGAACTTCCAGGGAGGAAAACCCACAACTGCATATGTAAGAGAACAGGAAAGGATGTTTTCATTTTTTTATAATGTGCTTAGTATGACTCAAGGGTAACTCTTATACAAAAGAGAGCTTCCTGAAAGTACAAGTGTTTTGGACAAAGTGATACAAGTGCACGTGTTCTGTCTTGCTGCATTTCAGGTTATCCATTTAGAATGGCTTTCCTGGGAGCAGAGGAGGCTCATGTCTGTCTGTCTTGATGCCTGCCGTGTTAGGTCTAATGCTTTCTCCTGAGTTAAGGCCCATGAGAATCACGGGAGAATTGTGGGGTGAGAGTTCTCAACCATCACAGTCAGTTGTTGGGGGACTGAGTCATCTCATAGTAGGTGGCAGAGTACATGGAGATGTCCTGCTTGGCCTGTCAGCACACCTGTGGTGCTTCGTTCTTTTTTCTCTCCACTATCAGCCTCTTTGCACAAGAGGCCATGGTGGGCACTGCCTCCAGGTATGGGGAGGGTCTCTGCCGCACAGGTCAGGGCGTGTGCTAATGGCCTTCTGTTTGCTCACAGCAGAGATGAAAGCCCCCAAGCGCCGGCAGCCGTTTGTCCCTTTTGCTCTGAGGAATCATACAGGCTGCACTTTGTGGTTTGCCACTCTGACCACCACGCCCACCAGGTAAGGAACACGGAATCTGTCACCCAGTGGCATCTCTATCACCACAGGCTCCTGTGTTCCAACCCAGCAGAGCAAGGCGGGCCCTCCATGAGGCTCTTGGGATCCATTGCATTTGAATCAATAACGTGATATCTTGCTGAGGCTTATGATGGAGGTTCTGGTTCTACGTAGAGTCTGCAGTCAGAGAAGTAGATCTTGAGTCCGAAATATCCAAACTGTGATCTTGATTCTGGCATCCATTGTTTTTAAAGTAAAAGTTGAGCAGTTTAAGGATATGAAAGAAAAGTCACTCCATCCTTTCTCCTCAGTCTTCATTCTACTTCCCCCTTTAAGAGAAGCTGTATGCTATTATGAAATCAAATGTTTTGCCCATTTTTCTTCCAAAACTGCTTGAAAATACCTCTCATATTCCTCACCTCCACCCTGAATTATCTTCCAAACCTGCAGAACACTTGAGTCCAGATGGAACCGGGTGGAGTTGGGAGAACAAATGAGTTCACCTAAGCCAAGCGAGAAGGCTGTCTAACAACTTTCTGCTGATTTAGACCTTGGCTCAACTCTCCAAATGCGGGCTGATCTTCCCAATTTAGTAGTGAAGTGTATGAAATGGGGACCAGAATCAGCTGATTTGAGACCGTATTTCTCCTGCCTCCACCAAGTCTGGTAGTGCTCCAGAAGAACTTTTTTTTTAAAGTCAGTGTTTAGTTAATACTACTGCTGCTACTAAGTCGCTTCAGTCGTGTCCGACTCTATGCAACCCCATAGACGGCAGCCCACCAGGCTCCCCCGTCCCTGGGATTCTCCAGGCAAGAACACTGGAGTGGGTTGCCATTTCCTTCTCCATTTTAGTTAATAGTCACTTAAAAAAAAAAAAAAGTCACTTAAATATTGGGTTGGCCAAGAAATTCATTCAGGTTTTCTAATACTACAGTTGAAAGTCACAACTAGCTTACATAACCCCTTGGGTACCACACTCTACTGCTGGCAGCAGGTGATTCTGCAGTGATTGCTCTCAGCTATTTGTAGACTTTCAAATGTTGTGATTGATCATGAAGTTAACTTGAGTTACCGACCTTTAAGGTCCTCTTTTGCAGCCAGGTTATATGGCCTTATTGCTGCGAATTGCGTCCTGGGAGGGTTTCAGCTTCCAGCCCTGACTTCTGGGTGAGAGGGAGGTGGAGAGAAAGAGAGACCAGCTGATCCTGTCTGCTTTGGTTCCAGGGCTGCACTGTCTCACAGCGGGAGTCCAGGGGTGGTTCCAGAAGGGAATGGGACGCTTCTTGATGATGCTCACAACGTTAGCGAGTGGCGGGAAGTCCTGACGGGTGAAGAGATTCCCTTTGAATTTGAAGCAAGAGGAAAGCTAAGACACAGGTAAAACATGGTTTTCTTTTTGCCTCAAAAAAAGGGGGAAAAAAATAATTGTCCCTAGTGTTTTGCCTCACTTTCCTTTGTTAATGACTTTAATGTTTTATTTTTAAAAGGCGTTTAGAAAACCAGTGTTTCCTTTTAAAAAAAATATAATGACTATTTGGGAATACATTTCTTTCCATCAGTTATCCCTTTTTTTGACATGTGAGGTAGTAACCGGTATGTTCCATGTAACTACTTTGGTTGAAGCATAGACACTTCAGAACTCTCCAGTTCATTGCATCCTAGCTGGTTTTCATGATGGAGTGGTGACACAGTCTTATGAAAAACATTATCAAAGCACAGTGAGTTTTAAGCTACACATGTGCCCTTTCAACAAGCAGATGGTTTCAGGAAGCAAAACTGATAATGATAAGATGCTCTCATTCTTTATTTATTTATTTGGCTGTGTCAAACCGTAGCTGTGGCACGAGGGATCCTCACTGTGTCACGTGGGATCTTCCGTTGTGGTGCACGGACTCTCTAGTTGTGAGGCTCAGGCTCTTGAGTGTGTGGGCTCAGTAGTTGAGGCTTATGGGTTTAGTTGCTCCGCAGCATGAGGGATCTTAGTTCCAAGACCAGGGGTCAGACACATGACCCCTGCATTGGAAGGAGGATTCTTAACCAGTGGACCCCCAGGGAAGCTGTATAAGATACTCTCATTCTAAGAATAACTCACTTAGGGAGACCACTTGCTGATGCACTCAAAACCACCCGCCAAAGGCCGGGAATAAATGCGAAAGAACATTGTGCCTGGTAACCGAGAGGGTGTAAAATGTGTAATAAAATGTTCTTTTACTTGCCAACATTTTTAAGTAGAAGGGCTGTCTGGTGGATACTGAATAGGTAAGATTTTAGCATTTGAGCCTCATTATCTAAAACTTAAGAGATTGGCTTCAGCCTTCTGTAGTCACATGTGTTCTTGGTGCGTTGATTCTTTGTAGGCAGACATGCTGCTCAAACGCTTCTTCCTTCCATATAGCTCTGCTCCTGCGCACATTACTCCCTAGTGGCAAGAGTTATGAACTTGGGTGCCTCCAGTGATTTTTAGGAAAAAAACAGTTTATAAAAAAAAAAATCACTGTGCTGGGCACATGTACCTGGAAACCATATTAGAATTCCCAGGGAAGAGTGGTGAGCATTTTTCTGTTCCACAAAGTTCCTGGAGAAGCTAATTTTAGAACCATTTGCTGTATTTCTTAATAAGCACCGCCTCTGTTGTAGGAGCGGTTTGGCTTTTTTGTCATTTCCGTTTCCATGTTTTGTAACTCATTTCAAGTCCCACCTTTCTGCTTGAATTCATCAAAATAAATGCCTTCTCTGCCGTTTCCCCCTTTGGCATCCTGTCCCCCACTCCCTGCCTCCCTCCCCCCCTTCCCTTCCTGTCAGCCTCAAGTCCAATTCCTCATTTCAGGCTTCTGGCTTGAATTAGGCAGAATCTAAAATAGAATTAAATGTGCAATTTCCTCCTGTTCCTCCTGTTCTGCCCACTGCCTTCTACTGCAGTTTCAGCAGAGCACTTCAGCCCTAAAACCCTGCGGGCTCTGCGTCTCATTACCCCGTCTGTAAGCTTCTAGGACTGAAGCCCAGTGACTGAGTGTGGTTCTGAGAGAAGCTGGAGATTCCACAAAAGAACCAAGGAGAAAATGTCATTTTAGGCATTTCCAAGAGTGTGGTTATGTGATTACATTGCTAGCGCAGCATTTTCACTACCCCACTGTCCCACTTTTAGCTGATGTTGTCATTTCACGAAGGTTGAGGTGTAGGGGTGGGTGGAAGACAGACTTGAGCTAGTTCACCTGGTTTGTACAGAGGGAGGGCAGCTGCCACTCTTGCTCAAGCTCTGTACGTCTTGCAGTTTCGTTTTAAGCATAAGACGCAGTTAAAAATATCCTCTTGATTTCCCCTGCATTAGGTAATCACTGAAAAAGTTTGCCCAGCTGGGTTTTTATGTCATGATGTAGTAAATCCGATTTCAGGCTTTGCTTCTACTCCTCCCTTGATAGGATTGTGCTTAATGTCTTTTTCCGTGTTCTGCCTGACAGACACACCCATGACCTCCGGATCCATCAACTGCAAGTGAGAGTGAATGGCTGGGAGCAAGTGAGCCCAGTGTCTGTGGACAAAGTCGGGACCTTTTTCCGATACGCTGCACCAGATAAGAACTCCTCCTCCTCTACGGTATGTGGCTGTGGCAAGGGTGTTCAGTAGCAGGGCTGTGCCTTGGCCACACACTCTCAAAGCCAGGCAGTCAGACAGGCCTGTAGTAGCCTTGCTCTAGTGAAATTTTCTTTTTTTTTTTAACTTTTTATTTTATATTGGAGTATAGCCTGATTAACAAAGTTGTAATAGTTTCAGGTGACAGCAGAATGACTCAGCCATACATGTCCATTCTCCCCCAAACTCCCCTTCTACCGAGGCTGTCATATAACACTCAGCAGAGTTCCCTGTGCTGTACACTGGGCCTTGTTGGCTATCCATTGTAAATGAAATTTTCTCGTTCTTCCTTTTTCCTAGTGCTAGGAAGAATACCCAAGATTATTTTGGGTCAGTCATAGGTGTTGATAATCACCACATAGATAAGCCAGCCAGTGGTTAGTTTTAGTAGAAAAACAGAACCTAAAATCGGCATTAACACATATTACCCTACCTGTGCAACTCCATTTTATCCTCACTCAGACCAACCGGCAATTAGAAGCTTGCCGAACATACATTGGCTTTATTCCACATATCATTATGCTTCCTTTATATTCTATCTTCACTACACTTTTACAAGGCTACTCCTTGATCCTTCTAGCTCCATGTCTCCAAATTCTCCTCTCTGGCATCAAGACGGACGTCCGCTGTTGTTTATTTTGTGGTCACGCATCCTCTCACATACCCTGGCCCTGATTTTACCCAGCTGTAGTTTTAGAGGTTGGAGGCCAGCCTGGAGAATGCAGCATTCCTGACCAGAAGGTGCAGGTGGAGGCTGGCATCCCAGCTGATATGACCACTGTGGGTGCTCTTGCCAGACAGTCACACTTCAAGGGGTAATGGTGCTCCTTGTTGAGTACCCAGTGATGACTAGGAAAGCACAGATTTGCAGAGATGTAGAAGCTTTCCTCATGCTCGCTCGCTTAATGAAAAATATTCTTGGAAGACACTGATGTTTTCATGGTCCATCTTGTGCCCCAAGTTTCTTAGAAAAAGAAGCTTTCTTTCAAGATGACTTTTTTCTGTCCAAGTTCACATCCAGGAACAAAAGGACTAATTCCCCCCAGAGATACCTTTCTATTGTCTTGATGCATCCTGGAGAATTTTGTGTATATTGAATGATTGTAAAAGAAATATTGCTTTTCCCATATCTTCCAAGATGCTTTTTCTTCATAGTAGACCATACTTTACCTAAGAGTATTTATAAACACCGCCTTTGCAAACAACTTAAGCTGTCATTGAATTTAATGATGCCTGTGTCTTCACTCTGTACTGATTCTTTGACTTTGGGGATCTTTCTTAGATTGGCAGCCCGAGCAGCAGGACAAATATTATCCATCCCCAAGTTTATGTGAGTATGATTTTTCTGTGTCACTTTGTTGACTGAGTGCACACATAGTTCCTGATGACCACTGGACTCTGTGGTTGGAATTTATCATTTTCATTTTCTGTTAATGATTTCCTTCCTTTTAAAAGAACTTGCAAGGAAATATTTTCACCTAACTTGGTATATGAGACTGAATATTATAGGGAAGGAGAAAAAAAAAGGGCAAATATTTTGGTCCAAGGTCTCCTTTTCTTTCTAAGTTAAATATAAATTAACCTTTGTACAGCTATACATATTTGACAGGTTTTCCTCCACAGGTCAACATGAAAGTAACTCAGAATGAAAAATAGCAAGATTCCCCCCCGCCATTTGATTTTTGAAACATCACCACGGGATGACATTAGAAGGCTGTTTTGTGGTTTTTGCTTATAATTACTTCTCCCTGAGGATAGTAAGTTTTAAAATGTGAAATTTCAGATAAGCACAGAGGCAACAAGATCGAGATTTAAGACAGTTGTTATTGGGCCCTCGTTCTCCCGGGGCTTTGCTGGGTGGGGTCAGCAGAGGCTTTCAGGATGACAGTGCCCTGATAACACTCTAGGGGGCTGTACTCCACCTTAAAAAAATTTTTTTTTTAATTAAAAAAAAATTATTTATTTTTAATTGGAGGGTAATTGCTTTACAATGTTGTGTTGGTTTCTGCCATATCTCAACATAAATCAGCCATAGGTATATGTATGTCCCCTCCCTCTTGAACCTCCCTCCCAACCCGCATCCCATCCCACCCATCTAGGTCATCACAGACACCAGGTTAAACTCCCTGTGTTATATAGCTCCTTCCCACTAGCTATGTATTTTATACATGGTAATGTATATGTTTCAGTGCTACTCTCTCAATTTGTCCTGCCCTCTCCTGCCCTCGCTGTGTCATTAAGTCTATTCTCTATGTCTGAGTCTCTATTCCTGCCCTGCAAATAGGTTCATCATATTAGGTTCTAGATTCCATAATATGTGTTAATATACAATATTTGTTTTTCTCTTTCTGACTTACCTTACTCTGTATAGCAGACTCTAGGTTCATCCACCTCACTAAAACGGACTCAAATGCAATCCTTTTTATGGCTGAGTAGTATTGCATTATATATGTGTACTCCAGCTTCTTTATCCATCCTTCTGTCAACTGACTTCTAGGTTGCTTCCATGTCCTGGCTATTGTAAATAGTGCTGCAGTGAACATGGGGGTACATTTGTCTGTACTCTTCCTTTGCATTGGAACATCCTGGAAGCTTTGGTTTAAAACATGGATATTTTCCTTTGGTTGTTTATTAGGTTGGTTTTCACATACTGTTTGTTTTAATGAAAAAACTGGCAGTATGGAAAGCTTAGATGTCATGTCATTTGTTTATTCAATTAAAAAAAAAGCAGTATCAATATATTCTGAGTACTCAGAGTAATAGCTTTAAAAACCTCCTATTTTACCTAATGTGAAATTTTATACTTAAAAAAAACAACCCTAAATTCTTGGCACATGGTAGCAGCACAAAGTGTGTGTTAAATGTGTGGATGGCCACATGAACACAAATAGAAAATAGTGGCTGCTCCTAAGACCAGAAATAAGTCAGTTTCCTCTAGTATCTTGGATGACATCATTGACTCAATGGACATGCTGCTGCTGCTGCTAAGGTGTGTCAGTCATGTCCGACTCTGTGCGACCCTATAGACGGCAGCCCACCAGGCTCCTCCGTCCTTGGGATTCTCCAGGCAAGAATACTGGAGTGGGTTGCCATTTCCTCCTCCAGTGCATGAAAGTGAAAAGTGAAAGTGAAGTCGCTCAGTCGTGTCCGACTCTTCGTGACCTCATGGGCTGCAGCCTACCAGGCTCCTCTGTCCATGGGGTTTCCCAGCCAAGAGTACTGGAGTGGGGTGCTGTTGCCTTCTCCACAATGGGCATGAGTTTGCACAAATCCCGGTTTTTAGTGAAGGACGGGGAGGCCTGGCATGCTGCAGTCCGTGGGGTTGCCAAGAGTCAGACACAACTGAGTGAGTGAACAACTAGTATCTTGAATTTTATGAACCTTGGTGTCCTATTCAAAAAAACCAATAATTATTGAGTAGAACTTAGAAAATTATCATTGTGAAGAAGGTTTTTTTTTTTTTTAAGTTCTTTGAAATCCAAATGTTGGCTTTTTATAAGCATGTCAACAAACAGTGTATGGGCATATTGAGTAAATTTCATGACATTTAGGAAAAAAGTTATTCTTCCTGTGAAAGGCATGCCAGTACAAACAACCCTTCAAAATTGGCTGTTATAAGAGTGGGTATTTAAGGATATTCACTCCTATTAAAGCAGAGTGGTTTTAGAGCTTAATGACTCATTTCACTGAAGATCTATAGTAATAGTAAGATGCTTTATGTAGGTCTTCTGACCTTATACTTATTGAACATAAAGTATATGTTATTATACTTCGTGTGATTTTCAAAAGCCACACTTTTTTATTATTTCTCTCTTCTGCATAGTTCTCTTCACTCCCACCCGTCCGGGTCGTCTTTGCAGTGACAATGGAAGGCAGTGCTCGGAAGGTGATCACGGTCCGATCGGCCCTCATTGTGAAGAACAGACTTGAGACGCCAATGGAACTGAGACTGGACAGCCCGTCGGCTCCAGACAGTGAGTTCTGACGCTGCCTCCTTGTACCCTGAGCTGGACTTCGGGGTGGAAGACACGCCTGAGTGCTAACATGTGTTTCTGTGGCAGAGCCCGTGGTCCTTCCCGCCATCATGCCAGGAGACTCTTTTGCTGTGCCTTTACACCTTACTTCTTGGCGACTGCAGGCCCGGCCCAAAGGACTGGGTGTGTTTTTCTGTAAAGCTCCTATTCACTGGACCAACGTAGTGAAGACTACCGAAGTTAGTAGCAGCAAACGAGAATGCCACTCCATGGACGCGGAGAAAAGCCGGTTCTTTAGGTAAGCATGGCACGGCAGTGACATGTAGATTTTGTCATTTTTTTTCCCTTTATACTTTCTCTGAGGACCCTTAGTGATTCAGTTGTGCTTGTTGAAAACCCTAAAGTTCTTACTCCTTAAGTGTTAGAGTTCATAAGAATTCAAGGGTTAACCCCGGCAGGAGAGTGGCTGTGACTTACCACCTAATATTCATGGGAGAAACAACCACAAACCCAGTACTCACATATACACGTCTGTCTGCATCAGCTTAAAGAGAAGACATGGAAAGGGACTTCCCTTGTGGTCCAGTGGTAAAGAGTCTGCCTTGCAATGCAGGGGATGCAGGTTCGATCCCTGGTTCAGGAACTAAGATCCCACGTGCCATAGAGCGACTAAGCCGCCCTAGTGCCCAACTAAGACCTGATGTAGATAAATAGATAAATAAGTGTATGTGTGTGCATATATATATTTTAAAAAGAGAAGACGTCTGGAGAGGGAATAAAAAACAATGACAAGTTCTCATTCCTACATTGGGAAGCAAAATCCTGGAGCTGGGAATTTTTCAAATGACAGATTTCAAAGGAATTTGGGTAAAGTTGCACCTAGTACTGACTTTTCTTGGGGACTTTGACAAAATTATTATGTAGATGCCTCA
The DNA here is from genome assembly GCF_054371585.1 of Giraffa tippelskirchi. NCBI lineage: Eukaryota > Metazoa > Chordata > Mammalia > Artiodactyla > Giraffidae > Giraffa > Giraffa tippelskirchi. Next base: position 38,002,501 of record NC_137279.1, read on the forward strand.
TTTTCTCTTCTGAAGAGTACAAGTAATATGTTAGATTCAATGTTAGAAAAAATACTGGATTGCTAATGTGAGATCTTTCTAAACTTAGACTTTAAACTTGTCTAAATGAGAGATAATCAGCTTTAGTTTCCTTTATAGCAAAGACAGGCATTTACTTAGTTTAAGAAGATGATAAAGGAGAACAAGAAGAATATAAAGAATGCCAGTATACCCTTTATCCAGATTTGCCAGTTGTTAACAGACTACTTCTCTGTCAGTGATTTATAAAACAAAAAAACCCAATAAAGATGTAAATAGTTTTCAACAGCGCTGTCAGGCAGCTTGTCATAATTGGCATTTATGAAACACTAACCATCAATTCCAATTGCATTTTTATTTCAAGTATGCAGACATTCATCAGAAGAGACCATCTCCTGGGCCATAAAACAAAGATCAACAAATATTAAAGAATTGAAACCCCCTCACAATGCATTTCATTATTATGATAGTTATTAAGTTAGACACCAATGACAGTAAAGTGCTTACAAAATCCCAGATATTTACAAGTTAAGCATTACATTTCTGAATGACCTATGAGTTCAAAAGACATCACAAAGAAAATAAACAATATTTTAAAATGAATACTAATGAAAACCAGACATATTAAAATATAGGGGATGCAGCAAAGACAGTCCTAAAGGGAAATGTGTAGCTTTTAATGCTCACATTAGGAAGTCAGGAAGATGTAAAATCACTGCTCTAAACTTCTACCTTAATGTAGAAGAGCAAGCTAAACACAGAGAAATAGGAAAAGAAAAGAAGTATGAAAATCAACGAAGTAGAAAATAAACAATAGGAAAAAATCAACAGTGTCAAAATTGGCTTTTTGAAAAGATTCACAAGCTTGATAAACCTCTAATAAGACCAATCATGTTGAGAGGCAAGAAAATACAAATTGTCAGTATAAGGAGTAGAGAAAAAGGAGAACTGCTGTAGACCCTATAGATATTAAAAGATGTTATAAGCAATTTTATGTAAATAAATTCCACACTGGAAGGATAAATTTCTTCAAAGATAGAGATCGCCAGAACCAACACAAAGAAGAAACAGGAAACTCAAATAACCCAATATCTATTAAAGAAATTTAATTTATAATACAAAGCCTTCACACAAGGAACATTTAGGACCATAAAACTTCACTAGTGAATTCTATAGATATTTAGGGAAGAAATCTTACAAGCTCTTTGCAGACTCTTTCAGAAAGTAGAGGAGGAGGGAATAGTTTTGACTCATTTTATGAGGCCAGCATTCCTGATACCAAAAGTGATACAGTTATTATTAAAAAGGAAAAATATTAGTATTCTACCATGAAGAGATGCAAAAATTCTTAACAAAATACTCCCGAATAGAATCCAGGGAGTGAAGTTTATCCCAGTAATATAATAAGCTTAACATTCGAAAATTGATAAATGTTTTTTTTTTTTTTCAAAAGCATGTGTGTGTTAGTTGCTCAGTCATGTCCACCTCTTTGTGACCCTGTGGACTATAGCTCGCCAGGCTCCTCTCTCCATGGGATTCTCCAGGCAAGAATACTGGAGTGGGTTGCCATTCCCTTCTCTGGGGAATCTTCCCCAACCAGGGATTGAACACAGGTCTTTTGCATTATAGGCAGATTCTTTACCATCTGAGCCTCCAGAGAAGCCCTTTAAAAAGCATGAGACCTAAAAATTTTATCAAGACTTCAGAATTCAAGATCAACCTATAGAAATCAATTATATGCTTATATTTTAGCCATGAACAAATGGAAAATGTGATTTTAAGAAACACCATTTACAGTAGCACCAAAAATTTTAATTATTTAGGAATCAGTCTAGGGAATGACATACCAGTCTTTTACCCTAAGAATTACAAAGCTTTGCTGAGGGGTAGTAAAGAATCTGCCTGCCAGTGCAGGAGATGTGGGTTTGATCCCTGGGTGGGCAAGATCCCCTGAAGAAGGAAATGGCAATCCACTCCAGTATTCTTGCCTGAAAAATCCCATGGATAGAGGAGCCTGGAGGGCCACAGTCCATGGGGTCGCAAAAGAGTCGGACATGATTTAGCGACTAAACAACAACAAAATTAAAGAAAACCTATTAACTAAGTGGAAAAACTACCAGGTTCATGAATTGGATTGTTAGGATTTCCATTCTCACTAAATTGATTGGGAGATACAACCCACTTGGTTATCAATAGAATAATGAGTTTTTAAAAAAATGGCACGTGAACCAAATATGGATACATACAGCAACATGGCTGAATCTTGTAAAACTTAATGCAAAAAAAACCACCCAAACCTAGACACAAAGAGTAAATACGTCCTGTATCATTCCATTTATGCTGTTCAAGAACAGACACCAGCTAACTTATAATGGTGAATATCAGAAACTGGTTGCTTGAATGATGGGGGAAGATATTGATTGGAAAGGGATATGAGGGGACTTTCTGGGATGAGAGAAATGTTCTGTAATTGGTTTTGGGTGGTGTTTATAGGGGTGTGTATGATTGTCAGAATTCATCAAACTGAACATGTAGAATCCCTGTGTTTTACTGTGATTTGATTATGCCTTAGTAAATGTGTTTGGATTGAAAATTGCAAGTATCTTACCAAATTATTGAACCATTTGAATGTTATCCTGTCTCAGACTCATCTAAGGAGAAAAAATTCAAGCTCTTCATTCAAGCTGATGATTTTTACACCGTTTTGTCATCACAGGTTTTGTGTGGCCATAAAGAAGGAGAATTACCCAGATTACATGCCCTCCAACATATTTTCTGACAGTGCAAAACAGATTTTCAGACAGCCTGGGCATACCATATACCTCCTGCCAACGGTGGTCATCTGCAACTTGCTACCTTGTGAACTTGATTTTTATGTTAAAGGAATGCCCATTAATGGAACACTGAAACCTGGCAAGGAGGTGGCTCTCCACACAGCTGATACCTCCCAGAACATTGAACTGGGTAAGGGTTTAGTCAAATAATTACTTGTAATTATTCTGTGAAAGTGTCACTGGATATCTTGTGACTATTTGGCATATATTTTGGAGAAATCGTAGCACATATAATACTGCAGTAAGTTGGCTTGGGGACTTCCCTGGTGGTCCAGTGGTTAAGACTTCACCTTCCAATGCAGGGGGTGTGAGTTTGAGCCCTGGTTGAAGAGTTAAGATCCCATGTGCTTCCGGGCCAAAAAACCAAAGCATAAAACAAGAAAATATGTAACAAATTCAGTAAAGACTTTAAACAGTGATTCACATCAAAAGGAAAAAAATGCGCCAGCTCAGAGGATTTATGCAGTTAAAAAAGCAAAACTTCTAACATAGAAAGTCATTGAAACAAAAAAAATGAACAAAACTAAAAGATTTGCAAGGCAAGCACTCAACATAGCTTTTTTCTTGTGTTGCTCACTGGATGTGTGACTAAAGGAAGTCATTTTGTCTTCTCAAATCATGCTTTTTACCAGCTGTAGAATGAACAAAATCATATATCTCTCCTCTTTCAGGAAAGGGGAAAACATTTGCTAAGCATGCTCGGTACCCCAGGCAGTATGTCAAATACTTTGACACACATGTTCTTGTGTATTCCTTACAGCAGTAGTTATGAGTCCCATTTTAGCGATGAAGACATTGAGGTTTGGAATAGTTAATACATCAAGTCATTTTCAGTTGTAGGGATGAATGAAGTGAAAGTAGAGTCACAGTGATATCTGTAGCTCTTGTAGCAACAGGGTCCTTCTGGATTTGGGACAGAAAGACTGTTTCTTTAAGGCTGCTGTAGACATGTTGAAATAATAAGGACCTAGATATTTACCTTTTTTACAGTTTTGTAAGTGATTTCATTCTGTCATCTCATTTGATCTTCACAATAGTGGATGTCTCAGGCAGAGAGACAGCTGTGACCCCCATTTTACTGATGAGGAACCTGAAACTCATTGAACTTCAGCAGTGTGTCCTGTAGGGAAAAGCTTACATTTTTGAATACGTAAATCCTTGAGCTTACTCTCGAAAAGAAAAAATACTGAAACCCTACTTGTCTGTTTTAAAAAAAATAGGTCTTTGCTGTGATATTTAAATGTTTCTTCAACAAATCTTTACTGAGCCCCTGTGTAGAATGGAAATGCCCTCCCACCCTCCATCACTGTGTGCTCTTCGGGCCCTCCTTGTCTTCACTCTGGTTGTTTACAGGGAGCATCACTTTTAATAAGAAGCTCTTGAAGTAGATACTGTTGTTATCCCCTTTTAGCATATGGACACAGTGAAGTTAAATAGCTTGTCCCATGTCACACAGCTGTGAGGACAGACTAGGAATTTGAAGCCAGGCAGTGAGGCTGCAGAAAACCTTAACTCTTTACCCTATACTTGGCGTTTATTGGGTTTCAGACACCCAGCTGAGGGCCTGTATAGTTAACTCTTTAATAACCAGAGCTGTGACTGATAACTTTCATTCTTCTAATTATTACACGGTTCAGACTCCTAGTGTGACTTCTAGACCATATTTATTCTCACCCTAGCTAAAGGGAGATGGCCATTCTAATAAGGTTTCTGCAAGTTGAATACTGTTGTTACTGACTTTTCCAAGAGGAATCAAATTTAGTTTGGCTATGGGCTATTTTGACAAACTATAGTTTTGACAAACTATAAAGTAAGACTCAGGAAGACAGTAGCTTTATCTTTCTTTAGGGGTGTCCCTGGAGAATTTTCCACTCTGCAAAGAATTGCTCATTCCACCTGGAACCCAAAACTATATGGTAAGAATGAGGCTCTATGACACCAATCGGAGGCAGCTGAACCTCACCATCCGGATTGTGTGTCGAGCAGAAGGATCTTTGAAGATCTTCATTTCGGCTCCGTATTGGTTGATTAACAAAACTGGTATGTACAGAGGCTGCTCCAGTCAACCTTTGGAGTCGGTCATGGGAATTCAGATTTATTTGCTCCACGCACTAAATGGAGCCAATACAAACAGATTACCTCAACAGCGTAAGCTGCTGAACCTTTCCCACTCCATAGAAGTGCTTTAATCATGGTCAAGACTGGACTTTTGGACAATGACTGAGTCCACTGAATAAATTCAGTCATCACTTTTTTCCCTCTTGATGATTTTTTTTTTCCTTTTATTATTTGCATCTGTCTTGGATACACTGGGTGGGATTGATATAAACATTTCCCCTCCTTCCTAAAGGGCTACCACTGATCTTCAGACAGGACAATGCAAAGACGGATGCTGCAGGCCAGTTCGAAGAACACGAGCTGGCCCGGAGCCTGAGCCCTCTCTTATTCTGCTATGCTGACAAAGAGCAGCCAAACCTGTGAGTACAGTTATTTATGGGAAGGGGAAATAAGCTCCCAGGGAAGGGAAAAATTAGCAAAGGCTATAGTATATCCGTGTAAGTAGAAATAGACTGTAGATAACCATCCTGACTTGGCAGGGGGACAGCACCATGACTTAATGGGATTTTTTTCGGATCTAATTTCTGTGTTATTCGATATGGAAAATAAACCATTTGGTTTTGGTGTATAATGAAAGCCAGTTTCATTTTCCATGTATTGAAGTGGTTCTATTCATAACTCTGCTGATGGTGAGAGACCCACATGCTCTCTTTTCTGTGCAGTTTCTCTCCCCTGGAAGCACTCAGCACAAGCAGAGGAGCTGGCTTCAGAGGGAAGACAGGTTGGCCCGTTGGTAGAGAGCCTGCACCCCATTAATCCAATCCAGGCCATCTTGTATTAGATTCTGAAATCCATCTCTTCCTGTTGAAATAAAGTGTGCCATTTCAAGATCTCAAAGCAGTCATTACCTGTTTAAACATAGGAAAAAGCAACAATTGTGAGGATTAGCGGACATGTCCTTCTTAATGTATGGTAGGGCATTAAGGAAATGACAGTCCACTCCAGTATTCTTGCCTGGGAAATCCCATGGAGGAGCCTGGTGGGCTACAGTCCAGTGGGTCACAGAGAGTCAGACACGGCTGAGTGACTAAGCACAGGGCATTAATTCACTTTATTTATTTTTTCTTGGATTTGACATTCTGCTTTTTACAGTGGTCTTCTGATGTTTAGCCTTAATCCAAAAATATGTAGGTGAATCTGATACAGCTAAAATGCCATACCCCATTATCTATAGAAGGATGCTGCAAACTTAGAGATGGGCCACTCCAGTGGATACAGATGCATCTGTCTACCTAAAGGTTGTGCTGGAGTCAGGAGAGGACTGACTAGAGTGCCGGGCAGTAGGAGACACAAAACAGCCACTTGACATGGTCAGCAGGCCCAGTCTCACTGTTTCTCTGAATGGATTTTGACAGCTTTAGATCCAGGACTTGAAATTCAAAACACAGTTTGTCTTGTCCGTCAAATTCACAGTTTCCAAAGCCTTTCCACGTAGACGATCTCATTTGATTCTCCCAACATTTCAGTGGATTGGGCAGCATGGCAAAGTTTTTAAGATGAGGAAACTGAGGCCCAGGGAGAGTTATCTGCCCAAAGTTACATTGCTTGTTAGTGGCCAATCTGGAACACACATCTGGGAATTATGTTTCCAGGATCCATGACAGAATGCTGGCCAACTGCATGGTGCCTTTTCATTATAATAGCACCAGGCCCTTGAATGAATGTATCATTAGCTGCATCTTCTGCACATTCTTTTCTCTTATGTTTAGGGTATTTCATGAACCCTTGAAACACCGGAGTCAGGAAGGTATCAGTTTGCTTTGAATCTCTGTTTTTCAGATATTGTAGCATTTTCCTCATGCCTTATGCTCGCAGAATCAATGTTTTCCCCTAAAATGTCTAGTTGTGGAGGTCAGTACATGTCACACGTTGTTGAACTGTGACTACCTTTCAGATTGAGTTTTGGCCACTGATTAATTGCCTCGCTGTGTTTGAGAATAACATGAGAATGAGGAAGAGTCAGTGTTAGAGTTCTAATTTTGCCTGACAGCCACAGCAAGCCTTCCTGATTAGAACAGGTAGAAAAGACTTTCTTACGGATGAACGTCTATATATGTCTTTGCTTTTCTGCCCCACAGCTGCACGATGAGAATCGGAAGGGGGATTCACCCTGAAGGCATGCCGGGCTGGTGTCAGGGCTTCTCCCTGGATGGTGGTAGTGGCGTCCGAGCTCTCAGAGTCATCCAGCAAGGAAACCGCCCGGGGCTGATCTATAACATTGGTGGGTTACATTTGGGGGAGGGGGAGAATCTAAACCATGGGCCGACGACTTCAGGCTTGGAGGGATAAGCTGGCCCTACACTTTGGTCTGTCTGCAAGTGCTGGTTTTCTCATTTGCCATTGGGTCAGGTATCCATTCTCTGAATGCTAGATTGATATCATCACAGACCTATTCTCCTAGCTATCCAAGGAGCCACCTAAACACTGCCCCTTTGAGGTCTGAGGCTGTTTAGTTTCAGACTCACCTGTGTCAGGAAAGTATCAGTTTGGCTTGAATCCTTATTTTTCATGGAAATAATAGGAACACTTAGAATGCTTTTCATCCTCCAAGCATTTCCCATGCATTCATCGAAACCTGCAAACCCTAAGAGGGTAAGAAGCATTGTTCTCCTTGAAACTGAAGCTGAGGGGCTAAGTGACTTGTCCAGATATAAAGGAGAAATCTAGGTTGGAATTAGGATTTTGACTGAGGTGTCCACATTTGAGGCAAAAAATATAAAATGCACTTTGTGGTTATGGTAATTAGAAATCCCTAAGCTATCTTAGAGGGCTTCCCAGGTGACTCAGTGGTAAAGAATCTGTCTGCAATGCAAGAGACACAGGTTTGATCCCTGGGTTGGGAAGATCCCCTGGAGAAGGAAATGGCAACCCACTCCAGTATTCTTCCCTGGGAACTCATGGACAGAGGAGCTTGGTGGGCAATAGTCCATACGGTCACAAAGAGTTGGATATGACTGAGCACACACAACTAGTCTAGATTGGTGCTTTAACACTACATGCACAAGCTAGCTTAGCTTCTAGAGGTGGGGAGCACCAAGGGAAGATGTGCCCATGCCTATGTGCCTCAGAAGATGTCACAAAAGATTAAGACAAACTTGATTTAATCCTGTCTCAGATTTGAAGTGTTAGCAGTGCATCCTTCCTTTCCTATATAACTTCCAGGCTCTCAAAGCATTGTTTACTCTTGAATATTGGGAAACCATTGAACTCTCTGTGGTGATGGAAATGTTCTATCTTGTACCGTCCAGTGTGGACACACTAGCCATGCATGGTTGCTGAGCACTTGAGAGTACATGACTAAGAAATGTGGTGAGTGTGACAAAGAAACTGAATTTTTTATTTTGTTTTTTTATTTTGGTGAGTACGAGTGGTCATGTATGACTAGTGGCTACTGTTTTGGACAGTGCTGATGTAGAGAGTCATGTTACAGAAGGAAAAATTGAGATGGTATTACTTAGCTGTTTACCTTGACTCCCATGGTGTCAGTGCTTTGCTTAAGGGATTATTAGTGAAAGACTCTCTTCCAAGTATAGTTTGCTTTTTTGTTTTTTTTTTTAAACATGAATTTGCATGCATTCTCCCTTGACATGGAAGCTGTCTCCTTTAAAGTTGACATGAAGACTTTTAATAGAAGAGATAAACTTTTATCTGATCCTCCAGCTGAGGATCACAATTCTCATGTTTGTTCGCTCCATCCCTTGAGGCAAAGTCCACTTCATGCTGGGTTTGGCTTTCTGCTGGGGTGTCTGGTCCTTGATAGAGCTTCCAAAGCAAGCCCCTTGAGGTTGGCCAGAAGCCACAGTTGGGACAAATTGGAGGAAACATGGTGGTGCCTGTGCCTTTTCAAGCAGCTGGTGCTAAGGAACCACACAGAATTCTGGCAGAGAGGCAAACTGGGCTGTCCAGTGGAAATATTCAGTGAGTGCACACACAAACTTAGATGCTAAGTGCATTCATTAGAACATGTCAGTTATGTTTTTAGGGACAAGACTGTTTCACTTTCATTGTTACATTAAAGAAAGGAAGAGAGAGTTTGAGCTAAGATGAGATTTTATATGAGATCTTGGCATGTATTAAGAGAATTTGTGGAATCTCCTATATGACTATTTTTGAAGAATTGGATAGATAACTAATTTCCTATCAGGAAAGTTGAAAGCACAGACACAAGTGGAAAAGCCAGGCAGGGCCTGACCAGGTAACCTTAACATGTACCTCCAATAAGGATGATTTTGTATATTTTGATCTTATCAGCTATTCATTTGTTAAGGGTTTGCCAGGGCAGTCTGAGATAAAAGGGAAACAAAAAATTTTTTTTAATTGAGTATTGATGCTATAGACTCTTTCTGTGATACCAAATATACCTTTTATAGGTATATTAGTTGAGATCAGGCATCCAGTCCCATCACTTCATGGCAAATAGATGGGAAACAATGGAAATGGTGGCTGACTTTATTTTTTTGGGCTCCAAAATCACTGCAGATGGTGACTGCAGCCATGAAATTAAAAGACTCTTACTCCTTGCAAGGAAAGTTATGACCAACCTAGACAGCATATTAAAAAGCAGAGACATTACTTTGCCAACAAAGGTCCATCTAGTCAAAGCTATGGTTTTTCCAGTAGTCATGTATGGATGTGAGAGTTGGACTGTAAAGAAAGATGAGTGCCAAAGAATTAATGCTTTTGAACTGTGGTGTTGAGAGGATTATTGAGAGTCCCTTGGACAACAAGGAGATCCAACCAGTCCATCCTAAAGGAGATCAGTCCTGGGTGTTCATTGGAAGATCTGATGTTGAAGCTGAAACTCCAGTACTTTGGCTACCTGATGCGAAGGGCTGACTCATTTGAAAAGACCCTGATGCTGGGAAAGATTGAGGGCAGGAGGAGAAGAGGATGACAGAGGATGAGATGGTTGGATGGCATCACCGACTCAATGGACATGAATTTGGGTAAACACCGAGAGTTGGTGATGGACAGGGAGGCCTGACTTGCTGTGGTTCATGGGTCGCAAAGAGTCGGACACAACTGAGGGACTGAACTGAACTGAACTATTATATGATAAGGTTGATTTCTGACAATTAATGCTTTTCTGTATGTCATAGAAAAGTGATGGGGGTATATCTCCCTATCCTAGTGTTACTGAACGTTTTTTAGATACAGAGTTTTAGTGTTGAAAGTATATTAGTCACTCAGTCGTGTCTGACTCTTTGTGACCCCATGCACCATTGCCTGCCAAACTCCCCTATCCATGGAATTCTCCAGGCAATAATAGTGAAGTGGATAGCCATTCCCTTCTCCAGAGGATCTTCCCGACTATTCCAGTATTACTGAGAATTTCTTGGATACAGAGTTTTAGTGAGTGATTTTGTTTTTGTGATTTGCTCAGTTTTTCAGCTATTTTTGAGATTTACATTAAAGAAACACTAGTACAAGTGAATTAAAGAGTTAACAGATCAGAGTATTTATAATTGGAAGTATGTTGGGACATCCAGGACATCTAGTTGTCATATCCTAAGGTCACTTCTCTTTTTATGGTCTCGATACTTGTCTTTAGTAGAGTCCTTTGTGTATGTCCCAGAGGCAGGCTCCCTGGGTTTAATCCAGCTATGCCACCTACTGGCTGTGTCACCTAAGGACAAGTCACTTATCTTTCCCTGCCTTAGTTTCCTCATCTGCACTTGATGAAGGAATGAAAATATCTAACTCACAAGGTTGTTATAAGAATTAAATGTTGAGCCTTTGGTAGAGGGTGTAATGTGTACTAGAGTTCAACAAATATTATTATTTTTATTATTGTTTACCATAAATATTATCATTGTCTAACCAGAGTTCAACCCAATGCCTTGAATATAGTTACTTTATTCATTGGCTGAATGAACTCATCCACTGAATTTTGGATTTTTAAAAGTTATTATCAGAGTTTTTGAGATAATATAGTGTTATTTCATTTTTCTTTCTTTCTTTGGAACTTGGTGTTTTGAGATGTCCTTTTGACTGACTATGACTTTCTTTCCTTGGTACGTTTTTTGTTTGTCTTTTTTCCCTAGGGTACCTATTAGGTTCTGAAAACATTTATTTTATGAAGGAATAAATTCAGTAGTATTTAGCATTATGTTTGAGCTGGATTCTTGGGCTGACAGAAAATACTAAAAGAGTCAATTGAGTTTAGGGCAGTTGCAGAATGCAGTTAAGTAATACACAGATTCTCCTTTATGTTGTAAAAGGGGCATGTTCTCTAGGAGGAAATTTTGTGTCCCATATGTAAGGAGAAATGTGTCACATAAACCGTCTTAGTAGTCAGCTTCATAAATGGAAACCAAGCTAAACACCTGTTTGTTTTAGTTGCTGTTACAATTGTACACACTTTATGAAGAAGTTGGGAGTTATGGAGACATTGATGTTGCCAAGGAGACTTTTTAAGGTCTAAATGGGAATAAAGAATAATAGTTTGAAGGTAGTTGCTGTTTTCGTTCTATTCTTAGGAGACCTCACAGACTCTCTGAGTGCTACAATCATTATCTCAGAGAAACTAAGTAATTGTGAAGGCTATTTAATTTTTTAGACCATAATTTTTTTCCTTCTGATTAATTCATGGAACTGGTTCTTGTTATTCTTAGGTATTGATGTCAAGAAAGGCCGAGGCCGATATATTGATACCTGTATGGTCATCTTTGCCCCCCGTTACCTGTTAGATAATAAGTCATCCCACAAGCTTGCATTTGCACAGAGGGAATTTGCCAGGGGACAGGTAAGCAGCTTGCTTTTGAAGAATGACTAGTGCTTATTTAATAGCACAATGAATTTTAATGTCATTTTAATTTGAATGTCACATTTAAATTTAATGACTTATCTCCCTGTCAACACTAAGTTTTTTGATGTGAGTAAATGACAGAATGATCTCTGTTCACTTGCAAGGCAAACCATTCAGTATCATGGTAATCCAAGTCTATGCCCTGACCAGTAATGCTGAAGAAGCTGAAGTTAAATGGTTCTATGAAGACCTACAAGACCTTTTAGAACTAACACCCAAAAAAGATATCCTTTTCATTATAGGGGACTGGAATGAAAAAGTAGGAAGTCAAGAAACACCTGGAGTAATAGGCAAATCTGGCCTTGGAATACAGAATGAAGCAGGGCAAAGGCTCTTAGAGTTTTGCTAAGACAACGCATATCAAACACCCTCTTCCAACAACACAAGAGAAGACTTTACTCATGAACATCACCAGATGGTCAACACCGAAATAAGGTTGATTATATTCTTTGCAGCCAAAGATGGAGAAGTCAGCAAAAACAAGACTGGGAGCTGACTGTGGCTCAGATCATGAACTCCTTATTGCCAAATTCAGACTGAAATTGAAGAAAGTAGGGAAAACCACTAGACCATTCAGGTATGACCTAAATCAAATCCCTTACAGTTATACAGTGGAAATGGGAAATAGATTTAAGGGACTAGATCTGATAGAGTGCCTGAGGAACTATGGATGGAGGTTCCTGACATTGTACAGGAGACAGGGATCAAGCCCATCCCTAAGAAAAAGAAATGCAAAAAATCAAAATGGCTGTCTAAGGAGGCCTTACAAATAGCTGTGAAAAGAAGAGAAGCAAAAAGCAAAGGAGAAAAGGAAAGATATACCCATTTGAATGCAGAGTTCCAAAGAATAGCAAGGAGAGATAAGAAAGCCTTCCTCAATGCAAAAGCCTTCCTCAATGCACTTTCTTTACAAAAGTGCAAAGAAATAGAGGAAAACAATAGAATAAGAAAGACTAGGGATCTCTTCAAGAAAATTAGAGATACCAAGGGAACATTTCATACAAAGATGAGCTCAATAAAGGACAGAAATGATATGGACCTAACAGAAGCAGAAGATATTAAGAAGAGGTGGCAAGAATACACAGAAGAACTATACAAAAAAGATCTTCACGACCCAGATGATCATGATGGTGTGATCATTCACCTGGAGCCAGACATCCTGGAATGTGAAATCAAGTGGGCCTTAGGAAGCATCACTACGGACAAAGCTAGTGGAGGTGATGAAATTCCAGTTGAGCTATTTCAAATCCTAAAAGATGATGCTGTGAAAGTGCTGCACTCAATATGCCAGGAAATTTGGAAAACTCAGCACTGACCACAGGACTTGAAAAGGTCGGTTTTCACTCCAATCCCAAAGAAAGGCAATGCCAAAGAATGTTCGAACTACCACACAGCTTCACTCATCTCACACTCTAGCAAAGTAATGCTCAAAATTCTCCAAGCCAGCCTTCAACAGTATGTGAACCATGAAATTCCAGATGTTCAAGCTGGTTTTAGAAAAGGCAGAGGAACCAGAGATCAAATTGCCAACTTCCCCTGGATCATCGAAAAAGCAAGAGAGTTCCAGAAAAACATCTATTTCTGCCTTATTGACTATGCCAAAGCCTTTGACTGTGTGGACCACAATAAACTGTGGAAAATTCTGAAAGAGATGGGAATACCAGACCATCAGACCTGTCTCTTGAGAAATATGTATGCAGATCAGGAAGCAGCAGTTAGAACTGGACATGAAACAACAGACTGGTTCCAAATTGGAAAAGGAGTACATCAAGGCTGTATATTGCCACCCTGCTTATTTAACTTATATGCAGAGTACATCATGAGAAACACTGGGCTGGAAGAAACACAAGCTGGAATCAAGATTGCAGGAGAAATATCAATAACCTCAGATATGCAGGTGACACCACCCTTATGGGAGAAAGTGAAGAAGAACTAAAGAGCCTCTTGATGAAAGTGAAAGAGGAGAGTGAAAAAGTTGACTTGAAGCTCAACATTCAGAAAACTAAGATCATGACATCCGGTCCCATCACTTGGTGGCAAATAAATGGGTAAACAGTGGAAACAGTGGCAGACTTTATTTTTGGGGGCTCCAGTATCACTGCAGTTGGTGACTGCAGCCATGAAATTAAAAGACTCTTACTCCTTGCAAGGAAAGTTATGACCAACCTAGACAGCATATTAAAAAGCAGAGACATTACTTTGCCAACAAAGGTCCGTCTGGTCAAAGCTATGGTTTTTCCAGTAGTCATTTATGGATGTGAGAGTTGGACTGTAAAGAAAGCTGAGCGCCGAAGAATTGATGCTTTTGAACTGTGGTATTGGAGAAGGCTTTTGAAAGTCCCTTGAACTGCAAGGAGATCCAACCAGTCCATCCTAAAGGAGATCAGTCCTGAATGTTCATTAGAAGGACTGATATTGAAGTTGAAACTCCAATACTTTGGCCACCTGATGTGAAGAACTGACTCATTGGAAAAGACCCTGATGCTGGGAAAGATTGAAGGCAGGAGGAGAAGGGGATGACAGAGGATGAGATGGTTGGATGGCATCATGGACTCAATGGACATGAGTTTGAGTAAACTCTGGGAGTTGGTGATGGACAGGGAGGCCTGGCATGCTGCAGTCCATGGGGTTGCAAAGAGTTGGACACAGCTGAGCGACTGAACTGAACTGAACCATTTTTTGGCTTTGGTAACCTATGGTACCCTAAACAGGTCCTGGTGGAGGGCAAGGCTCAGGGTAGACAGATTCTCAGTAAACATTTACATCTTTACTTGACTTCTGACTAAAGCCGGTGATACCATGTTTTAGGGAACAGCCAATCCTGAAGGTTACATTTCCACGCTTCCTGGTTCCAGTGTGGTGTTCCATTGGCCTCGGAATGACTACGATCAGCTGTTATGTGTCCGAATGATGGATGTTCCCAATTGTATTTGGTCTGGAGGCTTCGAAGTCAATAAGAATAATTCCTTCCATATCAACATGAGGTGCGTGCAGAGACTATATTTAGTCAAAAAGTAGTCTTGTTTGAGGTGCAGCGTGTAAATAGTAAGCTGTAAATACCATATAAATTTCAAATATTTGTAAAGCTGTAAGTAGCAAGTAGTTACTTTTAGTAAGACTACTCTTGATGAAATGGACACATATGTTTCTGACTCAAAGGTCTTAAAACTGCAAAGACTAGGCAGATAGGAATGAACCTTTTGATGGAATGAGCAAAAGGGGGTGTTGACAGTTTTGACCACTCTGTAGTTGCTGTCATCTGAGGTCATATGTCAGGGAGTAGCACTGAGCTCATGGTCGTCTGCAACTCTTTTCAGCATTCAGATGGCAGCTTTGATTATGTTTTTGTCTATTCTTGCACACTGTACAAGCTCTTCTCTCATTAGATGCCATTCCAGTAAATCCCCTGGTCTTCTTTGCCTAACCCAGTGACCCTCAGATCCTTATTAAGAAAAATCAACGAAAGCCCAAGATGACTCTTTTCTTTCATCCAATGCTTTTTTAAAAAATGTATTAAACTTTAAAAAGATTGTGGTAAAATGCACATACCATATGAGAAAGATAACATAACATAAAGACCCAGACATTATTTCGTGTGCCTCAGGTACATAAAGTAAAATTTACCATCTTAGCCATTTTTAGCTTTGCTGGTGTTAGGTACATTCATGTTGTGCAGTCTCCTAAACTCTTTTCATCTTGCAAAACAGAAACTCTGTACCCATTAAACAACACCACCTCATTTTCCCTTTCTTAACCCCTGGCAACCTCTGTTCTCCTTTCTCTATGAATTTGACTACTCTAGGTACCTCAGATAAGTGAAATCATACAGTATTTGTCTTTTTGTGAGTGGCTTATTTCACTTAGCATAATGTCCTCAATGTCATCCACATTGTAACATGTGTCAGAATGCCTTTTTGTGTGTGTGTGTGTGTGTGTGTGGCAACATTTAGTTTATTACATTTTATTTCTCTCTAGTGCAGTGAAATTCTGTTTCATTCTTTCTTCTTTTTAGTTTATTCAAGTATAGCTGACTTACAATGTGGTGTCAGTTTCTGCTATACAGCACAGTGATTCAGTTATATAAACATGATATATATGTTCTTTTTCATATTTCTGTCCATTATGGTTTATCACAGGATACTGAATATGGTTCACTGTGCTATACAGTGGGACCATTTTACATTCACCATTTATATTTCATCATTTTACATTCTTGCAAAGAGCACACAAGGGTCCAGTTTCTCACATCTGTACCAATGCTGGTTATTTTTTCTTCTTTGATAGTGGGCATCCTTATGGGTGTGAGGTGGTATCTCATGGTTTTGATTCTCATTTCCTTAATGATTAGTGCTGCTGAGCTTCTTTTCATGTGTTTGTAGGCCATTTGTACATCTTTTTTGACATTCCTGTTCAAGTCCTTTGCCTGTTTTTGAGTTGGATTTTTGTGGTTGTTGAGTTGTAGGAATCCTTTATATATTCTGGATACTAACCCCTTATGAAACTCCAATACTTTGGCCACCTTATGCGAAGAGTTGACTCATTGGAAAAGACCCTAATGCTGGGTAGGATTGGGGGCGGAAGGAGAAGGGGACGACAGAGGATGAGATGGTTGGATGGCATAACCGGCTCGATGGACATGGGTTTGGGTGGACTCCGGGAGTTGGTGATGGACAGAGAGGCCTGGCGTGCTGCAATTCATGGGATCGCAGAGAGTCGGACACAACTGAGCGACTGAACTGAACTAAACTGAACCCCTTATGAGATATATACATGCATGTATTCTAAGTGGCTTCAGTTGTGTTGGACCCTGCGAGCCTAGAGTTCGATATATGAGATATATAATTTACATATATTCATATGTTGCATTTTTACTCTGTTGATTGTATTCTTTGACGTATAGTTTTTAATTTTGATATAGTCCAGCTTGCCTATTTTAGCTTTGGTTTCCTGTGCTTTTTGTGTTGTATGCAAGATCATTGCCAAATCCAGTGTCTTGAAGCTTTTCCCCTATGTTTCCTTCTGAGAATTTTATAGTTTTAGCTTTTCTATATACGTCTTTGATCTGTTTGTATTCATATAAGGTTATGTCCAATAGAGACATCAGTTTGCCAACAAAGGTCCATATAGTCAAAGCTATGGTTTTTCCAGTAGTCACGTATAGATGTTAGAGTTAGCCCATAAAGAGGGTTGAGCGCTGGAGAACTGATGCTTTCGAACTGTGGTGCTAGAGGAGACTCTTGAGAGTCCCTTGGATTGCAAGGAGATCAAACCAGTCAGTCCTAAAGGAAATCAACCCTGAGTACTCAATGGAAGGACTGTTGCTGAAGCTGAAGTTCCAATACTTTGGCCACCAGATGTGAAGAACTGACTCATTGGAAAAGATCCTGATGCTGGGAAAAATTGAGGGCAAGAGGAGAAGGGAGTGACAAAGGATCAGATAGTTGGATGGCCTCACTGACTCAATGGACATGAGTTTGAGCAAACTCAGAGAGAGAGTGAAGGACAGAGAAGCCTGGCATGCTTCAGTTCATGGTGTCGCAAAGAGTCAGACACGACTTAGCGACTGAACAACAAGAGTCCAACTCTATTCTTTTGTTTGTGGATATCCAGTTTTCCCAATACTATTTGTTGAAATAACTTTCTTTTCCCTATGGAATGGTCTCTTCACTCTTGTCAAGAATTACTTGACCCTATATATGAGGGTTTATTTCTGGGCTTTCTAGTCTATTCCTTCATATTCTGTCTTTCTGCCAGTGTCAGACTGTTTTGACTATAGTAGCTTTGTAATAGGTTTTGAAATTAGGAAGTGTGAGACCTCCATTTTTGTTCTTTTTGAAGATTATTTTGGCTACATGGAGTCCCTAGAGATTCCATCTGAATTTTAGGATAAATTTTTCTATTTCTGGAGGAAAAAAAACAGTTAGAATTTTGATGAGTATTGTATTAAATTTCTAGATCCACTTTGCATAGCATTGACATCTTGACAATATTAAGTCTTCTAGATCCATGAACATGGGATGTCTTTCTCTTTGTTTCTGTGTTCTTTAATGTTTTTCATCAAATGTTTTGAAGCCAAAGAGACTGAAATCAGTGCTAGTTCAACACATTTAGAAGCAAAATTTAATTATTTATACCCTTTGGTGAGTTCTCTTTGGAGAACACTATTGTAAGGGAACAGAAAAATGGCTAATTTATTAATAGATGATTCAAAATAATATTTATATTTGACTTTAAAAAAATGCATTATCTGAGATTTTTCTTTGATATTGTTTCTGTTGATGATGTGCCTTTCTTAATTATCTTTTGCCCTGATCCTTATTAGAGTTAATTGCATCTGGTATAGTGGTTTTCAAGGTGTGTTCCTGGAATTCATAGGGGTCTAAGGAGGTGACTTTATAGGCCAAGTGAGTGAAGTGGACAGGGCCCCAGTGCCCTTATCCTGACTTCAACCAGAACTCCTGTCTCATAGTGTCATATGTTCCCCACAAGGTTGGGGTGTGGGCGGGCAAGGTGAGGAATTTGCAGCTAAAACCACCATTGATTTATACACTGCTTTGGTGGAGGCTGCCCAGGTCTGTTGTGTGGTATGAAGCCAATTCAGAATTAAACAGAAAAGTTACTCATGATTACTTAAAAGAAGAAGAAAAGAAAGAAAAGAAAGGTGTGGAGGATGGGGGTGGATGATACCTTTGTTAATCCTTTTGAAATAGTTTCAGTGTGTGGCCCTAAACTACTGAGCAGGGACCTTGGCCAGATGTTTCCTTTACTTTCTTCAGGTTTTCATTTTGAAACAATTTAAACCCACAGAGAACTTGTAGGAGTAGTACAAACACCCCTCCTTTACCTACACTTCCTACTTTTCAACATTTGCTCTGTTCTTGTTCTCTCTCCACATGTACTCACATGCATAGTTTTTTTCTAAACCATTTGAAAGTAAAATGAAGTCATCATAATACTTCAGACATAAAAAATTTGCCACCTATTGTTACACACTGAAAAAATTTAATATTATGTTTTTAAATGTATAAAATGTCCTTTTAAATGTTCTTCACAGTAACCCTGCTCCCCAGATCTGGGGTGCAGTGAAGGATCATGCATTTTATTTGGCTGGTGTGTCTCATCGCTTTAATCTAGAATGGTCATTGTCTCAGTTTTCCTTTTTTGTCTTTATTAACATTGACATTTTTGGAGTCCAAGCCAGTTTCATATAGAATGTTTTGTTTTCTGGACTTTTCTGATGGTTTTCTACGTTTAAGTTTGGGCCTGACATTTTCGGTAAGAACACTACTTCTGCGGTGGTGTGTTTCCCATTGCATCATGTCAGGAGGCCTGTAATGTCTGTTGGTTGCATTATTGATGTTGTTAAATTTGATCATCATTTGGTTTAGGTGCTGTCCACCAGGTCTCTCTATTGTAAAGTTACCTTTTCTTTGTAAACAACACTAGTTCATTGTAGGGATAATTTGAACCTTTTTATATGTTCACTTTTCACAAAACGTTTCAGTCAGTGGTTTGATGGTTCTCACCTGAATCAGTTATTACATTAGTTTTTATTACATTATTTAGTTATGTAATTAGTTATTACATTAGTTATTGCAAAATGGTGATTTCTGGTTCTTGCATGTCTTCTACGTTTATTAACTGATATTCTTCCATAAAGAAGAACTTTCCATTCTCTTCCAGTGGTTTGTCTGTATTTAAATACACGCACCCACACATTATGATTACATCTGGTACTTCCACTCCACGGGATTCTTCCTCATCTTCCCTTATCCTACAGTGTGAACCCTGTTCATCAGTAACATCAACGTATTAGTTTGAACCATATGAAAGAAATTCCTCTTTTCTAGGTCAAAAGTAGTCTAGTATCAACAATTTTATGTAGTTCAACCAATATTTACTCACTGATTGCACTGACACTATGACCCAAAACAAACCCAAAGTAAAATTTGTAGATATCATACAGTTATGGCCTGCTGTTCCAAGTTGCTTGAATGATTTCTTTTTTACTGTGTGATTGTACTACCAATTTCTACTTTTTAAATGTGGTCAAAGAACATACAGTGGTAATTGTGAGAAGTATGAGAAGAAAGTAAGTTGGGAACTTGTTCCCTACATTTTATGCAGCCTCTATGATTTCCTTTTGCTGCAGAGATACTCTGGGAAAATGCTTCTTCCTGCGTGTGGAAATTACTCTCCGAGGAGCAACCTATAGGATCTCCTTCAGTGATACAGATCAGTTACCCCCTCCTTTCCGAATTGACAACTTTTCTAAGGTATCGAGGGGAGTTGAGAGCCAGTTTGGCTCTTTCATATGTGGGAAAGTGGAGTATATACTGCACTTAAGATAATGATGAAATACATTGTAAACTTGGGTTTGAAAGAAGCTGCGCAGGGGTCTCAGAAATCCTTACCATTGGGAGGTGGTTTCTGCTGGTCATTTTGATTACTGGGCAGCCTTGTCCAGAAGTGACTTCTCAGCTCCCAAAAGTTACTTTGACTAGATAGTTTGGTTAGCATGGGGCCCTCTGCAGACATTCCATATAAACAGAGAAATCGGAATCAGATTGACAAATGCCCAGTAGAATGGGCAGTTCTACTGTTGCTTAGTAACAGTGAGCTCCTTTCTGAATCTTCCAAGTGCAGCCAAGATGGAGGTTGTTAGATTCTATTTTAAATTATGCCTTATGTCTTATAATTGTAACTTTCCATAGCTGAATTCCAAGATTTTTGTTCCTTTCTTTGTTCATAATGTATCCTGGGCATGGTGGGGTGAGACTAGATGCCTTGAAAGAACAGAGTTGCTTTCTCTAGGTATTGGGTATGGCAAAGCTTCTCAAAACCTTTTACCTAACAGACTGTGGCCCATGTCCTCTCACTGTTGGGCTTTTTGCAATTTTGAAGATGATTAGAAAGGCCTTTGAAGAGGCCAGCTGTGGAGCCTTACTTGTGGTTTTGTACCCTGTATAGCATTCATTTGGGAAAGATCTGGGACCTAAGAGGCCCTGAATCACTTCCCAGCATCACCCCTCTGAATGAAGGTCCTCCTTATTCTCTGCCATTCCCATAGGTCCCGGTTGTCTTCACTCAGCATGGCGTCGCTGAGCCCAGGCTCCGCACTGAAGTCAAGCCCATGACTTCCTTGGATTATGCCTGGGATGAACCCACCCTGCCACCTTTTATCACTCTGACTGTTAAAGGGGCAGGTTCCTCTGAGATCAGCTGCAACATGAATGATTTCCAGGATAACCAGCAGCTTTATTATGAAAATTTCATTTACATTGCTGCTACGTACACGTTCTCTGGGTAAGTCTGGGTTAAATTACTGTTCTTGTAAAGCAGAAAGCTCTAATTATTAACCGGTTTTAAATTTTAAGCAGTTCTCAGAAGGCTGAGGGATGACGGAAGATTCCTTCCATTCTTTACCAAATCCTAGGCTCAGACTTTATCTTGAGAGCTCTTTTGTGTAAACCCTTGTCTTCTGGCTAGAGTAAAATTTATCCAAAGAGGCAAGACTCTTCTCTTTTTAAAGAGCTTCCCAATAATCCATTCTAGTATTTAGCAACTCTCATTGGGCATTGTTATTGTAATAGCTTCAATTTCTCTTGCTTTATGGTGATATTTCTTATGCATTTTTTAAACTTCTTGCTGCTATTTTTTATTTGTTTTACCTCTTTCCTTATTTGAAACTGACTAATCTTCATCCATAATTATTCAAATCACTGTTCTGACCCTCTTTTCCCATTGAGAACACTGATTAAGCAGACACTAATTAGTTATATTTAGAAAAAAAAAATCAAGTAGTCAGCTTGTTCTAATTCTGTTAGATTGGTACATGGATAGGTACATAGAGATTCAGAATATGAGGCTTTCAAGAGTAGTCATTCCACCAACACATAAATACAGTTGTTTCTGTGCTAATCACAGGGCCAATTTTAAAGTTGATCCATGAAGAAACTGGGAAAATAGCCGAATCTTTAGCGTTCCAAATATAAGTCACCTGGTGAACAGTACATTTAAAGTCTTATTTCTAAAATGTCCTGAATAGTTTTGCTTATGAAATATTTTTATATGTGCCTGAGGCCCCCAAGAAAATGTCTGAGTCTGTGCAACATCTCTCTTATCTGCTTAGATCCCAGATTTCACTAATAATGATATGAATGGGCATGTTTGCTTTGATAAGGTTTTAGTGCCTGAAAAACCAGTCCTTAATCTGGTTGCTATGCATGTTTTTCTCTATACTCTCTTATGTTAAATTCCAGTAGTTACTAAGCTCTTTAACTGAAGAATCCTAGTGGAGATTTAGGAGTGTCACAGGTTGAGCAGATAGGAATAGATAAAAAGAGAAGTTTCTGGGAATCTAGTGTGCTGAGAGGTTGAACTATATTTTGGAGTGTAGTGGATCCTATTTCTTTGCATCTTTGATGAGAACTAATGATGAGGAAAGAGACTAGGATTTTTTTTTTAATTGAGGCAAAGCTCATAAACCATAAAATTAACCATTTGTTAAAGTGATGAATTTGGTGGCATTTAATGTATTCATGATGTACAGCCACTACCTCTAGTTCCAAGACAGTTCCATCACTCCAAACCCTAAGTAGTTACTGCCCAGTAAACCTTTTCTTCCAGCCCCTGGAAATCACAGATCTGCCTTCTTGTCTCTAAGGATTTACCTATTCCAGATATTTCACATAAATTATCATAAAATATCTGACCTTTTTTGACTGGCTTATTTCACTTAGCATAATGTTTTCAAGGTTCACCCACATTGTAGAATGTGTCACTTTTTCATTCCTGTTATGGC
The DNA here is from genome assembly GCF_054371585.1 of Giraffa tippelskirchi. Taxonomy (NCBI): domain Eukaryota; kingdom Metazoa; phylum Chordata; class Mammalia; order Artiodactyla; family Giraffidae; genus Giraffa; species Giraffa tippelskirchi. The sequence goes on from NC_137279.1 coordinate 38,025,083, forward strand.
TGAGTAATATTCCATTGTACGTCTATACCACATTCTCTTTGTCCATTCTTCCTTTGATGGACATTTGTATTGCCCCTACTTTTTGGCTATTATGAGCAGTGCTGCAATCAACATGCCTGTACATGTATTTAAGTACTTGTTTTAATTCTTTTGTGTGTATACCTTGGCGTGGAATTGCTGGGTTCTATGGTAATTCTTTGTTTACCTTTTTGAGGAACTGCTGTACTGTTTTCCACAGCAGCTGAATCATTCTGTATTCCTGTCAGCAATGTGTAAGGGTTTCATTTCTTCTACATTTTCCGCAGTGCTTGTTGTTTTCCACTTTTTTTTTTATTGTAACAATTCTACTAAGTAGGTAGTGGTGTCTCAGTGTGGTTTTCATTTGCATTTCTATACTAGCTAATGATATTGAAGATCTTATCATGTGCTTATTGGTCAGTCGTATATCTTTTTTTTTTTTTTCCCATGCTACATAGCTTGCAAATCTTAGTTCCCTCACTGGGAATTGAACCCTGGCCACTGGGCCATGGCAGTGAAAGATCTGTGTCCTAACTGCTGGACTACCAGGGAATTCCTCATTTGTATATCTTTGGGGAAATGTCTGTTCAAATCCTTGGCCCATTTTTACATTTTTTTTTTTTTTTTTGCCTTTTTATTGTTGAATTTTACAGCTCCTTATATAATATGGGTGCAGATCCCATATCAGATATATGATTTGCAACTATCTTCTATTCTGTGGGTTATGTTTTTACTTTCTTGGTAATGTCTTTTGGAAGGATAAAAGTTTTTAATTTTGTTGAAGTCAATTTTTTTGATTTACTTGTGCTTTTGATATCATGAAAGCTAATTTTTAACTCTGAATTTTTCAGTCCCTTTTTTGATGATAGAGATTAATGGAAAGAGAAAAATCTAAATAAAATATCAAAATACCCTAAAGTATAGTTAAGGCTGCAGCAATTCCGTAAAACTTAGGATTCTTAAGCCCAGAGAAACACAACAGGGTAGAATTGGAGGAGGTGATTATGAACCCTTTGTTTTCTTTTCATCCTAAAGGAACTTCTGATTTCTTGCTAAGTTGTGAGGATGCAGTAACGCTGATCATCTTCCTGGCAAACAGTAGAGCCAATTCTTGGACCTTTGGAATGTCTGGATTGGTTTTTGTTTTGTTTTTTTCCCTCTGAAAATATATAGTCATCCTTTTATGTCAGAATTTCACTTTTATGTATGTCTTCTGACAAATGAATCTTTGAACTATGCAGGAGAACAACACAACCTTGATTTTTCTGCAGCTTGAGTCAGACTTTTTCTTCCATGATTAAAAAAAGAGTTTTCTATATAGTGGAGGTTTAGGCATCTGCTTATGAATACTTGAATACATATGTGTGGGGTGGGGAGGGTGTGTGTGTATTATGACTGTTACTGTTTTTTCAATTCTAGTTTACAGGAGGGGACAGGACGGCCTGTGACTTCCAACAAAGCCATTACTTGTGCAGAGCTCGTCTTGGATGTCTCACCGAAGACACAGAGAGTCATTTTAAAGAAGAAGGTATGAGAGCTAGAACTTTGAGTTTAGACTAAAACATTTAGAATAAAAGTTAGAAAAAGAGATAGGCCTCCTGGTCCATCCCCTCCTTTTGCACACGAACAGGTGGGCTCAGGGTGGAACTTGGGCATCCTGACAGCTCCAGTTGGGATTCTCCCCTCTGTCCTGCGAAGCCTACTTTAGGAATCCTAAGTCCCTCTCATCTTTGATACCCTTCTTGGAGAATTCAATTCTTGAATTTTTTTTTTTTCCAAATTTGTGATTTGTTGATTTCCTTACTTTTTTTCTGTTGCAACACTCCCCTAATCTACTTTTCCCTGAACTCAATGGAAAAATGGTCACAATGACAGTTTTTTCCCTATTTATGGCAACATTCTTTTCCAGTTTAGGAAAATGTTTATGCTGTTAGATCTAGATATTGAGAGAAAGAGTAAACTCTGACCAGAAATATTGTGGCTGACAGAAAGACTAGAAAGAAATGGTGGAGGCTTCAAAATGAATGTTGTTTGAGAACAGAGGTGCAGAAAATCACTGTAAGAGGAAGGAGATCACTAACTAGTTATCGAGGAGTGTGTTCCAGAAAATTTTACGTAATGTAAGTTATATAACCCAGAAATAACCCTGACAGAGGAAGTGTGTTCACCACGGAAGTGGCCCTCACACTGACGGAGACTGCGCCTTCATCACCTGAAGTAGCAGCAGGTGTGGCAGCAGGTAGTGCGGGTGGTGGGTGACTCATCTGGCTTTAAGGTTGTACGTGTCTTCTCACATCTTTAATTGGGGGGGGGGAGATTCAAGTTATTTCACAATTTGCACATCAAATGAAACTTTAATATGTGGATTTTTAATTCACTTTTGTATTTTTAACAACTTTATTGATACATAATTCATACACATCTCCCATTAAAATATACAGTTCAGTGGGTTTTCATATATCCACAGTATGTACAACTATAACCACACTCAATTTGAGAACATTTTCATCACTCAGGAAAGAACTCTGTATCCTTTAGCTATCCCATGCACATTCCCCTTATTTCCTAGCCCTAGGCAATCATTAATCCACTTTCTGTCACTATAGACTCCCCTCTTCTGGACTTCCATGTGAGTGGTCTTTAATGAGGAATTTCTTTCAGTTATCCTGATATTTCTAAGGTTCATCCATCTATCAGTTTACCAGTACTTCTGAGATTCCTTACCTATCTAAGCCACTAGAGAAGCCCAGTACTTCAACATGTATTTCTATATCACACCATTTGAATGCCACATAATTCAAATTTGCTTAAAATGTTATCACACTCTTTTATATAAGACTGTGTTAGATACATTTTAGAAATAAGACTTGGGAATGGTGATGAGTAAACAGCATGTGCCAGAGGATGTTTAAACTACTGTACAGTTGTGCTCATTTCACATGCTAGTAAGGTAATACTCAAAATCCTTTAAGCTAGGCTTCAGGAGTATGTGAATCAAGAACTTCCAGATGTACAAGCTGGGTTTAGAAAAGTCAGAGGAACCAGAGATCAAATTGCCAACGTTCATTGGATCATAGAGAAAGCAAGATAATTCCAGAAAAACATCTACTTCTGCTTCATTGACTTCATGAAAGCCTTTGACTGTGTGTGCTGTGTGCTTAGTTGCTCAGTCGTGTCTGACTCTTTGCAACCCCATGGACTGTAGCCCACCAGGCTCCTCTGTCCATGGGGATTCTCCAGGCAAGAATACTGAAATGGGTTGCCTTGCCCTCCTCCAGGGTATCTTCCCAACCCAGGGATCGAACCCAGGTCTCCGCATTGCAGGTGGATTCTTTACCATCTGAGTCACCAGGGATCACAACAAACTGTGGAAAATTCTTAGAGAATGGGAATACCAGACCACCTTACCTGTCTCTTGAGAAACCTGTATTCAACTTACAAAGCAACAGTTAGAATCTTACATGGAACAACGGACTGGTTCAAAATTGGGAATGGAGTAAGACAAGGCTGTATATTGTCACCCTGTTAATTTATGTACTCATGCAGAGTACATCATGTGAAATGCCAGGCTGAATGAATCACAAGCTGGAATCAAGATTGCCAGGAGAAATATCAACAACCTTAGATATGCAGATGATACTACTCTAATGGTAGAAAGTGAAGAGGAACTAAAGAGAATCCTGATGAGGGTGAAAGAGGAGAGTGGAAAAGCTGGCTTAAAACTCAACATTCAAAAAATTAAGATATGGTGTCCAGTCCCATCACTTCATGGCAAATAGAAGGGGAAAAAGTGGAAGCAGTGACAGATTTTCTTTCCGTGGGCTCCAAAATCACTGCAGACAGTGACTGCAGCCATGAAATTAAAAGACGCTTGCTCCTTGAAAGGAAAGCTATGATAAACCTAGACAGAGCATTAAAAAGCATAGACATCACTTTGCTGACAAAGGTCCATATAGTCAAAACTATGGTTTTTCCGGTAGTCATGTGTGGATGTGAGTGTCAGACCATAAAGAAGGCTGAGTGCTGAAGAATTGATGCTTTCAAATTGTGGTGCTAGAGAAGACTCTTGAGAGTCCCTTGAACTGCAAGGAGATCAAACCAGTCAATCCTAAAGAAAATCAACCCTGAATATTCATTGGAAGGACTGATGCTAAAGCTGAAGCTCTAATACTTTGGCCACTGGATGCAAAGAACTGATTCATTTGAAAAGACCCTGATGCTGGGAAAGATTGAAGGCAAAAGGAGAAAAGGGCGACAGAGGATGAGATGGTTAGATCGCATCACTGACTCAATGGACATAAATTTGTGCAAACTCTGGAAGATAGTGAAGGACAGGGAAGCCTGGCATGTTGTAGTCCATGGCATTGCAAAGAGTCAGACACGACTTAGCGACTGAACAGCAACAACCAAGAGAGACCATGAAGTGTAGTAATTGAAAGTAAACAATTTTCTTGACTTCTATTGAAAATTTTGAAAAAGGAAAATTTGAAAGGCAATAATTTAAAAATAAAAGTCTGACAGAAATGAAGGAATTGGGGGGAAAAAAATGAAAGAGTCCTTGGAAGTGATTCAGATGACCTTCAAAGAAGCGTTCACGTTGATGAGGATGTTAGAGTGAAAGAAAGTCAACTCAGGAGAAAGGTGATTTTTCAAGTGGGATATGATCACAGATGTGATCAGAAAACATGAATCATGAATATACTGGTGATTTCCAAGGCCTATGTGACTGTTAAGTAAACAAAAACAAAATTTTTTAATTAAATAGCAAAAGTATTTTAAATAAAAATTGAAATTTATACACTTTCACGTTTGTTATTTCACTTGATGAAAATGAAAACTGGTAAATGAGAGGGCAGGTGATAAGTGAGTTATGTTGACATCTAAGACTAGACAGTTCTTTGAATAGGTGCCAGGAGTAGGAGGTTGATGTCTTAGGTTTTTGGTTTTTTTACTTTTTATTTTGAAAGTATCTCAAATTTGCAGGAAACTTGGCAGAAATTCTGTAGAAGTGAAGTCCTGTTGCTGGTGATTTTAATGTCAGCACTTGGTTAAGGTGGTGTCTGCCAGTCTTCTCAACCGTGAAGGAAGTTTTTCTTTTCCCTTGTATTCAGTAAATATAAATACCTTTGAGAGGTACTTTGAGACTCTGTAAATAAACTTTTCCTCATCAGGTTTCCTATGTATGTATGCATGCATGCATGCTTGTGTATTAGCTTGATCTTCCAAACAGAACACTATAAACGATGGGAATTTATTTCTCACAGTTCTTCTGGAGGTTGGGAGGTCTGAGATCAGGGTGCTGGCCAGTTCGGTTCCTGTAGAGGGCTCTCTTCCTGGTTTGTAGACTGCTGCCTTCTCACTGTATCCTCAAATGGCAGAGAAGCGCCAGGCAGGGGCGAGGGGAGAGGAGAAAGCAAGCCCTTTGGTGTCTAAGGGCACTGATCTTGACAGGAGACTCCCACCCTCATGACCTCATCTAAACTTAATTATTACCCAGAAGCCCCATTTTCATCACAACTGAGGGTTAGGTCTTCAGCATACAGTGTTTGCAAGGGGTTTGCAGGGCACAGTTCGGGATCCAGCATTATGTATGTCACCATGGCTTCCTGTCTTATTCAGTGTGTTTTCTGCTAGTGTCAGGATTTATTTTTACCCTCAGTTCTCCTGTTTGGCCAGTGGGAGTGCCTTTAACCTTCTGTGTCCTTTGACATAGTGCCCCCTCGTTCCTTGGGTGCTTTCATACTTTGTGACACAGCCAGTTATTTTGGGCTCATTTTATCCTTGCACTGCAGCATTCTTGGAATTTGCCACTTCTAAGAGGTGGCAAGAATACACAGAAGAACTGTACAAAAAAGATCTTCACGACCCAGATAATCACGATGGTGTGATCACTCACCTAGAGCCAGACATCCTGGAATGTGAAGTCAAGTGGGCCTCAGAAAGCATCACTACGAACAAAGCTAGTGGAGGTGATGGAATTCCAGTTGAGCTATTTCAAATCCTCAAAGGTGATGCTGTGAAAGTGCTGCACTCGATATGCCAGCAAATTTGGAAAACTCAGCAGTGGCCACAGGACTGGAAAAGGTCAGTTTTCGTTCCAATCCCAAAGAAAGGCAATGCCAAAGAATGCTCAAACTACCGCACAATTGCACTCATCTCACATGCTAGTAAAGTAATGCTCAAAATTCTCCAAGCCAGCCTTCAGCAATATGTGAACCGTGAACTTCCAGATGTTCAAGCTGGTTTTAGAAAAGGCAGAGGAACCAGAGATCAAATTGCCAACATCTGCTGGATCATCGAAAAAGCAAGAGAGTTCCAGAAGAACATCTATTTCTGCTCTATTGACTATGCCAAAGCCTTTGACTGTGTGGATCACAATAAACTGTGGAAAATTCTGAAAGAGATGGGAATACCAGACCATCTGACCTGTCTCTTGAGAAACCTGTATGCAGGTCAGGAAGCAACAGTTAGAACTGGACATGGAACAATAGACTGGTTCCACATAGGAAAAGGAGTACATCAAGGCTGTATATTGTCACCCTGCTTATTTAACTTATATGCAGAGTACATCATAAGCTGGGCTGGAAGAAACATAAGCTGGAATCAAGATTGCTGGGAGAAATATCAATAACCTCAGATATGCGGATGACACCACCCTTATGGCAGAGAGTGAAGAAGAACTAAAGAGCGTCTTGATGAAGGTGAAGGAGGAGAGTGAAAAAGTTGGCTTAAAGCTCAACGTTCAGAAAACTAAGATCATGCCATCCAGTCCCATCACTTCATGGGAAATAGATGTGGAAACAGTGTCAGACTTTATTTTTGGGGGCTCCAGAATCACTGCTGATGGTGACTGCAGCCATGAAATTAAAAGACGCTTACTCCTTGGAAGGAAGGTTATGGCCAACCTAGATAGCATATTTAAAAGCAGAGACATTACTTTGCCAACAAAAGTCCATCTAGTCAAGGCTATGGTTTTTCCAGTGGTCACGTATGGATGTGAGAGTTGGATGGTGAAGAAAGCTGAGCGCCGCAGAATTGATGCTTTTGAACTGTGGTGTTGGAGAAGACTCTTGAGAGTCCCTTGGACTGCAAGGAGATCCAATCAATCCACCCTAAAAGAGATCAATCCTGGGTGTTCATTGGAAGGTCTGATGTTGAAGCTGAAACTCCAATACTTCGGCCACCTCATGCGAAGAGTTGACTCATTGGAAAAGACCCTGATGCTGGGAAGGATTGGGGGTGGGAAGAGAAGGGGACGACAGAGGATGAGATGGTTGGATGGCATCACTGACTCAATGGACATGGGTTTGGGTAGACTCTGGGAGTTGGTGATGAACAGAGAGGCCTGGCGTGCTGCAATTCATGGGGTCGCAAAGGGTCAGACACGACTGAGCGACTGAACTGAACTGAACTGAACTAAGGAACCCTGATTCCTTTTATCAGAGAATGGAATTTAGAAACTTAAGATACATCCACTGGTGCCCTTGTTGCTGTTGTGCCACTGATCCCAGGCCCTCTCAAGGGACAGACCTCGGGATTGTATGTATACGTGGCATGTATATGCACAAACAGGCACATATATATCTTAGTGTATACATATGTCCATATGCATACATATATCTTACGGGTGTATTTATATATTAAATTTCTCTTTCTCTGTATATTAAAAACCAGCCGTTCACACTGATAGTTCTAATTCCAGTCCAGCATCACAAAGCTCATTGTAATTTTTTCCTTTTTCATATCTGTGACTCCTTTGTCCAGTACTAAGAATGTACTTAATTTGATTAGTTGCCCTGAATGTAACCCATGCTCTTTCACCACAGTTGTGCCCCTGCCTCTCCCCTGTGTGGATGCACCTTGTTACCTGGCATGGGCTCTGCTCTCCACATTCTGGGTAACTCCCCTACCAGCCCCTACCCTTCGCAGGAGTACCCTCCTCACCTCACAACCCATCCTAGGCTCTCCTCTCCAGCCCCATTATAATCCATGGGTGACATGGATTATCACCCACATGCGTTTTCACATCCCACTCAGGGTCAGGCCACCACAATACACCCACCCACCGTCACGTGTCCACCAGCCTTCTGCTTTCTTCTGTCTCACCTAAAGGTTTTTAGGGCTAAATTGTATGGGAAGGGGGCAGGGGAAGGGAACTGGAAGGAGAATGGTGCATCTCAGATTTTTAAATAAAGGTTTGGGTAGTTTCCAACGATGATGAGCCTGTACATATGGGCAGGCAATAGCAGAATCCATATATGAAAACTTGACTTCACCTGGGCATTTGGGCTTTGACTCCCAATCTGGAACACCTCCAGGAAAACTGAGATGTTCCACGTGGTTTTGGTGCTCTGGATAGATGTGTTCCCTTACTGTGAACAGAGAAGTAAGCATGTGGGGATTGCGGGTGGAGACATGCAGCTGAGTTCGATCTGTGTTCACAGTTGCAGGAGGCAGTAGCACACAGTAGAAAGCGTGTCACATCTTCTGGATTTGAGTTCTGGCCTTGCCACATAAAGGTGATATCTGCTTTCTCACATTCCTTCCTGAGCCTCATTTTCCCATTGATCTCCCAGGTTTCTGAGAAGGATCAACTAAGATCCTATACATAGCGTGCTGTGTAAAGAGATGTAATCATGATAACATTGCCAACATTTATTGATACATTACCCTGTGCCAGGCATGTACACTTATCACAAGAACCCTCAGAGGTTGCTTAATTTCCCTGTTTGAAAAATCAGGAAAGACAGGCTCTGAAAAATTTAGTAACTGAGCTAAGGTCACTTAGCTAGTAATAAGGCAGCTGGGTTTCAAATCCTGGCATTCGACTCCAGCATTCATATTACTTTCTCAGCGTTTACTTTGGAGAATGTAACAGAAAAGCTGTTTTTCCAATGTGAGGCAGCGTGTGGATGCGTTTGTGGAACTCAGAATATGATCCTGACAGGTCTAGCTGGAGTATTCATTCCCATAGAAAGAGTCTTCTCAATGGTTTGGTGTTACTGAAATGGAATTATACGGATTGTTAGAAAGGTAGTGTGGCAGAGTGGTTAAGTGTGTCATCCCTCCACTCACCCTGTGGGAATTCAAACCTTCACTCCACCACCTTCTAGTTATGTGACCAAGCTGGAGTTTCTTTATCTCACTGAGACTTAGCTTCTTCATTTCTAAGTCAGAGTAATAATAGTATATACTCCACTGGATTGTTTTGAGGTTTAAATGAATTACTGTGTATAAATCACAGTGATCAATCAGTGGCTGACACATAGTAAATATTCAGTAGATGTTATTACTATTATTATTGCTTCTCATGGATTGGCCTGGAAGTCCAAGTGCTGTTTGTAAAATATTGCTAAGGAGAAAATACATTTAGAATTAGTAGCAACAATTTAGTATAATTTCTGAATATAATCAGCTTAATACGGAACACAGTTGACTTGAGAATTGGAAACTATCAATGTGTAGTAGGTGTCGCTTAGTAGCTCAGTCTTGTCTGACTCGGTGACCCCATGGACTGTAGCCCACCAGGCTCCATTGTCCGTGGGGATTCTCCAGGCAAGAATACTGAAATGGGTTGCCTTGCCCTCCTCCAGGGGATCTTCCCAACCCCGGGATTGAACCCAGGTCTCACGCATTGTGGGCGGATTCTATACCATCTGATCTACCAGAGAAGCCCTCAATGTAGTATGCGTCCATGATAAACATGGGATGGGGGAGAGCCCTGGTAAATTCTTGTCTGCCAGTTACGAGCATCACCAAAGACCAAGTATTGAGAATATCGTATATGCTTTATGTAATTGGATCTCTCTTCCACGTAAGGACATGGAGGGTTACTATCAGGAAGAGCAGTTAACAGCTACTGGAGGGAATTAGATTGAACCTCAACTCACTAGTTTGCTCGTGTCTGCACATGATGGCTCTTTCTGTCTCTGCCTAACAGGAACCAGGGAAGCGCTCTCAGCTGTGGAGGATGACTGGAACAGGCATGCTGGCCCACGAGGGCTCTTCTGTGCCTCACAACCCCAGTGAGCCCTCGGCCGCCCGCTCCGCCGAGGGCTCTGCCATCTTGGATATAGCTGGTCTTGCTGCAGTCACTGACAACAGGTAACTTTCTAGGCAGCTTCTGATTCAGGTTCACCGCTTTCAAATTCAGACTCAGAGGAAATGTATACCAAAAAGCTATAGTTTAGAAGTGAAGTAAGAATTTGCTTTTTCTTCCACAACAGAATTTTATTTCCAAATATGAGTATTGGATTTTTTGTTTTTAAAAGTTATTATGGAAATGCCCGTGGAGACATTAAAAAAAAAAATCAAACAATAAGAAGGATATGTTATGAAAAGTGAATTTGTTTTCAGCCAAATGTCTATCTGCCATTGCTCCCTAGAAGTGAATGTGCTCAGTCACTTCAGTCTTGTCCGACTCTGCAATCCCATTGACTGTAGCCTGCCAGGCTCCTCTGTCCATGGGATTTTCCCCGAAAGAATATTGGAGTGTGTTGCCATGCCCTTCTCCAGGGGATATTCCTCACCCAGGGATTGAACCCACATCTCTTGCATTGCAGATGGATTCTTCACTGCTGCGCCATAACGGAGGCCCCAAATGCCCTTGGCAAGCGCCAATTTGTAGTTGACAGGGTCCCCTCATGGTCATAAATTCAACCATACTTTGGGAGGCATTTCATGACCAGTGCTTCCTAGAAGGGAAAAGTTTGGTTTTTAATCTAAGAATTTTGTTAAATCTTTTGAAAGCAGAAATAAATTATTAAGAAAATAATCAAATGTGTTTTTATGACTTAACTCCTTGAATTCAAATCAGCTCTTTAACTATGAATAAGTTATTCGCCTATACCTCAGTTTGCCCATGTAGTAAGTGTATGTTTTCAGCTAATACCTTGTTACTTCCAAAATGACTTTATAGGACTTACAAGTTAAAACTCAATATAAAATAAAAGTATTTGGAAATAAAACAGAAAAGATTTTTGAAAATATTTTAAAAACCCTTTCACTTTTCATTTTCATGCATTGGAGAAGGAAATGGCAACCCACTCCAGTGTTCTTGCCAGGAGAATCCCAGGGACGGTGGAGCTTGGTGGGGTGCCGTCTATGGGGTCACACAGAGTTGGACACGACTGAAGCGACTTAGCAGCAGCAGCAGCAGCAGCATACTGCATGAGACTACATGATAACTTGTCATTGTGAGAAAGCAAGAAAACCCATATTGCATTTATTAAATTATGAATCCCTAAGTATTCGTATACTTTGGCCACCTCATCCGAAGGGTTGACTCACTGGAAAAGACCCTAATGCTGGGTAGGATTGGGGGCAGGAGGAGAAGGGGACGACAGAGGATGAGATGGTTGGATGGCATCACCGACTCGATGAACATGGGTTTGAGTAGACTCCGGGAGTTGGTGATGGACAGGGAGGCCTGGCGTGCTGCAGTTCATGGGGTCGCGGAGAGTCGGACACGACTGAGCGACTGAACTGAACTGAACTGAAGTATTCGTATTTGTTGACCTCACTGCTTTCCATTTTAATTTATTCTTCTTTCCTCATCGAGAGATAGCCTAATTGCCATAGGATTCAAGCGAACTGTTAGATTTCCAGGGCAGAAGATATTAGAAGCAGGAAGAGTAAAACCATCATCTTGATATTCTCTTCTGACCTGAAGTGTTTGACTCACAGGACTCGTTGCTTTTTCCTTTCTTCCAGATACGAGCCGCTAATGCTTAGGAAGCCTGACCGTAGGCGGAGCACAACCCAGACTTGGAGTTTCCGAGAAGGGAAGCTGACCTGCGGGTTACATGGGCTGGTGGTCCAGGTCAGTAGGTTTTGACATCCTCAGTTGCAGCAAGCAGTGGTTGAGCCTTATTTTTTTGAAACAGAGTCTCATTTAGGATATACATGAGATGTTGTTGAATGGGGAGAAAAGAAATTACAGAGAAAATATGTATTATTTCATTTTAGTCAGGAAAACCATGAAGCTTAGTGCATCTGTGCATATTTACCCAGAAAATGTTGTTGAAGGTGACGTATAAGAAATGTTTTGGGGATGGTTGCCTCTGAGTGATTTCATGCCCCCCCCGCCCCGGGCTTATCTGGATTTTTTTCTTTCCTTTGATGAGATAAATTACCTATGAAGTTTTAAAAAGAGAGAGAGAAAAATGTCAGCTAAAAGCTCACCTAAGTTAGATGGATTGTTTTAGACCTGTGAAGTTAAAATTGCCTTTTATAAAGTGTTCTATGAGATGGTGAATAATTATCAAGTGCTCTGCAAGCTCTAGATTCTGTTTGCTTGTGCATTCTTAGTGGTGCCCAAATAAACATTTAATTGTAGCAGATGTCAAAATTAAGATTACTGGTCAAATCTCCCCTGCCTTCAACTCAGCCAGTTTACAGCATGCAAAACTCCCGGGTACTTTATAAGCAAATGTGTGTTTGGAAAACTACTAGGAATTTGGATTTTCTCTCCTTCTGGCTTCAGGCCAAGAATGGTACCATGGCTCTGAGATGGGTAGCTGGGAAGATGTATGAGAGGTTTGGGCATAGAGCAGAACAATACGTGTGACTGTGTATGCAGTTCTGCCTTGGTTTTACCCAAAAGGCAAACGCTAGAGCATCAGGCCCAGGCTAGAGAGGTCTTAGTGTGTTTGACCTGGGGGAAACCTGGCTGTCCTTCCATAATGGGAGCTTGTTCTCCAGGGCAGCAAGCGAAACTGTAAGGAGCCTCTGACTGCTGTTTGGTGAGATTTATTTTCTTTATCTCTATTGCCCTGAGCTTTTTTCATCAAAGACAAGCTGCTTATATGAAACACACATCTGGAATGGATTTGTGATTTTCAATTAGCAATACAATTCAGACTTCTAGAGGCAAAAGAGGGCTTGTTATAATTGTTGGGTTCTCTGTCTGACCCCAACTTTACTTCTGGCTTGTTTCTAAAGCCCTTGTAATTCCAATTCTTTTAGAGCATCCCCCCACCCTGCAAATCCCTTTCTGGTGTTTGTTGTTTCTTGAATCTATTTCATCATTTCTCTGGTTGTGAGTGACCCTATAACAACAGTATTCAAGAAAGCAGAATGTGTTTTGGTTAAGGAAATAAGCTTATTTCAATCTTATTATTCTGAATAAAGTAATTGAAGGCATTAAAACATTTTCTGACACTACCCTTGATAAGGTTGTGTATGCATGTTCTTCTAAACCTGAAACAGTCATAAAAGGTTTCTCGATGTTGAAATCGGTCCTATAAACCCAGCTCAAATTTTCCTTCTCATTACTCACTGTTTAAAAACTAACGAGGGAATCTAGACGCTTTTGCTATCATTTTCTCTAGCCCTGTGTGCACTCTCCCAAAGGCATCATCCTATAGACTTTCCGTTTTTACTTGGGGCATGTAGCAAGAAGGTACTTTTCTCCAAAGGCCCAAATAACTGGCTATCAGTGACATTCACAATTTCCTGTTTCGTTTTAGAAGAGGCACCATTTTTGATATTTGATGATCTAGCCATATGCATGTTGGGGGAGGTTTTCAATTCAGAATTTGCTTTTTATTGGAAAGCTGAGTAATGGTGATAATTTTTAAATTTTCAGAATGTTTCAGATTTTTAAGCCAGCCCTAGGGAGAGCACTCAAAGAAACAGGACTTTTGGTACTTTTTTATTTTTTACGCTTATTTTAATGATTGGAAGTTGTCACTAAACTAATATACTGTATCTGGAATTCTCTTACTCAGAATTCCCTACATTCATGCAGTGTAAGTTGCCATCTTGCCCGAGTAATCCTACTGTTTTTTATCAACTCTAAGGCTGAAAAAACAGGACAGGTTTTGCTATATATTGGCCTTCACCCTTCAGTAGTGAGTTTAAATTTGGTGACTTGTTTCAAATGACATGTTAAATTGTCAAAGTTAGTGCCTTTGCCTTTTCTCATACATCTTTCCTCTGTCCTTTAGGCCAAAGGAGGGCTCTCGGGCTTGTTTGATGGAGCTGAAGTTGTTCTTGGTCCGGACACGTCCATGGAGCTTCTGGGGCCAGTTCCACCTGAACAACAATTTATTAACCAAAAAATGAGGCCTGGTTCTGGAATGTTGTCCATCAGAGTTGTTCCAGATGGACCAACTAGAGCGCTCCAGGTGATACTTTATTGTAAGAACTGACATGAAACTCAGTGTTCTCCTTGAGTCATTCAACAAATATTTATTGAAATATCTATGCTGAACATGAGGATATTGTGTCTTTATTTATAAAATGGGGATAAGACCTGCCTCACAAAGTTGTTATAAGAATTAAAGTATAAGTAAGATACAAGATGGTATTTTAAAAAGTATAAGAATTAATTTATTGTAACTTATAAGGAAATGTGGGGGACCTCAGATTGATCCCTGGGTTGGGAAGATCCCCTGAAGAAGGGCATGGCAACCCACTCCAATATTCTTGCCTGGAGAATCCCATGGACAGAGGAGTCTGGCAGGCTGCAGTCCATTGGTTCGCAAACAGTCAGACATGACTGAGTGACACACAGCACAAGGAAAAAGAATCTGAAAAATAAAGATAAATATATATGTATAACTGAGTTACATTGCTATACACATGAAATTAAGACAACATTGTAAATCAACTATATATGTCATTTAAAAAAAGGATGAGTAAAAACAAAGTATGAGAATTAAAGAAGATACTATCAAGAATAGTGCATATTATTATTCATCATTATATATGTTTATTATATATTTAAATAATTGATATATTAATAACAGTAACAACAAGAACTATGAGGTCTGTAATTAGACAATTTAAAATGTTATGTTTTGAAAGTAGGAGTGGAAGGTGTTATGAGTAGTATCTAGAAAGGATTTGTATGCCCATATTTGGGAAAGGGCTTTCTAAGCTAAGTAATACTTAAGGTGAGATCTAAAGGTTAACTGGAAGGAATTAGCCAAATCAAGAAGGAAAGACAGGGGACTCCCTAGCTGTCCAGTGGTTAAGACTGGGTGCTTCCAATGCAAGGACGAGGGTTTGATCCCTTTCAGGGGAACTAAGATCCCACATGCCCTGTGGTGTGGCCAAAAAAAAGAAGAAGAAGGAAAGGCAGGGGCGCTGTGCCCTAAAAATGAGCGTGTTAACTCACCAGTTATTTACTGAGCACCTGTTAGAGCCAGGCACAGTTTTACATACTGAACCTAGACTAATGAACAAAGTTCCCTG
Organism: Giraffa tippelskirchi; assembly: GCF_054371585.1. Taxonomy (NCBI): domain Eukaryota; kingdom Metazoa; phylum Chordata; class Mammalia; order Artiodactyla; family Giraffidae; genus Giraffa; species Giraffa tippelskirchi. The sequence goes on from NC_137279.1 coordinate 38,040,302, forward strand.
CTCTGTTGGAGCTTACATTGTAGTGGAGAAGGTAAACCATAAACAATAAACAAAGTAAGTACATTATATGTATTTGAGAGGTTGATAAGTGAAGGCCTGGAGATAAGAAAGAGTGATCTGACTGGCACATAGAATGTGCTAAGAAAGAGGCAGGAGACAGTAGAAGGGGCTAGAACATTAAAAAAGCCTGACACATGCCTCTTCTATGGCAACAAAGAGTTAGAGGATGACATGATCAGAAATTTATTTTGACTTGCTCACTTTGGCTGCAGTGTGGAGAGTTGGAGTGGAATGAAATTGAAAATGGAGAAAAAGCCAGTTAGGAAAGACCTGGATGAGAGATTGTGGTGATTCAAACCAGAATACACAGCAAGAGATGGACATGAGAAGACTGGAGAGAAACGATTAGAAATGAAAGCTTATTAAGGAGTAGAGTTGGTTAGATTGACTGTGGGGATGAGAGAGAGGAAGGAGTTGAGAGTGGCCTTCAAAATTTCAATTTGGGCATTTAAGAGGATGATAATCTGCATCACAAAGAGATATATGTAGAGCAGACTTTTGAGGGAAAATGAGGAGTTAAGTTTTGAACTTATTAAGTATATGATATCTACATGAAAATATCCAGAAGTCAGTACAAGTATGGGTCTGTAGCTCAGGGAGAGGTCTGTGCTGGAGACAGGAATTTACCAGGGCTTGATGAATTCGAGTTAAGGAAAAAGAAAAGATGTTGATGATATGTAACAGTGAACCCTCTGAGACAGTACACCCTAATCCACAACACTTCTTTAAAAAGCACCCTTCTCTTAAGGCAAAAAACGAATGCTGTGATCCTGAGCTTTGCATATTTTGACTTGAGCTATAATTCTGGATCACCTACAGATGCCTACCCCACACTGTATGAAACTCTCAAGTTCCACAGCTTGATGTTAGTCATACAGACTCAAAACCCAGTTTGCTTCATTATTACATAAATCTTACCTTAGCAGTGCTTTGGAAACCATTAACTTCCATAGGATTATTGAGTGCATAGTGACTTTTGACTCATACAATTGGTGTGGAGTGTGTTTCGCAATGAAAGTGTGAGCCCTCTTAATAAGTACAGTGTTTTATTTGACCTCAGATAACAGATTTCTCCCAACGGAAAAGTGACCGTTCATCATATGAAGTGGATGAACTTCCTGTTACTGAACGAGAGCTGCAGAAATTAAAGAATCCAGACACAGAGCAGGAATTGGAAGTACGTTTGAACTCTTGCAAGGTCACATCTTCATTATAAATTTGTTTGGAATTTTGCTCTGTGATTTTCTCAGTTGAGACCTTCATTTTTTGTTTTTTTCTTTCTGCCCTCTATGACTTCTAAGTATCCTTGTTGCTTCACAGTACTTAATGTTATCACAACATGACTGTGTGAATATGTTAGTTAAATAATAGCTTAGGTCAAATCAGGATGTAACAAACATTGCTAGAATAAGATGAAAAATAAAGAATTTAAACAGGACCGAAGATTGAGAATAAGCAAACTAGATCTTATCTTTTTTTTTTGGCTCCAGCTGACTCTGACATCTTCCTTCCTCTGCCCCTGTTTGGGCATTGGAAAGAAAGTGACAAGTTTGGAAAGAAACATGAGATGAGTGTGATAAAGCACACTTATTCCTCATTTATTCAGTAATCTTCTGAAAAAACATAAATGCCTATATGTACAGCACTAGATTTGATGTTATGGATGTTCAGTGAATGACTTAAGGAGAGCTTGCCTCCCAAATAGGGAGAAAGATTCTCAATTATTTTCCTATAATAAAATGCAGAATGTCATCAGTGCTCCAGCAGAGGTTTTATCATATCACTGCTCAGTTCTGGTTGGGGTGAGGAGTATGCCTGGAGAGGAAGGCTTCTAGTGAGATAATGAAATTTGAGCCATCTAGGTGAGAATTACAACTCTTCTCTAGGTGGCGTTCATCGGCTCAGAGGTAGAATAGAGGGACTTAAAGCCATGTGTTTCCTTGTACTCTCCTGGCTACCTTAAGCTCTGATTTAAATTGCCAATGTGCCATATTTTGGTTTTCTTTCAGGTGCTTGTGAAGTTAGAAGGTGGAATTGGGTTGTCTTTAATTAATAAAGTCCCAGAAGAACTGGTCTTTGCAAGTCTTACGGGAATCAACGTACACTACACACAGCTGGCTACCAGTCACATGCTTGAACTCAGCATACAGGATGTGCAGGTGAGTGGGGGAGGTTCAGAACTTGTTGATTTTTTTTTTATCTTCCTGCTGAACAGCTGACCAGATCAGTGTTTAATGTTCTAGGAACTTTAGTGCTCTGGTACAAATTTCTTGTGGCTTTCAAAAAATTGTTCTATGAAAATAATCGTTTTTACCTACATTTGTCTTTACTGATTTTTCCAGACAGCAGAATTCTGAATATAGTAGCTAGTCTATCAGTAACTTGGAGAATTTAGTCAAGGTGGCACAGAGGAAGGTGACTCCTGGTTCCCCATCTTGCAAACAGAGAAAACAATGAAAATCATCTAACCATCATTTAGAAGAACTGAAGTTCACCACAGGGAGAAAAGAGAAAAGCTAGGGAAGTGAATTTGCGCTTCTGACCAAGATGGAGTACAGGGATCTGATTTACTGTCCTACCTAAAACACCCCCCCAAATCCAGATAAAATAAAGAGACAACAGATTCAAGACACTAGATGTCAGGCAACAAAGGACCGTGATCCCTGAAAGGTGGGAAACAAAAGAGGTGAGCCCTGCAGTCATTCCAGCTTGGTTGTTGTTGTTCAGTTGCTAATTCGTGTCTGACTCTGCGACCCTGTGGACTCTATCCCCGCTGGCTCCTCTGTCCATAGGATTTCCCAGGCAAGAATATTGGAGTAGGTTACCATTTCCTTCTCCATCACTCCAGCTTGCTGCCTTGAAAAAGTTTCCAGGCCCTGCACCAGGTGGAGAGACTGAGCCAGAGCCCGTAGAGTAGATGAGCTGAACAGAATTGAGGGTCCTAGGACCAAGGCAGCCAGAGTTCATAGGATAGCAGACCTGGGAGGGGCATGCTGCACAGAAGGAAATCTCCGGAGATTTGCAGAGGGCCCTGCAGGTATTCAGCAGAGGACACAACAGATCAGAGGTGTACATGAGGAGACTACTTTCTGAAAAGCTCACAGGGACAGTGCCCGCAGCTCACCCCCAGTTGCAGTGGGAAAACTAATAATTATGGAACACTGGGAACAGCCTTCCAGAAAGTCTTGGGCCTCCATGGTACATGCTGAGGCCTAAGCTGAGCACTGCTCCAGACCTACCTAAAAAAATCAGTTGTATAAAAGGAGGCTCTGAAAGGATCAAGTTGTTTCCAAGTTAATTAACTGTATCCCTGAATGAAGCTCCAGATTCAGTGGAATATGGAAACCTCCAACACCCAGCAGAACGAAAACCACAGTGTCTGACATCCTGTCACACATCATCAGGTGTGCCAAGGGGCAAGGAAACACAATACATAATGAGAACAGTGATCATTCCAAACCAACCCAAAGCTAACACAGGCGTTAGGGTATTCAGAGAAGGACATTAAAACTTACTATAACTGTGTTCTATTCCACATGTCCAAACCAACCCAGAGCTAACACAGGCGTTAGGGTATTCAGAGAAGGACATTAAAACTTACTATAACTGTGTTCTATTCCACATGTCCAAACCAACCCAGAGCTAACACAGGCGTTAGGGTATTCAGAGACGGACATTAAAACTTACTATAACTGTGTTCTATTCCACATGTTCAAAAGGTTAAGTGGAGACCTGGAAGATAGTCAAAATCTCAAATCAAACTTCTAGAAGTTGAAATGGAAAAAACACTGGATTTGATCAGAAGCAGATGACACAGTGAAGAAAAAAAATGATGAGTGAACTTATAACAAGAGAAACTGTCGAAATTGAAATACCCAGAGAAAAATAATCCAAGGAAAAAAAAACCAGAAACCCACAAAGAGACCAGCATCAGTGACCTATGATAAAACTTCAAGCAACCTAATATCAATACTATATAGATAATTGGAATCCCCAGAAGAGAGAGAGGGGAGAAGACAGAAAAAAATATTGGAAGAAATTTTGACCATAAAATTTTCAAACTTAGTGAAAATTATAAATGCACAGAAGCAGCTCAAACACAAAGCCGCGTTCACACCACCCACCTTGCCACACACACACATAATGGAAGCTATACCAAGGTACATCATAATCAGTTATTCAAAACCAGTGATAAAACATCCAGATTAAAAAAGCATGTTCCTTCCAGGGAACGAAGGTGAGAATGACAGCCAGTTTCTCATTGTGAACAATATAAGTGAGAAGATAGTCAGCAACGTTCTTACAGTATTGAAAGGAAAAAAAAACCAACAAACTGCCAACCTAGAAGTCTGTGCCCAGCAAATACATCTTTCAGAAACCAGGGTGAATTAAAGGTGTTTTAGACATTGAAAAACTAAAAGAACTCATTTCCAGCAGATCCACACTACAAAGAATGTTAAAGAATTATCATTAAGGCAGAAAGTAGTGACACTTCCATTCATGCCAAAACCCTTTTCAGAAGAATTTTTTCTTTTATCGTATATCACAGATAGCAAAGGGTTCAGGCTAATGACATCCCATTTATTTGAGGATAGAAAGTTGGTATCTCGTCCCTCTATGTCTTTGTCTTTCTTTTTTGGTATTACAGAGAAGATCCAAGGAGTCATTTGATGTTCATTAACTTCATAACTATAATTAAACATATTTCTTCCTGTAGTGTCTCTTGATTTAATGTGTGCTGTAAATCATAAAAAATAAACAAATTTGAGCATTTGCTATGATTACTGTGAGAAAGAATTTTTAAAAACAGAAAATACAGTCCTCTTTCATGTGTGCATGCTCAGTTGCATCAGTCATGTCCAACACTTAGTGGCCCACGGTGGGCCCATGGAGCCCACCAGGCTCCTCTGTTCAATGAATTTTCCAGACAAGAATGCTGGAGTGGGTTGCCATTTCCTACTCCAGGGAATCTTCCCAACCCAGGGATTGAACCTGAGTCTCCTGTGTCTTCTGCACTGTCAGGGAAATTCTTTACCAGTAACACCACCTGGGCAGCCCAGTCCCACCCTTAGAGAACATCTTCTAATCTGATTGGAAGAGTAAAACAAGGATCAGAAATTCGCAGTTAGTACACTTGTGCCAAATGTGTTTGGGGAGAGAATAGAAAAGAGGTCAGAGTAAGGTGGAACTTTACTGTCATTTCATCTATTGGATGTGACTGGTGGATTGTCACCTATATTGCCTGTGAATCAGGCATGGCACTGGGCTCTGCAGATATCACCGTGACCCAAAAGGTGAAGTTTCTGCTCTCTGAGCTAAGAACCTAGGGAAGAAGTCAGCCAGTAGGGAAGCGAGCAAGCTAATGAATCATTCCAGCCTGGGACACTTTCTGTGAGAGAATAAAGGGGGATGGTGCTGCGTTAGGTAAAGTGGCCTTGAAGGCTCTTCCTGAGTACGTGGGAGCCAAGCTGAGCTTACAGGAGGAGAGTGAGATAACAGAGAAAAAGTGTCCTCGGGGGAAAAGCGTTCTGGAAAATTCTGAGTGGGGGGGACTCACCCATCTTTGAGAAACAGCGGGGAGGCTTGTGTGCAGGATGGTGGAGAGCCTGGAGGAGAGCCACGCGTGGTGGAGCTGAGTCCCCAGGGCCCTGGCGGCAGTGCCGAGGAGGCTGTCCAGTCCTCTGAGAAAGGGAAGCCCCTGCAGGATTCAGAAAGGAGGGACGTGGTGTGTGTTTTTGATGGATCACTCCGGCTGCTGTGTGAGAGCATGTGGGAGGAAACAAGAACGGAAGTAGAAAGAAGTGCTCTAGGTCCCTCGCCCTTCCCGCTGTACCATGAGAGCCAGCAGAAGGACTGCCCGCAGCGATTGGACATGATTCTGAGGAAGCCCTGGTGATACAGTGCAAAGGTCAGGGTTTGATGCTTGAAACACCTGTGTCTGAATCCCCACTCTCCCACTTACTACTTGGTGAATGTGAGCAAGTAATGTAACTTCTCTAAGCTTTTGTTTTCCTGTTTGTAACATGCGGAGGAAGAACACTTAACCTTTAGGACTGTACTGAGGGGTGTGCTTAGGTGGCGTGTAGGAAGAACGCTGAGGGGACACCCGACACATGCTCTCTCCTCTTTCCTCTTCCCAGTGTGGGCCTGTAGGGTGAAACAGAAAGTGAAGATGCTCACTTCCTGCTATGAGCCTCCGGACATTCATGAACTTGCCTGAGTGTAGGGAGAGTGTTCTCCGTGATGGTGCTGATGGGGGATGAAGAAATCAGTCCCTGGTTCCGCCACTGTCATCGCTCCATCCCTAGAAGGGAGTTGACTTGAGGACGGGCAGCTGTGCCTGTTTGGCAGCCATTTGTTACTGATTTTTGGTTTGAGTTCTTTTGTTGTTGTTGTTCAGTTGCTCAGTTGTGTCCAACTCTTTGTGATTCCATGGACTGTAGCACACCAGACTTCCCTGTCCTTCACCATCTCCCAGAGTTTGCTCAAACTCATGTCCATTGAGTTGGTGATGCTGTCTAACTATCTCATCCTCTGTCGTCCCCTTCTCCTCTTGCCCTCAATCTTTGCCAGCATCAGGGTCTTTTCCAGTGGGTCAGCTCTTCGCATCAGGTGGCCAATGTATTGGCGTTTCAGCTTCAGCATCAGTCCTTCCAGTGAATATTCAGAGTTGATTTCTTTTAGGACTGACCGGTTTGAGTTCTTCTTATTCAGGGAATTTGGAACAAGAGAAGCATCAGTAACCTGTTGGCTGAGAGTGTCCACTTTGGGGACAGAGAGAATTGGAGTCCAGTTCTTGTTCTGTCACTGACTAGGTATACAGCCTGCGACAGGGGTGTCTCTTCTCAGCTTCTTCATCTGTGATGTGAGGAAAGAGATGGTCCCCAGGAGGTTGTGGTGAGGATGCAGCTTTAATAACTCGGACAGCCTGGCAGTCGTGGGACTTGCTGAGATGATCCTTGTGTGGGGACTAGCTCAGTGCTTGGCACGTGATGTTGTTTACTTGCTCAGTCATGTCTGACTCTTTTTTGACTCCATGGACTGTAGCCCACTAGGCTCCTCTGTCCAGGGGATTTCCCAGGCAAGAATAGTGGAATGCGTTGCCATTTCCTTCTCCAGGAGATCTTTCCAAACTGGGGGGTCAAACCTGCATCTTTTGCATTGGCCAGCAGATTCTTTACCACTGAGCCACCAGGGAAGCACCCTTGGCACATAGTACTCACCAAATAAAGTATATCTCCTGTTACTGTTACTACTACTATTATTGTTGCTGTGTTTAGTGGAGATATGTTTTTCCAAAGGTACTTTCTGAGTGACCTGCATATTTTGAGACCCAGTCAAAGGTAAAAATGAAAACTGAGAAACTTGTCTGTTTTTTCACTGCTTTTTCATGTCCCAGGTGGACAACCAGCTCATTGGCACCACTCAGCCCTTCATGCTCTACGTAACCCCTTTGAGCAACGAGAATGAGGTCATTGAGACAGGCCCAGCTGTGCAGGTGAACGCAGTGAAGTTCCCCAGTAAGAGCGCGCTGACCAACATCTACAAGGTAGGCTGATGGACTTGCTTTGTCCTCTCACAGCCCAGGCTCAGAGAAGCAGTTCAGGCCGCAGATGGAAATAGTCCAGGGGAGTAAAGGCACAAGCAACTCAACACGTTGTGTAGCTGGATTGATAGAAGTTTCTCTTTAAACTTTATATTCTCGGTTGTGCTTGAATCTCAGGTGATAGGACTGAATCCATCAGAGTGTGTATTTTTCACCATGAAGTCTCTGCAGGAAAGTATAGCATCTTCTAGACTGATTGTGACCAGGCATGGTCTAGATATATTATTAATATTATAATCTATATATTAACACACAGCATTGTAAAACAGCTATACTTCAACAAAATAAATTAAAAAAAAATAATCTCAGAGTACTGGACAAGGGGTAGGAGGGGCCTGACTTGGGACAGACACCTTGAGCTGCCATGGTGTTTACTAAAAGCAGATCGTAGTAAAAGTAGATCATTCAAAAAGTGATACACTTTCTTTCCTGGAGAAGTCTTCATGTACAAGCTGGTGTTACAATGCTAGCTTGTCTGGAAAAAAGGGAGCTGTGAGGTTGCTCCTCATATTTCTGGTCCTTTGTTACCAGGGCCAGTGGGGGCCATGCCTGCATGTGGCCCTCACATTCACAAGTTCAGTGCTACTCCTTGAACTAGATGCCATCCACGTGAACTCAGTAGCATGGTGCATCTGAAAACGTCATCCGGTCTTAAGTGACACAGATGCCCTGGTGCTGAGCAACAGGATGGAGAATCGTCTATTAAACATCTTCTGGAATTTTGGGTTCGTTATAACAACGGAGAGACATGAGGCAGAAGAAAATTGGCAATATGATTATGAAATCACAGCAAGAGACCATGCTGTACCATTGGGGCCTTCTTAGGTTGCAGATGAAAGTTCCTCTGACGTTCGCACTGTAAATCAGAATTTCTTTCTCTCTAGCACCTGATGGTCACGGCTCAGAGATTCACGGTGCAAATTGAGGAGAAACTGCTTCTCAAGCTGCTGAGTTTCTTTGGCTATGATCAAGCCGAATCAGGTAATGTCCAGTGTTCCAGGTTTGTATCTGGGAATTGGCCCTAGGGTGGTGTTTTTTAGTCTGCTTGTGAAAATAGGTAGCCTCTATGCCTGGCAAGCTCCCTTCCCAATTTGTGGTCTGAGTGGGGAAGCTAATGCTTGTGGTCCAGTTCTCTTTTTCAGTGTTGCCCATTGACAGGTAGTGAAGGGCCTTCTGGAACCCAGGCATACCCAGGGCAAGCCTTTGGGAAGCAGTCTTTTGTTCATCTTTGTTTCTTGTTTTGTTTTTTTTTTTGACACATCTGCTTTAGGATGGCAGAAATGATATTATTCATTTAGCAGACCACTTTATTTCCTAACCTTTGTTTATTAAATAGACTCAGGGCCAAGAATCAGAAATCCCTTCAGTAGTTCCTTTGGTTTAGCTGAGGAAGAAAATTGGCCAGCCTCAACCCCTTAACTTTATATTTTTCACATCTATACCCTTATGCCTTAATGTAATTACAGAGGTTTCCTGTTATTTTACTATTTTTGGAGAGGGGAGTAAGATAAGCATTGAAAAACCTATATTTTCCTGTGAAGCTCCAGAAATTATTTAGCTGTTGTCTCTTTGTTTTAGATCCTCATCATGGCCTTTCAAGACTGTTTATACAGCTTAGAAAGAAGTCAGTAATGCTTAGTCTTTCGAAGACTAAACATTAAGCCTAAAGAAGTGATAAGGTTGAGACTTTCAATGTTGGCTAAGGGGAGAAATATTCCTGGGGGTCTGTGAAATAGGAACATGCATGCACACAGTGCAGGAAAAATGTTTTTGCTCTTTTTATCCCAGACTTAGAATTTAAGCTTTAAGTGTATTTGGGGTCAAGAGCAAGATCCTGTCTGTCTAATGCTGCGTTCTCCACTTTGGGTGGAAACACCAGTGTGTGTTTGTATTCAGAAAGCCACTTGAGCGTACTGCCAGGTATCTGTTCTCTTTGGGTACCTTCCTGGGAAGTTTTACTTTAAATTTGATTGGACATGCTCTTCTTGTAAGTTGCTCTAAATAAATTTCTCCCCATGCATTGTCTAGTGGATTTAGACTTTTGTAAAATCCTTGCTGCCTTTCACTGAGGAATCTCTTCCACTTTCTATAACTATTCCTGTTCCCTGAATATAGATAAGCCTGTCTTTGTTGTGCTACCTTTTTTTTTAAAACCTATTCCCCTCTTTCTATAAATAGAACTATAACAGCTTCCAGTATAAATTTGTTTGATGTGTAGCTATGTATAGTCCCTTTGGTTTTATTTCTAAGGCGCATAAATCCAAGTGCAAATGAGGTGCCCACCCAGATGTGGGGACCAGCATCAAGCTGAAGAGCACACTGCTGTGTGTTAGCTCATGTTTGTCCCTTTTACTTCATGAGATAACAAGTGAGTAATCTGCTTCCATGTGCTGTTTAAGTGATGTCCGCTGGGAATTCCCTGAAAGTCCAGTAGTTAAGACTCTACACTCTCACTACCAAGAGCCCAGGTTCGATCCCTGGTCGGGGCAGTAAGATCCCACAGGCTTCACAGTGTGACAAAAAATAAATAAATAATGTCCACTGTTTGGGAGAGAGAGCATCACTTGTCCTGATGTCGGTTCTTTATAGCCTGCAGCCTGTTTCTTTTTAAGACATTATGTTTTGCTCAGATTCATCATTTAATTGGTCATGTTCATTATGACTGAATGAAACTACGCTCCAAGTACTTATTTTGATATCATTTTCTGAAATAAATTCAAATAATCTGGGTCATTTATAGTAATAATAATAATGATGATAAGGACAGGGTTTCTAGAAAGTGCGTTGCCCCATGACCTTTGACTTTCCCACCTGGATTATTTTTTCCAAATATTATATCTGCCAGGTGATGCAGAGTTGCAAATCAGTAGTTTAAGCTATTATACTTTTATGATAAACAACGTGAACCAGATCTGCTTTTATATAGAAGTGATATCAGGATGCTGAATGTATTACTGAACTCTGAAAAGCTAAATTTAGAGTGATAAATGTTTTCACCTTCCTATGAATTTCTTTTCAATGTGCCTGAAGTATTTGAATCATGAGACTTTTAAGGAGACTTATTTAAAAAAAAAACAAAAAACAACATTTCTACTTTTGTGCCAGAGGTGGAAAAATACGATGAAAACCTCCATGAAAAGACAGCTGAGCAATGCGGGACGCCAATCCGATACTACTTTGAGAATCTCAAAATCAGTATTCCCCAGATCAAGCTGAGCGTGTTCACCTCCAACAAGCTTCCGCTGGACCTCAAGGTGAGCTGCTTACCGGGGAAGTTCTAAAAACCACTTTTCCTCAGAAAAGAATGAATGTGCTTACTACTTGCCTTTTCCTGTCCAGCCTTATCATTTGTAGCAGGTATTTTTACAGGTTTCTCTTTTTGAGACAGTTGATCAACTCATACGTGTATGTACAGTTGACCCTTGAGCAGCAGTGGGGTTAGGAGCACCCATCCTCCTCGAACTTGAAAATCCATATAGAAGTTATCATTGGCCTTCTGCATGTGCGGTTCTGCAGCCAAGTGCTTACCACTGAAAAAAAAAATCCACGTGTAAGTGGATGACACAGTTCAAACCCATGTTGTTCAAGGGTCAACTGTATCTTTCTTTCTATTTTTTTAACGTTTAAGTATGACTTTACTGAAGATTAAAGAGTAACAAAAGAATAAACACAGAATTACATAAAAACCCATCTGCCCTCTGCTTAGCCCTTGGCTTATCTCAGTGAGGCAAAAGCCCATTTCCTGGGCCACCCCCAAACTCGAGAGAAAAGCTGCAGCCCAGACAGTATCTTCTTTTCATGCCCAAGACCCACCCGCCCTCCTTCTCTCCTCCTCTCTAAGTATTCACCCCTTCTTGAATGGTTGACAGTAGAAATATCTACCACCTTCAGGGACAACATGGTCACATACCCACTGAGATGTGGGGCCCCTCACCCCAGCATATCAGGATGTGACACTCCTACAGAGCATCTGGATGTGCACTTGACAGATGCAGTCTGAATACTGTCTTTATTTTCTACAATAAAATCTATTAAAAATAAAGGGATGTTTCTCAAATTCTGATCTAATATTTGACTCAAAAGTCCATATACATTTTCCCCCTATGCTGAGCCACCCCTTAGTACATAAGAAATCAGGAATTTTAGAGATCCATGTGTCCTTAATGATCCCTTGCTTGATAAACAAGGATTTTGGAGTTCACAGGACTTTGTCACTGAAGATAATATAGATAGGTAATGTAGAAATGGATAGGTAATGGTAGGAGCAGGAGGAGAACTGGATGAATGTTGAAAAGCCTTTCCTTGGGTGGAGTCTCCATCTGCCTCCCTGCAGCTGACCCATTACTTCTGGTAATGGTGGTGTCTACCTCCTCACTAACCACCAGTCTAAGACTCCCGCTGCCTCATGCTGCCTCTTTGAAGATGCTGCAAGGTGGTCTCTCTTTGTGAGTGGAAGGAGCTAGAGACATGAACAAATAAATAGTAAAACTGGAGTCATAAATATACACACCTCTGGATCTGCCCACGTTGCAAGCAAGTGAAGCAGCCCAGCGGGGACACGGCCCTCAGAGTGTGCACAGCCCTCAGCGTGTGCACACTCCATCTGAAACGGGCAGTGCAGCTTAGCTCCAGCCCATTGTCACGGGGTAACTTGAATCCAGAGCTGCCAGATCTTCAGAATTCTTAAAGTGAAGCCGGAAATCTGGACTTTTATGTGGAATCTCCTGGTCTCTAAGTGTTGGCAACCCATTTGAATTTTTTTGTTTTTGTTTTTCAACCTTGTGGGCCTAACAAAACACATGTGCAGGCCTCATGTGGCCCACGATTTGCCTGCTCACAACTTCCAAAATAGATTTATAGGTAATAGGACAGTACCCTGGTCCACATCAGGTCCTATTTGGATCAGGACAGGACCAGGGTGATAGTTTCATTAAGGCAACAAGTGGGGTGAGTGGTTGGGAGTGCTGGTCGGGAACCAGGAGCTCCTGCAACCATCCTGAGAACAGCGCCTTCTCAATGGACTGTCCTATTGGCTTAATTTGCTTTAACTTCATGTTCCCCAGGAGACTGAAGATTCTTATAATCAGCATGGGAGTGGGGGAAAAACCGTGGGAAAACCACTATCTTGCTCATATTCACAAGTATCCACTTGACTTATGTGACCCTTCGGAATGGGTTTGTTTGATAAAGTATATATTCCCCCAGAACACTTGGCACTCGCCCAGCAAACCAATGTCAAGCATTTCCTGAGACTTAAGGACTTCTTGTTTTTTAAATCATCTTACTAAGAAACACAGACACCTAACTGTTCCCTTTCAGATTGCTCCCAGCAGAAAACTTCCCCCCAGACTGACAAATGCCGTGTGATTTTCTCCAGTTGAAGTGACTCCAGACTCCCAGTTCCAGGGTATTGACGCTCGCCAGTTTGCTTTGCGTGCAATAAACTAGGAATCATCGAGGTCTAATGTTTCATTTGCCACTATACTAAAGGCCAAAGTTATGAGGTGTGGGCAGGGGGCACCCTGAATGTGGTACGTTAATGTCTCACACCAGGCGGTGGGAATTGGGACATCAATATTAAATCCTCAGCTTGTGGAAGTCACCATTTCATTGTGTCTTGAGTTCTCCTCATGGAGACTGGGACCCATAAAATAATGTCGTTTATTCAAAGAGTTTTCTAACAGAGTAATATCCCTTGATGAACAGCTCTTGGGAAGCGCAATCCTCTCTTTGAGATGAATAGATAACGGCTAAAAGAATGGAGTCCTGTCCCAGAGCAGGAATCATGAGAGTCTGACTAAAAGGTAACCCCGTCTTTGGTATTGAAGGAATAATTATCTTGATTCTCTTGACTCCAGACCAGAAATGAGGCTGTCAGAAGTCTCAGAGGGAAGTCTCTCCAGGTTTACAGTGAGGGTACATTATTGCCAGATAGAGTGTCTGTTCAGAGGACTCAGAGCAGTCTCACAGGTGCTATCTCGATTGGATTCCTTGCTCTGCGATGGAAGAAGGGGGAGGTAATAGCTCCATCTCACAAATGCAGAAAGGAGAGCAAGGCGTTTCCCACCCCCACCCACCCCACCCCCCATTCTCCATTCTTCTTCCAAGTTTGCATGTTAGAGAGCAGCAGAGTGATATGGAAAATACCAGGTAGTTTATGTGTTCTTTTGCCTTTTTTTTTTTTTTTTTAAAGATCAAAAGAGTCCAGGAACCTTTAAAAGGTTTCACAAGGTGGCCTACAGCAGTCCTTTTCCCATTTAGAGCATTGGGGTATTACAAAAGAAGGGTTTTAATTGAGCAATCAAGTTTGGAAGAAAACCCACATTTTAATGGTCAGAGAGCAAGTGGGTGGGGGTAAGGGGGAATTTCAAACAAAGACACTATTTAAAAAGCCTAAAACTGTCTTCTCAAAGGCTTGAAATAATTTGTTGGGAAACTTCAGACCCTTTACTTTTTTCCTCCCCTCCCTAAATAAAAACCAGATTTGTTAAAAGGAAAAAAGATCCAGTATTGTTAATTGTATTTCAGAAAGTGCCAGAGAGGGAAATATCCCTGTAGTTTTAAACACTGTCCCAAGAGGAAAATGGGCAAATACCCTGCTTCACATAAACAGTCTCTGTGTACCATAAATAAACCTTTAAAGAATGAATTCCAGACAGTTTTGTTTAGTGCAGGATAAACTGAGAAAGGAAAGGACGTGGCCCAGGGACTTGCTTGTCATCTGAGACCTTATGGCATATGGACAGGTATTTCTTCTTTAACTCTAAAGTTTCTGCAAGACTTGAGCAGGTTTTGGGTTTTTTTTTTTGGTCTGGCTGAGGTAGGAATGGACAGTTTCCTATTTTTATGAGGAACTTATGAGCACAGATTGCCTTCTCCAGTGTCCATTTTATAACAGGAAACTGTCTGCTACTTGAGTAAATAAGCATCAACTTTGTACACTACTGTATTTGATTAGTCGTTTAGTTACTGCAAGAAAAAGCCCTGATGGCCTCTTCCCCTCCCGTCTCTTGTGCTTTGACTCGCCAGAGTGACCTGAAGGTGGCAGAGTAACTCATACCAGTGTGCTGTAGAGCAGCTTTTTCCACTGTGGGAGGCCCCACAGCAGTACCAGATCAAGATTACTTTTTACTGAAAGGCCAGAATATTTCCTTGGTTCATACCGAGTGAGTTAGCCACTCAGAAAGGGGATAGTGGCTCTCATGAGGGTTTTGACAACTTAGTAGAGGTATTAAAGTCTTTTTTGTATCAATATCATCTGTGGTTCTTCAGTGTTTGGCTGCAGTGAGGAAGTTGGGGTACAAAACTTTTTGCCATCTCCTTTGTTTTGATCTCATTTCCTGTTCTCTGAGAAGAAAGTAAGGCTCAGAGTTGTATTGCCAAAACAGACTGCTGAACTGATGTTGGTACCTGGCTTTCCCAGCATATTTATTGTTTGATTCTGAGGAAAATGGTGAAGCTTGCTGGGCCTCAGTTTCTTCATCAGTGAAATGGGGAAAATAGGGCCTGTTCACTTCATCATCACTCACCATGTGGATGCGCAAGGTGTGCATGAATGAGGAGCAGAAAGTTTTTCAGGAGAAATAAAATAATCCTCTATTCTGGTCTTCATGCTTTCCACCAAATAGTCATGGTTGTGAAAATGAGCATGCTCAAATCTACGATCTACTACTTATCGGCTATGGGAGTTTAGGGAACCCACTTAATCTTTCTTTGGGGTTTTTTGTTGTTGTTGTTGTTTAAAAGAAATGAGAGTGTTAGGCGGAATTAAAACTTGAGGACGCTCTTAATCTCCGAAATGTTTTGTTCTGAAATTTTTTAGTAGGCCACTAGTGACTTCCCAAGGCACCAAGTGCAGTGGTACTCTTTCCTGTCCTATCTTTGTAAGGCCTGCTGCCATGTTCGATACTATTGACTGGCCTGTTCTTGACCATGTCCTTTCTGGTTCTCCTCTGACTCTCCCGTTTGTTTCATCTCTTCTCCTAACCCCATGTTTATCGAAAAGGGTCATTTTTTTACCTAGTGGACTAAACTCTTTGGTCATATAACTTGTCCGTTTTAAAAATAATTTTATTAGTCTTTTATTGCTAATAATTTTAGAAGCTCTTTATAGAAGTTTTGTTTTTGATGTAAGTTGCAAATATTCTTTCTCTGGTTTTTCACTTGTCTTTTTTCTTTGCTTTTTGTGTGCATGTGTTTTTTTTAATCATACAAAAGCTTTTTACTTTATGTTGTCGAATTTGTCAGTCTTTTTCCTTTTTGAATCTGAATTTCAACCCACTTTCTGGTTTTAAAAAATTGCATCTCCTTTTTCTTCAATTATATAATTTCATTTCTGTTAAGCATGCTCCTATTCCAAAAGAATTTAAGACAGACTCTGAAGATACATGCTGAAGGATTAAAAAATAAGAGAAAATGAAGTAGAAAGTCCATTAAATTGCATATGAGATTGTAATATAAAGCCATTTTAATTCAATGGGGAATATATAGGTGTTCTAAAATGCTATTAGACTCTCCAGATGGCAATATGGAAAAATATGAAGTTAAATTTGTTATCACACTCTACATAAGAATGAATTCCAAACAGATCAGAGATTTACTGACATTGTTAGCATGAATGAAAAAATGTTTTTATATTAAGAAAGGAGAGCACTTGGCATGCTCTCTAAAATCCTTAAATGTCAATGATGTTAAATAAAAATAAAATTGGGAAACAGACTATATCCAGAAATTGTTAACAGGCTTATAGCAGACCCAAATCAGCTGAGAACTACAAGAAAAGCTAGACTGAAAAAAGCCCAAAAGTCTGTTTGAAGGTATTGGAAAGTTACCAACTCAGTACTTGAGGGTCTCCAACTTAGGAGAGGAGAGAAACTCAGTCAGGTGAGCCCAACATTAACGCTGGTTTTATTTCTGAGACAATTCTAATTGAGAAAGGTAGAGAAGTCAAGCAGAAAGCAGCTGTCAAAAGTCAGAGAATCAGAGTAAAGCTTTGGACAGTCTCATGGGGCTGGTCAAGCAAAAGCGAGACTCCATTGCTACTAAGAGAGTTGGTAATTGAGGGCCTCATATCTTTTTTTCTTTCTTTCTTTTTTTTTGACGTATAGTTTATTTACAATGCTATGTTAGTTTCACGTGTAAAGCAAAGTCATTCAGTTACACATATATGTATTCTTTTTCATCTTTTCCATAATAGGTTATTACGCGATATTGAATATAATTCCTTGTGCTATGTAGTAGAAACTTGTTTATTTGTTTTATATGTAGTAGTTTGTATCTGCTAATCCCAAACTCCTAATTTATCCTCCCCCAACCACTTTCCCCTTTGATAACCACAAGTTTGTTTTCTATGTCTTTGAGTCTGTTTCTGTTTTGGAAATAAGTTCATTTGTATCATGTTTTAGATTCTATGTGTAAGTGATATCATATGATATTTGTCTTTCTCTAATTTACTTCACTTAGTATGATAAGCTCTGGGTCCATCTATGTTGCTGCAAATGGCATTATTTCATTCTTTTTTTTTTTTTTTTATTGTTGCTGTTCAGTCACTCAGTCGTGTCTGACTCTTTGCGACCCCATGCGCTGTAGCACGCCAGGCTTCCCTGTCCATCACCAGCTTCTCCAGCTTGCTCAAACTCATGTCCATTGAGTCAGTGATGCCATCCAGCCATCTCGTCCTCTGTTATTCCCTTCTCCTCCTGCCTTCAATCTTTCCCAGCATCAGATTGAATTTTTTTATAGCTGAATAGTATTCCATTGTGTACACACACACACACACACCATATCTTTATCAGTGCATCTGTCGATGGATATTTAGGTGGCTTCCATGTCTTGACTATTGTAAATAGTGCTGCTATGAACATTGGTGTGCATATATCTGTTTGAAAGAGTTTTCTCTGGCTATATGCCCAGGAGTAGGATAGCTAGATCATATGGCAATTCTATTTTTAGTTTTTTAAAGAACCTCCATGTACTCTTCTCCATAGTGGCTGCACAAATTTGCATTCCCACCAACAGTGCAGGAGGGTTCCCTTTTCTCTACACCCTCTCTAGCATTTATTATTTATTTTTACTTTTTAATGATTGCCATTCTGACTGGTGTGAGGTGGTATCTCATTATACTTTGGAATTGCATTTCTCTAATAGTTAGTGATGTTGAGCATCTTTTCATGTGCCTGTTGCCCATCTGTATGTCTTCTCTGGATAAATGTCTGTTTAGGTCTTCTGCCCATTTTCTGATTGGGTTGCTTGCTTTTTTGTTATTGAGTTGTATGAGCTGTTTGAATATTTTGGAAATTAAGCCCTTGTTGGTCTCATTGTTTGCAAGTGTTTTCTCCCAGCCCATAGGTTGTCTTTTCATTTTATTGATGGTTTATTTTGCTGTGCTAAAGCCTGCAAGTTTGATTAGGTCCCATTTATTTATTTTTGCTTTTATTTCTATTGCCTTGGGAGACTGACCTAAGAAAACATTGCTACGATTTATGTCAGAGAATGTTTTGCCTATGTTCTCTTCTAGGAGTTTTATGGTGACATGTCTTATATTTAAGTCTCTAAGCCACTTTGAGTTTATTTTTGTGTATGGTGTGAGGGAGTGTTCTAACTTCATTGATTTACATGCGGCTGTCCAGCTTTCCCAACACCACTTGCTGAGGAGACTGTCTTTTTTCCATTGTATATTCTTGCCTTCTTTGTTGAAGATTAATTGACCATAGGTGTGGAAGGGCTCATATCTTACAGAAAAGGGACAGGCAGAACAAGGACCCCGATAGTTTTGAGCTGTTTATTTCTTGAAGCGGATGCCAATTTCTAAGTAGTCTAGGAGAAGCTAAGCAAAAAACAGCAGCCAAGAGACTACCTAAATAGATCTTTTAGCAGTTTTATGGTGCTGGGGAGATTAAAAGTCGAGGGATGGAATTGGTTTTCAGTTGAGACTGCTGAAGGACTATACCAAACCTTATAAAGATGGAAACAGACCAAGATTATCTTTATTGTTGTTGTTCAGTTGCTCGATCATGTCTTTACGACTCCATGGACTGCAGCATGCCAGGTTTCCCTGTCCTTCACCATCTTTACAAAGACTGAAAGCCAGCCTTGAAAACACCGATTGAATTAAGGCCCTTTAACTGCCTTGTTGTTCAGTTGCTAAGTTGTGCCCTACTCTTTGCAACCTCATGGACTGCAGCACTCCAGGCTTCCCTGTTCTTCACTATCTCTTGGAGTTTGCTGAAACTCATGTCCACTGAGTCAGTGATGCTATCTAACCATCTCATCCTTTAACTGCCTGCCAGAAGCTAAAGACTCTTTTAAAATCTACAAGTTTTTATATAAAAAGTAGCATTCAATCACAAATTACCAGGCCTACCAAGAGGAAAATCGGACACCAGGAACAGATAAATCAGATGTTGACATTATCAGACACATAATTTAAAATATTAATAATTATAAATGTGTTCAAGACACATTGGACAAAGTATTATCAAATTAAATATAGCAATGTATAAGAAGAAAAATACAGGTGACCCTTGAATAACTTGGGTTTGAACTATGTGGGCCAATAACATACTGATTTTTTTTCCCCAATAAATATAGCACTAACATGGTTGGTTATATACGATCATAGTTGGTCAAGTCTGTGGTTGTAGAACTGTGGATGTGGAAAGCTGACTGTAAAGCTGTATGAGGCTTTTTGACTATGTAGTGGATCAGCACTCTTAACCCCCACATTGTTCAAGGACTAATTGTATGAATATATTATAACCAAATCATGTTTATTCCAGGAGTGTAAGTTAATCCATCTGCCAACACAGGGGATGCAAGAGATGTGAGTTGGATCCCTGGGTCAGGAAGATTCTTTGGAGGAGAAAATGGCAATCCACTCCAGTATTCTTGCCTGGAGAATCCCATGGACAGAGGAGCCTGATTGGCTACAGTCCATGGGGTTACAAAGAGTTGGACATGATTGAGCAACTGAGCACATGTGCTCACAAGTTTACATTTCCAAATAAATCATGTCATTCACCACATCAGCAAAATGAAAGAATTTAAAAATAGGCTTATCTCAATAGTTGCACCAAAATCTTTTGACAAAATTCAGCATCCATTAATGAGAAGTCAGCAAGCAAAAAGTAGACAGGAACTGCCTTGATCTGACAATGTGTCTCCATGAGAAATCTACCCCAGATATACTCAGTGGTGGTCTGTTGAAAGCATGAAGGGATGGCTATTATCCCCACTTCTGTTCACTGTTTCGCTGGACATTCTAGCCAGTAAGATAAATAAATAATAGGTACAAAGACTGCACAGGAAAATGAAAACTTTATTATTTGTAGAGAACATGATTACCTAGAAAATCTAAAAGAATGTACAACTAAATTATGAGAATGGATAAATAAATTTAACAAGGTCCCTGAAGACATTGTATAAAAGTCAATTGTATTTCTAGTCAGCAGCAATTAACGAGAAAAGGAAAATTTGAAGGATGCTTTTACAACACCATTTAAGAAAACATCAAATACAATATCATCTATTAAGTGTGTAATGAATCATGCCAAAACTGAGTAGTTTTAAACAACCATTTTATTTGTTCTCAAATCTGTGAGTCAGCAATTTGGACCAGACTTAGCTAGGTGCTGTTTCTGCTGGGCTCACCTGTAGTTACTGATGTGACTGCAGTCACCTGCCAGTCAACTGAGACCAAACAGTGTAAGATGACCTTATGACCATGTCAGGTGCTTGTTGTTGGCCGTCAACAGAACTCCCTTCCACGTTGTCTCTTGTTTTCAAGGAAACGTTCAGAAAACTAAGATCATGGCATCTGGTCCCATCACTTCATGGGAAATAGATGGGGAAACAGTGGAAACAGTGTCAGACTTTATTTTTGGGGGGCTCCAAAATCACTGCTGATGGTGATTGCAGCCATGAAATTAAAAGACGCTTACTCCTTGGAAGGAAGGTTATGGCCAACCTAGATAGCATATTTAAAAGCAGAGACATTACTTTGCCAACAAAAGTCCGTCTAATCAAGGCTATGGTTTTTCCAGTGGTCATGTATGGTTGTGAGAGTTGGACGGTGAAGAAAGCTGAGCGCCACAGAATTGATGCTTTTGAACTGTGGTGTTGGAGAAGACTCTTGAGAGTCCCTTGGACTGCAAGGAGATCCAATCAATCCATCCTAAAAGAGATCAATCCTGGGTGTTCATTGGAAGGTCTGATGTTGAAGCTGAAACTCCAATACTTTGGGCACCTCATGCGAAGGGTTGACTCATTGGAAAAGACCCTAATGCTGGGTAGGATTGGGGGCAGGAGGAGAAGGGGACGACAGAGGATGAGATGGTTGGATGGCATCACCGACTCGATGGACATGGGTTTGGGTAGACTCCGGGAGTTGGTGATGGACAGAGAGGCCTGGCGTGCTGCAATTCATGGGGTCGCAAAGAGTCGGACACGACTGAGCGACTGAACTGAACTGAGTCTTGGCCTCCTCACATAGTGGAAAACATCAAAATGAATGAAGCAGATGCTCCAAGATTTCTTGAGTCCAAATCTCAGAGATTGCTCAGTGTTACTTAGGTGGCATTTTATTGTTTGAAGTAAATTATATGGTCAGTGCAGATTCAGGTGAAGGGGAAATAGACTTCACTAATGGTAGAAGATGCAAAGAATTTGTGGCCATTTTTACTGTACCACTTTATGCCTAGGAATAAATCCGACAGTGTGTACAAGACCTCTGCACAGAAAGCAATGAAATATTACTGAGAAAAATTTTTTAAATAAACAGATAGAGGGATGCACCTTGTTAATACACTGGAAGATTGAATATTGTAAAGTTGTCATTTCTCAAATTGATGTATAGATTCAATGCAATCATTATGAAAATTCTAGCAATTTTTTTTTGTGTGTGGCAGATTGACAGGCTGATTTGAAATTTACTTGGAAAGTGCAAAATGTAGCCAAAAATCCTGAAGAAAACAGTTGAAGAACTTCCTATTAGACTTCAAAATTACTATAAAACTACAGTAATTAAGACAGTGTGGTATTGGCAGAAGGCAGGGCAAAATGAGAATCGAGAAACAGACACATGAGTACAGTCACTTGACTTATGATGAAATTGCGCTGTACTACAATAAGGGCAAGGATGACCCTTCAATAAATATTATTAAGATGATAAGATACCTCTCTGGAAAGAATACTTCTTGATCTCTGCTTTATATATATATATATATAGTCATGTTCAAGTAGGTTGTAGATTTGATGTGAAAAGTAAAACAATAAAAATTCTACAAGTAAATTTATGGAAATATCTTTATGACCTTAGTGTAGATAATTTCTTAACTACAACATCAAGCGTTCCTATCATAAAGGGAAAGATTGTTAAGTTGGATTTCATTAAAACTAAGAATGTTTGCTGTCAAAAAGCACCAAAGAATGATAAGACAAGTCATAGAATAGGAGAGGATATTTGCAGTGCATTCATGAAACAGACTTGTATACAGAATGTATAAGAAAAACACCTACAAAACTATAAGGAAAAAACAGACAATCCACTGTGCAAATGAGAAAAAGCCTTGAGTAGGCACTTAACAAAAAAGTATATCCACAAGGCTGATGTGTATATTATCAGGTGCTTAATCTCATCCTTGAACAAGAAAATAGAAGTTAAAACCACACAGAGTTAGCATTGCACACCCATCAGAACATTTGTTTTTAAAAAAGCTTTCTATACCAAGTGTTGGTGAGGATGGCACCCAACAGGAAATTTCATAGACTGCTTCAGGGGAGCCAAACCAGTTCAGTTGCTTTGGAAAACTGTTTGGCAGCATAATCTAAGGTTGAACATGTATATTCTTTATGACCCAGCAGTTCCACTCCCAGGTAGATAATTAAAAAAAAAAAAAGATGTGTACAAATGTGCCCCAAAAGACACATCCAAGAATGTTCATAACAGCATCATTCATAAAAAACAGTTGGAAACGGCACAACTGTTCATCAACAGCAGTGGTTAAATAAATTGTGTTTTATTCATATGTTGGAATACTGCATAGTACTGACAGTTATATTTAAACTGCAGCTGTGTGCAGCAACCTAGTGACTCTCACAGACTTAACGTTGATGTAAGAAGCCACATACAACCAAGTCCATACCAATGATTGCATTTGGGTAAAATTCAAAGCAGGGAAAACTCATCTGTGATGATAGAAGTCAAGTCACAGTTGACCTTAGGGGACAAGGGAATCGTGACAAAGAGTTCACAAGGGTGTGGGTGCTTCCAAGATGGGCATAATAACCACCTTTCTGGTCTAGGTGGCGGTTACTTGTGTTTTCTGTTCAGTCACTCAGTTGTGTCTGACTCTTTGTGACCCCATGGACTTCAGCACACCAGGCTTCCCTGTCCATCACCAACTCCCAGAGCTTGCTCAAACTCATGTCCATTGAGTCAGTGATGCCATCTAACTTATCTTGTCCTCTGGTCCTCTTCTCCTCCTGCCTTCAATCTTTACCAGCATTGGGGTCTTTTTAATGAGTCAGTGCTTTGCATCAGGTGGCCAAAGTATTGGAGCTTCAGCTTCAGCATCAGTCCTTCTAATGAATATTCAGGACTGATTTCCTTTAGAATGGACTGGTTTGATCTCCTTGCAGTCCACTGGACTCTGAAGAGTCTTCTCCAACACCACAGCTCAAAAGCATCAATTCTTCGGCGTTCAGCCTTCTTTATGGTCCAACTCTCACATCTATACACGACTACTGGGAAAACCATAGATTGGACTATACAGACCTTTGTCGGCAAAGTAACATCTCTGATTTTTTATACGCTGTCTGGATTTGTCATAGCTTTTCTTCCAAAGAGCAGGCGTCTTTTACTTTCATGGCTGTAGTCATCATCTGCAGTGATTTCAGAATCGAAGAAAATAAAGTCTGTCACTGTGGTTGTGTTTACTTGGAGAAAAATTATTGAACCATTCATTTGATGAGTACACCTTTCCATATGAGTGGTATATTTCAGTCAAAAAGTAAAACATGGGACTTCCCTGGTGGTCCAGTGGTTGAGAATCTGCCTTCCAGTACAGGGGGGCAGGGGTCGATCCTTGGTCGGGAAGCTGGGATCCCATATGCCTCATGGCCAAAACAGGTGCCTTGCGGCCAAAACACCACAACATAAAATCAATATTGTAACGAATTCAATGAAGACTTTAAAAATGATCTACATTAAAAAATCTGCAAAAAAAAGAAACAAAGTAAAACATGACAAACATATAGATCCAAAACAGATCATAAAGAATTATGCTATGAAGCTAAAGTATTTATTTCTGTATGATAATATGTTACTCTGGATGATACTTCTGTCTGTGTGTATGTATGTATCTTCCTAATGTTTACCTGGAAAATCCTTATTTATGAATATCATAACCTTGACTCCCATTGGAAAGTTGACATGACTTGTAGCTTTCATGGAATCCAGAATTACAGTACTGTAGAAGGCCATTGTATGGCTGAAATGTATTGTTGCCTTTCTTCCCTAACTAGGCCCTGAAAAGCACCTTGGGATTTCCATTGATTCGATTTGAAGATGCTGTGATCAATCTGGATCCATTCACTCGAGTGCATCCCTATGAGACCAAGGACTTCATCATCAATGATATCCTCAAACATTTCCAGGAGGTGAGCTTTGAAGTGGTACTCAGTGGCTGGAGCATGAGCATAATGCTTCTTTTAGTTGTTTGGGAATTCTGGTTACAGAGACGTTACTGCCAACAGCCAAGCTGAACATTTCAACCCTGACCATTGTATTAAGGGGTCAGGTCACAGCCCACGAAGTCCACGCACATCATGAAAATCCCCAAACAGTGCCTCTGATTTACAAGCTGTTAGTGTTGTTTCTTAGAACTAGTCTCAGGACCTTCCACTAGATCAGTCACAACTCTTACCAAGGGTTTAATTGATGCTTTCATGATAACACAAGACTGTGAACTCTGTTTACCTGTCTTGGGTTTACTTTCAACAACCACACCGGTGTTCTTGGAGCATGTGAGATCCTGCCCTAGAGTTGAACTTACATTTTTTTTTAAATCAAGTTGGGCATTTTCTATTTTGCATTTATTATCCTGACTGCAAAGAACAAAATGCAAAGCCAACACATACATACTGTTCGATGACTAGATAGGTCAGGATCATATCAAACTTATTAGCTGTCAAAATTGAAGGGTATCCTGTTCTTGTTGCCGTCTCTCCTTCTCCCTCCTTGCTTCCTTCCTTGACCGCGCTCACTGGTGATGTTTCTACTGCACTGTGAGGAGGATGGGATAGCGGATGTCACTGGACAGTGGAGTCAGGCCACGGAGGTGCAGGAGGTTGGGGGGTGCGGGGTAGGTCTGAGCATGCCCACTCTATGCAGACCACCTGCTCCACAGACTCTGAGGGGCTCCACATCCCTCCCTCACTTTCCTTTTAAAATTCTCTCTGCTGCTTGTTGATTCCATATTTATAGAATGATGGAAAGGAGAGTGCGATGTGTATACTAATAAATACTTGTAGAGTCTTTCCTGTTTCATAGCTTTTTTCTTCTAAATGGCTTTGAAGGGTACATATGAGAGTATTGAGGATAACCTCTGGGATATGTGTATTGGGAGAGATTTAGGGTG
Source organism: Giraffa tippelskirchi (assembly GCF_054371585.1). Lineage (NCBI taxonomy): Eukaryota > Metazoa > Chordata > Mammalia > Artiodactyla > Giraffidae > Giraffa > Giraffa tippelskirchi. The sequence continues at coordinate 38,065,604 of NC_137279.1, forward strand.
AAGCTTAGGAAGGGCAGGAGCTCACAGTTGATGAGAAATAAAGGGCAATTGGTAGTGGGAATGGAGGACAAGACTGATTTATAACCTTTTTGCTTGGGACACTCAACCTGCAGATATACAAAGAGGCTGGTTTTTTCTTCTCTCCCTGCTCCATTTGACAGGAACTCCTCAGTCAGGCAGCCCGGATCCTGGGGTCGGTGGACTTCCTTGGCAACCCCATGGGGCTTTTGAATGACGTTTCTGAAGGGGTGACTGGACTGATAAAGTATGGAAACGTTGGGGGCCTTATCAGAAATGTTACCCACGGAGTATCAAATTCTGCTGCCAAGGTAAGGAAATCAAGGTGTAGTTCTACTGGAATTAGCCTCAAGAGTCCTCTCCATTACCGTAGTTCTTTTATAATTAATAGGTTGTGAAAAGTTACATGCATGGCCTTGGCTTCACTGCCCACGTGCCCTGTCTTTCCCTCACCTCCTGTAGCCAGGCCCCGGTCCATCGAGTGCACCTCTGCACTGTCCCTTCTCCCTCCTCTCCATTCCCATGTGCTGGTTGTCTGTTTCCAGGGCCACTGTCATCACCTCCTGGCCCCACAGCTTTCACAGTGCTGCCAGCATGAACTCGCTTCTTATTTTATTTATTTAAGAATTTTTTGATGTGGACCATTTTTAAAGCCTTTATTGAATCTGTTGCAATATTGCTTCTGTTTTGGATTTTTGGCCTGGAGGCATGTGGGATCCTAGCTTCCCAATCAGGATCGAACCCTTGCCCCCTGCATTGCAAGGTGAAGCCTTAACACTGGACCACCAGGGATGTCCCTACACTCTCTTTTTAAAACATAGTTTGATTGTGCCATTCTTCTGCCTAAAATCTACCAGTTATTCCACATAGCTCACAGGATAAACTCCAAACTGAGGTACAGCCTTCCAGAGTGAAGCAAGCCTCTAAGTCACCTGCAGAATGGCAGCAATGTGATTCTCCTGTGTCTTTCGCTCTAGTTGGCTTTTTTGTGCATTGGCCTCCTGTTTGGTGGCCATCTTGTTATTGAACAGTTTAATTTTTGGCGGAAGCTGACTTTACATGTGAAGCTGGAAAAGGTGAAGGTAGTTGAAGGTAGTGGAGAGGGGGGTTGCCATTTTATAACATACAAAATGCATCTAAAGAATCTTGTTTTCCTCCCCTTCCTGTCAGCTCACTGTAGAGTCCTTTTAGAGACTGTCCTTTTCATGAATGAACCAACGTTGGGAAAGCACCTGTACTCCCCATTTATTTACCGTAGTGCGTTGCCATGGCAAAGTCACAGGCCTATTTGTGTCATGACCATGAGGATGGTGGCTTCACTGTAGAGAGCCTTTCAGGTGCCACATAGGAATTCATGATGACGAGCAGGGAAGGAGATGGAATTGAACAGCCAACATTTCTGTGTTGCGAAACACTCTTGGTAACAGTATGAAAGTTGGAAATTTATTCCTGTTTTCCACACTCTTTCCTAGAGATGATGGTCCTTTAATCAGATCAGTTTCTTCAATACCAGCAGATCTCTTTTTATTGTGCCTCACAGATTGTTTACAGTTATTTACAAATTGAAGGCTTGTGGCAGGCTTGAGTGTCCAGCAAGTCTGTCAACACCATTTTTCCAACATCATCTGCTCACTTGGTGTCTCTGTCACATTTGGTAATTCTTGAAATATTTCAGTCTTCTTCATTATGATTATATTTGTTGTGGTGATAAGTGATCTTTGATGTTAGTTTCGCAAAAAGATTATGATTCGCTGAAGACTTGGATGGTGGTTAGCATTTTTTAGCAGTAAGGTATTTTAAAAATTAAGATAGGTGCCTTATATTTTTAGACACAGTGCTGTCGTGCACTTAATCAACTGCACTGTAGTATAAACACGACTTTATGTTCATTGGGAAATCAAAAAATCTGTGCAACTCACTTTACTGCGATATTTGCTTTATTGTGGTGGTTCGGATTGAAACCCACAGTCTCTCTGAGGTATGTCTGTGCTGGACTTACAGTTAAACCAGAACAAAATGTACTGTTTGACTTGCGGTTCAAAACAGGCAATACTCTTACTTTTAGAGAAAGGGTGGAATGTAGAGAGGCAAGAGATTTTCTAAATCATGGTTTAGAAACACACTCAGGGTCAAAGTCTGAATGAGTCTGCACATTTCTGCCTTGAATCGCTGCCTCTGCTTCCCTTGGACCTTCACCCCTGACAGCAACATAAAAGTGGCACAGGTTCGTCAATGTTCTCTTAACTACTGAACTGGTTATAAACATATGCACTTAACATATTTACGTCTATGCACCTGTAGCTTATATAACTTTGTGCATCAGCTATACTTCAAAAAAAATTAAATGTAAATGCTTAGTTTAAGGATCTTACTTAATTTTTTAAAACTAATTAACATAGGGCAGTGTCTTTATTTTTGTACTTCGTTTTTTATTTTTGTTCCCTGGGCTTTGTTTTCACTTGAAAAATACAAGACACGTGGTTTATTTAGAGGTCTTCCTCAACCTGGAATATGCCCTGACCCTGTAGCTTACTGTGAAAATAAAGTGAGGTATGACATGAAAATTTTGAAAAACACAGACTGAACAAGAGAAAGGGGTTTTCATTTTGACTCTTTGGTTTGCATCAGTGTAAAATCTTTAGACTTTGGTCACCAGGAAACCATTGTGCTGTGCTAAGTCGCTTTAGTCATGTCTGACTCTGTGTGACCCCATGGACTGTAGCCCATGAGGCTCCTCTGTCCATGGGATTCTCCAGGAAATAATACTGGAGTGGGTTGCCATGCCCTCCTCCACAGGATCTTCCCAACTCAGGGAATGAACACATTATCTCTTAATGTCTCCAGCATTGGTAGGCGGGTTCTTTACTACTAGCGCCACCGGGGAAATCATTAATGCCCTTGAAATGAAAGCCAGTGTATTATGGTCTACGGGGGAGGGTCTCAGGCTCAGGGAGTGGGAGAGCCACGCTCCGTTGGGCCAGTTTGGCCGTTAGGACCCTCTGGCTACCTTGTGGGTGAGAATGAAGATGTGAGGAATTTGCCCAGACTCTCCACAGGTGAGACCGTGGGTGCTTTTCTCCAGAGTTTCTCTGCAACATCCCTATGGAAAGGGTCAGCCCTTTCTTTAATTCTCCCTCATTCAGGGGCATCTCATTTATCTCCTGGTTCTTCTGTTTTCCCTTGAAAAACTGTTTTTGAAGCTTGAGGGTCAGCATGAGAATATACTTGAGCATAAGGGAAGGCAGAATACTTCTTGCCTCCGTTCTCACCCTCAAGTCCATCTGAAGGCCTGGGTGGCAATGAGCCTGTGTTTGCTGGATATTGTGCTTTATCTTGTTGGATTTGCATAAGGGTACTTGAGTGGGAACCCTGCTCCCCATAGGGTTGGTGTCCTTCATGTTTTTTCTTGCCTTTAGTGAACTAATCAGAATGGGCATCACAGAGGAATAGCTGTGTAATTTATTTTGATACCCCAAACTCTGGATGTGCTATAGCAATTAGCCCACATTATCTATCATGAGAAAGCAAAGAAACTTAAAATTACCACTTCCTTTTGGAAATGGTAACGTCAAAGACCAGGTCTGTCCACTGAATGCCCATTCAGGTCATCTGTGATTCTGCATGTATGCAATTTGGCTGCAGATCTCCGTTTTCTTGTAGTTTTGTGGGTTGCAATCAGATCTTTCATGTTGCTTTGGGGAAATGTTTTGTTTGCTTTTCTGTGTATACAAGTAGAGTTTAAGGAAGTGCAAATGACCACAGTAATCAACTGTTGGCCTGTGGGAAGTATTCCTTTAAAAAGTGCCTGAGTTCCAGTGATTAAAGAACGGGGTCAGACAAGGCAGAACTGCACCTCACCAAGCCACCTTCCGTCAGCCCCTCTTGGCTGCAAAGTCCAAAGGGCTTGGTTTAGTAGGCTTTGGATGGAGTGGAGTAGCCCCATAAACCTTTTAAAATTAATTATAAATATCATGTGTGTGTGTGTATTTTCCTGGAACAAAGATCTGAAGTTTTTATTGTATTGCCAGAGAGCTTCATGCCTCTCAAGATCATAAGTCACTATTGCAGACATAGGGTTGAGTGCTGAAGGCACCTAGTAGTTGGAAAACCTGGGTTCTGCCCATTCCTGCCTTTAAATAACCTTTCTCTCTGTCTGTCTCAAGAGATTTTAGTTTTTTGTTTTTGTTTTGTTTAACCTAAAGAAGGTTAAACAAAGAAGTTTTCCCTTGTCCCCACTGACCTGAGGAACAAAGGAAATGAAGAGGTAACAACCCTCTCCAAGAAGTTAAAAGGGAAATCATTCTATCATAAGAAGGTAATAGATCTGCAGGTCTTAGTTGTCTATGGGTAGATATGAATTCTTCACAGAACATTTTTAATTTCCGGTCTATCATGTCCACTTCTGGAATTTCTCATTATATTTTAAACTGTTGTTTACTTTATTTACTGTTAGCATCAATAGCTACAAATAAGAGGTAATCTCTGCCTTTTATCCCCTTTATTTCTCTTAGCCTCTTCTTCTGGTCTCCCAACCCCCAGAAATCACCTATGGATTCCAGATCAAAGGTGATATGATTTAGGGGTTAGCCACCAAGCTGTGAGCATCTGTCCATGACCCCTTTGCCTGGATCTTGGCAAAAGAACTCGTACCCTTTGAGTAGAACCTCAGAGGTCTGATCTTGTTCCTAAGGCCATGACAAGATGATTGCTCCTGGAATCCTTTCTAGGAATATGACTTATTTAAGAAAAGCACAGCATTTCAGATTCTAAAACCGTGTCAGAGGAGCAGGTTTCTCTCTGCAGCATGAGTGAAAAAAGCATACTTTTCCCTTGTTGGGTGAAGACCCTCTAACCCCTCTGAAAGCCAGAGAATTCATGGCGGGGGGACATCCATTGAACAAATTTCCTCTCTTAGACTCATTCCCTTCTCTCTGTAATTATTTTGTGATTATTTTCATTACTTATAGGAAAATTGCGTAGTTATTCTTAAAATTTTTTTTTTAAGTTCTTTTTAAACTAAGAAAGTCTCAGATGTTAACAGCATAACAAATGATTCCATTCTCTTTTCTGCCCCCGTAGAAACTCAGTGTTTTCTCTGCACAGCTGTCATCTGGTCTTCCTAAGGGAAGAAAGCCAATAGGATAATTTCTTCCAGCAAAGGAGTGGAGCACTTTTGATCATCATAGAATCTCTGCTCTGTCCCACTTTCCATCCCTCTCTGTGTCCTCATCAAGGCAATATAAGATGCTCTTCATCTTGGGTACTTTTCTGATCCCAGTAATGTTTTGACTCTACACTCATGAATGCAAATATTTTAATAATTTTCTCTGTTTTTAAAAAAAGTTAATTTATATATTTTTAATTGGAGGATAATTTCTTACAATTTTGTGTTGGTTTCTGTCATACATCAACATGAATCAGCCATTGACATACATATGTCCCCTCCCTCTTGAACCTCCCTCCCACCTCCCATCCCATCCCACCCCCACTAGGTTGTCACAGAGCACTAGGTTGAGCTCCCTGTGTCATACAGCAAATTCTCACTATCTGTTTTACATAGGGTGATGTATATGTTTCAATGCAACTGTCTCAGTTTGTCCCACCCTCCCCTTCCCCCACTGTGCACACAGTCTATTCTCTATGTCTGCATCTCTATTGCTCCCCTGCAGATAGATTCATCAGTACCCTCTTTCTAGATTCCATATATATGCGTTAATATAGAATATCTGTTTTTCTTTTTCTGACTTCTTGTTCAGTCGCTAAGTCATGTCCGACTCTTTGTGACCCCATGGACTGCAGTACACCAGGCTTCCCTGTCCTTCACTGTCTCTCAGATTTTGCTCAATTCATGTACATTGCATCAGTGATACTATATAACCATTTCATCCTCCGCTGCCCCCTTCTCTTCTGGCCCTCAATCTTTCCCAGCATCAGGGTCTTTTCCAACGAGTCAGCTTTTTGCATCAGTTGGCCAAAGTATTGGAGCTTCAGCATCAGTCCTTCCAATGAATATTCAGGGTTGATTTACCTTAGGATGGACTGCTTTGGTCTCTTTTCTGTCCAAGGGACTCTTGAGAGTCTTCTCTGGCACCACAATTCAAAAGCATCCATTCTTCAGCACTCAGCCTTCTTTATGGTCCAACTGTCACATTCATCCATGACTACTGGAAAAACCATAGCTTTGACTACATGGACCTTTGTCAGCAAAGTGGTGTCTCTGCTTTTTGATACATTGTCTAGGTTTGTCATAGCTTTTCTTTCAAGGAGCAAGTGTCTTTTAATTTCATGGCTGCAGTCACTGTTCACTGTGATTTTGGAGCCCAAGAAGAGAAAACTGTCACTGCTTCCACTTTTTCCCCTTCTGTTTGCCATGAAGTGATGGGAGTGGGTGCCACTGTCTTAGTTTTTTGAATGTTGAGTTTTAAACCAGCTTTTCCACTCTCCTCTTTCACTCTCATCAATAGTTCTTCTTCAGTTAGTTCTTCTTCACTTTCGGCCATTAGAGTGGTATCATCTGCATATCTGACATTGTTGATATTTCTCCTGGCAATCTTGATTCCAGCTTGTGATTCATCCAGCCCAGCATATCACATGATGTACTCTGCATGTACTTTCTGACTTACTTCACTCCATAATAGGCTCTAGGTTCATCCACCTCATTAGAACTCACTCAAATGCATTCCTGTTTATGGCTGAATAATATTCCATTGTATATATATAACACAACTTCTTTATCCATTCATCTGTCAGTGGACATCTAAGTTGCTTGCATCTCCTTGCTGTTGTAAGTAGTACTGCAGTGAACATTGGGGTACGTGTGTCTTTTTCAGTTATGGTTTTTGCCTGTTTCTGACTAAGAGTTTTTTCATCAAAGTCAGTTGTTGTTCATGGAATTAAAATTTTTGTTCCTTATTCACTAAAGGTTAGTTTTACTGATAACTTTTACAGTTATGTTATGGGTTTATTTCTCTCTTTGACTTTGGAGCATTTATTTCTACCAAGCTCAGACTTCCCAGCTCAAATTCTAGAGATCTAAATTTTTGTCAAGGAGATATGAATTTTCTGTTAGTTTTAGTTGATAACATTTTATTCTATATAGCTTTAGCCATTGTTTTAAATCAGTTTTGTTTGTTGTGAATTGGATAAAGACCTAATAGTTTTATATGTTTCTTGGTACAGGCAGCATTAGTAGGAAAAAGATGCAAGAACAAGGTTGAAACTCCCTGTCTCTTTATGGAGAACACACTCACTTATAAACATTAATTGAACGTCTTCTCTCTGTCAGGCCTTCTTCTAGGCTCCGTACATAGATTGTCTTATGTATGTTAAGCTCTATTCTTCAAATCAGGAAACTGAGACTTAAAGAGGTTTTTTCAAGGCTGTACAACTGGAAATGACAAGAATGATATGAAACCAAGTCTAGCTAATTCTAAAGACCTTGTTTTTTCCCCTGTATGTTGTTTCTCCTTTGTGTGTATGAGGCTTTCTTCCAGGCACTAGAAGGAACATGAAAAATTAATTACTGTTAGTTTTCTACCAGAAGCTTATTATTTGACATCACTTGGTTAGCTTGTAAGATGACCGCTGTCACATCACCTATGTCATAAAGTAGGCTCTCAGGAAATGTTGCTGGTTGTGGTCATTCTTGGGGCTACCCTGATGGCTCAGTGATAAAGAATCCGCCTGCCAGTGCAGGAGATGCAGGTTTGATCCCTGGGTTGGGAATATCCCCTGGAGGAGGAAATGACAGCCGATTCCAGTATTCTTGCCTGGGAAACCTCATGGACAAAGGAGCCTGGCAGGCGACAGTCCATGGGGTTGCAAAGAGTCAGACACAACTGAGTGACTAACACACATATATGCATAAGCAAGTGAAGTGGGAAAGAGAGAGTGGGAAATTGAGACTGTTTGGATAGTTCAGTGGGAAACCTAGCTGGCACTTTAGATGGTATTTTGTTCTTTGGTCTTTACTTGGGGTACCGTGTGTGGAGAAGCCACTTCCCTTCTAAGAGAGCCTTTCACTGGCCCTTTATGCCCACAAAACCAGATCTGGGCACAGCAGTGATCTAGTGGAAACCGGCTCGTGTTCCTGCACCCAGAGATTCTCAGCCAGCCCCTGCCACTGGCCAGCCTTCTATCATATATACTGTGACCTGATTGAGGGCAGAGAGGTCCATCTGCCTTTTGTTTAAGATAAACAGCATTTGTTTGTGTTTGTTTTGTAGGCAGTCGATTTATAAGGCTCAACTGAGACTAAGCCACTGTTTATTCAAGGCAAAAGTTTTATCTTTGCACAAAAGAATGTACTGGAGTGCCTGCCTGCATGGATTCTGAAGGGGAAAAGGCAATTTATGACTTGTATCTGTTTTTGTCATTATGTATGACTGCTCCATTTTATAGTTGAGCTGATTATCCCCATAATAGCTTTTCCATGTACCTATAAGCAAGGAAGACATGAATGCCTTCTTATAAGCATTGGGGCTTTCGTGTGTTTAAGTTGGCATAAAACTTTAGGTTAAATGAAATTCACTTCAGACAGTGATCTATCCCTTGGAGAATGTAGAGTTTTCTATTTTCAAAATGACTTTGATCCGAAATAAGTCACCCAAGGGATTTCTTTTCCAGCCAAGAGGAGGTGCCTTGAAGTTGTTGTATGGAGAGAAATGACTCAAATTCTTGGCAACAGAGCTTTTGTTTTATTTTCCTCTGATAACCTTGAATACTAAAATGATTCCCTTAGTCTGAGCTCTTTTTGGTTAGAGGCAAATAATTTTAGATGCTGAATGACCCAGCAGTGACCTATCCTAACTTGGTCAAACCTCAAATATTTGTGGGAATTGGAAGTGTGTTGGGTGGAGATGGGCAGGTCTGGTGGAGGCATGAGAATCCCATGAGTGGCCAGAATTCCCAGGCCATCTCCACCTGCCCCATTTAGCACCCTTGCTCCTGAAGGAGGCTGGTGAGTGGGGCTAGCCTTCCTCTCAGTCCAGCTTCACCATCAGCTCATCCAGAAGTAGGAGGCAGTGACACCACCATTGATGCTCTGTTTTTGAAACAGGAAGATTGGAAGAGTTTAAAACTTGTCTTCATTTCTTGGTCATAGTTCAGTTAAGAGTCAGGTCGTTAGTTATCTTCTTAGACCAAACATCTCATGTTTCAGAGGAATTCACTCTGTCTTCCAGCCCTGTAGTCTATGGTGGTGGAAAAGTCTGCTCAGTTGCTAAATTGAAAAGAGAGGAAATACTTGTGGCCCCCAAAGAGTAGTGGTTTTCTACCCTCGTGTAAACATGGTGAGTAAAAGAATAATATGTTCAGGCTTTTCTTAGGTTGACCGGTTACCCCCAGAGAGGTGGTAGTTCATTTCTTTTCTGCATTTCAATCAGTATTTGGCCCCTGTTGAAAAATTGTGACAAACTTAAGATGAAACAAACTATAACCCGTTTTTTTTTATAAACACATGACCATAGAACAAATCAAATTCTAATTCTTGGCAGTAAAAATCTGAACACTCACTCCGTTTGGAAGGTCCCTTCGGTTTTCTTTCCCTCTTTCTCCCCTGTAATTGTTATGTCTCTCTCCATTTTTCAAGAAAAGCTAAATCAAAGTGTTTTCTTAGGAGAAAGAGAAGATACGTTGGAATGCCATCCTTAAGAGTCAGAAAAGGATGTGGATAATGGAGCCATCATTTATTGGGTGGCTCCTGTATGTCAGGTAAGGAGGGACTAGGAGCTTTACAGATGCTATCTCATTTAATTTTCACATGTACCCTCTAAGAAGGAAGGGCTATCTCTGCTTTACAGATAAGAAAAACTGAGACCACAGTGGTCAGTTACCTTAATTAATGTTTAATAATTAAGGAGCCATAGTTTTAGGAAAAGTGATTTGGGAGTCCGTATATTTTTTCTCCACATGATACAGCTTCTCAGATATAACCCTCTAGCAAACGCAAACCATCGTAGAAGCTTAAACACCAGCAATCGAAACAACATTTTAAAGTAAAGCTCAAACAGTTCTCCATTCATTCCTAACTTTTCCCCTCTGTGTTGGACTTTGAGATTTTTCAACTGTGATTTCCAGGCTTTCTGAATTAATCTTTACTATTGAGGAATCCCTACTCTTGAGTAAAAGGATTGAAATGGGACAAAAAGATTGAAAGAGTTTTCTGTAACCAAACAGAAAGTGACTTAAAAGCGTTTGCGGAAGTTGACTTTTACTCTCTCGCACACTTGATGTGCTTCATTTAAGATTTATTCAGATTTAAATAATTCAATTTACACACGTAGGCCTTTCCTCTGATTTGCTTGGGGAGCAGACCATCAGGCCACCTCAGCGTGTGCTCCAATATCCAATAGCCAGCTTCCTCTAAATGTACATGTAAAATTGTACTTTTGTTAAGCCATTTACTGAACTTCACTACTTTAAGTATTTCTAAACAAGTAGGATGTCACTTGTGGGGAGATTTGTGCTTTCCTACTATCAATTGAGGGCTTCCCTAGCAGCTCAGTGGTAAAGAATCTGCCTGTCAATGCAGGAGACACAGGTTCGATCCCTGGGTTGGAAAGATTCCGTGGAGGAGGAAATGGCAATCCACTCCAGTATTCTTGACTGAGAAAGCCCATGAACAGAGGAGCCTGGCAGGCTATACAGTCCATTGGTCACAAGAGTCGGACATGACTTAGCGACTAAACAACACTATCAACTGAAGGCAGAAAATAAACTCACTCTCTCCAACAGTCCTTTTCTTTCTTTGTTCACTTCCCTTTACTCTGAAGTACAGCTTTCCACCTTTTGTAGAGGTGTTTATGTCTCTGAATTCTGCTGGCACATTGGCTTTCAGACACTTAGTGATAAACCATTGCTGCAGTTTAGAAGCCAATGGAGAACTGGGGGTGGTATGTTGTCCTGAGAGTTTTATGGTTGGCTAGTTCTGTTGACCTTGATCTGGGCTTTGCTTCTTGGAGGAAAGGAGAAGTAAGAAGGTTCCTTACTGGAATAGTAATAATACCACATTGTATTTGTCATGATTTTTAGTTGTTGATGAAGGATTTATAGACAGCATGCCGTCTCTGGGCTTCCCTGTTGGCTCAGATGGTAAAGAATCCGCCTGCAATGCGGGAGACCTGGGTTTGATCCCTGGGTTGTGAAGATTCCCTGGAGGAGGGCATGGCAACCCACTCCAGTATTCTTGCCTAGAGAATCCCCATAGACAGAGGAGCCTGGCAGGGTACAGTGCGCAAAGTCAGACACGACTGAGCAACTAAGCACAGCACAGCACATCCCATCTCTGAGCCTGAAAGCAAGCAGGTGTGGGAGCTCACAAACAGGAAGTGTGATGAGAGCAGTTCTTTAGAGCACAGTGTTTTGTGGAGCGGAGATAGCAGAAAGAAAATTTTCAGCTTTTGTCAGGAACAGAAATTACTTAGATCATGAAGTAATTTCTGTGTTGTTGGAGGTGAGTGGAGATAAGAGAGACCATGAAGAAGACATGATGGCACTTCCAGAAGGGGAGAGAGTCTGGCTGTGCCTTGGCTTTTCTCAGAGCCAAATGATGATGTGTCTAGACCTGACTCTTCAGGGAGGCTCAACATGCCCTCCAGTGGCAGCTTGGAGGCCCAGGTGGTCAGTAAAGAGTAGCAGAGACACGCTGCATGTAGGTCACCGGCAAATGGCAGTGACGGTCTCCCGTTTCTTTTCTATTAAATGCCTGCAAGGAAGCCCTTCTGTTCAGTTTGTAGGAAAAAGGACATTTCCTAGTTAGGACATGTGAGGAAGGTGGAGATAAGGTCTGAAAACCCTGAGCCAACTGGGGAAGTCAAATAATGTGAAGAGAGAGTGGCAGAAAGCTGGCCACTCGGGTCATTTTCTGTTCTCCCAGTCCTACGTGTTCACACGTCATCTTTGCACTGTTGTTCATGGCTCTTCTTCTGTTTGGAATGCCCTTCTCCCCAGTCTCTGGCCAAATGGCTCTGAGTGTGTAAGGTCCAGTCCAGATGCCCTGTAAGGTCCTCTCTGCCCTGAATTCCCAGGGCACTTTGTGCTTCTGTGAAGGCAATGGCTGTATTTTTTCTTGGAAAAAAACTAACCATTTGTGCACATGTCTCAAACATCCATTTAACGTTTATCATTGTCAATTAGGTGCTCGGTCCTGTGGCAAATACTTAAGAAAGTAAGATTAAATTTTTTTTTTAAATGGATATGAAGCAGGTAAGGCAGATATAGAAGTAAGTAAGCATAATACAGAGGGAATAAGTTTTGCAGCTGGGATCCAGGCAAAACATTTGCAATTTTGTGAGATAAGTGCTCTGGAGCTGAAGGGAAAAGAACACTTTATTCTGAACCTCAAGGATGAGATTGGCTTGAGAAGAAATGTTTGACGCAGTTGCGTGTTTATTCATTTGCCTCCCGCAGTAGACGTAAAGCTCCCAGAAGGCGAAGGTCTTACTGTCATCAACTGTTGCCAATATCCCTGAGACTAGCCTTAAATATTTATCATAAGAGGGTTGAGGTGATCCCGGTGGTAACCATGTGGGCCCTCCTTTATCTGGCATGGCATTTTCACTTGGTGTACTTTCAACAAATGGACTTCTCTGGTGGCTCAGCAGTAAAGAATCCACCTGCCAGTGCAGGAGATGCAGGTTTGATCCCTGGTCCAGGAAGATCCCCAAAGAAGGCAATGGCAACCCACTCCAGTATTCTTGCCTGGAGAATCCCATGGACAGAGGAGCCTGAAGGGCTACAGTCCATGGACTGACAAAAGAGTTGAACACATCTTAGTGACTAAACAACAACACTTTCAACAAATAGTTATGAAATAAGTGAAACACCTGCTGGATTTTTAAATACCTAACTATTTTATGCTTTTCATGTGGAGTAAACAGAAACTTTGGAAATGTTTGTGTATGACTTTCCTCTCAAACATGTCTGTAAGCTGACTGAGATGCATGGTGATTCTCTATGTATAGAAATACAGGTAGAAAAAGGCTGCTGACTTTCAGGATCCTGTTTCCTCTCCTCCACTCCCCATCACTCAGGTCTGGGATACTGACCTGGATAGAAGGAGGCCAGGCGTGCATTATTGGATCAGGCCCAGGCTCCACAAGGAAGCAGGAAGCCTTGGAAAACTGTTGCAGGGGAAGAAGGGAAACCCCAGTCCCTCTTAATCTAACGAATTAAAATATTTATGGAAATATCTGTTTGCTTTATTAGAGGAAAATGTTTAAACATTTCCTGCGAGATCTTGAATTTATATAACAATACATTGGCTTGGAAACGATGATTTTCAGTGTTTTCACTGAAATGAAAATTCAGCAGAGCATGCTCCCCAAAACAGCCCATTGTTTCAGCTTTGCTGCCTTTGTCGTGTTTCAAAGCAGGATATTTTGGCCAGCTGGGGTATTTTCTCCTTATCGGTAACTTGGAAATTGGCATGGATGATGTCAAAGTTAGTTATAAAAAGGCTTCTGACTTTCAGGATCCTGTTACTAATAGCTCCTGGTAGTTTTATAGAAATGTAACCTTTGTAGCATACTCCTGTTATTGTTTGATCTTCACAAACATAGTGTAAAAAAAACCAAGTATTATTATTGCCACGTGAGTCACAGCAAGGGTAATTAATTCCTAGAGCTCAGCAGGGAGCTTATGGAAGAGGACAGGACTCAGAGCTCCTCTGGCCCCAGGCTCTTTCCCATAGACCACTTTACTGCTCTAGAAAGCACCCTTTCCCCCTCAGGAATTAAAGTGCTTTCATGTCTGTGAGAAAAACTTAACCTGGCAACATCCCTAGGGGGCCAGAGGGGCAGGTGATGGGAAATTCAGCCACACAGGTTGAATGGTTTTGCTAGAATCACACAGTCAGCATTGGCACCAGTGGCTGATGCTCAGGCCTCACGACTCCAAGCTCACTGCTTTTCCTGGCAGAATAAGTCTTCTGAGCAGAGGGCCAGAGGAGCTTTCTGACATGGGGAGATGGCTGTGAGAAAGTCTTACTTCTAAGAGAGGGCCTCACTGCGCTGGCTGGGTTGTATGAATGATTGGTTCTAAAATCTCAGATGGACACGCAAATCTCTAGTCACAGGATCACTGAGAAGCAAAGCAAAAGGGGCAAAGCCAGGTAGATTTTTTTCAGCCTGATTCTGGAAATGCTTCTTACCTCTTTGGAATTTGTGTCCATTATCATTAGCAAGGAGCCTGGTGTGCTGCAGTCCAAGGGATCTTAAAGAGTGAGACATGACTTAGCCTCAGAACTACAATTGTTAGCAAGGAGAGTTTTGTAGGATTGCTACAGGGCGGTTGTTTAGAAATCAGTTGGCAAGACAAATAGAGGTGCCTCAATGGATGTTATATATAGTGAGAGAAAAATCTAAGGACTGAACACAATGAATTTGCCATTTGTCTCTCTTTAAAAGTTAAAACACAACAATGAAAATGTCTAACCTCAGTTTTTTGTTTTTGTTTTTTTAAATTCTTTGAGAAGCCTCCTTTGAGTAACATTTCATGTGGTAACAACTCTAGCCACTCCCTTTCCATCGAAGCCCAGCCGGTATTCTTCCTAAGAGAGATCTCAAACTGAAAATTCCTCACTCTTTCCAGATCAATGTAGCAAAGCTGGCTCTTCCTGGCTTTGGACCCTCCACACACCCTCTGATACCCTTGTAGAAACTCTGAGGACACAGATCTGGGAAGGGATGAGACAATCAGCTTCTTGCCCTCTCAGATTACAGCTGGAGTAATCTGTAGTAATCTGTGAGGCCCAATGAGGGCCTCTCAGCTAACTAGCTTCAGGGCCAGCTCTAACACTCTGGCCACCTGGCTACAAGTCTGGCCTTATCTTTGAGATAGGGTAGGCAGCTGTGGGTATCTGCTTCTTGTCCTGCTGAGAACAAGGGAGAGAGAAGTGTAGTGGGGTATCATTTTCTCAGCATCCTTTATGTTGATTTTATCTCTTTGTATGTCTGTCTCCACACTGGACTGAGCTCCTTAAGGATAGGGGACTAAGTCGTAGTCACCTTGGTATTTTTAACCCCAAGCACTGTGCATGGTATGAAGAAAGCCCCTGAGGGCTTGTTGAGCTGAAGGATCTGTTTTGTATAAAGGTCACCTCACCTGAGGAGAAGGCAATGGCATCCCACTCCAGTACTCTTGCCTGGAAAATCCCATGGACGGAGGAGCCTTGTGGGCTGCAGTCCATGGGGTCTCTAAGAGTCGGACACGACTGAGTGACTTCACTTTCACTTTTCACTTTCATGCATTGGAGAAGGAAATGGCAACCAACTCCAGTGTTCTTGCCTGGAGAATTCCAGGGACGGGGGAGCCTGGTGGGCTGCCGTCTGTGGGGTCGCACAGAGTCGGATACGACTGAAGCAACTTAGCAGCAGCAACAGCACCTCACCTGAGTGGGAGGGAAGGGTAGCCCCTTTGAACACCTCACTTCACTAGTCCTTCACACATATTATCCAGAGAGTAAACCCCTGAAAAACTATCTCATCTGAAGACGAAACAAGAGCCCTCCCCCAAAAGAAAACCCAAATAGGGGAATCCCTCTGTAACTAGATTGAGAGAGCAACTGATAAGATGAGATAGAGAGAAAACTTTGATAGACACATAGTCTTTGGTTAACGCCAAAATTAACATAACTTTGTTGGTTAAAATGAATTTTTTAAAGTTTCCCATAATGTTTATCTGCATGCTAATAATTATGATTGTTGTCATTGGGTTTCCTCTAAAGTTTTATGTAAGTTAAGAGAAAAAATAAAAGGAAAACGGGGGAACCCTCCAGTACTGGGTCTTAACCTAGGGAAGGCTGCCTGTCAACCCCCTGGGTGAGCCCTACAGATGCCTGGTTCCCTGGCTACTGGCCATCAGGCCCAGAAGAACTTGATGTCAGGACACTCTAGTTTGAACTTGTGCCTCTTCTGAATCCTCCTCCAGAAAGGCTCTAACTGTGCGGCCTCTGGCTGCTGTTGGTGCAATGGCTTGCATGCTGGCCCCAGTGGGTGACCGAGTTTGCCTGGCCAGCCCCCCTGCCTCTCCGATGCGTCTGAGTGGGGTGCAGGCCAGAGGACAGGCCAGCCTGGTGCGGGCTGGCTCCATCCTTGCCAGAATAGGTGCCTGGAACCTTCGCTCTGTGCTTTTTTACTTTAATCTGGGACACTTTAACAAGACAGCCGACCAAATGGTGCCTAAATTCTGACTCCTTGGCCGGGCTGGATGAAACCACTCTCTCTCTGTCTTCAGATGTTCACTCGGGTCCAAGCCCTCAGTCACACAGTGCAGCCCCTCCACTCGCCCATCGGAGCCGGAGCGAGATCGCAAAGAGTTAACACTTGTGCTTTTTCGGAAAGTTATCTGTGAAGAGTATTAGTTGTTTAATAAAGCGTGCCTGCCCTCCGGATGAACCCGCCAGTGACTCTGCAGCTGGGGTCATTCCAAGTTCACGCGGTGGACTTTTGACTGCCTTCTGTGTCTGTGAAAACAGTCGGCAGCTCCTGCGGGGATCATTCATTCAGGCCTGTAACACAAAACTATTGCCAATGGGCACCTGCTGGGGCAGCTTCCCAGGAGGCCTGGGAGGGAAGATACCAGACTCTTCAGGCTTCTGCTGAGATAAGAGCTGTGGGGGCTCCCAGGGAGCCTGCTAATCGGCTGCACTCAGACCCCACTGCCCGGCCCGCGGGCTGGTGTCAGGATGTATTAGGGAGCCCTGGTCCGATAGGATGTGAGCTAATTAAAGCCCTTCTACAAAGAGGAGGGGAGAGGGAGAGTGTGTGAAGAGGAGGAGGAGGAAAGGAGGAGGCTTGGAGCACATTCCCCAGATTTCTAGCACATTCTTTATTCCCTTTTTGTCCTTCAGAACAGAAGAAAACAAAACTGAAGAGTCTGGACATTTGGTTACTTCTAATCTTAAATCGTCATTCATTCTGCCTGATCCTGTTTTGGTTTTAGCAATTGTTTCTATGGAATGACATGTGCCATCAAAGATATTTTGCCACATTTTCCCTGGAGACATCTTGCCCTTGAAATATTCTAGGTGGTTGGCTTGAATTTTGCCCCTTGCCCTGCATTGATTCCTCTGGGCAGTAAGTACTTATTGTGACGTGTCCTAGATTTTTTCCACTTTTCCTTGGAAAGTCCACTTGCCAGCTGTAGGGGGTACTGTTGGGAGAGTTACATAAATTAATACACAGTAAGTGCTCTGATTGAATTTCAGTTGGTGAGATAGTGGTGATGTGGTGTTATGGTTTGCATTGTCAGAGCAAACATCATCTCAAAAAGTACTAGCATAATAATTCATTTTATACTCACACTTGCCTCAGGAAAAAAAACTTACCTCACAATGTTTGATTTACTAGCACTTTTGTTTATTTAGCCTATATATCCCTCCTCCCTCCAGCAAACAGTAAACTAACAGTAAACTAATTTTATTCAAGTATGGTTGATTTACAGTGTTGTGTTAGTTTTAGTTTCAGGTATACAACAAGGTGATTCAGTTACATATATTCTTTTTCATATTCTTTTCCATTATAAACTAACTTATTTATCCACCTGAGGGTACCTTCATGTCTGTGTTATTTTCTTAATCAGCCGGTAATGATACAATTCTTGAAAGCACTTTTGTTCACACACAAACCCAAGCCTTTATTCTGTCACTTCTGATACATTTCACATAAGCTTGACTGTGTGCAAAGAAACATTTAGATTAAGTTTGTACTACATGGTAACAATCCAAGGAAATTCCAATCAAAAGCCAGCAACCTGTTTCCTTCATTCTAGGCCATTGGCGTTTCTGCTTTGTCTGTGTTCCATTGGCGTATCTGGCTTTATCTGTGTTCCGATAAGCAATAACCACAATGTTAATTTTGTATTTCCTTGCCTTTTGTCTCATGTAATCTGTTCTCAAAGCTGACCAGGGGCTTGTTCACTGTCATGTGATTCGTGAAATAGTTAGTGGGATAATGAGCTTGATTGTGTGGAATATATTAGTGTATTATGTATAAGTGCTTTTTTGTTTGTTTTTAAATGATGAATAGATTTAAACAATAGTACATACCGTCATCATCTGCAAACTTAAATTGTGTAGTCGCTGAATCGTGTCCAACTCTTTTTGCGACCCCATGGACTATAGCCCACCAGGCTCCTCTGTCCATGGGATTTCCCAGGCAAGAACACTGGAGTGGGTTGCCATTTCCTTCTCCAGGGGATTTGCCTGACCCAGGGACGGAACCCGCGTCTCCTGCATTTGCAGGTGCATTCTTTACCACTGAGCCACCAGGGAAGCCCCTTAGAAGTGTTGCTACTGCTGCTGCTAAGTCGCTTCAGTCGTGTCCGACTCTGTGTGACCCCATAGACGGCAGCCCACCAGGCTCCGCCATCCCTGGGATTCTCCAGGCAAAAACACTGGAATGGGTTGCCATTTCCTTCTCCAGTGCATGAAAGGGAAAAGTGAAAGTGAAGTTGCTTAGTCGTGTCCGACTCTTAGCTACCCCATGGGCTGCACCCTACCAGGCTCCTCTGACCATGGGATTTTCCAGGCAAGAGTACTGGAGTGGGGTGCCATTGCCTTCTCCAAAAGTGCTACTAGCTCATATTAACCAACTGCTTCACTGAGTACCAGGTACTGTTGTAAGTCTTCACACGAATGGGCTTGTTTAATCCTCACAATGACCCTGTGAAGTGCTGGTCCCCATTGAAACAAGAGGACACTGAGGCTCTGAGAAATTAAGTAACTCGCCCAAGGCTATGCAGAGAGCTGGGCTGGGACCCAGGTTCTCTGACTCAGAGCCTACACTCCTGGCCCTGCCCAGTCCAAAAGTCACACCTGTCTGGTGGACTTCATTCACGGACACGTCTGCAGTGTCAGATCTGTAGGAATTAACCATGTAAGGCTGCATTCTCAAGGAGGTGCCGAGAACCTGAGTCACCGCTTAAAGTCCTTCCCTGTAGTACCCTCTGGCATATGATTAGCTCGGTGCTACACCGCCCAAGCCAAAGTGTGTGACTGAGAACAAGGAAATGCTCTAATCCTGTCTGTGATACTTAGTGAAGGCATTTCAACTTCAGTCTAGCTCCACACCCAGAGCTGACTAAATACAGACATACGTGCAAAAAACATAACCTCCTATTAATGAATCTGTTACTTACTGTGTCTGCACTGTAAGTTCACAATGTCTTTGAACAGCTTAAAAACGCAAGGCTGTGTGTGAGGCACAGAGGAAACAAACATGAATTAAACAAATGTGTTCGCCCTGCCCCACCACCACCCCAGGTCACAGTCTAGCACAGGAGACTAGAGGAGGAATTGTATGCCTGCAAGCGTTCAGGTGCCAGGACAGAAGTCTGGGCGGGGGTGGTGGGGCACCAACAGGGCAGGGAAGCTCAGCTGCGCTGAATCTTGAAGTCAAGGAGATGCTGGCCATGTGGACAGGAGGTGGCAGGCACAGGAGAACATGAGGGGCAGCCCAGTCAGGAGGGACCCAGGAACGCCGAGCAGCTGCACCAGTCCCAGGGTGGCGGGCCCCTGGGACCCAAGAGTGTGCGCTTTGTCAGCCTCTATTCCGGGAACGCTGTCCTGCCATATTACTTCTTCTGTTTTCCCTCCTCTCCTCTTGCTGATTATAGATGAATTTAAAGGGGAAGAGACCTAACAGAATTTTTCACTCTTTAAGCCTAGTACTGTTGTCATGACTGTAATTTGCATACATAAAACATTAGCTATTAACTTTTTGCAAGTATTTTTATATGTGTGAGTAGAATCTTTACACCTTTGGCAGAGGGGGCAAGAACAAAATCAACAGTCCTCACCCCGTCCAGAAAAAAAAGAAACAAAAAACCTTACTTGTTTTTTATATAATTCGATCTAAAACCAAATCATGGCCCATTCACAGCAGGTAGATTGCAAATCCAGCCAAAGCTGTTCTTTCTGGCCCAACTGACTCCGTCCAGGGCTAAGTCATGGACTGCCTCTGGCATTTCCGGTTACCCTAATATCTCCATCTAGACGTAGCAGAAAATCAGCCTCCCCAAAGCCCAAACAACTCAGGGTCCTTGTTAAAGGAAAAGGAGGCATTTAGACTTCACTTAAAACAACTGGGCTAGAAAGGCAGGGAGGCAGTGGGCTCGTTTTTAAACTGTGTTTTGGGAAATTAACTTCTCTGACCCCATTTGACCAGTCCATTAAACTGCTTCACCATTTTTTTTTTGTTTTGAAAAAGCTAAACAGGCATGACCTTAATTTGTGAGGGGAGAGCACATTATACACAGGAATGTGTATCTTCAACCATCTGCTGCCTCCATCCACCCCAGTCAGTAGGCCTCGCTCTGAAAATCCCTCCTCTTCTGTTTCCACTCAGGGCAAATGACAGTGTCCACATTTTGACTCGGACTGTTTTGGTTTTCACGTAGGATTCAAAGGGGACATTTATCTTGAGGTAGGAATGGCTACTGTTTCTGCCCCAGTGTTCAGACTAAGGCTGATGTGTGTGTGCGTCCGTGTGCACTCACTTGTGTCCGACTCTTTGCGATCCATGGACTGTAGCCTGCCAGGCTCCTCTGTCTTTGGGAATCTCCAGGCAAGAACAGAGGAGTGGGTTGCCATTTCCTTCTCCAGGGGATCTTCCTGACCGGGGATTGAACCCAAGTCTCCTGCATCTGCTGCATTGGCAGGTGGGTTCTTTATCAGCTGAGCCACTGGCTGAGCGGTCTCCCTGTGACTTCTTGGAACTCTGGGCCTCATTGTTCTCCCTGCTGCTGCAGAATTGTGGTACTGGATGGCATCTGCCAGGCTCTCAGGGTGGGAGACAGATTGAGTCTTTGACTTTCAAGATTGAACTCAGGTTAAGCTGCCTGGCAAAAATGATCAACGAAAGATTCTCCTGTCTTTCCTGGTTCACTTTGTTGCCTGTTCTGTGGTTGTTTTACCGCCCTCACCACTCAGAGCTTGAGCATTTGTGAGTTGCCACTTTTACCCTTGGGCTGGGTGGACTGAATCACTTTCCTCAGATTTGCAGAAATTTACACGTAACAGAATGCTGTTGCTTGTTGCTCTTTTCCATGAAATCTTTCTGTTTAGTGGGGAAACTTGGTGCTGTGTCCAGCACTCACTGACCACATGATAGTCCACGTCTCACCCCCTCCTCTCTGACAGATGGATGATTAGAGCATGAGACACATTCCATCTTTTGATGGAAGTTAACCAGTCAACCCTGAATATTCATTGGAAGGACTGATGCTGAAGCTCCAATACTTCGGCCACCTGATGCGAAGAGCCAGCTCATTGGAAAAGACTCTGAGGCTGGGAAAGATTGAAGGCAAAAGGACAAGGGGATGGCAGAGGATGAAGTAGTTAGATATCATCACTGCCTCAATGGGCATGAGTTTGAGCAAACTCCGGGAGATAGTGAAGGACAAGAAGCCTGTCATGCTACAGTCCATGGGGTCGCCAAGAGTCGGACATGACTTAGTGACTGAGCAACAACAATTGGGGTGTTAGCACTTCAGAGCCAACTGCTGAGTATATTCTCATTTGACTCGTCTCTCTACAAATATTTCCTAGCTTTCATATGGCCTATGAACCCCATCTTGTGTGCCTGGGCTCTGAACCAGCACCGAAAGTTTTAAATCTAAGGAACTAATATTTGGTCATTTTGCATGAGCCCAGCGCAGTGCTCGGTGCTTCATAGCGTTTTAACGTTTCTTCTCCATCCTCCTCTCCTTCAGTGGCTCCTTTGGGGTCATCCTTGACTCGGCGCATCCTATCAGCTGTGCTGCCGGGGACCCTTCCCCTTCTGCCGGCCGCTTCCCTGCTGTTAATCTCAGCACACAGCCCTGCCCCATCTATTGTGGTGGATGCTGCATCCTCCCTTCCTCCTGCCTTCTCATTACGGCTTTCAGTACTTCAGTACAGCAGACGGAACACAGATTGGGTCCTCCCTCCACTCATCCCCCTCCAGTGGCTTCCCATTTCACTCTGCAGAGAAGATGAAAGCCTGTGCCATGATTTATAAGGGACACGTGGTCGGCCTCCCGTGTACTTTTCTAACCTTGCGTTTCACCCGCTCATCACTTCCCACCCCACTCGACTGCATCGTCCTGACCTGCCTGCTGTTGCTCAGCTTTCCCCCAGAACTCCTCCTTCAAGTTCCCCCAGAACTCCTCTGCACCAGCAATTCTCTCAGCCTGGAATGTTCTATAACCCCATGGTCTTCACCTGCATTTTCTTTATCCAAATGCCACTTTGTCAGTGAGTCTCTTCCTGGCGCCCCTTCTCCATCTAAAATTACATCCCCCTCTATCAATACCTCTTGTCCTCCCTCCCTGCTTAATTTTCCACTTACCATGGATTAGCGCTTTCATTTTGTATAGTTATATTGTTTATTGTCTATGCAACTAGATTATAAATCCCAAGAGGGCCACAAGTTTTGTCTGTTTTCTTCACTGCCACATCCCCAACCCTTAGAACAGTGCCTGGCACATAGTTGATGCAAAGTAAGTTTTTTGTTGATAAGAGGGAAGAAATGAAAGGAGGAAGTGAATGGAGGGACCCTAGAAGTTAGATGTTATCTCAGCTTACAGATAGGGCACTGAGAAGCCAATAAATGAAGCCAAAATTGACCCAAATGTGTAACTCTAGAACGTCTCTGGTTCCCTTTACATGTCTCAGCCTCACCTGTGACTGTTGTAAACGTAGACTCTGTGAATTGCTTGCATAGGTACAGCAATATGAGCACATTACAGTGCCTTAAAGAGAATGGTTGGCGAGGATCCCCTAGTCTTATTATACCCTGGCATTCAATATAGAGAACAGATAAAAACTTATCAGCAAAGTTTGAAACCAGGTGCCCCTCAACGTAAGAAAAGTGATCAGCACATAGAGCTAAAGAGATGAAAAAGGACACAGTTTTGAAAACAGACTTTCAAGTCAAACCAGTGAGCAGTCTTTCTGGTCATTTATTCCCAGAGCTCCCGTGGGTTCATTCCAGGTTCACTAGGGAAACAGCACTTGTCTGTTCCCGAGTTACTCTGTTACGTGTGCATCCATGCCCAGTGCCTGGCCCTGTCCGGTGCCTTGGGGACACAGGTGAACCAGAGGTTCACGGGACTGAATGTGCCTTCAGCAAACATCTCTCCCCTTTGAGCTTAAAGGGCTCCTTTCAGTGAATTCCTTGAATTAGTTTTTTTCTTTTAAAGGAACAGTCTCCCAATTTTATTTTCTCATCTTGTTCCATGAACTTCACGTGTTCATCTTAAGTCTACTTGGAGCTCTTCTTTTGCTAACACAGGAAGTTGAGACACAAGGCAATGAAGCCCTATTTTCCTGTCTCTCTGACCCTTTGGTAGGCTGAACAGCAGTCCTTAAGGGTTAGGGTTAGAGATTCAAGATTCTCTAAGAGCCCCTCTTCTTGTCCATCAGCAAGGCCACAGGCACCCTCTGAAAAGACATGGTAGGGGTTCCATCCATCTCAGGGAGTTGTTTCTGTCTTGTTTCCCACCTTGTGCCTCGGACTTCAGACAGTGTTTCTTTTCTTCCTTAGATGATGCCTCGTGGGTTTTATACCTACAGTCCAGGAACACGCCTGGGCTCCCACTTACCTGGGAGAAACACTGAGGAAAGTCAGTAACTGTGACTAGACATGCTCCCTTGTGTTTCCAGTTATGCCCAGACTTAGGGTATTGAGGGGCACCGTTATGTGTTTTGATCCCTGTTTGGTGTTATTTTCTGTCAATACATGCCTTCACAACCTTCGTTTAATAGAGAAGAGGCAGTAGCTCCATATCTTTAAGAGATATGGCCACAAAGGGAAGAAAATGGGTGAATAATAACTTGAAGGGAAAGCTAAAGGAAGGCATTTATGAGACGGAGCAGATTCAATTGTATTTGTCATTCTGAGAAGAGGCCAGAAAAGACTGAAGATATGAAAGAGAATTGGCTGAGCAATATCCAGGACAGGGTCTTATAGAAGCACAGAGGAAGAGTCTAGATTTAGGAAATAGTCAGCCCACTTACTCAATTTAAGTTTAAGGGGGCAGGATGGTGGGGGCGGGGGGAGGAAGAGATTTTTTTTTTCCTGTCGTAGTGAAGTAGAACATTTCTGTGAAGTGGGACTGGGGTGAGGCCTAATGAGTTGAAAAGGAACAGAAAACATGTCTTTATTTTGCTCCATCAGTGTTCCAGGGCACTGTCTGAGTGGTATGACACAAAGATGACCAAACCTTCTTGGCTCCCTGTCATTGGAGCATCACTCCAAGCCTTTCAGCATTGATGCTGCAGCCCGTGTAGCCTTGTGAAAAAAACAGAGACAGCATGTTTACATGACAGTCAGATACTCATAAAACAAAGCTACAAAGGAGTACGGAAGTGGTAACCCTGAAGGTTTGTATGCGAGGAGAGGCCACGCAGAGGCATCCGTGGCGGCCGACCTGGAGTTGAAAACTCACAGTCTTGGAGCCGTTCCTGCAGAGTGGGGGAACAATTAGAGAAGTAACTGATGGGGTTATGTCACTAGATATTTCCATGTTGGGTAACAGAGGCCTTACTTCCTAAATCCAAACCAATGCCTTCCATCTGTTATTTTCTGCTGAAGTGAATAGCAGCTACTTGCAACACATTATTGATTATTGAGGAATTTATTGAAATTTAAGACTTGGGTGTCTTTTGAGTTTAATTTTAATTTCATAAGCTGTGTCCTTAAACATTTTGAGAGTCAGGCCTCTAAACCAGCACCCTCTGACTGAAATATGTGAGCCGCACTTGTAACTAAACTGTCCTAGTAGTCACATTAAAAAAGTAAAAGAAACAGATGAAGCTATTTTTAATATTTTTACTCAGCCCATTGTATCCAAAATATTATCGTTTGAATTTGTAATATGCTTAGTTGTTCAGTCATGTTCTACTCTTTGCGACCCCATGGACTGTAGCCCACCAGGCTCCTCTGTCTGTGGGATTTTCCAGGCAAGAATTCTGGAGTGGCTTGCCATTTTCTTCTCCAGGGGATCTTTATTTCACTGGTCTCTTTGGAAAATATTTTCAGTGAATTTAGGATTCAGGATTGGCAAGTTTCTTTCAGCCTCTGAATAGTATCATTCCATGATGCTCCATCATTTCTGTTGAAACAGCTGCCAGTATTACTGCTGCTCTTGTGAAGATGAGATATCGTTTATCCTGTGATTCTTTGTCTTTAGCTGTTAATGATGATGTGCCTAGATATGATTCTTCTGCCTGGGATTTGTATAACAGATTGAATTTGTAGAGATTTTGGAAAATTCTTGCATCACTTCAGGTAGCGCTTCTACTCCTTTCTCACTCTGTCCTTCTGTGACTTCAGTTAAATGGAAGTTGGACTTTTAAAACCATATCCCACATGTGTCTTATGCTCCCATTTTTCTTCGTGCTTTAATCTGGCTATTTTCTGCTGACTTATTTTCTAGCTCACTAATCTCTTTTGGTGCTCTGTCTACTCTCCTGGTTTCATTCATCTATTAACATCTTAATTTGAGTTCTCTGGTAAAATTCTCCATCTTCCTATAAATTTTTTTGAAGATTACTATCATTCTATTTTAAACTTAAACTATTAAACTTTAAACTATTTTAAAGTTATTAGTGTGTCTAATAACTCTAATACCCAGATTACTACTGAGTGATCTTGTCTGGGATTTTTTTCTTAGTTTTCAGTCATTTTGTTTGACTTCCATATCTGGTAATTTTTACTGAATGCTGGGCGTCATGTAAGAAAAGTTTTAGAGGCTCTGTCTGATGTTATTTTTCTCCAAAGAGGGTTTATATTTCATCTTCCTTCTTCTTTCAAGTGCCCAGTGCTTTGATTTTCTAGCTTGTGTACCTCCCTGCAGAACTTATGTTCTGAGCTTTTCATTTGCAGTGAGGGCTATATAACAGCAAGAATTTTCCAGTGGGACTTATATTTCAGCACAGATCAGAGCCTGATGCCCCAGAGTAGAAGCATGGGGGAGAATGGACAGTGGAAGGGAATGTGTGTTGTGGGGTAGAGACTCTATCAGCGTAACTCCTGAAATGATAACAGAGACCCTTGAGGAAGCTTAGTCCTCAATAGTAAGTTCTGTTTAGGCAAGAAAATGGGTGAAACTTCCTTTACACACAAGGGTTAATTAGCTTTCTTCCATGTTGAAAGTACAGTGAACCAGAGCCTCTATTTTTCTATCTTTCTCATAATTGAAGGTTTTCTTTTAAAAGCAACACAAGACATCAGAGTAGGCCCATTAAGTCACCTTTGAAAGGGCAGCTTTCAGGTTAAGTGAATTGTGTTTTCTTCCTCATTCCAGGACTTGTTTTTTAGACCTGAAATCTGTTAACCTGGGAATGCCTCATTCAGCGGGCTTTAAAAACACCAGATCTGCAGGAAGTAGATGGGTGTGAATGCCCAGTGTCCTCTCCCGTGTGTCTTTTGTGTGTGGGGTTGAAGGATAGTAAAGTTAGGAATGCCTCCTAAAGGGCCACTGAGGAATCCAGGGGACATCCCAGGCAAATACCAGAGGTTTCTGAGGAACCAGACTGTAGTTTTTAAATTTTAGTCCTTCTGAAGGGTAGGAATCTTTGCTTCTTTTGTAAAAAGAACCTTATTGTGGACCTTCATTTGAGCCTGGGATCAAGTCAGGTCTCGGGAGAAGTGAGCTAGGATTTAACTACCTTGGAGCTGAGCTGCTTCCATCCACCTCCTCCCCTCCCCAGAGGCTCACCTCCCCATATTTTCCTAGATGCTGACACCTGGTTCCCCATCCGTGGTCTTCTCTCACATCCATCACACTTGCTGCTGAATGACCTCCCTGGAGAGAGAAGAGTCAGCCTCTGTATCTCTGGCTCCATCCCCCCACCACCCCCATACAGTGTAGTTAATTGGAAGAATGAGTACCTTGGTGTCCACTGTGAATGCTGTTAGGTTGGGGGACGTGGGCCTGGAGAGGAGCCAATCAAAGATGGAGAGGCATGAAGCCCTAGCTGGATGGACCCTTCTTACCCTAGAGCATGCCTGGGCTTTGCTGCTTCTTTCCCCATGGCCCCCTTTGCCTTTGCACCCTCATTGTCCACCTCCACATGTCAGTTACTGATAAACAAAACAGTCCTTGCCTGAGTGATAACCTCTCTGCAGTTAGGTCTGCTTGACCAGACAAGCTCTGACGGAGCAAATCTCTTAGCTTTAGCACTCCACCTTCAGTACATCCTTCTGTGAACAGACGGGTGGAAGAGCAGGCCTCTCCAGATGTCAGGAACTCTTGCAGTCAGTGGTCCCAGTCCCCATCCCAGCTTGGCTTCTATCTTTCCTCAAAGCTGTAAATGGTTCACGAGCAGTGTGACCTTGGTGTAATGTGATCCACACAGTGGACATCCACTGAACCTCCTCTTTATCTGGGACTTGTTTCAGATGTCTGAGTGGGAGCATTGGGGAAATGAGGGGCTGGGCAAAGTGTGGGTGATGGAAAAGAATGGGGTATCAGAGTTGGGGTTTGATCACAAAAGGGGAGTGGAGCCTGACCCTCTTGCACATCCAGGGATTTGCATGTCATTTTTGGGAAACTTTTACACTTCCTTCCTTTGTCACCAGCACTGCTTGGA
This sequence comes from Giraffa tippelskirchi, assembly GCF_054371585.1. NCBI lineage: Eukaryota > Metazoa > Chordata > Mammalia > Artiodactyla > Giraffidae > Giraffa > Giraffa tippelskirchi. The sequence goes on from NC_137279.1 coordinate 38,093,199, forward strand.
AAAAAAGATTCCTATCTGGTGTGTATAAGATATTCACTAGTGTTCAGGAAGAAATTTCTCATGGAGATAATAACAGAAGTCACAGTTGGGTTTTCTCCATAGATCATCAAGTTTCCAATATATGTGGATACCTAGCGGCTTCTCAGGCTGTTGTTGGAGGTGATCATGGTCTTTCCGGTTTCTTTCTTTTTTTACTTCCAGTTTTATTGAGATATAATTGACATGCAGCACTGTGTAAGTTTAAGGTATATAACATAATGATTCGACTTAAATATTACATACATCATGAAATGATTACCAGGTATATTTAGTGCACATCTGTTATCTCATATAGATATAAAATGAAAGAAAAAATATTTTTTCGTTGTGATGAAAACTCTTGAGATTTACTCTCTTAGCAACTTTCATATTTCTTGGCTGCAGTCACTGTCTGCAATGTTTTGGAGCCCAAGAAGAGAAAATCCATCACTGCTTCCACTTTTTCCCTTCTATTTGCCATGAAGTGATGGGACCAGATGCCACGATCATATTTTTTTGAATGTTGAGTTTTAAGCTAAACTTTCCACTGTGCTCTTTCACCCTCATCAAGAGGCTCTTTAGTTCCTCTTCACTTTCTGCCATTAGAGTGGTGTTATCTGCGTATCTGAGGTTGTTGATATTTCTCCCAGCAGTCTTGATTCCAGCCTGTGATTTATCCAGCCTGGCATTTCGCATGATGTACTCTGCATATACGTTAAATAAAAGGGTGGCAATATACAGCCTTGTTTTACTCTTTTCCCAGTTTTGAACCAGTCAGTTGTCTGGTATTCCCATCTCTTGTAAGAATTTTCTACAGTTTGTTGTGTTCCATACAAAGGCTTTCACGTAGTCAGTGAGGCAGAAGTAGATGTTTTTCTAGAATTCTCTTGCTTTCTCTATGATCCAACGAATGTTAGCAATTTGATCTCTGGTTCATATATATATCCTCCAACAAATGTTGGCCGTTTGATCTCTGTTTCATATGTACATCCTCCCTCAGTAGTAAATATATTAATTGTGTTGTACGTTACATCTCTGATACTTATGTATCTTATAATCGAAACTTTGTACTTTTTGACCACCTTTATCCAATTCCTTCTCTCCCTCCCTTCTGCTTCTGGTAAACACACATCTAATCTCTTTTCCCACAAATTTGCTTGTTTGTTTTTTTTGTTGCTGTTGTTGAAGTATAATTGATTCCCAGTTCCTGGTATACAACATAGGGACTTGATATTTCTGTATATTTCAAAATGATCACATTCAAGTCTAGTTACCATCTGTCACCATTCAAAGATACTACATTGTCACTGACTGTATCCCCCAAGCTGTACATTTTATTCCTGTGACTCATTTATTTGGTAACTGGAAGCTTGCACCTCTGAATTACCATATCCTATTTCACTCATTCCCCCATCCAGGGTCTTTCCAGTTTCCTCTGTATAACTGGATAATAATAGAGTCCACTTCATGGGGTTATTGTGAGGATTAAACCAATAAATGATTTCATAGATGTCAAACCTTTAGAACAGTACCTGATATGCAGTTAACATGCTGGCCAGTGTTTACATTTCTAAATGTTACACTCTGCTCTTTAGCAGTTGGAAGCTCTCCTTTACCTATTCTGCTCATTCTCGTTTAAAACTTGATTTATTTGAAGAAACCAGTTGAAGACTGATTTCTTTCTTAAAGAGAAAAAAAATCTCATCAAGATGTTTCAAACCCTTGAAACACACCTGACTTTTTCAGTGAGAAGCTCAGTTTTTATTGGTGCCTAGCATCTGGTATTGTCCTCAATGATGTCACCCAACTCCTTTCTTCCCAAGCTTTTGGCTTTAAAGAGAATATATCTATTCATTTGAAATACAAAGTACTTTACAAGAATGAAATCCTTGTGACTGGGAATGAAATAAGCTTGAGCTTCTTTTCTATTGTGAAATGTTCTGTTTCTAACTTTGTGCATTTTGAGGTTTTAGTCTATTTATAATTGACTTCTTGATGCTTTCCATTGTTCCAGAACAGGTATAAGGTGACTTCTGTATCACAGGATGAGACTTGCAGGGTTCAGCCGGGGAGGAAGGGGGAGTGGAGCGTGTGTTAGAAGAAAGAATTGGATTTGCAGTAATAATGCTTGGCATTTACACGTTGCTTTGTGTTTCTTTTTTCCCCCATGTACTTTTAAAACTTAAGTATCTTTGGATTAACCCAGCAACCACGTGGGCAGTGACCTCTCTGTTTTATTATGAAGACACTGATCCGTAAAGAGAGTGTGTGTTTTGCTCACGTTCACCCAGCTGACACTAGTAACAGAGTTGGGATCCTTGCTACCCAAAACCTGTGTGCTTTCCTAGTGTTGAAATAATTCATCTGCCAAGTCAGGCATTACGGCATGCCCACCTTGGAGAGATTTTTTTTCCCCTACGTCACAGTCTCTCTCTTGGTTCAGTACTGAGGTGTGGGCCATTTACGTGGATTGAAAAAACCTTGTTAACATGGCAGATGGAGGGCTCATGGCCCATTCTAAGGCTTATTCCCCTTGACTGGCACTAACTGTAGGCAAACCCAGCCCTGGCTTCTCTCCATGTGTACTTCAAGTGGTTTTCAGTAGTAGACGAGCTGATGCCTCAGCACAGTCCTCCACCCCTTCTTGGAGGAAGCCTGTGACAAGGCCTGGCTGATGCAGGGCTAAAGTTGTGATGCCATCCCGCCCACAGCTGGGTTTAGAGATTCATCCTGCCGACATGATTGATGTAGGAAAAGCCAGGGAAATTCGGACTTGACAGACATGATACTTGTCTGTTATTGAAAATCAGTCTTCCTGATGCTGCCTGTGGTATTCTTATTTCTCTGCTTTAGCCTTGTAGTAAACTCTCCTGATCCTTTTTAAAGAAAAAGCAAAATCCTACTATGTGAGAGTGCTCCCATCCACTCTGAGCTTCTAGATTAATCTGAAACAACCTCTGAGTTCACAACTGGGTCAGAGTTGCAGAAGAGCAGGAAAAGACTTGCCAGTTCAGCAGGCGTGTGTCTCCGGCCAGTTAAGAACCAGGATAGTCTTAAGGTCTGGCTTTGTTGCTTATGTTTAGACCTTGTGTGCTGAGATAATTCTGGGTGGCTTTGGATAACTCTGTTTCTTAACTGAAAAGGAGTATCTGTTGCCTGATAAGTGTTTACCCGTGAAATAGCAACATGGTGTATGTCTTAGGGTAGGAGGGCTTTTAGACCTTCCAGAGCTTGCGCCCGTCCCCGCCCCCGCCCCCAAAACCCAAGGTCATTGGCTTAAGCATATTAACTGGAGTAGAATGCCAGGCCCAAATTTAAAATGTCTTTCTTATTCAGGGTCTCTTTTCTGGATTCTTTCCCCTTTCTCCTTTTGCCTTAAGGGCTATGCATAATCATAACCCAAAAGAACTGAAAGCAGCCAAAGCTGCCCCACTTTTAATGGATAGAGATCTGGGGTCCAGAAATACCTCTTTCTTGCCAAACCTCAGCTTCGTTGTTGCCTTTTTTTTTTTTTTTAATCACAATCCCAGCCCACTCTCTCCACTATTTGGCCAAGTGAGGGCTGGCACTTACCCTGTGTCAGTGACAGACACCCACTGCTTGTTGGATCACGTTCTCCTTTACCTCTGCCCCGTTCACAAGTCTCACAAAAGGGTTTTTCAATGTCAAGGAAAAACTCTTGCCAAGAGTCATTTTTAACTGTGGATATTTTAACAATATGAGTGAAGTATGTGAAGACCTTAGTTTTGAAGTGACTTAGATCTTACATGACTTGAGGAAGGTTTTCCTGCTAGTATTCTGGCAGAGTCAAAAATGACTCTGAAGTTTAAGCCTCCAGATTGCTTGTAAGAAACTTGTAAAAAGTGATCACCTCTTGTGTGCCAGACTCCGTGCCAAACAGTTTCCGTTATCTCCTTAACCCTTCAAAGTAGCCCTTTAGACTAGCTTTTTGCAGAACCAAGCTGAGGTTCTAGAAAGCCTTGCACCAACATGTATGTTTAGTAAGTGGCAGAGTAAGAACTTGACTTGTTTGCCCCTGCCGTGTGACCATGTCTTGGCAGCCTTCCTCCAGGCATGATATACTGGGCTCTAGATTTCCACCTTCCAGCCTAACTTGTGGCAGGCGATGCTGATCAGAGTTGGATCTGTGATGGTGGCTGAGACCTGTGGCTGTACAACCTGATGCTGAAAGAAGGCCAAATCCTCACTCATACACAGACTCTTGTCACTTCTCTCCCCTTCCCTATTATACGTGGTCACATTGGCCCTGGTGATAAGAAAGGTGCTGTTACCAGCAGTTACTCAGTGGAGCAAGGATACTGAAGAGGAAATTTCCATTAGGTAAATAACTGTGAAAGAAAAACCCCGGAGCAGGGGGAGAAATTCAAGCCCCGGCTCCTGTTACACTGGCCAAATACCCTTGGCATCCCCTGCTTGCTGAGCCTCCTGAAAGGGACAGGAACGCTGATAGGATGAAACAGAGGGACACAGTGTGAATTTGTTCTCGTGCAGCATTCCAGCATCTACTTGAATTTCAGTTTTATAAAATCAACTATTCTGAGCCCGGCCCCAAACCCAGGCTAATTTGTAGTGGCTCCATTGCTGGAGACAGTGGGGTTATTTTTGGAAGGTGGGATATTGACGTGCAGTGTGTGTGTGTCAGCTACTCTATAGAACTGGCATCTTGAAGTGCTTCTGAGATTTTTACCCGCCCTGGTGAAAATATGGCTTTGTAGAAATTAGTGATTTGGGGCTGTGGTCAGAAATCACAGGTGTGGCTTGTGCTGGAGCGTCCTTCAGTGAAAGATGGGAGGAATCACTGTTGTCTTCTCAAGGGTCATAGCAACTTTTCTCAAGGACATCCTATTCATTCGGAATCTTTCATTTTAGCTAGGACAGTATCATGGAAGCTCAACTGGTAAAGAAACCACCTGCAACATGAGAGACCTGGGTTTGATCCCTGGGTTGGGAAGATCCCCTGGAGGGGGGTATGGCAACCCACTCGAGTATTCTTGCCTGGAGAATCCCCATGGAGAGAGGAGCCTGGCAAGGCTACAGTCCATGGGGTCGGAAAGAGTCAGTTATGACTGAACAACTAAGCACAGCACAGCAACAGGACAGTATTTGCTTGCAGCCTTAAGTTTTTTGTGGACTTGCTACCAAATGAGCTATATTGGCCTATTGTTGTTTAGTCACTAAGTCTTATCTGACTCCTTTGCAACCCCATGGACTGTAGCCTTCCAGGCTCCTCTGTCCATGAGACTTTGTAGCCTGGAAAGAATACTGGAGTGGTTACCATTTCCTTCTCCAGGGGATCTTCCCAACCTAGGGATTGAACCCGCTTCTCCTGCACTGCAGGCAGATTCTTTACCTCTGAGTCCTTGCAAATGCCCCTTCTGGTGTTGAGGCGTAGTTTATACTGAATGGAGTTAAAGTGCATGCACACTGTCTCATTTAATCCTTATAACAGCCCTGTAGAATCTGATTATACCCATTTTGCATAGGAAGAAATTAAAGTTCAGATAACTCAGTACTGTTTTTATTGAGTGTTCCATGTATTAGGCTCTGTGCTAAGTGCTTTACACATTTTATTTAATCCTTATGGCATCCTCATAGATGGCTATTCTCATTCCCATTTGAAGATGAGGAGACAGAGAGGCTCACAGAGGTGAAGTTACTCATCCATGATCTTGCAGCTATTAAATGTCACAGAATTCAAACTCAGGTGTGAATGTCCTTTCCTTATGCCCTATACCTGCCTCCTTGAAGTTTTCCTTTGTCCGAGTATCTGCCACCGAGATTCATTTCCCATTTGAAGTGTCATCTATGAAAATGTTTCCATGTGAATTCGATTTTCAATGCATCTAGCTTTTCTTTTTAAAATGTGGAGGCAGAGCTGGGGCAGGCGGTGAAGGATTTCCTACACCAGTCACTCCTATGTTATGCTGTAGCTCTCATGGGCATCTCTGCCCTGTTTGAATGGTCATTTTCAAAGTCAAGGACATGAGTGAAACAGTACTTCCCAGCCTCAGAAAAGACTAGTTCCAGAGAGCACCCATAAAGAGTGCTTACTGGAATTACCTCCCTCTCCAGCCCATGTGTCCTCACCCTGTCTTTTAGAGAGAAATGAGATATAGGGTGTGATTTACTTTCCCACCGAGGTAGGGAATGAGAGATGGAATTAAGTGTGACTCAGTGCTCCCACAGTGGGAGAAGGCCGCAAGCTCTGTGGTGCCGTGGGTTCGACTCTCAGAAGACCAGTGGACTGGCCCAAAGCCCAGCCTTTGACCCTTCATCTGGCTGGCTTCAGTTTAGTTCCTACAAATGTTTCTCCCTGCAAAATCTTATTAACCTCTCATCAGTATGGGTTTGGTTGGATCATGGATTTCTACAATGGCACAAGTTTTCTGAGTTCTCAACGTCATATTTCTAGGGGTGAAGACTTTTGTAGTCGTTTCCTGTAAATAAAATATCTTTGTATCCTTTCTGTCCATTCACAAGTGGCAAAGGACAAGCCCAGCTGGCTTGCACAGTGGTTTTTTAATAGAGAGATGGACATTCAGATGGAAGCCCTGGAGTGTGCAGAGTGGGTATAGGCACCTTTCCATGGCAGTGGTGAGGCCCCTGAGAAGCACAGGGAAGAATCCAGCATTTAGAGGGAGGAGGGGATCTCTTAGGTCATCTTGTCCCACCCTCCTGGGGTCAGCATGGTGTTTCTGTACAGAGAACACCCCAGGCCAGTTGGTGCTGGGGTTGCCAAGGCTGCTGCAACAGAATCAACTGGCAGTTAAGCTCTGACATAGGCTCCCTCATAAACCTTGGCTATTCTACTTGTTTTATTGGTGGATGGGGGACGGTTAAGGGAAAGGGGTTGGTATCAGGCCATTTGCCTAGATTATTACCCCATATTCTCTTGGGGGGGGGGGAGTATGAGGTTTTTAACTTCTTAGTCAGCTGCCAGAAATATGTAGACAGGACCTTAACTTACTGTCTCTTCCAGGAAGATCTCTCTTCTTTAGGAAAGTCAGAGTTGAACCACTCTCTCCCCTCTTCTGTGACATTAGGGAGAGACATTTTTGTCCAGACCCTGAATAAAGACCACTGGCAACCTCCACAATTCCAGAAGATAGCAAGAACGCTCTCCAAAACAAAGGTCACATTTCTCTCTTCTCTCTCGATTCCCAAGTGCATACAGTTTGTGTTCCAGGTTCTTGTTACTGGCCGTGTCATGTATGAAATTGTTTTCTTCCTAAGGAGACTGTCAGTTTTGAGAGTAGGTCCAAGGCCGCTATTCGCTTGCCTCCTTAGCAGGACCTAAATCTGTGCTGGGCCCAGAGTAAGTGCTTAATAAAGACATCCTAACTTGGATTGTAGATCACAGACTGTCAGAGCTGGAAAGGATTTTGGAAACCACCAAGTCCAACACTCTAATTTTATAGATGGTACCACTCCAAAAATTCACTTTGGAGGCTGGTGTTTATCTGCTGGGAAGAGAGTTTCAGTTTTTTCCTTTCAATGTTAAATTCTCATACAAGAGACCATCATTCTAAATGTTTGAAAGGCTTTCTTTAGACAGTGTGGGATGTTCCTCCTTGGACTAGTAGCTAACTAATAATAACCTGATAACAGAAAGAGCACTGACCAGATTCCATACCCTGAGCAACTGTCACTGATCCTGTCAGCCACAGGACAGCGTCAGGACTGTCTCCCTCCTACAGATGCTGGGAGGGAGGCACAGCGGTCAGGCCCCTGGCTCAGGGTCATGTGGCTACCAGAATAGTCGAGACTAGAATCTGGTTTGGCCAGACCCCCGAGCTCATGGCTCACAGTGGTTCTAAGTGGGGTCAACCAGAGAAAATTCCCACTTAATAGGAAATCCCACAGTGTCTCTGTCCTAAAGGAAAGTGTAAAATTACTTTTCATTAACTTCAGCTCTCTAATTAGACAGAGTGACAGGGAAAGTGAGGCAGAAATCAGTCATGACAGAGGTTGCATTTCCAGAAAGGTCCATGAGGTCATAAAAGCTATCAGTTAAGAATGCAAGGGGTTCATCCATACCGTTTCTCCAGATTCCATACATGAACCTATTTGCAGGGCATGAATGGAGATGTAGATGTAGAGAACGGACTTGTGGACACAGTGCGGAAGGGAGAGAGTGGGACAAATGGAGAAAGTAGTATCAACATGCAGAGAAGGCAATGGCACCCCACTCCAGTACTCTTGCCTGGAAAATCCCATGGACAGAGGAGCCTGGTAGGCTGCAGTCCATGGAGTCACGAAGAGTCGGACACAACTGAGCGACTTCACTTTCACTTTTCACTTTCATGCATTGGAGAAGGAAATGGCAACCCACTCCAGTGTTCTTGCCTAGAGAATCCCAGGGACGGGAGAACCTGGTGGGCTGCCGACTGTGGGGTCGCACAGAGTCGGACACGACTGAAGCGACTTAGCAGCAGCAGCAGCAGTATCAACATGTATGCACTGTCATGTGTAAAGTGGATAGTTGGTGAGAGGTTGCTCTGTAACACGGGGAGCCCAGCCTGGTGCTCTCGTGATGACCCAGAGGGGTGGGACGTGGGGAGAGGAGGGAGGCTCACGAGGGAGGGGATATATGTATAATTATGGCTGATTCACATTGTGGTACTGCAGAAACCAACACAACATTGTAAAAATTAAAAAACAAAAGAGTGCAAGGAGAAAGAGCAGTCAGGTCTTGCTCCAGGAACCATTGCTTTACATGGAATCACTGCTTCTTCCTCTGGTCTCTCTTCTGTGCCTAGAACTGACCTTCCCTCATTTCTCAGCATCAGAAGCCTCAGGATTGATGGCTTCCAGGGCAGATCTGTGTGCCCCTCCTCGCCAATCCAGAATGCAACGGCCTTGTGGTGGCCAGGCGGCCAGTGTACTGGGTCCTCATGGCAGGCTGTTTGCCTTGAGCCTTTCCTCTGAGCTTTATATCTAATAACATTCCTGTGAGTTTTCTAAAAGGTTAGTGCTGGGTCATTGGCACTTAAACCACTTGTTTTGGTAGATCCTTCCCGTGAAGCTTCGTTATATATTTGATATCCTTCCTTTTTATGCCTGAATGATGAGGATAAGTACCCTGTGGTTTATTAACTGTCACTTTAAACCTTTTCAGATTGTCTTGTGACAAAACAGAGTTTTATGTCCTTTTTATCCAGCTTTGATGGGTGAGACAGTTCTCTGGGTAAAGTGTGCCAGGATAAATAAAATCTCACTCTGATTCGTGGGGAAGGATTTTGCATTTGAAGTCATGAGTTCAAGTCTGCCACTTCATAAGAAAGGCGATCTACCCTGTTCACTTTTCCCTAGACTTTGTTTTCCTCTTGACAGATGGGACTGGGCGTTCAGTAACTGTGGAATAAGTGAAAGAAAAGGCATTACTTTGGGGCAGTTGATCTCTTAAAATGTGGATGTCAAATCCTCAGTCAACAATTTGCCGCATTTCTATTTTGAATCCCACTGATCGTTAGAGCAAACAGCCTCTGTCCTTATCATGTTGTTGTTGTCATTTAGTCACTAAGTCATGTCCAACTCTTTTGTGACCCCATGGAGTGTAGCCTGCCAGGCTCCTCTATCTATGCGATTTCCCAGGCAAGAATACTGGAGTGGGTTGCCATTTCCTTCTCTGGGGGATCTTCCCGACCCAGGGATCAAACCTGTCTCCTGCATTGCAGTCAGATTCTTCACTACTGAGCCACCAGGGAAGCCATCCACACCATTATAGAATCCTAAAGTTCACCTCTCCTCCCCCAGGCCATTTTGTTATACCTTTAATTTTTCTATAAGTTTTCAATAGGATTGTGAAAGGTAAATATGATTATGGATGTTTAGTAGTTGTTTAAAAACCTTGTGCCCACCAGTGTAAATGTCCCACAATTCATTATATGTCCAGTGCTTGAAAAATATTCTTCTGGGACACACACTACATGTAATTCAGCAATTAATCTCTCTCTCTCTCTCTCTCATTCAGTATTTACTGAATCCTAGCTAGGAACAAGGGAAGGTATTTATTTAAAATAATTAAAACAGTCAAAAAAAAAAGAGTGCTGCTGAGGCTTTACAACTTGTTTCCTTCTGTTTTGTATTCATTCCAGTTCGCGGGGACATTATCAGATGGCTTAGGGAAGACGATGGATAATCGCCACCAGTCGGAGCGGGAGTACATCAGATACCATGCGGCCACGAGTGGTGAACACCTTGTAGCTGGCATCCACGGCCTGGCTCATGGTGAGTCATGCAATATCAGGCTGTAGACAGGGGGCTCTTCTGCCTCAGCTCCCTGGAGGTGCCTTTTGCTCATCCAATTGCAAGAGGAAATGATGGCTTGGTATCTGAGTGGGCCTGAATGCTGCCAGGCTCTCTGGTTCTCTCCTCCTTGGGTCAAAATGTTACAGCCTGTGAGAACTCTTCATTCATTTTCAAAATGTTGTACACATTGCAGTTCCTTCCTGTTCTCAGGCTTCTGTCCCCAAAGTGTCCTAGGATGTAAGTGTCCAAACCCCTTTTTAGAACACAGGACTACTGCTTCAAGACTTGCCTTCTGCTCACTGATTATTCCTTCCAGAGGTAGCGAAATGTGAATTGGCTGCCAGGTTTGTGGCCCAGATGTTTTTGAGTCATATAAATGCACATTCATAGGGATTGTAGGTCTGTGTGCCCAAGAGATGTAGAACACAGCATGAATGTCTCTAAATTTGTTTATGGCTCTGATTTTTAATGTTTCAGTCTGACTCATTTGTTGCATCAATACCTTCTCTGCGTGATGTTGAAGACCCCTAGGAAAGTAGACCCAGCCAGCTCTTCCCACCACTGTCCACAGCCACACTGTATTTCAGCAACCTAGAATTCTATCCTGTTCTCAGGCATGCCCCCGAGTCCTTGCTCACTCATGTTTCTTCTGCCCTCCCCTCCCCGGCCTCACTTCCTTGCCTATCAAAATCCTTCTCCACCTGCAAGTCCCTCAGATGAGGTTTGCCCAACTCCACTGTCCCCAGTTAGAATCAACGATGATTAGAGCATACCTGGCAGTCTGGGTTGTGTGTGTAGCCAGCTGTGTGTGTCTTGCTTCCCTGATAGGCTTTGAGGGCAAGGAGAGGATAAAGACCCTCTTGTGGTCACCTTTATACCTGCATTACCTCACACGGCACCTGGTGTATAGCTCGTGCTTGGTGATGGTTGTCAGTTGAACTGCTTGTACCAGATTCTTAGGAATAGTCTGAAGCTCTCAGTAACAATTGGAGGAAAAACAAGGAATATACCTAATAAAAAAAATCATTTTTCTTCATTTTTGTTTGTCAAGTTTCCTAATGATAAGGTTTGGATCAAAATGCCTCTGCCCAACTGGAAAGCAAGCAGCCCCCAAGGCAACATCAAGCTAGCAGTGAACTTTGGCTGAAATTGATCTGTTTATGGACTTTAAAAGTTGATTGTTGGGCAATCTTTTGGGGTTAAAGATTTAATCATTGTTTCTAGTAACTGTAATGATAGTGCACCAGACAATTTTAAGAGTTTATTTTTTTAATGAATATAAAGTGCTTTGCTCTGTGTACTTGTCTTTATATATCCAGCATCCTTGAGATGCAGAGAGAAACCATGCCTGTCCTCACTGTTCAGATGGGTGTTCCAATGTGCTGAGAAAACGAGTGAATGGTTCACAATAGCAAAATCCCTCCAAGCCAAGGATCCTTCAGATAATATGTGCAACACCTCCAGAAGCCAGCCGGGCCACTCTGAGACCAAGAACCAGTGGCCTCTTCCAAGGGGGACCCATTAAGCTCTGGGATGTATGAAAGCGGTAGAGTGAGATCCTTCCTTTGGATGAAAAAAAAAAAACAAAAAACAACCCTTAGATGATAACAAGAAACAGAATCAATGCCGTCTCCTTGGTTTAAAAACTGGGAGTCAGGCTCAATTCCCCCTGTCGGCCCACTCAACCCAGGTTCAGTCATGTTCTGTCTCTGCCATGAGCTTTGTTCCAAACTTTGGGAAAGGCCTGTTGCCTCACTGGAGCAAGTGGACCCAGAATCCAGAAGAAATGCCGTGAATTGTTAGTATATTCTCACCCAAGGAACTTCCTTTACCAATTTGTCTCACTAGAGCTGAAGAGTCTAGAGAGCGTCCTCATACCCCCTCCGTCAAAGGGTAAACATCTGTGAGTGTCCCTGGCACAAATCCTGGAGATGATTCTTCCTAGCAATGCCTGCGTCCTCTCCAGCCTCTGCCAACTTCTGGCCACTTGGGAGGCTCTTTAAGGTCACTGCCGTCACCTTTCAAAATGTTTGGAATGTCTTTTTGACCTCGGTCAGTCTTTTGAACCAATGGCATCTAGGGCCCCAGCTGGCGCTGGCAGCCTTGGGGGTGCCCTTCATCCAGGCTTCACCCTCGACTCCGATTGCCTGCACCTGTTTCAGCAACGTGCACAGGAAGGAGTTTTGACCCCATTTCAGGCATTCAGTGGTGCTGGCCTGTCACATAGTATTCTTTGAAAACTGAGGATTTATATTTGGTTCTTGCTCTACCTTACATTTTACAGGATCCCAACTTAATTTGCTGGTCCATTGATTTAATCCTGTGTCTGCACCCTCTCCTGATTGCCCATAAGCTATTCAAGCTCTGGAGTTAAAAAGTAGTCGTGGATAACCTCTTTGCTTTCCTTTGATTTTTCAAAAATGAAACATGCTGTCTTGACTGACGTGTGATGCATGTTCTCTGACTCTCAACTCTGAGGGCGCATCTGCTGCCTCCCCATCTTGATGGGCCTCTCTGTTGCCTGTCAGGAGGTTGACAAGATGCCCCTACATCTACCTCGCCAGGTGCATGAAATTGAGGGGTTTGCCTTTAAATGCTTTTGCTTTTGTCCTTGGCCAGGTTACCATAGCCTTTGTCTCTTTTGCTAGGTATCATTGGTGGACTGACCAGTGTTATAACCTCAACCGTGGAAGGTGTGAAAACAGAAGGGGGTGTCAGCGGTTTCATATCTGGCCTTGGGAAAGGGCTTGTTGGCACTGTCACCAAGCCAGTGGCAGGCGCCCTGGATTTTGCATCAGAAACAGCCCAGGCGGTGAGAGACACAGCCACCCTGAGTGGCCCCAGGTCAGTGGTCATGGGGGGGAGTGGCTTTTGCAATTTCCAGCCCCTGTCTGCTGCCTCTCCTGAGCCATACTGATATGTTTGATCATACACTTTCTGCCTTAATGAAATGATTTTTAAAAAACTGAATACATGTAACTAAAATTTCTGACCTGCCTAATACAAATACATGAAAATGAGGTATAAACATCTGGCATAATTTTCTATATATCTATATCTATCTATTTATACCTGCATATACTGGATGTGTATGTGTGTGTGTGATTTTTTTTTTTTTTTAATTAGACTAATCAGAAACACAGTGGCATCCTTACACACATCCCTTGTTCACCAAGGGATAGACCCCTCCAAACACCCATTAAGAAAACTCTCAGGCCACAGGCTGTGTCTTGCTTCAAGGCCCTGTGGCATGGTTGGAGAATCCAACAGTTGCGGTTCACCACGTGGAGTCTGTCCCTTCTTAGTTCTCCCTCCACTTGAAAGTGCCAGCCAGTCCCCCAACCTTACAGAGAAACTCCCCAAGGAAGCTGGCAGTTCTTCTGTGGGATGCCGTCTTGCCTTGATACCAGCTGAGACAGGAAATCAGTGACAGCCCGCACAGCTCCAAATCCCATGGACTCCAACCACTTTAACTTCGCTATTCATGTTAGTGGCCGATTTTAGCCTCCCTTGTCCAGAGTGACTAATTGGGGATCTTATCAACAAAGGGTGTAATGAATGTTGCAGTTCCCAGCCAAGCTGGACTCCACTTAAGCCCAGAAGATTTCGCTGCTGCCTGGTTAATAGATATCTCCTGAGTGAGTTAGTAGGCCCTTAGAACGCCCAGGGCCTGGGCCACGTCCACACCCTGTTGCTCCCTCAAATAGGATTTGAAGTGAAATCGTCCCCAATTAAATTGAATCCATTTTCTGTCACCAGGAAGCCTTACTGATGACACATTACTGCACTAGGGGAAATGCTTCAGATTATAGACGGGGACCACGTCATGTGTTCAGCCAGAATGTCTTCCATCTGGAAGCAGCTGCTTCTTAAAAAAAGGATCTGTGGAGTTTAGTCCTTTAGTGAAATTACATTCTATTCTCAGACACAAAGCTGAAACAATCCTTGAGTGTATCTCAAAGCATGTAGGAAGCTGGGGAAAGGGGCAGGAGGGAGGCTTCAGAAGGATTTCCAGTTAGTTTCTCCATGTCTACCCGAAGCCTAGGAAGTCTCTGTCCAGTACTTTGTTAGGACAATAAGACCCAGTGAAGTCCAAGTAAAGTGGAAGGCCCTGAATAATTCCAGAAGACCCATTCTTATTCTTAAAATCCTAGAGTGGTCAAGCGACGGAGTGATTTTGTTTCCAAAAGAGTCCGAGGTATATGTGTTAAATTTAGAAACATTATTTTGTGCTGCAAACTCTCATGATGTTGACCAGAAAGAAATCACTTGCATTTTGTACAATGTCAGTTTGGAAAGCTTGACGAAGTTTTGCATTCTTTTTAGGAGCTCAAGAAAGGCACAAAAGGCTTGCTGCAGAAAGGTGTTGTTGTCATTTTTACCAGTTGTCTAGCTTTACTGCAGAAGGTTCTATTTAGTGTTAGTCAGCGTGTATCTATCACTCATTCATTTTTTGATTAGTAAATATTGATTGAAAATTGCCTGAAAACTCAAAGCTGGGACTACAGCAGAAAGCAAGGCTGAGCCTAGTCTTAGAGGACTTACAGTCAAGCAGGGTAGCAAACATAAAACAAATAATCATAGAAGTAATTATTTGCTAAAATTGTGATAAATGACACAGATTTACAGAGTGCCATGGGACTGTATAATTAGAGGAGGCAAGGAGTCAAAGGAGGTTTGCTCATGTGTGGTCAGTGGGATCAAGAAAGGCATGTCTAGGGAAGTGATACTTGAGATGAAGCCTGACATAAAAGTGTGATCTAGCCAGGTAAAGAGAAGGAAGAGTCAGCTCCCAGGTAATGGGGGACAGGGAACCTGTGCGCCTTGCCTCAAAGCGGATAGCAGTTGGCCAATCTAATTGAATTGCCCAGAACAGCTATCTTCTAGTCACTCACTCCTCCTAGAAACCAAAGCTCTAGTGATACGTGAGGAGCAGCCAGGTAGCCATGGGCCCTTGGGCATGGAAGTTCAGAGGGGACGTTGAGCTGCTGCCTCTCTTCTCTGTTCCTGGAGGAGCCAGTAGTGGGAGAATCATGGCCACAGCACCATGCTCTAGACCTGTGGTAACTTAGGGCCTCAGAGAAACTTGGCCCTCCACCCTTCATTGCACTGAAAGGCATTACAGATTCTTCTAGAACTCTGGAACCCATTTCCTTTAGTCCATTTGTCTAGATCGAACCCTAGGGTTATTAATGAGGAGCCATGTGTTAGAGAGAAAAGATCCCTTAACCTGGAAAACAATAGCACTGGGTCCCAGCCCCCTTCCTTACCAGTTTTGGGCCCTTGGTCAAGCCTCCGAGCCCCCGTGAAGCCTCAGTTTTTTCCTCTCTGAACTGGGGATAAATATACCTGTTTATTTATTCTCTCTCAGAGGTTTGAAACCCAACCAGAGTTATTTTAATGTGGATGTTATAAAGAACTATAAAATGCTGGGTGATACTATTTTTGAAGTCACATTAAAGGAGCAGAGAGGTTTTTGCAGGTGGAGAAATGTTTGAGTGCCCCAAGGGTTTGTTCTGATGACACTGTGATCTCTTAGGAACGTACTAGTTCTCCCAAGGGATAAATCACCCCGATTTCTTGGAAGTGAGTTGTAACCATCTCCAACCATCCCAGTTGATTGAACAGGATCCAGGGGTGTTACTCAGGGTTTTTCCCCACTGTTTAGACAACAGGGACTAACAAACGATTTGAAGGGATTAGAAGTGAGATTCTGACCGAGAGCTGACCTGAGCCTAGGGACCGAGCCAGCAGTAGAACCCAGGAGTCCAGGCGCTCTGCCTCTGAGTCTGCTCTTGGAATGAGACTTTCTGCTTCCTTTGTAATATTTCATCCAAGGGAAGGCTTAGATCTTAGCATCTATGTTTTAACCGACCCAAATTTCAAGCAGATGATAGCAAAGTAAGCCATAAAACTGTGAAAGAATATTCCTTCCAGTAATCCATCTGAAAAGTGGCCTTACAGGAAATATTGGCTCCTTTCTGTGTTTATTTGAACATGATTTTATTTATAGGGAACCCCCTCCCCCCTACTTGAGTTCCTTGAGATTAAAATACTTCCAAGTTCCTCTCCCTGTTGGCGTGTGCAGGCATTCCAACAAGGCAGCCACCTACCTTTTCCCTGAAATTTCCATGCAGTCTCACAGTTCTCGGGAAGGCAGGTGGGGGTGGGGGAGAGGGGAGGGCGGAGGAAGGCAGAGCCTCTGGCCTCAGCATGAATGCTGTGGGCCAGTATCCCCTGCTGCATTTGTTAACTGCACAAGTATGTGTGGTTTGGAACTGAAGAAGAAAGCCTCTTCCAGGGCCACGTTCTGCTGGCTCAGGTTGCATCTTCTCGTCTCCGTGTGTTGAGCCACATTTGTCCATTCCCAAGTAAAGTTTACGAAAATGGCACTGAGGCAGCCACACTTGCAATGCCACTGAAACCATGTGGACAAGTCCGCCACCCTTCAGTTGGTGGTGGTTTAGTCGCTAAATCGTGTGTAGCCCACCAGGCTCCTCTGTCTGTGGGATTCTCCAGGCAGGGATACTGGAGTGGGTTGCCATTTCCTTCTCCAGGGGATCTTCCCAGCCCCAGAATTGAACCCAGTCTCCTGCATTGCAGACAGATTCTTTACCGACTGTGCTACGAAGGAACACTTCATGGGACCAGGCCAAAGCCGAGGCACGTCCAGTTCTCTGCGTGTGGGGTAGAGTTTGCTGGTAGCATTTAAAAAGGTACTTCAGTAGAAAACCTCAGAGACCCAGCAGCAGCAAAAAAACAAAAACAAAAACACCACAGAAAAGAAAGGAGGGTCTGACCTTGAGCTATTTATTTACTTGTTTATTTCTCTGAATACTGTATGTTGTACACATGGGGGTCACAGGACATTTTGAGAAGGCAGCAGCTGGAGGTGTATTAAGCTGAGCCCCTGAGGTTTTCTCCAAACTATTTCTTCACCCTTTCTGTCAAGACCCAGAACCAGGGGGTAGAGGTGGGAGTTGGCAGAACTTAAAATATTCAAACTAATTTAGCAAAGCTCAGGAGTATTGGCGCTTATCTCATTATTTGTCAGATAAGGAAGAAGGGGGAATCCAAAGGATAATGATAGATCAGCCTTTAAGGATCTCGCCATCGGGACTCTGATAATGTTCTGGAATCCCGGGATCCTCATATTGTGCACATAGATGCAAATTCCAGTTGCTCATAGAGTTTTTGAGTAACCTTTCAGTTAATTTCACAGGAAAGATTCATGGTGGACTTATTTGACTTCTTCAAGTGAAAACACTCCCAAGATACCACCTAAAATTCGTTAAAGATACTTTACATGAATGGCCTCGTAGATGTGAAATGGATATGGATTTTTTTTTTTTTTTTTTTTTTTCAGGAAAAGCCTTTTCTGTTAGTGTTTGCATCCTAATCCACAACTCTCCAGGATAAATGGGTTAAGACCCTCTTGGGTCATCAGAGCCTGGGTGCAGTTAGGGCGGGCAGGTGAGAAGAAAGCCAGCAAAGGGGATTTAGGAAGTGCTTCTCCTGCTCTTCCAGTCCGGTCTGGCAACACTGCTCATAACCGCTGTGCTCTGAATGCAGCCGTCTGCCCTTTGTGGTGTATTATACATAACACATCAGGCAGAATTGGCTTGCATTAAGCCTTTAGGGAACTTCCAAAGGTGAAATCTAATAAAAATGTAAACGTTTATTAGGATATACCATGCGTGCATCCATGCATGCCCAGTCACTCAGTCGTGTCTGATTCATTTGTGACCCCGTGGACTGTAGCCTGCCAGGCTCCTCTGTCCATGGGATTTTCCAGGCAAGAACACCGGAGCAGGTTGCCATTTCTTCCTCCAGGGGATCTTTCCGACCCAGGGATTGAACCTGCATCTCTTATGCACTGGCAGGCAGATTCTTTACTGCTGAGCCACTGGGGAAGCCCAGGATATACCAGTGCTCTCAGTTTTTTCCACCATGTTCCCTCTAAGGCAAAGGATGGTGGACCGATGCCCCCTGAATCTGGAGGCAGAGCAAGTCCAGCACTTCTTGCAAAGTTTCTGTTTTATCTCAAAACTGTAAATGGAGTTTACAATTTATCTCATGTTTGTTTTAAATAAGGTGATATTTTTACATTGCTACCCAGTAAAATCAACTGTTCAGAAAGATACACCATGTCATCCTGTACTCCTGCCTCTTGCTCATTTAAGAAGTACAAGATACTCCTTCCAGATGAACTCTGCAGACCCTCAGAGCATCGATATAAAGCCATGGTTATTGGCCCCGGTGAAAAGCAAGCACCTAGGACAGGTTTGAGCCGAGGCTCTGTTTCTCATCTTTGGGTGTATCTGTCTATTGGCTTGGTAACCATCTGCTGGGGGCAGCCAGGGCATTAGTTGACATGTCAGTTTTATCATGAGAAGGAATTCAAGTTTGGTGAAACTGAAAAATTACTGTTGCATCTGGCTGAAAGGAGGGGACTGTTCATATCTCTCCGGTTTCCAAGAGTGGCCCTGTTGCTCTAGGGGCACCCCTCTGTCTGTCTTCTGCTCACCCCGGACTGTGAGGTGAGAACTCTGTGTCCTCACTTCCTGATCTTGCCACACCAGGCCTTTCCTGAGAACGCTTGAACGTCGATGGGTCCTTCTCTCAATCCTCCTGAGCACACCCAGAAAAAGAAACAACATTCAGAACTATGCTAATGACATGTGATGTCTCACTCAGGTCTGAAATTAAGCTGATGAAGTTACAGATGTTTTTAAGAAACATCTTAACATGCCTTATAAGTTAAAATTTCTCTCCCAGGAACACAAGCAGAGAACACTTTATTTTCCAAGACAGACTTCTTCCCTCTTGCTGAACTCCAAATACTGTGCTCCTCTTTCACTCAAAGGCTCCAGACGATCCATTCTCATAGTAACATAACTTATGGAAAGCTCAAATCTGTTGATGGAAAAAAAAGAAGTGTGTGTGTTCCTGCACACACATATTTGAGAAAAGCCTTTCCATTTATGAAATCCCATGACTCATTTTTATGCGAGATTATCTGTTAGGGGAAAAACCACTTTTTTGGTCATGGTACATTATTATCATTTCTAGAAAGGAGAGTGTCTATTTTTTGCCATTTTTGGCTTGCAGAGATGACTGACTTCATGGAAACGGTACTATCCTGCTTCCAAAAGTAAAAATAAATTGAATTCAGGCACGTACGTCTTTGATATATAGTCCTGGTGTCTCAACCAGCAGGTCTTTGCTCAAAGAAAATAGAATGGAAAGTATGATTGCTTTCTGATTCTGGTTTCTTCCATTTAAAAATTAAATAGTTGGTCTGAGCGCATGCACACACACGCACGCACACAAAGTCCTTATACATGTAGTCCCTTCCTTGTTCAGAGACTTGAGTTTTAAAACTCTAGAATGACCCCCCCCTCCGTCTTACATACATAAGATATGCATTTGCTGTTTTTGCTTTTAACTTCAAAAGAAGCAGAAGTGTATTTCTTCCTGAGAAAAATTTGTATTCCCTGTATTAGAAAAGAATTAAATGCCATTTAACTGTTGGCGGAATTCCTCTGCCAGGGCATGAGGTTTATTTATTTTTAGATTTTGATGACCATCTTCTGTCTTTCATGGTTTGCCCTTCCAGAATCATCCCTCTTTGCCCAAGACGAAATTGGAGTCTCCCTGAAAAAAAGGATCCAGGTTTGAGTTCATAGTCCCTGCTCCCAGAGAGCTTTAGTCAATAGGATAATTCTGAAATAGATAGAGGCCATATGGGCTAGCAGAGAACAGAAGAGGGTAGTACTGTTTTAGAAGTAAAGGCCCATAGCCATTGGTGGAAGAAAAGGCAGACTTGGGTGTTATTAACCCCAAGTTACCTTACTCTGAGACCTTTTTCGAGTACTCTTTTTGTCAGACTGCCTCTCAAAGGCAGACTTGTGCTAAGTTTCTCACTTATTTGTCAAATGGCGGGGTGGGGGAGGGGGAGAATGAGATTGAATTAGTGCAACATTTTAATCACAAAGAAGATTTTATTATATATGGGTGGGGCTTCTCCAGTGGCTCAGCGGTCAAGAATCCATCTGCAATGCAGAATATGCAGGAGAAGCACGCTGAATCCCTGAGTCCGCGGAGGAGGAAATGGCAACCCACTCTGGTGTTCCTCCCAGGAAAATCCTATGGACAGGGAAGCTTGGCGGGCTACAGTCTGTGGGGTCACAAAGAGTCAGACACTACCGAGGACTGAACACACACACACATATGTATTATATATAACTCAAATCAGGTTAACAGTGTTACTAACCTATATCCTTAGTGGATTTACTTTAATATGTAGAGAACATGGATTTCTAATTAGCACATAATTTATACACATGGGTCCTTTTAGGACAGAGGTTCTCAAAATATAGTCTAAGGACCCCTGGGGACCCCCCCCCAATACTTTCCAGGGGATCTGTAAGGTCAAACCTATTTTTGTATATTTACATATTCATATATAGATATACAGAGGGAAAAACAACTATTTTTATAATAACATTCTCTAATGAATGAACAAAGGAGTTTTCCAGAAGCTACACAATATGCGATATGGCAACAGGTTAGCTGTGTAAGCAGATAAGAGAATGCAGCTGTTTTTGATTAAGCAAGAGTTAAAGAGATTTGCAGAAATACAAAACAATGCCACTCTTTTCACCTTCTGTGACTTCATGAATATGTCACTGGCCAACAAATACCTCTACCTGGTTAATTTCTTTGACAAGCTATTTTGTTTGAAAATACGGTGATGATCCATCACCTGCTGATAAATAGTGCATATCGGTAACGATGGATTAATGTGGATTAAACTGTAGGAGCCACTGTAACGTGATGCTTCACTTTGGCTTCCTGCCAACAATTGTCAGTCCTCCTGGTTTACTCCTGACTTTTACTGGATTTCTTGAAGTAACAACGGGAAGATTTTACCACATATCAGAAGGACCTTTCACAATAATTTACCTAATTTAGTCCTTCACCTTAACCTACCATCCCAATAAATTCTAACTTCAGCAGCATGGTAAGTGCTCAATGGAGGACTTCAAAGTGCAAGGTCCATCTTGTCAAAAGGCCACTCGGTTGTGTGAGCAGTACCCTGAGCTCGTTCAGGAAATGGAGAGGGTACCTCTCTGTCAGAGTTTACTTGGCGAAACCTCAGTTTTCTGCCCTGGCAAAGTTGATGGAGCAGGACAAACCCACAATATTTGGATAAGTTCCTTTGAACTCCTTGCAGAGAGCAGTTTTTATGAGGCCGTTGTTCTCCGTTAACACCAGAGATGGCTCCTAGTAGATTTTCCCCAAACATACTTCAAACATAGATAATGGCAGGGGTGACCCAGGCTGTATCATAAAATCCCAGGGGCTGCTGAAAACTTCAAAGGAGAGTCAGGGCTGAGCTTCAGCTTTCGTTAGGAGGAGGATGGATCACCCTGGGGGTTGGGACTGGCTGAATGTAGTGTAATCTCACTAAGTACCTCCAGGATGGACAGAGGACAGGGCTAGTTGGTCCTTTAGACTTGGCTGAGCTACTCCAGCAGCACAGTTAGGGTAGTAAGACTGGCACCCATCCACTTCCCAGGGCATCAACATGTCAAATTAGCACGTGTGGGTACCTTCATATCTTCTAGTGAAAAGATGCGAACCTCAAAGAGTTTCTGTGTTCTTGTTTGAACTGTTGAGGGGCCTTGTTAATTTAGTTAATGAACTTGTGATATTCTAACCTGATTGCTTAGAGAGCTCTCTGGTTCATGTGTAGGCGAACTGACAGTAAAAATTCATCAGGTGGAGAAGTACTGACCTCCTGCTGTATTCCAGGCATATAATAGGTATTAAGTACTGAGAATATTTAATACTGGAGGACAGAATGTCTTGAAGAATCTTCCAGATTTCTGAGAATCATCAAAGTGTCTATGGGTTAATGTTCTTGAATTAGTGTTACATGTCCATTAAAGCAAGTTTCCTATAGCTTTCTTGAAGTACCCCTTTATTAGTGATTTGACTTGCTATTTGTTCTTGGAAACAAACTGCATTTGTGTGTCAGCAGTCTGTATTTGGTGGTGTGTATTGGTGTATATTTGATAGTTACAGGCATTTTTTTCCACATTATTAGGTCACCACAAACCCTTTCAAAATGAATTGTTATCGTTTTACTAATCGTTTACAATTGGATAATTATCTCTTAATTTTTCAGTTGTTCTTTCCACCTTAGGCATATTTACTAAATATTCTTTAGTTTCTACAATAAGAACAGTGTTTTAAAAAAATAGAATTTTGACCTTAATGATCTCTTTATGACAATTTTTTTATCTTTTCAAATTAAAGTTTGTTTTTATCAGAGTAAATAGCATACCCATACTTTCAGAAGTCAAAGATTTCTTCCTGTGAGAAATAAACCATCAGTCAGCTGCCCCATTTTTCCCCAACCCCTGATTCCTTTTCGTCTAGAGGCAGCCACCTCCAATACTTTGGGCTGTATTTTCATTTTGGAGGTACTTAACCTCCATGTTTTCTAAAGGAATAAAAATGAGAATAGTGATATTTCTTGATATCAATTGACTTCTTATTGCTGTATATACATGTCCCCTGCACCCCTCCCATCCCATTTTCAGTATATACTGTAGTTATATCATTTTCTGGTAAATCAGTAATTCCACATTTGCATTGTTGTTGTTCAGTCGCTAAGTCGTGTCCAACTCTTTGCAACCCCGTGGACTGCAGCCTGCCAGACTCCTCTGTCTTCCACTGTCTCCTGGAGCTTGCTCAAATTCATGTCCACTGAATCAGTGATGCTGCTGCTGCTGCTAAGTCGCTTCAGTCGTGTCCGACTCTGTGCGACCCCATAGACGGCAGCCCACCAGGTTCCCCCGTCCCTGGGATTCTCCAGGCAAGAACACTGGAGTGGGTTGCCATTTCCTTCTCCAATGCATGAAAGTGAAAAGTGAAAGTGAAGTTACTCAGTCATGTCCGACTCTCGCGACCCCATGGACTGCAGCCTACCAGGCTCCTCCGTCCATGGGATTTTCCAGGCAAGACTACTGGAGTGGGGTGCCATATGTAAATAATATTCCCAGTGAAGCCATGTAGGTTACTATGATTATGTTTCCAGTTTGGTTTAACTTTGTAGTTTGTTTTTTTCTCCCTGGAGCCAGTAATCACTTTTATTATTTTTGCTTAGTTTTATATAGACATATTCCCACTTTATCCTCAAATTTTTATCTACTTTCGACTTTTTCACTCTGAAGTTAGTAACTCCTTTTTAAGAGATTTTTCCTATCTGCCTGTTACTAATACATTCATACACTCTCCTGTTGTTGTTGTTCAGTCACTAAGTCATGTCTGACTCTTTGCAACCCCATGGACTGCAGCACGCCAGGCCTCCCTGTCCCCCACCATCTCCCGGAGTTTGCCTGAGTTCATGTCCATGGCATCGGTGGTGCCATCCAGCCATCTCATCCTCTGTCATCCTCTTCTCCTTCTGCCTTCAATCTTTTCCAGCTTCAGGGTCTTTTTCCAATGAGTTGGCTGTTTGCATCAGGTGACCAAAGTATTAGAGCTTCAGCTTCAGCATTAGTCCTTCCAGTGAGTATTCAGGGTTGATTTCCTTTAAGATTCCTCCTGTACATGTTTAAAAATGTACTTAGTAATTGATCAGTTACATTTTTTCTCTGGAAAGCCTTCCCCTAGCTGCCTCCTGTTCCTGTCCTCTGTAGAGTGAAGGCCCTCATTCTCTCCTGAGTTTCTTTCTCCTGTTTGCTTGTTTTGGCCTTTCTCTTTCATGAATAGACAGTTCCCAGATGTTTGGTGATTCTTGATGAGGTGTTCTCCTATCTTGAGAGGAGGTGCTAGTCTGCAAATTGGGGGCTCCCTGTGTGGGGTCCGGGGCCTCACCGTGAAGCATCAGGTGGGGACCTGCTGGTTCCCGTCTTCTGCTGAGGGGGAGTGGGCTGGCTGCGGGTGGGGGAGCCCTGCAATCTCACTGCTTCTTATCCAGACTTCTACCTAACTTTCCTGTTTTCACCATCTCACAGACAGGCCCCCCTCTTCCTTCCTGATGCCCTAGGCACTCAGAGCTCCTTGGTGCACCTCCGTCTTTCTGAAATTCAGCGGTTAATACACTAATTAGCTCACTGCTTTGTGGCTGCTACTCCCTCAGGCTTACATCTCAGCACCACTTGTCCATCTGCTCTTCAGCTTCTAAAATGTTGACACCTTCTCTTTATCCTTTTGGACCCATGCCACGTATATCCCTTTGCTTTCACTTTAGAGGGGTCTCTGGATTCAATCTGTCATAGTTAATCAGAAGTCCTATAATTTGGATTTTTTTCACTAATTCATTCTTTTCTTGATGTCTTTTCTCCCCCACATCCAGCTAGTAGCTCTGAATTAATGTAGTTTTACTGAAATCCATATACATTGTTTCTGCTAAAACACTCTTTTAAGTTTGGTGGTATCAATAAATAAAAATATTGCTAACATTTTTAAACCTTTCCTGTGGATGTTTACTATGTCCTACGTATTTTACATGTATTATCTCATTTAATCATCGTGACAGCTTTTGAACACCATCTGCTTAGGGCGGTCAGCAGCCCTTCTTTCCCAGAAAGATTTAGAATGCATCTGGAGAGAGATCGTTGCTAGTCCCAACCCCAGCTTTACGTCTGGTACTGGTCTTTAATCTCTCATTCCGTGTGTTGTAAAGAAACAGGTTGTGGAAGGCTCTTGTCAGATCCCGGGAACATGAAAGAAACAGCACACCCCAAGGTAGTGACATGGCCCTGTCACCACCCCTCGCTGAACCATAAAAGCTATTCAGAGGGGCTGGCAGCTGGTGAGCGACTATGCTTAGATCCTGGGTGCTGATGGGTGTTTTGTAGTTTCCAAGGGAAGTTGCTGAAAGTTTTCTTATCTTGACACTCCAAGGGCAAGAGGTCTCTCTTCAAAGAGAAGTGCCTGTTTCAGAAAGAGACGTAGAAAGAACATAAAATCTCAGATCTTCCCCAGTCCTGGAGAAGACGTGGGAAGGAGTGCTGTGGTGGCCAGTGTGAGATGAAACGGAGCATCTGCAGGGATCGAGAAGGGGCTCCCAGAGCACTGCCTGGTTCCCACGTCTGTACCGCAAGGTCAGAGGGCAGCCCTGAACGTGAGTCATCTCCCTGCTGCTGCTTAGCTGTGGCCCCGAGCAAGTTTCTCCCCCTCAGTATCTCAGGGGTGAGATTCCTCTGACTCACGGAATAGGACTGATAATGCCTGCCTCGGTGGTGCGTGGTTATGTGGCTTAGATGACATAAGGTTTATAAAGCACTTAGCTGACTTGGGACGTGTATAATTAGGGCTCCAGAAATGGCATCTGAGTCAATATATACCTCTCCGAATATGGGATGTGAAGCATAAGTGAAGCAGGGGTTATATCTTCACCTCTTACTTGTACCCTGTCCCTGAAAACTTGCCAACCACTTGCTATGGTGGTGAGACCAGAAAGTCATACGCTGTGCTGGGTGTTTGTCTCTCCCCTTCTCTTTCTTCACACAAAATAGTTAAATCCAGGCCCACAAACCTGTGCTTGTCACACGGTTGGAATTCTGGGTGGAGGAACTCACCTGGGCTCCCAGCCCTTGTGTACCAGAAACCCCACTGGAAAAGGTGTGCAGAGGTCACGAACTTGCTCTGAACCCGCCTGTGGAAGAGCAGGTGATCCCAAACTATTGTTAGTGTCTGCTGTAAATGATATGCCTCTGGGTTCGAGCAGAGTTCAGCCAAAAGCCCCACATGACATGGAAATCTGTCCTGGAGCCAGGTTTGTCGGGTAGAAGTTATGTAGCGAATGTCTCCAAACTTTGGCATCTGTTGTCTGCCAAGGGTAAGACAGCCGAGGATGATGGAGGGCTTACAGAAATGCGGACAGGGTATGTGACCCTGTGACAGCTGACACACTGTTTCAGGCCACTGTTGCTCATCCAGCTCTCCTGATAAACAGCTTTAAAAGCATTACGTGGTTTGGAAAGCATTCTTCAAAAACGGTTATATTTTCCAGACGCATGCCAGTCCACTGTTTAGTATTGTTGAAGGGTTTTGAGTTGTAGAATCAGATCTCCCTTCAGTGGAGCTCTTGGAACTGTGAAGGACTTATCTGTCTGACTCCTGCCAGGATGGTCTCACAACAGTGTTATCATGTTGGTCGAGTTCCCCCAGGTCTCTTTAAAAAAAATAAAAGTGCTCTTGGATTCAGGACTAGAGTTTAAAAGGAAAGACTCTTTCATCTCTAGCTAGGCATGATGGGCTCTTTAAAAAAATACTGCTTTCATCATGCACCCTTTGGTTCACGGTTTCTGCATAATGAAAGTAGAAGATAACTTTGGATATTATAAAGCTTTGAGCCTTTGAGAAACTAGCTTTCTCTAGATTATAAATGTTCATTTCATAATTCATTTCAAAACTCATCTTCCCAATGGCCCTATTTCCAGAAATTTAGCTCCTTTAGGAAATTCTGGGTGTCACTGGTCAGGGGAAGTGGCTCGTAAGGGAATGGACAGTGCCAGGATTAGGCAGTGCATATGGGTCTTGGGCTGACATTGACCATGCTGTTGTTCACTCAGTCATGTCAAACACTACAAAGTGTTCTAGTGACAGATTCTTTAAGGTATTTTTATTAAAGTCTAATAAGTGAAAAGTGAAAGTGAAAGTCGCTCAGTTGTGTCCAACTCTGCAACCCCATGGACTGTAGATCACCAGGTTTCTCTGTCCATGAAAGTGTCTAGGCAAGAATACTGGAGTGGGTTGCCATTCCCTTCTCCAGGGTATCTTCCTAACCCAGGACTGGAACCTGGGTCTCCTGCATTGCAGGCAGTTTCTTTACCATCTGAGCCACCAGGGAAGCCAAAGTCTAATATACCACAGGGTTGTGTTTTTTTTTTTTTTAAGTTCAGTGAAAAGATTCATAAGATTTTATTCTTATTCCCAAAATGCAATAGTAGAGCTGACAGAATGGCCTTGAACACTATTCTGAT
This sequence comes from Giraffa tippelskirchi, assembly GCF_054371585.1. Lineage (NCBI taxonomy): Eukaryota > Metazoa > Chordata > Mammalia > Artiodactyla > Giraffidae > Giraffa > Giraffa tippelskirchi. The sequence continues at coordinate 38,120,498 of NC_137279.1, forward strand.
TTATTGTGTTGAAGTGACAGCAACTCACTACGTCAGTGTAGGATCAGTTCTTCCTTGATTCACGTCTCTGTGATCAAAATAACCGATCTGGATGTACCTTTTGGGCCTTGGAGGCAGCATGCCCTCTTGAAAGAGAACAGGATTGCGAACCCTGATTCGCAATACCAGAACCCCGATTGCAGTCCTGACGCTGCTTTGCTTGGTGGCCTCATGCTGCTTTTCATCCCCTTCTCAGGTCGGTCCTCCCACTTCTGAGGGAGTGAGCATCAGCCTTGCCCTGGTCACGTCTGCACAGCTGAGGGGTAATGCCCTGGAAGGATGGCACAGAGGGGGCTCCCTTAGGGCCAGAAGCTGGGCACTGAAACGAAGAAACCCCAGGAAGGACATATGAGAGGCTAATAATGTTTTCTAAAAATAAAAAGGCAGTAGGTGAATGTGAGGCTGTGTGTACCTAAACCATCCCTGAGCAGCCCTGGGCCAGCCCGAGCCCAGCAGGCTTAGCACTGTTCAAGTCGGTTACATCTCATCTCCTGTGACATGAAACCTGTGGCCGAGCCTGCCCTGTCACCACTTCAGCCCCCTTCTGATTCCACCTCTGGGGACACACAAGTGCCCCCGAGTGATGGGCCAGGTCATGGGGGGCGGGGGCAGCCTGTGGAGAACCCCTCGTGAACAAACCACTTCCCACACGTTTAGTCATCGTCAAGGCACTTGAGTATTCACAGTTTATTTTAGCTGGTGGCCAAGAAATCAACATTTAAAAAAACACAAAACCAAAAACCCTCAACAGAAGCCATTTTGCCCCAAGAATGGATGTATATGGTGTGGAAAAGCAAATCTCAAAACATATTTCCTTTTTAGTTCCTAAACTAGTATCAGCCTAGTCCTCCTTAGCCCTGTCCACAGCACTAGAACAAACAGTCCAGAAAATAAAAAGGAGAGAAGTATGTAGAGCCGGCAGTTGGCTGATGGCAGCTCTGGGCATGCGTGTTGGCTGTTTCCGTGGCATCCTTTTTGTAAGCAGCTTGTGTGCCTGCATTTTTCCCAGTCTGGTCTTGTTGTTTACTTATGATTTGTCTATCCCTGAAATCTGGTCATCAAAGTGACCCTGAGATGGAGAAAGTCCAGCAGGAAGTAGGGGCATCCAGGTCACTGTCGACAAGTTCTCAAAGTCTGTCCTGGTTCATAATTGGGTCTCATTCTCAGGGATGGATCTGGTTTTCCAAATTTTAATATATCAAAGAATACTGATGCATCTGGGCTCATGATGGGCCAAAATGAAGCCTTTGGGAGCCCTTCTGTCATGCACTGATAGCTGATGGAAGCTGGATTCTTTTATGAGGATTTGTGTAACCTGTGACAATGTGTGTGCAAGTGCTCTGTAGGTTGTCTTGGGAGATGTGAGGTATTATTATGATGAAAGACTTAATTGAACCCTGCTCTTGTATATGAATAAGTAGAGACAGATTAAATGGATTACACATTTTTCTCAAGGATTTCCTAAACAGCCTACCTACCTTTTTCTTGCCTTTTCTTTTCCTGACTTCAGTGGTTCTCTATAACCTTTATTTTTAACGAACCAGAACAAATAGTACTCAGTAGAAAAATTACCACAGAGTAAAGGGATTCTCAATAGCAAGGGACAATTTGCTGTGACCCATTCATTCCATGGCACTTCCCGTCTACTCAGAAAAAAGGTGCTGGAGGCTTTGGAATGACAAAGTCATTAGCTCATCTCTAAACATCAACACAGTGAATAAGGAAGCATTGTGAGAAAAGTGCCAAGACTGCCGTTTCCATTCAGATACACATGGTTACCTTGAGTCAAGAAGCACAACTTTCACCTTCAGATTGAATCAGGGTCTGATGGGAAATAGGCCACTAGCTTCAAGAGACTGTCAAAGACATCTGCCTCTACCCAGAACTGGAAAGTGCTTTAGTGCCTGTCTTGCTGGTGTGGGATTTTGGGGTTTATTTTTAAACAAACTTGGGCGCTAGACTAGTGTTGCCTAACGATGGCTGAAAGGACAAAACTAGGCTGAAAGCACTGATAAAGTCCCCTCAAAGGCTTTCCTACCTGAACCTTTCATCATGTCTTCAGGTGGGTTTGAGTTTGGGGTTCCTTCTCTCTGTGCCTCTTACTCCTCCTCTCTCACTATTATGCTTGGACCTTGGTTGCTGCTGCTGCTGCTGCTAAGTCGCTTCGGTCGTGTCCGACTCTGTGCGACCCTATAGATGGCAGCCCACCAGGCTCCGCCGTCCCTAGGATTCTCCAGGCAAGAATACTGGAGTGGGTTGCCATTTCCTTCTCCAGTGCATGAAAGGGAAAAGTTAAAGTGAGTCGCTCAGTCGTGTCCGACTCTTAGCGACCCCATGGACTATAGCCTACCAGGCTCCTCCGTCCATGGGATTTTCCAGGCAAGAGTACTGGAGTGGGGTGCCATTGCCTTCTCCTTGGTTAGAAGAGTTCTATTGATCAGCTCAGTTGCCTCCTTTTATAGGTGGACCGACTGAGACAGGGAGACATACATGATGAACCATGGACTCACCTGGCTCATCCCTTGGAGAGCCTGGTTCAGCCTGGGGATGACTTACCTTCCAGTCATTAGATGGTGTCCTCCAGAGACGTTAGGGGAGTGCACTCCTCGTACGCTCTAAAACTTGTCGGGCTCACACCCTTCGTACTAGTCAGATATTGAAGGTCACAGATAAGAGCAAGTGGGCAGACTCCGCAGGTCTCACACAGGGGACCTTCTCCTGCTTGATTCCAGGAGACCCCATCCCAGGTGGGCACAGCCGCTCCACATGCGCATGCGTGCACACACATTCTCAGACAGTGCGCCCATATCCCGCGGTGGTAGCCAGGGCCTGAAACATACGTTTACTTTTTTCTGTTTTAACCTTAAAAATCAGACCAACTACTTCGAGTGTTTACGTTCCCACCCGCCGTGGGACCTGGCAAGCCCGGAAGATGCCCTGGAACCGAAGCTCCTTTTGATGTCTGGGCTGTGTGAGAGGCCCGCGCGTGCTCCGCAGTACCCGGGGTCCAGGGCTTCCCGGGAGGGGCGCCACAGGAGGGCTTGGCTGCCGCTTCAGAGAAGGGTTATCAGAGATCAGACCGCAGATTTTGCTTTTGTGAGAACAAAGTGTGACCGTCCATTCAGGAGCAGCGCGGGGCCTGTACGGAGGGGCCCAGGGCCCGCTGGGATGGGGTTTTACACTTGGGCTGTCCTTTTGCCCTTCCACTGAACTCTTTTCATTTCAGTCATGAGCAAACAGTCAGTGCCTGAACTAACAACCCCGCAGTCCTCCGGAGCACGGCTGGCTTACAGTACCGAACAAAGGGAGGGAGGGCCGCGTGGGCCGGCCCAGGCCGAGGAATGCGGCTTCAGGGTTCTGCTCCATAAATTTAACCAGCACGACGAAAAGGAGATAATATGAGCCTTCGTGATGATCTGAAGGGGGAGGTTCTGTGTCCCATTGATTGCGGTCTGGCCCAGGGCCAGGCCCAAGCCTGACCGACAGTTGAACCGTATCGTTAAGGCGTGTAATACAGCTTGTACTACCGCCAATGAGTACATATCCACAGGGCAAAAGTTTATAAAGAGCTGAGGCTGTCCTGTTTAACCCTCTCACACGGCATGTAATAGACCCAGCCGCCATTCAGAACTTGCCCATCTGAGGTCACGCAGGAAAGCCTTTCTTTTCTCCAAGCAGGGCTTTTCAGGACTGGGGAGAGGAAAGAGGCACTGTCTAGAGAGGGTCCCAGCGCCGGATGCTTCTCTCTGGAGAAATGGAGCTGCCTGCCTCCTCGCCTCCTCGCCTCCTCCCCTCCTCCCAGGCCAGAAACGGGACACCTTAGTGCTTTATTCAAAGTAGCTCTCTGTTTGCAGGATAATGTTGCCAAAGGAAGCGGGGCTGACACAACAGGAAACCTACCCGTCTCTGAGAAGGAGGCCGCGCCGGTGGTAGAAGCGGTCGAAGTGGTCGGATGCCACCGGTGTGGGGTGGAACACTCCTATCAAGTCGCTGAGACTCGGGATGGTTCCATTTCCTTTCCCTGCCTCCCAGCCTCCTTGAAGCCTGCTGACAGCCTCACTTTCTGGCTCTCTCTACTCCTGAGCCTGATCGCTAAACCAGAGCAGGTGGGGGGCTGTCCCATGAAAAGCCTGTTTAGCCCAGCCTGCTGGGCACCACCCTCATCTGGGAGAGCAGGACCTGGAAAAGCCTGGTTCTTGCAGTAATGTTGCCCTGAGTTGATGAACAGACCAACAAAGCACTGGTCTAAGTATAGTCAGAAAGAAAGGGCTGTCTGTCTTCAGACACCTGTGGAGAAGTGTTAAGGGAGTAGTTTAGTCCTAGCCATCAGCCAGTCACATCCTTTGGCCATACTGGGAGCCTGCCTGTCCTTTGTCCGTACCATCTAGCAAGATGTGTATTTCTGTCCTTCCAGAGAACTACTGGTCTGCAACTGACAGGACATCATCAGTGGATACAGATGGGTAAATTGAGGGTGGCTCACTGGCAAAGAACCCACCTGCCAATGCAGGAGATGCGGGTTCAGTCACTGGGTTGGGAGGATCCCATGGTAAGGAAATGGCTACCCACTCCAATATTTTTGCCTGGGAAATCCCATGGACAGAGGAGCCTGGTGGGCTACAGTGTACAGGGTCGCAAAGAGTTGGACATGACTGGGCGATTAAACAACAAAAACAGCACAATGAAGTGGAGGCACAGAGCATTTACACAACTTGTTTAAGATTTCAGAGGTAATGAGAAGGGGAACTAGACTTTGAAAGTCTGAACACAGAGCACACATTTCTAACTTCTGTGCTACTTCTGGATCATTTCTTGGTCTCTCTCATCAAAAAGCCCCATGATTTAAACCTGAGTCCTCTTACCAGGTCTCAGATCTATTTCCTTTTGATTCCTGAATGTGGAGGGTAGGAACTGGATACTGCCTATGACCCAGAATATCTGGGGAAAGACACTATTGTAGTTAGTGGGGAGATGTTCTTTACCCTAGGCTTCCTAGGACTACCCAAGTGGCGCAGTGGTAAAGAATCTATCTGCCAGTGCAGGAGCCTCAGGAGATGCTGGTTCAATCCCTGGGTCAGGAAGATCCCCTGGAGAAGGAAAAGGCAACATATTCTTGGCAGGATAATTCCATGGACAGAGGAGCCTGATGAGCTGCAGTCCATGGGGTCTCAAAGAGTTGGACTCGACTGAGCCACTGAGCATACTGCACACATGCTCTTTACCCTGGACCTCACAGCCTGAAGTGTGCTTGTCACAGTCTCTCACCCCTACCAGCTCAACCCAGAGGTGGCAGTCGGCCTGCCTGGAGAACCAAGCAGCCAAGTGTTGTGTACAGGAGCTGTGCTGCCCTTGGTCCTCTCTTCTGCATCTCAAGCCCTCCCCAAATGATGAACCACTGTATCCTTCCAAGTTCAGAATTCTTTACTTCACAACATAGCACTCACACATGCGAGTTCCAACTTGTCTTTGCTCTGCCATCCAGCCAAAGCCATCTTCACCATCTGGTGGCCTGGGAACTCTCGATTGGGACACAGTGCAGGAAGCCATGGAAGGAGATGAGAATATCTAAGTATGTGCACAGAGTGCTGTGGCCTTCTTTTGGTGGCCAAGGATAACTTCTGTTTATTTTGGTGTTTAGGGTCCTGAGAAAAGGTTTCTAGAAGTAGAAGAGACTATGGGGCTGGCCACCTCTGAGATGGCCAGATAGCCATCCTATCTAGTTAGGCTTCTGTAGTCAGGGTGCTTTAAAAGCCCAGAAACAGGCTCTGGTAGTCCCTGGATGGAGCTAACTCCATGGTTTGGATTCCGTGAAATGATTGCTAAACCCAGAGTTTAGCAGACCTTGGTACTGGGCTGGATGTCTTTTAATGGGCACATGTTTGGGAGTTCTCTTTGTCATGTACTTGAGCTGTTGTGGCATCCAGGAACTATGCTGTGGCTGGTCTTTGGGGATGTGGAGAGAGAAATCCTAGGGGGTAGGGAGTGGTTCAGTTGTAGGAAGAAATTCTGCTGCTCTTTTGAATTATTTTGTTCGGTTTAACAGTGATTAAAGATGCCATGAGGTGGCCAGATGATCCATGAAGTGAAATTTATAGAGATTCTTATCTGCAGCAATCTTAAGACAGAGAGCACTAGAAAATTCCAGTGCTTTATGTAGCATGCAGAAGGAAGCCTGGTCTGAGCAGCTTGCATCTGAGCGATCCTTCGAAAGGGCAGCAGTACAGAGCAGCAACTCAAGAGTCACCTCTTGGCTTATGTGTGACTCACCTTCCTTTGGCAGCATTAGGGGTGTCCCGGGCCTACCGGCTTCTCTCCATCCCAAGGAACTTGTTCTTCGGAAAGTCACATGCCTGCCCTCTCTAACTGCGTCTGCCCCCCGGTCCAGAGGGAGAAACAGTCCCTCGGTGGACTGGAGTGGCTAGAGAAGGGGTTGTGTTTTTGTGTTAGTGAGGCAGGAAGCAGTGCTGTAGCCTCTGCTTCTCTGGACAAGCCCCCTGATGTACCTGCTCCTCTCAGAGGCCCAGCGAGGCCCAGGCAGGAGGGCCAGTGCCCACTGCTGACTGGTCGGGGCTGCTGGCAGGCTTGTGTCCCAAAGCCCAAAGAGGCCAACTGCAAATGCCCATGATGGAGCATAAGCAGCGGCTGGCCCCAGACTGGGGTAGGAGGGCTGTTTATTCTGCTACCTGCTCTGTCTGAAAGGGTCTAGTATCTTTTCCCTCTGCCTCCTTGGCTCTCAGCAAGCTCTAGCACATTGTCAATCCACGTTTTTTCCACTCCTATAGAGGAAAGCCCCAGGCCAGTGACTCACATGAACTCAGTCTCATTGGCTCTTGTTTCCTAGGAGAGCAAATGCTCTGAAGGTGTGGTGCAGCTGTGACCCAGGGCATGGGTCTGAGTTTTATGAAGGCCCAGAAACACACCTGAGACAACCCCACGCCCTTTTCTTTCTTTCATATTTTTGATTTCTCACCACCGGGACCGTTAAGTCTGCTTTCAAAGGGGAAATAGGGAGAGGAGAGGAGAGCATTTCAAAGGAAAGCTGATTTGGTCTCTGAACCAGCTTGTCTTCTAGGTTGTACTTCACCCTGATGAGAATCAGAAAGGACGGTCTGTAAGCCCCTGAAATGCAATTTCCAGTGAAACACAAACTTCACTCTAGTGGCTCTGCAGCTGGAGAGCCTCAAAACTAGGTCCAGATGTTCTCTCTCCCCGGGTTAGCAGGAAGAAGGTTTGGGGCAAGCTGTGGGGGCAGAGTGCTTTTGCTTTTACCCATTCCTGGAGTGCCTGCTTTGCAATTGGTGTCCTGCCTTCTGAGGCTCTTTAGGGTAAGTGCTTTGAGCACCTCGGTCTGTTTTTTGGTCCCACCTAACCCACACCACCACCACCATCCCCACCCCCACCTCCTTCCTCCGAGCTAGCCATTTACCACAAGCAAGAGGTGACCTCTCTCCTGCTGCTCAGGTTCAGAAAGCAAGACAGCGCTGGAAAAGTGAGTGAGATGTGCTAGAAAGGAAGCTCCCTGCAGAGGACCCTCAGGTCAACAAGCAACATCCACGTCCCCTACCACCATCCAGTATAGCTCAGGGCCAGGCCTCCCGGTCCAGGGAGAAGTGATAGTACTGGCCAGTTCATGGCCTTTCCTCTGGAGAAATCTTCACTCAGAAAAAAGCCATTCCACATGAAGACGGGCCAGTCTCACTCCTTAACTAGCCTGTACCCAACCCATCCCTGTCTACAATATGTGATCGTTGCAGTTGGTACTCATGCTTTTCTTCTTGAGTGTACTTTAGACGTTTTGGTGTTTGTGCCTGACTGCTCCCTGAATCATCTTTTTAAAAAGTAGTTCTATCTTGTGAGTTTAAAGATATGTACAAACCTGAGCTATTCTCATATCCAAACAGTATATGAGCCCTCATAGTGTATGAACACTTCTAAGATAATTCACCTTGTGTGAATTATCTCTGTAATTCTTATAGCAAGCCAATGAGATAGGTACTATTATTTCTGTTTTTAAAAAGAAACGTAGAATAACTCAATCCTACTACTGGCTGTTAATAATCACCAAAAGGTTCATAGTGGTAACCCTGCCAGATACCTTAGTATGTATGTATGTACATGTCCACACACTCACATACAAATACATATGTATATGTGACATTAGATGAATCATAGAGGCACAACTATTGATGGCCTAATAAGTAAATTGTTTTTAACATTATGTAATATTAGTAAGTCATTTTTAATATTTTAACATATGTGCAATACTAAATTGCACATATACAATAATATATTGGATTGGTCAAAAAATTCATTCATATTTTTCTATCAGATGTTATGAAAAAACCCAAACAAACTTTTTAGCCAACCCAGTACTCAGCTAGTCCTTTCTTGATGGATGCTTCTAATTTTTTTGCCATCATAAGCATATTTTACATGTATCTTTTCACATGTGTATAATTCTCTTTAGGGTAAATTTCTAAAAATAGAATTGCTGGGTTAAAGGTAAGTGCATTTTCTCCTTTGAAACGCATTACCAGATTTCCTTCTAGGGAACTGAAACACCTGTATTCCCACCCCGTGTGCTTGAGAAGACCCTTCTCTCCGACCCTCCACAAGCTTTGGCTGTTCATTCATTCATTCATTCAGAATTCTGTTGAGAAGTTTATAATGTAGATGCTGTACTACAAGCAAGGCACTGTTATTGTTTGAGTCTCTGCTGATCTGAGAGGGAATGTTTTCAGTGATACTACTTGTAGTTCTTCCATCACTAGGGGTACTGCAGCATCTTTTCATATTTCATTTGGCCACTTAGAGTTTTTCCTTTGTGAATTATACTTGCATTTTCTTCACCCCAGTCCTTTTTAAACCCTTGAGGTCAGAATTTGTCTTCCTTTTGAATATGTTTGTTTCTGTTTATTTGCATCCTGTCTTGATCCTACCCTTCCAGTAGTTGTCATTTTACCAGTTTATCATTCACATTGGTATATATCTTCTAAATATTAATAAACTTTAGATTAGTCACTTGGCAGATTCCATTAATGAAGCTTAAGTGTGCATCATGACTATAGAGAACTGACACTGCTTACTGTTCTTCAGTCCACTGCTTTCCCATTAAGAGTGAGGCTTCAGCCAAGCTACTGTATAGGGCAGGGAACTCAGCTTAGTCCTCTGTGATAACCTGGAGGGTTGGGATTGGGGGGAGGTGGGAGGGAGGATCAAGAGGGAGGAGATACGTGTATTCTTATAGCTGATTCACATTGATGTACAGCAGAAACTTAACACAACAGTTATACTCCAATTAAAAAATAAAAAAGAGGCTTCAATCAGATGTTTTTAGATTGTACGTGGGGTGGTCTGCTAACTGACTTTTGTCTCATTTAAATTTCCTCTTTCTTCTTAGTATTGATTTACCACCAGTTCCTACTGTAAAACTTGGCAGGTTAGTACTGATGCTATACATTGCTGTATTAATAAAAACCTTGCTCTGCCTTTGGTCAGGGCCCTACTTGAAGACAGGGGCCTTGCCAGGAGCCATGTCCTCTGTAGTGTGTAGAGCCAGGCCTCCTTAGCTCTCCCATCACTGATAACGCAGTCTAGATACAAACACCTTGTCTTCCCAACTGGACTGTAAGCTTCTTGAGATCATGTTATTGCCTTCTTTGGTGTCCCTCCAGAATTTTCAGATTGCTTAACACAGTGATGAACTCAGAGTATGTATTAAAGAGATTTTCACCAACAGTCATGCTGATAAGAAGTTTACTGTGTCTGAGACTAATATAAAGACCCAAGATCAAGTTGGATTTTGCCACTTACCAGCTGAATGGCCTTGGACAAACTTCATAACCTCTCTCAGGCATGGTTTCCTCCTCTGTGAAATGGACTGCTAATAAAACACATCCTTAGAAGAATCTTGTGAAGCTTAGAGTCAACACTAAATAAATGCAGCCATCGAGACAAACTATGGACCCTGAGGGTCCAGCACGATTAGTCTTAGTGTCTTCTCACCTAAGATTGAAGGGGAAATGCAGATGTAAGAGAGCAGGTGGAGGTGGCAATCCGCTGTTTTTCCGAAGAGTATCCTTAGAGGTTCACGTGCTCCTCTGCTTTAAGACCCCATGTTGAGTCTGAATGTGGTTTTTTCCCCAACACAGAGCCTTACAATCATTCAGGGACTCACACGATGCCACAAGTTTAAAATGTGCCAGTTTCTTCTTATGCTCTGCCAGTTTTCTTAGTGGTAGCATGAGTGCCTGTACGCATGCCTACAGATGTGCGTGTATACATATACGTGCATGCGTGTAAAATGCTTGGAATAAGTAAAGATGGGATCAGATTTTGCCTGACAGAGCAACTAACATCTCTAGTAGCCTCTAAGCATTTTCCCAAATGGGCTTTAATTGGTTTCCTTCTGTTCTATTTTTATTTTGTAGTCATCTTAATGTATAGGGAGCCAGCTCCTTCAAATGAGACATTTTATCATTAAAACATGTTATTTCGTTTAACCGCCGTGCACCCGGCTTCACCAGCACTGACAGATGACTGGCAAAGAGGGGTTCTGAGTGGTGGTTCTCCTATGACCTCACCGCAGCTGTGACCCGCCAGTCTGTGCCGCACATGGACCTAGACCGGAGCAGGCTGGCGGCCAAGAGTCGTCTGCACTGTGGGTTTGGCCCCTCCTCACCTGCCCCCAGTGGCCCTCAGCCCCGCTGTGGCCTGTGGCATGAAGGCCCTCCTGGCTCACGTCGGCCCGTGTGCTGATTAGACAGGAATCAGCAGATCTGTTGAGTGCGTGTTTAATGTGACACAGATGTGAAACAGGCTGCAGATCTTTCTGCTTTACAAATTTTCAGCTTTTTGCATTTCATCAGTGTTGCTTATTATTTACAGAATGTAACTTGAGACAGCAGAACAGATTGTAATTTTTAAAAAAGATTTGAGGGGGTGATGGGGCCGCAGGGGATCTGGAAGGGAAAAAAAAATCCAGTAGTGTGGAATGTTGTTTGCTGTCCAGACCAAACAAACCAGTTTGCCAAGGGTTGATGGACTATGGCAATCCGTCCCATTCATGTTCACACCGGCGGCACTTAATTATAAGGCAGCTTGACCTTCTTATCACTAAATAAAGAAGACTCTTTTGTCACTAGGTTGAACGTCATGGGAACAGGCAGAAACATACTCCTTGTTGAGGGCACTGAAGGTGATCACTCCGCTGCCAGCTTGGGTTCTGTTTCCTTCCTATCTGGACAGAAAGGACACCTTTGAACCTAATCCCCATTTGGACACATAGATGTTCTCCTTGCCTCATTCCTGTTCTGGCTTTATACTCGGGCGTTGTGGCAAGAACCAAAACAAAGAGCAGTGTCTTCCTTGGCCTGAGAAATCCATGAGGGTCTTGAGGGCATTGGAACACTAGGCCAGAGCCAGTTCCACCCAAGTTGAAAAGGAAGGTGCTATCTCTTGTTCGCAGAGGGTAGGTTCTCCAAGAGGTAGCCTTGACTTCTGAGAAAGCTCAGGTTAAATTTGAAGACAAACCATAAAAAAACACCCACTAGTCAGAAGGAAGATGAGAAAGAGTAGGTGATATGTTTCTAGGTCAACAGAACCTAAGACTTGGGACTGAAATAATGAAAGCCACACAGTAAAAACTGCTTGGGAGAAGATCTCCATGGAATTTGAGCTGGCACAGAGTTGATCCCCTTGGTCAGAAGGTTCTGAGCTGCTTCAGTGCTGAGTGTCAACCCTGGACTGAACCATCTGTAGGGAGCCAGGCCCCTGGCCCATTTCCAGAGTTCCAGGCCCCATTGCTCTTTTCCTTGCTGGAAAACTACAGATGGTGCCTGGTCCCCCAGTACCACCAGGCAGCTGTCCAGTTGTCACTTCCCCCCACCCTGGAAGAACATGACCCTGGTCAGTAACTTTCTAGTGTCCGTCCACGGGGAGATGATCAGCATTCCTGTGCCCCAGGAGTTCTGGGTTGTTACCAACTCCCAGCCCTTCCCTTGGCTGGGCGAAGAGGAGTCCCCCAATGGGCAGCCCCTTCTCAACCCCCCAACCCCCTTCAGAAGCGGCAGCTCTGGCTCCCCTTGCTCCCCACTCCTGCATGGGCTCATGGCCTTCAGTCTAGTCATTTAGCGTCTGTGTGTGTGTTGAGCTGGGGTACAGCGAAGGGGCTGGGTTACGACTCATGGGAGAGACAGAAGGCTCTGGTCACACGGGGCTTCCATTCGGCTCTCGCCACACTCTCCAGACCATGACTTGTTTCGAGCAGGAGACTCCTCCCTAGAAAGGTTGGTGCCTGGAGAAGAGGGTATGTGCTGGCTGGCTCTGCGACCCTTTCAGGGTCTCAAGTCCAACCTCAGGGCCTGAAGCACACCCTCTTTATCCCCGTGAGTGAGGCAACAGTACGTAAACTTTCTTTCTCATGAGTTGCTGATCTTCAGTGTCCTCATCCCTTGTTGAAGCATCTTCTTCTGGTCCCTCTTTCTTCTTTTCTACTTCACCTTGACCAGTACTCTCTGTTCAATAGTAAAAGTTTGTATGAAACTTCCAGTCTGAATAAACAGTTTGAAAGCACACAAATCAGGGACTTCCTTGGTGGTCCAGTGGTTAAGAATACACCCTGCAATGCAGGGGATGCAGGGTTGATTCCCTGGCCGGGGAACTAAGATCCCATGTGTTGCAGAGCAACTAAGCCGGTGCACTGCAACTACTGAGTCTCCATGTCACAGCTAGAGAGTCCTTGCATCTCAACAAAGGTCCCGATGACTCAGTGAAGACCCCATGTGCCACAACAAAGACCCAATGCAGCCAAATAAATAAGCAAACAAGTCACAAAGCAGGTCCTCAGAGGCTGCAGCACCCAGACCTGCTTGGTTTTGATCACAGGAGAGGGAGGCCCTTCACGCAACAGAGTATGGAGGCCTGGGGCTAGGAGTGGGAGTGGAGGCAAAGGACACAGCCCCCATCACCACCCCCTTCAGACACGGCCGTTCACTTTTCAGGGGTTGGATGCATTCAGGCAATCTTACAGATTTCATTTAGATAAAGTGTTCTATTTCTGAAAACCTCAGTTATGACTTTAATTAATGGCGATATTCTAAAACTCTATTCATTCCAATTCTAAGAATTTGACATTTGGTATAATTTACTGAGCTGCTAGATTGATTAGCTGTAGCTGCTTTTAAAAAGTTCTTTAAACAAATAAGGTGCAGATGGAATAAGTCAGGTAAGTAAACACTTAAGCGCTAGTTCCTGTGGAAAACATGTACGCATCCAAACATTTGCTGTTCCCCTTATGAATCATTCTTGCATATTCAGTAAGCCATGTTTTCCATAGTGTGCTATCAGGCTAAAATTTCAAATCTGAGTTTTAAAAGTGATGTGTTTTGCTATTTCAAATTGACTTCAGTTCAGTCGCTCAGTTGGGTCCAACTCTTTGTGACCCCATGGACTGCAGCACACCAGGCTTCCCTGTCCATCACCAACTCCCAGAGCTTACTCAAACTCATGTCCAACGAGTCAGTGATGCCATCCAACCATCTCATCCTCTGTCGTCCCCTTCTCCTCCTGCCTTCAATCTTTCCAACCATCAGGGTCTTTTCTAGTGAGTCAGTTCTTCGCATCAGGTAACTAAAGTATTCGAGTTTCAGCTTCAGCATCAGTCCTTCCAATGAATATTCAGGAGTGATTTCCTTTAGGCTGGACTGGTTGGATCTCCTTGCTGTCCAAGGGACTCTCAAGAGTCTTCTCCAACACCACAGTTCAACATCATCAATTCTTCTGCACTCAGCCTTCTTTATGATCCAACTTTCACATCCATACATGACTACTGGAAAAATTGTAGCTTTCACCAGACAGACCTTTGTTTGCGAAGTAATGTCTTTGCTTTTTAATATGCTGTCTAGGTTGATCATGGCTTTTCTTCCAAGGAGCAAGTGTCTTTTAATTTCATGGCTGCAGTCACCATCTGCAGTGATTTTGGAGCCCCCCCAAAATAAAGTCTGTCACTGTTTCCATTGTTTCCCCACCTATTTGTCGTGAAGTGATGGGACCGGATGCCTTGATCTTAGTTTTCTGAATGTTGAGTTTTAAGCCAACTTTTTCCCTCTCCTCTTTCACTTTCATCAAGAGGCTCTTTAGTTCTTCTTCACTTTCTGCCATAAGGGTGGTGTTATCTGCATATCTGAAGTTATTGATGTTTCTCCTGTCAATCTGATTTCAGCTTATGTTTCATCCAGCCCAGCATTTCACATGATGTACTCTGCATATAAATTAAATAGTTCAGTTCAGTCGCTCAGTCGTGTCCGACTCTGCGACCCCATGAATTGCAGCACGCCAGGCCTCTCTGTCCATCACCAACTCCCGGAGTCTACCCAAACCCATGTCCATCGAGTCGGTGATGCCATCCAACCATCTCATCCTCTGTCGTCCCCTTCTTCTCCCGCCCCCAATCCTACCCAGCATTAGGGTCTTTTCCAATGAGTCAACCCTTCGCATGAGGTGGCCAAAGTATTGGAGTTACAGCTTCAACATCAGGGTGAAAATATACAGCCTTGACATACTCCTTTCCCAACTTGGAACCAGTCTGTTGTTCCATGTCCAGTTCTAACTGTTGCTTCTTGACCTGCATACAGGTTTCTCAGGAGGCAGGTCAGGTGGTCTGGTATTCCCATCTCTTGAAGAATTTTCCACAGCTTGTTGTGATCCATACAGTCAAAGGCTTTGGCATAGTCGATAAAGCAGAAGTGGATGTTTTTCTGGAACTCTCATGCTTTTTTGATGACCCAGTGGATGTTGGCAATTTGATCTTTGGTTCCTCTGCCTTTTCTAAAACCAGCTTGAACATCTGGAAGTTCGTGGTTCACGTACTGTTGAAGCCTGACTTGGAGAATTTTGAGCATTACTTTGCTAGCGTGTGAGATGAGTGCAATTTTGCTATAGTTTGGACATTCTTTGGCATTGCCTTTCTTTGGGATTGGAATGAAAATTGACCTTTTCCAGTGCTGTGGCCATTGTTGAGTTTTCCAAATTTGCTGGCATACTGAGTGCAGCACTTTCACAGCATCATCTTTTAGGATTTGAAATAGCTCAGCTGGAATTTCATCACCTCCACTAGCTTTGTTCGTAGTGATGTTTCCTAAGGCCCACTTGACTTCACATTCCAGGATGTCTGGCTCTAGGTGAGTGATCACACCATGGTGGTTATCTGGGTCATTAAGATCTTTTTTGTATAGTTCTTCCATGTATTCCTGCCTCCTCTTCTTAATATCTTCTGCTTCTGTTAGGTCCATACCATTTCTGTCCTTTATTGTGCCCATCTTTGCATGAAATGTTCCCTTGATATCTCTGATTTTCTTGACGACATCTCTAGTCTTTCCCATTCTATTGTTTTCCTCTATTTCTTTGCATTGATCACCGAGGAAGGCTTTCTTATCTCTCCTTGCTGTTCTTTGGAACTCTGCATTCAAATGGGTATTACTTTCCTTTTCTCCTTTGCCTTTAGCTTCTCTTCTTTTCTCAACTATTTGTAAGGCCTCCTCAGACAACCATTTTGACTTTTTGCATTTCTTTTTCTTGGGGATGGTCTTGATCACTGCCTCCTGTACAATGTCATAAACCTCCATCCATAGTTCTTCAGGCACTCTATCAGATCTAATCCCTTGAATGTATTTGTCACTTCCACTGTATAATCATAAGGGCTTTGATTTAGGGCATACCTGAATGGTCTGCTGGTTTTTCCTACTTTCTTCAATTTAAGTCTGAATTTGGCAATAAGGATTTCATGAGCTGAGCCACAGCCAGCTCCCTGTCTTGTTTTTGCTGACTGTATAGAACTTCTCCATCTTTGGCTGCAAAGAATATAATCAATCTGATTTCGGTATTGACCATCTGCTGATGTCCATGTGTAGAGTCTTCTCTTGTGTTGTTGGAAGAGGGTGTTTGCTATGACCAGTAATTACCCAGTAATTCTTAATAACGGTACGGGAGACAGACAACTTTTGTGAGTACCTACTGTGTTCCAGGGGCTTCTCTGGTGGCTCAGTGGTAAAGAATGCACCAGCCAATGCAGGAGATGTAGGTTTGATCCCTGGGTCAGGCAGATTATCTGGAGAAGGAAATGGCAACCCACTCTAGTATTCTTGCCTGGGAAATCTCATGGACGAAGGAGCCTGGTGGGCTGCAGTTCATGGGTTGCAAAAATGTCAGACATGACTTAGCAACTAACAATAACTATGTACCAGACACTGTGCTGTGCACTTTTCATATATTAACTCAACAGTCGTAACCAAGTAAGTATTATATTCCCATTTATTGACAAGTAAACCAGGGCTGAGAGCAATCTTGTAACTTCTTCAGGATCACTCAGCTAATAAGTGACTAGATAGGGATTCAGGTCTGTTTGTCTTTTTCCAAAGCTTCACGTTCTTCCCTGCACCACCATGCTCCTAAATTTCTTCCCTCTCTTAAAAGGGATCCAGCTTTTGGGAAAAGGTTGGTCATGTAAAGATTAAAAGAAAGTAATTATGTAATTATTTGCTAGAAATCAATCTGAAAGTAATATGCTTTGTTTAATCAACTTTTATCATTAGTATTTGTACTTAATAGCTACAAAATAAGTTTACCAGGAAGTGTATTTTAGACCCATGTGAAGCACCTTGAGATCGGCCTTAAAGTTGATAGGTTAGTAGTGAAACTGGCCATAGTTTGAGAGATTCCTGTAAGCCTTACACTGAATCAGAATGCTGTGCTTAAACATAAATGAAGCTTGCGTTTATAAACACCTTGTTTTTATAGTGAGGATGTTGAAAGTTTCAAACTGCTTTGTAAGTTGTCAATTACTTTTTGAAAATCAACCCCAAGAACGCATGCAAAAGTTAGTCATTTCAGGAAATCCAAGACTATCAGGCTGTAATCTCATATCATATTGTCCACTTGATTGAAATTCTTTGTAAATTGGGTTTGCCTTACTCCTCCCCCCAGCTTCATGAACAGGTAGTTAGTGGACTAGGAATAAAAGCTCTGAATTAGTCTCATTCTTAGAGTTTAAATCCCAATCGGCATCTCTGTTGGCATTAGTCCTACCAGCTGTCACAGTTGCAGTGTCATGGAGTCCCCCAAACATGTGTTAGGTTATAGGAAGCCTTGACCCCTATAAACAAGTCAGGTGTGAATCCCACAATGGGAGAAAGCCTAGCCCAGGAAACATCGTCCGCACTGCAGGATGTCAAGTCACAAAAAACTTAACAGCGATGGTCATGTAATTTCTAACAATTCCATGAATCAGCATCTTTCCCACATTTTTGGTTATAACAATACAATATGGAATTTTATGTGTTGTTACACACATGACTTCAGAACTCTAGGGAGAGGTAAGTAGAATGTTGACAAGAAAGCAAGAGGGAAAGGGGAATATTTCCATTTGAAGCAGTTTCCCCAATAAGAAAACTAAGAGAGAAAGACTGGATGTTGGATCCTGGCCCATCTTGGTTTCAGCCACCGAGGCTAAGCTAAGTTAGGGCCCCTCTCATGCATGCATGGCACCCTCTGCAGATACTCCATCATCATCATCATCATCATTAGCATTTTATTGAGCACTTATTCTGTACCAGGCTTTGTTATAAGCACTGTACACATATTGATCAACTTATTCTTCACAACAGCCCCATTAGTATCCGATTTTACAGATGAGGAATCCAAAGCTCCAAGAGGTTACACAACCTGCAGTAGGTCACACGGTCTGTAAACGCTGGAACTGGGACCTGAACCCTGCTACCATGTTACACTCTGTCTGTCCTTAGGCTCCCCAGCCACAATATAATTGCTTGTTTCTGTTTCTCTTCCATTAGACTCCAGGAAGCTCCCTAGGAACTCCGTTCATCTCTGTCTTCCTAAAGGCCCAGCACAGCCAACACACAGGAAAAGTTCATTAAATGGGATGGTGGTGAGGGGCAGAGGCAGGTACAAGTCATTCTCAAGGCTCTCAGTTTGGCTTCTCAGTTAGTAATTTCATTTAGGAACCAACCTACTGACAGAGGGTTTCTTTCTGCCCAACTGTTGTTGTTGTTGTTTATTGTGTTCAAAATCCAAACTGTCATTGGATATTTGGTATAATTTCTTCGGTTCAAGATTTAGCACAGCCAAAGCCCAGTGGTTATCATTAAACTTACAAGTGGAATACTATCTCTGAGTAGTTCTAGAAAGTGGAATTCTGTCTGTCATGCAACTATAGGGAAGAGTTTCTCCTGTAAACTAGCCAAACTTCAGAGGTCTCCATACTATAGCAGAGTCTTCTTTGATTACAGTTTGCACTGAAGGGAGTAAAATGAGTTAGTGGAGAAGTCCTTTTCCACTTCGTCTTTGGAAGTGGGTACAGTCATGAGAAGAAGGCTACAGGTCAGAGGTCAGATGTCACCCCTGGCATGGCAGGCTTGGTGATCATCTAGACACTGTGCTGCAGTGGATATCAGAGGAAGTTTTAACCAATTCATACACTCCAGTGTGGAGAATACTGTTGAGACAGACTGTTGAATTCCTTTTAGAGAACTGATAGATGTTTAACCCATTCAGTCAAGAATTCTAGTACTTTGTAGCTGTCATTCATTTGTTGTTCAGTCGCTAAGTAATGTCCAACTCTTTGCAACCCCGTGAACTGCAGCACGCCCCGTTTACCTGTCCTTCACTCTCTCCCAGAGTTTGTTCAAACTCATGTCCATTGAGTCAGTAATGCTGTCTAACCATCTCATCCTCTGCCACCCCCTTCTCCTCTTGTCCTCAATCTTTTCCAGCATCAGGGTCCTTTCGGTGAGTCCATTCTTTGCATCAGATGACCAAAGTATTAGAGCTTCAGAATCAGTCCTTCCAATGAATATTTTGGGTTGATTTCCTTTAGGACTGATTGGTTTGATCTTCTGCTGTCCAAGGGACTCTCAAGAGTCTTCTCTAGCACCACAATTCAAAAGCATCAGTTCGTTGGCACTGAGTCTTTTTTATGGTCCAACTCTCTCATCCATGCATGACTATTGGAAAAACCAAAGCTTTGACTATACGAACCTTTGTTGACAAAGTGATGTCTCTGCTTTTCAAATCACTGTCTAGGTTTGTCATAGCTTTTCTTCCAAGATGCAGGAGTCTTTTTATTTTGTGGCAGCACTCACTGTCCACAGTAATTTTGGAGCCCAAGAAAATAAAATCTGTCACTGCTTCCGCTTTTTCCCCATCTATTTGCCATGAAGTGATGGGACCAGATGCCGAATACTGGAGTGGATAGCCATTCCCTTCAGGGGATCTTCCTGACCTGGGTCTCCTGTATTGCAGGTAGATTCTTTACCATCTGAGCCACCAGGGAAGCCCTGTCATTCATTAACTGCTAGTATGTAAAGAGTGAGTCTGGGTTGACCATCTCTTTTCAGCCTAATTGTTTGTGCTCAGTCTAGCACAAGTATATACAGGTAAAATATTTAATTACACAAAAGTTTCGGGCACACACATAAAGTAAATGCAAGCACAATCCATCATCTTGCTGAGGTCCGTTCACAGTCCCTAAGGAAGATGGCAGTCATCAGTTGACTAAACATTCTCTTATGCTAGGAAGTCATGTGTTTGACACACACACTTTCTCCTCATTTACTGATTGTTTTTTGAACCTCACTTGGTTGATAGACGTGGGCCATGACAGATTCTTCAGCCAACTAATATCTTAACTCAAGCTGTACAGGGGTGTGTGTATGTGTGTACAACATCTGTCTTCAACTAATAGAACTATGACATGGTTACTCATCATAGAAGCGAAGAACAAATAATAGCTGGCCAACCGTTGACCCTCCGGCTGAAAGGCAGGATCAACCCAGTGGATGGAATTGGTTAGATCACTCCGTGTCACCTTGTTTGGATTTACTGCTGCTTCAAGAAAATGACAGGGATTGTTTTCATTACTCTAATCTTTGGCTTTGGCTCCAGTAAACGTCAGAGAGCAGTGGCCAGATGCAGAGCTGCTCTGCATTGATCTCCCCCACTAGGTGGGTATCTGCAGTGTATCAGCCACTGTATCAGCAGCCCCTTCTCCCCCAGGGTAGGGGGTGGGGGGAGAGTCTTCCATGCTGTACAGCCGGCGCCCTGACATTTCCATGGAGTTCAAAGCCCAAGTTCGTTTGGTGCTGACATTTTGGATTAACTGGTTGACTGGAATGCCTGCTTCTTTCTATACACTGTGAAATTTCTAAACCGCAGCAGCCAAGGGCTTAAAATGGCCGACAGACCCCCAGCTGGCAGCAATTAAGTGCACAGCGGCCCTTGGGCTAAACAAAGGTTTGTGGAGGCAGAGCTGCTGCCTTTGCACTAAGCCAGCTCCCTCTGTAAGCTCTCTTCTGTGTGAAGTGTTTGTCAGTGAGAGATGCCATCCCCTCATGAGAGGTGAGCGGGTGGAGTTGTGGCACCTCCTGTTGAATGACTCGTTAACCCCAGGATGGTGGTACCAGGACCCTGCCCAAGAGGCACCATGTCTTGTCAGCAAAGGTGATGGTGAGCGGGGAAGCCAGAGGACAGTCCGGGGACGTCCCAGCCCTGACGGGCAGGAGCAGCCTGGAGGCTGACCTTTCTGCTCTGGCACCTGTGGGCGGCCTCCACGTCTGCGCCTCTTTTCTTAATGGAATCCTTTATGCTGCAGGTTGAAAGGGGAAGATGGGCATGAGAAGACAAGAAGCTATTTGAAACCCATTCAAGCAGCAAAAAATGTTAGAAGCTAGACCAGTGCTATCTAATACACCATTTAAATTTGAGTACATTTAAATGAAAAATTTTAAATTCCGTTCCTCAGTCACACTGGCCACATTTCAAGTGTCAGTAGCCACACATGGCCAGTGGCTGTATGCTGGATAGTGCTATCTTGGACAGTACCAAGTGCTGGAAAGGATACAGATTACTAGGCTCTCTGAAACACATTGCTAGTGGGAGCCTAAATTGCTTCAGCCTCTATGAAAGCAGTTTGAATTATCTTGTTAGCTGAACATTCATGCCCTGTGGTCTAGCAAACAGATCCTAAGTATCTACCCAAAGAAACTCTTGCTGAGGTTCACCAGGAGACAGGTATAGGAATATACACAGCAGCATTGTTTGTAATAGCAAAACCTAGAAATACTCCATGTGCCATCAACAGGAAGCTGGATGAATGATGATGTATTCATACAGTGGAATAATTATAAGCCAGTACAATAACTGAATTATAGCCACACACAGAAGAAGGGTTGAATCTTAGCAGTAGGACTTCAAGGAGGAAGAAGTAAGTCTGCAAACATAAAAAGGTAGTGCCATCCTTTTTCAGAAGCCCCAAACAAGGAAAACCAGAAAAAGTAACAAGACTATACCAGAGCATACTTTGAAATGTGAAAAGACTCCGTACAGAAGGAAAGTAAAGCAATGGTAAGTGCAAGATAGAGAGTAGTGGCTATCTCAGATAGAAGAGGAAAAGGAGAGAGGGAGGGGGAGGGGAGGGAGAGGACCACACAGATAGATTCAAGTTATGGTCAAACAATGGGGTTTTCGCGCAAGGGATAGTAGTTTCACAGATGTTTATTATGTCATTTAAAATAAATAAAAGGCCAGTGATGATAGTGGGCCCTAAATGGAGGATAATGATGCGTCTAGTCCAGAAGTCCAGTTTAAAACAAAAAGAATGGAGTCCTTTCCTTCCAGATGCTAATAGGCTCATGGGAACATACAGGCAAGTAACTTAGGAACAGTGACTTAACAGTGGTTTTTTTGAACACCACTGAAGAACTATGGACAGAAGTTCGTGACATTATACAGGAGGCAGTGATCAAAACCATCCCCAAGATAAAGAAATGCAAAAAGGCAAAGTGATTGTGTGAGGAAGCCTTACAAATAGCTGAGAAAAGAAGAGACGCAAAAGGCAAAGGAAAAAAGGAAAGATATATCCATCTGAATGCAGAGTTCCAAAGAATAGCAAGGAGAGATAAGAAAGCCTTCCTAAGTGATCAATGCAAAGAAATAGAGGAAAACAATAGAATGGGAAAGACTAGATATCTCAAGAAAATTAGAGATACCAAGGAAACATTTCATGCAAAGATGGGCACAATAAAAGATAGAAACAGTATGGACCTAGTAGAAGCAGAAGATATTAAGAAGAGGTGGCAAGAATACACAGAAGAACTAGACAAAAAAGATCTTCATTGTCCAGATAACCACGATGTTGTGATCACTCCCCTAGAGCCAGACATCCTGGAGTGCGAGGTCAAGTGGGCCTTAGGAAGCATCACTATGAACAAAGTTAGTGGAGGTGATGGAATTCCAGCTGAGCTATTTCAAATCCTAAAAGATGATGCTGTGAAAGTGCTGTACTCAGTATGCCAGCAAATTTGGAAAACTCAACAATGGCCACAGCACTGGAAAAGGTCAATTTTCACTCCAATCCCACAGAAAGGCAATGCCAAAGAATGTTCAAACTATAGCACAGTTGCACTCATCTCACACGCTAGCAAAGTAATGCTCAAAATTCTCCAAGCTAGGCTTCAACAGTATGTGAACTTCCAGATGTTCATGCTGGATTTAGAAAAGGCAGAGGAACCAGAGATCAAATTGCCAACATCCCTTGGATCATCAAAAAAGCAAGAGAGTTCCAGAAAAACATCCACTTCTGCTTTATCGACTATGCCAAAGCCTTTGACTGTATGGATCACAACAGACTGTGGAAAATTCTTCAAGAGATGGAAATACCAGACCACCTTACCTTCCTCCAGAGATCTATAGGCAGGCCAAGAAGCAACGGTCAGAACCGGACATGGAACCACGGACTGGTTCCAAATTGGTCAAGGCTGTATATTTTCACCCTGGTTATTTAACTTTATACAGAGTACATCATGTGAAATGCTGGGCTGGATGAAGCACAAGCTGAAATCAAGATTGTCGGGAGAAATATCAATAACCCCAGATATGCAGATGACACCACCCTTATGGCAGAAAGTGAAGAGAAACTGAAGAGCCTCTTGATGAAAGTGAAAGAGGAAAGTGAAAAAGTTGGCTTAAAACTCAACATTAAGAAAACTAAGATCATGGCATCTGGTCCCATCACTTCATGGCAAATCAATGGGGAAACAATGGAAACAGAGAGACTTTATTTTTTGGGGGGCTCCAAAATCACTGCAGATGGTGACTGCAGCCATGAAATTAAAAGACACTTGCTCCTTGGAAGAAAAACTATGACCAACCTAGACAGCATATTAAAAAGCAGAGACATTACTTTGCCGACAAAGATCCGTCTAGTCAAAGCTACAGTTTTTCCAGTGGTCATGTATGGATGTGAGAGTTGGACTATAAAGACAGCTGAGTGCTGAAGAATTGATGCTTTTGAACTGTGGTGTTGGAGAAGACTCTTGAGAGTCCCTTGGACTGCAAGGAGTTCAAGCCAGTCCATTCTAAAGGAAATCAGTCCTGAATGTTCGCTGGAAGGACTGATGCTGAAGTTGAAACTCCAATACTTTGGCTACCTAATACAAAGAACTGACTCATTTGAAAAGACCCTGATGCTGGGAAAGATTGAAGGCGGGAGGAGAAGAGGACGACAGAGGATGAGATGGTTGGGTAGCATCACTGACTAGATGGACATGAGTTTGAGGAGGCTCCAGGAGTTGGTAATGTACAGGGAAGCCTGGCATGCTGTAGTCCATGGAGTCACAAAGAGTCATACGTGACTCAGCGAATGAACTGAACTGAACTGTATTCCTGATCCCAGAGTGAACAGATTTAGGATTGTGCCATGTACAGTCACCCTGATCTCAAAGGGTTATGCTCGAATTTTTAGTGCCGTGGTCAATATATGAAGAAAGCAGTTCCCATAACACACGAGGGCCTGCGCTGAACAATGTCTCTTTAAACTTTCTGTTGGCTGAAGTCTGGAACTAAATTTGTTCACATGCAAATGGTTTTAACCTCTCCACTCCCCAGCCTCCCAACTTGGACCTCAGGAGGTTAACACTTTAGTTAAGTTTCAGAGAAGTAGGAATCCTTTCTTGCCTACCAGCAATGATAAGGAAGTAGGGGACTGTGGGAGGAATTCCTTTAATCCGTCTCTGTTTCTAGTAAGAGTATGTCTTGATCACCCCTTTTGAAAGGGACCTTCATGAGAACACAAGGGTGACTCTGTCCTCTGACAGCAAAGTTGAGCTCCCTCCTGTGTCTGTGTGGACAGTGAGCCTTGAATGCCACAGCAAGCAGCTCCAGGCAGCAGGATCTGAACACTCCCTCCAACCTTCTCTTGGTGTTTGGTTGATCATGGAGTGAGGACCTTGGAAATGGGAAGATAGTTTGCGGCCTGTTGGGGAGACAGATAAAAAACTTAACAAACAGGCAACCCATGAGGGAACAACTCTGGCGTTCGGGTGGGTTTAGAGTTCGAAAGTTAGAAGATAACTCACTGGGCGTAGAGGGAAGAATGGATCACAGAACTCTGGGGAAGGTGTGGAGGGAGGCTTCTGAATCAAGACCATCTGTAGGCACCAGAGGGCTATTTGGTTACAATAGAGGGCCGCTTACTTACATTCACAACTGTTCTGTGGTCGTTATTTATGGAATGTGGTTCTCAGGAGCGCAGATCCAGAAACGGGTCACCTCTCCTTGCCTACTCTGGCTTCTCGGATCTCACCCAAGGAGGGCAGGACTCTCACTGAGTTTTCTCCTCCTTGGTAGCATGTTTTTCCCCCACTTTGGGTACTCATGAAAAGATTGTTTCTTCTAAGGAAAACCTGTATCAACAGAGATGTTACTGTCATGTCTCTGCCTTCATGCGCCTTCTTTGTTTTGACTAGTTGACTGGCCAGACACACCCTTGACCTTTTTCCCTCAGGAAGTTGGGATTTGAGCTGGTTCATATTTTGCTTTAATTTTGTTGGCTTTCAAAGCTCAGCATTCATGGTCTATAATCTCTTCAGTAAAGTTTGCATATCACCTCTTGTTTTTAGCTCATTAGTCAAAGTGGCCTTTAAACCTCTTCCCACCCCCACCTCCAAATGCCTTCATTCATCTATTCAGCTAATACTACTGCTTCTCTACCATGAACCCAGGAATGAAGCAAAATCCCCCTCTCATGGAGCTTACATTCGAGGTGGAGAGCCAAGCAATAAGCAAATATTTTTATTTAAGTGGGATGTGAAGCAAATGTATTTTGAGCTCATGGCCAACTTAACCTGAATTGTTTTTGAAACAACTTGCTGTGAGGAGAAGGACAGGAGTGGAAACAGAAAGAATAAGTTAGAAAACTATTGGAGCAATCCATTCCAAATCCAGAGATCTTATCAGTTCCAAGAGCGATAGAGAAAGAGCAAGATTTGGGGCACATGTGAAAGTTGAGCCTTCAAACCTCCCAGTAGATCCGGGAGGACATAGGGAGAGGAGTCAGGATGCAGCATTACATTGAAAGACGTAGAGGAGCAGGCCTGGCAGGCCTCCTGAGGGCCTTTGGGCTTCGGCCATGGCACCCAGGCCTCTTCCAAGAGCTTCAGGGGTAATAGGATAGTAAGCCTGCCTTGAGGAAAAGATATGTTTTTAGCCTGTCCTAGACAGTGTTTGAAATGACGGTAGATATTTCACTGGACCAGGAGATAAGAACAAAACTCAGCTACCCGGAAAAGTACTCCACACTCCTTCCCCTGGTTTCTCTCCCATGCAGTGTTTTGCCAGCATCCTTGCAACAGCTGTTGTCAGTCTTCTCTATGGCAGCCTTCTCTGCTGCCCTCCGTATTTTCAGTCAGTTGCATGCTCAGTCACTCAGTTTGTGTGTGACTCTTTGTGACCCCATGGACTGCAGCCTCCCAGGCTCCTCTGTCCGTGGGATTTTCCAGGCAAGAATACTGGAGTGGGTTGCCATTTCCTTCTCCAGGGAATCTTCCTGACTCAGGGATCGAACCCTCATCTCCTCTGTCTCCTTCATTGGCAGGCAGAGTCACCTGGGAAGCCCCCTTCAGTCAGTTGTTGGGATCTAAATAGCCAGCGGGGGGCCTCAGTCTTAAAGAAGGAATTGAGACTGTGCACAGCAGGAATATGTGAATATATTGTGTAAATAAAATGGGTTGTTTTTTTTTTTTTTACCCATTCCCTTGGTGCATATGATCAGAACTTCTTTTTAGTCTCACTCGGAGAACACAATTAGTAGTAGTATTCTTGGGGCATCCTCTTTACTGAACTTTCTATAAAATTAATCACTGAATTTCTGGTTTACAAGCCCAAATGAAGCATTACCCAGGTATGGAGCTTGAGACCATGTGGCCTGGTAGGTGGAGTGTTGACGTGGGCCCAGGAGAGCTTTGAGTTGTCCCATCTTTACATCTCACCCATGGCATGGCCTGTGGCAAATGTCTGTTTCTGTCCCTGTTTTTTTTACCCTGATTTGCCCACCAGGCACTTTGCTGCCCCTGCAAGTAAGTCTCTTTTAGTTCATGATTCAGGAGTGGCAAGCCTTAGCCTCCCGTTTAGATGTGTCTAGAGAGGGGTGTTTTGCTTCACTGGAATCCAGGAACAAATAATGAAAAGTACACCAAGTACAAGGCCGAGGACAGACCAGGCACACTCTTATCAGTCATCTGAAATATGCACAGCCTTTCCAAGACAAATATGGACTCCTGTTTCTAGGAAAACACCAGAAAGTACTTATCAATTACCCAGTATATGGTTTGTGGAAAAAGACAACACCAGCCTACCCTGAAAGCCATAGCAAAGCAGATTCCTCTGGGCAACCAACAGCTGAAGACCGTGAGTTAGAGCCCAGCCTGTGGCCTGGGACTGGTCCACGGAGCCTCTCTTCTCCCTCCTGTGATGCCCATGCCCCTCCCCCGACACCAGGCAGCTGAGCTCCTCCTAGAAGATGAGGAGCCTAGTGTGTTCTCACTCACGGCCAAAGCCTCTCACTCTTCTTCCTGACCTTTTCCAAGTCCAGAGGTGTCTCTACAGAAGAGATCCCTAGAAAAATAAAGGGTGACCCAGTGGAAATTCAATAATAATAGTGACAAGAGTCACCGTTGGTGGATAGCCCACATTCTGTCCAGCCCAGGCTTGATGGGCATAGTTCTGTTTGATCCTCTCAGCCATCCTGCAAGGTAGGTGCTGTCCTCCTGTTTTACAGAGAAAACTAGAACTGGGGGTTGAAGAAATGAACTGACTTGCCCATGATCACATGTCTAGGAAATGGCAACGGTGAAGTTCTTGTTCAAAACTGGAGATTTTAACCACTTTCTTTGAGTGCGTTCACAGGGGATGCTGAATGTGGGTTTAATGCTGGTCAGCAGATTTAGGGCATGTCCTATATGAAGTGGCATTTTTATCTTAGACGAGGAAGGAAGGGAAGTCATTTTAGCATTAACACGTAACCTCTTTCCTTTTCTGTCCACCTTCCCACCTTAGGACTCAAGCACAGAGGGTACGGAAGCCACGCTGCTGCACAGGACCCCAGGGCCTGCTTCCCCGCTACTCTGAGAGCCAGGCAGAGGGCCAGGAGCAGCTCTTCAAACTAACAGACAACATACAAGATGAATTGTGAGTTGCATCTGTGGGAAACGAGCCCTTTTGGTTCACCAGGTCATCTTCTCTGTCTCAGAGTCTGAGAAGTTTCTGTCCATTTCTGAGTATCATCATGACTCTGAGGCCTGGGAACTGGTCAGAGATTCCTTGGCCCAGATGGGTTTTTGTTTTGTTCTGTTTTCCTGCCACGTCAGACAGCATGTGGTATCCTAGTTCCCCAACCAGGGATTGAACCCATGCCCCCTGCATTGAAAGCAAGGAGTCCTAGTCACTGGACTGCCAGGAAAGTCCCAAGCCCAGATGTTTTATACATTTAGATGTAACAGTGGTTCTTAAACTAAATTCCACAGCAGGACCTTAATGTTGGCATTCTCTTTCTAATTAGTTCAAAGAGAGAAGATAAAATGTTCTCAATCCAAAGATTTTTTTTGCCCTGTAAAATTTTCCTAAACTTTGGTGTGCTGTTGTTGGCGGAAGAATGCTAGTTAAAACAAAACAGATTAACAAATAACAAACAACTAGTAGCTGAAAATTTTGGAAATGCAATGTTCTTAAGGTTGTTTTGCTACTCTTGAATGTGGAGCCTTATATACTTAGGATCTTGTTATATTTTCAGTTAGTGAAGTTTTTCCTAATTGATATGATTGTTGTTGTTGTTGTTGTTGTTGTTGTTGTTGTGGAGTCGCTAACTCATATCCGACTCTCTGTGACCCCATGGACTGCAGCACACCAGGCTCCTCTGTCCTCCACTATCTCCTGGAGTTTGCTCAGACTCATGTCCATTGAGTCAGTGATGCTGTCTAACCATCTCATCCCCTGTCATCCCCTTCTCCTCTTACCCTCAATCTTTCCCAGTATTAGGGTCTTTTCCAATGAGTTGGCTCTTCACGTTAGGTGGCCAAAGTATTGGAGTTTCAGCTTCAGCCTCAGTCCCTCCAATGAATATTCAGGGTTGATTTCCTTTAGGATTGACTGGTTTGATCTCCTTGTACTCCAAGGGACTCTCAAGAGTCTTCTCCAGTTGATATGATAGAATTCAGTATATCACTATTTTGCAATATTCTTCAGAGACCCCTTTAACATAAAATGCTCTGTAACCTAAGTAGATGTTAGAATCACCAGTCCAAAGAAAGCAGTTAGTTCTGCCCTAATAAGTAGCAAAATGCTAGTTTAATTTCTTTGAATGCTTATTTTTCTCAGGGTAAACAAGATAAGGAGGGTTTAGAGGACCATGAGGGGTTTGGTTTTTTTTTTTGGTTGGTGAAGGGGTATCTGAAGTAAAGGTTAGCTCTTCAAAGAGCCTTCAGTGTCATTGTTACCCATGTGTTAAGCTGACCTCATCTCACAGTTTTGTAGTAGTATTTGAATGGGAATGTCTAAAGTCAAATCCAGAATTCATGTGTTGCTTACTGCATAGGAAGGCATCTTCCTGGATGTGGTTTTTTGTAACTCAAACTCCCTTTGTTACTGGAAGGTCTCTCAGTGATGGAGATGTATGACATTATGGTAGTCAGCTCAGGCTGCAAAGAGTCGGACACGACTGAGCGACTGAACTGAACTGAACTGAGTCAGCTCAGGCTGCCAAAAACCAAATACCACAGACTGGGTGGCTTAAACAACAGAAAGTTGTTTGTCATAGTATTGAGGCTGGGAAGTCCAAGATCAAGGTGCTGACTGATTTGGTTCCTGGTGAAGGCTGTCTTTCCAGCTTGCAGATAGCCACCTTCTGGCTGTGTCCTCATATGGAAGAGAAAGGCTGAGCCAGATCTCTGGTATCTCCTATAAAGACACTAATCATAGAGAATCAGGGCCCCACCCTTATGACCTCATTAAAAAAGAAAAGAACCTTTATTTTTTTTAATTATTTATTTTAATTGGAGGATAATTACTTTACAATATTGTGATGGTTTTTGCCATATGTTAATATGAATCAGCCACGAGTATACATGTGTCACCCCCATCCTGAAACCCCCTTCCATCACCCTCCCCACTGTATCCCTCTGGGTTGTCCCAGAGCACCGGCTTTGGGTGCCCTGCTTCATGCATTGAACTCACACTGGTCATCTGTTTTACATATGGTAATGTACATGTTTCAATGCTATTCTCTCAAATCATCCCACCCTTGCCTTCTCCCACTGAGTCCAAAAGTCTGTTCTTTATATCTGTGTCTCCTTGCTGCCCTGCATGTAGAATTGTCATTACCATCTTTCTAAATTCCATGCATATGCATTAATATACAGTATTTGTCTTTCTCTTTTTGACTTACTTCACTGTATAATAAGCTCCATTTTTATCCGCCTCATTAGAACTGACTCAAATGTATTCCTTTTTATAACTGAGTAATATTCCATTGTGTATATGTGCCACAACTTTGTTATCCATTCATCTGCTGATGAACATCTAGGTTGCTTCCATGTCCTGGCTATTCTAAATAGTGCCACTATGAATGTTGGGGTACATGTGTCTCTTTCAATTATGGTTTCCTTGGGGTGTATGCCCAGCAGTGGGATTGCTGGGCCTTATGACCTCATTTAACCTTCATTCCTCCCGTGCTCCATACAGTCACACTGGGGTGAAGTCGTCAACATGGGAACTTGGTGGGGGCGTAATTCTGTCCATAGCATACATCTCTCTGCCCTTTTAGTCTAGCCTCAGCTCTGGCCATCGTACCAATAGCCAAAATCATCCACATTTCACTCCAGAAAGGACTTTATATTCCTGCCCTCCTTGGGTGAGGATCTGGTACCGTCACTGCCCTTTATACACTTTACTGATGGAATTTTTGACCTTTGGATTAAAGGCTCAGAGAGTCATTCCTCAGGTCTAGTGAGACATGGTGCAGAGTCTACTAGCATGGTGGCCCTATGAGGGCCTCAGTTTCTGTCTGATTCATTCACTGAAGAATCCTCAGTACACAGAACAGTAGATGGCACATATTAAGCACTCAACAGATATTTGCTGAATGAATGAGAGTTGGATGGTTATTGTACATTGTGCTTTTAATTTTCTCTCCCGCTCACCCTTCCTTGGGCTTCCCTGATAGCTCAATTGGTAGAGAATCCGCCTGCAATGCAGGAGACCCTGGTTCAATTCCTGGGTCAGGAAGATCCTCTGGAGAAGGGGTAGGCTACCCACTCCAGTATTTTGGGGCTTCCCTTGTGGCTCAGCTGGTAAAGAATCCACCTGCAATATGGGAGACCTGGGTTCGATCCCTGGGTTGGGAAGATCCCCTGGAGAAAGGAAAGTCTACTCACTCCAGTATTCTGGTCTAGAAAATTCCATGGACTGTATAGTTCATAGGGTCACAAAGAGTCAGACACAACTGAGCGACTTTCACTTTCACTCACCCTTCCTCAAGTCAAACCATATCTGGTCCTCATGAAATTCATTTTCAATACAATGATATATGCCAGAAACATAGGGAGAAATTGTGTAGCATGGCTAACATAGGATTGCTCCCAGTGAAACAAGCATTGAGCACAGAGCCATGGAAAACTGGAAGCCGGAATCAAAATGAAGTCAGTAAAATAGATTTCATGAAACTCTTGGAATTCATAAGAACTCAGAGAAGATGTTGGCATGAATGACTTCTGGCTCTTAAGATGAAAACCATGTGTTGCTACCCTAGTTTGTGTTAAATCTTGCCCATGTACACTGGAGGAGCCATGTGACCGTAGTCTTCCGCAGTATGTAAGGCAGGAGTCATCAGGAAACGTGACACATATTTCTCTGAAGTGTCCTCAGTGGTCAGGCTGGGTCTTCACGTTGGTGGCATCACTTTGCAAGAAAGGGGTTTTCAAGAAAAGCACAGGAGCGCCATAATATACCTCTTACTTTTATCCTAGAATCCTAATTAAAAACATGCTTAAAGACCTAATTATTTGCATATTTTCCTCCAGAGTTAACCCCTTAAAAGGGTCTTTAATACCTTGCTCTACTGTTCTAACTAAATGTTTCCACATTTTTTTCCAGTTAGACTCACTGTTTCACTTCTGGAAAATATTGTGTAATTACTTCCCGATGCCATGAAAACCCCACAGAGTCCACAGTGCTGTGGTTACTTCAACTTTATTGTCCCAGATCAAGTTGCATTTAATTTTTTATTTTATTCAATTAATTAGTATTAAAAGGATAGTTGCTGACATATGATTTAAGGTCTGGTACACTGTAAAGGCTTGAGTTTCTAATGAATCCAGTATTAACTCTGATATGTTGCAAAATTGCCGTCACTTTCCATTTTTCCTAATTTTGGTTCTGAAATCGGATTCTGGGTTAAAATGATGGTAAAGGGAAATCTGTTCTATCAGATTACATTAATTTTTCTCTGTAACCGGTGTCTAGTGTGCAGCCAGACACCTCATTTTCATTAAAAGAAAAAGGGAAAAGTACCTATTTTATTTCCAATACATCATCACAGACCAGGTTACATACTAGCAATGTAAGCACTAGGGTAGTTCTTTACCTTTTCCAAAAACTGAGTAGCTCCCCTCACATACTGTTTTCTTGAGTTTCTTTGACAAGTTGATTATATTTTTTCAAATGTAATTTTAGGAAATAATATTTGTGAAGTTTTTTTTTTTAAGATATTATTCAGTGCTTTAAAGAAAGAAGATTTTAAGTTCTCTACCTCAGTTTTAATATTTTGATAGATGTACTTAAATATATTTGATTTCCTTTGTAATCCTAAGCATTTTATTTTATGCGCTTAAAATCAACATTATCCTTAGAAAGGAATTGTGAGCCTCCCCACAATGCCAACAGGGGGAGAGGAGGGTCCATGATCCAAAAATGTTAAGAACTCCTGTTCTGATTAGGAGCCTTTCTAGATGTTTGAAATTTTTAATTATTCAAAATTATTAATTATTTGAGTGTCAGTAGGTTGCGTAGAGGTAAAGAATCCGCCTGCCAATGCAGCAGACACAGGTTCCATCCCTGGGTTGGGAAGATCCCCTGGAGAAGGAAATTGCAACCCATTCCAGTTATTCTTGCCTGGAAAAACCCACGTGTGGACAGAGGAGCCTGGCGGGCTGCAGTCCATGGGGTCACAAAGAGTCAGACATGATTGAGCACAACACAACACAACACATGTTCCATAAACGTTAAGAGCTCCTGTTCTAATTAGAAATTAGGAGCCCTTCTAGATGTTTGACATTTTTAATTATTCAAAATTATTCTTTATTTTTTAGTATTGTGACTGTGCTAACAAAAAGAGTCCTTATCCTTTAGAGAAATACACTGGTTTATTTACAGAGAAGAGGAAAAGGAATGAATTAACAGCAACGACTAAGCATCCTCAAGGGGCAGCTAGACCTGGGAAGTGGCTCCAAATGACAAGGTTCCTGTATGTGACCTTGAAGGTGGTGCTTGTCTTTGGGGGAAACTTGAAAGTCACATACAGAAGGTCCCTTGAGTCTAGGCAGCATCTTGGAGGCTCTCCTTGTGTCGCTGGGCCACTTGATCTCAGCCGAGCCAGGCTGCTCCCTTGTCCCTTTGGATTGTGCCCTCAGTTCTAGCTGTTTGTCTGCTCCTCCTCTTTTTTTTTTAACTCTTTATTGAGATTTTTTTTTTTATACAAGAAAGTATAAAAAGGAGAACAAAAATAGCCTATAAACCCACTGGCCAGATTAGTCCTTTCTCTTTTTGATGAAATAAACTCATGTACACAGTTATTAGCAAATTCAAAGAGTACAGAAAAAATCAAGAATAAAATTCTCCTTTCTTGCCCCCTTTGTTATGCATACTGTGATATTTGATATATACTCTTCTTAAAAAACTGTATATAGAAATAGAAGTCAGAACTTTTTTTATCTGAGCACAGGTTATACTGTTTATTCTAATAGCATATAATTATAAATAAAAACTGTAAAGTAATATATGCAATCTCAAAACAAAAATAGAAAGATCAGACTTTTTGAGGAGTGCAATAGAATTCATTGCTTGCATTTTCTAAACCAGGAAATAATCTGTCAGTAATCATTAACACTCCTGGAATAAGACAGCTCCAAACTCTTCTGATTGTGAAATGACTGTAGAGCATGGAAAATACAGATATATAAAT
The DNA here is from genome assembly GCF_054371585.1 of Giraffa tippelskirchi. Lineage (NCBI taxonomy): Eukaryota > Metazoa > Chordata > Mammalia > Artiodactyla > Giraffidae > Giraffa > Giraffa tippelskirchi. The sequence continues at coordinate 38,154,114 of NC_137279.1, forward strand.
ATTAATAGAGTTGATAAAACAAAAACAAACAAAACCCCAAGAGAGTGGGGGAAAAAAGAAAGAAAATCAGTTGAAAAGGCAAATTTAATCAAATGGCAAATTTCTCTCCCTCTAAGGAGCAATCAGTTGGTCCTGAACCTCTTTCCCTGTGGCCTCTTAGATGGGACACACATTTCTCCAACCTGCCAAGTGAGGACTTGTAGACTCGCAAGGGGACCTTCTCCACAGGATCAGGATAACTTGGCATCTGTTGTCAACGGAAGAAAGAAATAACAACAGCCACCCTGGTTGTGCATGTAGATTGGTTCTAGTCATCATGGTGGCCCCTTGGAGGAGGTATGGTGATCCTTGCTCTACACATGACAGCAGGCAGCTCTGAGCCAAGCCTTGTGGCTGGTGACAGGCAGAGCCAGCTGTCACCGAGGATTGGCCTGTCCCAATGGCACACTGGCCATCGTACTTGGAAACAACATCACTACCTGCCACAGAGCAAGAGGGCTGAAGCTGTTGTTGACAGCGACTTTGTTGTTTGTGGTTTGGGATACTGTTCATCGTAGCGGAGCTGCTTCTGCAGCGTTGAACCTTGCTGGGCTCGCCCACTATTAGAACCTGTCATCTTGGAGAGTGGTGTAAGCCATGTGTCACAGCCTTCCTTTCTCTGAGAATAAACTTTCTGAAGTTGGTACCAAGGTCAAAACATCCTCTTTCTCTCCTTAAAGGAGAGTCATAAGTGAAACTTTTAACCAAAGTCTAAAGATCCTGATTTTTTTTTAATAGAATCATTCCTAGTGCCCACAGAACACCAGATGTCTTCTCTGGTTCTCTATATTTGAAGGGTACGGCTTACCCAGAGGCTGTGTGTCTCTGGCCATGGTTTTTCACCCTCCCTCCTTCTGAGTTAATAACAGAGGGTAGAAGGACACACTCAGGATCCACCTGAGGTCACATGGCTTTCCTTCCCACGTCATCCCACAATGGTTTGTAATGGCCACCCATTCGTGGGCCAAGAGCAGCCTATGTGAAGCGGGGGGCGTGCAGGTGTGTCTAGACTTGGCTTGTGTGAGGTCTTAGCCTCTCAAGTGACACAAAGGAAAGGCGCTCAGGCCTTCTGCAGAGGACAGCCAGGCAGGGAGGGGGATGCCATGCTGTGACAATGAAGTGACAGGCAGCGAATGGGACGAGATGTGCTGGGAGCGCTCACGGGTTCAGCTTCTCTTGTCCCATTGAGTTTTGGTTCCTCTCTGTCCGTGATAGATTTGGGGTTGGTCTCCCTTACAGGAGGGGACCCATAATCTGGAGCTCAGTTTTAATTATTCTTTGTTGTGGTTTCTAGATTTTGTGTGTGTGTTTTTTTTTGTGTATGCTATTATGATGAAACCCAAAGCGTTAGTTGTTGGTTGTGAAAGTTCCAGGGAAGCATTGAGAGGAAAATGGAGGGAGAAACAGCTGTTGGCTAAGTTGGTGTCCAGGTTCTTGCTCAGACCGAGGGCTGTGACCCTGGCGCTCCAGCTGAGTCCCCACTGTCTCCCTCTCCCCTCCCCTCAGTTATACCCTTGACTCCAATCTGCTTTTGGTTTGAAAAGACTAGAACATGTCATGTAAATGTCCAGAACTTACTATCTATATTAGCTTCAAGGTATGAATGGGCTCCTGGGCTCACAGAAGAGAGATACGTGCGGATTTACAAACTGTTCCCCTCCCCTCATGTTTCTCTAATGGACGTGAATTCTTTTGACGTTAAATTTTGGCCATGGATTTACTGACTTGTGATGGAAGCTCTCTCTCTCAGATTAAGAAACTGAGACACAAAGACAGCAGCTGGCCCTGCTGGAGCTGCCCCACCCAGTGGGTCTCCCTGCCCGCTCAGCATGTGTCCCCTCCGCCATGTGGGGTGGCTCTGAGTCAAGCATCCCAGCTCAGAGCCACCCTTCCTCCTCCCTTCCACCCAGAAGTCGTGCTGGCCGGACAGAGGACTTGCACCATCTGTGGCCTCTTAGAAGGGAGTCTGTTTTAAAGAGGCCCACTATGGAAAGGGCTCTAATAATGTCAGCCACCCAGGTGAGGGGTGTCAGAGCAGCTGCCCTGATGGAAAGACCTCAGCCTTCTTAGAGGCTGTGCATAAATGTCAGCATCACCACGTACCAAACGGGAGAGGGGAGGCGCGGACGATGGGACAGAAGCTCTGCCTCCTGTGCTGGACCAGAGGAAAGAGAACACTCCTCAACTGGATTTTTAATGCTCATCTTGCCCTCACCCTAATCGTGGTGGCTGACTCTGGGGAGCTCCCCTGAGAACCTGTTACAGCCTCAGTCGCCACGTGCCTGGCCCACTCGTGCTCAGAAGCCCTGGGCCATTTTCGGTTTTTAAACTAGTTTCCCGGCAAGTTCCAGCCGGTCCCCAATCCTTCCTTTCTGTGCCAGGAAGCTTTTTTCATCTCTGTCTGTCTCTATCTCTCACCTTGTCTTCCGCTGGACCAGCTATCTGAGATTTTACTCGGCCTCTTTAAGTAGTGCTGCTGCTCCCTGGACACCATCCGAGCCTGGGATGTGGGAAATTCTCTGCTGAGTGGCCTGAACACCAAAAGCTGCTGGGTATTTCTCCTTTTGGCATTGAGACTTTACAAGTCTACATTCTTGGCATTGCCAACCAGTCAGAATAGAACAATAAACCCCCATTTTTTTGTCATGTGAGGCTATAATTAAAATTTTAGCTGGAACCAGGCAGAATTTTACTGAGTGCTAAGGGGGTGGCCGACTCAGTGGTGGGTGCTCAGGGAGACATGGGCTTGGGGGTGGACTTTAAGAGTACATCAGCTTAGCCAGAGAGCTGAATACTTATCCAGGACACACAATGAGAACAAACTAGTGCTTAGCGGTGCTCTGCTAAGAAGGTAAGCAAGGAAGCATTCAAAAGTGGGAGTGGGGTTGAGTGTTTCTGGGGAAGCTTCAGAGAGAAGTTGGAACTCTTGAATCCTCAGGCTTGAGGAGGAGGTAGAGGGCTGAGGGATGCGGTGTGTTCAGAGTTGGGGGCTCTCTGAGCCCAGAGGTGAGCGGGGTCCTGGAGCCAACTTGGGATGGAGAGAGAACCAGCCTGTCCAGCTGCGGGCAGGCCTGCTCTGTCCCATCAGAGTTTGGCGACCGCTGACCCCAGAACAAAGCCATCCTGGAACCCAGTCCCCGAGCCGTTCCAAGGGAGCGGTGGCTCCGAGCAACTGCGATGTGGCAATTCCTCTCAGGACATCGGGCACCAGGGGGCCAGGGCCTGACAGCCAGCCTGTCGTCAGCTCTTAGTATTCCAGCCGTCTTTCCCTGTCCCCCGACGTGGCCGCTCCATTGTGGAAGGCTGTCACAAGAGGCAGCGGAGGCAGCCAGGCCTGGGAGGGCTGTCACAGCCGTTTCCAAGGGTCACTGCTCTTCATTGTAGCCAAGCTGAGGGCTTTGACGTGCATAAATTCCCACTTTAAATCCGCGGCTCCAGGGAAGAAGAGATTTCTTTTCTTTTTTTCCTGAGTGGCCCCGAAGCCTCTAGAATTGATGACTGAGAGTTATGAAAGTCAGGATTATAGCTTTCCCTGAGAAAGCACACTTCCTAACAACTCGTGGAGTTCTGAGAATGTGGCGGTGGTCTCACCAGTCAGTCCCCTGTCCCTTAAAGTGTTGAGCTGAGACCAGGTGACCTCCTATTAAAACCATGACAAAAAAGAAGTAGACGTAGATGTTCAGATAGAGAAGGCATGGCATCCTCTCACGCGTCCAGTTTGGTGACCCATTTAATCCCACTCCCCACTTCCACCTCCATCAACCCTTCCCCTCCCCCACCCTGCCTTCACAGAGAAGCTTCTCAGCTGCTATTTCATCAACAGACCTTTCAAAGCATTATGCTTTCTTCCTCTCTTTTGCCCAACAAAGCACTGTTACAGTTTCCTCTAAGCCTCGTCCTATGAAAAGGCCATAAAACTGTTTTCTCTCGTTGATACGGTTGGTCCTATTTATTGAGCCCCCTGTGTAAGGTCCCTGTGCTATGCATGCCGGCCTCACAGCAGCCCTGAGAGGCCAATGCCACTTTTATTCCTAACTGACGGACAAGGAGATGGGGGCTTGGAGTGGGTGAGCCACCCGCCCACGGGGCAGTGAGCGAGGGAGCCTGGCTGTAAGGTCGGTCCCCAGAGACCAGGGCCCACATGGAGCCTCAGCCCTGCCTCGAGGAGCAGCCCTGAAGCCCTGCATGCCCTCCTCACTCCCCCTCTCCCTCCACAGCTTCATAGCCGTGGAGAACATCGACAGCTACTGTGTGCTCATCTCCTCCAAGGCTGTCTACTTCCTGAGAAGTGGGGACTATGTCGACCGAGAGGCCATTTTCCTGGAGGTCAAATATGACGATCTCTACCACTGCCTCGTCTCCAAAGACCACGGGAAAGTGTACGTGCAGGTCACCAAGAAGGCTGTGAACACGAGCAGCGGTGTGTCCATCCCGGGCCCTTCTCACCAGAAGCCCATGGTGAGTGCACACCTGACCCGTCTCCCAGGCCCGCCACTGCCCTGCAGATGCTTCTCAGTGAAAAGGCATTTGCAGCACGTGAGGCTTAGGCCTGGCTGCTGTGAATCCCCAGGGGTCCTGCTTCTTAGTCCCGCAGACAGAAGGTGCTCAGTGTGGTGGATGGGGTGGTGCTGCCCTCTCAGCTTCACCGCTGCTGACCCTAGGCAGGTTGCTCAACACATGAGCCCTGGTTTCCCCTCCTTACAGTGTAGGTAGGACTCCTGCCTCTGAGCAGCTGTGAGGACCAGCTGATATGATGCATGCGGCTGTTTTATTCCTAAAATGGGCCTCTTCAGTGCATTGGATCTAAGATGTCAGAGCACATGCTGGCTTCTTCCTAACTTCCCCTCTAGAATAATTGGAAGCTAACTTTTTTCCTGCACCAAGAAGCAATATGTAGCATAGGCCCCCACACAGGGTAAAAGCTCAGTAAATATTTATAGACAAAATTTACACTTTGCCTCCAAAGGCTACAAGATACTGTTATGGCAGGACTTTATTAAATAATGCCATTCCTATTAATAACCAACATTCATTAAGGGCTTACTATGTGCCAGGCTGGATTCTGAGTACTTAAAGATTATTTACTGTTGTACTGTTATTTGCCCCACTTGACTGGTAAGGAGGCTTGGTGAGGACAGGTGGCTTGCTCAGGGTTACCTGGCCAACACCGGAAGGAGCTGGGATTCAAAGCCACGTGCCTGCGAGGCACCAGAGCTGGTGGCCTGGACTAGGTCACTGCTTCTGCTCAGAGCTCAGCAGACCCATGTGAGGGGACCCCATCTCCAGCCATGTTCTCACTTGGAGTCTTTTCAGGAACCCCAGGTGTTAGCTATGGTCATCTTTCACCTGGAATGCTAGGATTTTCAAGCCTGCATTCGAGAATGACATACCATTCAAAATGGCCCTGCTTATCTCAGTCTTTCTGCAGATCAGAAACCGCAACCAGCCTGACTGAGCCTCTCTCCCTTGACCTTCTCCCTGCCCAGGAATGTGCTTGGGTTTGGTTTGGCTTGTGTGGGTTCCCCTGGGGTCATTGGCTTAGGTTAGGGCCGGTAGATTAACTGAGTTAACACCCAAAAGCCTGAGTATTTCCACAAGTTCCTTTTGGAGGTGGGGAGCCTTGCCCAGCTGCCCTTTCACCCTTTCAAGGCAAGCAAGCTTACTCCATAAGAAAGGCCTCAAAGCGTTTGTGTGCTTTGAACACCAGCAGACTTTAGATTTGAATCCCAAGTCTTTGTTCTCACTTGTTCTCACCTCAGCTGATCCTCACACCTCAGAGCACAGCAGTCTCTCAGTTACAGGGAGTCCCAAAGGTCGGGGGATTGTGGGTTGGCTGCACAGTCACCCTGGAGTCCACCCCAGACCTCAAGTTGGTATTAACTAGGAGTATGGCCCTGGGGATCTGTTTCTTAGAAGTACACCCATACTGTTCAGATCCACAGTCAGGCTGGAAGCTACTGCCTGGATTTCAGTGGCTCGCGTCCTGTGCTTCTGTTTGGCTTCCCACTGTGGGGACAAGTTACTCATTCTGTCCTTTTCCTCAGGTCCATGTGAAATCAGAGGTCCTCGCTATCAAGTTATCACAAGAAATAAACTATGCAAAGAGCCTTTACTATGAACAGCAACTAATGTTAAGACTCAATGAAAACCAAGAGCAGTTGGAGCTGGACTCCTGAGAAACCCCAGCTTCCGGATGGACATTCCCAAAGACAGACCCCAAACCAATCAGGAGGAGAGAGGCCCATGGGCTTGGCTTAAATTTGAGGAAACCAGAATAAGGTTTGGGGGACGATATCAAGAGGGGAAGTAAATACTGATGAGGGGGTGCAGATGGAACTGTATTCATTTGTGGGGCAAGGAATTGCTTTAGATTATGGGGAGGTAATTTTTAAAAGACATTGGTTGAATAACGTTTGAAAAAAAAAGCGTACCAAGATCAATCTAATTTTTAGATTGCCCTGTATTTTAACATGTATATATTGATGTATATACAGCTATGTGTTTGTAAATATATAGAAGCGTTTCTGAACAGGAACTAGGATGTGTGTAAAGGATTGTTAACTGTAAAGTAATATAAAATTATATTGGATCTTCTATTGCACTAATTCTACACGTCTAATTCAGGGTACTATCCGTGAAGAGGGGATTCTTGCAAGTTGCAGAATTTTATGTCTTAGTCTGGGAAATGAGGGTGTTCACAGTCAGGTGGGCTGAGGTGAGGTGATGGGTTACATCAAGAGTGACACCTTTGACACCTGTGCTCTTCCAGGCAGCAGCAGCAAACCAAAGTGTCCAGACCTAGAGCTGGCCCTCGACGAGGCTTAGGGGAGTGACTCAGATGCATCTTTTATTGATTTCTCCCCCAGTTTAAGGATGGTTCTTAAGAGTGTCGCATATTATTTTTTATCTGCCTAAATCTCTGGCTCTCTCCTGACTGGTCTTGCCAAACTTTGAGGTGTGTTCTGTTAGCACACGTGCACACACACCAGCATTACAAGCTTTTCTTGGGTTATTATCATAGAGGCCACTCTGAAACACTGGTAGACTCTGATAACTTAGAAGGGGAAAAAACCCCACAGAACTGGGTGACAAAGCAAAAGTCCAGAAACTTACCGAAACCCACAGTAAGAATGTCCTCCCTCCGAGCAGCGGTCAGAGGGGAAGGACCTAGGACTCTCTTCTTCCTAATAAAGCTGCAGACAGACTCCCAGCTCTGCAGTCCTGGGGACCCAGTGACAGTAACACTGAGATGAGAAAGGAGAAGGAGAGAGTCAGAAAAGGAAATGAAATCTGAGTATTAAAAAGCTGTTTTGTAAGTTTGAGGCCAAGATTTGGCCAAAATAACTCTTGCCCTTGGTTTTAAATTCTAAATAGTGGCAAGGTGTGGAGGGAGTGCCCTCTTCTTCCTGGGTCTTGTTTGCAGGGTTTTCTCTTTTCTGTATGGAATAACCAAGTTGGGGAGGGGTAGGCCTCACTCTGGAATGAATGACTAGACTTGTGATTTTTTTAAATTTTTATTTTAATAAATCTATTCAGTCTCTACAACCATGTCTAACGTAGCTGAGATCTACAAGGACCCAGGGGATCAGTGGATGTGTGGAAGGTTTTGGGGTTTATAACTCATGACCCAGATCCTTCCAAGACACAAATGAAGCTAATCTGTCTTTCTTTACCCCCTTGGGTGTGGGTGTGGGGGTGTGTGTGTGTGTGTGTGTGCGTGCACGCGCGCGTGCGCATGTGTGTGTGTTCAAAGAAACAGGAAGGGAGCTTTAACCCAAGTGCTTAGTGCTTTGGCAAAGCAGTGTCTTCAAGGCTCATCTTGAGCGCCAGGATTTATATATGATCTTCACTGAACTGTCTTCGTGGACAGTAGGGTTGAAACCTGGCTCTTGAAGGAGGTGTGTTTTTAGTTGTTTGGTTGGTTGGTTGGTTTTGCCAGGCAGCCGTTGTGGCAAACCTGCAGGCAGGTTTCTCGTCCTCTTCAACAGCCTCCTGCCCTGCACCCCACAAGTGTGGCTTGTGGTTTTTGTCACCAGTCACCCACTGCCTGAGATCATGATCTCCTAAGGATGCGACTCTCAGAGGGTTGCTTGTTTGCATCAGTGAGCCTTCTGTCACTTTCTGGAATGAAGTCACTTGGAAGTTCTGTTGGATTGAGGTGCTTGGTGTTAGGATTATAAAGGAAACTTGCCTTGGGCCCCAGTGGTACCCGGCATCCTCTGCCCGTGGGAAGTTGGTTGAGGGCTGCAATGTGGAACGGTGCTTCCCGGAGACTCCGAGAGGGTGCTCAGATGCCCCCCTCCCAGCCGCTTTCTAATCTCATCAGTTAGAAACAGTGGCCTAGCTCCTAATTGCACAACCTCCTCTGACATTGTGCCTTAGAAGAGGCAGATGTTAAAATGGGATCCAAAGACCAAACGGGGTGAGGTTGGGGTTGGTGGGTGCCAACTTAGCTTCTCAAACTCCCTCTGCCCTCTCAGCCCTCATGCCAGACATGGGGTAAGGTTTCAGGGGCTCTGGAGAGTTTCCTGGTTTGCCTGGAAAACATCCAAAGCTTTAGAGGAAGCAGGCCCTGGCTGTGGCTACTAAAGGCCCCATTTCTTTTAACATCAGTGTTTAGCCAGCGATGGCCGAGTCTTTGTTACAGTAATTTTCTACCGATTTTCTTGCTGCCTCAAGTACCCAGTTCCACTCCCAGGAAGAAAAATAAATTGAATCAGGAGAAACCAGGCCAGCAGAAAGCAAAGTCCCCTTGATGCCCTGACCCAGCACATCCAGCTACATCGCTGACCAATCAGAGCTGCTTTTGTTCGCCCACCAGAAAGGCTGGCCAGTCAGTGCTTCCTGCACCCGGGCCCGCTCACCACCAACCCAGAAATGGAAACGCAGCCTCTCATCAGTTTGAGTGCCTCGCCCGCCCGGTGGTGAGGGTGCAGCTCGGAGTTCGGCCGACTCCTGGGCCACTTTGTTTATAAGCCTCATCTGTGCCTCAAAATAGCATAGCAGCTGCTTATAAAATCCCAAAAATAAAGTTCTGGGTCACCGCTGTGTGAGCACCCTCACAGCCCCCAGTCTGTTGCGACTCTAGAATCTGTTCATGTCAAGTCGTTCTTTCTCTTCCTGTGGAATAAAAGGCTCTGTTGACTTCCAAACATGTTGTTTCCTTCTGGAATCTTGCTGGCCCGTAGATTCTAGAACCATCGCCGATGACAGATGCCAAACATCTGACGGTGTTCACAAGCACACACAGCCTCTCCCTCACTCCAGGGAGGCGCGTTCCCAGGCCAGCCCTGCACCTCGGGCCTTTGCCTAACTTCCTGTCTGCCGGGCCCAGGCTTCGTGCTGACCACACTCTCCCCACCTCTGTGAGGTAACCAGTCCAGGCCCTGACAGGATGGAAGGTGTCATGTCCTAGAAGGAGACTACAGGAGGAGCGGTTTGGTCACGTTCATGGTGCCTATGTGGGCTTCCCTGATAGCTCAGTTGGTAAAGAATCTTCCTGCAATGCAGGAGACCTAGGTTCAATCCTGGGATTGGGAAGATCCCCTGGAGAAGGGAAAGGCTATCCACTCCAGTACTATGGCCTGGAGAATTGCATGAACTGCGTAGTTCATGGGGTCACAAAGAGTCAGACACGACTGAGCAACTTTCACTTCCCTTCACTTCACAGTGCCTACTTGGTATTACTGGACAGGTCAGGAAGGCAACTAGGCAGGCACTGGAGCCTGGAGTTCCAGAGATGAGTCTGGAGTTCCAGAGATGAGTGCAGGCCAAAAGTGCAAGACTGGGAGTCATCGTGCAAGTGACAAGTGGAGCCTGGAAGGAATCCTCAAAGGAGTGGGCGGAGGGTGGGAGCGGTGAAGAAAAGAGATCCTGATCTGAGTCCTGGGGTCCCCAAAGTTTAAGAGTTTAGGCAGATGGAGAGAAGCAGCACCTTCCAGAGATGGATATGCAGCTGGGAGGGTATGGGTCCTAGAAGCAATTGTAGACACCAAAAGAAAAAGAAGCTTCCCAGGTGGCTCAGTGTAAAGAAACTGCCTGCTGATGCAGGAGACGTAGGTTCGATCCCTGGCCTGGGAAGATCCCCTGGAGAAGAAAGTGGCAACCGACTCAGTATTCTTGCCTGGAGAATCGCATGGGCAGAGGAGCCCGGTGAGCTACAGTCCAGGGGGCCGCAAAGAGTCAGACACAACTGAGCGACTGAAACAACAGCAAAAGGAAGAAGGGAGCCTGCTGCAGAATTTCCTGTTGAAACTTTTAAACATCAGATCTTACGTGTTTGCAAACATACAAATGCAAAACAAAAACATAAGCTCATATCTGTGTTATAGCATATGAGGCTGACCTCATGGAAGTGTGTTCTCACTATGCTGATTAGATACAGACATGGAACACAGATATAGTCATATATCATTCCCAACATTTATTTTCATGAAGTTGAAATTGTATACTTTTCTGTGCCTTCTCAGTGTTACCTTCAGGTTGGTATATTGCTGATCTCTTAAATGCAGCACAATTGTTGGTGTGACTGTTGTGTGCGAACTCAGCGATTCCCATATTGGAGGGCAATCACTGCATTCTCAGGCCACCCAGCCCACTAAGAACAGCCTACGAGAGACACCCTCCTACTTAGGTGCTTATGCCCTAGTTTTATTTCTGGGCAGTAGATTCCCAGCAGCCACTGGTCTCTGTGGATACACACAAGATTGCTTTCCAAACCTGTTGCTGGGGATGTGGAGGGCTGTGGCCCATCTAAGTGCCCTCTGCTGGCACTCCCGCCAGAAATGTTAACCAATCTGAAAGGGTTCTCAGTCGCATCTCATTCATTCTTTAGTGAATTACCAGCAGTGAACCTGACCATCTTTTCATTCTTTGTAGGAATTTAAGTTAGGAATGGCTGTGGAATTATAGCAGAAGTCCCTTCACAGCATCTATTATTATGACCATATTGATTCTTCTCCTTTGATTTTTTAAAAATGGGATACGTTGCTAGATTTCCTGGTATTACACCACCCTTAGTCTCTTGGAATAAGCCCCATTTGGTCATAATGTTATTGTTATTCTTTTGATACATTCCATGATTCTTTTTGCTAGTATTTTGAGTCTGCATCTTTATAGTGAGAGGAGGGTCTGTAAGTTTCTCTTTTCATAGCATCTTCATCAGATTTTAGAATTAAAATTGTACTGCCTTCCTAAAAGGAGAACTCTCCACCATTTTCTGTGGCTTGCAATACTTAAATTATGATAGAACATCATAGTTTTCCAAAAGTTAGATGTGAGTCGGCTGCAAACCCTTGTGCTGTGCTGTGCTCAGTCATGTCCAACTCTTTGTGACCCCATGGACTGTAGCCTGCCAGGGTGCTCTGTCCATGGAATTTTCCAGGCAAAAACACGAGTGGGTTGCCATTTCTTTCTCCAAGGGATCTCCCCAACCCAGGGATCAAACCCATATCTCTTGGGGCTCCTGTATTGGCAGGCGGATTCTTTACCACTGCACCACCTGGAAAGCCCCAGGCCACAAACCCGTCAGACTCTAGAAGCTTTTTCAGTGGTTCCCTTTAATCTTCATTCCCTACCCCACCAACGTGTGTGCCCTCTGCTAACTGGAGTTTTCAAGTTTTCTATTGCTTCATACGTCAGTTTTGGTAGCTTATTTAAAAATCATCCAATTCTCTTTATGTTTTTTACATTTGTTGCCATACATTTATATGTATTCACCAAAGATTATTTTAATACCTCTTGTCTCTGGTCATTTCTCCTTTCTCATTCCTAATCTTGCATATTTTTACTTTTTATTTTTTTCACAACTAAGTTTTTGAGGAAGTTGCTTTCTTTTCAAAGGAGGAATTTGGGACTGGTTTCTCTTTGCTACTTTGTTTTTATTATTCTATTGATTGTACCTTTAATCTTTTGTTCCTGCCACCTGGCTTGTTTTGATTTATCTTTGCTGTTTTTTTCTTGCTTTCTAAGATAGGTTTATCATTTAGTTGTGTGTTTTTTTCTCACCTATCTTCTTGAATAACGACATTTCAGGGTTATAAATTTTTTCAAAATGCAGCTTTGTTTATCCCATAAATTTTGATATTAAGTGTTCTTAAGTTGCTTTCTGTGTAGTTTTTAATTTACTTTTGATTTCTTCTCTCATCTAAGACCTACCTAGGAATGTGTTTTTAATTTTTAATATTAAAAAAGTATCCTCCTTAAATTAGCTATTTTGAATTTTACTGGTTTATAATCAGCAAATATAACCTAAAGTTTTCTACATTTAAAAAAATCTGTTGTGGTTTCTTTTTGTCCAATTACTTGATCAGTTTTTATAAATGTTCCATGAGCATATGAAACAAAAATATCCTCTTTGAGGCTTGTAAATAAAAACCAGTAAGTAGATAGGTAGGATAGAAGGTGGATGGATGATGGGAAAGACAGATAGTTACATACACACTTATTGATAGAAGTTTACAGACTATATTAATCAAAGCCTGTAAGACTTTACTTATTTTTCTGTAAGAGAGCTCTGACTTGTGTCTTGCGAGTGGCCCAAGAAGCAAGTTCTGTGTAGTCCTTCGGAACAGCAGTGAGAACTTAAAGTAAACGAAGCGAGCAGAAAGGAGAAAGAAGAAAACACGGCATCCTCATTTAAGCTGCCTCCAAGTAATCCCACTGGAACTTTAGAAGGATTTGATGCTGGAACAATGGTCCTGCGCCTGCCTACCTCATGGTCTCAGATAGGCCAGGCCGTGTGTCCCCATGGTCCTTACTGGTATAAACAGTTCCCAGGGGTTAATGAAACTTCACACCTCAGGCTTACTCTGGTCTGACTCCAAAGCACAAAAAAGTCGTGGGTACATTTTGTCTTGGAGGAAGTGTGTGGATCTCGGGCTGTGAGGCCCTTGGAAACCCCGAAGAGAGTGGTGTGGGGAGGAGAGTGCTGACTTGACTCCCAGGGCAATTTTAGGGGGAAAAGTGCTGCCTCTGGGGCATGTTTTCCTGGGACACCTTACCTCAGGGATACACAGAGACTTCTAGGAAGTTGGGCCAAGCCTGCAGAAAGGTACCTCTCCATTCTGCTTGATGGTTTGTTCTCAGAGACTGCCCATCCGCAGGTGTGTTCCCAGACAACACAGGTAACTGATGCCAAAGTCGCTAAGCCTCTGTCCCTCCAACAGCACAGAGGCACTGCCAGCCCTTGCTGTGGGTGTCTTCCTGGGGCCAGAGATACGCAGTCAGTGGGATGATACTCACTGCCTTCCCTGTGCTAGTGGACCTCAGGGTGGGAGCAGGGCAGGCTTCCCTGGGGAAGAGGCAGGTAGTCTGAGCCCAGATGGACTGAGAAGAGTGAGGGAGGCAAAGAGGAAAGGGCAGTGCACCCGTGACATCCTGGAGGTGAGAGGCTGCTCGGCCGATTGAGGAGCAGGATTTCCAGACTGGCAGGAGAGCAGCGGAGTGAGGCTGGAGAGATGGGGCTGGGTCATGCTGGTCTTGGTAAACCACATGGGGAAAGGTGTTTTGTTCTGTTGGCCGCACCGTGCAGCCTGCAGAATCTTTGTTCCCTGACTAAGGATCCATCAGACCCGTACTCCCTACAGTGGAAGCATGGAGCTCCAACCACTAGACCACCAGGGAAGTTCCTGGGGAAAGGTTTTAAGCAGAGGATTTCATGTAAGATTGGGTTTCCCCAGTGGCTCAATAGTAAAGAATCCACCTGCCAATGCAGGAGCCTCAGGAGACGCAGGTTTGATCCCTGGGTCAGGAAGATCCCCTGGAGGAGAAAATGCCAACCCACTCTAGTATTCTTATCAGGGAAATCCCATGGACAGATGAGCTTGGTGGGCTACAGTCCATGGGGTCATTGAGAGTCAGACAGGGCTGAAGTGACTGAGCACTTCATGTAAGATTAGCATCTCCAGAAATACCTCTCTGGCTGCAAAATGGAGAATGAGTAGCATGATTGAAGAGAGGAAGGAAGGCCACTGCAGCAGTCCAGGTAAGAAATGATGGTGGCTTGGACCAGGAGCAGGCAGTGGAGATGGAGAGAGGTGCAGAGGCCTGGGACATGTTTTCAAGGAAGAGTAGATGAGACAGAGGGATTGATTTAATGTAGAGGATAAGAGGGAAAAAGGTATCAAGGGTCATTCCCTGGTTTCCAGCTTTAACCGGGTGGGCAGTGGTGTGATTACCAAGGTGGGAGAACGCTGGAGAAAGAGCTGGGATGTTTATGACTGGTGTCCATTTACTGACAGTTACATATCTGTTGGCTCAGTGGTAAAGAATCCGCCTGCCAGTGCAGGAGATGCAGGAGATGTGGGTTCGATCCCTGGGTCGGGAAGATCCCCTGGAGGAGGAAATAGCAACCCACTCCAGTATTCTGGAAGAATTCCATGGACAGAAGAGCCTGGTGGGTCACAGTCCATGGTGTCGTGAAGAGTTGGACATGACTGAGCACACACACACATATCTGTTGAAGGTAAATTGAATAAATGAATGTCTTAGGTTATGGGTATATTTAGTTTGTCAGTGACATGTTGAGCAGAGATGGAAAGTAGGCAGTTTAGAACTTGAGAGAGGGTGACTTGCCGGTAAAGCGTGTTTGGTGTGATGGGAGTCAATTCGATTCTAGTGAGCATAGAACAGGAGAGAAGAGAGGCTGGACCAGGCCCTCAGGACACCAACATTTAATGGGTGCATGTGCCTAGGAAGGTGACCCAGTAAGGGAGGCTGGGAAAGAGTGACTGGACACATGGCAAGAAGAGTACAAGAGAATGTTTCCAGAAAGAGGACATGGTCAATTGGTTGGATGATGCTGAAAAGCCCAGTGAGATGTGTGCTGGATTCCACAAGGTGGAGGACACTGCAGTAAGAAAAGTTTTGTTGGGAGCAGAAGCTAAGATGAGAGGGTGAGGTGTGAATGGTGGGTTGAGTGGAAACAGTGAGTGTCCTTTCTTGGACAGAGCAGCTGTTGAATGGTTGGCCCGTGACCGTGACACACTAAGGTGGGAGTGGCTGCCTGGCCATTTAATACCGACAATTAAAAAACAATCAGGAAATTAAGACTTAAAGCCGGTCGGTTTTTTCTCACCATGCACTTGGCAGTTCTGAACAAGATCTGTGATAAAATTCTCCTTCTCTTAAACATCCTCAGTGGGTCTAAGTTCTGTTGAGTTTTGATGATACATACGAAAGCTTCAAATTAGCACGTTTATCTTACTTGTCCTTTAATACAGCTTGTATTCCACAAGGGAATTAATTGAGAGCTCCCAGGTGTGCAGTGGGCCCCCAGCACACACAGACTCAGCTTCACATTTTCATTTAGAGATGAAGTTTACTGTTTTTGAATCATTCAAGCCTACTGGGGCACAGTTCACATCTCCAACCCCTGTGTTTCTACATATCCCTGCATTTCAATAATATATTTGAAGTAAATGATAATGGACAGTGATTGTAAAGTTGAAGCAAAAAGCTTGAATGGCTCCATTTCTGTCATTCTGTGTAAGCACTTACAGTTTTTATTGGTGTTTAAAATTTTAAGCAGTGAAACAGTGCAGACTATGAAGTGTAACACTTTTGTTTGGAAAGAGAAAATTTTAGTTCACCAATGAAACATAAAATCAAGCATTATCAATCATGTGATTTATTAGTTGTTCAAAGTTGACCTTTGGCAGATATATTGATTTTATTAAAATTCACTTACTAGTTACTGGACAATTATTTAAATAAACATTTTTATATAGACCTATAACCAAAATTAAAATCATTAAGTAAATATATAAATATTGTATACATGTAAAAAGATTAAGTAGTTGTGCTCTATTTTGTTCTATGATACTTATTTAATGTGACTGGCATAATTACTTTAAAAGTTCAATAAAATATTTTCACTGCATTTCTTGTTACTTCATTCATGATTATTACTGAAGATGATTTTGTCATATCAAGGAGGGTAGAGTTTAAAAGATGATCCTCTGGACTTCCCTGTGGTACAGGAGATAATAATCCTCCTGCCAATACAGGGGACATCGGTTTAATCCTTTGCCCAGGAAGATTCCACATGCCTTGAAGCAGCTAAGCCATGTCCCACAACTACTGAGCCTGCACCCTCGAGTCTGTGAGCTGCACCTACTGAAGCCCATGTGCCTAAAGTCTGTGCTCCACAACAAGAGAAGTCACAGGAAAGAGAAGCCCAGGCACCACAACTAGAGAGTAGTCCCCACTCTCTGAAACTAGAGAAAGCCCATGCACAGCAATGAAGACCCAGTGCAACCAAAGATAAACACATGAATGAATTTAAATTAAAAAAAAAAAAAATGATCCTCTGGGTTTCAAGTACACCAGGTACACCACTGGCCAAGGTAAGGATCCTTGGGGATGTCCAGGTCTGCCATCTCTGCAAATAGGATAGGAGTTGGGTTTGACAACCAGGGAAACCAGATTGAGCCAAGGCCCTTAATGATGCTAACAAGAGGAGCATCTTATTACTGAGGGAGTGAAACAAGGAGCACATCTTCAGTGCAGCCTGAGTTGAGGGAGGGAAAGGAAAATGAGAGAGGCAAGATCTAGAACGAAATAACCCTGAACTTGAACTTGTACTAGTTTAGAATGAACTGCCTTCTGTCCTTTGCCACACCATGGTCCACCCCACACTAAATCCTGTCCACAGGGGCAACTATTTTCAACTCTTTTCCAATTTCTTCTTGTATTTACCTCTGTTTTTTTCAAACACCATATTTCTACCACCTATTCTTGATTTCTTTCCATCAGAGATGTTATCTACTTTTTTCCTACTGTGGAAGATTAGAATCTGGCTCTCTTCACCCCACTACCCTCTGCCCCAAACAACTCACTGTGAAAAAGGGGGCATCATTACAAATCCTATCGACATTTAAGGATAACAAGGAGATACTATGAATAACTTTGTGCTTTTAAATCTGACAACTCACATAAAATGGACACATTTCTTGAAAGGCACAAATTATCAAAACTGATAGAAGAAATAGAAAGTCAAAATAGCCTTGTATCTATTAAAGAAACTAACTTTATCATTAAAAATCTTCCCAGGAAGAAAACTCCAGGCCCAGATAGCTTTACTTGTGAATCCCATCAACCATTTAAGGAGAAATTAATTTCAATCCTACACAAATCCTTTCAGAAAAGAGAGGAGAAAGCACTTTCCAAATCATTTTATGAGGTTAGCATTACTCTGACACCAAAAATAAATAAAATTTTTATAAGAAAACTAAAGACCAATATCCCTCATGGACACAGATGCAAAATTAATTTCTTAACAAGTTTTTAGCAAATTAATTCAATAAGTCATGAAACCTAATTGAAAATAAGTGAGCATCTCAACAAACATTTCACAAAAGAAATACACAAAAGGCCAAAAAGCACATGAAAAATCTGCAATATCCCACTCTCAAGGAAATGCAAATTAAAACCACAATGAAATACCACTGCACACCTGTGGAATAATGTTAAGAATTATGATGATAGCAAGTTGCAGCAAGGATGATAGCAAGGATTGGCACATGGAATTCTCCCACGTTTGCCAGTGGGGATGTAAAATAGTGAAACTAGTTTGGAAAACAGCTTGGCAGTTTCTCAAAGAGTTAAACATATACTCACCACAAGACTCATCATTTCTACTCATAGGTATCTACTCAAGAGAAATGGAAATACATTCACACAAAGATTTGTGCATATGTTTAATATAGCCAAGTCCTAGGAACATGTCTGTCAATAGATGAATGGAAAAACAAACTGGAGTGTAACATAAGGATGGACTTCTGGTCAGCAAGAGACATGAACAAACTATGGACATGCAAAACCACAGGGATGAATCTTGACATCCAATCCAAGCTTTAAAAAGATAACTGTGTCAGTGGTGTGGATGGTGGATGGAATGGAAGTAAATGGAAGGAGAAGTTCTCCTTAGGGAAATATTCAAATAGTCCAGACAAGAGAAGATAAGGAATTCACCTAAGGAAATGGGGAGAAGACAAGAGACATGAAAAAAATCTACCCAGTATGTTGATGGGCATATATGCCTGGTGGGGGGAAGGACCACTTTTGCCTGACCAGAATCAACTCTTCCTGGATTGTATATAATCCAATTAAATTGCCAATCAGTGCAATCCCTAGATACAAGGATTGGTTCTAGAATGGATACATGATCCAGTCAAAGGGAATCCAGCAACTGGACAGAAATTACCAGGAAGAGATGGCTTCTTTCCACTGAATTTGAGCCTGGAAGCTGTGAGCCTGAAGCCGCAGGGAACAGGGTATAGGGAGGGGCTGCCCCAGAATGAAGCAAAATGGAGAGAGGCCAGATCTTGAGGACATCCCTTGAGGCCCTGGGTTTTGCTTACATCTGTTCAAAGGTCCATTTACTTGTGTAAGTCACTTGGAACAGAAAGGGGCTTGACTACACTACTAGAAGATGGAAAACCAGGAGAGGATGGGCAAGTGACGAGTTTCATTTTGGACACATTTAACCTGAGACCCTGTGGAAACTCCAGTGAGCAGTGTTGGAAAGACATCTGAGAGTCATTCCTTTGGAGATGACGGTTGAAAAATACCTTGGAGAAGATGACAGTGCTCAGAGAAGGGTGTAAAGTGAGGAGAGATGTGGGCTAAGGTCAGGTCCCAGAGGAGACCTGATGGAGGGACTGAGAGAGGAAGAGGAACCAGGGAAGGTCAACACAGGGGTGATGATGACAGAGCAGAGTGAATGTTCTGGAGGGAGAGACTGGGCTGTGGTGTCCAGCTCTGTTCGGAGGTCAGGCTGGGCAGGACTGAAAAGACGCCAGTGCATTTGGAAACTAGGCCACAAGCGACTTGGACCTGATGCTTCTGCTAGTGGCAGGTGTTGAAATAGGATCCAGAAGTGAAGCAGCGAGTGTAGATCTTGTGTTAAAATTTGTAGGAGACAAAGAGGGAGGGTGTTTGTTTCTTTTTAGGTGCTTTAAAAACAGTGGGGAGGGACTTCCCTGGTGGTCCAGTGGTTGAGAATCCACCTTAAAATGCAGGGGACTCAGGTTTGATCTCTGACCAGGGAACTAAGATCCCACCTGCCTCGGAGCAACTAAACTCACAGGCTGCGACTAAAGAATGTGCAGAAGTGAAAAAAATCCCGAATGACAAAATGAAGACCTTGTGTGCTGCAACTAAGACCCAACTTGGCCAAAAATTTAAAAAAAAAAAAACAAAACAAAACAGCAGGGAGGTGGCATCCTTGTGGGTAGGAGAGGAAGAAGATCTGGAGGAAGGGGGATGCTAAAGGGGAAGGGAGCCTGACTAGAGGTGAGTGGAATGGGAAGAAACAGGATCTTAGAGGCCCAGGCAGGAGGCCTGATAGCCAAGAGCTGGCCTCTTGCTTGAATCCTGTCCAGTTGTACTTTGTCACATTAACCAAGATGTTTGATATTGTCTAGTTTTGTGTTTTGAGGTTTTAGCTCCCAATACGCTATGAGGCCTCAGCACCCCCTGAAGGGTGGGGTGCCATCAGGGAAGCAGAACCTCAGGGGTTAACAGGGAATCCCGTGGTGTTATGGAATTCAGACCCGTCAGGGTGGTAGGATGAAACATAGGACTAGGGAAGGGCCCAGGGTAGACGTCTTTGGAAGGCTCTTGGCTCTTTGTGTGGCTGCCCTCTGAGGGTTTGCAGCCAGGGGCCTGGCGTCAGTGTAGGTCAGCGAGGCTCGCCCTCAGGGATAAGAGCTTCCTGTGGGAAAAGAGCAAGAACCCACCCTAACCCACCAGCTCCCCACTGTCTGTCTCCCACTGCCTCAACCTAACAATGATCTTGAAAGCACAGTGACTGCTGCTCACTTGTGCCTCCCAAATTGCATGCACCTTCCTTTTTGGCAACTCTGCCTTGGGATCATACAGGAGAGAGATCCTGAGACCCGTAACTCTTAGCATTACCAAGCAGACCAGCGCCATTCCATAGAAATAGACAAGTCATACACATAACTTAAACTCTTCTGTGAGTCACATTTTACAAAAAAAGAAAAAGAAATTGAAAATGTATTGTATTAGTGATATTGTTGTTGTTCAGTCGCTAAGTTGTATCCGACTCTTGGTGACCCCATGAACCCAACATGTCAGGCTTCCCTGTCCTTGACCATCTCCTGGAGCTTGCTCAAACTCCTGTCCACTTAGTTGGTGATCCCATCCAACCCTCTCATCCTCTGTCACCCCCTTCTCCTCCTACCCTCAATCTTTCCCAGCAAAATATCATAATTTACTGTGTAATCAGAAGACATTACTGTGTAATGAGATATTTTGCATTCTTATTCTGCACTACATATTCAATGGATACAAAATCCAAAATTTTGATAACTGAAAATCACCAACCATTTTGCAGTCTTTCTTGGGCTTTTATTTAGCTAATGAATGAATACATTTGACACTTTGGGGTTTTAGTTGGGATTTTACATAGCTTTAATCTTAATTCTTTGGTTCTTCACTGTTTCTATTCACCCATAGCATTATTTTCCAATACTTTGGCCACCTGTTCCAATAGCAATCTGTTCCAGTACTTTGGCCACCTGATGCGAGGAGCTAACTCATTGGAAAAGACCCTGATGCTGGAAAAGATTGAGGGCAGGAGGAGAAAGGGACGACAGAGGATGAGATGGTTGGATGGCATCACTGACTCAATGGACATGAGTTTGAGCAAGCTCCGGGAATTGGTGGTGGACAGGGAAGCCTGGCGTGCTGCAGTCCATGGGGTCGCAAAGAGTAGGACACAACTGCGCAACTGAACTGAACCGATAGCATTATTTTAGTAAATGTTATAACACCAACCTACCCCCCAAAAATGCCTGGTGTGTGTTATACACCCAGCATCTCAGTGAAGATGGGGCACTGTTCAGTGGTTGTGTGTAGCTTGGTGGCTGCCACACGGGACAGAAGTGGAAGGTATGACAATCCACTGTTGGTTGTTACACAGAAACACAAAGAAACCAGAAGTGTCCTGGTCCCGGGCCCTTGGGGACTGTAGGCCTGAGACTTGATGCAAAGAGCAGGTTCTTAGAGCCCATGCCTGGCCCAGCTGAGGAGCAGCCTTCATCCTTCTTGGCAAACATATCACCAGTTCCCTGTCTAGCCTGAGCGAGTCCACAGGGGCCCAAGACTGTGATTCCATCTGACTCCCTACCTGGACATCACCTTTTGGAATGGGTTAGGACACTCACAAGCCCCCCAAGATGGAAGCTGTGCGGGACTGTGGCAGGGTGGCCAGAGGTAGTACCAAAGGTCACACTTGCCCTTCCCTGCACTGGATGAAACTGAACCAGCCGGGGCAGGGGTGGGTGCCAGACTTTGGACACAATCACTTTTGAAGGCTCCTCTGCCTCAGGCCCTCCTGAGTCCCTAATTGTGACCATAAAGGCCACTGTGAAGATTCATGTCTCTGAGTTAAGGCCTTGGCATTTGGGGAGATTTTGGTGGACAAAGAGTAGATTGTTGTTATTCAGTCACTAAGTCGTGTCCAGCTCTGCGACCCCATGGACTGCAGCATGCCAGGCTCCTCTGTCCTCCACTATCTCCTGGAGTTTTCTCAAATTCATGTCAATTGAATTGGTGATACCACCCAACCATCTTATCCTCTGTTGCCCCCTTCTCCTCCTGCCCTCAATCTTTCCCAACATCAGGGTCTTTCCCAATAAGTCAGCTCTTCACATCAGGTGCCCAATGTATTGGAGTAGATTGCTATTAGATATTCAACCTTGGCTTGTGGGGATCCTGAATCTGTTTCACTTGGGGGCTCTTTGGGAACACACATCTGGAAGAGAGAACAGTGAGGAACATCAAGAAGGGAAGCCGGGCTGCCATGGAAAAACCAAGACCATGATCTCCTCTTTGCCAGGGAAGCAGATGACACCAGAGGGGGAGGATAAGGAGGTGATGTGAGCAGTCTGTCCCCAGCCCACAGCTTGCCCAGGGCAGTCCAGGCAGGAGTGACCAGTTTTCTCATAGCTGGATGCCCAGGGTGGAGTGGCCTGGCCCCTCTGAAGACTCCCTGTCAGCCTTAGGGAAGGTTAGTTCAAGTCTATTTAACCACAAAACTTCGGGAGCACCTCATGGTGCACCTTGTGTCCACTGGGGCTCACAAGAGGCTGGAGGGCCTCTGTTTCTCCCTTGTTTGGACTCCAGGAGCCTGACTCTGTTTCTAAACATCAGTATCAGATTAGGCAACTCTGCAAACAAAACAAAGGCCCCTGGCCAGCTGCCCAGGGTGTATAAAATGCCAGGCACAGAGGCCAGAGGTGAGAATGTGGACACACCACGAGTGAAACAGAACAGGGGAGGAGCGCCCCAGTCAAAGGCCTGGGGGCCAGGTCTGACCCGAAGCCTCCCCTGGGCCCATCTGTCCCGGGGTACCTCAGTACATGACTTTCTGGCTACAGACTTCATCCAGTTTATGTCAGAGGATGACTCCTGGGAAAGCAGGGACCCTGTCAGTTCGTAGCTCACATTTTGGCCCTTGGCTTTGTTCCATTAATCTAGTTCTCACCTCAAGACAGGCCTCACAAATGACTAAAGAAAATGGCTGTGAATATTAGTGTTCTAAAGCCAATAATTTTTAATATTTCAAATATGTCAACAGACTGAAAATGGGAATGATGAAGCATTGGATGTAAACTGTCTTTGCTGGTGGGGGAGAATGTTTCCATAAGGACAAAATAGGCACTTTGCACACATGACAGGCAGAAAGTAAAAGTCACTCAGTTGTGTCTGACTCTTTGTGATCCCATGTACTGGAGTCCATGGAATTCTCTAGACCAGAATACTGGAGTGGGTAGCCATTCCCACTGGTGGCTTCTCTGGAGGCTCAGCTGGTAAAGAATCCACCTGCAATGTGGGAGACCTGGGTTTGATCCCTGAGTTGGGAAGATCCCCTGGAGGAGGGAACAGCTACCCACTCTAGTATTCTGGCCTGGAGAATTTCATGGACTGTATGGTCCGTGGGGTCATGAAGAGTTGGACATGACTGAGTGACTTTCACATAGCCTAGTTTATGGTCAAATTGTTGGGTTTCCATGGTTTGGGTATTTTCTTGATGGGACTGCTGAAACAAATCTGTCTAGATGATAAAATGCTGTTCAGTCACTAAGTTGTATCCAACTCTTGGTGACCCCATGGACTGCAGCACGCCAGGCTTCCTTGTCCTTCACTATCTCCCAGAGTTTGCTCAAATTCGTGTCAATTGACTCAGTGATGCCATCCAACCATCTGATCCTCTGTCGCCCCCTTCTCCTCCTGCCCTCAGTCTTTCCCAGCATCAGGGTCTTTTCCAATGAGTCAGCTCTTCACATCAGGTGGCCAAAGTATTGGAGCTTAAGCATCAGTCCTTCCAATGAATATTCAGGACTGATTTCCTTTAGGATTGACTGATTGGTTCTCCTTGCTGTCCAAGGGACCCTCAAGAGTCTTCTCCAGCACCACAGTTTGAAAGCACCAATTCTTCAGTGCTCAGCCTTCTTTATGCTCCTAGTCTCACATCCATACATGACCACTGGAAAAACCATGCTTTGACAAGATGGACCTTAGTCGGCAAAGTGATGTCTCTGCTTTTTAATATGCTGTCTAGGTTTGTCATAGCTTTTCTTTCAAGGAGCAAGTGTCTTTCAATTTCATGGCTGCAGTCACCATCTGCAGTGATTTTGGAGCCCAAGAAAATAAAATATGCCACTGTTTCCACTTTCCCCCCTTCTGTTTGCCATGAAGTGATGGGACCAGATGCCATGATCTTAGCTTTTAGAGTATTGAGCTTTAAGCCAGGCTTTTAAACTCTGCTCTTTCACACTTATCAAGAGGTTCTTTGGTTCCTCTTCACTTACTACCATTAGAGTGGTATCATCTGTATATCTAAAGTTGTTGATACTTCTCCCAGCAATTTTGATTCCCGCTTGTGATTCATCCAGCCTGGCATTTCACCTGATGTGCTTTGCTTATACGTGTACTTGGCAGAAAGTGAAGAGGAACTAAAGAGCCTCTTATTGAGGGTGAAGGAGGAGAGTGAAAAATCTGGCTTAAAACTCAATATTAAAAAAATTAAGCTCATGGCATCTAGTCTCATCACTTCATGGCAAATAGAAAGGGAAAAGGTGGAAGCACTAACAGATTTCCTCTTAGATGTAGATGATGACTACAGCCTTGAAATTAGAAGACAACTGCTTCTTGACAGGAAAGCTATGACAAACCTAGATGATGTGTTAAAAAACAAAAGTCCTAATAGTCAAGGCTATTGTCTTTCCAGTAGTTATATACAGGTGTGAGAGCTGGACAGTAAAGAAGGCAGAGTGCTGAAGAACTTATGCTTTCAAACTGTGGTGCTTGAAAAGACTCTTGAGAGTCCCTTGAAAAGCAAGGAGATCAAACCAGTCAATCCTGAAGGAAATCAACCATGAATATTCATTGGAAGGACTGATGCTGAAGCTGAAGCCCCAATGCTTTGGCCACCTAATGCAAAGAACTGACTCACTGAAAAATACCTTAATGCTGGGGAAGATTGAGGGCAGAAAGAGAAGGTGGGGGGCGACAGAGGATGAGATAATTGGATGGCATCACCAACTCACTGGACATGAATTTGAGCAAACTCTGGGAGACAGTGAAGGACGGGGAAGCCTGGTGTGCTGCAGTGGGGTCACAAGGAGTGGACACACCTTAGCAACTGAACAACAACACTTCTTTGGTCAATGGTTTTTAGCAGTTAGCTGTGATACTGGTGTTTTTGTGAGAGGAGGTAAGCTGAAGTCCTTCTACTCCACCATCTGAATCACTGCAGAAACATTCTGGAAGCCAAGCATGCTAATCTCCTAAGCCCACTAAAAAATACCCTGGAGAAGAAGCATGGAGTTCCCACAACATAGTTTTCCTTTATCCTTCTATCTTATGGTGCTCCAGCCAGTTTGCCATTTACCTTCCACAAGGATCCCTCCTTCTTATCTCACTTCCTTTGGTTTTCCACTTTGTGGAGAAGCATTCACATCTTTTGGGTCTTTTCTCAAAGGACCAACATCTGCTAGATCAAGGCTTCTCAAAGTTTCAGCTGCATAAGTCTTCTTTGCTCTTTAATAACATCTTGAACATCATTCCACGTCAGCACATAAAGAGCTTTCTAATTTCCTTAGATAGCATAGAGTTCCATGGTACAGGTATACTGTAATTTACTTAACCATCCCTCACTGATGATCATTTATGTTGCATCCCAGGTGGCACTAGTGGTAAAGAACCTGCCTGCCAATGCAGGAGACATGAGATGCAAGCTTGACCCCTGGGTCTAGAAGATCCCCTGGAGAATGAGATGGCAACCCACTCCAGTATTCTTGCCTGGGTAAATTCCATGGACAGAGGAACTTGGTGGGCTATAGTCCATGGACTCACAAAGAGTCGGACATGACTGAGCCCACATGCATTCTGTGTAAACAAACTCCACAAAAACTCTAGTCTTCTTGCTATTACAAACAAAGCTGCAATGAAACCTTGTACAGTCCTCATTTTTTGACATGTAAGTTAAAGTTCAAAAGAGGAATTACTGGACTTTTGCACAATCACAATTTTGGTAAATATTGCCAAATCACCTCCTTTTAAAAAAAATTTAAGTGTATCTGACATAACGATACTATATTAGTTTCACTTGTACAACATAGCAATTCAACATTTGTAAACAGGCACACCTCAGAGATACTGTAGGTTCAATTCCAGACCATTAAAATCAAGTGAATATTGCAATAAAGAGAGTCACATAATGTTCTTTTGGTTTCCCAGTGCATATAAAAGTATGTTTACACTCTACTGTAGTCTATTCAGTGTGTAAAAGCATTACCTCTAAAAATGATAATGTACATACCTTAAGTAAAAAGTATGTTGTGTTAGTCACTCAGTTGTGTCCAACTCTTTGCAACTCCATGGACTGTAGTCCATCAGGCTCCTCTGTCCATGGAATTCTCCAGGCAAGAATACTGGAGTGGGTTGCCATTTCCTTTTCCAGGGTATCTTCCTGCCCCAGGGATCAAACCTACATCTCCTGCATCGCAGGCAGATTCTTTACTGTCATAGACATCAGAGAAACCCTTAATTAAAAAGTACTTTATTGTTAAAAAATGCTAGCAATCATCTGAGGCTTCAGTGAGTCATAATCTTTTTGCAGTAGTAAGATCACTGATCACAGATCACCATAACAAATATAACAATAATGGGAAATTTAAAAATATCGTGAGAATTACCAAAATGTGACACAGAGACATGGAGTGAGGAAATGCTGTTGGAAAAATGGCACCAATAGACTTGCTCAAAACAGGGTTACCACAAACCTTCAATTTATAAGATAGGCAATATCTGTGAAGGGCAGTACAATGAAGTCTGCTTTCTGTTGAGTTGTCATTGAGTTCACAGAACCTTTTAATTCTCATACCCAACACTTTATTAAGTGAGTCCAAAGAATTCTTCATTTCAGATACTGTATTTTTCAGTTCAAGAATTTCCATTTAAAACAGTGTATTTCTATGCTGAATTTCCTCACTTGGGCAAATTTGTGTTCACCTTTTCCTTTAAATCCTTTAGTACATTTATGTATTTTCATCTTTGCCTGCCAATTCCAACACCTGGAGTTTACTGCTGTTGACTGTTTTTTCTCTTGACAATAGATCACATTTCCTGCCTCTGTCTTTGTCTAGTAATTAAAAAAAAATATGTTGGACATTTTGAATGTTACATTGTGGAGATTCTGGATTATAACATCATCCTCTGAAGAGTGTTTTTTTGTTTTCTTTTTAATTCTGGTAGGCAGCTAAGTAACTGGAGGATTATCTTGATCTTACTGATAATTGACTTTAGACTTTGTTTCAGCTTTCTCTATTGCCCTAGGGTGAAGCCTTTACTTCTAGGCTGTAGCCTTTCTGGATTTTCAGCTGTATTCTTAGAGTATTCACTAAGGTCTCTCCTCTGTGGGTGGCTCAGAACTCCAATATCACTCCTGCACTGAAACCTCTGAAATCTCTGTTCAACTCTCAGCCTCCAAGCACATTTCTGCTAGGCCTTGTGAAGTCTTGCCATCTGCGTGAACACTTCAGGATTTAACTATGGACCTTAGGAAATCCATGTGCAAAATTTGGGACTCCATTTCTGCTGCTTTTTCTCTGTGGTCCTTTTTTCTTGGGTTTTCTCCCCACAAATTCTTACTACCTTAACAACCCTAAACTCTGAACTCTCTTGACCACCCAGTGAGTGATACTCTTGACTCTTTGCTTGGAATTTCCTTCCCTTTGCCACAATTTATAAGCTACTCAGGTAAAAGGTCAAGGTGAATGTGGAGCTCAGATTCATTTGCTTCCCTTCTCTTAAGGATCATAGACAGCCTTGTATTGCCTGTGGTCCAGAGCCTGATAATGTTTGTTTCACATATTTTGTTTAGTTTGTTTTATACTTATTTATGTCAGACAGATTAAGTCCAATACTAGCTACTCTGCCATGGATAGAACCAGAAATTTCTCTATTCTTCTCTGATCCCGTTCCAATTAAGTTTTTATCCTCCAGACTCCACCGTTTTCAAGGTCATAACTGACCTTCACCTTGTCAATCTAGTCTTCATTACAAGGTCTCATCTAACCTGAACAAGCAGCATCATTTTCTGTGGACGATCACTCTCTTCCTCTTAAAATGCTTTTTCTCTACTTGTTGTTGTTATTGTTCAGTCACTAAGTCATGTCCAACTCTTTGTGACACCATGGACTGCAGCACGCCAGGCTTCCCTGTCCTTCACTATCTCCTGGAGTTTGCTCAAACTCATGTCCATCAAGTCAGTGATGCCATCCAACCGTCCGATTCTCTGTCTCCCCCTTCTCCTCCTGCCCTCAGTCTTTCCCAGCATCAGTGTCTTTTCAAATGAGTTGGCTCTTTGCATCAGGTGACCAAAGTATTGGAGCTTCAACTTCAGCATTAGTCCTTCCAGTGAATATATTTTCCCCACTTGGCATACAGGAGACCACTGTTTTTTTGCTTCTTCACCTACTTCAGTCTTCTTTGCTGCTTCTTCCCCATCTTCTTGGTCTCCAAATGTTGGGAAACCTCAGAGCTCACTATCAAATCTCTTCCTATCTCCTTCCATACTCTCTTTGGGTAACTCATTGAGTCCCAAATACCCTCTACACATTCATAATTCTTGAATGTGTATCTCAAGCCTGGATCTCTGCCCTGGAATGTGGCCTTGAAGTTCCAACTGCCCTTTCAACATCTCCACTTAAATCTGAAAAGCATCCCAAACTTAACAAGCCCAAAACAGAACTCATAATTTCTTCCTTCAAAAGCCTGCCTCTCCCTTAGTCTTATCCATCTTAATGAGTAACTCCAATCTTCCAGTTATTGAAGCCAATAATTTTTGATTCATCCTGGGAACTTCTCTTTTACTCAAACTTCACAAACTGTGGTTTTGGAGAAGACTCTTATGAGTCCTTTGAGATCAGACCAGTCAATCCTAAAGGAAATCAACCCTGAATATTCACTGGAGGGGTTGATGCTGAAACTGAAGCTCTAATACTTTGGCCACCTGATTCGAAGAACTGACTCATTGGAAAAGACCCTGATGGAAAGATTGAAGGCAGGAGGAGAAGGGGATGACAGATGATGAGATGGTTAGATGGCATCACCAACTCAATGGACATGAGTTTGAGCAAGCTCCAGGAGATGGTGACAGACAGGGAAGCCTGGCGTGCTGCCGTCTGTGGGGTCGCAAAGAGCTGGACACAACTGAGCAACTGCACAACAACAACAACCTCATCCAATCCACCAGAAAATCTTTTTGCTCAACTCAGAAGTATATCCTCCCTTATTTATCTTCCGGATTATTGAAATAGCTTCCTAAATAGCCTCCTTGCTTCCACCCTTGCCTCTGTATCAGTCAGGTGCACAGCAGGTCATAGATGTTACATTCAGAGGATATGATTACACAGAGGTCATCAAAGGAGCTGATTACGAGTTGTGGGTAGGGTTAAGAGTACCAACAAAAGATGGTGAAATATCTCACCCCTGGGACAGGTGGAGAATTAAAAGTGCTAAAAAGGGCTACCTGAAGGAAGACATAGCCTTTGGTAGGAAAAGTAATTTATTGTCCAACTATAGGCCAATAGAGAGAGAGCCAGGGAAGTCTCTAACTTCCTGCCTCTGTCTCCCATTGGCTGAATCTAATCGGAAGTCAGCATGTTGGGAGTCCTTTGGAATAGTCTATGGAGGTTGAGGTTAGCCTCCCAGTGGCAGAGAGAAGGGTGGGAAAAGGGACAATGGATTTAGAGGGCAAATGGGGAATATCCACCAAACCTCAGCTCTGTCCCCCATGTGCCCACACCATGGACTGTTCTCATAACAGCCAGAATGATCAGTTCAAACCAGAGGGCACAGCAGAGCCACAAGCTGGATGGAGCCTGGGTCTGTGAAACACTAAATGGAGCACAGCTGCCTGCCAACCACGAAGCCTCATCTTGCTTACATAAACAAGACACAAACCTCTATCATGTTTAGGTTAAAAACTATTTAGGAATCTGTTTGTTACAACAATTTAGCCCAAATAACTGATACTTCTGTAAAACGAGAGTCACAATGTCATCTCTATAGAGTTGTTGGGAAAATTCAGTAAGATATAACTGCTTAGAGCTATGCTTGGCATATTATTAAGCAATGGTAACAGTTATGTAATATTTGAAATGAATATAAAAATCATGCTATTAATCATTTTTTACAAAAAGACATGTCTTATTATAGGATTTGGGAGATTTTTCTAGATGAACTGTGGAGGGAGTGTATGTCAGTGGGAGGGGAGAATTACAGCCTCTCCTCACCAAGAAGCTCTTGGT
The DNA here is from genome assembly GCF_054371585.1 of Giraffa tippelskirchi. Lineage (NCBI taxonomy): Eukaryota > Metazoa > Chordata > Mammalia > Artiodactyla > Giraffidae > Giraffa > Giraffa tippelskirchi. The sequence continues at coordinate 38,184,002 of NC_137279.1, forward strand.
CCCCTTGGCCTCCAGGCAAAGAACACAGGAGAAAAGAAAATTTGTTTCACCCCTCTGCTGAGCAAAGCACCTCCACTGTGGATCACACTGTGGTAGCCAGTCTGGCCCCAAGAGACCATACTTCCCATCATCCACTCCCCGGGGTGTCCCCTCCCACACTGAATCTGGGCTGGCCCATGGCTTACCTTAGGATATGTGTGCCTGCTGCAGGCACACTGCCAAATGTCTTTAGCAGGACCAGACCCTCTACTTTTGGCAGTCCTAAGTCATGGTGAGTAGGGTGGCTACCCTGTGGGAGAGACCACATGTAGGGGTCACGTGGTCAGGGAGACTCTATAGGGATGGAGGGTGAGTCACCCACTCACTCCAGTGAACCAGGTGAGCCCAGCCCTCCATGTGTCTCCACAAAGGTACCAGATTTGTACATGAACTGTGCAGAAGCTCTCCAGCCCAGTGGCGCCCTGGATGGTGGCCACTCCTGCTGACATCACACAGAGCAGAAGATTCACCTCGCTGAGCCCAGTAAACCCTCAGATTCAAGCAATAATAACATGGGGGTTGTTTTAAGCCACTAAGTTCTGGGGAGCTTGCGACATGGCAGCAGGTAGCAAGACAGCCACCCAAGCCACAGGAGTAGTTTTTGCTGCCTTGAATTTCCAGCTCCCCCAGCTGCTCTCATTGCAGGGGAAACCAAGGGTGATGTTGCAACCAGAGGCTCAGGCAGGGGTGGAATTCTCCAGGCACTCTTGGGTGGGGGGTGGGGGGAGTCTGGATCCTGCCCCCTGGCCCAGCCGGGGAGGCTGAGCTCCGCTGCTTGTCGCCATTCCTCTTCTTGATTGGCACTTTAATGAGGGCAGAAGGGGCTGACCCCCTGCCAGGGGGCCAGTTCATGCCCCGTTTATCTCACAGCTCCGGGCAGACTAGAACAACACTGCAGGCGAGCGGCCGGCCAGGAGCCCCCGCCCTCAGTGATGGATTGGGTGACCGCGGTGAGCTGGCAGCTGAAGTGTGTGGTGGCTGCACTGTCCTGTCAGCGAGCAACAGTGGAGCCTGGCCTGGCCCGCCCGCTCTTCCCGGGGGCCGGGAAGAATGACAGCAGCTCTCGGGGGCCCAGTTCCCTCCTCTCACCCTCCCCCAACGCCAATGCCAAGTTTCAAAGGACAGGCCTGGGGACAGAGCCCAGTAGACTGGAGCAACCATCCTGGGGTCCAGGGGGGTGGTGCACAGGGGTGGGGCGGGGAATTCTGGGCTCGCAGGATTGTGCAAAACGGGTGCACAAAACTTCATCCCTTCTGGCTCCTGGCTTCAGGGTCCCAGACTGGCTTGGGTTCTCAGCAATCGCCCCTCCTGGCTGTTTCAAAGATGGATTCTGGACTACTGCAACCTGTGGAGGATCCCAGCTGGGTCTTTTGCCCAGCTGTGCAGCCTTGAGTGAGTTTGACAATCTTTCTGAACGTTAAAGCCCTCACCTGTAAGAGGCTAATACTACTTCTGCCTCCATCACCATCAGGTTCTTGTGAGAATGACATGAGACTTGCTGGCAGAGCCTCCCTCCCAGAAGGCAGGGTCCTATGAGCAAAGCCTCAGTTTACCTGATTGTCTTCAACCATCTCCATGGCACCCAGGCCAGTGCTGATGACAGACTGAGCACAGCCACTGGTGGCAAACCACCACCACCACCCCCCGCCGGCTTCCCCAGCTGCTGTCAGGATTCGTCACCAGGGCCACACCATCAGCACCACATCCTGAAGGGCAAGGGTAAACCCATTTTACAAGTGGGGAAAACTGAGGCTCAGTGAGGTAATTATGCCCAGGATGCTATGGAGCATAGAGACAGATCAGGGAATCTGACCCAGAAATGTCTGGCTCCAAAGTCTATAGAGACATCCCCAAGGCCCCAAACGATGGGGTGAAATTTCCCGGCAAGGATGGGTGGAGAGCCAGTCACAGCCCCTGGGCATTTGCAGAGCATTCACAGAACACACAGCAGATGGTTGTGTGCCCAGGGGGGCGGGCATGCTCATCACCCTGGGACCACAGAGTGAACTTGAGCTCTGAGCCCTTCTCTGCACCTCGAGGGGAGCAGGGGCCACCTAGGGAAATACAGTCTCTCCAAGTTGGGGAAGTCACAGTGGTCTGGCCTGAGCCCTAGGGTTCCCGAGTCAGGGATCCTCCCACTAAGCCCGTGCAGAGGACAGGACAGTCACAGGAGCCCCTGCAGCCTGGTCCCTAGAGCTGGGGAGGGGACAGGACAGAGCTGGATCCTAGCAAGCCCTGGAAGGGGAGGAAGGGGCCTTCCCGGTCCTCCCTGGAGGAAACTTCACCTCCCCATGAACTCAGGACGGCGGGAGGCCAAGCCCCAGCCGAGGTCAGAGAAAGTAGCAGGGTGACAGTGAGGCCATATGGCCCTCCCTGCTCTCTGCCTCCCGTCCTCCCCGAATAGGTTCTGCCCCTCCACTCTCCTGACACCTCTCCCACCCATCAGATAAGAGATGAGCTGCTTGGGTGGGGCAGGGGCAGACGGGGCCCTGAAGGTGGGTCGAACCAAGACAGGGGTCCGCTAAACACTGACCCAGCAGACTGGGAGGGACCCTGTCTTTCAACCCAACTCTAGACCCGGCTGAGTGGGGGCTGGAAACTGCTGCTTCCTTTATCATCAGCCACTCTTTGTGTGGTTATTTGGTTAAGAATGATGAGGGTCGCTCATCATCACTACTCACTCAGCTGGGTGTCCCTAGTCCCTGGCAGACAGCCTGACACACAATAGATGCTCAATAAATACTCTTTAACTAGATGCTGTTTGGCCAGTGTGCATCTCCCAATAGACTGTGGGCTCTACTGGGTCAGGGATGTGTCTGTTTCATTCACCATTATATCCCTATACCCAGAGTCTTACACACAGAAGGTTGGAAAGTCAATAAATGAATTTCCTGCAAAAGGAAAAAGAAAGTGAAAATAGCAGCCACAACAAAATCAAGAAAACTGACTTAGATTGAGGCAAGAGCCCTTCAGAATAAGAAGCTCCTGAGCCCTTTCATTTCAAAGGAATTATGACACATGCTTCAGTGAGCCCAGTCCGCAGGGAACCAAGACATCAGGAAAGCTGACTGAGCCTAAGACAAAATCAGGTAGATCACTCTGACCCGTAAACCGGCAGACTTGCATGTCTGCCCACTTTGTTTCCAGACAGTGCTGGAGGGAAGGAGGCCCTAATGCCACCCAGGACAGCTCTGGGAAGGAACAGACGTCAAAACCCACCACCTTTATAATAGTCTAAATTTTGTGAACAAAGTAAAATATCAGGAAACATGAAGTTAAGGTAGAATGGCTGCAATATAGAAAGAGCTCATAAACAAGAAAAGAAGGGGCTTCCCTGGTGGTCCAGTAGTTAAGAATCCACTTTGCAACACAGGGGATGCTGGTTTGACCCCTGGTCAGGGAACTGAGATTCTACATGCGTGCCTGCATGCTCACTTGTGTCCAATTCTTGCGACTCTGTGGACTGTAGACTGCCAGGCTCCTCTGTCCATGGAATTATCCAGGCACGAATACTGGAGTGGATTGACATTTCCTCCTCCAGGGGATCTTCCTGACCCAAGGATCGAAACTGCATCTCCTGTGTCTCCTGCAATGGCAGGCAGATTCTTTACCGCTGAGCCACATGCTGTAGGGCAACTACTGAGCCTGCGTGCTCTGGAGCCCTCAGAACACAACTAGAGAGTAGCCTGTGCGCTAAAACAAACAAAAAACAGATCCAGCATGCTGCAAGGGAGATTCCACATACTGCAACTAAGACCTGAAGCATCCAAATAAATAAATGTTTTTAAAAAAAGAAGAGGAAAAACATTGAGAGTCCAATACACGTGAGCAAAGAACATAGAACGATCATTCGCATAGAAGGAAATCAGAGTCAAGCGGCTGGTGTTCGTTAGCTTGTGGTAAGCGCTGCCTTAAGAAGTTCACATTGTAATAGAAGTACAGCAAGAAAATCCAACCAACACATGTGAAGTCTGGGGACAATGACATGTTCCTAATTTTTTTCTATATTATCTATGAAATGCCATAATCCTTTTGTTTGTCCCAAGAAGACTCAAGCATTCCTGTCTTAATTAAATCTCTTAAACCAAGCAGGTTCCTGCAAGATGTAATTCTTGCATGCAGGTGTGAAAGTCTGGAAACAATTTACATATTCACAACCCTGACAGCTGTGTCTGGGATAAAATTAATTTATTTCTGGGTTGTCTGGGTTCCGCAGGTAATGTAATTACAGGCACATCTTGTTTGTTACGCTTTGCTTTATTGCACTTAGCAGGTACTGAGGTTTTTAACAAACTGAAGGTTTTTGGCATTGCTGGGTTGTCAGGTGATGGTTGGCGTTTTTAGTAATAAAATGGGTTTTTTTTTGTAAATTTTTTATTTTGCTTTTCATTGGCGTATAGTTGATTAACAGCGTTGTGTTCTTTCTGCTGTAAAGTAAATCGGCTATACACATACGATAATCAACACTTTTTACATTATTTTTCCATATGGGTCATTACAAATTATAAAACATTTATAAATAAAGGTGTGTACATTTTTAAAAGACATAATGCTATTGCACATGGGATAGACTATAGTATGAAAGTGAAAGTCACTCAGTCGTGTCCAACTCTTTGCGACCCCATGGATTATACAGTCCATGGACTTCTTCAGGCCAGAATACTGGAGTGGGTAGCTATTCCCTTCTCCAGGAGATCTTCCCAACCCAGGGATCCAACCCAGGTCTCCTGCACTGCAGGCGGATTCTTTACCAGCTGAGCCACAAGGGATGTAAACCATATTTTTATATGCACTGGGAAACCAAAATTTCATGTGACTCACTTTATTGCAATATTCACTTTATTTCAGTGGTCTGGAACCAAACCTGCGTTATCCTCGACGTGTACCTATACTATTGGATAGTCAAGTTACCCTTAAAAGACTCATTTAGGGCAGTTCTGAGAAATACTGGAAATATGAAATCATTGTAAGCTCTCAGGTCAAAGCTCCCAAGTCATGCTTTGATTTGGGTACATTGAAAGTACTGCCTGTACCTGAGGCACATAAGTATGCAAATAAAAATCAAATGATTGGGTGAATTAGAAAAAAAAAATCACAATAACACTATGAGCGGTGGTATCATATCGTTTCTATCTGACAGCCTGGGGCTCTGAGGTTTGTCAAGCTCCCCAGCCCTGAACCACCATATTGGAAAGGCTTATCACCGATTATCATCGGGAAGAGCTGATTAATGCAGCACCAGGAGGCCATATTTACTAAGCTGGTTAAAAAAAAAAAAAAGTGTTTTTAAAGCCACACTCAGCCTTGGTAAGCATTCAGTAAAGTTCATATCCTTACCCTGCTGCTGAAGGCACTGCAAATTGGTGTCACTTTTTTGAAAAGCAACGCGATGATACCCAGGGGAAAAAAGCCACAAGACTATTATGTTCTCAGGATATGTAACTTCTACTGGAATTCATCCCAAAGGAAAGGTTTAAAAGATGCAAAGGCCGCAGCTGCTAAAACATTCACAGTTGCACTGTTGTCAATGGAGAAAAACTGGACACAAGCTATACATCCATTAGAAAAAGAACTTACCAACAATATGGGATAACCACATGAAGGAATGGTATAAAGTCATTAAAATGACCTTTTTAAAAATAATTTTATTTATTTGGCTATGCTGGGACTTTGTTGCTTTTCTCTCTCTAACGGTGATGGGCAGGGCTTACTCTCCAGTTGCAGCACATGGGCTTCTCATTGTGATGGCTTCTCTTGTTGTGGAGCACAGGCTCTAGAGCGTTCAGGCTTCAGTAGGTTGTGGCACAGGAGCTCAGTAGTTGTGGCTCCTGGGCTCTAGAGCACAGGCTCAGTAGTTGCAGCACATTGGCTGAGTTGCTCTGCTGCATGTGGGATCTTCCTGGAGCAGAGATTGAACCCATGTCTCCTGCATTGCTAGACAGATTCCTTACCACTGAGCCACCTGGGAAGCCCTAAAATGACCTTTGAAGTGAGAATATTAAAGATTATGTTGAAATTAAAAAAATCTACTGAACTGCTAAGTAAAAATTGTAAACCATAAACATAATTTAAAAAACTGTGATGACAGACAAATTTATCTGTGCTGGCTTCCGAGGACCATCTGAGGCAAGAAAACAGTACTTGTTAGGCAGTTGGTAAATGCCCTACATATATATTTTTTTCTTTTCATCTTTTTCTTTCTTATCACGACACCATCTTTTTAATAATACTAAATAAATATTTTAAAACAATGGTCCCATGGACAGACCATCTGCTCTGGGAAGCCCCTGGCCCAGGAACTGTGGGAAAGGCAGGAAGCAGAGAGGTCACCAGGCCCTAGGGAAATCCCACTGTTTGGCAGGCCCGGCCTGAAGGGGAACCTGTTTTCTGGGGGGTATGGGGGGGGCCAAGATGCTGATGGCCACAAGAGCCCATTTTAAAATAGTTAGCTGTCTTTGAAGGATCACGTGAGTATCTGCTGTCATTCATTCATTCATTCATTCATTCACTGACTCACTCGTTCAACGTAGCTGAACGGGGCATGTCCCCTGGGACAAATCCAGCTGTCAGGGAGCCATCAAGGGAAGGCAGCCCTGATACAGAAAGATGTCTACTGAGACCTAAATGCCTTTTAACATTATTGTAATTTTTAAAAATAATGATGAGGGAAAAGGAGAGGGTGGGATGAATTGAGAGAGTAGCATTAACATATATGCACTACTGTGTGTCAAATAGATGGCTAGCGGGAAACTGCCTTATAGTACAGGGAGTTCAGCTCAGTGTTCTGTGATGATCTAGAGGGGTGGGAAGAGGGTGGGGGCGCATGGAATGAAGGCTTAAGAGGGAAGAATATTTGTATACTTATGGCTGATTCATGTTGTTGTACTGCAGAAACTAACACAATATTCTAAAGCAATTATACTCCAATTAAGTAATAAATTGTGGTTTCTCAAGTGGTGCAGTGGTAAAGAATCTGTCTGCCAATGCAGGAGACACAAGAGACAAGGATTTGATCCCTGAGTCGGGAAGATCCCCGGGAGGAGGAAATGGCAACACTACTCCAGTATTCTTGCTTGGAAAATTCTATGGACAGAAGCACCTGGCAGGCTACAGTCCATTGGGTCGCAGAGTCAGACATGACTGAGCACACACACACACCCACACACACGCATAAATAATAAATTTAAAAAAGAAAACAAAAATAACGAGTATTTTGTACTTTGTAGTTAGGAAGCACAGCCAATTTCATGTTAGGAGACGCAAGTAGGGTGATGGTTGATGGAATCCTAGGAGGATTCCCTGAAATGCGGAAATCTCTTCCTAAGAAAGGCACATTTTCATCCTTCCTACCCTGGGCTCAGTTATCTGGCTCAGGTCCTGAGGCCCTGGTCTAGGATTATGGGGGTAAAGCCTACGGGGTCCATTCCCAATAGTTCCCTGTCCACCGCCTGCCAGGCTCCCAGTCCTTCCCAGAAGGACCAGGTGGGAGGGAATGACTCTAACTGTGAGCAGAGCCCCTCTCTTAGGACCACAACATAAGGGGACCATCTTCTTACATGATTAGGCTGAAACTGGATATATTTGTTTAATAGGAAGGATGGTTTTGGGTCCAACAGAAGAGCAGGCAGCTTCTCAGGGCCCACAGCCATGAAGAGATGCCTATTTTCCCTTCCTACAGACGTCTCAGGCCCTTCAGCCCTGAATGTTGGTGGAAACGAAGCTCCCACACAGCAGGGACCAAAGCACCCAGGTCTCCACTTCCTCCTCGTAGCATGCGTGCTAAGTCGTTTCAGTTGTGTCCAACTCTCTGTGACCCCATGGACTGTAGCCAGGTGCCTCTGTCCATGGGATTCTCCAAGCAAGAATCCTGGAGTGGGTTGCAATGCGCTTCTCCAGGGGATCTTCCTGACCCAGAGATCAAACCCGTGTCGCTTAGTCTCCTGCATTGGCAGGCGGGTTCTTTACCACTAGAACCACCCTCGCAGCGTGGGCAGCATTCAAATGTCTGCAGCGGTGAGAAGGGGGCCAAGTTCTTGAGCTTTTCTGCAGAGCTGCAAGTTCACGTCTTCCCCTCCACCTTCCCCCTAGGAGGGAGGCTTCCTTTCCAGGCAGCTGCATTCTTAGACTCTTCCTCAGTCTTTGGGAAGGTTGGTACTGAGTTTCCATCTTACAGAGACCTAAACTGAGGCTTTGAGGACTGAAGTCAGGTACCTACATTGCCCAGGTGGAAAGTGACAGAGCCTGGGCTCTATCAAGATCACCCATCTCCCACCCGGCCCCTCTGGGGTGGGTAGGACGATACGGTTATCATGTCAGGGAAGCAGATATAGAGAGGATAATCCACCAGAAGGGCCAAGGGAAAGTCTAAGGTCTTGGCCTGCATCTGGGTTCTGACACTGTCCCTTGGCCCTCTGCTTCGGGTTCCCAGCTCTCCGCCTCACCCCACACCACTCCCTTTCCTAGGCTGTCCCCTCCTTATCATTCCAACCTCAGCTCAAGTGTCACCTCTTCCTTAAGGCACTGAGCAGCCCAGTCACTGTCAGATATCTGCCCTGTGGTTGGTCTGTGTACCTACCCATCTGTCCATCCACCTCCAGACATATCTCAGTCTCTCTCACCTGCTGTCCCCTCCCACATTAGCCCCACCCCCCACCCCCACCCCCCCAGCTCACTCTCTCTGTATCCCTGGCACCAGGGCCAGTGCCCAGCACTCCACAAGCATTCAGTCCTGATGAACAGAGGGAACACCAAGCCAGCTCCTGTGCCTTGTGCCCACTGAACCACCTGCCTTTCGCCTCCTAGCCCTGGGCACCCATGCCATCGGGCCATGCATTTCCTCTGGGCACCATCCATGTGTCCAGGCTGGGCAGCCACGGGTGAACCAGAAAGTGGGAGGAGATGCTGGGCAGCTGGGCCTCAGGACCCCTCAGCTCTTCTGCAAACTCCCTTCCTGTGACTTCCCTGGGGTCTGCCTGACCACCACGCCCTCCTCAGCACATGCTCTGTAGCCTGATGGTCCACGGCCATTTCTGTCCTCAGGCCTGGCTCCAAGAAGGCTCCAGTGACTGGCTGTCGCTTGAGGGGACCCCTTAGACCCACTCTACCAGAGGGAGTGCCTCTTCCTTTGCTCGAAGATGGAGCTGGTCCCTTGAGGAGGTGCTTCAGGCTAGAGAAAAAGCAAAGAGAAAGTAGGTGGGTAGAAGGTTCCTAAACCTGCAGAGCCACCCCCAGTGAGGACACTGGGCAAGGGGAAGAGAAGGTGGGTGGTCTGTCCAGACTGCCCAAGTCTGAACTTCAGGCTGATGGAGCCCTGGGTCCTGAATGGATGTTGGCAGCTCCTCGCAGGGCCTGCGGCCCGGACCCTGCCCTGGGTGGGCTCCACCCTCAGCCTCTCACCTGGGGTGGCAGTGGTGGTGGTTGGGGAAGAGGCAGGTGACAACCCCCCCCCCCATGAGGTGACAGCCTCAGGGTGCGAGCCGCCGCCACCTGAGAGTGGGCGAGGAGCAGGTTCGCTGGGTGAAAAGTTCACCGTGAGGGGAGCTGTCTGTTTCCCTCGCTTAATTTATCCACTATTTGGCTAACCTTGCTCTGAACCCAGGCCCCGAGACCCCTCTCCTCTCTCCCCCGCCTCCCCACTGGGCTTCCGAGCCCTGCCACCAGACCTCCTGCCCCACGCCCAGAGGCGGGGGCCACGCTGGCCTTGAAGAGGCCTTGGGCCCTTGGACTGCCCCAGAGGGGAGAGGCTGGTAGCCTGGCCAGGAGGTTATTTATGACCTGCAACTTCCCATCCTTAGTAACCAAAATGAAGTCTGGTTGCTGGCGAGGTCCAGGCTCCCAAATGCCAGACATGGGCCGAAGGAGCGCTCAGAAGGCGCCCCACCCCGCCTGCCTCCGCCAAACACACAACTGCTCTGGAGACGGTGACCTTTCCTTGGGGGGCCATCTGTCATCCTGGCTCGGGGCAGGAGCAGGATGCAGGGACCAGCCAATCGCAAAAGGGAGACCAGCCTCCTTGCCTGGCCCTGGGTGGCCCCTGGTCCTGACCTTCTGCCTGTCCTGGCCACGCTGGTCCTGCACATGCTTCCCCATCCCAGCCTCCTTCTTCTGTGGTGGGGGGACATGGGGGCAGGAAATAAGAGGGAGATAGATGAGGGCAGGGAAAGTTAGGGAGGGTTGAGGGGGAGACAGGATGGCCATCACAGCAGCGACAGCCAACCCTCGGTGCTGGCAAGAGTGACCCCCTGAAGTCCACATGGCAGCCCCACTCACAGCTGAGAAGACGGGCCGGGGGTGGCCAAGGCACCCTCCTCGGGCTCCAAGTCGTTCATGACAGAATGAGGATTCCAACCTGGGTCGCTCTGACCCCAAATCCAGGCTCTCAGCCACTGTCCTCTCTCTCATTCTCACTTTTCATACTCTCATTAAGATCCCTTTTTAGCAACCATAAAAGCAACACGTGTTCCAGCAGCCAGTGGAAGCACAAAGATGCATAAAGAGTGAATTGTCCCACCTCGCACTCCTTCATCCCCACACTTCAGGGGTCTGTCCTCCACTTTCTCCACCGCCTATGTGCCCAGATGCACATAGACTCACCGGGCACTCATGTGTGTGCACACGTGGGCTGTGAGCAGACAAGGAGTCCCTCATCCGTGCAAGGACGGTGACATCCCACATCCACATCCCTCTGCAGCTGGTGTACTAACAGTGCGTGGGGGCGGCTCCCAGCCTGTCTGTCCTGCCTCCCACCCCAGTGTTGCTTCAAATCACCCGCTTCTCTACATCTGCCCCCTCCTGCCCTGGGTCACCTCTGATTCTCAGCCTGATTACTAAACCACTCCCTGCTTCCTCCTATGTCCTCCATAATCAGATTTCTCTGGGTCCAGAATGATCTTTCTAAAATGCAAGTCTGGGGCTTCCCTGGTGATCCAGTGGTTAAGAATCTGCCTGCCAATGCAGGGGACATGGGTTTGATTGCTGGCCCGGGAAGATTCCACGTGCTGTGGGGCAACTAACCCCAGGCACCAAAACTACTAGCCTGTGTCCTAGAGCCCATGCTCTGCAACAAGAGAAGCCACCGCAATAGGAAGGCCACTCACTGCAACTAGAGAGTAACACCTGCTTGCCAATACCAGAGAAAGCCCATGCACAACAATGGAGACACAGCGCAACCATAAATAAATAAATGAATAAATAAATAAATAAATAAAATTTGAGTCTGCTCATGACACTGCCATGCTCAAATGCTTTTTCCCTCAGGAGAAGGTCCTACACCCTTACCAGGGCCCGTCATGCCCCCTCCGATTTGGCCTCCTTGACTTTCCGGACCCCTGTGGCCCCTCACCCAAGCATCAGCCTTTGTTCATTGCTCTAAGCTCTTCTTTACCTGAGTCTTCCCTCTCTGCTCCTCCTGTCAGGGTCTCCTCCAGGTCTCAGCTTATGTGTCAGCTCTCTGGACCACCATCTCCACCCTAACAGCCAGGCTCCCTCTCCCTGATGGGCTGAAAGCTCAGTGAGGACAAGTTATGTCTGTTGAGTTCACTGTCACCCACCAGGGCCTGACCCAGGCCAGGCTTTCAGAGATCTTTGTTGGAAGTTAAATGACACCAAATGAACAGGGGAAAACCATGCATCCATTCTAACATTTCCTGAGTCCCCTCATTCCAGGACCACTCTACCCTGGCTCCCAGAGTGCACTACTGGCCCCAAATGGCCTCTTACTGCCACTGGACAGGGGCTCCTCCGAAAGCCTTTGTAAGCAGCCTCAGCCTCCCTCTCCTGGGTGGGGAGAGATGGTGCTAGGGTGAGGCTGGGTGGGATGGTGTGGACCCTGGAGATCTCACCTCTGGACCTCAGGACAGCCCCATGGAGGACTTCCAGACAGGACTAGACACTTGCCAAGCACTGAGTCAGCCAACTGCTCACCAGGTGGCCCACTGACTGCCAGTCAGAGGGGCCAGCGGTCGAGAATGGGGCTGCCAACTGCCCGTCACCACTTAGGCCAACTGTCAGTCAAGAGAGGCAAAAGTCCCACTCTGGGATCTCAGGACTGCCCGACTGGGCATGGCCAGCTGCCACTCCAAAAAGTCCAGGGGCAAGTCGTGGAGTCCACCAACGGTCATTCTAGTGATAGTTGTTTTTTGCTACCCAGTGTCCTTTCTCTCTTCTTCTGGCCAGGGCACTCCATTGGACCTTTGGGGAACCACCCCTCTCCAATTCTCAGCCCATGTGTTTCAATGGGTTAGATTCCCTCCCTGGCTGTAAAGATAGATCACATGACTCAGGACTGACCAATCAGAGCGCTGCATTCCTCTGACCACTGTGACTGGTTTATGTGACTCAAATCAATCCAGTGAGAACCAATCAGAGCTAACTCTTTGGACACAGTCTCTCCTTTTTTCTTCTGCTATTTCTTTTTAATAAATAAGATTTATTAATTTTTGGTTATTTATTTAACTATCTATTTTTGGATGCACTGGGTCTTCATTGCTTTGCCTGGGCTTTCTCTAGTTGCAGTGAGTGGGTGCTACTCTTTGTTGTGGTGTGCAGGCTTCTCATTGTTATGGCTCCTCTTGTTGTGGAGCATGGGCTTCAGGCATGAGGGCTTCAGTAAAATTGGGGCACACAGTTTCAGTAGTTGTGGCTCATAGGCTTAGTTGCTCCATGGCATGTGGAATCTTCCCAGACCAGGGATCGAACCAATGTCCCCTGCATTAACAGGCGGATTCTTATCCACCATGCCACCAGAGAAATCCTTCTTCCTGCCTTTGAATCTGGGAGGGTGTGAGGATGGAACTGAGGAGCCAGCTTGCCATCACTAGAACAAGACATCTGAGAATGAAGCCAACAAAGAGGATATGGAATTGGAGGACAGAGAAACTGGGCCCTAAACCAAGTACTGGAAACACTGCTTGCACCTCTGGATCCAGCTATACCTGAAACCGACTATCACTGGGCTTTTTACTTATTTGAACCAATTTCCCCTTTCGCCTAAGCAAAAATCATTGTGAGTGAGACCCGTAGCCACTCAGGGAGTCTATCAGTATCCAGTGCTAGTCAGGGCACCAGCTCTTGTCTGAAGCTCAGAATGGTTCTAGGGGAATTCCTGACTGAAAGCCACAGATAAGCAAGCTCAGTGTTTGCTCTCCCTGCTCCTGGCTCCTGAGGCTTGCAATGATGACTCCACCAATCAGATGTTCCCCCGGCCTTTGACCCAAGCAAGTGATGTGGAGTAGTGGGATAGGGTAATTTTCTTCAGTGGCGGCAGCAGCAGAGAATGTCCAGGGCCAGCAGGGTGGCCCAGGGTCCAGACCTTCCTGTGGCAGGATCTGGGGGCTGAGGGCCATTTGTATCCTGTGGACTCTGCCCAGTTTTCAAGCCCTGTTTTTGGTTGGCCAGGCCACTCTGGGGCTTCCCAAGTGGTGCCAGTGGTAAAGAGCTTGCCTGCCAAATCAGGAGACCTAAGAGATGCAGGTTTGAGCCCTGGGTAAGAAGATCCCTTGGAGAAGGGAATGGCTACCCCTTCAGTATTCTGTAAGAATGCAGTATTCTTGCCTGGGAAATCTCATGGACAGAGGAGCCTGGCGGGCTATAGTCCATAGGGTCACACAGAGTTGGACACGACTGAAGTGAGTTAGCATGCAGGAGCACTCAGTATGCACGCAGGCCATTCTGAGCGCCCAACATCCATTCTAGAAAGTCTGCAGGTGGAGTCTGTGTCTGTTGCTGAAGCCAGCAGTCCCTTGTGCCCTCAGGGAGGGGCTGGGGTAAACACGGAAGGGAACAGCTCTGGGCATGTTAGACTCCTGCCTGGGTCACCATTCACTGTTCACGCCCTGAGCTGGCACTTCGTGAACTGTTAGGTGTCTCTTGGAGCACCTGGCAGAGTGCTGGGAACATTTTAGGAGCTTAGAAGTCGGTGATGGGGTGCAGTCTGTCCAAGGGCATCAGCTTTGTACCTCGGGGGCCTAGAGAGGGTGTGTCTGAGGATGGGCTGGGGCACTGAAATAGTAGATGCTCCCTTCTTCCCAGGCCATGGTCAAGAGAGCAGGGCTGACCCCAGCAAGCTCTGGAAGGAGCCTGTATGCATGTTAAGTCACTTCAGTTGTGTCCATCAGGCTCCTCTATCCATGGGATTCTTCAGGCAAGAATACCAGAATGGGTTGCCATTCCCTCCTCCAGGGGATCTTCCTGACCCAGAAATCAAACCCATATCTCTGGCATCTCTTGCATTGCAGGCAGGTTCTTTATCACTAGTGCCACCTGGGAAGCCCGCTGAAAGGAGACTCACCTTAAATGTATCTGATCACAGAAGAGCCTCAGATGTCCACCTAGGCTGGTCTGGCTTGACCCACCTGCAACGGGAGCGGGGCTTACAGCTGGGCCGGAGGTGCTGGAATCTGACAGCGATGTGCATGTGGATCAGCCAGGAAGAGGCCTGGCTGCCTGGCCAGATAACGATGTTAATGAATAATGGCAAGTATTGTACTTCACTTGCTTTACACACAGCCATCCCTTGGTATCCACAGGGGAAGTGGTTCCAGGACCCCTGGTGGATACCAAATTATTGGATGCTCAAGTCCCTTATATAAAATGATGTAGTATCTGCATATAACCTTGGCACATCGTCCAGGCTTCCCTGGTGGCTCAGACAGTAAAGAATCTGCGTGCAGTGCAGGAGACCCGGATTGGATTCCTGAGTCGAGAAGATCCTCTGGAGGAGAAAATGGCTACCTACCCAATATTCTTGCCTGGAGAATCCCATGGACAGAGGAGCCTGGTGGGCTACAGTCCGTGGGGTCTCAAGGAGTGGGACATGACTGAGAGACTAACACTATTAATAGATTACTTATAATACCTGATACAATGTCAATGGTATGTAAATAGCTGTAAATATAATGTAAATACTATGTAAATATTTGCTTGGCCAGCAAATTTAAGTTTTGCTTTTTGAAATTTCCTGGAATTTTTTTAAAAAGTACTTTTGATCCACAGTTGGTTGACTCAACAGATTTGGAACCCATGAGTATGGAGGACAAACTGTTCTAGGCTTCTTATTCAAGAAGCTGTGAAACCCAGGGGTTAAGCACAAGGGCTTTGCAGTTAGATTCTGGGGTTCAGATCCCAGGTCTGCCGGTCACTAGCTGGGTACCTAGCCTCAAGTGATGACTGCATCACTCCCTGCCTCCGTTTCCTGTGTATTGGGATATTTAAAAATGCCTGGAGAATCCCATGGACAGAGGAACCTGGAGGCTACAGTCCTTAGGGTCGCACAGAGTCAGACGTGACTGAAACAACTTAACACGCACACCATTATTAAACACACATGAAGCACTGAGGGTCTGTCATGTACTAATCACAATTAATTTATTACTTTTATTATAAAATATGTATGATCTAAATGGATTAATTTATACTATGCTTGGTATTTATTAATTTACTTGGCATTTCATTATAATTATCTGGCATTTAGTAATACTGAGCACACATGCATTGATTATTATGTGTTTTCCTCCTTTGATAGTCACAAACAGCTCACTGGAGAGCAACACTATTGGTCCCATCCTACAGACAAGGAAACCGAGGCTTAAGGAGGTTAAGTTACCTGCTCAAGATCCAAGGATTGGAATCTCAGCCCCAGGGACTGAGATCCTAAGTCCAGACTCTCCCCTTCTCTGCAGATTCCACGGCTTGGGCTCCTCATGCCCTGCAGCTGGCCCTCAGCTAGTGGGGACCCGATGTGGCTGAGAAGGTATGGGTCAGGCTAGAACCCACAGCAAGAAGCCCATCCTATGTGGCATTTGGGAGACGCTCTGCCTCGTGTCATTCTGCAGGGGCCAGAACTGTGGATGTGAGCATGGCCCCGGGCGGCCCCGGGCCTTGGCTCTGCTCGTGGTCCCAGGTGTGACCTCCCCAAGCTGGATCCTGTTACATGGAAGCAGCAGCAAGGAACAAACACAGCTTGTGCTTCCTTCTGAGTGCTTATTTCCTTTGTCTTGTGAACACTGAAAAATGAAAAGAATGATAAGGATTTGGCTGGGGCGGGGGTGGAGTGGGGGTGGCAAGTAGGCTGGCCCAGAAAATTCTGCAACCTTGGCTCAACTCACCAAGAGAGTGGTGTGAGGGAGTTTTCAAACTGAGTCCAAAGAAAGAGAAAGTCAAGTGGTGGCCTAACTGGCCCGAGGAGTCTGAGGTCTCCTGGGTCATTGGGTCCCGCTTGGGAGCCCAGGACCCACCCCTGGGAGCAGAGGCTTCAGGCCCTGATTCTACTGCTGGTATCTCTCTGGTCAGTCCACCAAACTCTGGGCGTCTCCTCAACGGCCAATATTTCTGGCTCCCACTGTTCCGGGTTGTGATGGAAAAGAAATGGAGAAAATGTGGGCAGACCAGGGCTTCTCTGCTGGGGGTGAATTATCTCCCTGTGGACATTTGCAGAAATGTTTCTAGTTGTCACAGCTAGGAAGGGAAGGCACTCCCGGACTCTAGTGAGTAGAGACCAGGTGTGCTGCCAAATGGCCAGTGGTGCACAGGACAGCTCCCAACAGAGAGTTATCCCGACCAAGATGTCAGGAGTTTTTCAGTCCCTCAGTCGTGTCCGACTCTTTGCAGTCCATGGACTGTAGCATGCCAGGCTTCCCCGCCCTTCACCATCTCCCAGAGTTTGCTCAAATTCATGTGCATTGAGTTGGTGATGCCATTCAGCCATCTCATCCTCTGCTGTTCTCTTCTCCATTTGCCTTCAGTCTTTCCCAGAATCAGGGTCTTTTCCAATGAGTCAGCTCTTCGCATCAGGTGGCCAAAGTATTGGAGCTTCAGCAACAGTCCTTCCATATGAATATTCAGGGTTGATTTCATTCAGGCTTGACTTGAGGATTGATGTGGAGGGTGCCATAGGGAAAAACCCTGGGGTGGCATCTGAACATGTAATCATAAATGCTGGTTTTATTACTCAGGGGACCCATGTGGATGTATCTGGAAAGGTGGCTGGGAGGACAGGGTGTGTCGGTTGCCTCTGACAAAGATTCTGTCCCCTCTTCACTCAGACAGCAAATATTTACCAAGTGTCGTCTGCGTCTTGCATTCTCCTAGGTCCTGAGAGGTGGACCTGCCCTTGGGCTCCTGGGGTGGATGGTAGAGAGGGCCAGACAAATTAAGAGAGCAGGCAAATAATACTGACCCCGATATCCTTGGAAACAACTGTGGTAGACACACACAGTCTACACACAAATATTTTTTTTTAGCCACATAAAGGCGCAAAGTCCTGCCACAAGCTACGACTTGGAGGATGAACCCTGGAAACATTATGCAAAGTAGAAGCCAGACACAAAAGACCACATCCTGTGTGTGTGCTCCCAAAGCTGTTTGTGGTGACAGTTACACAATCCTGTGACTACACTAAGCACCATTGAATTGTATGCTTTCAATGGTGAATTGTGTGGTGTGGGAATTTAACCTCAATAAAGCCATTCTATATGAAAGTAATAATCATAACAGCAAAATGGTGAGATGGGTGATGAGGGAAGCAAGTGAAAACTGAGATGGAGCAACCTAGACCACAGTGGGCATGTGGGGCGTCTCCCTGAGGCGATGTCAGCGGAGGTGAAGTCTGAGGCTGGCAGGCAGGGATAGGAGGTGTGTGCAGCCACCCAGGGGTTTCTGGAGGCTGGCCTGTATGTCCAGGCTGGAGAGAGCCTTCTGCCTGATCATGCAGATTGGATTTTGTACACTTGGCCCCCTGACACCTGGCCTCAGGGCCCTGCAGAAACCCTTGGTCACAGCAGCTTCAGTCTGGAGGACTCCGTGACCCCCCAGGTCACAACTCTGGAGGAATTGCTGGCTCTCCTGCCAGCTAGTCTGGGAGGGCGGCTCTTTGAGGGCTCTTCCCCCAAGACCTGTCCACCCGAGGGGACCCGAGTGCCCAGAGCAGCTTCCCAGCAGGACAGTGTTCATCCTGCCACTCCCAGAAGAGCCTATGGGATTTCTGTGTTTATTTTCTTCCAGAGCCACGGAGAGATTTGGGCACAAAGGGCCAGCCCAGAGCCAGCAATGCTGGGAGGTGCCAGAGAAGTGTCTCCCCCAACCCCCCGCCACACCCCGTGTGCAGGGGGATGACAGCTCCTGTGTGAAGAACCTCCCCACTAATGCCCGTCGGGCTCCTTTCCTCTGCCTTCCCCAGGGCCATGAGTCTGAGCAAACTCTGGGAGATGGTGAAGGACAGGGAAGCCTGGCGGGCTGCAGTCCATGGGGCCCCAAAGAGTTGGATACAACTGAGCGACTGAACAACAACCACCCCGGGGCCTCCCCAGCCTCTGCACCCACTGCCTAGTTGGGGTCTTCTGAGCCACACTTTCCTCCCACTCCACCCACAAGGGAGCCAGGCCAGGCCGGGCCAAGACAGTGGCTCCCAGAGTCCTGGCTGGGGGCGGGTCCAGATCTTGGCTGGGAGCTGCTAGAGTTGAGCTGCTGACATCGCATCGTCCCCTGGAGTTTCCCAGCCCAGGAGGCAGGAGGAGAGGAACATCTGGGCCCTTCTGAAGGTGGGAAAGGTGACATCACACACAGGAGATCTCAGAGCTAGTGGGGCCCCAGAGTCTGGATTTCTCTTCCCAAATACCAGGGCCTCCTACCTCTTGGGGGGCCTCCTGGCCTCATGGTGGGCTGTGAGAAGCTGGGACCCAGGGGTCTGCTGCATTGTTAGAAGCTGAGGGCCTCAGGGGGGCCATGAGGGAGGTGGGGGTACAGCTGGATCCCGCATGACTGAAGGACTGGGCCCCCCAGGGCCCAGATCTGATCCACAGCAGGAGGCCCTCGGTTTATGAAGAGAAGTGTGTTAAGGAATGTTAATAAATGGAATTGTAATATATCAGCCCCATTCAAAGGGAGTGAGAGCAGAGTGACCGGGGTACCCACAAGCTGCTCCCAGCCTTCCTTCTGTGTCAAGGGACATTGTCACCTCCTGGCTTTGCCGGAAATGAGGGATGTCTGTGTATAGATTCTTCTCACATAGACTTCTGGGCTCTTATTAATAAGCCCCTACCTTCCATTTTGGAAGGTCTTTCTGGAAAGTCAGAGAAGAAATCCAGAGGTGTGGTAGTGGGGGAGTGAGGGAACCCACACGCCCCAACAGGAGCTCTGAAATGACCTTCATTCTCCTTGGTCCCATCCCCCTCCACCCCGCCACCAGTCCTGCAACTGTTCTCATCCCTCTGTGCTACTTGGCACTTGGGCTGCAGAATTTGTATACTTGTGACCCGGTTCTTTTTTGTCCCCTATCAAACTGAGGTGTCCCCTGAGACATGAGTTGTCCGCCCCATCAGAAGGTGTCTTGGTGGGGGCTGGGCTGAGCCCTGCGGTCAGCCCAGGAGCGTTCTGTCACCTTGGTCCCTCCTGACCATCAGTTTGGCCCGAGGAGAAGAAAGCCCACTTCTCCAAGCCTTCCGGCCCCAGGAGCAGGATGGTGGGCACAGAACTCAATTCCTAACCCCTTGCCAGACCAGAGAGCCCGGTCCCCCTGGAACCATGCCAGGATGGGCTCGAATCTGGTGTCTCCCCGTGCCCACCTCCAATCTGGTTCTCTTGGGAGATGGGGAGGAGTCTGGGGCAGGGCAACTGGGTCATTTCCCAGGGGCCAAGTCCTCTTTGAGGGGTTGGCACACCCTGTCCTGCCCCTCGGGAGACTCCAGGAGCCAGGGCTCAATGCTTGTCACTCTCCTTCACTTGGCTAAGCCACAGGACAGAATTAGCTCTTTGCTTTAACTCTCAAGGCTCTCCAAGTGGCCACTGGGGGAGGGAGAAGGACGCCGCCTCCTGGGAACCTGCCCAGGGCTTTTTCCCTGGTTCCTCTGGGAAAAGATCCAGAAAAAGCAAGTATCCCAGCTGAGAGGGAGGGGCTAGGGTGGGACTGGGCCTGGCTGTCAGGAGCCCTTAAGGCTCTGGGAAGATGCAAAGTCCTGGTGAAGCCAAGACAGCGATTCTGTTCTCAGTGGGCCTTGGGGAGGGCCGGTTGGGCTTCCTCACCCCCAGATCCACTCACACCCCTGGGGTCCTCCCTGCATTCCTGGCCTGCAGGCCAAGTGCAATTTTACGGAAACCTCAGGAGTTGAATCCTCTCCGAAACTCTGTGAGTCCAGAAATGAGCCTGCCACTCAAGGTTGCTCAGAAAAGTCGGGGCTCAACAGACTGAACTCCCACTCCTTCCTCGTCTATCCTTACTCACTGAGATGTGTCACCCCCAGCCTATCTCCTGGGGCAGCCAGGGAGGAGCACCTGGTCTGTGGCACCAGGGGGGCAGGCCGCACCCAGCAGACCCACCCACATTGTATTCACATGCCAAAGTGGGGGCTACAGTGCAGACATGGGCCTTCTAGGCCTGACCTCTGCAGGCCAGACACCTTCATCATCTTCCCCCCAAAACACACTTCGGCGACAGATCCTCAAGGACCAAAATGAAAGTGGTGCCCCCTCAACTTGCTACGGGAAGCCAGGGGGTCAGGTTTACCTGGGTTCAAATTCTGGCTCCGGTGTTCACAAGCCCTACAAACTTGGGCACACTATTGCCCTGCTCTGAGCCTGTTTTCTCACCACTGAAGTGGTCTTTCTAATACCACTCTCCTGACAGGTCAGTGCCTCTTTGGGGCTCTGCTCAGAACCTGGTATGTAACACCTAGAGACCCCCTGTCCCAGGGCAGGATCTGCCTGCCTCTCTCCAACCTCTGCCTGAGTGTGTGTGTGCTAAATCACTCTAGTCGTGTCCAGAGACGCCATGGACTGTAGCCCACCAGCCTCCTCTGTCCATGGGAAGAATACTAGAGTGAGTTGCCATGCCCTCCTCCAGGGGATCTTCCTGGCCCAGGAATCGAACCCATGTCTTTTACAAGTTGTGTCTTTTGCATTGGTAGCTGGGTTCTTTACTACTAGTGCCATCTGGGAAGCCCATCCTTTGCCTACATTTCCATTTTTTCCTTAAGTTCCTACAGACAGCTCCTTCCACAGTGTGGCAGATTGCAGTACAGTTCAAAATCACTGACCATTCCTCCAGGGGGATTGTATACCCAGCAGCATCCTCAGTGTGCTTGACAATATGACCTGCTCTGGCCAAAGAAACGTGAGCAGAAATGATGTGCATTGTTTCCAGGCAGAAAATTTCAGAGCCAGTGCATGGGTTTCCAGGTGTGTCTACTTCTGCCCCAAGATGACATCATCCCAGAAGGAGGCTTCTCTCTCAGCTGGGGCCCCAGAGTGAAGAGGATACAGAGCAGAGCTGCAGCCACCCTCTATGGACAGAGGCAACGTAACACAAGCTCTGTTGTTGGAAGCCATGGACATCTGGGGGTCATATTTTGTCTGATACATATTGCGCCTCTTGAAAGTCTTTAAAGGGGTTCCTGAGAGCTGATTTTTGTCTTGACCACTGTTGGATACAGTGGATAAATAACACTTAAGATGTTAAGCTTTGCAGCTTGGCCGCTATTCAGTTGGTACTCAATAGACAGTGGATGTGATCATGACTTGGCATCTTTGCACACAGACCAGACTGATGACTGTTGAACTGCAAGACAGCTCTTCCTCTCATGTGAGTTGTGTGAAGGTGCAGGCTTTGTGTGATGCTCCAGCAAGCTTCTCCACTGAATTTGTGCCTGTGATTTTCTGTCATCTCCTGGAACCACTGCCTGCTCCTGTCCCCCACCCTGCCAACCACCTGCAAGAGCTGTGTGGATGGAGGTGCCTTAGATGAGATTCCATTGTCCGCCAGTGCCCTGGCAGTAACAGAGTACACACACAGGAGGAAACTTGGGGCATCTCTCCCCACGTCTCCTTGGCTGTCATTTTCCCCATTGGCTGAATCCATGTCAAACCCCTCTGCCATCCCAGACTTCTCATTCTCCGTTGCTATTTCACTTCTATCCCCTGCGATCAGATCTGACCTGGGGGCCCACAGCACCCCCTTAGCACTGGCCTTGTTGTACTGGTGATCTTCAGAGTTTTGGCTTCTCAGCAACATTCCCCTCTCAGCACATACTAGGTAGACAGTAGGAGGGGCTTGATAAAACCTGGTTCTTCTCTCCTGAGTTGGTGGCCTTGGGGCTGGTGGGGCCATGGCAGGGCAGAGGGCATGTCTGTGTAGACTAGTTCTTGTTGGTCTTCCACAGGTGCAGGTGGGAAGGCAAAGTGTCCCTCAACCCATGACTATTGGGAGGGCCCTGAAAGAGCTGGCAAGAAACCAGTTACCTCCTACCCCCACAGACCTGGATTCCAATTTCTCTTCTGATCTCTGCCTCCTTCTTGTCTACTCCACCCGTGGCAGCTGGGGACCCTGAGCAGACCAATTCTCTCTGAAAGGATGGGGTGTTATGGTTGGGATTGGTCCCCTCCCCACTGCCCACTAAGGACCAGAGGTCAAGGGTTTCAAGAAAAACACTCGCAAAAGCTTTCTGTCTTTATTTTATATATTCCTGCCGTTCAACCAGTTTGCACAAGCTGAGGATGAGTGAAGTTTGGAGGCGAAGGAGGAGCATGTGGGCACAGACCATCCCGGAAATAATCTATGCACATTGCCAAGGCTGATTAGACTTGAGAAGCGATTTAACAATAAACTCTACAGAATCAGAAATGTACAAAAGTGTCAAGGCAGCTGCTGGCTGATTTCTTGCCTCCCCATGGGGGTCAGAGTTATGCCCATCAGTCCTGTGCAAAGGTCCTGGGGCTGGCTAGGGGGGCAGCCGGATTCTTCCCCAGGATAGAAGCAGTCCTGCTCACCCAGCAGAAGTGTGCCGAGGGACAGGCACTTAGGCATGTGCCCAGGTGCCCATGCCCCCTCAGGTTCCGTGGCTTTTGAGCCTGTTTCTCCGTCCTGTCTTTATGTCCGCCCTTTGAAAGTGTTCATGCAGGTGTAGGTTCCTGAGAATTTGTGGATCTCCTCGAGGGCAGCCTGTGGGAGTATGCTGAGGGAGGGAGAAAGGAAAAAAGAAGATGGTCGATGGGAGTCTAGCGAACTGGTAGCCAAACGAGATATGTAGTTGAATAGTGGTTCCCATAAGCTCTCCCCACCCCTTCTCTCCAACATACACCAGTTCCCCCCACAGCCAACCCACCCACCCCTCCATGGAGGAAGGGCTTTCAAGTAAGTAGATAAATTAAAGTGAAGTGAAAGTGTTAGTCGCTCAGTCGTGTCCAAATCTTTGCGACCCCATGGACAGTAGCCCAGCAGGCTCCTCTGTCCATGGGGATTCTGCAGGCAAGAATACTGGAGTAAGTTGCCATGCCCTCCTACAGAGGATCTTCCTGACCCAGGGATCAAATCCAGGTCTCTTGCATTGCAGGGAGATTCTTTATCATCTGAGTCACCAGGGAAGCCCAGTATAAAGTTTTTTACAAGGTAAAGGGTAGGTATAAACAAACTTTCAAAGCTAGCATTCTGAGCATTTTAGGGTCCATAATTATCTCAGAAATCTATGAACTCCAAATGCCACTTATTCAACAAATATTTACTGTGTGGGGCTGAAGAGTTAGGTACTGGGTATTACCTTCTTGTTTCCCCCCACTCCATGTATTAAC
This sequence comes from Giraffa tippelskirchi, assembly GCF_054371585.1. Lineage (NCBI taxonomy): Eukaryota > Metazoa > Chordata > Mammalia > Artiodactyla > Giraffidae > Giraffa > Giraffa tippelskirchi. Next base: position 38,207,591 of record NC_137279.1, read on the forward strand.
ATTAATTAAGCAGCCACACTGTTTTCCTGATACATTTGCTACCAAAGTCTGTTCTATCTACCATTTCAAGATTCTCAGCCAAGTTTGCTCCACTCCAGAGTGGTGTCTTCCTTTAGCTGGGACCTCAGGTTTTACTTCTCACCCTTTATTTCCCTCCAGATAGTAAAACACCTGCATATATTGGGTTGGCCAAAAAGTCCATTCAGGCCCCTTACAAAAAACTTGAACAAAATTTTTGGCCAACCTGATACCTTCAGGCCTTGACCTTCAGCCTGACACAATCTCCTGCTTTGTGGGAAATTTCCCAGACTCACCCGTAGGCCTTTCACGGGGCTCCCCACAGCCCTGTGCTTCCCCAACAAGGCCTGGAGTTGTGCTTGCTATTTCCTTGTTGGGCCCCTGGGTGTCTCTGTGGTAGATACTTCATCTCTGATCCTGCCACCTGGTACAGAGGACCCAGCTTAGAGATGCCCTCAGTTCATCTGTTGAATCAAGTTTGAAGGGCTCCAGCCCATCCTAGGTGCAAGATGGGAAAGCCTCATTCTAGCTGGAGCAATTGGGAAGGCTTCCTGGGGGTGGTGGCAATAGATTTGAGCCTGTGAGGATTTCTCTTGGGGAAGGTGAGAGGGCGGTGCAAGCACAGGGAATGGGGAAGGGGCTGGCCTCTACTTCTTGTAGGAAAGTAGTGGGGGACAGAACAGGAAGTGTAGGCTGGGGGCTTACTGTGGATAGTGCTGAGGTGTTCTAGACAAATTAGCTTCTTTCTAGAATGTCCCCAAAAGCTTCTAAGAAGCTCCCTGAGGTGGACAATTGGCTTGGCTTTGGTGGGGATCCAAGTCCCTGGACTCCTAAGGCTCATGGAGCAGCCAAGGAGCAGCTCAGAGCAACAGTCAGCATGGACTGAGGGAGGCTGAGGTGGGGCTTGCCTGCCCGGCGCCCCCAGCCCCTCCCTCTCTCTGTGTCCTGGAAGGGCTTTGAATTTGGAGAAGGGATGGACTGATGTACCCCCCTGGTCCTGAGGTTACAGCAGCTACTCAGGTGCCCACTGTGTCCACAGTAGCCAGAGGGGAACCTGGTTTCCTGGGGTTGGACATCTGATCAAGGCACTTGGGTGTCTCACTTCCCAAAAATGCCTTTCAGGAAATGATATAAGTGAACTTACTTACAAAACAGATACAGACTTCCAGAACAAAGGGACAGTTAGGAAATTTGGGATGGACATGTACCACTGCTATATTTAAAATGGATAACCAACAATGTCTTATTGTACATTATGGAGAACTCTACTTAATGTTATGAGGCAGCCTGGATGGGAGGGGAGTTTGGATACATGTATGTGTATGGCTGAGTCCCTTTGTTGTCCACCTGAAACTATCACAACATTATTCATAGGCTACGTGTGCGTGCGTGCTAAATTGCTTCAGTTGTGTTCGACTCTTTGTGACACTATGGTCTGTAGAACACCGGCTCCTCTGTCCACGTGATTCTTCAGGCAAGAATACTAGAGTGGGCTGCCAGGCCCTCCTCCAGGGGAATCTTCCCGACCCAGGAATCGAACTTGCATCTCTTACATCTCCTGCACTGGCAGGTGGGTTCTTTACCACTAGTGCCACCTGGGAAGCCTGTTCATCGGGTATACTCCAATATAAAATAAAAAGTTAAAAAAAAAAAAAGAAAAGGCCTTTCAGACCAGAGGGGTTCAGTCATCTGGGGGCCAGAGGAGCCAAGAGTCCATGGTCACTCGGGGCTCTAGGATGAAAGCTCTCTCTGCAGCAGGAGAGGCTCATGAAAACTGTGCTGAATGGGGCATGTGGAATGGCCTGTTTAGTGTGGGACCGGGACAGGAAGAGTTTGCTGCCCAGAATCTGGAAAGTTCTAGAATGTGATGCTGGGCAAATTCTGGAGGAGCAAGTTCTCCTCTGTAAAGCCCACCTACCAAGGTGGTCTCCCTGGTGAATCCCACCTGGCGAGCGCTGTGATGTTTCTATGAATCTCAAGCCTTAGGCAAGGAGATTCCTGTCTTCCCCATTAGGTTAAACTCCCTGAAGGGTGGGGCCAAGATTTAGTCTCTAGACTGGCAGTTCTCAAAGTGTCGCCCAGGAACCCTTGGGCATACCAGAGATCTCTTCAGAGGTCTGTCTGCAAGTGCAAACTATTTTTATTATAGTACTGCAGTAGGATTCGACTTTTTTAATGCTCATTCTCTCATGAGTGTACAGTGGAGTTTTCTGGAAGCTACATGACATGTGACATCACAAAAGATGAAAATCAGAAGCAGATACAAGTATCCATTTGTCTTCAATTAAGTCAGATAATAAAGAGCTTTACAAAAATGTAAACCAATGCCATTCTTTTTACTATATTCTTTTTTTGTGTGAAAATATGCTTACTTTTCACAAAAATATCATTTATGTTAACACCAAATGGATTTTTTAATTGCTATATATAAATGAATACATGTATAAATCCCATATTTTTTCCTCTCGGTTTTAATTCTTAAAACAATAGATACAACTCACATAAGTAAAAGCACTTTAGGTTCCTCAACAATTTTTAAAATTGTAAAGGGTTCTTGAGAGCAGCAAGGTTGACTACCCTAATCTGTAATAAGGATGTGTGTGCTGAGTCACTCAGTCGAGTCCAACTCTTTGCGGCCCTATGGACCGTAGCCCGCCATGGGATTCTCCAGGCAAGAATACTGGAGTGGGTTGCCATGCCCTCCTCCAGGAGATCCTCCTGACCCAGGAATCAAACCTATGTCTCTGATATCCCCTGCATTAGATGGGCGGGTTCTTTACCACTAGTGCCACCTGGGAAGCCTATATTAAGGATAAAAATTCCATGACCCATATGCCATGACTCTCATTTTCACACCCACAGCAGACATGACTAATCGATCATGTGGGTTCTTTCTCTTGCCTGAGGCCTCTTCCCCACCAGGGTCCCCTGGGAGGAGGGGACACGGCCCACACGAGCCTGACTCTGAGCTTCCTCCCCCAGCCCTGTACCTTTTCAAGATAATGAGGGCGTGCATCGTCCACGGCAACAGGAGGAGGGCCTGATTAAGCTGCACAGCTTCCACTGTCCTCCGGGCCACCGTCTCCGGCTTCAGGGGAGGGAAGAGGTTGGGGAACCTGCATGCAGGATGAGACAGTGTGAGTTTCTCCTAAGAAACAAGTGCTACTGCTGAACCCCTTCCCTGCCCCGTCTCCATCTGTAACATGTCTGTCCACGGGATTCTCCAGGCAAGAATACTGGAGTGGGTTGCCATGCCCTCCTCCAGGGGATCTTCTCAACCCAGGTCTCTCGCACTGCAGGCAGATTCTTTACTATCTGAGCCACCAGGGAAGCCCAAGAATACCGAAGTGGGTAACCTATCCCTTCTCTAGGGGATCATTCCCGGCCCAGGAATCGAACCAGGGTCTCCTGCATTGCAGGCAGATTCTTTACCAGCTGAGCTACCAGGGAAGCCCCTTCTCTAACATGTCAGGGTCATCCCTTTGGCTTCTCCTGTGCGGGAGACTCAAGACCTGTTTGAAATACTCTCCCCGCTCCCCTGCTGCCCCGGACGCATCAGGAGTTCCTAATCCCCTCTCTCCTCCCAGCTGGTCTCCTCCTGCCCACCCATACCCCGGGACTGGTTCTCAAAACATGGCAAAGAGCTCCCCAAAACCTCACCCACACCCTGTCACTGCCCTGCTCGAGCCCTCCCAGGGCCCCCCATGCTGTCTTCAGCCCTACCCTCTCTGGGCCCCATCTCTCCTCCTTCTCTGCCCAGCGATCCTGGCCAATCCTCTCTCTTAAGATCCTTCCCATCTCAGCCATCCCATCAACCAGGCTCCCTCCTCTCATCCACTCAGAGTGGCCTCTGATCTCATCCCCCTGAAAATTGCCTTGACTGAATGTACCCCATCAAGAATGGCCTATCTCTCCTCCTCCACCCGTGAGTTCCCCAAGGGCAGAGGTCTGGTGCGTCTTGCTCCCTGCTATCTGCCCTGAGTGTAGCGTCGAGATATCGTAGGTGCTTAATAAATGCTTGCTGAATGGGTGGACATTGAACGATGTGACATTCTCTGGGTGTGTCCAGTGCATCCTGTGCAGAGACAGGCGCTCTGCCCCACTTGCTGGTTCACTCCCTCAGCCCTTGATTCATGGATACACTCACTGATTCATTCAAACAGCTACAGAGCAGTCCCATGGGGTTGATAAATAAATGAATGGCTGAATAAGCAAACATCAGGGGCTTCTTATGATTGTTCAAAAGCATCGGACCTGAGACCCCTAACAGTAGTGATGCTCCTTAAGCACCAGACCTGTGCTGAGCGATCAACAGGCATTATTCACTCCAACTGACAGAGAAGAAAGCTGGGGCTCTGGGGAGCGGGTTGGGACCTGGAGAGTCAAACCAAGCCCCCAGAAGCCCCAGGCTGGTGCCCTGCTTGCTGCTTGTCCCTTCTCTCCTGGCCCTAAAGGCGCAGGGCTGCTGATGCTGCTGGCTCTGACCTTAGTCCCACAAAGCGTGCTGCTCCAGCACCAGGAGGACTGAGTGTGATAAGCCAACTTCTATCCATGTGGCCTTGGACAAGTACCTTCACTTCTCAGTCTCAGTTCCCCCATCTGGGAAATGGGCTTAAGAACACTCACAAGCTTGCAGAGGGCCACATGCAGCAGCATTTGTAAAGTGTCTGGTGGCTCAAACACAGAAAAAAATCAGTAAATAGCAATTTACAAACAGCAGCACTCACCTATATGGTCACTCTTTTTTTTTTTTTTTTTTTAATATTTATTTATTGGGCTGTGCTGGGTCGTAGTTGAGACCACATGGGATCTTCCATCTTTAGTCGCATGTGCGATCTAGTTCCCTGACCAGGGATTAAGCCTGGGTCACCTGCATTGGGAGTGCAGAGTCTTAGCCACTGGACCACCAGGGAAGTCCCTGTTATGGCTGCTCTTGCCAGAAAATCCATCAATTTTGTCCTAAGCAGCTGTCTCCAACCCTCAATTAAGGTGGAAATTAGGCTTCCCTGGTAGCTCAGCTGGTAAAGAATCTGTCTGCAATGCAAAAGACCCTGGTTCAATTCCTGGGATCGGGAATGATCCCCTGGAGAAGGGATTGTTTACCCACTTCAGTATTCTTGGGTTTTCCTGGTGGTTCACACAGTAAAGAATCTGCCTGCAATGCAGGAGACCTGGATTCGCTCCCTGGGTTGGGAAGATCCCCTGGAAGAGGGCATGGCAACCCACTCCGGTATTCTTGCCTGGAGAATCCCCATGGACCGAGGAGCCTGGTGGGCTGCAGTCCATGGGGTTGCAAAGAGTCAGACACGACTGAGCAACTCAGCACAGCACAGCACATAACAACTAGAGTCTACTAGAGAGATTAATAGCAGATGCACTTATGAAGATGTTTATTGTTAGAAAAAATAATAATACTGAGCATCTCGTATGCCCCAGGCTTTGCACTAGATACATTACATGTGTTATTTCTAATTCTCCCAATAATCTGACAAGGTAAATATGATTTCCACTGTTTGACAGATGAGCAAAGTAAAGCTCAGACTGGTAACAAAACTGGTTCAAGGTTTCACCACCATACGGTAGCTGAGGTGAGATTCAAAATCAGGTTTTTCTTTTTAAATTTTATTGAAGTATAGTTGATTTACAATGTCATGTTAATTTCTTAAATACAGCTAAGTGACTCGTTTAGTCGTGTCCGACTCTTTGCGACCCCGTGGACTGTAGCCTGCCAGGGTCTTCTGTCCACGGAATTCTCCAGACAAGAATACTGGAGTGGGTTGCCATTCCCTTATCCAAGGGCTCTTCCCTACTCAGGGATCAAATCTGGGTCTCCTGTACTCCAAGCAGATTCTTTACTGTCTGAGCCACCAGGGAAGCCCTAAGTGACTCAGTTATACATATATATATATATATTCTTTTTCATATTATTTTCCATTATGGCTTTTTATGGGATATTGAATATAGTTCCCTGTGCTATACGCTACATTATTTACCCATTCTATATATAATAGTTTGCCTCTGCTAATCCCAGACTCCTACTTCTTCCCTCCTCTCACCCCCTCCCTCTTGGCAACCACAAGTCTGTTCTGTTTGTCTCTGAGTCCGCAAAGCCGGGTGTTTTGATTCTTGCTTAGCAAAACCACCCCTAGTGATAATCACTAAGGTGTTCTGAGTGAGTCCCACATGAATGTACTGTGCTACATGCCTTCCACGATCTCATGCAATCCTCACAATGAACCTTCCATGCTATCCTCATGTTTGGAAGAGGATGATGCATGTAATTTAGAAGGCAAAATTATCATTATATGTTGCTTTGCAAAAGACCAAGGAAAATAGTTTTTGGATGACTCCCCATTTTCATTTACCTATAACCTTGTGTCCCTTCACAAGCACACATCAGTGTAGCACCATTTACTGGGCACTTACAATGTAGCACATAGGGTATTGTGTGCTAGACCCCATCACAGACTCCTACTCCCATCATTCCATTCTACAGATTAACAACAGAGGCTGGAGTAGGAACTAATCAGATCCAAGGTCACACACATCCTGGGGGTCTGGCTCCAAAGCACAAGCTCTAAACCAGTGGTTCCCGTTCCCCGTTGATTTAATTGGCCTGGAGGAGGGGTGGCTGGGCTTCAGTATTTCTTTAAACTAAGCTACAATTTATATACAATAAAAGGCATAAATCTTAAGTGTCCAGTATGATCCATTTTTACCTGTGTAACCCCTACTCAAACCAAGAAGCGAGAACATGGTTAAAAGCCTAGAAGTTTCCCTGGTGCTCCCTGCCAGGCTGTGTCCCCACTCCTCTAGGAGTGCACTGTTTTGATTTCCATCACATCTGCCCAGCTTTGCCGGCTCTAGAACTTCAGAAAAATGGAATCATGCAAAATGCACTCTTTCGTCTCTGGTTTCTTTCATTCAACATAATGCTTTCGAGATTCATCCATATCATTTGCATAATCAATACTTTGCACCCTTTTTATAGTTGGGTGAGTATTCCATTGCATGTGTTTAGCGCGGGTACTCTGTGAAGCCCCTGACCTGAGAAGCAGGACCCTAAACCATTATAGAACCCCACTGCTTTGCAGATGGAGATTCAGGTATGAGACCAAAAAGCCAGTGAAAAAGCACTTCTGGGTTATTTTAAAATTTTGTCTCTCTGTGTATAAAGAGTCCTGTCGTCCAATCGGCTAGAGGGACTTGGCTCGAAGACGGGGTCCCCTGCCACTGACCTGACCCTCATGCCCTGGAACATCTCGGTGCTGGTGTGGAAGGGCAGCACAGTGGTAGCGCTGACACCCGGACAGTCCAGCAGCCCCAGGGTCAGGCTCTCCATGAAGGCGAAAGCTGAGGCTTTGGACGTGCAGTAGTCGATGGCGCCAGGGATGGCGGAGAGCGCCAGCACGGAGTTCAGACACACAATGTGGCCGTTCTGCAGCTCCAGCATCCGCGGCAAGAAGGCCTTGGTGGTCTGAGGGTGGATGGGGAGATTAGTGTGCGGCAGTCACAGCTTACAACAGCCCCTCGACTTCCCCTCTCGGGGAGAACAGACCACCCTGGACACAGGCGCTCCTCCAGCCACTGGGTTTTCCTGTGACGGGGAGGTGAGGGGGTGGAGGCCGAGGGCACTGAGCCCCATATTTCAGGAAGCCCAGATGACTCCTGGAGAGCCTGTCATTCTTCTTGTCCAGCCACCCTCTAGACCCAAGCCCAAGCCCTGGTGAGCCTCTCTCCACTCCCCTATAGCTCCCAGGCTCCCTGGAAGGGAAGAACATGTCACTGACACGCCCAGCGCCGGCTCTGGCTCGGGACAACCTTACCCAGAACTGGCCCAGGGTGTTGATATGCTGGGACTTGAGAAGGGCATCATCATCGCTGTCCATCAGACTCTTCCCGTGGACCACGGCGGCATTGTTCACCAGGATGGTGATGTCACCCACCTGTGGGCAAGAAGGGGCCACGGGGCCATTAGGGCAGCCAGCCCCAGTGGCCTGTACCTGGAGAGGAGGGACCTGGCCCTGGGCAGCCACATCGCCTCCCTGAGCATCAGTCTTGATTTGTAAGATGAGGCTCATAACCACCCCTGGGTTGCTCTGGGGATCAGAAATAACTTACGGCACATAATATATCTGTCACAGAGCACACCTATAATAAGTGAGGTTATTGTGACATAAACATAGTTAACATTTGCTGTGTGCCAGATATCTAACAGGGTGGTTTCTGCTCTCTCGGACCTCACTGATACACTCAGTCTAACTAGATGGCTGGAGTTGGGGGGATTTTCCCAGACAGCCATAAGACATTTGCTCTCCCTTTCCGCCACCCCACCACCCCAGGGTTTAGGATAGAGACTCACAGGCCTAAACCTCCAAAGAGGATAACAGGTGATTAGTCAATCTATGTCCCTAGTCCCTGCTCTCTGCAACACACACCCACACAAACTTCCAAAGGGGACAACAGGTGATTAGTCAATCTATGTCCCTAGTCCCTGCTCTTTGCAACACACACACACACAAACTTGGACCAGCTTCACAGGAGAGTCCTCCGAGGTGTCCTGCAAACAGCCATTCCACCATAAGCAAAGCTCTCTCCCAAGCCCCGTGAAACTGTCCCCTTTGGCTAGGATTCCGACAGAGCTGAGGCCAGCGCCTCCCAGACTGCTCACCTTCTCCCGCACAGCTTTGGCTGTCTGGTACACCTCCTCCCGGTTGCCCACATCACAGATGAAGTAGTGGCACTCGGTGCCCATCTGCCGAATCTCCTCCGTTGTCTCCTTCAGGCATTTCTCAGTCCGGCCCCACAGAACGATCTGGAAGGAGGACAGTGGTGCTGAACAGGTGGTCACGAAGGGAGCCATCAGAAATTCAGTACGTAAAGTAATTTGCCCCATGACTGCCATGATTCCATCTGAAGAGAGTGTACAAAGTCACAATATGACTTTTTAAAGGGAGGTCGCCTACTCTGAAGGGAACCAAGAGTTTCTGAGCCCACTGATGCCTCACCGATGGATGCATGGTCCGCAAGTCTTCCCTTTTTAAAATTTATTGTACTTTTGGCTATGCTGGGTCTTCATTGCTGCAGGCAGGCTTGCTCTAGTTGCGGTGAGCTCAGGCCACTCCTCATTGCAGTGCGGGGCGTCTCACTGCAGTGGCTCCTCTCGTTCCAGAGCACGGGCTCTAGGGTTCTTGGGCTTCTGCAGTTGCAGTACGTGGGCCTCAGTAGCTGTGGCTTCTGGGCTCTCGGGCACAGGCTCAATAGTTGTGGCCCATGGGCTTAGTTGGGCCTTCCATGGTGGCTCAGATGGTAAAGAATCTGTCTGCAGCGCGGGAGACTGGAGTTTGATCCCTGGGTCAGGAAGATCCCCTGGAGAAGAGAATGGAACGGCAAACCCACTCCAGTGTTCTCGCCTGCAAAATCTCACAGAGGAGCCTGGCGGGCTATAGTCCATAGCGTCACAACGAGTTAGACACAACTGAACAACTAACAATTTCACTTTTCACAAGCTTAGTTGCTCTACAGCATGTGGGATCTTCCCAGACCAGGGATGGAACCCATGTCCTCTGCATTGGCAGGCAGATTCTTAACCACTAGACCACCAGGGAAGTCCTTCACGAGGGACTTTCTTTCTTATGTATTCCTTCCAGGATGACATCTCCTGCCAGCTCCATTCCAGTGACCCTATCCAGTTAAATGTAGCAGCAGAGTTCTTGTACAATGTTCCAGAATGCTTTCAGCTACGAGAAGCTGGTGTTCTCACCTGAGGTCTAGAGCCTGGTGGGTGAATGGACTGCAAGGTTCTGGCCGTAAGGCGCCAGGAGACTAAGCAAGGCCTTCCCTTCTACCCAGCTGTGGTCCCAAGTGGAAGGAGGGCAGGGAAGACAGGCAGCCAAGAAAGAAACACGACCTCACCCCACGGGTAATAAATGTGGGACTCATTATGCCAGGAGATGACCCTGGCAGGACCAAGACATGAATTCTATTTTTTTTTTTCTTAATTTATTTATTTTAGTTGGAGGCTAATTACTTTACAATATTATAGAGGTTTTTGCCATACATTGACATGAATCAGCCATGGGTTTACATGTGTTCCCCTTCCTGGACCCCCCTCCCACCTCCCTCCCCATCCCATCCCTCTGGGTCATCGCATTGTACCAGTCCTGAGCACTTGTCTCATGCATCGAACTTGGACTGGCGTTCTGTTTCACATACGATAATACACTTGTTTCAATGCTATTCTCTCAGATTGTCCCACCCTCACCTTCTCCCACAGAGTCCATAAGACTGTTCTATGCATCTGTGTCTCTTTTTCTGCAAGACATGAATTCTTAAAGGGAGTTGGACAAATTTATGAATGGCTGGCCATAAAAGGCTCAGAAGAAAGGGTGGGCTAATTCTCAACCTTGACCTACAGGAGAATGACACTCCTTCCCATGACACGTCTTTGAGTCCAGAGAGGCCCCTGTTGGTAAAACGGGGCTGGGTGACAGGGAACTAAGAATCCCAAGATCCAGCATAATCAGCACAAAGGCAGAAAGGCTGGGAGCTGGAGAGAATCAGAGAAAGGAAGAGATAAAAGGCTCCTTGGGGATTAATCTAATGGGTTTCTATTTTTGTTTCTTCTCTTTAAAATTATCAATGAAATTCCTCCTTTAAAAATAAAACCCAACACAAAAACTCCATGTGTGAAACCAGTAAAAGGAATAAATTACACGTCCAATTCCATGTTTTCTTACTTGAAAAGCCATGCGTGACAGCAAAAAGGCTGAGCTGGAAAGGTGAACATTTTCAAGTGGGTGATGGATGTAACTTGAGTCACACCAGACCAGAATCTATTTGCTCTGCAACTCGGTACGGAGGAAAGTCAAACAGACAAGTAGTTGTTGGTGATAACAGTTTATCAACTGTTTACCTTGAAATATCAGAACATTCACAATACCACACAGGGTGCAAAATGGCTGCAGCTGGTGGGACACACAGATGTGTTGATGGCTCCCATGGATTTGACTTTTTTATTAGAGTTTAAAAATATATATATACTTATTTATTTATTTGGCTGTGCTGAGTCTTAGTTGTGGCACTTGGGAACTTTAGTTGCAGCATGTGGGGTCTAGTTCCCTGCTCAGGGATTGAACACAGGCCCCCTGCATTGGAAGCATGGAGTCTTAGCCACTGGACCACCAGGAGAGTCCCCTTTATCAGAGTTTTTAAAACTTTCAAAATATTTCTTAAAGGAAAATAAGAGTGTTCTTTCTTCTCCTGCAACATCTCTGGGAAAGCCCAGTTTGAAAACCCCACCTTGTCTAACCACTTTATTTATTTTAATTGAAGTCTTGAAATATGGGAAGGGCTTTACGAGGGAGAATTCCATCAGCCACCCTCCACGATGACAAAAGTCCTCCAAGAGCAAACGGACTGCAATTAGACAGGCTCCAAGGGACATTTTCTTGTCTGTTGAACTAAAAACAGACTTCAAATATGTCTCTCCAGGAAAGGCTGGAGAGATTTCCTTCATGAAGAAGAAAGAGATAAACTGTTCATTGTGTTCAGTCATCCTCCATCATATCAGACCTCACTGCTGTCTTGTAGTCACTGTCATCCTAGTTTCTTCCCATCCTCCCTGTCACCCCATCTGTCTGTCAGTCCATCCTTCCTCACATTCATCCACCCACTCATCCATCCATCCATCCACCCACCCATCCTTTCTTCTTTCTACTCACCCCGCTCCATCCCACTCCACTCCATCCATCTAATTTCTGAGCATGTCAGATTGAGGTGGAAGAAATCCTTGGCCTCCTTTCTCCTGCTCTGGTTCCTGCCTAACGCCATCCCACCAGCTTGTCTGGGGAACAGGACCTGGGGGTTTGCACAGTTCCCTAGTGTCTGGCTGAGGATAAGAGCGGTACTTCTGGGACTCTGAGAACTTCTGGACTTGTTGACAGAGCAAGGAAGCTTAAAGCAGCGATGCGTATGGGTTAGAAGGTGCAGGGGTCCAGACACCTGGGAGCACAAAGAAACCAGCAGACAGAGAACCAGGGAGGCAGCACTGTCTGCATGGCTAGAAGGACACCCTGGGGAGGAAAACAGGGACTGGACTGAGGGAGGTGAAGCAAAGTCTGTGCCCCACTGTCTTCTGTGTGTGGGGTACACACCCAGGTGGGATGCTGAGGTTTGGTCATTTCCTTTCGAGGGTCTGCTGAGGATGCCCCTGGTGGGTTGGGGGACTGGCCTCCTCATGCTCAGAGCCCCCATCTCTGACAGAGCGCTGGGAGGGGTTTACTTCTGTCCTCCTCACCCCATCCCTCTAAGCCGGGAGTTCCCCGAGGGCCTAGATTCTGCCTTGTTCATTTCACATCTCAGTGTTTGGCAACGCAAGTGCTCTTTGTTCAGTGAATGAATGAAAAGTTCAGGGCCGCAGGTAGGAAGGGTTCGGATGTGGTTAAGTAGCCTCTCTGAGGCTGGGATGAGCCCAGCTCCCTTGATTGAGCTGTTTAGGGTCCCAGAAGCTTCTACCCACAGGCTACTTAGACCAAGAGTTAGCGAGACCTGGGGTTTCACTCAGAACCTCAGAACCACCCTGGACTGAGCTGCGAGGTGAGGCCCGGGCCGGCGTGTTGCCCCTTGCTGCGTGTCTCTGTGCACATCTAGTTGAACGTGTCTCTCTCTGCATGGGTGGTTGTGCGTGCAGCCTCTGCACTGCTAGGTGCTTCCTTGGGCCCACGGTGGATGCTCCGAGTTCCTGGGAAGCCAGGGACTTTTTTAAAATATATATTGTTTTTTTTTTTATGAACAAATTAAAAGAAGTCCAGATGGCAGTGGGGGCACCTGAGCTGCTGACTTGGTTACAAAGGAAGCCTGTGGACAGGAATGGGTGCAACCAGACTTCAAGGCTAGAGACCCTTCTCTCCCACCCACCTTAGGGCCCTCTTGGCCTAAAATCATTGGTCCCAATCTTCTTTGACAGCAATTCTGCCGAGGGCAAGTTGCTGTGGTGCGGACAGTGTGGGGCAGGAAATCCCATCCCCACAGGTAAGGCCGGGGCTGCAGAGGGCCCAGGGCAGAAAGAGAGGAAAGGGGACAGGGACCCTCCAAGCTGAATGATTGGTCAAGGTTTGATGGGTTGCCCATCAACCCATCAGGCTGGGCATGTTCCCATCTTGGGACCGAGGCGTGTCTCCGTGGTGATGGGGAGGCCAGAGCTGGTCACCCTGATGGAGACTTCAAGTAACTGAGCCACTGGGAGTGGGAAGGATGGGGCTTCTTCCCGGGCAGGTGCTGCCCGGTGGACACACTACAGCTGCTGTCCCTTCTCCTCCTCCTCCAGCCCCCTGCTGGGACCCCTCTAGGACCCCGGAGTCACTGACCAGGAATCCGGCAGGTACAGTTCAGTGGTTGGCCCAGGCGGCTCCTCACTAGAGTCACTGGGGGTGACCCCAGACACCTAACAGGACAGGGGTCCCACCAGGTGCCCGAATGAGGCTGAGGCCTGGGCAGGTAGGAGGTCTGAGAGGAGCATGGGGTAAGCCGCCTGGGGCAGGGGCAGATTTATGAGCCCTGGGAACCCAACACTGCCTCCTCTTAATTAACTTCCAGAACAGAGAGCAGCTGGGGAGGGTCAGCGGCCCAGGATTTACTCCTAAGCCGGGTTTACAAAATAAGAGCTCAGAGAGGCTCGACACCTTCTGGCCTCCCCTCCCCTTGGGGCAAAAGGTTAGCTTCTGTCCTGAGAGGAGGAGGGAAGTGGGGTGAAGACCCCTGGCCTTCCAGGCCTCGGGGTCCTGCCCTCCTCTCCCTTGGCACTGCCCTAACAGTGAGCCTGAAACCTCCCAGCAGCCCCCGAAGTTGACGGCTACCATGATCCATTTTTTATGGCCGAAAATACTGGCTCAAAGGTGCTAAGTTAGCTTGTCCAAAGTCATGCTCAGCAAGTGGTGGGGGCAGGATTTGAACCCAGAGCCTTTGTCCTCTGCAGATGCACCCCTGAAACCGAAGGCACGGGGTGGGGGAACGTTTCTGAGCTTTGAGAATTCTGCTCCCAAATCCCAGCTGAGGGCTGGGTGCTGTGCCCTCGAGGGGGTTAACAGAGCAAATCAGACATGGCCCCTGTCTCAGGGAGACAGCAAGGAAATGAGAAAGCAGTTGGACACAAAGTGCCATGAGTGGGAAAAAGAATAAGATGAGAACCTGATGCTAAGATATTGGCTTTTTTTTTTTTTTTTTTACCATTCTCAAGTAAACTTTCTAACAAGTGGAAAGCAGATGCCCATGAAAATCTAGATGTTTTAATAAAAAGATTCAGGACTTCCCTGGTGGAGCAGTGGTTAAGAATCCACCTGCTAGTGGAGGGGACGATGGGTTCAACCCCGTCTGGGAAGACTCCACATGCCACAGGGCAACTAAGTCTGTGTCCCACAACTACTGACCTGCATGTCCTAGAGCTGGTGTTTCACAACAAGAGAAGCCACCACAACGAGAAGCCAGAGCATCGCAACTAGAGTGTAGCTTTTCAACTAGAGAAAAGCCCCTGCAGCAGCAAAGACCCAGTACAATCAAAAAAAAGAAAAAAAAAAAGAGATCCATGTCAGTTTCTAATGTATTAATAAATTATAATAAAGATGACTATATATTTACATTTAAAAAATAAAAGAGAAATTGGGGCATTTCTGAGGTCACTGTATTATGCCCATTGTATATCTAACGAAACTGCAACTCAGAGAGGCTAAGCAAGTGGTCTGAGGTCACACAGCAACCAACAGGACAGAGCTGGGATTTGAGCTGAGGTTTTTTACCACCATTCCCTGTCCCAGTAGGAGAAAAGCTATTTCTTCTCTTCATGTGGTTCTGTGGGGATTAAGCATGAAGAAACTGGCAGCCACCAAGTGTTCTAACATTCTCTATTTCCCATGGAGAAGAGCTGAGAAAGTCACAGCACTGTCCCTTGATACACTGTCTTCTGCAGCCATTAGAATGAAGAGAGTTCACACCATGGAAAAACGGTCAGGATAAAAGGGTGCAGAATTACCCATATAGGATAATCTCATCTCTGAAAACATAACAAGTTGATGGACATCACTAGGCTACATAGAACAGAGGTGGTCTTGGGTAGGACCTTAGGTTTACTTCTTTGTGCTTGCCTATCTAATGCCTCTAAAAGACAAATATCATCATTTATGATCTTCAAAAAAGGAAGACAGAATAACAGCTTCCCCATACATCATTTCCAAAACAGGCCATTTCACACAAGTGACTCAGCACAGCTTGTCCAACCTCTTCCGGGCTCCCATCCAGTGTGAGGTGACTATTTGCATGTCTCTCTTCCCCACTGCTGAGTGAATGCATGAGGCTACAGTGAACACCTTACACTCAATCATTCTGCACTGTGTGCTGTCTTACCATTTCACATCTGTGCATGATCTCTTGGAGGGCAGGAACTAAATCTCATCTATCCTGGGTTCCCTGAGACCCTACCTAGTGTGCAGCACAGACTGTTTCAAATGCCAAGGCTACTTGTGAAATCCTATTCATCCTGCAGAACCCTGCTTGAATGGCCCCTCAAATCTGAAGCTTCCCTGGCTCCCTTTCCATCATCCCTACAACAATAATAACACCACTATACACTGGCTAACATCCATTGAGCATTTTTCATGAGCCAGATACTGTGCTGAGTACATCCAAATGTTTTCTCCTTTCATCCCCACAATCCCACCTGTAGGTAGGATCTCTCCCCCTTCTACTGGTGAAGTGCAGACAGATAAAATGACTTGCCCAAGGTTATACTACTTATAAACAGTGACATAGGTGACTCAGAACTCATGTTCCTGAGAGCCAACATTGACCCTGTACAGATGTGAGAGTTGGACCATAAAGAAAGCTGAGTGCTGAAGAATTGATGTTTTCAAACTGTAGTGCTGGAGAAGACTCTTGAGAGTCGCTTGGAAAGTAAGGAGATCAAACCAGTCAATCCTAAAGGAAATCAACCCTGAATATTCATTGGAAGGCCTGATGCTGAAGCTCCAATACTTTGGCCACCTGATGCGAAGAGCCAGCTCATTGGAAAAGACTCTGATGCTGGGAAAGATTGAGGGCAGGAGGAGAAGGGGGCAGCGGAGGATGAGATGGTTAGACAGAATCACTGACTCAATGGACATGAATCCAAAAAAAATCCAGGAGATAGTGAAGGACAGGGAAGCCTGGCATGCTGCAGCCCATGGGGTTGCAAAAAGTCAGACAAAACTTACAAACTGAACAGCAGCAAAGCACACAGATGTGAGTGTGCTGGGCCTATTTATGAACACCCTGCCTCCCCTATGAGCTTAAGAAGTCCTCTGGGGAGTCCTTAGTCAGCATCAAGCACGGGCCAGGTACAGAGTAAAAACCAAGTGCTGTCACGTGACACTGGCCCCAGGAGGGCTCGAGGAAAATCTGCTGACCAGAGAACAGTGAGTATCTCTCCTCCACCCAGGGCTCACAGGAATGCCTGGCCTTGGCGTTCATAGCTGGAGTTCAGCCGGGGCGCATGGTCCCACCAGAGACGTGAGCTGGGTGGTCTTTGTGTGGCTCCCAGGAGGAGCATCTGTTTATAATTGGCAGCCCCAGAAAGATCCAAGTCCCTGGGCAGATCTTTGGCAGACCTGCTGGTGTCCCATGGGCCCCGGGTTTTGGAGTAAAGCAGTGCTGAGCTGGCTTCTCAGAAGGAAAGAAAATACCCATTGGAGACCCCAAAGTGTGGCAGGGTGGGTAGGGGTGGGAAGGTCACAATGTGAAGAGTACACAGCTCTCCTCCAAACTCAGCACTTCCAGCAAGAATATGTGAACAAAAATCCACCCTGTGGCCAAATGAGAAGAAGCGAGCAGAAAAACCGAGTGTGTGATGAAGAGCAGGGTGCCAGCAAGGAGGGGCTGAGTGGACCTGCCTGCGGGCCCGCAGGTTGTATTTGAAACACTGACGGTGTGTATATAAAGCAAGCTACATTCTGAGTTTTCTGCTCTTTCACATCCCTCTCTATTTCCAAAAATAAACCTCTTTGGTTTTTTTTTTTAATTTTTAATTTTAAAAATTTATTTCATTTATTTATTTTTTGGCCACATGGCATGCAAGATCTTAGTTCCCAACCAGGGCTCGAACCTGTGCCCCCTGCCATGGAAGTGCAAGGTCCTAACCACTGGACCACCAAGGAAGTCCTGAGACCTCTTTCTTGGGTAGAGGAGCCTAGAACATGGGCTCAGGAGCAAGATACCCTACGTTCAATTGTCTGATCTACCACCTACACAAATCTGGAAAACCCACTTAACTTCTCTATAAATTAAAGTTGTAAAGCATCCACTTGGAAAGGTGGTTGGGAGGATAATGGAAGGACATGATAAATGCTAGCTATTATTTTTATCATTGTTATTGTTCAGTCGCTAAATCGTGTCTGACCCTTTTCGATGCCATGGACTGCAGCACACCAGGCTCCCCTGTCCTCCACGATCTCCCAGAGTTTGCTCAGATTCCTATCCAATGAGTCAGTGATGCTATCTAACCATCTCATCCTCTGTGCCTCCTTTTCCTTTCTTCTTCTTATTACTATTACTATTATTAACCCAGGAGCAGAAATAGACCCTCCTTGCTCCCAGAAGTCTCCTTTATCCTTCACAAAGGTCTTCCCTGGTGGCTCAGATGGTAAAGAATCTGCCTGCAGTGGAGAATACCTGCGTTCAATCCCTGGGTGGGGAAGATCCCCTGGAGAATGGAATGGCACCTTACTCCAGTATTCTTGCCTGGAAAATTCCACGGGTGGAGGAGCCTGGTGGACTACAGTCCAAGGGGCCGCAAAGAGTTGGACACAACTGAGTATACGAGCAACACATCCTCCAAAAACCGGAGTCACAAGGGTGATGGATGCCTTTGTTATTGCTGTTCAGTTGCTCAGTCGTCTCTAACTCTTTGCGACCCCATGGACTACAGCACACCAGGCTTTCCTGTCCTTCACCATCTCCCAGAGGTTGCTCAAACTCATGTGTATTGAGTTGGTGATGCCGTCCAACCATCTCATCCTCTGTCGTCCCCCTCTCCTCCTGCCCTCAATCTTTACCAGCATCAGGGTCTTTTCCGATGAGTCGGCTTTTCAGGTAGCCAAAGTATTGGAGCTTCAGCTTCAGCATCAGTCCTTCCAATGAAAATTCAGGACTGATTTCCTTGAGGATTGACTGGTTTGATCTCTTTGCTGCCTAAGGGACTCTCAAGGGTCTTCTCCAACACCACAGTTCAAAAGCATCAATTCTTTGGCACTCAGCTTTCTTTATAGTCCAGTTCTCACATCTGTACAAGACTGGAAAAACCATAACTTTGACTATATGGACCTTTGTAGGCAAAGTAATGTCTCTGCTTTTTAATACGCTGTCTACATTCATCATTGCTTTTCTTCCAAGGAGCAAGCGTCTTTTAATTCCATGGCTGCAGTCACTGTCCACCATGATTTTAGAGCCCAAGAAAATAGTTTGTCGGTGTTTTCACTGTTTCTGTTTTTTGAATGTTGGATTTTAAGCTAGCTTTTTCACTCTCCTCTATCACCTTCATCAATAGGCTCGTTAATTCCTCTTCACTTTCTGCCATAAGGGTGGTGTCATCTGCATATCTGAGACTGTTGGTATTTCTTCCTACAAACTTGATTCCAGCTTGTGCTTCATCCAGCCTGGCATCTTGCGTGATGTACTCTGCATATAAGTTAAATAAGCAGGGTGACAATATACAGCCTTGATGTACTCGTTTCCCAATTTGGAACCAGTCCGTTGTTCCATGTAAGGTTCTAAATGTTGCTTCTGGACCTGCATATAGGTTTTGCAGGAGGCAGGTAAGGTGGTCTGGTATTTCCATCTCTTTAAGAATTTTCCACAGTTTGTTGTGATCCACATAGTCAAAGGCTTTAGCATAATCAATGAAGCAGAAATAGATGTTTTTCTGGAATTCTCTTGCTTTTTCTATGATCCAATGGATGTCGGTAATTTTATCTTTGGCTCCTCTGCCTTTTCTAAATCCAGCTTGAACATCTGGAATTTCTTGGTTCACATACTGTTGAAGCCTAGCTTAAGGGATTTTGAGCATTACTTTGTTAGCATGTGAAATGAGTGTGATTGTGCAGTAGTTGGAACATTCTTTGGCATTGCCCTTCTTTGGAATTGGAATGAAACTGATCTTTCCAGTCCTATGGCCACCTTTTCCAGTCCTGAGTTTTCCAAATTTGCTGGCATACTGAGTACAGCACTATAACAGCATCATCTTTCAGGATATGAAATAGCTCAGTTGGAATTCCATCACCTCCACTAGCTTTGTTTGTAGTGATGCTTCCTAAGGCCCAGTTGACTTTGCACTCCAGGATGTCTGGCTCCAGGTGAGTGATCACACCATCGTGGTTATCTGGGTCATGAAGATCTTTTTTTTTTTATAGTTCTGTGTATTCTTGCCACCTCTTCTTATCTCCTACTTCTGTTAGGTCCATATCGTTGCTGTCCTTTATTGTGCCTGTCTTTGCATGAAAAGTTCCCTTAGTATCTCTAATTTTCTTAAAGAGATCTCTAGTCTTTCCCATTCTATTGTTTTCCTCTATTTCTTTACATTGTTCACTTAAAAAGGCTTTCTTATCTCTCCTTGCTATTCTCTGGAACTCTGCATTCAGATGGGTATATCTTTCCTTTTCTCCTTTGCCATTAGCCTCTCTTCTTTTCTGAACTATTTGTAAGGCCTCCTCAGACAACCATTTTGCCTTTTGCCTTTCTTTTTCTTGGGGATGGTTTTGATCACTGACTCCTGTACCATGTTATGAACCTCCATCCATAGTTCTTCAGGCACTCTGTCTATCAGATCTAATCCCTTGAATCTATTTGTTACTTCCACTGTATAATCATAAGGGATTTGATTTAGGTCATACCTGAATGGCCTAGTGGTTTTCCCTATGTTCTTCAATTTAAGTCCAAATTTTGCAATATAATAGTGGTGGATGTCAAGATTCCAACTGGGGCTCCCTTGCCTCACCTGTGGACACAGCCTTGACCAGGGCTGAATCCCCAAATCTTAGAGAGCGCCAGTTCCCATCCTTCTACCAGACTTCTACCAGACTCAGAGGACCCTCCTGAGTCCAAACCCCTGACCAAGGCCTAGGAAGGAGGACACCAGCATCAAAAGCATCCAGCTGCAAAGCAGGCCACAGGTCACCTGTTAGGAAGATTTCTTGAGAGGAGAGGTTTTCAAGCTGAGCTCTAGGGACCCTGTGGGTTCTAGTAAGGAGCTTCAGGGGTTGCTGATGGGTGGGGAGCTTGATAGACAGAGTTCCAACCCACCCACCCATCCTGCAGAGCAGTGGCACTTTCATTAGGCTTCCATAATAGCCATTTCCACAAAGATTCTGTTGCTGAAAAGAATAGGGTTTGAATGTTACTACTCTGGATTATAGCCTTTTGCTTCCAGGATGGACATTTTTTTTTTTTTTTTTTTTTTTACTAGGAATGAACCCAGGTTGGAAGCCTCTAGCTCTCCCCTACTGGGACTGCCAGCCTGTCACTCCTGCTTCCACAAGCCAGCAGCCTTTCTTCTTCCAAAAGGCAACCCTTTAAAATCAACAATGGAGATTGGGTACCACTTCCAGGTGTGTCCTTCCTGGATTTCAAATTAATTAAGTAATCTATTTTTGGTCACACCCTGAGGCATGCGGAACTTCCCCGACCAGGGATCGAACTTGTGCCCCCTGTATTGGAAGAGAGGAGTCTTAACTACTGGACTGCCAGGCAAATCCCAGTTCCTGGACTTTCTTTCTGCCGTTCCTCCTGGGAGCCCTGTTTCCAGGCTCTACAAGCCCTGTCTGCACGCTGCTCTTTAAGAGGCCTCAGGTTTATTACCTGTGTCCCACTGTTGATCCGTGACCTTGGCGGGTCACCACTGGGTCTCTCTCTTAGGGACTTAGGCCAGAGCCCGCCTTCCCCTCCAGCTCCAGCACCGCTGAGCTCCCAGAGCAGGCCTCCCACGGAGCTGCGCGTGGTCAGATCGCACAAGCTCGTCCCCTGCCCGGGCCTGCCGAGAATGTTCTGGCTACTGCTGGCTCAGCTGTTAGAGAGGATTGTTTTGAAGCTCCTCAAATTAGATCGCCCAGCAGTGTCCTCCTCCCACAAGTTGCTGACCACAGCCTGGAGCCAGGCAGAGACTTCCTCCCGGCTGCTGTCCAGCCTGGAACGGGTCCCTTGGGAGGCACAGGGATGACCACGAGGGCTTGCGCCAAGCTCAACACCTGCCGCGGTCTCTCACCTCGTCCCCTGACAGCTCTAGGAGGCGGGGTATTGTATCCATTTCGTCCTGGAGAAAACCGAGGCACAGGGTTACAATACCAGCTGTGTGATATACCGTTACTCAGCTGGTAGGAAGCTGAGCTAGAATGCCAACCTGCACGGTCTGATGCCCCATCCTGAGCCCTCCACCTCTGTCCTTCACCTGCAGGAGCAAAGGGACCCCCTAAAAGGATGGGTCCATTCAGTGCACAGGTGTCACCGAGCACATCCAAGGGGCAAGGACTGGACAGTGGGGAAAGAAGTAAAGACACTGCCCTGTCCTGGTACAGTGCCTGGACTTGCTGACCAAGTACTTGCTGAATGACGACAGTGATGATCCTCGCCCCGCTGTAAGGACGCTGGGGGTCTTTAGCGGCTGAGATGGGAGAAGGGGATAGGAGCTGCTCCCCTGAGCATGGTGCCCAGGGCTGGTGGTTGGGAGCATCCTTGGTTCTGTTGCCTCCTCCACTGCTGCCACTCTGGGCCAAGCCCCATCATCCCTCACCTGGACCACAGCCATGGCCCATAGAGGTCTCCCAGCTTTGACCTTTGCCCCGATGCCCCCACCCCTGCCTCAGTCTATTCCCAACACAGCAGCCAGAGAGATCCTTCCAGAACTGTCAGACCCTGTCACTCTGCTCACAACTCCCAATGGCTCCCCGTCTCACCCAGAGTGAAACCTATAGTGTTCACTACAGAACACTAGTTCACTAGTTTCACTGTAGTGAAATCTAGAGTGACCACAAGTCTCTCCTGCTCTGATGTCCCCCCACCTCTCTGTCCTCAGCTCTTCCCCTCTCAGGGCTGACTGGTCTCTACCACGTTGGTCTCCTTGCCTGCATGATCACCCAGCCCGCTTCTACCCCAGGGCCTTTGCACCAGCTGTTCTCTGTCCTCTTTGCCCAAGTAGCCCTCATCTCACGCCCTCTCTTCTTACAGATTCTGCTTTACATGAGAGACCTTCATGTAAAGTCCTCCTGATCCCCAAAGACTCGCTCCCCAACACTACCTCTGCTTTTTAAAAATAGATTTTTATTAATAGTCTTTATGTTTTAGAGCCTTGAGATTTCCTATACACTCCTGCCTGCACACCTGGACAGCCTCCTCCACCATCAACATTAGTCACCAGAAGGGTACCTGCATTACAGTTGATGAACCCACACTGACACATTATTATCACCCAAAGACCATAGTTTACATTAAGGTTCACCCTTGCTGTTGTCTCTTCTGAGTTTTGGCAAATATATAATGACATGTATCCACCATTGTAGTATCAGAGAATGTAGCTTCACTGCCCTAAAAATACTCCAGGGTTTCCTTTCTTTCCCCGCAACCCCTGGCACCACTGATCTTTTTACTGTTTCTATAGTTTGGCCTTTTCCAGAATGAGATATAGTTGGAATCATCTAGGATGTAACCCTTTCAGACTGGCCTCTTCCACTTAGTAATACGCACTTGTGGTTCCTCCGTGTCTTTTCACAGCTTGATGGTTTATTTCTTTTCAATGGTTCATTTCTTTTCAGCACTGAGTATTATGCCACTGTCTGAAGGCTCCACAATTTATTTACTCATTCACCTACTGAAGGACTTCTTGGTTGCAAGGTTTGGCAATTAGGAATAAAGCTGCTATAAATATCCCTTGTGTATGTCCCCACTTTTTTAACTTCCCAGATCTCTTCTTTCTCAGTCCCTGAGACACATGATGAATGCCTCCACGTTGAATGCCTCATGTCCCTGAGGACAGAGGGCGCCCTTGTCAAAACCTAACACGGCCACCTGCCAAGAGCCACAGCTCAGAAACCAAGTGTGGCAACTCAGTTAAGTCCCATCTCATCCCTGAGTGTGATTCTTGTGAAGCTTTCTGGTTCTGAGACCACTGGGAAAATCCTCCAGGGAAACCATCTCCAAGACTAACTCTATGGGAAAGCTGAATAACGTCTCACTCACCCAAGGGCTGTGCCTCCCCACTGTCTGCCCTCAGCCCACACATGGCAAAACTCAGAGGGGGTGGGGAAACTCAGGCCAGAGTCACTGGCGGAAGCCCCATGACCATTGTCCCAGTTCCTCCACTTGGACTTCCTGATGGTGAATGCCAGGTGACCTTGGGGGTGCTGCCAAGAAGGGGAGAGGAGGGGCAGCATTTGCAGACCACTCTCCAACCCAGTGTTTGTCTTCTGTATTACCATCCTGAGAAATGGGGTCATACTTCCAGTGCTCAGGCAGGCTGAGTAACCCTTGCAGGCTGTGTCACCAGAAGTTTCAAGGCAACACGTGAGCCTGAATTCCGAAGTCAAGCTCTTTCACTACTCCCCATCCTGCTTCATTCACTCATTTGTTCTTTCACTCACTCATTCAAGGCATAGTCACTGGATGCCAGACACTGCTGGAGGCTCCGGGGTACAGTAGGAAAGAAATTCATCCCCACTCTCCTGGGGTTTGCTTTCAGATGTGTATGGGGAACAAGGGGACCAAGAGACAATCAGTGATTGACCATACAATATATAAAGGTGGCCAAAAGTGAAGGAAAGGAACAGGAAGCTTTGTAGGGGGGCTGGATACAGTGATCATGCAGTGGGAGTGTTATTTAGCCAGGGATGGGGACAGGAAGGGGCTTCCCAGGTGGCTCAGTGGTAAAGAACCTGCCTGCCAATGCAGGAGACATAAGAGACATGGGTTTAATTCCTGGGTATGGAAGATACATGGCAACCCACTCCCGTATTGCCCAGATTATCCTATGGACAGAGGAGTCTGGCAGGCTGCAGCCCATAGGGTCTCAAAAGAGTCGGATACAACTGAAACCAACTTAGCATGCATGCACGTATGGGGACAGGGAGAGCCTGTCTGATAAGCTAACATCTGGGCAGAGACTTAAGGGAAGTGAACGAGGAGGCCATGCAGATATCTGGGGAAGGAGCATTCCAGGCAGAGGGAAGAGCCAGTGCAAAGGCCCTGGGGTAGGAATAAGCTTGGTGTGTTCAAGGGACAGCAAGGAGGCCAAGTGGAAGAGCTGAGTGGGAGACATGAGGCTGGGGCTTCCTAGTGAGGTGGGAAGTCCTTCAGAGGGTTGTGCACAGAGAATGGACAGCTCCCCCTGGACTCTGGAACGAGTTTCCACTGCAGCACTGGGCGTTTGGAATGGGGTCGAGAACCAGGGCAGTGACCACAGCCAGGAGCTGCTGCTGGACCCACAGGTGGCTGAGGAGATAGATGGAGGGGAACGAGGTAGGGGCGGCTTGGGTGAAGGTGATGGAGGAGGAGGATTCAGCAAGACTGCGGGTTTGGGCTGCCAGGAGAAGAGGGGTGCCCAGAGGACACTAAAGGGTTTGACCTGAAAAACGGAAGGTCAGGGTTGCCATGAATTGAGGCCCCAAGCCTCCCTCTCTTGGGAAGGCCGGCTTTGTCATTCCCAGGTTCTGAGAAGGAAGAGAAAGATCCCCAGGTTCCTTCCGCTTCCAAAACACCCAGCTTAAGCAGGGGGAGGAGGGGGCGGTGACGGAGGAAACAGTTCCAGGTGGCCAGGCTCCTCAGGAAGAGGGTGCCTGGGGCGGGCCACGCAGGCCAGCTACCCACCTAGCATGCTCGGGTAAACATGCCAGTTTCCAATAACAAAGTGGCGGGCCACCCGAGGCCGCTCCGCGCGCAGGGAGGCGGTCCGTGCTCACATGATGGAGTGAGGGGGTGGCAGGAGGAGCCGCCGCCGGGGCGGGGGTTGGGGGTGGGGGAAACCTCAACGAATCTGGCAGGAGGCTCCAGGAAGTCCTTCTGAAAGTGGGCCCCGGGCCGGGCGGAGGGTGGGGCCCGCGGGGGTCCCGCGAGGGAGTGGGGTGGGGGTGGGCTGGAGTCCTTCTAGGTGGGGATCGGGCTGGGCTCTCATCAGGGGGACAGGGAAGGGGTGGAAAGGGGAAGGGAAGGGGCTGGGAGGTAGATGGGGAGGGTGTGGGGCGGGGCTGCGTCCTGGAGGTGCGGGTGTGAGGAGAGGCTTAGCAGGTGGGGGCTCGGGAGGGTTAGAAGGGGCGTCGCATTGGGAATGGGTTGGGGATTCAGAAGGGGAAGAGGCAGGGGACAGTAGGGAAGAGAGTGGGGTTGGGGTCGCGGCGTGGATGGGGAGGGGGAGGGCGGGGGTCGGGACGTGGACGGGATGGGGCCACGGCGGAGGGGGAGGGACCAGGTTGGGGTCGCACGCGGTGGGGGCGGGGTAGGGAAAGGGTCCCCTCCCGCTCCAGGGACCGCCCGCGCTTCCTCCCTCCGGCGGAGCGGTAAACAAACGCCGTGATGTCACCCGCGCCGCTGACCTGCGGCTGAACCCGGAGCTGTAAATGAGATGCAAGGTGCCAGCAGCCTCCGGGCCGCGCGGCCTGCGAGCCACACACGCTTCTCCGCGCCGGCCCGAGGTTCCCCCAGCTGCACACACGGACAGGATGCTGCAAACGCCACCAGACATTGCAACACGCAGCCAGTCTGCTGGCCGCGGCGTGAACCTTCCCGCCGCCTCCTCCGCCGCCCCCCGGCAGGCACCGGCCCAGCTGGAGCCCGGCTTCCCTCCTCCGGAGCACGCCTGGGGGCTGGCAGCTTCCACTCATCTGGGGTCAGCTCTCCGCTAGGCACCCCATCGCCTGCCTCCCCAGGGGGCCTCCAGACCCGAGAGGGTCAACTTTGGGCTTTCTGCCCAACAGGTCGGGAAGTGCCTGCCTTGCACTCGGTTTTCGGTGAAGCTCATTCCTTTTCCGTGAGGCCGGGCCGCTGGAGGCCCCTTTTCCAGGTGGAAGCCGATGCCTAAGTGTCCCCTGGCTGCCCACCAGCTGCTCCCTCACTCCACAGGGCAGGGGGCCACCCTTTTCTTCCAGAGAGCTCCCCCAGAGCAGCCCTGGATTGCCTACCCTTGGCAGGCGCCCCCTACCCCCACCCCCGCTGCTCTGAACTGCCCTTGGGAATGGAAATCGCCTGGCTGGGGCCAGGAAGGCCAGTACTCTATTCTGGAGTTGATTTGCTGTGTGACTTTGGAATGAGTCACTTGGCATCTCTGGGCTTCACCAAATACCACTGGGGAAGTGGGGAGGGTTGAAACTGGCCTCCCTCTGCTAGTGTGGGAAAGGTCAAAAGTGCAAGAAACCCTCACCAGGCTGCCAGGGCTGGTGAGAAGCCTCAGGTACAGAAGGCTGGCCTGGTGAGAAGGTAGAGCTGCTCAGAGAAATCAGGGCCAGCCTTCCCTGCTCCCAAACTCAAGCTTCTGCCTTCATTGTGAGAAGCTGGGGCTGTGGGGACATACCCGTAAACATTCCCCGGGGCCCAAGGAGCCACACACTGGCTCCCCTACATGGACCCCACTAACTCAAGTCCTTTAAGAAGCTGGAAAAACCTAAAATGACCATAGATCTTTCAAAAGCACCCCAAGAACCCAGCTCATAACGCCGGAGCCCATTCTAGCTTCTCTTTTACTGAAGTTAATATTAGGCTTCCCTGCTGGCTCAGCTGGTAAAGAATCCACCTGCAATGTGGGAGACCTGGGTTCGATCCCTGTGTTGGGAAGATCCCCTGGAGAAGGGAATGGCTACTCACTCCAGTATTCTGGTCTGGAGAATTCCATGGACTTAGTAGCTAAATCCCTCTCTCTTGCATCACCCTGTTTTGTCTTTCCAGAATTTTGTCACTATCTGAAAGTTTAATAGTTATTTGCTTGCTTGCCTTGTCTGTCCCCCACCCCCAATGCACACTCTACAATATAGGCTCACTGAACACTCCCCTGCACCTGGCCTGCTCATCAGGTGCCTGGTGAATATGTGAGTGAATGAATGAAATCATCTTGCCTCACGTGTGATATGGGCACTGACCTTGGGATGAATAAAGTTGACAGCTCAGGAGGTATGGCTATCATGAGGACCAATCACACCACTTGTTGGGCCCAGAAAAAAGGAAAATGTGTGGCTGCCAGTTGAAAAAATTATTGAGAATTTCAACATGGTGACAGCAGGGCACTGACAAGTGCAGGGCCCTTGTGAGCCAGGGGTTGTGTGTGACAGCTAGGGTCACACACCCAGGAAGCCAGACAAGGTGTTCATACATAGAGAGCACTCAGAAGCAATGCCCAAGGCGGGGAGTGGGGAGGTGGGGGGGCTGAATGCCAAGTCTCTGGCTTTCCACACTTTCCCTGGGCTGCAGGAAACTCGATCCAATAGAGTTTCTCCTTGTTGCAGAATGGATGACACCTCCCATACAGACAGCTGACAACAGCTAGCTAATTGAGGGTTGTCTGTGCTCCCAAAGGACACGTGCAAAAAGCAAAAGCAGGCAATATGGAGGCATGTTAGATTTAGGGGCAACAGTAAGCATGTAATGGTCATTGCCCTAGTGCCCTGGTTAGCATTTAGTCAGGAGCTTCTCTAAAGTGCTACAGTGAGGCTCACAATTCAAAAAACTCTAAAATCCTTTATTCCCCCTTAATTAGACCCATACACTTAGGCAAGTCCACAAGGGGCTGTGGACCTGAGCTGCTGGCCCACCTTAGAGATAAGGCACCAAGGTCCTGGCAATATCAAGGGCGTGGCCAGGAAATGGCTGAGCTGGGACCCTGGCATCACTTCTGGGAGCTGCTGGCGAAGGTGAGAATACAGCTGTTGTTTGGGGTAGAGAATGACGGCCTTTTTATGGGGGCAACTCTTTCAGCATCCCCTTTCCGACCCCAACCTGAAGCCCAGAGGCCCTTGAGCTGGTGTGTCCCAGGGAAGCCTCCAGCTAATTAAGCATTATTTATGGACCGGCCTCCTGAAGACAAGCTTTAAATTACTTGCAGGCTGTGCCAAGGTAGCTGTCTATCCTACCGGCTATTAATTAGGAATCAGTTTAATCTCTGCTGGACGAAGGTCAAACACTATGGAGTTGACCCGGCTGGCTGGCGTCGCACTATCAGGCTGAGGATCTGGGCCTGGAGGGCTGGGGGACTCAGGGGAAGTGGCAGGACATTGCAACGGGAAATGACCTGGTCAGCACATCCTGCAAAGGCCAGGATGCTGAGAGCAAAGCCACGTGGGCCTCGGCCCAGGAAGCCAGGCAAGGTGGGGTTTCCCTTTAGCACCAGCCCTGCAGAAAGTGGATTTCAGTGGTCCTCAGAGAGTGCCCCAGCCCTCCAACAGCAAAGAATTCTGCTGGAAATTCAGGCTTCCCTCACCTGCCTGGTCATGCAACCTGTAGAAACCCTTCTGTGGCTCCCTAGTGCTCTCCTGGGGCTTCCAGGGTGGCTCGTTGGTAAAGAATCCACCTGCAAGGCAGGAGATACGGGTTTGACCCCTGGGTCTGAAAGATCCCCTGGAGAAGGAAATGGCAACCCACTCTAGTATTCTGGCCTGGAAAATCCCATGGACAGAGGAGCCTGGCGGGCTACAGTCCACGGGGTTGCAAAAGAGTCGGACACAACTTAGCAACTAAACAACAACAGTGCTCTTCTAATCAAGTCCCGATTCCAGCCCATGGCCACCAAGCTCTGTGAGCTCTGCCAGGCCAGACTCTCTTATCTCCCACTTTCCAGACATGCTCATCCCCTCTGCCTGGAATGTTCGCCTTCCATGGCCTCCACCTCAGTCTTGATGCCTCACCTTAGACCCTGCGCCTAGCCATTGCCAGCCTTCCTTCCCCAGAAGCCAGACTGCCTGGATACAGATCTCATGACTATGTGTACTGTTAAGCAAGTATTTAACCTATGTGAACCTTTGTTTTCTCATTTTTAAAATAGGGACACAGGACTTCCCTGGTGGTCCGGTGACTAAGACTCCATGCTCCCGATGCAGGGGGCCTGGGTTCCACTTCTGGTCAGGGAACTGGATCCCACATGCCGCAAGTAAGAGTTTGTATGCCACAACTGAAGACCTCGAGTGCTGCAACGAAGACCTGGCACAGCCAAATAAATAAATTTTTTTTTTAATTAAAAAAAAATAATAAAATAGGGACAGTCATAGTTCCTCCCTCACTGAGTTGTTCTGAAGAGCAAATCAGATTGTTCCTGTAAACAATTTAGTGTGTTGTTGTTGTTTAGTTGCTAAGTTATGTCCAACTCTTTGCCACCCCATGGACTCCTCTAGCCCTGCCAGGCTCCTCTGTCCATGGAATTTTCAAGGCAAGAATCCTGGAGTGGGTTGTAGTTTCTTTCTCCAGGAGATCTCCCCGATCCAGTGATCGAACCTGTGTCTCTTGCATCGGCCAGTGGGTTCTTTACCATCTGAGCCACCAGGGAAGCTCCACTTAGTGTGTAGGAAGAGTTTTATTAACAATGGCAAAGACTGATTGGAAACCCCTCCCTTTGCTCAGAGCTGCATCCCACTCCATCAAAGTGTCTATCATGCCTCAGTGTCACTGAGAGCCACGGGTCCGTTCTCCCAGCTAGCCCGAAGAGGGGACCTATGCTTTTCCCCTGTGATGCCCACCCGGCCCCTGTGACCTAGGAGAGCCCCTTGCACACCCTTCCCTGCTGTCAGATCTACCCCCATAAGAAGCCTTCCAGGATGACCCAGTTTTCTTCTCTGTGGAGCAGCTGCCACCCAGCGTGGGGTCAGTTCAGATCCCTTGTTGCTGTTTTGTTCTCCAAGGACAAATCCCACAGATGACACTCTACTGCCCTAGCCACACTGCCAGCCTCTCTGTGTGCTTGGTGAAGGTGGATGACACCTGGAAAAGAAGTTTGCATTCAGCAGGTGTTCAGGGTATATCTAGCCAGTGTTTTCTGAGCCCCTGGCTGGCATGTTCAACAGTCTCCTGGGAAGTTGGGACTAGCACTGTCATATAATAGATGAGAAAACTGGGGCTCAGAGAGCGTGGCCAGCAGAATAATGGCTTCCTCCAGGACATCTAGGGCTTCCCAGGTGGCTCAGTGGTAAAGAATCTGCCTGCCAATGCAGGCGACGCAGGATATGCAAGTTCAATCCCTGGGTTGGAAAGATGCCCTTGGAGGAGAAAATGGCAACCCATGCCAGTATTCTTCCCTGGGAAAGTCCATGGACAGAGAAGCCTGGCAGGCTAGTCCATGGGGTCGCACAATAGTTGGACATGACTGAGCAACCGAGCACACCAGGATTTTTTTAGTCACTCAATTGTGTCTGACTCTTTGGGATCCCATGAACTGTAGCCTGTCAGGCTCTTCTGTCCATGGAATTCTCCAAGCAAGAATACTAGAATGGGTTGCTATTTCCTTCTCCAGGGGATCTTCCCGACTCAGGGGTCGAACCCACATTTCCTGCATTGGCAGGTGGATTCTTTTACCATCGAGCCACCAGGGAAGCCCTGAGCATTCCAGGATGCCCATATCCTAAACCCCAGAACCTGGGACTATGTTAACTTACACAGGAAAGGGAGATTTAAGGTTGCAGATAGAATTAAATTTGCTAATCAACCGACTTTAAAATAAAAAAACTGTCCTGGATTATCCGGGAGAGCTCAGTGTAATAACAAGGGGCCTGAGAAGTGGCAGAAGGAGACAGAAGAGAGAGGGAGATGTGACCACGGAAGCTGGGTTAGGGTGATGCAATCTCGACGGCTTTGAAGGTGGAGGAAGGGGCCATGAGCCAAGGAATGTGGGCAGCTTCTAGAAGCTGGAAGAGGCGAGGACATGGATTCTTCACTCCAGCCTCCAGAGGGAATGTAGCCCTGACACCTTGATTTTAGCCCATGAGACCGCTGTTGGACTCCTGACCTCCAGAACTGCGAGAGAATGAACGTGATTTTTAAGCCGCTGAGTGTATGGTGTGTGTTAGCACAGCTGCAGGAAGCTCAGGCAGAGAGGTGGAGAGCTGGAGAGCCGGGTCTGAAACCAGAGTTGTCTCCAAAGTCTGTGGGCTTCCAGTGGTGTGGCAGCCCCTCCCTCATGCTAGCCTGTCAGCATCACTTAAAACAAACCCTCTATTGGACTTCCCTGGTGGCTGGGAAATCCCATGGACAGAGAAGCCTGGTGGGCTAGTCTACTGCGTGGTAAAAGAGTTGGACACGACTGGTGGCTCAGTGGTAAAGAATCCGCCTTGCAGTGCAGGGGACACGGGTTCAATCCCAGTCGTGGGAAGATTCCACATGCAGCTGAGACTAAGACCCAATACAGCTAAATAAATAAATATTAAAAAACAACACCACCACCACCAACCCTCTGTCATAAAGATATGCTCCAGAGGCTTTTGTAGAGGGTGCACGAGAGGGGTTGCAAGGAATAGTCAAACAGGAGCCACAGCCTCATCTGACTGACCAGGACTTTTCATACAGTATCTCATTGAAATCTCCTTTTATAGAAGAGGAAACTGAGGCTCAGAGAGGTTTAATAACTTGCTTAGGGCCACTCAGCAAGTGAGTGGAAGAGCATGCATATGAATTTTGGTTTGTTCACTCCTGAGCTCAAAATCTGAATCACAACTGTATACCAGCTCCTTAAAAAATAAAGCTAAACTTAGGTGCACACACATGTGCACTCATGCACACACACACACATACCTGCCAACCTGAAGGCTCAAGAGGTGGCCCCCAAACCAGCACAGCCAGTCAGGAAGAGGAGGAGGGCACAAGCTGTTCCCAGCCCACACTGCCCCGTGCCCCTGGCAGGTCTGTAGGACCCCCACGGCCTCGCTGTGGGTTCGCCAGAGAAGTGGCCTGAGGAGGTGAGGCAAGGATGCCCCCTCTGCCAAGTGAGACATGAGAACATGGCATGTGGGAGTCGAGGGTGGCCTGACTCCATGTGGGTGTGTCTGGCAGGACTGCCTGCCTGCAGGAAGGTCACACTGCCCTTTGTGGTCATGCTGGCTCCAGCCCCACCTCCCCATGATGACCTGGTATGGGGCCTGTGAGAGCTCAGGGCATGCTGGACTGGCCAGCTTAGCTTGACTCTGTCTCCCGGCCCCTGGGAGAGCTCTAAACGCACCCAGAGACTCTCCTTCCAACCTTGGAAGGACTTTGCATCAGAGAGCCAGCTTCTCACATCCAGGGAAGCACGAGTAGTAACACTGACCTAGCAAAGGGGCCTCCTTTACTCTCCTGTCCAAGTGGCCTTACCTCTTCCAGAAAAGGATACCAAGAAAGTTTGTTGACAACCTGCTGGACCACCGTAATTGGCTGCTCAGAAGGCTTCTTTGAGGTGCAAACTCGCTGAGAGCAGACAGGTTTCAGGTCAAGACAGAAAAGTCTATTCTGTCTTTTTTGTTGGTAAGTGTCAGTAAATGACCTGATAAGGTCTGCAGAACTGGTGGCTCAGTGGTAAAGAATCTGCCTGCAGTGCAGGGACACAGGTGACTCGGGTTCAATCCCTCGGTCAGGAAGATCCCCTGGAGGAGGAAATGGCAATCCATTCCAGTATTCTTGCCTGGAGAATTCCATGGACAGAGGAGCCAGGTGGGCGACAGGGATCACCATGGGATCGCACAGAGTTGGACATGACTGAACGACTGAGCACGCATGTCAGTAAATGACCTGATAAGGTCTGCAGGACTAGACCTGGGAGGACTGGTTAAGAGATGCCTGGAGCTCCTGGATGTTTGTGCCTGAGATGAAAAACTGGATAGGTTCCTCCTTAAGAAGGAATACTAGACATCCACTCCTGATCCTCTTGCTCCTGGTAACAGCAGCCCCATGTCCCCCACAGAAGTCCATCTCTGCACTTACATGCTGTGGCTTGGCTGTTCCTCTAGCTCAGAGTCAGGCCCGAGACCCACAGCTGGTCAACCAGCAATTACACCACTGCCAGTGTCTGCTTCAGCCCAATCCAGCCATAATCAGGGAGACTCAACTCCTGGACCCCCTGGAAAAGTTGGGAGGAAGATACTGATCTGCCTGCTCCACTGGGAGCTGAGGGGGTCTAAGGGAGCAAGGGGCAGATATGAGCAGTCCCAAGGTGGGGAGGGCTTGCCTAAGGTGAGACTGAGTCCGGACTCAGAGGTGTCAGTTTGATCTCCGGGAGCCAGGCCTGTGCTCATGTCGTTTAGACCCATTTAAACTCCCAGTGGCTAAAAGCACATGTTGCATGGACTATGCTCAGGGCTGTCAATGTGATCTGTTCTGTAAAATGATTAACTGAGAGGCCACAAAACTCACTGGTTCAAGAGCAGACGCCCAGGGTTCAAATCCCACTTGGTCTGTCACAAGCTGTGTGATCTTGCTATGGACCCTCAGAATTGGGACCAGTAAAAAAGATGATAGGGCTTCCCTGTTGGTATAGTGGTTAAGAACCCACCTGTCAATGCAGGGGACATGGGTTCGATCCCTGGTCTGGGAAGATCCCACACGCCTTGGCACAACTAAGTCTGGGGCACCACAACCACTGAGCTCTAGAGCCTAGGAGCTGCAACTACTGAAGCCCGCATGCCCTAAAGTTCATGCTCTATAACAAGAGAAGCCCCTGCTCACCGCAACCAGAGAAAGTCTGTTTGTAGTAACGAAACCAGTTACTACAGAACGTCTGTCTGTAGTAACAGACCCAGCGCGGCCATAAATAAAAACAAGGGGGAATACCAATTAAAAAAAAAAAAAAAAGCACTGCCCACACTAGAGCTCACTGTGAGGAATAAATGACTTTATTACGTGTCAGGTGCTGGCACATAGTAGGTGCTCAGTAGACATGGGTTCTAACTAGCTATGATGGATCGATCAGTCATGCCTTCACTCAAGCAACAAAGATTTATCAAGCGCCTACTGAGTGCCAGATATTGCCAGGTGCTCAGGGCCCTCGGGGATTAAGAGGACACGTCCCCTGTCTCCCAGGGATCTCACAGCCTTTTGGAGAAGACACATGGCAACAAGCAGCCACAAGCATGGGGAGTTGCCATGGTAACCCATGACTCTGGCCTCACCGCAGCCCAACCCTGACCAATTGAGCTACTTGGACACAGAGGTGAAGATGACTAATGGGGAAGCTGGGTGGCTGTCTGCGGAGTGGGCAGCCAGGACCAGAGCAGAGGCCCGGCCTTTGACCAGCCTCTGTGCCTGGACTGGAGAGGGGCCTGCATTGGACCAGCCCTTGAACACGAGGAAAGGGGCCTCCAGTAGGAGGGAAGATGCCAGGCTCTGAGCCCTCCCTGGGGAAGAGTGATTCATTCTTACTGACATCTAGAAAGGGTCAAGAGCTAAAATTCCCAAGGGCTTCTGTGACAGGAGCAAATTTCTCCCTTTCCTGCAGACTCCCAGAACCAGGGTGAATCTGGCCAGCAGGCTCTTTGCCTCTGTGCCCAGCAGAGCACTTGGGCCAACAAGCCAGGGCTGGGGGTGTCCGCTTTCTCTCCGCCCCTACGCCAACCAGAAGGAGCCATCATTTCTTGCAAAACTTCTGGCACTGAACTAGGAGGTTTACATACATTACTTCACAGAATCTTCATACTTTCGTTTTTCAGATGGGGGAAGCCCAGAGAGATGGTTATTGCCCAAGGTCACACAGCAGGTTGCTGGGAGGCTTCCTAGGATTTAAAGGATTAGGAACTGGCTCCCAGCAGCCCTGGCTAGCATCATGAATGGCAAGAGTGCTCTGGCCAGTGGGCTGGTCTCCACCACTTGAAAGACCTCAGCAGCTGTGACACTCTCCATGGGCCAGTCCTTGGCTTTGGGGCTGGGGTGGCCAAGTCGCATTCCCCCATGCTGGGAGCTGAATGTGGGCTGGGTTCCCTTTGAGGCTGGTTCAGTCCTGGTGAAGTAATTAGGGCTTCTAGCTCCTGGTTGCTTAGTGGTGGCGTGGGGGGCCTGGCTGAGGGCTGAGCAGGGCCTGGGGTTCCATACACCTGGGCGAGAAGAGGGAGCTCTCCCTTGAGGGGCAAAGGCACAAGCTAGAAAGATCACGCTTCTTCACCTGGAGTAAAGAACCAAAAGTTGAGGTACCAATAAGATGACACAAGGCAGATTCCCATTATTCTGCAGTGGGTAGCTGTTCCCTACTCCAAGGGATCTTCCCAACCTAGGGATTGAACCCAGGTCTCCCATATTGCTAGTGGATTCTTTACCATCTGAGCCACCAGGGAAGCCCAAGAATACTGGGGGGAGTGGGTAGCCTATCTCTTCTCTAGCCAATCTTCCCAACTCAGGAATTGAACTGGGGTCTCCTGCATTGCAGGCAGATTCTCTAACAGCTGAGCTACCAGCGAAGCTCCAAGTAAGGAGCGGCTAAGAGAAAAGACCCTGATGCTGGGAAAGACTGAAGGCAAAAGAAGGGAGCAGCAGAGGATGAGATGATTAGGTAGCATCACCAACTCAGTGGACATGAATCTGAGCAAACCCCGGGAGATAGTGAAGAACAGGGAAGCCTGGCGTGCTGTAGTCCATGGGGGCGCAGTCAGGCAGGACTTAGCGACTGAACAACAAGAGAAGTATATCCTAAGTAACTTCCCGGAATAGTTCCTTTCAAGCCTTATGTTTTCCTTCTAAGTAATGGCATCCTTTCAAAATGCACACAAAAATCTAACACAGAATTCTAAGCTACAAGACCTAAGTGAAGTTGAGTGAGTTAAATGGAACCCCTTGGAACCCAATCTGCTCCACCTCCCATGGGGTCCCACCTTCTTGGAACCCCTTGGGTGCTTTGGAACCCAGTTTGAAAACTCGGTCCTAAAACCTCAACTGGTGTTGGGGTCTGCCTTGAGGCTGCTGGGGTTCAGACGGCCCAAAGCTCTGTAGAAGACTGAAATGCAGACAGGTATCTGTAAGCACTTCCCAGGAGTATGTTTCAATGTGGACAAAATAATCATATGGTTCATTGGTCAAAGTGCTTTCTTAGCCCCTTCCTTGAAAGGCTACTGAAAAGGGATTTCAAGATCAATTTCCCCAAAAGAGGATGTGGCCAACGAAGTCAGGAAAGCTTGAGCCCAGTGACCTTTGCCAGGCTGACTCTTGCTGGTATTAAGTACTACCAGGCCATAAATCTGTATTGTCCACTCTGGTTTGACCTTGGCTTTAGGTTGCAATACTCCCGAGTCTCCTGCCTCTGACATAGGCTCCAGTCCTGGGCCCTGAATCAGAGCCTCAAGTTGTTGGATGGGTTTTGACTGGATCCAGTCCAGAGCTTCTTAACCTGGTGTCTGAGACAGGCATCAGGGGGACCCAATGACCTCTGAAAAAGTATAAAAATCTGTCTCTTTGTGCATTCTTCTTCAGACTGGGTTTATATTACTTTCTCCAGATCCTCAAAGGGCTCCACAACCAGCAAAAGATTAAGACTTACTGCAAACCCTTTAGTGCCACCTCCTTCAAGAAGTCTTCTGAGATTTCCTTAATTTATAGTGATCTCTCCCTTCTCTGAATTATCAAAGCTCTAGGTCACTTGGGAGGATCCAGCTGGGTGACCTCAAGTTTAGATGGAAGGAGCCGGCACTCACTGATTCCTCAAAGTTGGCTTCCAGCTAGAGGTGCCACCCTGGTTGTAAATGAATGAAATACAACTGTGCTGTTTTCCTGCTTATCAGTTACTTGTTCAAAGCAAACCCTGATAACCAATGACTACCTTAAACCTTTGGCAAGTAACCCACTCATTGTATGCAAATACTGCTGCTCAGTGCTTAAAAAAAATGTTTTGGTGAGGTCAAACTTAAGTACATCCTGTTGACTCCTAGACTGCTCATCCATTCTCTTTCCAGAACCCTCTGTGTACTAGGTAGTTCCCATTATTAAACAGCTTGTCTCTTGACCTCTCCATAACCCTGACTGGGGTGGGCTGGGCCAGGCTGATAATATTTGACCCAGAGGGAAAGGGCCTAGTGTTGAAGCTAAAATCCTGGGTTTGAAATCTGCCTTAGGCCAACCATCCAGGGCAACTCACTTCACTTGCACCTTAGAAATGGGCTTCTGATCGCCACTGTGGAAAACAGGATGGAGGTTTCCCAAAAAACTAAAAACAGAACTACCCTATCAGCCAGCAATTCCCCTCTTGGGTATATATCTGGGAAAAAAATCAAAGACACTAATTAGAAAAGGTACATGCACTCCAGTGTTCATAGTAGTCTTACTTACAATTGCCATGATAAAGAAGCAACCTAAGTGTCCATAAACAGATGAATGGATGAAGATGTGGTGTATATCTATATCTGTACACACACACTGGAATATTACTCAGTCATAAAAAAGAATGAAATTTTCCCACTTGGAGGGCATTATGCAAAGTCAAACAAGTCACAGACACATACTATATGATATCATTTATATGTGGGATCGAAAAAAATACAACAAACTAGTGAATATAACAACAACAAAAAAGCAGACTCACAGATATAGAGAATAAATGAGTGGTTACCATTGGGCAAGAGGGGCAATATAAGGATGGGGGAGGGGAGGTATAAGCTATTGGGTATAAGACAGGCTCAAGAATGTACTGTACAACACGAGGAATACAGCCAACATTTTGCATAATGGTCAATGGAAAGTAACCTTTAAAAAGGATATAAAAATTTAAAAATTATTTTTTAATTGGAAAGAAGAAAAGCAATGGGTTGCTGATCACACCTGCCTCTGGGCCTAGACAGGACAATAAATGTGAAAAAGCCCTGTGGGGTCAGTCTTGTAGGCTACCACAGTCACACAGGGTATGAACCAATGTCTCATGTTGTCTGGGGAGCCCAAGGAAGCCCTCAGCATCCAGTTTGGGTCTAAGTTATGACTGATGGTCAGAATGAAGGATGTGAACACAGGCCTGGCCTGCACCCTCCCTCTTCCTCCTCTCGTCTCTCCAGCATCCTGAAAAACCCCACCAAAGGAATGACCCAGCCGCTGAAGGACCCTGCTGAGGTCAGGCTGAGAAGGGCTGTCTTCCTTTAATTTTTGAGCATTGGTTGATTGATGCTGGTGGCCTCTCTTCCTCCTGGCCCCTGACTCTGTCTGGGTCACTGATGTCACTCTAGTAACAAAGGTTCACAGAATCAATGGAGTGGAAGGGACCCAGGTGATCATCCAGAACCCAACCTCTCCTGATGTAGGAATCCACAGTTCCCTCACTGCAGCCTGCTGACCCTGGAAAAGCTCCAGAGGGCGGGAAGGTGCTCCCGGGCCCCAGCCTCGTGCAGACCTCCATCCACCTAGAAGGCGGCCGATACTGTCTCCAGCCCCTGAAGCAGTCAACCAAACGCTTCTGGATTGGCCATCCCACCTAAGTCATGGCTTCTGGTCCTTGTCATCCGGAGCCTGCTCCCTGGGTGCCCCCAGTTGCTCAAGGACCTTCTCAAAGTGTTGACCGATACTGCCCACAATGCTCCAGGGCTCCCTCGACATAGTAGAACTGAAACGGGTCTCCTTTGCTCAGGGCACCAATACAGTCGCTTTCATTTTCTTTGCAGAGGGAGTTAAATTCCTGTTGCTATTAAAGTCATCTTACTGGAGCTGACTCCTCTTTCCAGAGCATCAGGGCTTATTGGAGATGATCATCACACCAGGACGTAAGTGCCACCAGAGAGAACCTTGTTAATGTGGCTCCCTGCAGCAGCCCTAAGCCTAGCTGCCTAAATTGAGGAATGAATTTGACAATAGTCACAGTTCCCCCAGAGCCGCATCACCATTTTTCACCCCATGCATCCACAAGCACAGATCACGGCTTGCTGAGCTGGGGTCTCCCCAGCAGACTCTGAGGCCTGGGTCCTGGGTGACTCGCACCCATCCTTCCAGGGGCACACCAGCCTACCCAGATCTCCCTTCAGCCCACACACTTCCATTGGACTAAAGATATCAACAGCAGTGTCTTCTCAAATCCAAGCACCAAGCTGAGAGCAGACTCAAGCTTTAGAACGCCCCCAGAAGGGGGCCAGGCAAGTCTGGTCTCATGTACTTAGAGGAGCCCAAGAAGCATCCCAACCCCTCTCCTGCCCTTGGCCTGCCACGCCCTCAAGCCCCCCACTCCCTAAGTGACCTGGCGGAGACTTATGTTAGATCATGTCACTTCTACTTCCCTTCACAGAACCTGCCAACAGCTCCCAGCTTCACTTGGAGCCAAAGCCAGAGCCGGTTCTAGAGATTGCTGGGCCTTAGCTGCCCTGCCCTGCTCCCCCAACCCGCCCCTTGCCCTGCTCCCAGTCTCCTGTCCTGCTCTCCCACCCCACTCCTTCCTGTTCTGCTCCCTGCCCCGCCATTACTCGCCCATCCCCTGCCCCCCACACTGCAGCCCTCATTACTTACTCTGCTTCAGCCACAATGGTCCCCTCCCAGCTCCCCAAATATCCCAGGTACATTTCTTTGAGCCTCTCTCTCTTCCCTCTACCTGGAATGCTGCCCCCTCCATTCCCGTCAGGTCATCGTCTGTCACTGGACCTCATTTGTTTCCTCCTTACTGTGATGTAACGGGCTGTTTTCTGCATCCTGTTTTTATCTGTCTCCCTCACCAAACTGCCGACTCTACATGGGTGGAGGCTGGTGTCTGCTTTGCTCACTGCTGCCGTATCTCTATGCCTAGAACAGTACTGGGCACACATAGGGTGCACCGTAGGTTTGTGGAATGAATGAATGAGCTCCCACCAACCACTCATTTGCTAAACTGTTCTGGTGTTTGGCACTCTCTTTTTTAAAATTTTGTAAAGTGTAATTATAGTGTTTTTTTTAAATTATTTTTTGGCTGTGCCGTGTAGCACAGGAGATCTTAGTTCCTAGACCAGGAATTGAACTCGTGCACTTTGCAGTGGAAGCATGGAATCTTAACAACCAGACCACCAGGGAAGCCCCCTAACACTCTCTTTTTGAGAATCCAGAACTTTAATAAGACTTCATGCCTTTTAAGGGACCTCACTCATCTCATGGCAGACGAGTCTGCATTTGGGAACACTAGCATCTAAACAGATTTGCTTGTCTCCTTTTCTTTCTTTTTTTTTTTGCTTGTCTCCTTTTCATTTGGCTTCAACTCTTTCCTAACCTTCTTGGTTCATCTGAATAATATGTTTCAAATATCTCCCTTTCAAGCATCGTATTTACTTGGTGTATTTTCTAGATTGTGTCTTCTAAAGGGAGCAAGGAGAACATCTTACAACATTCTAGGTAAGGTCATGCTTCGGCCTGAGGATACAGAAGAACAGGTTGGGTCTGGAACCATTGGAGCCCGGGTGCCCAGAACTATGTGGGCTTTTGAGAATGGCAGGTTCGGATGAGGACTCTAGGGACAAGTTGTAGTGAGGACAACTGGATCTCTTTCCTTGGGGGAAAGGATGGCTAATGGCTCCCTTCTCATCAATATGGCCAAGATCATTTTCTCTAAGTGGTAAGAATAATTTCTCAGCAAATCACAAGATAAAGATGGGACAGAGAAAGTAACTATTTCGATAAGAGACTGGAGGGGCTCTGTGTGGGGATAAACCAATGGCTGAGGCTCTGAAAAGCAAAAAGTTCAGAAGAGCTTGGAGTCTGCCCAAGAATGAGCAGATGCCCAGGTAGATGGACGATGGACATCCTGACCCAGGGTCGGTATTTCCAGGTTAGGGAGCATTCTCTGATTTTAGGATAAACCCTGCAAGTTCCACTTGACATGTCACTTGGGAAACTCGGGCCCTTCATTCCCTTGGAAGCCACAAATTGAAAACACTAACATCTCCTGCAAGAGTTGAAATAAATCACACAGCCGGCTACCTGGTGGCTGTTAAAGGGGTTTAGAAATGGACGTGAGGCTGTCTACAGACCGAGGGCACATTTTCCAACTCTGAGCTGCTTCTTTTTCATTCAGTGGGATCTGATGCGTAGCACAAAAGGCTCAGATCTGCAGGGATGAGGACAAATGTCTTTTGCAAAGAGCTTGGCACGAGGTTGCTTTCCTGCGATGGCTGAGCCACGTGTGTGTTAGTTTCTCAGTCGTGTCCGACTCTTTGAGATCCCATGGACTGTAGCCTGCCAGGCTCCTCTGTCCATGGGCTTTTCCAGGCAAGGATACTGGAGTGGGTTGCCATTTCCTTCTCCAGGGGATCTTCCCAACCCAGGATGGAACCCGGGTCTCCTGCATTGCAGGCGGATGCTTTACCGTCTGAGCTACTAGGGAAGCTACTGACAGGAGCCGTAACAGAATTTTAGAGCATGCCAGGGTCTTAGGGATCATTGCGTCCACTTTCATTTTTACAGATGTGCTTCTTAGCTGCAGCCTGGAGAAGGGAGTGACTTTTCCAGGATTGTAGCAAAGTCAGGTCTAGAACCCAGGTGAGCCTGATCACAAGGGGCGTGGTCCCAGATGTGGGCACTTTTGTTCCCCAGGGGAAGTGGGTGGGGCAGTAAAAGGGAGGTGTTTTGTCTATTCAGGTGACAGTCCAAATTGTAAAGCCCATTGTTTGAAACCCAAGGACCAGATGCTGCAGGCTGAAAGAATTTCCTAGATGCCACAGGTAGGACAGGTAGCCTACTTTCCTGCTCCCAGACTGCGTCAGATGAGAACCTGGTACTTTTCCTAGAAATTCCTAGCAAAGGCTGCATTCTGAGTGAGAAGGGAGGAAGTAAGCCACTGCTGTTTCCCATGTCACCCCAGCTGTGTGACTTTCACGACACATCAATTGTTCAACGCAGCTACTTTGGCCTGATGACTTTGGGTTCCAAGATTACCTGTCTGGACCCTTCTCTCCTCTTTCTCCTTGTTCCTATTCTCACCAGTACTGACCTAACTCAGAGTGTGAGACACAAATTATTCCTTCCCCTGATCCCTAGTCCATGCAACATTATTTTTCTTTCATTCCCTTCTGCCTTCCATCCCCAGTTTCAGCCAGGTGCACAGTCTTTCATCAGTGGTTTCTTGCACGTGGGTTACCCATCCCCCACCTCTTCTGGTTGAAATTCTTGATGTTCTTTAAGCCTCACTCAAATACCACCTTCTTCAGGAAGCCTTCCATGCACTCTTGTTATAGATGAATAGCTCTGGGCTTCTTCTGTGTAGTGTGCTGTACTGTGCTGTGCTGAGTCATGTCTGACTCTTGCGACCCCACGGACTGTAGCCATGAGGCTCCTCTGTCCATGGGATTTCCTAGGCAAGAATACTGGAGTGGGTTGCCATTTCCTACTCCAGGGCATCTTCTCAACTCAGGGATCGAACCTGCATCTCCTGTGTCTCCTGCATTGACAGGCAGATTCTTTACCACTGAGCCACCTGGGAAGCCTTCTCTGTAGTGTACCCTGCCTCCCCCCCAACTTCATGTCTACCCAGGACCTCGAAAGTGATCTCATTTGGAAATAAAGTCTTCAGAGATGTAATTAGTTAAGGATCACAAGATGAGGTCATACTGGATTTCGTGTGGGCCCAAATCCAACGACTGGTGTTCTTATGAGAAGAAAAGAGGACACACAGACACAGAGAGATAGCAAAGACAGTCACGTGAAGAAGGAGGCAGAGATGGGAGTGATGCTGCCACAAGCCAAGGAATGCCAACCAGGAGCCACTAGGAGTGCGGAGGGAAGGGGAGGGATGAGGAAGAATTCTCCCCGGAGTCTTTGAATGAGGGGGGCTCCACCAACCCCCGGATTTCAGATTTCTAACCTCCAGATTGTGAGAGAAAACACTTCTTTTGCTGCGAAGCACCAACTTAGTGGTCATTTGTTGTGGCAGTTACAGGAGACATACACTATAGCTCGTGCCTTGACAGTAAGCACCTGGCCATGTCTCTGAGCCTTCTTTGCTCTACCCACCCCTCTCCAGGCCCAGCGCCACACTGAACACTTGACAGACACCTCGGGCAGGTTTGCTGGACTAGGTCTCTCTGAGGTGGTCGTCAAGGGGTAGTTGGGCCTGGGCCTGCCCCAGTGCCAGGATGGGAAGGATTTGCTGAATGGATGTGATTCACCAGTCTAGGTGAAGGGTCTATTCCTAGTGAGCTGCTTTAAGAAAAGGGCTACAGACCCATGGACCATAAATTCAGTAACAACAAAGCAGGTGCAACTCTGAACCAGTCCTCATACTGGCTCCATGAAACGGGTCCGCGAGTCCTGGCTCTCTCTTCCATGAAGGGACTGGGCCCCTGCTCAAGGGTTTTGCCATCATGGCCCAGGGCTCTAATCCAGCCACTTGCCTCCTACAGGGCCAGAGGCTGGAACAATCCCTGCAGATACTTCCAAACAAACAGTTCACTTCTGTCCTCCAAGGGACTGTTGCTAAAACCAGGTCAAAGTCAAAAACCGGAGGCTAGCCCACCCAGAGCCTTGGAAGTGTAGGGGTGAGCCCAAGCTCTATGAATGCTTTCATGGAAGGAATTCCAGAAGGACACAGCAAATATAAAGGGGTTGTAATGGGCAATTTCCCAGCAAGAGTCTGCCTTGGAGACCCAGATCATGACTGGCCCTGTCCTGGTGAACCTCGTACAAGGTGGGTAAGCAGAGATATCTCAAGGTGAGGAACTTTCCAACTTCCGTGCCTTTGGGTCTCTTCAAGAAAAACCCTTATTTGGGTCATCTCTGCAGCCTAAGGGGCACCACTGCCCACAAATATTACCAAATCATTTGACTCAAGGTCATTTTTTGGAAACTGGGTTGTTGCTCCTCCCAAAATGAATGGACCTCTGTCGGACATGCAATCTGCAGGCTGATTCTCTCCCTTCTTTCTCTTTGGGGGGGCTTTCCCCTTGGATCCTGCCTCTACTCCCACCCAGGGGAGGAGGGTCACGCGGGCCATGGAGGTGGCCTGCCTAACTCGCTGCAGGCTGTGGATGGGTGCCATGCTCCCCAGCTCTCTCCAGCTGCTCCACGACCACCCTGGGCCCACTATCCACTTAACTCTCCGAGCCATCTCCCCCAAAGTCCCCACTCTGCAACACTCAGCCCTGTGTCCCCAAGCCCACCAGCCCTCCAAACACTCCCAGCTCTGGGAGTGGTCCCAAGGCCCTTTCACTGGGCCCCAGATGGATTCAGGCAAGAAACCTTGATTCTAAATTCCCCACCATGACAGCGAGCCTAAGGCTCATTCAAACGCAGCCCCAGTAATTGGTCTGATAATTACAAGTTACAGGGAGGGCTCTTGGTCATTCTGACTGGTCTGAGGACTGAACCTGGGTGAATGT
This sequence comes from Giraffa tippelskirchi, assembly GCF_054371585.1. Lineage (NCBI taxonomy): Eukaryota > Metazoa > Chordata > Mammalia > Artiodactyla > Giraffidae > Giraffa > Giraffa tippelskirchi. Next base: position 38,251,816 of record NC_137279.1, read on the forward strand.
CACTGGAAGGTTCATAGCGCCCCTGGTTCCTGATTCTGGTGACCAGATACCAATTAAAACATATCACTCAATGGTCCTGGGTTTATTCTTCAGAAGAAGATACCCATTTCAAATTCAGTGGGGCATGGTTCCCAGTGTATGGTGCCACTCTGCCCCTCCCCCGCCCCAATGCCATACACTTCTTTCAATTTAGGCTTGTTTATAGTCAGTCAAGTTTTTCCAGATTGACTAAAAGAGTTCTTCATATGCCTACTGCAGCCAGTTACAAGAGCAGTGAAAGAAACCCAGGACTTGGGCCAGCTGGAAGAGCCAGAAGAAAAGTTTCTGTGGGATGCAGACAGCTAGGGAATGACAATCACACGCGATTGTCCCAAACCCTACAGCTCCCCCTTCCTGCAAGGGCACCCTCATCTGCCACTCCTCCGTAACAGGGGTGGAGGGGTGGGGGGCATCACCCCCAAGGAAATGAAACTGCTGAGAGCAACTTCTGCTTCTCCTTTTTCGCTATGTCCAAGGGTTAAAAAACACTCCTGAACTCCCCTTCCAACTGCAAGGTCAAGCAGCTGTCCAAGCCACCCAAGGAGAAGCAGGAGCTGGGGGACAGCCGACCCCAGCTAACTTACTCAGCCTTGACAGCCCCCAACCTACAACCACCACCTCCCTCTAAACGCCGCCCAGGGAAGGAAGAGTTAATCGGCAATCGGCTTTGGCTGATAGTTCAGGCTCCAAAGTTCAGTCCCAGTCAGAGCCACCCCGGAGGAATTGTAAATCTCAGGGCAGTATTTAACAAAACAAAAGCAACCTGGAATTACATGCAGGTTTGGTTTTCTACAGTACATATTTACTTAATCCCCTAGGTATGTGGCTCCATGTCAGATCAGCTGGCTTCGCCGGCCCTTTCACCCCTCTAGCTCACAGCAGTTTAAATTTCAAACTAATTCCCTGTTTTTGCTCTTCCTCTTCACAGGGCTGGCTGGAGACAGCCCAGCCTGCTGGCCTCAAACCTCTCTCTATTGCTCTAGTCACTGGGTGAGTCAGCCTTGGGTTGGCGTTGGGTGACAGCTGGCTCAGCCTCCCCACTCTTAGGCACCAGGTCTGGGAAAACTGGAGGAAGCGGTGCTGGAACTACCAAAAAGTTAAAGGCAGGGCTTGAGAGTTGGAAGGGGGTGGGAGGTGGTTCACCACAGTGCCACCTTTCCTCTTAGTGGGGAGGGATCCCCTCCCGGGCTGTATTTGGGTGGGGGTGGGGGTGGTGTGCGGAGGCAGCACTGAAGTGAGAACAAGGACTCTTGATCAGCTGCTGGTTACCCCTGTCGCCTCTCTCTAGATTTCGGAACACCTGGCTTCTGAGTGCCTATCAGGCTAGGCTAGACATCCACCACCGCTTCCCCCTTTTCAAACCACACCGAATACCCCCTCTTTCCCAGCTTCCAGAGCCGCAGCCGTCCAGGTTGGGGCTGGGAAGCGGGTTGCCAAGGAAAATACGAAGCGCCAGCTAGCAGGCGGCTCCCCGCTCTACCCAGGAGCGCACACACCCTGCCTTACCAGGGTGGCAGCAAAGAGGGAAAGCGAGGGGAGGAAAAAACGCAACACCTTCCTTTGGGAGGGAAGAATGTGGGAAATGGGTGGGTCTGCTAAGTTTCGAGGTGGGGGTGAACAGCCAGCCACAGATCCCAAAGGAGCGGGGCAGCTCCGGACCTGCCAAAAAAGACAAGACAGTCGGCTGCCCGGGAAATGTACAAGGTGAAACTAACTAGCTCAGCATTCGCGGGTGGCGCAGAGAAGTAGGGTGGCCGGCGACTTTCAGACTCCTGGCGCAGGTTCCAGCAGCGGCAGCAGGTGGGCGCACTCCCTGTCCCCTGAGCCTCCCTCGCCTCCGGCCCCCACCCCTCTGGATTCGTGGGGTCCCGGTACCTTTCTGGCGCCGCGCTCTGCAAACTCGCGAGCTAGCTGGCGCCCGATGCCTCTCCCGCCGCCGGTGATGAGGACGTTCTCCCGGGACAGGTCCCGCAGCTTGGCGGGCAGCACCAGTCCGACCGCAGCCTTCACCACCAGATAGATCATCTGCAGAGGGAACACCACCAGCGCGCCCAGCCGTTTCCACACCATCCTCCGCGCCGCGGAGCCGGGCGGCGGGGGCGAAACTCCCCGGACCGAACAAAACAGGACTTAAAAAAGAAAACACCCCAAACAATAATAAATAAACCGAATAAGCGGGTAGAGAGGCGTCCCACCTGGCCACTCTTGAAATCACCTCTTCCCAAATGCAAAGCAAGCACCGGGGGAGAAAAAGGGAGGAGAAAAAAAAAGATAAATCCTCCGGAGGAGAAAAAGCGTCTCCAAAGGTTGGGACAGTAAGAGGGGTGGAGGGGAAGCCAGAGGTGGAAAGTTCTAACAAGAACTTTCTTGCCCCGGCAGCCAGCCGTTTCGGCTGGGGAATTCTCAGGTAATGTTTACAGGCTGGCAGAGGAGTTTAGGCAGGGGAAGAAAAAAAAAAAAAGGCACCAACCACACGCGCGCACCCTGCTACAGTCCCGCGGTTTCAAAGTGCAAGATAAAAAAAAAACAAACCCCAAAAAAAAACCGTTTCCAAATTGTAGCGCCCCCCCACTCCTTTTCCAGGAAAAAAAAAAGTAGGGGTAAAAAGTGCTTGGAGCTCCCAATTTCAGCCCGCGAAAGTCTCCAGACTCATTGCTATTCTTGGGCTCAGGAAATTGCTTAAACGCGATCTGATTGCCAGCAACGTGCAGGAGAAGTGGGGGGTCCGGGTGTCAGTTTCTTTACGTGCATGGCTCGCCCTCGCGCGCGCCCGCTCTCTCCGGCTCCCTCCCTCCCTCTCTCTTCCAGCAGAGGCTGGGAGTTGCCGCTCGATCCGGCTCCCTCTCTCTCCCTTGTTAGCATTTATTGCCTTCTTTTTGTCCTTTCCAACTTCGAGAGGGCCCGGGTGCGGAGCGCGAGTGGATCGGACGACTGGGTCTGCGCCTCCTTATCCGTTCGTTCCCGGGACAGCCGCGGCTCAGAACGAGAGGGCGGGCGGCCCCCCCCCCCATTTCTTTTAATACCCCATTAAGTCTGATTGACAGTTAAAGTTGTTCTGAGGCTTCGCTACGGTTCCTCTGAGTGGCTGCCGCGGGCTCCCCTCCCCCTGCGCAGTGGCGGGGTGCGCGCCCGGGCGCGCACACGGGTTAGCAGAGACTCCGCTCTCCCGGGGCCGGCTCCCCTAGCTGCAAGCAGGGGCTTGCCGGCGGTGTCCCTGAGGGCTCGCCGCAGTAACTCGCACACGTTGGAACCGACTCCAGCGAACCGGCTCCCTCCTCGAGACTTGCCTTCTGGCCCGGGGCTCGGTCTTCCAGAGCGGGGAAGCCTGCGGGCCAGGTGACCTCCGGGGTGTGCGTGCCGGGCAGACCCGGGGGAGCTTGCGCTCGCCTTGATCCATCAGGTCTCCCAAGGTTTATTTCAGGTCATTTGATCATCCCCTGCCTCCAGGTAGGACCAGGAAGCCACTTCTGACCCTTACTCAGAAGCCTCCTGTCTTCACTTAGAGAGAAAGCGCTTTCTAAGTCTGACCCGAGTCCGTCGTGTTGTAAGGGTGGGGGTGGGGGTAGGGGTGGGGGTGGGTGGGAACGGAGAACAGCTGGGGAGCAAGGTTTTGCTTTGAGGGGTGGGGGTGGGCAGGGTAAGGGAACCTCTGCCCCCGAGGTGTCAATAAAATCCCCATAAGATTAGCTGGGAGCGTATTTATTGCTCATCTGGGCTAGAATTACCTTGACTGACAGCAATTTCCTTAACAAACGCCTGTAAACAAAACTTGCTAAACCTGACCCCCCCCCACAAGCCGCCGCTCCCACCCCCGTCATGATGTGCAGGCGGACTTCTCTGGGTCTCCCTGGGCTGCCGTCCGCGGAGTGGGGTGGGCCCACCTTGTAACCTCTTGCTTTCTCCCAACCAGAATGTCTCCCCTGCTAGAGGGTGGGACCCAGCTATTTAGAGTTGTCTGTTGCAGGAAGTCTGGGAGGTGAGTCACGAAAAAGCAGCGCCAGTGAAAATCACTGATCGGACTTGCCTCCTGCTGCCCCTGATGGTCCCAGGCCTGGAGGAAGAGAAGAGGATGAGCCAGGGAGCTTGCCCTGTAATCTGGGCCAGCGGTTCTCCAGCGAGAGGCTTGTTCAGGCGAAGAGTGCAGGGCCTCACCCTCAGACCTTCTGATTGAGCGGGGCTGGGTGTGCTGGAATCAATAGTTTAATGCTCTGCTGAGGATCCGGGGAGAATGTCACTTTGAGAGAAGCTGATTTGGGGAGGGGGTGGCTGGGGGTTTAACTCCTCCCTGGGCTGCAAAGACCCTGTAGCTCTGGAGAGAACTGCCCGCGTGGATCTTCCTTCCAGGTGAATTTGGGAAGTCATTATGTCGCCCGCTGGAAGAGCAAGAAAGGGTAGGAAGAGTGTGGCTGGATGACAGACTATCCTACACTGAGGGCTTCGATTCTGAAACTGAATCCTCCCACTGACCTTGCAAGGTGGGGTATCATTATCCCGGTCTGCCAGGTAGTGCAGGAGGGAGGTCTCCAGATCCAGACATGATTCCTTTTCCTACCCCATCCCACCCCACCCTATTCTGGCAGGAGGAGAGGACCAGGCTCCCTCCTGCCTCCATTCAACCCTCCAAAAATAGGACCCCAAGGTGGGCCATTGCCTTCCTAGACTCCCAGGCCACGGCTAAAGGCAGAACTTGGTCAACATGACGGCCTCCTCCCACCTAGGAGGTCTGTAAAAATGGAAAAGAAATCCCAGCCCTGGAGAGGCTCTCCCCACCCAGCGGTGGCGGGTGTCTGCGGGGCCTGCCAAGACAACTGGGAAAGTCTGGCGCTGAAACCCCTGCGCGCAGCCTGTTCTCATCTGTTATCCTCGACGCCGCCTAGTGGTGTGGATGCGATACTGCGCCTCCAAGCTGCCCAAGTCTCCAGCCTCCAGTGTTCCTGATACCCTACCAGCTTATCCTTTTCCTTCCAGGCTTTTCTCCCCACCTAAGATGAACACTTCAAGCCTAAAAAGGCTTGCAAGGATCACAGCTCAACTTCCCCACATACTCGCTGCTGTGTGGAGTAGGTTATTTAAACACAGGGATGTGAAGCAACTCTTAAACTCAGCAGTGTGTTTACCAAAATCCACTGATGCTCACCAGCCAGCCAGCCCTGTTCAGATACCAGATCAGCTGGGAGACCTCTAGGTCCCACTTACATTTGCCTTGGGTGTGAGTTTGAGTGGAAAGGGGGTTGAGAACCCAAATTAACCTTCAGTGTATCAGGACCGTTACACGTACTCTGACTTCACCTTCAAGGGTGGGCGTCACAATGCCAATGTATTAATAACACCGGGCTCAGCAATGTAAGTGACTCATTCAACTCAAGGCCACACAGGGGGCTCCCCTTAACCTCTCCCAAATGTCAGGTTTAGAGTGAAATCACAGTATAAAGGAACCTGTTGTGCGTGTGTACTAAGTCGCTTCAGTTGTGTCCAACTCTGTGAGCCTATGGACTGTAGCCTGCCAGACTCCTCTGTCCATGGGATTCTCCAGGCAGGTATACTGGAGTGGGTTGCCATGGCTTCCTCCAGGGCATCTTCCTGACCCAGGGATGGATCCAATGTCTCTTTTGTCTCCTGCAGGTTGAGTCTTTACCACTAGCACCATCTGGGAAGCCCATAAAGGAACATGTCAGGCAGCCCAAAAAGATGAACTGTGGTTGGGAATGGGACACCTTTTTTCTACTTGTTCCACCTTCAGGATATAAGTTTTACTGGCCTTGCATCCTGTGGACTCAGGCCTCTTCCATCATCAGCTTCCCAAAGAGGTTCTGTCTGTCACCTCCTCTATGTCCCCCAATTTCCCAGGGAAGATGGAGGCAAGGAGGGTACTGGGCTGGGGGATGCACAGTCCAGTGGGCTGGTCCAGAGGGTCCCTGTGACCTGGCTTCAGTAGGAACTAAATGAGACACGACCCCTCCCCCTTCTCTCCCACCTCCTCCTACATGTGATTTTGGCTCTTGGTACCCCCTCCTCCCTTACTTGGGAGCAGGGGGTGGGGAATTTAACTCCAGGGTGAAGTTTGAAATTTCACATCCCAGCCTGGAAGAGGGCCCCACAGTTTTCTCTCCACTCCTGGAAACGTGAAAGGAGCCTTTGTAGGCTTGATGGAGGAGGGAGGTAAGCTGCAGCCCAAAGAACTAACTTTTTCCATGACTCAGCTCTCCCGGTGTGGGGCGGGCACAGGAGGTGCAAGGACCCAGCAGGGCAGGCTGGAACCACCTTCCAGCCCAGAGCCAGCAGCTCGCGGGTAGAGGTGGGCCCCCCAGAGAGCCAGCCCTGTTACCTGCAGGGAAACTTGCTGGCCCTGGATGGGCCACCACACTGTACCCGCCCCGTGCTCCCAGGGCTCTGTCCCATTTTTTTCCCCCAGGTTATACGTTTCTTTTTTTTTAAAGCATAGGTGGTTTACAATGTTTCAGGAGTACAGCTAAGTATTCAGTTTATATATATATATATTATAATATATATATATAATATAATAATATATATATTATATATATATTCTTTTTCAGGTGGTGCTAGTGGTAAAGAATCTGCCTGCCAATGCAGGAGATGCAAGAAATGCAGGTTTGATTCCTGCGTTGGGAAGATCCCCTAGAAGGGGAAATAGCAACCCACTGCAGTATTGCCTAGAGAATCACATGGACAGAGAAGCCTGGTGGAGTGAAGTCTATAGGGTCACAAAGAGTTGAACACGACTGAAGCGACCCAGCACACATGCATATTCTTTCTCAGGTTCTTTTCTTTTATAGGTTATTACAAGATGTTAAATATAGTTTCCTGTGCTATACAGTAGGCCCTTATTGTTTATCTGTTTTATATATAGTAGGGTGTGTCTGTTAAGCCCCAGTTCTGAATTTACCCTCACCCCCATTGCATCCACAGTGCCAAGCACATGAATGCTCTTGTGTAGTCCTTTAACCAGGAACTTCCCCTATCACCATCCCAGCTGAGAACTGGAAAAACAAACAGGTTTCAAGCCTTGCCTTCTACTTATCTGAGGCTTACAGGGTTAAGAAAGTCACTTAAGATCATCTAGCCCAGAGCTGGAGGTGGGATTTGAACCCTGGTCAAGTGCTCAGCTCTGTTGGCTTTATCTGTGGATGTCTTCTAGAATGTATAAGATCTACTGGGAGCCTGTCAACATGCAGATTCCTGGGTTCCCAGCCTAGATTCCCAGGCCAGCGACCTAGGGTGGGAGCCCCGGAATGTGTGTGTTGGCCAGTGTTTGGGAACCTCCCAGTGCTGCCTCTCAGTTGTTGTTCAGTCGCTAAGACTCTTTGCAACCCCCGTGGGCCGCACCATGCCAGACCTCTCTGTCCTCCAGTAGCTCCCGGAATTTGCTCAAGTCCACGTCCATTAAATAGGTAATGCTAACTATCTCACCCTCTGCCGCCCTCTTCTCCTTTTGCCTTCAAATATTCCCAGCCTCAGGGTGGCCCCTGGATATTAATAATGCCTTCACGAAGCCTTCCTCACCTCTCCCACCACCTCGCGAGCTCTTCCCTCTTTTGTCCTTAGGATGTGTCATGGCACTGAACCCTCACCCACGGCCTGTTCTGGGCTGGTGGCTCCACAGGAAGCAACCAGAGGCTGGAGCAGCAGGGGTGAGTTGGTGAGTCAGTCAGCCACTGGTTGTGGAGTCTCTCCCTTTTGGCTACCACCTGTAGGGGCCACGGGGTTGTGGGGTAAGGCAGAAGGCGTCAGAGAGGAGCAGCAGGGCGATGATTCTGGCTTTGGGGTCTGGCAGTCTGGTTCAGATCCCAGCTCTGCACTCCCCCCTTCCTGTCTCCAGCTTCTTCATTTGTAAAGGGAGGATAGCAGTGAGGATGGGATTAGCTACTCATAAAACCCCATACCAAGAGCCCAGTAAATGCCAGCTCTTGTTTCTGTGGGGGCGTGGTGCCTGCTTGCTGACGAGCCAGTTGAGCCACAAACAAGATGCAGGGCTTACGTTAGCAGTGTTCCTGGATGGCCCCAGAGTAGGGCTTCTGGACTGACCTCGAGGACTGGCCTCTGCTGGGTATTTCCTCACTTCACCTGGTTACCTTCCACCTCTACACCCTCCAACACACTTGCTCCAGGACCTTTACTCTTTGCCCGAGTAAACCCCTATTCATCTTGTAAGGTTTCCTTTAGCTCATGCAGTATTTTTTCCAGGAAGCTCTATCCAATTGCCCCATTCAGTCCCCAATGCCCCCTTCCCCCAGCCAAGGCTGGCCCAGAGGTTTCTACTCTCGGCCCCTATATTTTCCTACCTCCCAGCACAGTGACACTGCACTGTAGTTTCTGGTTTTCTCTGTATCTCACAGCACACTGGGGGCTTCTCAAGGGTAGGGGCAGGGCCTGGCTTGGTGGGCGTGTGACCTGTGCAGTGGAGCATGGGCCGAGGCTCTGCTGTCCCCACCTTCAAATCGGTCATTTCGTCTTGACCCTGTGTTTCATAATAAAACACAAGGTGCCCTGCTGCCCACCAATAAGGAAATAGAGTTGCTGGGACACAACCTCGGGAGCAAAAGCGGTGAAAGATTTCAGATGTGTGCCTTCATTCGTGCATTTATTCATTCATCCACTTGTTCATTCACTAGATATTTACTGAGCAGTGACTGTGTGCCAGGCTCTGCCTCATGGGGCTGGCATTACCCCACTGCTAGGTGAAGAGTGCCATGAGGAATATAGGCAAGGTGAGGGGACAGAGTGATGAGGGCAGGTGAGAGGCAAAGGAAAGAATGGGTTGGGAACAGATAGATGCAGGAGTTTGCCAGCTGTTCACGGAGTGGCTGGGAAAGCCACTCTGAAGCGGCATCGGGGCAGAGACCCTATAGGAGTGAGGAGTGAACCCCAGGGAAATCTGAGTGAAGAGAATTTCTGTGACAGGAGGATGCCTGCTGGGCTGGAGCAGCCCTGGGGGAGAGGTGGGCAGGGTAGCTCACCCGACGTCTCCATGCTCACTGAGTTCCTAGACCCGCAGCCTGGTGTTGCCTGGGTGCTTGTGAGAAGCGTAGATTCCCAGGCCCCACCCCAGGCCTCCCGAAGAGATTCTGCATTTTACTTACAGTGATCCCCACGTCCTTTTTGTGCTGAGTCAGGGTCCCCTAGCACAAGGGTCACTGCAGGTTCCATTTTCAGTGTGACTGGACAGAGAGAGATGTGACGGGCCCTGTGTTTTAGAGGCAGCGTCTGGAACAGCCTGCGGGGAACCACGAGCGGGTGCAGGGTGACTGGTGAGGAGGTTGTGGGATACTCAGGTGTGAGGCGGCTCCAGGTGCCAGGTAACGGCCAGGCGGCCAGTGACACCTGGGACCTCTGCTGCCGCGGGCGCCCCATGCGGGGACCTTCCGGGAGGGCCCTGCTCCGTGAGGGACATGCCTCTGAGCGAGGCTTCACAGCCTGGAACTTGGTGCATGGATGCGTGGACACACAGACACACACATACAGAGACACACAGACAGAGATACACACAGCCGTTCAGACACAAAGATAAACACAGACACACACACACACACACTAATACACAAACACACAGACACAGAGAAACACAGACACAGAGACACGCAGACACTGATACACAGAGACACACACAGACACACACAAACACACACAGAGGGACACAATCATACACAGACACCAAGATAAACACAGACACACACAGAGACATGCAGACACACCTGCACAGAGACATACACAAACACATACAAACATACAGACACAATCATATGCAGACACAAAGATAAACAAGAGACATATTCAAATAGACACACACAGACACACACACACACACTCAAATGGAGACACACACAGACACATAGCAAAACACACACAGACACACACAGACACATAGCAAAACACACACAGACACAATCATGCACAGACACAAAGATAAACACACACGGACAGACATATACAAGTAGACACAGACACACACAGATGCACACACTCCCGTGGAGACACACACACTCACACACACACATGGCTCTCTTTGACGACTGGAGACTTCGCCCCAAGCAGAACAGCTGGCAGCGTTGACTGAGGAGTCGGATTGAAGAACCTCTGGTCAAGCAGAAACCGGTGTTCCATGAAGTTTAAGACGGGCTGCCTTGGGGGGCACCTCATGGGGACAGACTCTCAGGAGGACAGGGACTGGGTGATTTGGCCTGCTGTCTGCCTGGCCAGAGGAGACCAAGAACAGAAAGCAGGCTTCAGATAGTCAACATTCTCTGTGGGGAGGGGACACACGGTCTCCAGAGGCTGGAGACCTCATAAAATACCTCCTCTTTCTCATGCAGAATGTGTGCCAAGAGGGCCCCTTTTCTCCTTGGCGAGGCCTGGCTAATAGGACGGGATACATTAAAAAAAAAAAAAGCAGGTAGAATGACTTGTTTCACTCCAGGAAAAGCACCCCCACACAGGTGAGTGTGGTCCGTGGACGCCTGTCTCCCGGCTGGTCCAGGGCTGCCGTCTGCACACAGCCGCAGGCCGTCCTTTGCATCACTGTCTCGAATCCCAGGCTGTGGTCCAGGGAGGTGGGCTCTCCGGCTCCATGTGAGTGGATGCTGGGGCAGGCCGTGTTTATTCTGGCTGCCAGGGTTGGGTGGAAATGCAGGCGAGAGCCAAGGCTGGGAATGTGGCAGGAATACAGCTGGGGTGGGGTGGATGGGGTGTAACCCGAGGAGCTTGGGTGGAGGCCCGGGGTGGGGGTGAGGGGGGGCGGGGGGGCGCCCAGCGGTCATCACCTGCCTCCTCCTGCCTTCTGGTTGGTCAAAAAATTCTAAACCAAGGTGTGGGTATTGGTGTGAGGATGGTTCTGGACTTGGCAAGGCTGTGTTCCAATCCAGGCTGTGCCACTTATTAGCTGTGCAAGTTTGGGCAGATTATTTCCCTTTCTGAGCCTCGGTTTTGTCATCCTTGAAATGGGAATTTTGCCACCCACTGGATGATGTCTTTGTTTTTTAAATTTTTTATTTTGTATTGGCGTATAGCCAATTAACAGACAATGTTGTGATAGTTTCAGGTGAACAGGGAAGGGATTCAGCCATGTATATACATATACATGTTACCCATTCTCCCCCAAAGTCCCCTCCCATCCAGGCTGCCACATAACATTGAGCCGAGTTCTTTGTGCTCTACAGTAGGACCTTTTTGGTTATCCATTTTAAATACAGCAGTGTGGACATGTCCATCCCAAATTCCCTATCCCTTTCCCCCAGCCTTCTTCCTCCCCAGCAACTGTAAGTTCATTCTCTAAGTCTGTGAGTGAGATGATGTCTTTAAGTGGGCCGATGTCTGGCAAGAAGAGGACGCCCAGTAGGTGTTCTTCTTCCTTCTGGTTTCATGTCCCCAAAGAACACACTATCTAGGGTGAGTGGGGGCAGGTGAGGAGCCTGAGTGACAGGGTTATCCATTTTAACCCTGTCTGGGGCAGGAGGGGGGGAGGTAAAAAAGGTGACGGTAACTGAGTGGCCTATGCGTAAAAATTCTTCCCCGAAAAAAAGAAAAACAAAAACAAAAACAACAACAAAAAAATTCTTCCCCGGAACCAGAGCGGGGGCCATAGGAATGCTGACTCCTTACCCTGGGCCAGAAGTTGTTGAACCTTTTTTGTAAAGGGCTTTGCAGAACATAAAGCGTGTTTATAGTATCAAATCTGCTGTGGTAGCAATAGATATGTAGATATAAACAATATGTAAATAGACGATGTGTAGATAGTATGTAAATAGCTTTTACTATACATACTATTATATGTATCATGTATAGTATATGTATAATGCGTATTATACATATAATAGTATATGTGTGTATAATAATGCAATAGTAAATATGTTATACGTATTATAGCTCCTTACATGTAAATAGACAACATGTAAGGAGCTATAATACACCCTCTCTAGTGAGCATGGCTGTGTTCCAATAAAACTTTATTTTTTTATCTTTTAAAAAATGTTTATTTTTGGTTGCGCTGGGTCTTTCTCTAGTTGCGGCAAGCAGGGGCTACCCTTCGTTGCGGTGCTTGGGCTTCTCATTGCGGCGGCTTCTCTTGTTGTGGAGCACAGGCTCTAGGCATGCAGACTTCAGTAGTTGCAACACTCGGGCTTGGTAGTTGCAGCTCATGGGCTTGACTTGCGGCATGTGGAATCTTCCCAAACCAGGGATCGAATCCATATCCCCTGCAGATTCTTAACCACTGGACCACCAGGGAAGTCCAAAACTTTATTTATGGACACCGAAATTTGAGTTTCACATACCTTCACAAAGTATTCTTGTTTTGATTATTTTCCAACCATTTAATAATGTAAGACTCTTCTTAGACTTGCAGGCAGCACACAGAAAGGAAGTGGCCAGACCTTGTCTGTAAACTGTAGTTGACTATTTCCACCACCATCAAGCAAACATCAGTCTCTCAGGACCTCAGAAATAAATGAGACGTGAGCCTCGGCAAAGCAGAATCTGTGTTTTTGACCTCTTTCTGGAAGTGTATTCACAGGGACTGACCCAAGTTAATATCCACTGTCAAGAAGTAGAGGGCCATTGGAGAAACCAAGTTCACTGAATTTTTTTTATTAGGAAGAAAGCTAAGTTCAATATTTATAAGAAGTAATTAACATTTCTTTAAATAAGTGAAAGCAAAGTCAATTCAGTAAATAATAGTAAACACAAAGTATAAAATAATTCAACGTATTAGATCAAGGTATTACTGAAAAATCGTTTTTAAATTAAAAATTTTTTTCCTTCCAGATTGAGTTGGTGTCATGTATTCTTGGTTATCAAAATACTCATAGCTTTGGGACTTTGAAATGGTGGATATTCATGATGTTTGAAACAGCATGATCATAACTGTACGATCTTCATCACGTAAAAATGGGTGCTTAGTTGTGAAAAATACACAAATGAGACCTAGAAGGACACATCAGATGGTAAACTGCTTGTGAGTATAAATGACTTTGTTTTTTGCTTCTTTCTTGTATTTTTTGGTTTCCTATTATGCACATGTTAACTTTTAAGAAATAAATGTTATTTTAAAAACCTTAAAAAAAACCCCACTAAGACATGAGAGTCTAATGATAGATGGAAATCATCATAACTCACGGACGTTTACTGAGTGCCTGCCACACCCCGGTGCTATTTCTGGCTCATTCAGTCCCATCAAGTAGGGCACTGAGACCCCAAGTGTTAAGTCGCCTGAGACCACAGGATGATAAACATTCCAGCAGAAAGCAAAACCTGCAAGGTCTAAGTTAGGATCCTGGTGACTACCCTTCTTTCTCTCTCAGCAACGAACCTCCTTTGAGGTTTATTACATCTCTGCCATTTATCCTGAGGACATCCAAAGATGACAAAAAAAGCTCCGATCCTGTTTTCAGGTGGGGAGAGAGAGGAGAGGGCCCCTGGCTTTGCACATGTGTCCAGACACGCAGGACCTCTGGTTCCTTTGCCATGTCTGGTCTGCTGTCTCCCAGGAGGCAGATTCACACAGAGAGGATGCTGACAGCCCTGGCTCTGTGGTTGAAAAGCCCTGCTTGGGCAATTATTTCAGTGACCTATTGCATGCTGCCCTGATTAGTTTATAAAAACAAGTAGAAAACAAACAAATGGAAGTATATATATTTACAATCTGAAGATTGAGTGTGCATGTGTGTGTGCTAAGTTGCTTCAGTCGTGTCTGACTCTTTGTGACCCTATGGACTGTAGCCCACCAGGCTCCTCTGTCCATGGGATTCTCCAGGCAAGAATACTGGAGTGGGTTGCCAGGCCCTCCTCTGCGGGGTCTTCCCAACCCAGGGATTGAATCCACATTTCTTATGTCCCCTGCATTGGCAGGCAGGTTCTTTACCACTACTGCCATCTGGAAGCCCAATCTGAAGATTCAGTTCAGTTTAGTCACTCAGTTGAGTCTGACTCTTTGTGACACCCGTCTATCACCAACTCGCGGAACTTACTCAAACTCATGTCCATTGAGTCAGTGATGCCATCCAACCATCTCATCCTCTGTCATCTCCTTCTCCTCCCACCTTCAATCTTTCCCAGCATCAGGGTCTTTTCCAATGAGTCAGTTCTTCACATCAGGTGGCCACAGTATTGGGGTTTCAGCTTCAACATCAGTCCTTCCAATGAACACCCAGGACTGATTTCCTTTAAGATGGACTGGGGTGATCTGCTCGCAGTCCAAGGACTCTCAAGAGTCTTCTCCAATACCACAGTTCAAAAGCATCAATTCTTTAGCACCCAGCTTTCTTTGTAGTCCAGCTCTCACATCCATACATGACTACTGGAAAAACCATAACTTTGCCTAGATGGACCTTTGTTGGCAAAGTAATGTCTCTGCTTTTTAATATGCTGTCTAGGTTTGCCATAGCTTTTCTTCGAAGGAGCAAGCGTCTTTTAATTTCATGGCTGCAGTCACCATCTACAGTGATTTTAGAGCTCAAGAAAATAAAGTCTCTCACTGTTTCCATTGTTCCCAGTCTATTTTCCATGAAGTGAAGGGACTGGATGCCACGATCTTAGTTTTCTGAATGCTGAGTTTTAAGCCAAACTTTTCACTCTCCTCTTTCACTTTCATCAAGAGGCTCTTTAGTTCTTCTTCACTTTCTGCCATAAGGGTGGTGTCATCTCCGTATCTGAGGTTATTGATATTTCTCCCGGCAATCTTGATTCCAGCTTGTGCTTCATCCAGCCCAGCATTTTGCATGATGAACTCTGAATATAAGTTAAATAAGCAGAGTGACAATATACTCCCTTGATGTACTCCTTTCCCTATTTGGAACCAGTATGTTGTTCCATGTCCAGTTCTAACTGTTGCTTCTTGACCTGCAATTAGATTTCTCAGGAGGCAGGTCAGGTGGTCTGGTATTCCCATCTCTTGAAGAATTTTCCACAGTTTGTTGTGATCCACACAGTCAAAGGCTTTGATGTAGTTAATAAAGCAGAAGTAGATGTTTTTCTGGAACTCTCTCACTTTTTTGATGATCCAATGGATGTTGGCAATTTGATCTCTGGTTCCTCTGCCTTTTCTAAATCCAGCTTGAACATCTGGAAGTTCACGGTTCATGTACTATCGAAGCCTGGCTTGGAGGATTTTGAGCATTACTTTGCTAGCATGTTAGATGAGTGCAATTATGTGGTAGTTTGGGCATTCTTTGGCATTACTTTTCTTTGGGATTGGAATGAAAACTGACCTTTTCCAGTCCTGTGGCCACTGCTCTGTTTTCCAAATTTGCTGGTATATTGAATGCAGCACTTTCACAGCATCATCTTTTAAGATTTGAAATAGCTCAACTGGAATTCCATCACCTCAACTAGCTTTTGTTGTAGTGATTCTTCCTAAGGCCCACTTGACTTCACATTCCAGGATGTCTGGCTCTAGGTGAGTGATCACATCATTGTGGTTATCTGGGTCATGAAGGTCTTTTTTTGTATAGTTCTTCTGTGTATTCTTGCCACCTTTACTTAATATTTTCTGCTTCTGTTAGGTCTGTACCATTTCTGTCCTTTATTGTGCCATCTTTGCATGAAAATTTCCCTCGGTATCTCTAATTTTCTTGAAGAAATCTCTAGTCTTTCCCATTCTATTGTTTTCCTCTATTTCTTTGCATTGATCACTGAAGAAGGCTTTCTTATCTCTCCTTGCTATTATTTGGAACTCTGTACTTACATGGGTATATCTTTCCTTTCCTCCTTTACCTTTGCTTCTCTTCTTTTCTCAGCTATTTGTAAGGCCTCCTCAGACAACCATTTTGGCTTTTTGCATTTCTTTTTCTTGGGGATGGTCTTGATCACTGCCTTCTTTACAATGTCATGAACCTCCGTCCATAGTTCTTCAGGCACTCTGTCTATCAGATCTAATCCCTTGAATCTATTTGTCACTTCCACTGGATAATCATAAGGGATTTGATTTAGGTCATACCTGAATGGTCTAGTGGTTTTCCCTACTTTCTTCACTTCAAGTCTGAAATTGGCAACAAGGAGTTCATGATCTGAGCCACAGTCAGCTCCCCATCTTGTTTTTGCTGACTGTATAGAGCTTCCCCATCTTTGGCTGCAAAGAAAATAATCAATCTTATTTCAGTATTGACCATCTGGTGATGTCCATGTGTAGAGTCTTCTCTTGTGTTGTTGGAAGAGGGTGTTTGCTATGACCAGTGCGGTCTCTTGGCAAAACTCTGTTTGCCTTTGCCCTGCTTCATTCTGTACTCCAAGGCCAAATTTGCCTGTTACTCCAGGTGTTTCTTGACTTCCTACTTTTGCATTCCAGTCCCCTATAATGAAAAGGACATCTTTTTCGGGTGTTAGTTCTAGAAGGTCTTGTAGGTCTTCATAGAACCGTTCAACTTCAGCTTCTTCAGCATTACTGGTTGGGGCATAGACTTGGATTACTGTGATATTGAATGGTTTGCCTTGGAAACGAAGAGAGATCTTTCTGTCGTTTTTGAGACTGCACCAAAGTACCGCATTTCAGACTCTTTTGTTGACTATGATGGCTACTCCATTTCTTCTAAGGGATTCTTGCCCACAGTAGTAGATATAATGGTCATCTGAGTTAAATTCATTCATTCCAGTCCATTTTAGTTCACTGATTCCTAAAATGTCAATGTTCACTCTTGCCATATCCTGTTTGACCACTTCCAATTTACCTTTATTCATGGACCTAACATTCCAGATTCCTATGCAATACTGTCTTTACAGCATTGGACTTGACTTCCATCACCTGTCACATCCACAACTGGGTATTGTTTTTGCTTTGACTCCATCTCTTCATTCTTTCTGGAGTTATTTTTCCACTGTTCTCCAATAGCATATTGGGCACCTATTGACCTGGGGAGTTCATTTTTCAGTGTCCTATCTTTTTGCCTCTTCATACTGTTCATGGGGTTCTCAAGGTAGGAATACTGAAGTGGTTTGCCATTCCCTTCTCCAGTGGACCACATTTTGTCAGAACACTCCACCATGACCTGTTCGTCTTGAGTGGCCCTACATGGCATGATTCATGGTTTCATTGAGTTAGACAAGTCTGTGGTCCATGTAATCAGTTTGATTAGTTTTCTGTGATTGTGGTTTTCATTCTGTCTGCCCTCTGATGGGTAAAGATAAGAGGCTTATGGAAGCTTCCTGATGGGAGAGACTAACTGAGGGGGAAGCTGGGTCTTGTTCTGATAGGTGGGGCCATGCTCAGTAAATCTTTAATCCAGTTTTCTGTTGATAGGCGGGGCTGTGTTCCCTCCCTGTTTTTTGACTTGCGGCCAAACTATGGTGGAGGTAATGAAGATAATGATCACCTCCTTCCCCTGACCCTGAACCAGGCCATTGCTGACTCCTGCCTCTGCCGGAGACTCCTGGACACTCAAGGGCAAGTCTGGGTCAGTCTCTTGTGGGGTCACTTGTCCTTCTCCTGGGTCCTGGTGTGTACAAGGTTTGTTTGTGCCCTTCACGAGTCTGTTTCCCCAGTCCTGTACAAGCTCTGGTGTCTCTATGGAAGAGTTAATGGAGACCTCCTCCAAGAGGGCTTATGCCACACCCAAGTATGCTGCACCCAGAGCCCCTGCCCCTGCAGTAGGCCACTGCTGGCCTGTACCTCTGCAGAAGACACTCAAACACTCAAGAGCAGGTCTAGCTCAGTCTCTTGGAGTCTCCTGGTGTGCACAAGGTTTTGTTTGAGCCCTCTGAGCATCTCTGGAGGGTATGGGGTTTGATTCTAAACAAGATTTTGTCCCTCCTACCGTCTTGCTGTGGGGCTTCCCAGGTGGCGCTAGTGGTAAAGAACCTGGCTGCCAATGGAAGAGAACTAAGAGATGCTGGTTCGATCCCTGGGTTGGGAAGATCCCCTGGAGAAGGAAGTGGCAACCCACTCCAGTATTCTTGCCTGGTAAATCCCATGGACAGAGAAGCCTAATCGGCTACAGTCCATGGGGTCACAAAGAGTCGGACATGACTAAAGTGACTTAGCACAACACCATCTTGCTAGGGCTTCTCCTTTGCTCTTAGACGTGGGGTACCTTTTTTTGGTGGGATCCAACATTCTCCTGTCAACGGTTGTTCAGCAGCAAGTTGTTGTAATTTTGGAGTTCTTGCAGGAGAAGATGAGCGCACGCCCTTCTACTCTGCCATCTTAAATGTCCTTTACTCCGGAGTCAATTTCTATTCATGGAGCTGTGGGGAGCGGTCCGTTCGAGAAGTACCCCTGCCACTGAGGGCCAGGAGGCAGTGCAAGGGGCAACGTGGTGCGACAGGAACCCTGACTCAGCCCAGAGGTAGGGTGGCGATGGCTTCTCCTCAGCCACTGCACTCCAAAAGCTCTGGTCAGGAGGAGCACCTGAAGAGGGCCAGCCGCCTGGTGCAGCGACCTTGGACCTGTGGATTATGTCTCTCAAATGTAAGAAACTTATAATATGTACTATCATTTTAACTTTTTCTGAACACTTAATAGGCACCGGGTCTCCTGCCTCATGAAGACTCCTTGGTGTAGCTGTCACAGTCACCTGCGGTGGTGGTGGTAGGGGGTCATCATTGCATCCCCATTTAACAGATGAGAAAACTGAGGCCCAGAGGAATAATTTGTCAATATCATATGGTTTTAATTGTTGGTGGGACATAGACTAAATAATATAATCTTCTGGATGTTGAGAATCTGTGGCCTCAGTCAGATACTTGTTCAGCATGTGCTGAATGGTCAGTTAGAAGGAAAAGATAAAAAATAAAGCCCCCAAAGCAGGATTTCCCCAGCGGTCCAGTGGTTAAAACTGTGTTTCCAAGGCAGGAGTCGAGAGTGTGATCACTGGTCAGGGAACTACAATCCTGCATACCTTGGGTTTGGCCAAAAAAATTTAAAAATCCTCCAAAGCATGTGCACAATATTGACTCTGTGTGTGTGTGTGTGTGTGTGTGTGTGTGTGTGTGTGTGTGTATGTGTGTGTGTGCACATGTGCACACTAAGTCACTTCAGCCATGTCCAACTCTTTGTGACCCCGTGGACTGTAGCCCACCAGGCTCCTCTGTCTGTGGGATTCTCCAGGCAAGAATACTGGAGTGGGTTGCCATGCCCTCCTCCAGGGGATCTTCCCAACCCAGGGATCAAACCCACATCTCTTATGTCTCCTGCATTGGCAGGCTGATTCTTTACCATTAGTGCAACCTCAGAAGCCCAATATTGACAATATACTACAGCATGAAAAATTTGGCCTGGGGAGTTCCCTGGTGGTTCAGCAGTTAAGACTCTGCCTGTGCATGCAGGGGACATGGGTTCGATCCCTGGTCAGGAAAGATCCCACATGCTGCGAAGCAACCCAGCCCGTGTCCCACAACTACTGAGCCTGAGTGCTGCAACAAGAGAAGCTACTGCATGGGAAGCCTGTGCACCACAACTATAGAGTAGCTCCTGCTCAACACAGTGAGAGAAACCTCGCACAGCAGTGAAGACCCAGGGCAGCCTAATAAATAAATAAATAAATAAAATTATTTAAAAAAATTTAGCCTAAAGAGTAGGGTGTGATCGGGAATTTTATACTTTTGTGCTTTTTTTTGCTTGATGGGAACAGAAGTCTGTTTTCTCACAGTTATATTAAAAAAAAAAGTGTTAGGATACAAATTTGTGTTGCCAGGATGATTCCACTTTTGGAAAGAAAAAGCCTGAAGTCCATGTTCGTATTTATTTAGTTACCATTCAGTCGGGATTTACTGTGTGTCAGGCAGAATATTAAATGCTTTGTATTCATTTAATTTAATCTCATTTAATCAAAACAGTTCCCTTGAGGTAGGATCTGTATTCCCCATGTCCATCTGTGGAATTGAACATCAAACAGCTTGGCCAAGGTCAGGGGACCCATGAGTGGCAGGTATGGAATTCAAATTTAGCTCAGTTTTACTTCAAAGCCATTCTCTCTGCTTATTTCTCTTTCTGCTCTGGACGTTTGTCTTTCTCTACACACACAGACACACACAGACACATACACATGCAGGTATGCATACACAGAAAGACAGAAAGGGAACACAGAAGGTTCACAGTGACTATCTCTGGTTCATAGCAGCACATGTCATTTTATCTTCTTTTATGTCTTTTTACCTATTCTCAGTGTTCTAGAATGAGTTTATATTAAGAAAACTCTAGCCAGTGATCTTTTTTGGTACAAATACATGTGTTTTCGAGTCAGCAGGATATTCAAGTTCTGGTGTCAGGCTTCAGAGCCTCTGGCTGTGGGCCTCTTTAAAAAAATCTGCTAAAAAATAAGACAGGGGAGCCAGTACCTTTGCTTCTTGGAGCTCTCTAATCCGTCCTATAATACCGTGCTTTGTAGGAAAGTTCTGCGCATAAATCCCATAAAATCCCATAATGTGGAGCTGACACTGAGCCTACCCAGAACAAAATCTGCTAATGATCACAGCTTGCCAGGAGCCTGCAGAAGGATCAGACCTGTCACAGCCCCCATGCCTGCCTCCCACCTAAGCCCTTTCTAATAAGGACTCTTTTCATGAGTTTGTAAAAAACACTTTGTTTGGATCACGTTGGGCCTCTATTTCATCTTACTTGAATGGTGAATGGCTGCAGGGCTGGAAGGGGCTGAGGCTGGTCCTGGAGTTTTGGGACCCAGAGAAAACCACAGGTCTGTAAATCCAGCCATGGTGACCTACCTTCCCGCTCCAGCCCTCCACCTCCCTGAGAGACTGGACCTTTGCTACAGCCTCTCTGGGTGATGATGGTGGCAAGAGTGGGCTGGAGTGGAGTCAACATTGGCTGCCCCCTGGTAGTGGTACTGGAGAAAGGGTTCTCCCCTACAAAACCTGACACAACTTTGGGCCAGATAGATAAGTGCTCTGTGCCTCCACTTCCTCAGATTGAAGGGAGGGTTGTATAGATTACCTTTCTGGGCTGTTGTAAAACCACTGAGGCTCCCTAACACTTGATTGGTGACCTTCTTTCCCTCTCTTGTCTCTCCACCCCTCCCACCCCTGCTGGACCGTAAAGAAGGCTGAGCGCCAAAGAATTGATGCTTTTGAGCTGTAGTGTTGGAGAAGACTCTTGAGAGTCCCTTGGACTGCAAGGAGTTCAAACCAGTCAATCCTAAAGGAACTCTACCCTGAGTATTCATTGGAAGGACTTATGTTGAAGCTGAAGCTCCAATACTTTGGCCACCTGATGCGAAGAGCTGACTCGTTGGAAAAGCCCTTGATGCTGGGAAAGATTGAAGGCAGGAGGAGAAGGGGATGATAGAGGATGAGATGGTTGGATAGCATCATTGACTCAAGGGACATGAGACTGAGGAAACTCCGGGAGATAGTGAAGGACAGGAAAGCCTGGCATGCTGCAATCCATGGGTTTGCAAAGTGTTGGACATGACTTAGTGACTGAACAACAACAGCAATGGTTGCTTTGCAGTGTTGTGTTAGTTTCTGCTATATAGCAAAGTGAATCAGCTCTATGGTTACGTTTATCCCCTCTTTTTTGGATTTTCTTCCCATTTAGGTCACTAAAGAGCACTGAGGAGAGTTCCCTGTGCTATACAGTAGGTTCTCATTAGTTATCTGTCTTATACATAGTATAAATAATGTACACATGTCAATCCCAATCTCCCAGTTCACCCCCCCCGCCCCCTTGGTATCCTTAACGTTTGTTCTTTACATCTGTGTCTCCATTTCCACTTTGCAAATAAGATCATCTTCACCATTTTTCTACATTCCACATATTAAAAGCTTTTAAACTGTAGGTCTGAAAAGACTTACAGGAAAGTTGCAAAAATGGAACCAAGAATCCCTGTGCAGTCTTTACTTGGTGTTAACATTGGCAAAGAGTCGGACACAACTGAGTGGCTGAACTGAACTGAACATTTTATATTTGCATTATCTGTAAGTCCATCTGTCCGTCCATCCATCCATCTATCTATCTGTCTATTCTCTATACTTGTTTTGGGAGAATACACTGTGAACCTGCCTAAGAGTCTCAAATATTTTAGCGTATATGTCTTAAAAACAAAAAGTTGCTATTACATAACTACAGTCCTTTTAAATCAAAATCAGGAAGTGGACATGGATACAATACGATTATGTAATCTACAGGCCTTATTCAGATTTTGCCAGTTGTGTCACTAACATCCTTTATAACAAAAGAAAAACAATCTTTCTGGTCTGGGATCCAGTCCAGGGGCACACATGGTACTTCCTTGCCATGCCTCTTTGGACTCCTTCAGTTTCTGGTCTTCTGCTTCTCTTTGTCTGTCACGACCTTGACATTTTTGAAAAGTACAGGTTCTTCTGGACTGACTTGCATCTTCCCTAAATGCATACATTGAAGCCCTAATAACCAGGAACTCAGGATGTGAGCTGCGTTTGGAGGCAGAGCCTTTCACGAAGTGATTACGTTGCAATGAGGCTGTGAGGCGGGCTCTGATCCAGTCTGGCTGGTGTCCAGAAGAGGAAATCTGGACAGAAAAGGGGACCCCAGGGATGCATGTGCATGGGGGAAAGACCACGTGAGGACCCAGGGAGTAGGCGGTCATCTGCAAGCCAGGGAGGGAGGTTTTGGGGGAAACCACACCTTGATCTAGGACTTCTAGACCCCAGAATTTTGAGAAAATACATTTCTGTTGTTTAAACTGCCCAGTCTGTGGTGTTCTATTATGGCGGCCAGAGCAAAGTAACACACGGGTCAGTTATTTTGTAAACATCCCTCCACTTGGTCATGACTCATTCTTAGTCATTTCTTCTTGTCATCAGGGATATCCCTAGATGGTTTTCACTCATTTTGATTCATTATGCCATATTCAGGCAAATAAGGTAGAAATTGGGCTTCTCTGCTGGCTCAGCGGTAAAGATTCTGCCTGCAAAACAGGAGCTGCAGGTTCAATCCCAGATCAGGAAGATCCCCTGGAGGAGGGCATGGCAACCTACTCCAGTATTCTTGCCTGGAGAATCCCATGGACAGAAGAGCCTGGTGGGCTACAGTCCAAGGAGTTGGAAAGAGTCAGACACGACTGAAGCGACTCAGCATGCACACACGTGCAAAGTAGAAACTATGCCTGTATGTGCCATCTTCTTAAAGAGGTATTTTTTGTGTGTGTAGAAATTGCTGAAATACATGTTTCATATTTTTTGTATTAATAACTTTTCTTTCCTTTGTACACGAAGAAGTCCTACTTACTGGAGGTAAGTTACCCGATGCAAGTACCAGCATTCACATAGAAGTGGCATGCATGCATGCATTGGAGAAGGAAATGGCAACCCACTCCAGTATTCTTGCCTGGAGAATCCCAGGGACAGAGGAGCCTGGTGGGCTGCTATCTGTGGGGTTGCACAGAGTCAGGCATGACTGACTTGACTTAGCAGCAGCAGTAGCAGCAGCAGGCAAATAGTACAAGGATGATTGGCCTCGTCTGATGGTACCAGCCTGATACCCCCTACTCATTCCGGTGACATATATACTTCATATAGCAAGGGGACTTTATATTTTAGCTATAAGCAAAGCCTTAAAAATACTGCTATTTCATTATATTTGGAGTGCTATTAATAAATTATTTATACCTGGAAACAGAAGCTCTTCCTATATGCCAGGTAGTGCTGGGGGCTTTACTTCCACAGTCCTTAGAACAACCCACTGAGGTATGGGTTGTATTGTACCCACTTTACAGATAAGGGAAATTGAGCATGGAAGAGTTACAGCCACATAGCTAAGAGGTGGAGGAGCCAGGCAATTTGGCCCCAGAGGCTGTGGGTCAGAAAAAATGAGTCCAGGAAATGTAAAACTAATTCAGCTACATGAAGCACAACCAAGAAAGTGAATTCACAACCACCAGAGTCCTGTAGGTCAAGAGCAGAAGCCATGGAGTCTGCCTCTGTTTGTAGGGAACTCGTATTTAGGTGTGTGTAGCTCAAGGCTCAGTTGACCCAACATCACTTCCAGTGAAGTTCTTATGGCAGTTTCTGCCCTCCCACCCACCAACTGACCCTTCTCCCCTTTTTAAACCTATAAGAACAATAATAGCTGTTATTTATTAAGTATATATTATATACTGTTTTTTTTCCCCTAGTAGATTTATCAATAGAACTCATTTGTCAAAGAGAAAACCACAGGCCTCAAGTTCCATCACTTGTGCTAAAGCCTGTGATGCTAAACCTAGACTTAAAATCTGACTTAGTTGAAGTTCTGACCTTCCCCAGGGATGTAACCTTGATTGATCAGCTTGAAATCTTCTGGACAGGACCAATGAGGTAATCTGTCATGTGGGCCCTCTCTACTCCCCAACCCCGCCAAGGTCAGACAATCTATATGATAAAGGCGCTGCTTCCCAAAAAGAAGATGTCTTGACCCCAAATATAGCTTTTTTTTCCTTTTTAAAAATATATTTTTAAAACATCTGTTTATTTGTTTTTGGCTGTACTGGGTCTTCATTACTACGCGGGCTTTTCCCTAGTTACAGAGAGCTGGGGCTCCTCTCTAGTTTTGGCGTGCGGGCTTCTCATTGTGGTGGCTTCTCTTGTTGTGGAGCACAGGCTCTAGGGCACATGGTCCAGCGATTGAACCTGTGTCGCCTTCATTGGCAGGCAGATTCTTTACCACTGAGCATCTAGGGAAGCCCCTTTTCTTTCCTTTTGCTAATGACTTCCTTGCCCCAGCCTTCTCTCTATAAAAGCCTTCCACTTTGTACCACTCCTCAGGACCCCCTTAACATTTTTATTTTATATTTTAAAACACCTAGTCTTTTTCTTTTGGCTGCATAGTGTGGCATGTGGGATCTTAGTTCCCTGACCAGAGATTGAACCCATGCCACCTGCATTGGAAGCATGGAGTCTTAACCACTGGACCACCAGGGAAGTCCCCCTTCTAGTTATTAGATGCCTGAATCATGAATTGGTGAATTAAGTCAATTAGATCTTCAAATTTGCTAGGTTAAATTTTGTTTTCATAATAATTTAATGCTCGCAACAACCCAATGAAAGAGGTGGGCACAAACCCAATTTACAGATATAGAAATGGGTGACAGGTGAAATAACTTGTCTAAATCTTCCGTCAAACTGAGAGCTCTTTGAGGGTCTGGGCTGGGCTGGCTTTGTGGGCCTGTGACCTGTGCAAGTCACATGAGGTCCCACACTTGGTTGAATGCTTGACTATTACCATCTTTAAATTCTTAATAGGTTTTGAACAAGGAAAATAAATTTTACATTTTGCACTTAGCCCTCTAAATGATGCAGCTAGTCCTGTGTCTGGCTCCGGACACCTTGCACAACTTCTTCTCTGTGCCCATTGGAGACAGCTATCAGAATACCAGAGACAGTTTACTGCGTGTGTTCATCTACATGTTGGTCTCCATCCCCAACCTGGGGACCACGAGGGGCCTGGGTGGTGTCTTAAGCACCAAGCACAGAACCTAGCACAGTGGATAAGTGAAGGAAATGTTTGTTGTGCAAACTGACTAATGGTCTAACAGATTATAGATTCAGCTCTAGAAAAGGAATATACAGAAACTTCAGTTGCATAGAGCCAAGAGACCAGAAGAGGGAGCGCTCACGCCCTGCAACGACAGCAAAGCATAATAGGAAGAAGAAAGACTCTTCTTTCCTGGTGCCAAATCAGCTGATGAAAAGCCATGGACTCTTCATTTGTAATGCATGTGTGCTAAGTCACTTCAGAGGCCTCTGACTCTTTGTGACCCCATGGACTGTCCATGGGGATTCTCTAGGCAAGAATATTGGAGTTGGTTACCATGACCTGCTCCAGAGGATCTTCCCAACCCAGGGATCGAACCCGTGTCTCTTACATCTCCTGCATTGGCAAGAAGGTTCTTTACCACCAGTACCATCTGGAAATCCCCCCTCCCAGCTTCCTTTTCCCTTCTATGAAAGCATCTCTTTCCCTTGCAGTGGGCAGACTTGCATGTCGCCCATCAAGCTTGCAGACCTTGACTTGCAGTTCTCTGCTCATCCCGAATAAACCATCTTTGCTGGAGGAATAGCTGGTAGTCTGTTTGTTTTGGGTCAACATAACCGAGATGAAAGAGGACCAGGTGCCCAAGATGGAGGTTTCCCCCAGGGCTGTCCTGGCAGCTGAGCAGCAGCTCATCATGTTCTACCTCCTTCCTGCCCCTAGATTCAGACTTTCAAATTAGCCCCTTGTCTGTAACTGTGGCAGCTTGGGGAGGAGGGGGAGTGGAACCAGCTGGAAAGAAAGCCTCACCCTTGAAGGAAACAAAGACCTCTGTTGTGGACAGGGGAAGGTGTGGGCCAGGGAAGTGCCTGCTGCTTTGCATAAAAACTCAGTTCACCTAAACCACAATCACTCTCCAAAGGCTGCCTGGATTCAGAAAGCCCGGTCATTCCTCAAGGACTCACACAGATAGTCTTTTCAGAAGGTGCAGAAGCCACCTGGAGAGTTCCTGGAGAGCAGCCAGTCCCTCCTCATTTCTACTCACCCTTCAAGCCCCAGTTGAATGCCACCTCTTCCCAGAGTCCCCCTCCACAGCCCCCCCAACACCCCGCCGCCCCAGATTGTCCCCAGGCAGAGTAGTTCATCTAAAACTGTGTGTTCACATGTTGGATTTCTAACGAGTCTGAAATTATGGTTTGGGGTTCCTTTTATAGGAACTGATCCCCAAGATTGTGAGAACATAAGGATTATTAATCAACATACTCTATCTGTATCCTCCATCTTTGAAACCTCAGTCCCTCATTCCCTCTGGATTTTTACTCAATGTCACCTCCTCAGTGAGGCCTTCCTGGAAGCCCCTTGACCCTGTGACATCATCTCAATCTCATTTTGCACCCCCTTCACCCTCTATCTCCCTCTCTTCCTCATTAACAATTCTCATCTGACTTACTGTATTTGAATTATTGCTTGTTTAGTATCTGTGTCCCTCCTTTGGGTATCAGCTCCCTGACCACAGGAATTTGTCTGCTGATCACTGTTGTGTCCCAGGACCAGAACAGGGCCCAGCCCCTAGTAAATGTTCAATAAACATTTAGGGGGTGGGCTAATTCACATTTTACAGGTAGGAAAACTAAGGCTTGGGAAAGTCAAGTCACCAGGCCATGTGGCTGGTGAGGGGCAGTCAGTCTTTCATTAGAAACCCACAGGGCTTCAAAAGGTTAAAAATGGCATTTCCATATGACCCAGCAATTCCACTTCTGGGCATATACCCAAGGTAAATGAAAACATACATGCTAGGTTGCTTCGGTCCTGTCTGACTCTTTATGACCCCATGGACTGTAGCCCACCAGGCTCCTCTGTCTCTGGGATTCTCCAGGCAAGAATACTGGAGTGGGTTGCTGTGCCCTCCTCCAGGGGATCTTCCTGACTCAGGGATCAAACCCACATCTCTTTTTTTTTTTTTTTTTTAATAAATTTATTTATTTTAGTTGGGGGCTAATTACTTTACAATATTGTAGTGGTTTTTGCCATACATTGACATGAATCAGCCATGGGTTTACATGTGTTCCCCATTCTGAACCCCCCTCCCACCTCCCTCCCCATCCCATCCCTCTGGGTCTTCCCATTGCCCCAGCCCTGAGCATTTGTCTCATGCATCGAACATGGAATGGTGTTCTGTTTCACATATGATAATATACATGTTTCAATGCTATTGTCCCAGAACGTCCCACCCTCACCTTCTCCCTCAGAGTTCTTAAGACTGTCCTATGCATCTGTGTCTCTTATTCTGTCTCACATATAGGGTTATCATTACCATCTTTCAAATTCCATATATATATGCATTAGTATACTGTATTGGTGTTTTTCTTTCTGGCTTACTTCACTCTGTATAATGGGCTCCAGTTTCATCCATCTCAATAGAACCGATTCAAATGTATTTTTTTTAATGGCTAAGTAACATTCCATTGTGTATATGTACCACAGCTTCCTTATCCATTCGTCTGCTGATGGACATCTAGGTTGCTTCCATGTCCTGGCTATTGTAAACAGTGCTGCGATGAACATTGGGGTACACGTGTCTCTTTCAATTCTGGTTTCCTCGGTGTGTATGCCCAGCAGTGGGATTGCTGGGTCATATGGCAGTTCTACTCCCAGTTTTTTAAGGAATCTCCACACTGTTCTCCATAGTGGCTGTACTAGTTTGCATTCCCACCAACAATGTAAGAGGGTTCCCTTTTCTCCACACCCTCGCCAGCATTTATTGCTTGTAGACTTTTGGATAGCAGCCATTCTGACTGGTGTGAAATGGTACCTCATTGTGGTTTTGATTTGCATTTCTCTAATAATGAGTGATGTTGAGCATCTTTTCATGTGTTTGTTAGCCATCTGTATGTCTTCTTTGGAGAAATGTCTGTTTAGTTCTTTGGCCCATTTTTTGATTGGGTCGTTTATTTTTCTGGAATTGAGCTGCAGGAGTTGCTTGTGTATTTTTGAGATTAATTGTTTGTCTGTTGCTTCGTTTGCTATTATTTTCTCCCATTCTGAAGGCTGTCTTTTCACCTTGCTTATAGTTTCCTTTGTTGTGCAAAAGCTTTTAATTTTAATTAGGTCCCATTTGTTTATTTTTGCTTTTATTTCCAATATTCTGGGAGGTGCAAACCCACATCTCTTATGTCTCCTGCATTGGCAGGTGGGTTCTTTACCACCAGTGCCACCTATGTCCACACAAAAACTTTTATATGAATGTATGTAGCAGCACTATTCACAATAGCCAAAAAGTAGAAACTAATGTCTATCAACTGATGAATGGATAAAACAAATGTGGCGTGTCCATAGAATGCAATAGTATGCAACTATAAAAAGAAATAAAGTACTGATACATAATGCTACAACATAGATGAATCTTGAAAACATTATGCCAGAGTGAAAGAAGCCAGACACTCTTCAAAAGTGACAGTTGGGGTTTTTGGTGTCTTTGTATCTTTTTGTCCAGAATTTGCCCCAACCACACATGTGCGGTTATTTTCAGTCCTATACAGTTTCTTTGTATTTTGTTGCTCAAGGAGAGGTGTGGACCCAAGTGTAAGCACTGCAGCAAATGGTCCCAGGGTCCCAAGTTCCCAACCTGTCTCATTCCCTCCTGAGAGACTCTATATCCTTACTCTTATGGAATAAGGTGCTAAAGATCTTTTATTCTGAAACTTCTTCCTGCTGATCAGGGGCCACAGACTTAGCCTATCCTAGATGTGTAGAAGTCACTTGCTGACTCTTCCAAGGACCTATAGTGACCAGGGTCACTTTCTGCTGGGATGCTCTGAATTCCTTGAACCACTATGAGCCTTACTTCAAACTGTTGGAGCTGGCCTGATTCCTGGACATACCCCTACCCTCACCCGATATAAAGAACAAACTTGCCCCCCGACCGCAGGAAGTGAGCAAGCGAGGGAACCTGTTGTTTACTCTCATTGCCACCTCCCCCAATAAAGGCTTGTCTGGAAAAAAAGAAGAAGCTAGACACTAAAGACCACATATGATATGATTTCATTTGTATGAAGTGTCCTAAGTAGGCAAAGCCATACTGATAGAAAGTAGATTAGTGGTTGCTGGAGATGGGGAGGAGGTTGAGTGGAGTGATTGCTAGTGGTACAGGATTTTTGGCAGCAGTGGGTATGAAAATTTTCTGAAGTTGATTGTGTTGATGATCGCACAGCTCTGTGAATATGCTAAACACCACTGAATCATACACTCTAGGTCATGTATGGATATGAGAGTTGGACCATGAAGAAGGCTGAGCACTGAGGAATTGGTGCTCTTGAACTGTGGTGCTGAGGAATACTCTTGAGAGTCTCTTGGACAGCAAGGATTTCAAACCAAACAATCCTGGAGGAAATCAACTCCGAATATTTGTTGGAAGGACTGATGCCTTCAGCATGTACTTTGGCCATCTGATGTGATGAGCCACCTGACTGGAAATATTGTGGTCAGGAGGAGAACAGGGAGACAGAGGATGAGATGGTTGGATGGCATCACTGACTCAATGGACATAATTCTGAGCAAACTCTGGGAGATAGTGAAGGACAGGGAAGCCTGGTGTGCTACAGTCCATGGGGTTGCAAAGAGTCGGACACGACTGAGCAACTGAACAACAACAAAGTAGGTGAGGTTGGGGAAAGTTTACTGGAGGAGAGAAGACCACCTAGGCTCCCTGTCCCCAACACTTGGAAGGCCTAGGCCATACTGTCACCAGGCATATTGTGGAAGTGAGTCTTGTGTACTTGAAGCTCCACCTGGGGCAGGCAGGAGCCCCTCCACAGAGGCTGGTGCTTGTGAGGATGTTTTATTGTATTGTATTTCTAGGTCACTAAGTCGTGTCTGACTCTGCGACACTATGGACTGTAGCCCTTCAGGCTTCTCTGTCCACGGGATTTTCCAGGCAATTATACTGGAATGAGATGCCATTTCCTTCTCCAGGGGGTCTTCCTGACCCAGGGGTGGAACCTGCATCTCCTGTATTGGCAGTCGGATTCTTTACCACAGAGCCACCTGAGGATGCCTTATGCTTTTTAAAACCCTGGGTGGTAGCCAGACTGGTTCAAATTCTACTGTAGTGACTTGAAAGGTAGCTCCCTCAAAAGATATGCTGGACTTCCGTGGTGGTCCAGTAGATAAGACTCTGCCTGCCAGTGCAGGGCACATGGGTTCGATCTCTGGCCCAGAAAGATTCCACATGCCATGGAGCAACTAAGCCCATGTGTCACAACCCCTAAGCCCACGAGCCTATTGAGCTGATGGGCTGCAACTACTGAAGCTCAAGCGCCTAGAGCCTGTGCTCCGCAACAAGAGAAGCCATCACAATAAGAAGCCCACGCACCGAAACTCGACAGTAGCCCCCGCTTTCCACAACTAGAGAAAGCCCGTTCACAGCTATAAAGACCCAGAGCAACCAAAAATAAAGAAAGAAAGAAAAGAAAAAAAAACCAGCCCAACCAACAATAAAGAAAGAAAAGTTATGTTCACATCCTAATGGAGATTAAGAATCCAGATCACTCTAGATTACCCAAAAGGACTCTAAATCCAAAGACATGTCATTATAAGAGAAGAGAGACGCACAGAGAAGAGGATAAAGGCCTATGAGGGCAGAAGCAGAGACTGGCATGAGATGGCCACAAGCCCAGGTCCACATGGAGCTTCCAGAAGCTGCAAGAGGCGGGGAGTGAGTCTCCTCTACAGCCGTCAGAGTGGCGGTGGCCTGGTCCACACCTTGACCTTGGCACTTCTGGCCTCTAGAACAGTGAGAATCAATTTCTGTCGTTTTGAGTCATGTTGGTGGGAATTTGTTAGAGCAGCTCCAGGAAATAACTCCACCTGCCTTCTGCATTTTCCAGCTGCCTTACCTGGGACACATTTCCTAATGCTCTGAGGCTTGGGTTCCTCAGTTTTGCAATGGGGACATTGAAAGTGCCTACGCCAGAGGGTGTGTAGGAACTTTACTTGTAGGTAAAGCTCTCAGAGAAAGCCTTGGCACTCTCCCTTAGTACCTCTCACTTGGCCCCAACCACACTTCTGTCTCCCTGCAGGGTCACAAAAGAACTTTAGAGGCCCCCTTGCCAGCTTCCATGCATGCTCTGTCATACCTGGCAGAGGACCTGGATTCATTAGGGACTATCAAGGTTGTGATGTAGGAAATGTTGCTAATGACCCTTTGTGATGTCATTTTTAACCCTATTAAAAAGGGATAGCAGGATCTCACAAGGGTCAGACCACAGACAGACACTAGGTCAGACTCTCTGAGTTTAGATTCCTGCTCTATGACCTTGGTCAAATTTCTTAACCTCTCTGTGCCTCAGTTTCCTGACCTGTAAAATGGGTAGGATATTCATCATGCTACTACCCTTCAGCATTTGTAAATGCATAGACTGGTGCTAGAAGATGCAGAGTGGTGGTTAACTAAAGGTCAGACTCAATTAGGAGGACATTCCTTTGAATCTGAAAACTAACCAAGTTTCCACTTGAGGCAAAACTGCCTCTTTGCTGCTTGCCCTGACCCTGCCTCCAAGTGGAGGCTCACCCCCAGGAGAGCTCTCAGGCAGCACGTTACTCAGAATTTTCCCAGGCAACACTTCTGAAGGCTGGGAGGGTGGATGCGTGTCTTGGCCCTTGGCCCTGTGTGCCTGGGTTTCTCTCTCTGGAAGACGTATCCAGCTTCGCACTGTGAGCCCTCTCAGGCCACGAAAGAAATGCTGCATCAACCCAAATAACACATCACAGGGCCTATTTTCTCAAGGGCCCTGCCCTCCAAATTCTTGGAATTCTTGGCTAATGGGAGTATCTCCTAAGGGCTCTGTGTCAGCTGGGCTGATTCACCCAGCAGGGGGCTCGGGCTGCAGTCTGATGGGATGTGGACTTTCCTACTGCCCCATCCTGGTGGGGCTCAGGCCTCACCTCACCTTCCCCACCCAGCTAGCATCCCAGAATTTTGCAGGGGGTGGAGGGATTGGCGCTACCACATTGCACACCCCAGAAAATGTAGCACCCCTCCCCAGGTACCCGGCCTGAGATGGGAGGGACCCTGAGCCCTTCGGGGGGGGGGCACCTAGTGCCTCTCACATGATCTGGGTGGTTTCAGCCTCCCGGAAGTCATTTTCTCACTGGTAAAATGGGGTTCCTAGCATTTACCTAACAGCATGGGGTAGAATTCAGGGCCACTGCCTTGCCGTGCTTGGTGTCCTCAAGAGACAGAGTGTGATCCCAGCCCAGTCCGGATCCCGTGTCCTCACGGCTCACGGGAACCT
This sequence comes from Giraffa tippelskirchi, assembly GCF_054371585.1. Classification (NCBI taxonomy): domain Eukaryota; kingdom Metazoa; phylum Chordata; class Mammalia; order Artiodactyla; family Giraffidae; genus Giraffa; species Giraffa tippelskirchi. The sequence goes on from NC_137279.1 coordinate 38,284,528, forward strand.
CGGGTGGCTGAGTGCAGGAGCCACCGGTTCGCCACTCAGAATGCCCTCTATTGTTTTTCCTCCCTGGAGTCCTGTTTCAGAAACTTGGTTCAAAACTCTGCTGTGACCAATGATGCTCCACATGCCTCCAGATTTCAAATTCCAAAAGGGCACCCATCCATCAGTTCAGGTGTGTTGAGCAAACCTCTGAGCGCACATGGGCCTTGGGAGGCAGGGGGGCCCTGGAGGGTGAGCCTTCTTCTACCTGTCTGTCCATCGGTCTATTTGTCTGCCAGTCTGTCTATCCATGGTGGATTAGATGGACTGAGTCTTCCTGCTTACTGGCTCTGTAAACACAAGCGAGTTAGGTAATCTTGTGCTCATCTATATGGGGGTGACCCCAGTACCAATCTCTTAGGTGGTTGCTGGTATTACTAAAATTTGCACAGGTAAGGGACTTAACAGGCTTTTCTGGTGGCTCAGAGGGTAAAGAATCCGCCTGCCATGTGGAAGACCTGGCTTCGATCCCTGGGTTGGGAAGATCCCCTGGAAAAGGGAATGGCAACCCACTCCCGTATGCTTGCCTGGAGAATCCCATGGACAGAGGAGCTTGACAAGGTACAGTCCATGGGGTTGCAAAGAGTCAGACGTGACTGAGCAACTAACCACAGCACAGCAAGGGACTTAACAGCTGTGTCAGCTCATGGTAGGCATTAAACCAGTGTTGGACCATATTTATTAGTGTTTTTGGTATTGCTGTTCTTGTTAGGAATTATTGGAGCTTGCATCAAATTAACACCCAGCCTCACACGCTTGGCAGAAACTTCTTCACCTTTGGCAGTGATATTGGGAAGCTGTTGAAGTCTTGCACCAGAGTCTGTTTCATGTTTGTGCATTTATCTCAGTTGGCTTTTTGTAGGGCACTGGTTTGGCAGGCCTCAGTAAGTGGCAACTATTTCACAGCTGCTTTATTGCCTTGAGCACATAGAGTTTCAGCCACAAGCAGCTCCATGGAATGTGCCCAACAGCATGTGTTTTTTAATCTCCTCTGCCTTTGGAATTTCAGGATGACTTTGAATACTTACAACATTGTCCTCACAGCTCCCCCGGGGTCTGAAGCCCCATTTCTGCCAAGATAAATCCATAGTCTCATTGAAGTCACCTGGGGGTGAAGGGCTTGGGAACAGAATGGTTTGGGAGTTAAAACCCCAAAGCTCTGAGCTCTTGTTGTCCTGTTTGTGCCCCAGAGATCCTCTATCAGGAAGAAGGAATGACACTGGTTAAGATTGTGGACTCAAGATTAAACTGCTTCAATCAAACCCCTGCTCCAGTGCTTGTTAGTCTAGGGCTTCCCCTTTTTGAGTCTCAGTTTCCTAGTCTGTGAAATGGGGATAATGATACTACATTACTTATGGGCTTCGGTTAAAGAGTGAATGTGATAATATTCCTAAAGCACTTGGTGTCTGGCACATAGTAGGGGTGCAGCAAATGTGATTAGTCATCAGTAAGTTTGACCCCTCCCTTTTCCTCTCTGGGTATACGACCTGGCAGAGGTTTTGCACTCTGTCTGCTGGTCCCTCTTGATCTAGTTTCTTGCCTTTTCTACTTCCTGACTTCTCTCTGGGAGGGAGTCTGCCAGATGAGAATCACTACCCGTGCCAGTGTTGTCAAGAGTGGACTCCAGCACCATGCCCCTCCTGGGCCTTTCACCACCCACAACTGTTAAATCCCTCCCTTGCATGTTGGAGGTTATTTGTTCATCTAGTTAACTGCATCCAAACTCAAGTGGTTGGTACAGGAGCTCAGAAAAGTAGGAGTGTAAGTACAATCTTTCCCATTGCATTTTGCCTTACTTGATACAACAAGGCACCCTTATCCCCACTTTACAGATGAGGAAATTAGGGACAGAGGGGTTCAGCAGCTTGCTCAAAGTCTCAAATAGGGTCAGAGGAGGAGCCTGACACAAACCCCATGCTCTGTCCCCAGACCTCTCCTTCTTAATAAACACCAGGTTACACTGAGTGGCCTCTGCTCTCTGACAGCAGGACTGTGGGCTATTGTGAGGGATTTGCTGGGAGAACCCATGTTCACTTGTGATTCAGTTCTGGTCACCTTAATACGTGCTCAGCAGAACTTAACCCTATAATGACAATAATACTGCTTTCGTCTATTTCCTGACCCACCAACTTACAATAATGTGGGAGCATCAGTCACAGGACTTGTATATTTTAGATGTTTACTCTTCCTCTCCAACCCGCTTCAGTTGATAGTAAAACCCAAGAGAAACGGGCAGGTGTTGGAAGCCTGATTGTAATGCAGAGTTGCAGATTCCCATTAAGTATAAGAAAATCATAAAATTCTTTTCTTTTAAAAAAAAATAATTTACTTATTTATTTTTGGCTGTGCTGGGTCTTTGTTGCTGTGTGGACTTTCTCTAGCTGCAGAGAGCAGTGGTCTTTTCCAATGAGTTGACTCTTTGCATCAGGCGGCCAAAATATTGGAGCTTCAGTTTCAGCATCAGTCCTTCCAATGAATATTTAGGGTTGATTTCTTTTAAGATTGATTGGTTTGATCTCCTTGCAGTCCAAGGGACTAAGAATCTTCTTCAGCACCACAGTTTGAAAGCATCAATTCTTTGGCACTCAGCCTTCTTTCTGGTCCAACTCTCACATCTGTGTATGACTACTGGAAAAACCATAGCTTTGAATATATGGACCTTCATAGGCAAAGTGATGTCTCTGCTTTTTAATATGCTGTCTAGGTTTGTCATTTGTGTTAGTCGCTCAGTCATGTCTGACTCTTTTTGACACCATGGCAGTAGCCTGTCAGTCTCCTCTGTCCATGGAATTCTCCAGGCAAGAATACTGAAGTGGGTTTCCATTTCCTTCTCCAGGGAATCTTTCTGACCCAGGGGTCGAACCTAGGTCTCCTGCATTGCAGGTACATTCTTTACTGCCTGAGCCACCAGGGAATCCCCTGATACTCTAATGGCACACTGTAAACAGCCTGTGGCCAGAGGAAGAGGTCAATATCCTGGCACCCTTCTGCCCCATCCATGCCTCACTGATCCCACAGCACCTGCTGTGAAGCTCTGGTGTACCCTGGTATTTTGTCCTAAATTTTAAGACTCCATGGAGTCTCTAGTTCATGGCTAGTTGGGAAGAAAGGAGATTTGTCATAGTTTTTATCTAATTTGATGGTCTACTAAATTGTTAATATTCAGCAGGAAAATACCAAGGTGTAGGTGACAGTGCCCAAGGTCAGTTCCCGGAGGTCAGGTCTGGTTTTCTTTCTCAGAAGTGAGGCATAGACACTTGCAGAAATCAGAAGGAGCCTTTGGCACCCACATGCACTGGAAGGAGGATGGCAGCTGGTGGAACCCAGCTCTCCAAGGGGTGGGCCCACTCTGTACATCTGGATGACAAACAGAAGTCTGTAAGGAAAGAAATAGAAATTGGTCCTAAGCCCACCTGCCGTGGCAACGTTCTGTGTAACCCCCAAGTCAGCTGCCCCGGACGAAAATCCTAGCTCTTAGTTGCTCTGTGCAATCTTTGACCGAGTTACTTAAACCTTTCTGTGCTTTAGTTTCTTCATCTGTAAAATGAGGATAGGGTTCGTAGGACTGTGTGAAGTTTATGGAGATAGAGTGTATAAAGTGCCTGGTAAATGGTGAGCATTGAAGTGAGTGCTCTGTGTAGTTCGGTCTTCTGGGGTTTGGCTTAGCAATATATCAAGAATGTCTCACTTGTGGACTTCCACGGTGGTCCAGTGGTTGGTAATCCACTTGCCAATGCAGGGACACAGTTTCGATCCCTGGTCTGGGAAGATTCCATGTGCCTTGGGGCCCATGTGCCACAACTACTGAAGCCGTGCTCTAGAGCCTGTGCTCTGCAACAAGAGAAGCCACCGCAATGAGAAGCCCATGCATGGCAACTAGAGAGTACTCCCTGCTGGCAACAACTAGAGGAAAGCCTGCATGCAGCAATGAAGACACAGCGCAGCCAGAAATAAAGACAATAAAATGCCTTGTTTGCTCACACATTCCCCGATCCTGGAATGATAGTTGGCACAGAGCAGACACTCAGTGAAATTTTTTTGAATGAGTGAGTGAGGGCATTTACCTAAGTAATGCTTCAACCTTTTGAAGAACTTTTGTCTCTTAAATTGCATAAATAATAAATTGTCATTACTGAAGAATTAGAAAAATTGATAAGTAAAAAAAATTCCCTTCAAGTCTCTCCACCCAGAGATAACTACTGTGAATACATGACTAGTTATTTCCATGTGCTGTTGTTGTTTAGTCCCTCAGTTGTGTCCGACTCCATGGACTATAGCCTTCAGGCTCCTCTGTCTATGGAATTCTCCAGGCAAGATTACTGGAGTGGGTTGATATTTCCTTCTCCAGGGAATCTTCCTGACCCAGGGATCAAACCCGGGTCTTCTACATTGCAGGCAGACTCTTTACCATCTGAGCCACCAGGGAAGCCCCTGATTCAGGGGGTGCAGCCTCAGGATGACTTTTTTCCCTAGAGCATCCTGACATCCCCTGATCTCTCTGATAAGTTATCTGTTTCTGCTGGTGTCATGTCCAACTCTTAGCCTAATTACGAGATAGGCTGCTTTGTTTTCAGCAATGTCCTGGGGACTAAATTGCTCCACAAGCTCTTCTAGGCCCAGCTCCTGAGGAGTGCTTGGCTTCCCCAGAGCTCAGATCCTGCTGCATGTGTGGCTTTATCAGCTCCAACTCCTGCTGTTCAGATGGCGTCTCCTGCAGTAGCTTTCCCTTTCAGGCCCCTTGGGTGGTTTCATTGCAGAGTACCTTCTGCCAGACACTTCCCTGTGAACAAAGGCCTTTCCCTGGCACCCAGGAGGATAGATTTCCAGCAAGATTTTTGGGTGAGGGTTGGGGTAGATGCCAGCCAGTCCTGCTGGTATAGCAGCAGAGCAACTATTAGCCAATTCAACAAGGCCCTCTTGTTAGCAATTTCTGGACCTAAAGCCAAAGCGGTGAGAGGTGGGTTTTTCATTGGATGTGCTATCTCAGCCCTGGAGTAAGAGTTGTTCCTTACATCTGCGATTATTTTGAGCTTTCTTTACTTCTTGCCCATCAATCTCGTATGACTCCTATTCCCTGTTATGGTTAATGTGCATGCGTGCTAATTCACTTCAGTCATAACTGACTCTTTGCAACCCACTGGACTGCAGGCCCCTGGACTCCTGTGTACATGGGATTCTTCAGGCAAGAATACCAGAGTGGGCTGTCATTTCCTTCTCCAGGGGAATCCTCCCAACCCAGGGATTGAACCTGCCAGGTGGTCTGCAGGATCCTGCAGTGTGAGTACCTAGAACCAGGAAGCAGAGTCCTTTTCTCCTGAGATGTCTCACAGTACTCTTTCTTGACAATGCTTTGCTGCCAATGGACAAAGGAAAGATGTTGAATGGTTCCAGCCCATTTTCACAGAGCAGGCAAAAATTGTGAGTTTGGAGCTAAGAGGCAATGCAGCAACAACTGGCAAAAACTCAAATGTCATTTAGCAGCAAAAAACATAAAAACTTGTGGTATATTCATGCAATGGAATGCTATACTAGAATGGGAATGAATGAACTGATACATAAACAACACAAAGATTACACACAACACAGTGTTCAAAGAAAGAAGCTGGATATAAGGGAACACTGCATGATTCCATTTATACAAAATTCAGAAACCAGACAAATGACTCTTGGCTGTTAAAGAAGGGTCATAGTTACCTCTCCTGGGTGTAGTAACTGGGCAGGGGGGGTGGGGGGTGGGGTGGGGCATGGTGATGGGGAGAAGAGACTTTTTATCCTGGTTTGGGTGCTGGTTACCTGGGTGTGTTAGTCTTGTGAGAATTCCTCAAGCTGATCCTTATGAATGAAGCACATTTTTGTATGCCTGTGTATGCATATGTTTATTTATTTTAGCTCAGCAAAATTGACTTGACAAATGAGAGGATGTTTACACACCCATGTTCACTGCAGCACTATTTGCAATTCCTCAGTTAGGTACTCGAATTACCCCTTCTTACAGGAGAGGAAGGGGCTTCCCTGGTAGCTCAGATGGTAAAAGATCCACCTGTAATGCAGGAGACCAGGGTTCAATATCTGGGTCAGGAAGTTCCTCTGGAGGAGGGCATGGCAACCCACTCCAGTATTCTTTCTCGGAGAATCTCCATGGACAGAGGAGCCTGGAGGGCTACAGCCTATAGGGTCACACAGAGTCAGACATGACTGAAGTGACTTAGCATGCGTGCATGCACAGGAGAGGAAACGGACATGCAAAGAATAGACATAAGGGACCTCAGACTACAGAGCCAATAAGTGGAAAAGTCAGGATTCAGCCCAGGAGGGCTGGCCTCTGAGTGGGTCCTTTTAACTTTGGGCTGTGCTGCTTCTCCTAAGGTAAACTGGAACATCAAAGTGGGGTCAGGACAACCAGCTGGTGTATGATGCATTTTGCCCACCCTGACCAGATGCCCTTGAGGAAGACTGGCCATGTGTGTCCTGTTTTACAGTGAAAAGATCAGGCCACAGACTCCTATGTAGCCTGCAGGAGCCCCCTGCCTATGCAGGAGACCAGCACAGCCCAGGTGGAGGCACTGTTTGAGCCTGATCTTTACTGAAAATTTGGGAAGCCCCTCTCCTAAGACTACCCCCTGCCCCGATAGATGGAACTGGTTTTCTTCGTCCCTGTATTCCCTGAGGAATTGGGTCACTCTGGCTCCCACTGGTTGTGCCGTGACTGCCTTAAGTCCCAAGTCAAAGTTAATTCAAGAGTGGGAGGGACGACAGAGCCCATATGACTGGCTCAGGTCCTACTGAGCACCAGTCCCAAGCTCCTCGCAATCTTGGGAACATGATTGCCCTGTGGCTGGTGCTTCCAGCCGCACTAGGCACCTTTTTCCTGGGGGTCTTTGTCTGGGCTGTCTTTGAGCACTTCCTCACCACTGATATCCCCTCTGCTCTACGACATCCTGCTAAGCTCCGATTTCTGGACTGCATGTTCATCTACATGGTCACTTTGGTGAGCTGGTACTCAGTCCCCTCATGGGTTGGAGTGAGCTTTCTCTTTCTCTCTGTTCCTCTCTCTAGGTCCCTTGGAGGGACAGGAGGGCCTGTCTTTCTTTCATTTGCCTTCCCTCTCTGTCTTCAGACTCTCCCTAGAAAGACAGACTTTGCCACATAGTGGGCTCTCCATGTCTGCAGGTCCTGCATCCGTGGATGGGGGGGGGGTTGACTATAAGAAATTGAGCATCTGAAGATGTTGGTATCGTGGGGGTCCTGGAACCAATCCTTCATGGACACTGAAGGACAGATGGACGATAGTCCTCTCTTTTGTATCTGCTATTCTATTTCTCACCCTCTTCCCTTCCCATCCTTCCTCTCACCCACCCTCCCTCTTTTTCCTTCCTTCAACAGTATTTACTAAATGCCAATCAGCAGGCTCGTTTCTGAGGCTTCCCAAACTATCCCAGACCCAGTCTCTTTCCTGAAATGGCTGAGAGCCTGACAGAATGAACCTGCTTCAGCTACAGCGTCTTCCATTTCACAGCACACAGGTGTCCCCCACCCTCAGCGAAGATTGCAAGCACCTGGAAGGCAGGGCCCACTTTATCCATCCCAGGGCCTGGTGCCTAGCACATGCTTACTTACCATTTGCTGATCAATCACCAGGGAATTCACCCAACATTTCAGAGTGGCCACCCCAGCTGGGCTCACTCTGAGCAGGGGTTTGAGATTTGGGATGAAATGGCATATGCCTAGAGCAGCAGATTTGGGAATAATTTGGCATCAAGTAAGAGGCAGGCAACTTGATTTAATTACAATGTCCCAACCATGGGTGAAGATCAAACAGTTCACACTGATGACCTGTGGGGCGAACAACTGTTGAAGGAAGTGAGGAAGCCATGCTCAGCTCTGAGAGCTACTCCCTGGCTGTGTGATTTTAGGCAATTTACTTCACCCCTCTGTGCCTCGGTTTCCTTATCTGTGACGGGGCAACAATTGTGTATCTTCCATCAGGTTGGTAAGATTAAGATACCAGATGACAAGGGTTTGGTGATATTTGGCAAATGATGGGCTCCCCAGGTGGCCCAATGGTAAAGAATCTGCCTGCCAATGCAGGAGATGTGGGTTTGATCCCTTGGTTGGGAAGATCCCCTGGAGTAGGAAACAGTAACCCACTCTGGTATTCTGGCCTGGGAAATTCCCTGGACAGAGGATCCCAGTGGGCTATATATAGTCCATGGGGTTGTAAGAAGTCAGACATGACTGAGTGACTGAGCACTGAGCACATTTGGTAAATAAGTAAAATGTATTTTTTGTGCTGTTGGACTGTTTTACCAAGGATACAGATGACTTTCAGAGAAATGAACAAGTCTAGTTTATAATTAGGTGAATGCTGCTGCCCCAAGGAGACAGACTGAGGAAGTGATATGCACATCTCTCTTATTAACCCTGGTCATACACTTGGCTGGATGTCAGGTTGTCTCAAGCCAGCAGCTGCAATCTGCATGGAATTCCAGGCTAGTCTGAGGCCCTTGGACTGAAAACGATGTGAAGTTGAAATGAAATGCAGCTTGTGAAGTTCCATCCTGGTGCCCCCAGCCCTGAGCCCTCCTAGAGCAGACTGTTCATCGCAGGTGGTAGTGATGAGCATGGTGATATCCAAGTGGTTCATTTGGTTCCAGAAGACAGATAGATACAGAAGTCACATGAATTTTAAGGAGAAGGAGGCAAAAACCTAAAAGACTCTACAGCCCAGAAATCAGGTGCTTAGTTTTGTAGTCAGACAACTTTGGGTCTGAGCACTGAATCTCCACATGCTAGTTTTGTGGACTGATGTCTTTGAGCCTCTATTTTCTCCCCTAAAGTGGTGAGGATAGCTGGAGATGCTTTTTATAGGGGTGCGGTGGGGAGTGAGTGAGAAATGCATTTAAGGTGCAGAGTATAGTGCTGGGTGCTTAGAAAGGACTCCGTAAAAATAGATTATTAGTAGTATATATATAAAATCTTTGAAGACAAAGACACAGCATTTGCTAAAATCATTATTAATTTGAAGGCTGTTATGAATGACTTCATAATATGAATGGAGAAGGAAATGGCAACCCACTCCAGTATTCTTGCCTGGAAAATCTGTGGATGAATTTTCCATGGTTGGAGGAGCCTGGTGGGCTACAGTCCATGGGGTCGCAAAGAGTCAGACACGACTTAGTAACTAAACCGCCACCATGAATAACTTCAGGCTTTCCTGGTGGCTCAGATGGTAAAGAATCTGCCTGCAATGCGGAGACCTGGGTTTGATCCCTGGGTTGGGAAGTTCCCTGGAGAAGAGAATGGCAAACCACTCCGATATTCTTGCCTGGAGAATTCCATGGACAGAGGAGACCAGTGGGCTACAGTCTATGGGGTTGCAGAGTTGGACACAACTGAGCGACTAACACACACACACATGAATGACTTCAGCCTTCATATAAGATATGAGGATTAATATAGTAAATGCTATAGAGCTCATTTTAAAAGTTAAGCTCTGCTAGAATATTTTGTAAAAGAGTCTTAATATTCATCTGAAATTCTAGACCTCAGGAGTTCCTAAACTACTGATGGTCCCATTTGTAATACTACTAATACATTCTATTTATTTACTTTTTTATTTCTGGCTGCACTGGGTCTTCGTTGCTGTGTGTGGGCTCTCTCTAGCTGCAGGAAGTGGGAACCACTCTCCAGTTTGCGATGCTCGGGCTTCTCATTGTGGTGTCTTCTCTTGCTGCGGAGCACAGGCTCCAGGGCTCTCCGGCTTCAATAATCGCAGTGTGCAGGCTTAGTTGCCCCGAGGCACGTGGAATCTTCCTGGACCAGGGGTTGATCCCATGTCTCCTGCACTGGCAGGTGGATTTCTATCCACCACGCTACCAGTGAAGTCCTGATACATTCTTATAAATAAAATTAGACGGGCCAAAACATTTGTTTGTGTTTTTCCAGACGATGTTACAGAAATAATATACTATACTTATAGTATTTACATATACATATAATAACATTTATGCAAACGATATAATTATAATATAGATATATAACAATATTTGTGTACTTATATTTATTATATATAATATAAATATAATATATATTTATAATATTATAAATAATAATAGACAGTAATCAATCTTCCTAAATTGCCTCTGTCCTAAATGACTAGCTCTGGCAAATGTGAACTTATTGCTGGAAAAAACAAAACAAACCAGACTTCCCTGGTGGCCCAGTGGGTTAAGTATTCACCTTGCAATGCAGGGGACCTGGTTTTGTCCCTGGTCCGGGAAGATCCCACATGCCACAGGGCATCTAAGCCCATGCGCCACAACTACTGAGCCTGTGCCCTAGAGCCCATGCCCCACCACAGGAGAAGCCACCACAGTGAGAAGCCCGCACGGCAACTAGAGAGTAGCCACTGCTCTCTGCAGCTAGAGAAAGTGCGGGCACAGCAATGAAGACCCAGCACAGCCAAATTAATATTAAAAAAAACAAAAAACAAATCTAACTTCCTGGCCGTATCTAGTGACCTTGCAGAATGTGGTGCTAAGAGATGTTTATCACCACTTTGCATTGTTCAAAATCCCTGAACCATTTACACTTCAAGATGCTGGAGTGGGTGCCTCAGATGTGGGCCAAGTGGTGGGAAAGGAGGTTATCCTCACGGCCCTGGTAACCTTGCTCTCCTTCAACTCAAGCAGAAAAGTAGTGGTTTTGTTGGGAGTTCCCTTTTAAGAAGCCTAAGCCTTGGCAGTGGGGCAGCTGGCATGGGGGTGGGGTTGTCTCCATGGAGGGAATGCACTGGGGCATCCCACAGACCTCGGGCAAGGTCACACCCACTGGTGTGACCTCACACTTGCCAGAACCCACCAGTGACACACTCCCCATGGGTGCTCACATCTGATTCCCAAGCTTCATCCTCGGGTACTGTAGATCCGATTCTTCTATTTTACAAACGAGGAACACTGCAGCTCAGAGAAGTGAATGCTTGAATTCTTTCAGTGAGATAGCGGTAGGTAGAGCTAAGTCTTGAATTCGAGTCTGCTTGATTCTAGAACCCAAGCTGTTTCTAGTTTAGTGGTTGAGAACATAAATTCTGTAGGTTACTCATTGATGGGCAAGGTACTTGACCTTGGTATGCCTCGCTTGCCCCATCTGCAAAATGGAACTGATAATTGTGCTTGACTTAGAAGGGTTGCTGAACAGTTTAAGCCAGTTAATAACCTAAAGCCCTTGGACCAGTATTGGCATGTCGCAGGTGACCGGTAAGTGTCAGCTGTTCTTACTGTGTTCACTATTATCATCCCGTGCTGTTTTCTTTCTGACACAGACACATATTCCATGTGAGGTCCACAAGAAGAGATGATCTGACATGGTTGAAATGCATTTATTACATGTGATACAATACCGTGTAACTACATCTCATGAAATATTTCACTATTTGTTTGCTTATAACAAGAGTGACCATATTAGTTTAAAAACAAAGGACTGGGGGTCCAGGAAGGGGAACACATGTAAACCCATGGCTGATTCATGTCAATGTATGGCAAAAACTATTACAATATTGTAAAGTAATTAGCCCCCAACTAAAATAAATAAATTTATTAAAAAAAAAAAAAGAAAAAAAAAGAAAAAAGTAAAAAAAAATAAAAATAAAAAAAATAAAAACAAAGGACTTCTTTTCACATTTGGCAGATAGATGGCCCTTGTACCATTGATCCCTTTTCCTGAGCCCATGGGCTTCCCTGATAGGTCAGTTGGTAAAGAATCTGCCTGCAATGCAGGGGACCCCAGTTCAATTCCTGGGTTGGGAAGATCTGTTGGAGAAGGAGTAGGCTACCCACTTCAGTATTCTTGGGCTTTTCTTGTGGCTCAGCTGGTAAAGAATCTGCCTGCAATGCGGGAGGCCTGGGTTCGATCCCTGGGTTGGGAAGATCCCCTGGAGAAGGGAAAGGCTACCCACTCCAGTATTCTGGCCTGGAGAATTCCATGGACTGTATAGTCCATGGGGTCACAAAGAGTCGAACACAACTGAGCGACTTTCACTTTCTTTCCTGAACCCGTGGCAGATATCCCTAATTGGTCTCATTACTTTTTTCTGTTGAACACAAATGTGGCTTAAGCATCTGTCCTAACCCAGGGAGGCAATGATGGTATTAACCCAAGTGTTAACCTTTCTCTGCCATCTCAAGCTGTGGGTGAAAGAGAGCAAGGTTGCCAGTCATCTTGCCTTGGACTTTGGCTTTGATGAGCTCAATGCCCAACCACTCAGCCCAAACGTGGGCTAGCTCTTTGGCAAATTCATACCACTGTTCAACCAAGAGCTTTTGGGAGGAAATTCTGCAAACTCGACCCTTTATCTAGACACACTCTCCAGAGCCTGTTGCTTCCTGATGAGCCCTGGGGTCATGCTTTGAGGCACGTGAGAAACAGCAAGAACATCCTAGCAGTTACAAGGAGCAGGAGTCATCTACCATTCAGATAGACCCTAAACTTCCTAATCTCTCCCTCTCTTTCTCTTACCTCTAACAGGGGACTATATTTGAGAAGATAGGGGTTTGCTCCCTGCCCAGATTTCTCCAGTTTTTGCAGAACAGAGTGAGAATCAAGGAGGATCCTGCACTCGTGGTAACCAACCTGCGTTTTGGGACTATACCGGTCAGGCTGTTTCAGCCCAAGGCAGCCTCCCTCAGCCCCCGGTGAGGCATCATCTTCTTCCACGGAGGAGCCGCCTTAATGGGGAGCCTGGGTAAGATCCTCCATGGTGGCTTCATAAAGGAAGAGCCTCATCCACATACACAGGTTTGCTCCCCACCCCTCCCATGGGAACCTTGTTGGAGTTTCTCCAAGAAATCAGAAATGGGTGGCCATTTCCTTTTCCAGAAAGAAATCAGCAGTTGGAGATTTTTTACTGGGAGTCTAGACTATGGGCTTTGGGCTCAAGTCAGCAGATGGTGGGAGAAGGCAATGGCAACCCACTCCAGTACTCTTGCCTGGAAAATCCCATGAATGGAGGAGCCTGGTAGGCTGCAGTCCATGGGGTCGCTAAGAGTTGGACACGACCGAGCGACTTCACTTTCACCTTTCACTTTCATGCACTGGAGAAGGAAATGGCAACCCACTCCAGTGTTCTTGCCTGGAGAACCCCAGGGGCGGGGGAGCCTGGTGGGCTGCCGTCTATGAGTTGGACAGAGTTGGACATGACTGAAGCGACAGCAGCAGCAGCAGCAGCAGATGGTTTGGAAGTGTTCTTTTTTATACTGTGATAGTCTAGGTCAACGAGAGGGTGGTGAAGTGGCTGGGGAGGTGAGGGGGCTCGGGGTGGCATTTATGGCCCTGCAGTATTGACTCTGCTTCCCTCCCCCTGCTCACCACTCACAGCGATCGCTAGTCCTGTCTGTTCTTCCCCTGCAATATTTCTCAAATGCACACATTTCTTGCAGGCTCTGCAAGATCACTGTGATCTTTCTCTTGCTGCATCCCTTTACTCCCACATCTCAGCAACTGCTCTCCCCCATCACTCCTGGCCCGTCATGGTCTCATCCTCACCCAGTAGCCAGAAGGAGCTTATAAAAGTACAAGTTGGAACTTGTCTGTCTTGTACTGAAACCCTTCCTGTTGCTTTCCAGGTGTTTTTTTTTTTAATGTTTTTATTTTTGGCTGTGCTGAGTCTTCTTTGCTTCTCCGGCTTTTCTCTAGCTTTGGTGAGTGGGGGCTACTCTCTAGTTGTGGTGCATGGGCTTCTTATTGCAGTGGCTTCTTGTTATGGCTCCCTTGCTCTAGAGCGCAGGCTCAATACCTATGGCACACAGAATTAGTTGCTCAACGACATGTAGGTTCTTCCCGGACCAGGGATATAACCCATATCTTTTGCATTTGCAGGTGGATTCTTTACCCCTAAGCCACCAGGGAAGCCCTAGGGTCTTTTTTAAAAAAATAAGTTTATTTATCATTTTTGTCTATGCTAGGTCTTCGTTGCTGTGTGCGGGCTTTCTCTAGGTGCAGCAAGTGGGGGCCACTCTGCGGCAGTGTGCAGGCTTCTTACTGAGGCGCCTTCTCATGTTACAGAGCACAGACTCTAGGGCACTTGGGCTTCAGTAGTTGTGGCACATGGGGTTAGTTGCCCCGTGGCATATGGGATGCTGGTTCCCAGACCAGGAACTGAAGCCACGTCCCTGCATTGGAAGGCAGATTCTTAACCACTGGACCACCAGGCAAGACCCCTCCAGGGTCTTTAGATGAAACCTAACCCCCTACCCCCACCCCCGGGTAGCTGGTGCTGGCCCTTCAGACCTCTGCTGCCTGCTCACTTGGGCCTCCCGCCGGCCCAGAGTGCTCACTTTGCGGCAGCCACACTGCCTGTGCTGCCGACACACTGGGCTCCTTCTCTCTGAATTTCCCGCACTTGCTGTTCCTTGGCCTCCAGAGTTGTCTCCCCGCACCCCCTCACTTTGCAGGACTGGTGACCCCTTCTTCATTCTTCCAGTTCGATCTCGAAGGTCCCTCCCCAGAGTGGCCTCCTGGACATCTTCCCTAAAGAACTCTCCCTGCCCACTCTAGTGCCCTGCCCTAGGCCCGGTGTCCATCATTCTAGACATCATCCTTTAACATTTTCTTCATGGCAGTTGTCACAATCTAAACATATCTCCTTCCTCCAGGTGTTTCCTTATTTACTGTCTGCATTTCCCAACTAAGAATGGAAAGTCTGAGAGTGTAAGAAAGACTTCTGTTTTGCTTGTTGCAGGACCCCAGGGCCAGACCCATGGTTTTATTTTTTGAATGAATGTATAAGCATAAGATCTCTTCAAGAAAATTGGATACAGCAAGGGAATATTTCACGCAAGGATGGGCACAATAGAGGACAGAAACGATAAGGACCTAACAGAAGAGATTAAGAAGAGGTGGAAAGAATACACAGAAGAAGTATATAGAAAAGGTCTTAATGACCTGGATAACCATGGTGGTATGGTCACTCACTTGGAGCTGGACATCCTGGAGTATGAAGTCAAGTGGGCCTTACAAAGTATTACTACAAACAAAGCTAGTGGAGGTGATGGAGAATTCCAGCTGAGTTATTTAAAATTCTAAAAGATGATGCTGTTAAAGTGTTGCACCTAATATGTCAGCAAATTTGGATAATTCAGCAATGGCCACAGGACTGGAAAATGTCAGTTTTTATTGCAATCCCAAAGAAGGGCAATGCCAAAGAATGTTAAAACTACTGGACAGTTGTGCTCATTTCACAAGCTAGCAAGATAATGTTCAAAATCCTTCAATCTAGGCTTTGATAGTATGTGAACCAAGAACTTCCAGATGTACAAGCTGTATTTAAAAAAAGCAGAGGAACCAGAGATCAAACTGCAAACATCCATTGGATCCTTGAAAAAGTGAGAGAATTCCAGAAAAATATCTACTTCTGCGTCATTGACTATGCTAAAGCCTTTGACTGTGTGGATCACAACAAAGTATGGAAAATTCTTAAAGAGCAGAGAATACCAAACCACCTTACCTGTCTCTTGAGAAACTTGTATGTGGATCAAGAAGAAACAATTAGAACTGGACATGGAACAACAGACTGTTTCAAAATTGGGAAACAAATATGTCAAGGCTATATATTGTCACCCTGCTTATTTTACTTATATGCAGAGTATATCTTGGAAAATGCTAGGCCAGATGAATCACAAGCTGGAATCAAGATTGCTGGTAGAAATATCAAAAATCTCAGATATGCAAATGATACCACTCTAATGGCAGAAAGTGAAGAGGAGCTAAAGGGTTTCTTGATGGTAGTGAAAGAGAAGAATGAAAAAGCTGGCTTAAAACTCAACATTCAAAAAACTAAGATCATGGCATTTGGTCCCATCATTTCATGGCAAATAGAAGGGGAAAAATTCAAAGCAGTGACAGGTTTTATTTTCCTGGTCTCCAAAATCTCTGTGGATGGTGATTGCAGCCATGAAATTAAAAGATGCTTGCTCCTTGGAAGGAAAGTTATGACAAACCTAGACAGTGTATTAAAACATAGTGACATCACTTTTCTGACAAAGGTCCATATAGTCAAAGCTATGGCTTTTCTAGTCATCATGTACTGGATATGCGAGGTGGACTATAAGGAAGGCTGAGTGCTGAAGAAATGATGCTTTTAAATTGTGAATCCCTTGGAATGCAAGGAGATCAAATCAGTTAATCCTAGAGGAAATGAACCTTGAATATTCACTGGAAAGACTGATGCTGAAGCTGAAGCTCCAGTACTTTGACTACCTGATGCAAATAGCCGACTCACTGGAAAAGACCCTGATGCTGGGAGATTGAAGGCAAAAGAAGGGGGTGGCAGAGGATGAGATCTCAATGGACATGAATTTGAGCAAACTCTGGGAGATAGTGGAGGACGGAAGGGCCTGGTGTGCAACAGTCCTTGGGGGTCCCAAAATGTCAAACACAACTTAGGGACTGAACAACAACAACGAGCACCAGAATACATAGATGGATGGATGGGTGAATGGATATGAACCAACAAACAAACGGGAGGATGGAGAGATGGCCACACAGGAGAAAATTTGCCCATGAGAAGAGATTAGCTGTCCCATTACACGTTCCCTGATTAGGCTGTACTGCCACCTGCTGGTAAAATATAATATCTGAACTTGCTGCCTGGATGCTCTCCCCTTCTCTGAAGTTATCTGTGAGTATCTACTTTGTGGGACTTCCCTGGTGGCTCAGTGTAAAGAATCTGCCTGCAATGCAGGAGACGCTGGAGTTGAGGGTTCAGTCCCTGGGTCAGGAAGAGCCCCTGAAGGAAATGGCAACCTGGCAACCAACGCCAGTGTTCTTGCCAGGAGAATTCCCTGGGCAGAGAAGCCTGGCAGGCTGTAGTCTGTGGTGAGCACACATCACACATCTCCTTTGTACTGGCCCCCTTGTCCAAGATCACGCCTCCCTTTCAGAGGCCTCTGGGAGCACTCCATTTTTTGTCTGTGACTGTTTCTCCTCCTCTGTGGAGGAATGACATTACTTCCAAAAGTAACAGCAGGACTCACTCAGCAAATATTTTTTAAGGACCTACTATGTGTCAGACACTCTTTGAGGCCCAGGGGACTTTGTGGAGAACAAGAAAGGTCCTCATGGAGCTTACCCAAACAATGGGGCCAAGCAGGGAAAGAAAAGCAAGTGTATGTGTGCTCAGCTTCAGTTGTGTCTGCCTCTTTGTGACCCCATGGGCTGTAGCCCGCCAGGCTCCTCTCTCCATGGGATTCTTCAGGCAAGAATACTGGAGGGGGTTGCCATTTCCTCCTCCAGGGGATCTTTCCAACCCAGGGATCGAACCCTCGTCTCCTGCATTGACAGGTGGATTCTTTACCACTGAGCCACCTGGGAAGCCTATATATATATATATATATAAAACTATTATTCACATTCCAGGGCAGACGTGCCCACCTTCCCTCATCTTGGCTTTGTCGGGTTCAAATCGCCAGACCTTCTAACTCCAAGGTTTCCCCTCCTGTCAAACAAAACACTGTGGCTGGTGAGCCCCAAGGCATATCTGCTCCCTGACATTCAGGAGATTTGGGTGGATTCAGGTGTCTGACTTTAAGCTTTTTCTATTGTCCAGGCAGAGGTGGCCAGAGTCACTTCAAGGGAGGCAAGAACAGGAAGAGAGGGGAGCTGGTAGCTCCCCTGGTAGCTCTTCCCGTGAGCTGGGGGGCAGTGCTGGGCCCCGTGGGCACCAATCCTTGCACAGGCTACTCACAGGCAGCTGCTGCTATGTCAGTTTTTGTTTTACAGACATATACCACAGTCTGTGTGCTTCTCTAGCCCGGGAGACTGACTCTGTGTTGCTGGCGGTTGGGTGAGTTGCTGGAGAAAGTTAGTGGGTGTTACCCGGTGGCAGAAGGTAGGGTTGAGGCCCCAGATGATTTGCAGAACAGAAGTCCTAACCCTGGAGAGACATTCTTGCACATGCGTCCATGGAGACAGGCACAGTAGCATTCAAAACAGCCTAAACTGGAAACAACCCAAATGCCCATCAACAGGGAGTACATGAATCAATCGTGGCACTGTCAGTGTTACATTACACAGCCATTAAGGCATTACGGGATATGGCGTAGCTGTTCAAATAAGTGAACCAGAAGGCACACCCATAATGTGGATGAATCTTGGCAGTATAAAATTTAGTGAGAAAATTTTCAAAAAATTATGTAAAGCAAGATACTCTGTCTATAGAATGAAAAACAATTAAAATCAGAGCAATACTTTTAAGGAATATGCATAGGCACAATGAAATTATGTAAAAAGGAAAAAGAATGATGGTTATGTGATTCAAGGTAACCATTCCCTCAAATGGGGGAGGCAGTGAGATGGGATGGTGATGGGCGTATTATGGGGTTGGCTGAAGATTCTGAAGGTTCTGGTTAATATCCTGGCTGTTCTTTGGGGTAATGATGCTTTTTGCATTGTTAAAACGAATAACTAATGAACTTTTGAACTAACTAGCTAGCTAATTAACTCCCGATCATGAAGGGACTAATGTTGGGAGCGTCTCAAGGAAACCATAACTCTGGGCACCTGGGGTTCTTTGAAAATATGAGAGGGCTTTTGAGTGAATGGAAGGGGCTGTGGGGACCACTCACCAAGATTCTGGTTCTTAATCCAACAGATCACAAGTCCCAGGGAAGCAGTTTAGAGAACGCAAGTGAGAGAAACTAAAAACTACCCCTTTAGATTCAACCTCTAAAACAAGCCCCCTCAAAAAAAAAGCAACTTCCTCAGCATCTCTGGTTTTCTTGATGAGATGGAGGAAGATAGCATCTTTCCAGTCCTCATCATCGTACCTCCCAGCCAGCTGAGCCTCATGTCTGACATTCCACCATTAGAGTTTCCACCAGACTCTACATCTCTGAGGTCTTAGTGATAATAAAAACATCCCTTGAACACATAAAGTGTTAGTAAGCACCTCTGTTAATACCTTGTAGGAAATTGCTGAGGATATTGTTATTCTTGGGCTTCTCAGGTGGCACTAGTGCTAAAGAATCTGCCTGCCAATGCAGTTCAGTTCAGTTCAGTTCAGTTCAGTTGAGTCACTCAGTTGTGTCCGACTCTTTGTGACCCCATGGATTGCAACACATCAGGCTTCCCTGTCCATCACCAACTCCTGGAGCTTACTCAAACTCATGTCCATCGAGTTGGTGATGCCATCCAAACATCTCATACTCTGTTGTCCCCTTCTCCTCCCACCTTCAGTCTTTCCCAGCACCAGGGTCCTTTCCAATGAGTCAGTTCTTCCCATCAGGTGGCCAAAGTATTAGAGTTTCAGCTTCAGCATCTGTCCTTCCAATGAATATTCAGGACTGATTTCCTTTACGATGGACTGGTTGGATCTCCTTGCAGTCCAAGGGACTCTCAAGAGTCTTCTCCAACACCACAGTTCAAAAGTATCAATTCTTCGGCGCTCAGCTTTCTTTATCGTCCAACTCTCACATCCACACATGTCTACTGGAAAAAACATAGCCTTAACTAGACAGACCTTTGTTGGCAAAGTAATGTCTTTGCTTTTTAATATGCTGTCTAGGTTTGTCATAGTTTTTCTTCCAAGGGGCAAGCATCTTTTAATTTCATGGCTGCAGTCACCATCTGCAGTGATTTTGGAGCCCAAGAAAATAAAGCCTGTCACTATTTCCATTGTTTCTGCATCTATTTGCCATGAAGTGACGGGACCGGATGCCATGATCTTAGTTTTCTGAATGTTGAGTTTTAAGCCAACTTTTTCACTCTCCTCTTTCACTTTCATCAAGAGGCTCTTTAGTTCTTCTTCACTTTCTGCCATAAGGGTGGTGTCATCTGCATATCTGAGGTTATTGATATAATCTCTGGACTGGGAAGATCCCCTGGAGGAGGAAATGGCAACCCACTCCAGTATTCTTGCCTGGGAGATCCCATGGACAGAGGAGCCTGGTGGGCTACAGTCCATGTGTTGCAGAATCGGACATGACTGAGCACACTATTGTACTGTATATTGTATTGTTCTAGACAGCTGAAAAGACTTGGCATACAGGTTTTGATAACTAGGCTGGTGGAGGAAGAAAGGCAGGTAAGGTTCTTCAGGTTGCCAGGGGCTGCAGGTGGATGGTACCTGGGGTGAAAAGCCCCGAGAACACTAAGGGAGAAATGATCGTGGTCTGGGTGCTCCCTGATTTTTGTCAAGACATAATGGAGTTTCTTAAGTAAGATCCTGGAGAATCTGTGTTTGAAAGATCTGTCTTTCAACCGTTCGGCTCTGCAGAGCCTTCATACCTGACAGTGGGTGGGCAAGAGAAAGTCCAAGGAGGTATAGACATTTCTGTTTCCTACTAGCAGGTCTGCAATTCTGCAATAGAAAGCATATGCTGTTTCATGACATCAGGTTTGTACGTTTGACATTTGATGAGTCGCATTCACTTTTAGGGTCTTCCCTGGTGGCTCAGCGGTAAAGAATCTGCCTGCAATGCAGGAGACCCAGGTTCTATCCCTGGGTTGGGAAGATCCCCTGGAGGAGAGCATGGCAATCCACTTCAGTACTCTTGCCTAGAGAATCCCATGGACAGAGGAGCCTGGTGGGCTGCAGTCCATGGGGTCACATAGAGTCAGACACGACTGAAACGACTAAGCAGCAGCAGCATTCACTTCTAGACGTGGCCAAGTGGAAGCTGAAGCTTGTGCTTGCTGCTTACAGGTGCTGGGGCCATCTCACTGTGAGGACTCCACAGAGGGGCATGTGTTTTGCCTGCGTTTAAGTGGGAACCCATGCTGATAACATTGAATTATTGATCACTATATTGCTTATTGCGGAAATGTGGCAAAGTTATAAGCAATCAACCTACCCTACTCTTTCTTTATTTTTTTTTTAAAATATATTTATTTACTTGGCTGCACCAGGTCCTAGCTGTGGCCTGTGGAATCTATTTCCCTGATCAGGGATGGAACCTAGGCTCCCTGAACTGGGAGTATGGAGTCTTAACCACTGGACCATGAGGGAAGTCCCCAAATTGTATTCTTAAAAATGATGCTTTAGGAAACCTTTTATAGGAAAGGTCAAGGTCAAACAGAAGGCAGTGGTTTTCAAGCTGGGTTCTGTAGAACACTAGGGTTTTCCTCATTGTCTCAGAGGTGGGTCCAGAGGTCAAAGAAGAAGAAGTAGTGGGGGATTCAGGTGTCTTATCTTTGGGCAAAACCAGAACAACTGCATTTACCTATTTTATTTGGTGGAGCTCCAGGTATCATTTTAATAAAAAATAATAATAATTTTGTTTTGTTCTAAATAAGTTTGAAAGCCACTCGTCTAAGGTGTCATTTTTCCTTATGGAATTCTCAATTTAATCTTACAAGTAATATGATTTTTTTTTGATGCTTTTAAGTGATAGGTTGCAAGAACTGAAAAGACAACTAGCAACAGCCTCAAATAAAAATTCAAGATAATAACCATATTTTAAATAAGCTCTCTAATCCTAGTTTAGTTAAGCTGTTAACTGGTTTAGCCAAGCTGTTTCTATTTTTAAAATGTATTCCTTTCTGTTATTCCAGTCTTGATGCATGTGTTAGTTAGCTTATGTTAGACCTGGGTTTGATCCCTGGGTGAGGAAGATCCCCTGGAGAAGAAAATGGTAACCCACTCCAGTATTCTTGCCTGGAAAATTTCATGGATGAAGGAGCCTTGTAGGTTACAGTACATGGGGTTACAAAGAGTCGGACATGACTGAGCGACTTCACTTTCACTTTACTATTTTTAGAAGTTCACCCACTCTCCCACCTTTATTGAACTATAATGATGTGTGCATTGTGTCAATTTAAGGTGTTCAACATGTTGGTTTGATATGCTTACATTCTGCAATATGACTGCTACCATCATATCACATAATTAGCATTTCTTTTTATGGTGAGAACCTTTAAGATCTACTCTCTTAGCAACTTGCAAGTATATTAAATATTATTGTTAACTATAGTCACTATCCTGTACCGTAGATCCCCAGGACTTGTTAATCTTATAACTGGAAGTTTGTATCATTTGACCAGCATCTCCTCATTTCCCTCACCACCCCTGAGCCCCTGGTAACCACCACTCAAGTCTCTGAGTTTTGGCTTCTTTAGATTCTAGGTATAAGTGATCATACAGTGTTTGTCTTTCTCTGTCTGACTTATTTCACTCAGTGTAACATCCTGATTTCATCCTGGTTGTTGCAAATGGCAGGATTTCCTTCTTTCTTACGGCTAAACAATGTTTCAATTTATATGGAACATCTAGAAGTTCATTTTAAAGCTCCTTCTTTTTGCCCTTGAATTCCCGTGAAGAGACACATTTTGGGGGCTTAGACAAACCCCCAGGATGCTGATCATCAACCTCTGGCACCTGGGTCTGCCACAGCCCCAGTTGTGTCTGTTTTCTGACTGCCTACCTTCTCTACACCTTCACTGTCAGAACACTTCCCAAACCCCTTCTTTCCTTCCTGCAGCCCCAGAAAAGAAGGCAACTCTGTCATTGGTGGGAACAAACCTTGGTCCATCAGATTTTTCTTTTTAAAAAACATCTGCCTGAAAGAAACTAGCCCTTGACTTTCATTTTGGCTTCTCCTATCCTTTTCTTTCATGAGTGGCAGCAGCTTCATTGGCCTTTCTTGACACTGCTGGTCATTTTGCTTCTGATGTGAACAGCTTTCTAAGTTGCATGTTCTTTTCTTGTTCAAATCTCTTTTTTAAAAACATTTTTTTTTAATTGGAGGAAAATTGCTTTACAGTGTTGTGTTGGTTTCTGCCATACAACAACCTGAATCAGTCATAATTATATATAACCCCTCCCTCTTGAGCCTCCCTCCCCCCCATCCCACTCCTCCAGGTCATCACAGAGTGCCCGGCTGGGCTCCCTGTGCTGTACAGCATAAGCTGCACATTCTTGTATGGAGTGTCTCCACCTGTGGTAAGTAGACAGAGCATAGTTTTGGAATCAAGGATCCCTGCCTGCAAGTTAAGGAAAGGTTCTTCACATCTTCATATGCAAAAAGTGGGGATAAGCACCCTTACCTCAGAGGGCCATTCTGAAGGTTTAATTAGAAACACCATTGCAAGTGGGAGTGAAAAGTAACATGGCTTCCCAGCGACCCCTGTTCACACAGGTGTGCTTCTGTTTCCTGCTTACTCAGGTACCTCAAGCTTCCTGATCACCATTACTATACCATTTCCTATGACTGCCTGAATGCCTCCATTCACTTCCTGAAGACCCTGGAAACATATGGGGTGGATTCCTCCCGGGTTGTGCTCTGCGGAGACAGCATAGGGGCAGGAACAGCGGCCGTGATCTCCCAGATCTTGGTGGGCAGGTCGGATCTTCCTCAAATCCGGGCCCAGGTTCTGATTTATCCCTTTGTCCAACTCATCAATTTTCAGCTGCCATCCTTTCACCAGAACTCATGCATTCCATTCCTCACCCAGAAGTTCATGTTAACTTGCCTGTTTAAATACCCGCTTATCGACTTCTCCTGATGGGATGACATCGTAAGCGGGGCTTTTATTCCCCCCGAAGTCTGGAAGAAGTACAGGAAGTGGTTCAGCACTGACAACCTACCCAACAGGTTCAAGAAGACAGGCTGCCAACCTGTGTTTCCTGCCCCTTTTAATGAGGCTGCCTATCTAGAAAACAAACACTTGTTGGATGTGGAAAATTCACCCCTTGTAAGGGATGATGAGATCATAGCCCAGCTTCTGGAGGCCTTCCTGGTGAGCTGTGAGAGTGATATCCTCCGTGATGATGCCTTGCTCTATAAGAAGCGCTTGGAGGACCAGGGGGTCCCCGTAACGTGGTACCACGTGGAGGATGGCTTTCATGGATCACTGATGTTTTTTGATAAGAAGTCATTCTCTTTTCCATGCTCCCTGAAATTATGAATGCTGTAGTCAGTTATATAAAGAGCATACTATAAGGTTAGGGCTCTGAGTAGGACATAGCCAGTATGGTCTCTGCTACAAGCTGAGTCCTTTGATGAATTGTATATTAATTGATTAAGGAGATGCTCAGTCAGTGCTTACTCTGCAAGGGAAGGATGAGAAGGAAGCTAAGAACAATCATGCTTAGTATTTGAGAAAATCCCAACTGTTTCCTTTCAGTGCCAACAGTGTTCAATTCTGGATCTAGCAACATTCTCTAACCTTCTCATTCAGGTGAAATAAATACTCAATGGAGAAAAAAAATGCCTTTAAAGTTTCTCAACACTCTAACACACAAGACCTCTGCTGAATGAATGTTGACAACTGGCCATGATGGGTCTATACCCATAATGCTGAAGTACTGCTTGGGGCTAACATCTCTGTTGGAGGAGGGGGCAACTAATTGTTCCCAGGGCCAAAGGTTCATCAGCCGAATTTCAACAGTTCATTTACAGATTGATTCCAGTTGGCCTGAGAGATGCTGTTGCAACAGAACTCTGCCCTCAGTGTAATCACATTTGGTCTGGACTAAAGGGACATTTTGGAGGAGCTCATGAGAAAGGGAGAGGTGAGAAGAGGCAAGAGGAAGGCAGTAAGGAAGAGTGGGCTCTGGGGGCTGGGAGCTTCTCTTGGGCTTAAGTCTTTGATCTGAATTCCAAAATTAGGTCACTAGCTACCAAGAACCAGGGCTGTCTTGGGAATTTCTGAATGCCATCTGAGATATGGAAACTGCATTTCCTAAAGCAGTAAGATGTCAGCCTTCTTTATCTAGTGAACTTATATCTTGGTCTCACTTTTACAAAGAATCTTGCCTTCACTTAGCTCACACCACTTTCTCTGCTTGCAGGGAAAAGGAAGGGAATATTTGTATTGCATGTTGGGGGCAATCTGCATTAGTTTGGGTCTGTGTTTCCTAGCCATATCTGTAATAGCACTGGGCCTCCCTGCTGCCTGGTCCCATCCAAGTGCTAAAGTTGGAGGATCTCTCTTCTCTGCAGCCATAGTATCTCTTGGTGTCAAGGACCTCACCTATGACTGATGGAGGTAGGAGTTTATTGGTGTCTTCTTGGATCCTTGCAAAGGGGGCAGATATCTACATAGGCAGTTTTGGACTGGGCTCCTAGAAGCATGGAGAGGTATCATGATCCACATGCTATATTTAAGTAGCTTTGATGGAAAAGTGTGTTAATTACCTACTGCTGTGTAACAACACTACCATGAACTTAGTGGCTTAAACAACACAGATTTATTATCTTACAGTTTCTGTGGGTCAGGACACTGAGAATGGACACTTAGCTGCAGTTAAGCTGTTGGGGCTATCATTTCATCTGAGGCTCGGGTGGTGAGGAATCTATGTTTAAGCTTAGTCAGCTTGTTGGCAGAATTCAGTTCCTTGAAGTTGAAGACAGAGAGCTTCGGTTTCCTGCTAGCTGTTGGCTAGAGGCCACTATTGGCTTCTAGAAGCCACTCAACTCACAGTTACTTTTGCACCTGAGTTTCCCCCAAATGGCTGCTTTCTACCTTTTTTTTAAAAAAAGATTTATTTATATATTATATTTTTTGGCTGTGATGGGTCTTCATTGCTGCATGCAGGCTTTCTTTAGTTGTGGCAAGCAGGGGCTACTCTTCCTTGTTGTGTGCAGGCTTCTCATTGCGGTGGCTTCTCTTGTTGCGGAGAACAGGCTCTAGGTGCATGGGCTCAGTAGTTGCTGCTCTCGGGCTCTAGAGCACAGGCTCAGTATTTGTGGCACACGGGCTTAGTTTCTCTAAGCATGTGGGATCTTCCCAGATCAGGGATGGTACCCATGTCCCTTGCATTGCAAAGCAGATTCTTAACCACTGGACCACCAGGGAAGGCCTGCTTTCTTCCTTAAAGTGAGCAAAGGAGAAAGACTTAAGCAAGATAGCCATTAAAATCTAAAGTAATGTAATCACAAAAGTTATCACATATATGCTGTGACCTTTGTCTTATTCCGTTGTGTGTGTGTGCTCAGTCACTCAGTCATGTCTGACTCTTTGTGGCCCCATGGACTGTAGCTCACCAGGCTCCTCTGTCCATGGAATCTTTCAGGCAAGAATATTGGAGCGGGTTGACATTTCCTACTCCAGATGATCTTCCTGACCCAGGGATCGAACCCACGTCTCCTAAGTCTCCTGCACTGGCAGGTGGATCTGCAGTGCTTGGGAACCCCCCACCCCACCCCTTATTCTGTTGCGCAATCATGTCCTACTCTTTGACCCCATGGACTGTAGCCTGCCAGGCTCCTCTGTCCACGGGGATTCTCCAGGCAAGAATACTGGAGCGGATTGCCATGCCCTCCTCCAGGGGAGCTTCTCAACCCAGGGATTGAACCCAGGTCTCCCACCTTGCAGGCGGATTCTTTACTGTCTGAGCCAGCAGGGAAGCCCAAGAATACTCGAGTGGGTAGCCTATCCCTTCTCCAGGGGAACTTCCTGACCCAGGAATCTAACAGAGTCTCCTGCATTGCAGGCAGATTCTTTACCAGCTGAACTACCAGAGAAGCCCCCTTATTCTGTTAGTTAGTTAGTTAGAAATCACAGGTCTTACCTATACAAGGGGATCACACAAGCATGTGAACACCAGGGGGTGGAGAGCTTGGGGGCCCCTGTAGAGTCTGTCTACCACAAAAGGTATATCCAGAAGGGGATGGGAAGAACACTCAACACAACTTCTCTGCCTAAGAAATACAGCATGTTCTGAAGCCATTGGCTTGAATTTCTGGTGCTAGTGGTGACAATTCTGGATTGTAACTTGAGACTCTTGCCCATAGGTTTCCCCAGGAGAGGTCCTCATTTACCCCTGGTCCTAATTCCCACCACATAACTATCATTTGGTTCCCTAGAGGGCAGTAATTTGGATCTGTCTTTAGTCTATTCCTAGTCTATTTTTATGATGAACTCTATGCTCTTGTATTAATCAGGGTCCAATCAGGAGAAGGAAATCATACCACTAGTTTTTTTTTTTTTCAAGAATTTATTAACTTCAAGAACGATAAAATCTTCTGAAGACATTTTGTACCTTTAAGGATCTACCCAAAAATTACATCCAGGAGCACTTACAGGATATTGTGGGCATACAAAGGATCCAGGTAGCTAAACACATAACAACAAACATTTGATAAGTAAAAAGTCAAAATTACCGATTTTATCAGGCCAGTTTATTTCTCTTCCTTGGTTCTTGTCTCATTGCAACAAAAATCTAGAGCAGTGGGTTGAAAGGTTTAAAGTAACAGACAAGATACAGTTAGTTCAGCTCAAGCAGACAGATCTTTTATTAGACAGACAACTCCTGTGACATGGGAGCAGGCTGACCCCAAACAAGTCCTACTCCTCCCTCTTGGCTTCCCCCTTTTTATACGTTTCTTCCTCTTGGTTATGCCCTGTGCATAATAGGGTTTGTACCCACTACCAATCAATGAAAGGGAATGCAAATGGACATATGCTCAAGGCCAATTGACAATTGCAAATGATGTAACAGCAGGCGGTATTGTATATGTCTTCCCATAATTCAGTGTGTTGTAATCAGAGGTAGAATATTTATGAAGGCTTCCCTGATACCTCAGTTGGTAAAGAATCTGCCTGCAATGAAGGAGACCTCGGTTCAATTCCTGGGTCAGGAAGACCTGCTGGAGAAGGAATGGGCTACCCACTCCAGTATTCTTGGGTTTCCCTTATGGCTCAGCTGGTAAAGAATCTGCCTGCAATGCGGGAGACCTGGATTCAATCCCTGGGTTGGAAAGATCCCCTGGAAAAGGGAAAGGCTACCCACTCTAGAGAATTCCATGGACTATGCAGTCCATGGGGGTCACAAAGAGTCTGGGCACAACTGAGGGACTTTCCCTTAACGGGCTCCTGGATGCCTAAGGTTACTTGAGAAGCTCCTTGGTTATTTTGTATCCACTGTGTGCCTAGGGGGTATGTACAGGAGTTGGAAAAGCCTCTGTGGTTATTTTGAAGCTTATCTGTGAGCTCTCCTGGATGTGTCTGGGATGGGTTTTAGAGATCAGCTTGCATCCCTTTCAGCCAGGCCACCCCTCATTGTTTTACCTAACAATTTGTTGAAGGGCTGGACAAAGACACTGCTCTTCTAGTCTAGTGTGAGTGACAGTGGCTCAGTCACGTCCGACTCTTTGTGACTCCATGGACTGGAGCCCACCAGGCTCCTCTGTCCATGGAATTCTCCATGCAAGAATACTGGAGTGGGTTGCCATTTCCTTCTAGTCTAACCAGATCATTAAAAAGAAAATCTTTTGTTGTTGTTGGAGTATAATTGATTTACAATGTAGTGTTATTTTCCACGTGTGTGTATGTATGTGTGTGTGTGCTCAGTCGTGTTTGACTCTTTGTGACCCCCATGGACTGTAGCCAACCAGGCGCCTCTGTCCATGAAATTATCCAGCAAGAGTACTGGAGTGGGTTGCCATTTTCTTCTCCAAGGGATCTTCCCAACCCAGGGATCAAATCCACGTCTCTTTTATCTCCTGCATTGGCAGGCAGATTCTTTATCAACTGCGTTTCTGCTGTACAGCAAAGTGAATCAGTTGTTCATATAAATATACCCACTCTTTTGCAGATTCTTTTCCCACATAGGTCGTTACGGAATATTGGGTAGAGTTCCTGTGCTGTATAGCAGGACCTTATTAATTATCTGTTTTATATGTAGAGTGTATATATGTCAATCCCAGTCTCCCAATTTATCCCTCTCTCTTTTCCCCCCTGGTAACCATAAGGTTGTTTTCTACATCTGTGACTCTATTTCTGTTTTGTAGATAAATTTATTTGTAGCATTTTAAAAAAAGATTCCACATATAAGTGATATCATATGATATTTGTCCCTCTCTGTCAGACTTTCTTCACTCAGTATGACAATCTCTACGTCAATCCACATTGCAGCAAATGGTATTATTTCATTCTTTTTTATGGCTCAGTAATATTCCTTTGTATATATTCCTTTGTATACCACACCTTCTTAATCTATTCTTCTGTTGATGGGTATTTAAGTTGCTTCCATGTCCTGGCTATTATAAATAGTGCGGCAATGAACATTGGGGTGCATGTATTTTTTGAATTATATTTTTCTCTGAATATCAAAAAAGAAAGAATATCTAAAAACTGTGGGACAACTATAAAAGGTGTAACATATATGTAACAGGAATACCAAAAGGATAAGAAAGAAAGGAAGAAACACAATATTTGAAACAAAAATTTTCCCCAAATAATGTCAGACACCAAACCACAGATCCAGAAAGATTAGACAACACCAAACAGGATAAATGCCCCAAACGTACACCTAGACAGATCATAGTCAAACTTCAGAAAATCAAATTTAAAGGAAAAATCTTTGAAGAAGGCAGAGGGCGAAAATGCCTTACCTATAGAGGAGCAAAGGTAGGAAGTACATCTGATTTCTCTTAAGAAATCATGTAAACAAGGGGAGAATGCATTAAAATATTTAAAGAATTAAGAGAAAAAAACCCCATCCACCTAGAATTCCATACTCTGTGAAATTATCCTTCAAAGGTGAAGGAGAAATAAAGACTTTCTCAGGTCAAAAAAAAAAAAAAAAGACAGAATTTGTTGCCAGTAGACCTGCCTTGTAAGAAATGTTAAAAGAAGTTTTTTGTTTGTTTTTGTTTTTTATTTTCGGGAGAAGAAAAATTATACATGTAAGAAACTCAGATCTACATATAGAAAGGAAGAGACTTGCAGAATGAATAGGTGAGGGTAAAATGCCTATTTTTCTTATTCATAGTTGATCTAACTGATAACAATTTGATCAAAATAAAAAAAGCGATAATATATTTAATTACATATGCTTATATGTAAGTGAAATGAATGACAGCAATGATACAAGGGACAACAGAGCATAATTAGAAACATTTGTAAGGTACTTGCCCATGGAACATTCACCAAGATGATCCACATTCTGGGGCATAAAACACACCTTAACAAGTTTAAAAGAATAGAAATCATACACTGACTGCTCTCAGACCACAGTGGAATTAAACTATAAATCAACGACAGGAAGACAGCTGGGAAGTCCCCAAATACTTGGAAATTAAAGACACATTTCTAAAGAATATCTGAGAACAGTGGGACAATTGCAATGAATGTAATATATGTGTGATGGGAACACCAGAAGAAAAAAGAGCAGAAAGGAAGAAAAATTTGCAGCCATAATGACTAAAAAATTTTCCAGAATCCTTTGACATGGATCAAAGGATCAATCTCAAGACAGATTTTTAAAATACTTTGAAATAAATGAAAATAGCAACGCGATTTATCAAATATGTGTGATGCAGTGAAAACGGTGCTTAGAGGGGAATTTATACAATCGAATATGCATATTAGAAAAGAAGACCTAAAATCAATAACCTAAGATTCTGCCTTAAGATATTAGAAAAGGAAGAGGGAATTAAATCCAAGGTAAGAAGAAAGAAAAGAAATAATAAAAATTAGAGCAAAATAAAATGAAATTGAAAGTAGGTGATCAACAGAGAAAACAAAAACTAGTTCTTTGAAAAGATAAATAAAATAAATAAGCCCCCAGCCACACTACAAAAAAAAAGAGGTAGGACACAAGTTCTTAACATCAGAAAAGAAAGGGGATATTACTACAGATTCCATTGACACTAAAAGGATAATATAGGAATGTTATGAACAACTACAGGCTTCCCTTGTGGCTTAGTGGTAAAGAATCTGCCTGCAATGCAGGAGATGCAGAAGATGCCAGTTCGATCCCTGGGTCAGGAAGATCCCTTAAAGAATGAAATGGCAACCCACTCCAACATTCTTGTCTAGGAAATCCCATGGACAGAGGAGCCTGGTAGGATATTGTCCCTGGGGTTGCAAAGAGTTGGACATGACTTAGCAACTAAACAACAACAACAAATAAACAACTCTATGCTGACAAATTTGATAACCTGATGAAATGAATTGAATTCCTTTAAAGACGTAAGCTGCCAAAACTCACACAAAGAGAAATAGAGAAATAGGCTGTCTGAATAGGCTAATATCAATTAAAGAAACTGAATTAAATTAATAACCTTTCAAATAGAAAGCACCAAGCTGAGATGGCTTTACTGGTGAATTTTATACAACATTTAAGTAACAGGTAATACAGTTCACTACAATCTCTTGCAGAAGATAGAAGCACAAGAAATGCTTCCTAAGTTATTCTGTGAAGCCAACATTACACAAGAAATACTTCCTAAGTTATTCTGTGAAGCCAGCATTGCCCTAATACCAAAACCAGATAAAGACATTACAAAAATCCCCCTAACTCCCCCCAAACAACTACTATCTCTTATGAACTCAGATGAAAAAATTCTCTACAAAATATTATAAAACTGAATCCAAAAATGTGTAAAAAGAATTATACACCAGAATTGAGAAGGATTTTCCCTAGATAGAGGCTAGTTCAACATCCAAAAGTAAATTATTGTAATCCATCACATTACAGGATAAATAAGAGAAATCACATGATCATATCAATAGGTGCATAAAAAGCATTTGACAAAATCTAACACTCATTCATGAAAAAAGACTCGGCAAACTAGGAGTGGAGGGTAACATCTTGTAGATCTTGATGAAGATCTTCAAAATATCTACATCTAACATCACACTTAACAATGAGAAACTTGAAGCTTTCTTGGTAAGATCTGAAAAAGCCAAGAATACTTCACAATGGCTACTTGACATTGTACTGGAAGTCCTAAAGCAAATGCATTCTGATGATAGAAAGGAGATAAAAGGGACATAAATTGGAAAGAAGAGACAGAACTGTCTTTGTGCACAGATGCCGTGATCCTTTATACAGAAAATCTGAAAAAACTAACTGAAAAAACCTAGAACTAATAAGCAATTACAGCAAAATTTCAGAATAAACATTAATATATAAAAGTCAATTGCTTTCCTATACATCACCATGAACAAAGAGGAATTTGAAATAAAAAACATACTACAATTTAAATTACTCCACCCAGATGAGATACTTAAATATGAAAATAACAAAATATGGACCAAATCTATCTGAGGAAAACTTCAAAACTCTGATGAAAGATGTCAAAGAGATAAATAAATGGAGAGAAATATTCCATGTTCATGAATAGAAAGACTCAATATTTTCAAGATACCAGTTATTTGCAACTTGATCTATAGGTTCAAGGACAACTCCAAAAAAAATATGACCAAGTTGCTCTGCGGATGTCAACAAATTGATTCTGAATTTTATATGAAGAGGCAAAAGTCACAGAATAGCCAACTCAGTGGGCTTCCCCGGTGGTTCAGTGGTAAAGAATCTGCCTTCAGTGCAGGGGCTGCAGGAGAGGCGAGTTCGATCCCTGGGCTGGGAAGATCCCCTGGAGGAGGTCATGGCAACCCACTCCAGTATTCTTGCCAGGATAATCCCATGGACAGAGGAACCTCCTAGGCTGCAGTCCTTGGGGTCACAAAAGAGTTGGACATGACTGGGAGCGAGTGCGTGCACACACATACACACACACACACAGACTCACACACACCCCCAAACAGGAAACTAAGACCCCACATGCCCTGTGGTGTGGCAAAAAGAAAAAAAGAAAGAAAGAAAGAAGTGTACAGTAAAAGTCTTTGAATTGAGAAAGGTGTTCTAGGTTTTCTGAAAGCATCCATGAAATGGGGGCAGGCTAATTTGTTAATTTGAGAGTAGGATAAAAATCTCAGATCTATTTCACTTTTCTTAACATGCCCTCTACATATTTCTCCTTTGCCATCTCTAACAACGTTAATGTTTGTCAGTAGAGGGCGCTGGAGGAATAGTGAAAAAGGATGAGTCCTTTCCTGGTTCCAGTGTGCTCCTGTTAGCCAGACTTACGCAGTTTCTGGCTTCTCTAGCACTGGGCTCCTGCAGCAGTTTCTCCAGCAAAGGGGTTCTGCAGTGAACGGCTTTTCCAGTGCCTGGTTCCCACAGAACATAGCAGCCATCACACCCAAGTGGACATCAGATCCTTTGTTACAATTCAGGCAATTTACAGCAGGATGCTACTAACAAGGCACTTTCCCATGGTTTTCTTCCATGGCACCCCTTCCAGTTAGATAAAGCTATGGCTCTAAAGCAAAGTCTGGATCTTGCCTTAGGGGTGGTGGTGGTGGTTTAGTTGCTAAGTTGTGTCCGATTCTTGCGACTCCACGGACTGTAGCCTGCCGGGCTCCTCTGTCCATGGAATTCTCAAGACAAGAATACTTGCCTTAGCAGTAGCAATTGTTCATTACATCTGTGATTCCTTGTCTCTGTCTCCTGGTTGGACTCTGACTATGTGTGGGTTCCCACATGCTCAGCTATGTCTAACTCTTTGCAGCCTCATGGATTGTAGCCTGCCAGGCTCCTCCGGATATCATTAATGGGATTCTCCTGGCAAGAATACTGGAGTGGGTTGCCATTTCCTCCTCTAGGGGATCTTCCCGACCCAGGGATCAAACCTGTGTCTTCTGCGGCTCCTGCATTGGCAGGTGGATTCTTTACCACTGAGCCACCTGGGAAGCTCTGACTAACCCTGACTAACACAGCATATAAAGTATTACCTGCTGCTTTCTGCCCAGATGGTCCAATCAGTAAAATGTCATCAATGTAGTGGATCAGTGTGATGTTGAATGGAATGTCATGATTATGATCTCTGCATACTGTACACATTTGCAGTATCTATCCATCTATCTATCCTCATGCTATGTGCTTTCCTGCAAAAGTAGATTCGACAAAGCCCTGCAGGGAGACCATAAAAGTATACTGTTGACCCTACCAGATAAAGGCAAATGGCTCTGGTATCCCTTACAAATCACTATGGAGAAAAAGGTTGCATCCACACCAGGGGCTGCACTGATGTCCAGTACAGAAATACAGCTGGGAGAGCAGCTGCAATTGGAGTCACTGCATGAGTAAGTTTAGGATCATCCATTCCCCAAAATCTTTCAGGGTTTGTGAGTTTAACTGGGGTGTGATAGGTGCTTCTTTCATGTCTTTTATGGCTTCAGTTCCCTGTGGGATGTGGTTTACTGTCTTGATAGGGAGATGAAGACCCAAGACCTTCCAATGAGCCTTTCCCATCCCTTGACCTCCTCTCTTTGGTCAGAGAGCCGACATGGGAACTCTGTCAGTTTCCTAGGATGTTCATTCCAATCAAACATTCAGTAATCAGGGATACAAGTGCCCGAGTCTGTGGACCAATGGGGCTCCCTGAGAGCTGGACTTGAGGCAAGGCTTTATCTGTCAAATGGTCACAGTAGGCCCCCACTTTGTGTGGGGGACCAAAGTAGTGTTTTTGGTCCACATGAGGAAGCACTGGTATTGGTGCTTAGGGCAGGAAGATAGTGGCCCCTGGAGTGTGACAGCTGGATCTGGGTGTGTGTGGGGGGGACGGGTGTTGGTCAGGAGGCAGAAGGAGATGGGGGAATGATGAGTCAGAGCCTTTGTTGTGGTTTCCATGGGAAGGAACAGGTCAGGCCAGGTGAGCAGGTTTAGAATTGGCTATTTTGAATAATTTCAGTGGCCTATGGGGCATAGGGGCTTCCCCTAGTTGTTTGGTACCCAGCCCTGGAGGAGGCGGGGAGGATAGTGGTCCAGAGCCTGAAGCTGTTTTGAGGAGGTGGTTGGGGGTGTGGGCTCTGGATGGGCTGGTTTGCATCTGAAAAGCTAGCTCACAGGGGAGTGTTTAGCATCTTTTGGAATTGGCTAACTCTGGGGCTGTGCTCTCTATTGTGTCAGCAGGTCCCAGATGTCAAAGCATCAGCATACAGAAAACAAAATACCTGGTTAATATGGAAGTAAGTAGGAAGCAATTCCTTAACCTGAGAAGATCAAGTCAGTGGGACAGGAAAGGCGAGAATAAGGTAGTGGAATGCATCACTAGGGTTTGCTTCTTCTTACTCATGCTGAACTTGGCTCTCCCATCTCCGATTTTACAACTGAGTAAAGAATCACAGACCATCTGATGTAACTTTTACAAGGTTTCCCAATCTCCCTGGCTTTTCACCCCCTGTAGCCATCTCCTGACCAGCATGGTGTGATTTAGCACACCTCCCCTGGGGGCAAGGTGACAGGACTCCACTCCTGCAGGGACACGGATCTCCCCAGGTATGAATCTGACACTTAACATGAGGACACTTTGAATTTGCCAAAGCCTCTGCCTGTAAGGGAGAGACAAGCCTTGGAGACACCCTACAAAATATAAGGTCAGGGATCTGCAGGGGAGAGAGTTATACCAAGGCGTCTCCTTTCTCCAGGTGACAGTTTTTCCTTGGCTCATTATCAGGGAACAAGACAACAATAGTCTTTTATCCAATAAACATAGATCAGGCTTCCCAGGTGGAGCTAGTGGTAAAGAAAGTGAAAGTAAGAAATGCTCAGTCAAGTCCGACTCTTTGCGTGCGACCCCATGGACTATAGAGTCCATTGAATTCTTCAGGCCAGAATATTGGAGTGGGCAGCCTTTCTCTTCTCCAGGGGATCTTCACAACCCAGGGATCCAACCCAGGTCTCCCGCATTGCAAGCGTTCTTTACCAGCTGAGCCACAAGGGAAGCCCAAGAGAGTGGGTAGCCTATCCCTTCTCCAGGGGATCTTCTCGACCCAGGAATCGAACCGGGGTCTCCTGCGTTGCAGGCGGATTCTTTACCAACTGTGCTAGAACCCGCCTGCAAATGCAGGAGACGTAAGAGACATGGGTTCAATCCCTGAATTTGGAAGATCCCCTGGAGGAGGGCACGGCAACCCACTCCAGTATTCTTGCCTGGAGAATCCCATGCACAGAGGGGCCTGGTGGGGTTGTAAGAGCCAGACATGACTTAGTGACTAAACCACTACCACCTGAATATATCTAAGGCATTTGGTGTTTCCTTGAGTGAGATGGGAAACCACATGAAAAGTTCATGCTCATACACAGTGGCTCAGTCTTGTCTGACTCTTTGCGACCCCACGGACTGTAGTCCACCAGGCTCCTCTGTCCATGGGATTATCCTGGCAAGAATACTGGAGTGGGTTGCCATGCCCTCCTTCAGGGGATCTTCCTGACCCAGGGATTGCACCCTGTCTCTCTTTTTTTTTTTTTAATAAATTTATTTATTTTAGTTGGGGGCTAATTACTTTACAATATTGTAGTGGTTTTTGCCATACATTGACATGAATCAGCCATGGGTTTACATGTGTTCCCCATCATGAACCCCCCTCCCACCTCCCTCCCCATCCCATCCCTCTGGGTCTTCCCATTGCCCCAACCCTGAGCATTTGTCTCATGCATCGAACCTGGAATGGTGTTCTGTTTCACATATGATAATATACATGTTTCAATGCTATTCTCTCAGAACGTCCCACCCTCACCTTCTCCCTCAGAGTCCATGAGACTGTTCTATGCATCTGTGTCTCTTATTCTGTCTCGCATATAGGGTTATCGTTACCATCTTTCAAATTCCATATATATGCATTAGTATACTGTATTGGTGTTTTTCTTTCTGGCTTACTTCACTCTGTATAATGGGCTCCAGTTTCATCCATCTCAATAGAACTGATTCAAATGCATTCTTTTTAATGGCTGAGTAACATTCCATTGTGTATATGTACCACAGCTTCCTTATCCATTCGTCTGCTGATGGACATCTAGGTTGCTTCCATGTCCTGGCTATTGTAAACAGCGCTGCGATGAACACTGGGGTACACGCATCTCTTTCAATTCTGGTTTCCTCGGTGTGTATGCCCAGCAGTGGGATTGCTGGGTCATATGGCAGTTGTATTTCCAGTTTTTTAAGGAATCTCCACACTGTTCTCCATAGTGGCTGTACTAGTTTGCATTCCCACCAACAGTGTAAGAGGGTTCCCTTTTCTCCACACCCTCGCCAGCATTTATTGCTTGTAGACTTTTGGATAGCAGCCATTCTGACTGGTGTGAAATGGTACCTCATTGTGGTTTTGATTTGCATTTCTCTAATAATGAGTGATGTTGAGCATCTTTTCATGTGTTTGTTAGCCATCTGTATGTCTTCTTTGGAGAAACATCTGTTTAGTTCTTTGGCCCATTTTTTGATTGGGTCATTTACTTTTCTGGAATTGAGCTGCAGGAGTTGCTTGTATATTTTTGAGATTAATTGTTTGTCTGTTGCTTTGTTTGCTATTATTTTCTCCCATTCTGAAGGCTGTCTTTTCACCTTGCTTATAGTTTCCTTTGTTGTGCAAAAGCTTTTAATTTTAATTAGGTCCCATTTGTTTATTTTTGCTTTTATTTCCAATATTCTGGAAGGTGGGTCATGGAGGATCCTGCTGTGATTTATGTCGGAGAGTGTTTTCCCTATGTTTTCCTTTAGTAGTTTTATAGTTTCTGGTCTTACATTTAGATCTTTAATCCATTTTGTGTTTATTTTTGTGTATGGTGTTAGAAAGTGTTCTAGCTTCATTCTTTTACAAGTGGTTGACCAGTTTTCCCAGCACCACTTGTTAAAGAGATTGTCTTTTCTCCATTGTATATTCTTGCTTCCTTTGTCAAAGATAAGGTGTCCATAGGTCCGTGGATTTATCTCTGGGCTTTCTATTTTGTTCCATTGATCTATATTTCTATCTTTGTGCCAGTACCATACTGTCTTGATGACTGTGGCTTTGTAGTAGAGCCTGAAGTCAGGCAGGTTGATTCCTCCAGTTCCATTCTTCTTTCTCAAGATTGCTTTGGCTAGTCGAGGTTTCTTATATTTCCATACAAATTGTGAAATGATTTGTTCTAGTTCTGTGAAAAATACCGTTGGTAGCTTGATAGGGATTGCATGAGCCCTGTCTCTTATGTCTCCTGCATTGGCATGTGGATTCTTTACTACTAGCGCCACCTGGGAAGCCCAGGAATACTGGAGTGAGTTGCATTTCCTCCTACAGGGGATCTTCCCGACTCAGAGGCTGAACCCGTGTCTCCTGTGTCTCCTGTGTTGGCAAGTGGATTCTTTACCACTGAGCCGTCTGGGAAGCCCACGGAAAGTTCACAGGTATATATATGCCAACTGGAGTCAGCTCCCTGTACCTTTCGTTTGAGAAGATGGCTCTGCAGAATGACCCAATGAGCTCCTTCATTCAGTCGCAGCCATGGCTTGTAATAGAGCAAATCATTTGATTTCTGTGAGGTATTTGTGGCCACCAGGTCTCAGTCACACCTTTTCCACCTTCAGGAATCCCATCACCATGGGCTTCCCTGTGGAGTTGCAGCCTTCAGCACCTCTTCTGTTACATTTAGAGAGTGTTTCCTGAGCTCCTGCCACGCACATGGTAGGTGTTCAATAACTCACAGGGGAACTTCTCTGGTTGCCCAGTGGTTAGGAATCCGCCTTGCAATGCAGGGGACATAGGTTCGATCCCTGGTCAGGAAACTAAGATCCCATTAGCCCGGTAACCTCAGCTAGAAAGTCTGTGTGCCACAACGAAAGATCCTCCATGCCACAACTAAGACCCGATATGGCCAAATAAATAAATATTAAAAAAAAAAAAAAGAAATCATGGGAAAGGCAACTAGCCTTTGCAGAATGTATTCAATTAGAATTTCCATAAATAAATCTATTCAATCCACTTAGAAACCCTTCAAGATGCATTTAATTATTCCCTTTGTTGATGAAGGAAAAAGATGAAGCATGTCATTTTTAGCTATAGCCACACAGCTTCAGGCAGTAGTGGGAGTTGAATGCAAGTCTTTCCATCTGTGAAGTCTATTCTGTGCTTAGTTGCTCAGTCGTGTCCAAATCTTTGTGACCCCATGGACATAGCCCTCCAGGCTCCTCTGTCCATGGGGATTCTCCAGGCAAGAATATTGCAGTGGGTGTGTGCCATGCCCTCCTCCAGGGGATCTTCCCAGCCCAGGGAATGAACCCAGGTCTCCTGCATTGCAGGCAGATTCTTTATTGTCTGAGCCACCAGGGAAGCCCAAAGTATATACCACAAGGGGCATACATCGAGGGCAAATTCTGAGTCTGCCACTGGACTGTGCTATGGACCATGTGTGCAGGATGGAGCCTGTGAAGGCAGAAGTGCCAAGGATCTATGAAAGTCATTATATGTGTGTGTGTGTGTGTTAGTCCCTCAGTCCTGTCTGACTCTCTGCAACCCGATAGACTGTAGCCTGCCAGGTTCCACTGTCCACAGAATTTTCCAGGCAAGAAGACTGGAGCGGGTTGCCATTTCCTGCTCCAGAGGATCTTCCTGACTCAGAGATTGAACATGAGTCTTGTATCTCCTGCATTGGCCGTCAGGTTCTTTTTATCACTTGTGCCACCTATGTGACTATAGATCTAGAAAAACAGTGGCATCCCACAAAGTGCTGCAGGGTGAAACCAATTCTGACTCCATGTTGGAGCTGTTTCTTTGATTTGCTTTTTGTTGCTTTTGTTATTATAATCAGACATAATGGCCTGCCTCAGATAATCCTGCCTCTCTGCCTGACTGTTCAAGTGCCTTTGTTCAGAATCCTGTCCACTTGAAGATAGCAGGAAGGAAGAAATTAACACACCCCCTGCCTGAGGCTTGTCATTCTAGGAGAGATTTGTAAGATTAATGACCTTTTTACTTTGTTTCCTCATATTCCCCCATCTCTGATCTATAAAAGAATCTGGCATCCAAACCCCGATAAAATGATTATTTTGAGACTTTAGTCTGCCATCTTCTCAGGTCAGCCAGCTCTCTAAATAAAGTGGTATTCCTTGCCTGAACACTTCATCTTCAGTGCATTGGCCTGTCCTGCGGCGAGCAGAGTGGGCTTGGATTCTGGTAACAAAACGTTTGTTGAATGAATGGATAATGAAACAAATGAAGATGTCAAAGTACCTGGAAAATGATGTCCTGGATAGTCACAATTTAGAGCCAGCATAGGCTATATGGGCCAAGGAGGTTTTGTACAGAGACTAAGAGGAAATTCTACCCAGTAAGAAGAAATCATTCTCTTTACTTTGTTCACATCCACCTTACTTTTTAGAGCTTTAGAAGCAGCTTCTGTTAAACACCTGCGAGAGAGGAAAACCAATTGAGAGCACCTCCAGAACAGCAGCTTTACCTATGCAAAAGCCTCATCTTGATCTCAGGTGGCCTCAGCCTGCAGTGGCTTGGACTGGGGCTTGGGTGCCCAGCCAGGAATTGGGCTGGGTCACAGCAGTGAAAGCACCGGATCCTAGCCATTAGACCAGTGGTCAGTGACAAGGCCCCTGGCCATTCTGCTTTGCAGGAAAGAATTTCCACAAAGATGGAAAGTAGTGAAGCGAGTAAAGTATTTATTAGGAGGAAAAAGAGTACAGTACCCGTGGATAGACACACAGGCAGACTCAGAGGGACAGACCCTGAGTTGCTGAGTCACGCCCTCCTGGCAGTTTGAATTACTTTTATGGGGGCATTTCTTCTGGATTTCCTTTGGCCAATCTTTATGATTTGCCTGGTTCACAGTCCATATCTGGTATATCTCAGGAACCTCCCATGTGTGTGCACACCTCTCTTAGCCACAATGGATCCTACTGAAAAGGCGTTTGAATAGAACATCTCTTGACATAGCTCCTCTGGCCTTCAAGGAGGCTTTTCTGCGCACGTGTGGTCAGGTGGTCTCCTGACTTCCAGAACGAGAAATATGAGGTTTGGGCAAGGGCCCAGCCTCCTCGCTTAATTGCTCTGCTAGTCTTGTCTTAGATTTTGAATCTAAGTAGAGAATGAATCTCCAGTTGCTTTACCATGGTGGAGGGGTGGTATCTGCCTCTTCCCTCAACCTGAAACAGGCAGTACCAGCTGAGTGAAAAGAATCCTTCATCCTGCAACTAATTGACGGTCTCTCTCTCTGTCCCGCTTTCAAACAGGGACATATTTGATTTTATTTATTTTTTAAATTTGTTTTTGGTAGAGTATAGTTGCTTTTTACAACGTTGTGTTAGCTTCTGCTGCACAGCAAAATGGATCAGCCATACATATACATATATCTCTTCCTTTTTGGATTTCCCTCCCATTTAGTACACCACAGAGCATTAAGTAGAGTTCCCTGTGCTATACAGTATCTTCCCCTCAGTTGTCTATTTTATGCTGTTGTTGTTGTTGTTTAGTTGGTTAGTTGTGTCTGACTCTTGCAACCTCATGGACTGTAACCCACCAGGCTCCTCTGTCCATGGGATTTTCCAGGCAAGTATACTGGAGTGAATTACCAATTCTTTCTCCAGGGATCTTCCCAGCCCAGGGATCAAACCAGCGTCTCCTGCATTGGCAGGTGGATTCTTTACCATTGAACCATCAGGGAAGCCTCTGTCTATTTTATACATAGTATCAATAGTGTATATGTGTCAATCCCAAGCTCCCAATTCCTCCCACACCACCCATTCTCCCCTTGGTGTCCATATGTTTGTGCTCTATGTCTGTGTCTCTATTTCTGTTTTGCAAATAAGATGATCTATACCATTTTTCTAGATTTCAAATAGGGATATATTTTAGAGAAGCTGAGAATTTGCTTCATGCCTAGATTTGTCCATTTTGTACATGACAGTGTGAGAATAAAAAGGACCCTGTGCTATACCCATGAGGCTGTCCCCACCCAAGGTCATGTCTCCCAGACTCAGAGAAGCAACTTCTTCTATTTCAGAGGGGATGGGGGCATCCTGGAGCCTGGGTGCTTCCCTAACTCAGCTTCTTATAGAAAGAGCCTCACTTGCTGGCACATAGTAGGTACTCAATAATTATTTTTCCAATAGATGGAAAAGAGAATGAATGAACAGCATCTTCTCCCAGTTTATCGTCTTTACTATCCATTGATTCAATTCCAGTGATGCCTTAATGGAATTAGGCCATCTAGGATTATTTATTAACAGGTCCAAAATTCCTTATTTGCAACTCCAATATCCAGACAGTTGGGAAAACTGAAAATTTTTTCACAACTTTTTTGGTATTTATTTGACCTCACCTTATTTATCACAAAGAAGAGCCAATTCTTACTCCAGTTAGTTGTTTCTTTTACTTTAACCTTTGCTTCTGGTCGCTTTTGTTCACTAAAAGGATACTGT
This sequence comes from Giraffa tippelskirchi, assembly GCF_054371585.1. Lineage (NCBI taxonomy): Eukaryota > Metazoa > Chordata > Mammalia > Artiodactyla > Giraffidae > Giraffa > Giraffa tippelskirchi. The sequence goes on from NC_137279.1 coordinate 38,326,527, forward strand.
TTATGTATAATGGCCTGCCTCAGGGAACCGTGCCCCTCTGCCTGAATATTAAACCAAAGTGGCATTGTTTGGGACCCTGTCCACCTGTGGATGGCTATAGGAAGGAAGAAATTAACACATCCCTCCCCAAGACTTCCCATTCAAGGAGATATTTGCACTTTTCACTTTATTTTCTCACTTCCCCTACCTCTGTTCTATAAAAGAACCTGGCATCCAGACCCCCATAGGATGGTTATTTTGAGCCATTAGTCTGCCATCTTGGTTAGCTGACTTTAAAGTTGCATTTCTCTTGCTGGTCAAAATCTTGGCTTTCTCTGCCCACCAAAACCAAATAAAAATTATGGAGACAGAGTTTGGAGGAAATAGAAAGGTGGCCTTAATTCTCAGCTGGTGGAGAGGGGAACACAGTAAGCTCATGCCTCAAGAACTGTGCCCCTCTGCATGAGAGGTCTAGGGGCTTATGTAAGAAGAGGGCTCACAGTCAGGAGTTGGTGATGAGGAAGCAAGGATCTTGTCAAAAACAGTCATAGGCTGGCATCAGTAACCCAGTAATTCAGTCTGGCAGTTCAGTGGCTCTTCGACATTCTTTCTAATATGTAACCACAAGTGAAAGGGTGTTGTAAGGATAAACATCAATACAGGATGTATTTTGCATAGAGTCAAAGGAAAATAGGTGCAAAGTGTAGCTCCTGCAGAGTTAGGGGGCAGAAAAGCACACTTAGTTACAGACATTCAGAGTTAGGAGCAGTTAAATTGAAAAAAAAAAACCAAGATAGTTTAGGCCTGCTCACTGTTCTCTTTATCTTCTTTGTTCTCAGGAAAGGGAAAGAAAAAACTCATTTCTCTTTTTTTCCTTTTCACTCCAACACTTCTTGCCTCAATAACTTGTTTCTCAGTTAATTAACCTGTCGTGCAAGGAGCAGAGCAAGCTTGGACTAAGTAAAAATTCATTTGCATATTCAGATTGAAATTAGGATGAAGATCCTTATTGCCCTGTTTACTCTCTTATGTTAATGTTCATAGGTTTGCTGCAGAAGTGTTAACATGTGTAATGGTGGTGGTTAAGTCACTAAGTGCTGTCTGACTCTTGTGACCCTATGGATTGTAGCCTGCCAGGCTCCTGTGTCTATGGGATTTCCCAGGAAAGAATACTGGAGTGAGTTGCCATTTCCTTCTCCAGGGGATCTTCCCAATGCAGGGATTGAACCTGAGTCTCCTGCATTGCAGGCAGATTCTTTATTGACTGAGCCACTAGGGAAGCCTGATACATGTAACAGTGGAATTATTTGCCTGTGTCCTCCTGGGATGATGTACTATATATACTATATATGCACCTCTTATTATGTCATGGCTATTAAATGAGCAGAAACACATACAAAATCACAATGAGCTATTACTATACTTCCATCATATTAGTTAAAATAAAAAATAGTGATAAAATCAAATGTTGCCAAGGATGCAGAGAAACTGGATTACTCATTCATTGCTGGTGGAAATGTAAAGTGTAGCCACTCTGGTATATCTAATAACAGAGGTCTTCAAAAGCAGATAGCTTCAAACATACAGCTGTAAAAACCTGGACTTGCTGACAGAGTCAGCATTTGATGATTTTGGCTTTTGAATTTTTCTTTCCCCTGTCCCCATCAGCAATTAGCATAGTTACTTTGAAGTACTCCTCAGCTTTTAAACCTTTATTTTAACAATCAAGCTCTAAGCAGCTCTAGACAGGGCTGTGTCTTACGAATATAGAAAGTCCCCGACAAACAAACCTTCAAGCTGAGAACTTTCAAAGATGGAAACGCGCATCTGGTTACAACAAGGACACTGTGTCATCGTCAGTCATGCATGAAACTGCAACATGTCCTCTGTCTCCTGTTGCTGATGATCCTTCAACTCCAGCATCTCCCTCCTCATCTCCCTCCTCCAGTCAGTAACTTGATGCCAGCCTCTATATGCCAGCTGTTGTACTGTACTATTATACTTTTCAAGGTATTGCACTGTAAGATTAAAAATGTTTATTTTTGTGCCTGTTTTTATGTATTATTTGTGTGAAAAGTATTATTAATCTATTATAGCACAGTGCTATGTAAATTGACTCCGTTAGTTGGGTACCTAGGCTAACTTTATTGGATTTACAAACTGGACTAATGAACACACTCTCAGAGTGGAACTTGTGCATATGTTGGGAACTTACTGTAGACCTTTTTCCTTTACCCAGCGCTGGTTCCTCCATCAGTTTGTATTATAACCATCATAGGTCTGATGTTAATTCTACACTTTCGTTAATGAATGCAATGGAGCCCACTGAAGTTGTTAAATGTCTTCTGGAAGAGGAAGCCTAGATGTGGTTCTGCTCAGATGCTTATGCAAAAAGCTCAAAGGTAGACAATAAAAGAGGAGAAGGCAATGGCACCCCACTCCAGTACTCTTGCCTGGAAAGTCCCATGGATGGAGGAGCCTTGGTAGGCTGCAGTCCATGCAGTCGCTAAGAGTTGGACATGACTGAGCGACTTCATTTTCACTTTTCACTTTCATGCATTGGAGAAGGAAATGGCAACCCACTCCAGTGTTCTTGCCTGGAGAATCCCAGGGATGGGGGAGCCTGGTGGGCTGCCATCTATGGGGTCGCACAGAGTCAGACACAACTGAAGCGACTTAGCAGCAGCAGACAAGAAAAGAAGCTTCGACAGGAGAATGAAGCGATATATTTTTGCCCTCTTTTCAACCATACAAATATTTATGGGCTGCATGTGGTATGTCAGGTACTGTCCTGGTTCTAGGATATAGGGCTGAGTCTACTGATTGTTGTTGTTGTTCAGTCTCTCAGTCAGATCTGACTCTTTGTGATCCCATGGACTGCAGCATGCCAGGCTTCCCTGTACTTCACTATCTCCCTGAGTTTGATCAGATTCATGTCCACTGAGTCGGTCATGCTATCTAACCATCTCATCCTCTGTCACTCCCTTCTCCTCCTGCCTTCAATCTTTCCCAGCGTCCAGATCTTTTCCAATAATTCAGCTCTTTGCATCAGGTGGCCAAAATATTGGAGATTCAGTTTCAGCATCAGTCTTTCCAATGAATATTCAGGGTTGCTTTCCTTTAGGATTCATTAGTTTGATCTCCTTGTTGTCCCAGGGACTCTCAAGAGTCTTCTCCAGCACCACAATTTGAAAGCATCAAATTTGGTGCTCAACCTTCTTTGTGGTCCAACTCTCATATCCATACATGGCTGATGGAAAAACCACAGCTTTGACTGTATGGACATTTGATGGCAAAGTGATATTTCTGCTTTTTAACGTACTGTCTAGGTTTATCACAACTTTCCTTCCAAAGAGCAAGTCTTTTTTTAATTTCATGACTGCAGTCACCATCTACAGTGGTTTTGAAGCCCAAGAAAAGAAACAGTGTCACTGTTTCCACTTTTTCCCCTTCTATTTGCCATGAAGTGATGGGACTGGATATCAAGATCTTAGTTGTTGTTGTTTTTTTTTTAATGTTGAGTCTATTGATTATTCTTTGTTTTCCAGAGTCTACCATGAGCTAAGTGGTTATTAAGGAGTGTGACTCTCTACTTCTATTTATTGAGTAAGAGAGAGAGTGTGTTGGGTGGGATGTTGATGAGCTAGGAATGTGTGGGAGGGAAGAAAGGGCTCAGGTCTTCCTATCTGAGTTTCATGCTGAGTTGAACTGACCTCCATACCTTGGAGTCAACAGCAGCAGACCAAATCATCAAGAAAGGGAAATTAGGAAGGACTAGTTAGCTCAGTTCAGAACAAGAAGAGTAAAGAGGATGGATTTTTCCTACCTGATCGTAACAACCTACTACTAAAGGAAGGATGTAGTCATACAAGAAGTGTGACACAAGTGTAGGAACTAATAGACCCATGGGGCAGAGTAAAGGGCTTAGAAAAAGATTTGATAGGTGACTGTGTGTGCACGTGCTAAGTCATTTCAGTCATGTCCAACTCTGTGTAACCCTATGGACTGTAGCCCACTGGGCTCTTCTGTCCATGGGATTTTCAAGGCAGGAATACTGGAATGGGTTGCCATGCCCTCCTCCAGGGGATCATCCTGATCCATGGACCAAACCCATGTCTCTTATGTCTCCTGCATTGATCAGCAGATTCTTTACCTCTAGGGCCACCTGGGAAGCCCCAATAGGTGATTGGTGGTTGTGGTTGTTTAGTTGCTCAATTGTGTCCAACTCTTGCGACCCCATGGACTATAGCCTGCCAGACTTAGAGGACAAACTTATGGTTGCTGAAGGGAAAGGGTGGAGGAAGGGACAGTTAGGGAGTTTGGAATGGACATGTACACACTGCTCTATTTAAAATGGATAACCAACAAGGACTTAGTGTATAGCACATGGAACTCTGCTAAATGTTATGTGGCAGCCTGGATGGAAGGGGAGTTTTCAGGGGAATAGATAATATGTATGGTTGAGTACCTTTCTGTTCACATGAAACTATTACAACATTAGTACCAGTTATGAAACCCCGGAGAGCTAGCTTGCCCCTTCTACCATGTGAGGATACAACCATATGTCTATAAACCATACGTCTACAAAACCAGGCCCTCATCTGACCATGCCTGGCACCCTGATCTAACGTTTTGAGTCACTAGCACCATTAGTGGTTGTTTATAAGCTGCGCAGTCTATGGTATTTTGCTGTTGTTGTTTAGTCGATAAGTTGTGTCTGACTTTTTGGGATCCCATGGACTATAGCCCACAGGCTCCTCTGTCCACAGAATTTTCCAGGCAAGGATACTGGAGTGGGTTGCCATTTCCTTCTCCAGGGGATCTTTCTGACCCAGGGATCAAAACTGCATCTCCTGCATTGGCAGGCAGATTCTTTACCACAGAGCTAATAAGGAAGCCAGTATTTAGCTCAGTTCAGTTCAGTCAGTCAGTCATGTCCGACTCTTTGCAGCCCCATGGACTGCAGCATGCCGGGCCTCCCTGTCCATCACCAACTCCTGGAGCTTACTCAAACTCATGTCCATTGAGTCGATGATGCCTTCCAACCATCTCATCCTCTGTCATCCCCTTCTCCTCCTGCCTTCAATCTTTCCCAACATCAGGGTCTTTTACAATGAATCAATTCTTTGTATCAGGTGGCCTAAGTACTGGAGTTTCAGCTTCAGCATCAGTCTTTCCAATGAATATTCAAGACTGATTTCCTTTAGGATGGACTGGTTGGATCTCCTTGCAGTCCAAGGAACTCTCAAAATCTCTTCCAATGCCACAGTTCAAAAGCGTCAATTCTTTGGTGTTCAGCTTTCTTTATAGTTCAATTCGCACATCCATACATGACTGCTGGAAATACCATAGCTTTGACTAGATGGACCTTTGTCTGCAAAGTAATGTCTCTGCTTTTTAATATGCTATTTAAGTTTGTCATAACTTTTCTTCCAAGGAGCAAGTGTCTTTTAATTTCATGGCTGCAACCATCATCTGCAGTGATTTTGGAGCCCAAGAAAATAAAGCCTGTCACTGTTTCCATTGTTTTCCCACCTATTTGCCATGAAATGATGGGACCACATGCCATGATCTTAGTTTTCTGAATGCTGAGTTTTAAGCCAACTTCTTCACTCTCCCCTTTCACTTACATTAAGAGGCTCTTTAGTTCTTCTTCACTTTCTGCCATAAGGGTGGTGTCATCTGCATATCTGAGGTTATTGATATTTCTCCTGGCAAACTTGACTTCAGCTTGTGCTTCCTCCAGCCCAGCATTTCCATGATGTACTCTGCATGTAAGTTAAATAAGCAGGGTGACAATATGCAGCCTTGATGTACTCCTTTTCCTATTTGGAACCAGTCTGTTGTTCCATGTCCAGTTCTAACTGTTGCTTCCTGACCGGCATAAAGATTTCTCAAGAGGCAGGTCAGATGGTCTGGTAGTCCCATCTCTTTCAGAATTTTCTAGTTTGTTGTGATCCATACAGTCAAAGGATTTGGCATAGTCAGTAAGGCAGAAGTAGATGTTTTTCTGGCACTCTCTTGCTTTTTTGATGATCCAACAGATGTTGGCAATTTGATCTCTGGTTCCTCTGTCTTTTCTAAACCAGCTTGAACATCTGGAAGTTCACGGTTCACATACTGTTGAAGCCTGGCTTGGAGAATTACTTTGCTAGCATGTGAGATGAATGCAGTTGTGCAGTAGTTTGAGCATTCTTTGGCATTGCCCTTCTTTGAGATTGGAATGAAAACTGACCTTTTCCAGTCCTGTGGCCACTGCAGCCTAAATAAACTAAGATGTTACCCATTTCTGGAGAGTCCCATTAACTTTGTATTTTACAAAAGTAAAAATGGATGTGTTTCAAAAATTAGATTCACAATATGAAATTTTAAAATTGTATTTAGTAGTTCCTTAATTAGTAAGGTTAGAAACTGAAAATTATTCATGAAACTTGATATAAACTCCCAATTTTCTCTCTCTGAATGTCTGGTAGGAGCTGTCTTCAGTGTGGCTAAGGAAATAATCTCCAATCTGGTCTGAGCTAATCTATAGTCCTTTTTTTCTTTGCCTCATTTGATGTCTGCTGATTCTGTTTTCTTGCCATGTTTTAACTGTTTCCTGCCGTGGACATTGTGGATGTCTGAATTCTTATATTCCAGTCTCATCTCCATTCTTTGCTTATAAATGTTGCCCTCTGTGACCAACTCTGTACAGTTCAGCTGCTTCTATACCTGTCAACCTAGAAATAGATGTCCTGTCGCTTCTCCTCCAGTCTTCCCAAACTGTGTCTTCTAAATTCGTTCATTCACTTGACAAAGTCAGTCTGTTTACACTTTGTGGACAGGTTTTTTTTTTTTTAATAGTGGGAGACTTTAATACCCCACTCACACCTGTGGACAGATCAACTAAACAGAAAATTAACAAGGAAACACAAACTTTAAATGATACAATAGACCAGTTAAACCTAATTGATATCTATAGGACATTTCACCCCAAAACAATGAATTTCATCTTTTTCTCAAGCGCACATGGAACCTTCTCCAGAATAGATCACATCCTGGGCCATAAATCTAGTCTTGGTAAATTCAAAAAAATTGAAATCATTCCAAGCATCTTTTCTGACCACAATGCAGTAAGATTAGATGTCAATTACAGGAGAGAAACTATTAAAAATTCCAACATATGGAGGCTGAACAACACACTGCTGAATAACCAACAAATCACAGAAGAAATCAAAAAAGAAATCAAAATCTGCATAGAAACGAATGAAAATGAAAATACAACAACCCCAAACCTATGGGACACTGCAAAAGCAGTGCTAAGGGGAAGATTCACAGCAATACAGGCTCACCTCAAGAAACAAGAAAAAAGTCAAATAAATAACCTAACTCTATACCTAAAGTAACTAGAAAAGGAAGAAATGAAGAACCCCAGGGTTAGTAGAAGGAAAGAAATATTAAAAATTAGGGCAGAAATAAATGCAAAAGAAACAAAAGAGACCATAGCAAAAATCAACAAAGCCAAAAGCTGGTTCTTTGAGAAGATAAATAAAATTGACAAGCCATTAACTAGACTCATCAAGAAACAAAGGGAGAAGAATCAAATCAACAAAATTAGAAATGAAAACAGAGAGATCACAACAGACAACACAGAAATACAAAGGATCATAAGAGACTATTATCAGCAACTATATGCAAATAAAATGGACAACTTGGAAGAAACGGATAAATTCTTAGAAAAGTATGACTTTCCAAAACTGAACGAGGAAGAAATAGAAAATCTCAACAGACCCATCAGAAGCATGGAAATTGAAACTGTAATCAGAAATCTTCCAACAAACAAAAGTCCAGGACCAGATGGCTTCACAGCTGAATTCTACCAAAAATTTAGAGAAGAGCTAACATCTATCCTACTCAAACTCTTCCAGAAAATTGCAGAGGAAGGTAAACTTCCAAACTCATTCTATGAGGCCACCATCACCCTAATACCAAAACCTGACAAAGATGCCACAAAATAAGAAAACTACAGGCCAATATCACTGGTGAACATAGATGCAAAAATCCTTAACAAAATCCTAGCAAACAGAATCCAACAACATATTAAAAAGATTATACATCATGACCAAGTGGGCTTTATCCCAGGGATGCAAGGATTCTTCAATATCCACAAATCAATCAGTGTAATACACCACATAAACAAATTGAAAAATAAAAGCCATATGATTATTTCAGTAGATGCAGAGAAAGCCTTTGACAAAATTCAACATCCATTTATGATAAAAACCCTCCAAAAAGCAGGAATAGAAGGAACATACCTCAACATAATAAAAGCTATATATGACAAACCCATGGTAAACATTATCCTCAATGGTGAAAAACTGAAAGCATTTCCCCTAAAGTCAGGAACAAGACAAGGGTGCCCACTTTCACCACTATTATTCAACATAGTTTTGGAAGTTTTGGCCACAGCAATCTGAGAAGAAAAAGAAATAAAAGGAATCCAGATTGGAAAAGAAGAAGTAAAACTCACTGTTTGCAGATGACATGATCCTCTACATAGAAAACCCTAAAGACTCCACCAGAAAATTACTAGAGCTAATCAGTGAATATAGTAAAGTTGCAGGATATAAAATTAACACACAGAAATCCCTTGCATTCCTATACACTAACAACGAGAAAACAGAAAGAGAAATTAAGGAAACAATACCATTCACCATCGCAATGAAAACAATAAAATACTTAGGAATATATCTACCTAAAGAAACAAAAGACCTATATATAGAAAACTATAAAACACTGGTGAAAGAAATCAAAGAGGACACAAATAGATGGAGAAATATACCGTGTTCATGGATCACAAGAATCAATATAGTGAAAATGAGTATACTACCCAAAGCAATCTATAGATTCAATGCAATCCCTATGAAGCTACCAATGGTATTTTTCAGAGAACTAGAACAACTAACTTCGCAATTTGTATGGAAATACAAAAAACCTCAAATAGCCAAAGCAATCTTGAGAAAGAAGAATGGAACTGGAGGAATCAACCTGCCTGACTTCAGGCTCTACTACAAAGCCACAGTCATCAAGACAGTATGGTACTGGCACAAGGACAGAAATATAGATCAATGGAACAAAATAGAAAGCCCAGAGATAAATCCACGCACCTATGGACACCTTATCTTTGACAAAGGAAGCAAGAATATACAATGGAGAAAAGACAATCTCTTTAACAAGTGGTGCTGGGAAAACTGGTCAACCACTTGTAAAAGAATGAAGCTAGAACACTTTCTAACACCATACACAAAAATAAACACAAAATGGATTAAAGATCTAAATGTAAGACCAGAAACTATAAAACTCCTAGAGGAAAACATAGGCAAAACACTCTCCGACATAAACCACAGCAGGATCCTCTATAACCCACCTCCCAGAATATTGGAAATAAAAGCAAAAATAAACAAATGGGGCCTAATTAAAATTAAAAGCTTTTGCACAACAAAGGAAACTATAAGCAAAGTGAAAAGACAGCTTTCAGAATGGGAGAAAATAATAGCAAACAAAGCAACAGACAAACAATTAATCTCAAAAATATACAAGCAACTCCTGCAGCTCAATTCCAGAAAAATAAACGACCCAATCAAAAAGTGGGCCAAAGAACTAAACAGACATTTCTCCAAAGAAGACATACAGATGGCTAACAAACACATGAAAAGATGCTCAACATCACTCATTATTAGAGAAATGCAAATCAAAACCACAATGAGGTACCATTTCACACCAGTCAGAATGGCTGCTATCCAAAAGTCTACAAGCAATAAATGCTGGCGAGGGTGTGGAGAAAAGGGAACCCTCTTACACTGTTGGTGGGAATGCAAACTAGTATAGCCACTATGGAGAACAGTGTGGAGATTCCTTAAAAAACTGGAAATACAACTGCCATATGACCCAGCAATTCCACTGCTGGCCATACACACTGAGGAAACCAGAATTGAAAGAGACACGTGTACCCCAATGTTCATCTCAGCACTGTTTACAATAGCCAGGACATGGAAGCAACCTAGATGTCCATCATCAGACGAATGGATAAGGAAGTTGTGGTACATATACACAATGGAATGTTACTCAGCCATTAAAAAGAATACATCTGAATCGGTTCTAACGAGGTGGATGAAACTGGAGCCTATTATACAGAGTGAAGTAAGCCAGAAAGAAAAACATCAATACAGTATACTAACACATATATATGATATTTAGTTAATCGGTAAAGATAACCCTGTATGCGAGACATCAAAAGAGACACAAATAAATAGAACAGTATTATGGACTCTATGGGAGAGGGCGAGGGCGGGATGATATGGGAGAATGGCACTGAAGCATGTAAATCATCATATGCGAAACAAATTGCCAGTCCAGGTCGATGCATGATACAGGGTGCTCAGGGCTGGTGCACCGGGATGACCCAGAGGGATGGGATGGGGACGGAGGTGGGAGGGGGGTTCTGGAAGGGGAACACATGTACACCCATGGTGGATTCATGTCAATGTATGGCAAAACCAATACAATATTGTAAAGTTGAAAAATAGATAAATAAACTAATAAAAAAGATTTTGGAGTTCCTGTGTCATTTCAAATTAATTAAAATGTCTTCATAACCCATGTAAACTTTTTGACTATAAGTTTTTTAAAAGGACATTTTTTTTTGCTTTTTAAATAGCTTAACTGCAAATAACTTCCTTAAAATGCCACTAGCTATGATTTCTTGTGGATATTGGAATGTGATAAAATGTAACATAAAAAGAGTTTTCAAATATAATGATATTTTATGAACACTACATTTAGTAAATACTAATAATCTATTAATTAGCAGATAGTCATTAATTTAATAATCAGTGTATATATTCTTTTGGATTTTAACTTTTGTTAATTTTACTTTCTGTGTTTAGCTTTTAGAGTCAGTAAATATATTTTAGCTCTCAAAATGTTTTTGTAAGTCCTGGAAACACCTAAAAGTTTTTTTTACTGATCCTGTGATGCTTATAGTGGATAAAAGAAGCCTGATTGTGTAGTCTTTCTATACATGTTTTCTTTCTATGTGTTTGTTTTCTTCTGTAATTGGTGTGCTCTTGGTTTTGGCAATGGGAGGAGTATTTTTGAATTTTTTTTGACTGAAAGAATGAAAGCCTCCATTGAGTTGAGACATACATGCCTATGTTAGTTAAAGCACTAAATGTATTCTTACCTCACCCCTAGCCCTGCCTAAAGACCAGGATAGGGGGTGTGGCAAACTGTTAAGAACATGAATTGAGAGTAAATATCTAGAACACTATAAAGATAATTTGAGAATGCATGTTTATTCTGTGGAATTTAATAATAAAAAGTTGAGCTTCCTTGTTTGATGCTATTTTGTTTAGTAACTTACTCTTGGAGAAGGAAATGGCAACCCACTCCAGTATTCTTGCCTGGAGAATCCTAGGGACGGAGGAGCCTGGTGGGCTGCCGTCTATGGGGTCTCACAGAGTTGGACACAACTGAAGCGACTTAGCAGCAGCAGCAGCAGCAGCAACTTACTCTTATCATATTTTTCAAAAATCATGATGGATTGGGGGAAAAAAATCCTCCTCTACCATAGATGGTTTGAGAAACAATGCTGTACACTTACACTTTAGCATATAATAGTAAGTTCTTGATATAAATTTGTTTCAACAGATAAGTAAACTGATAATCATGTGGTTTGGCAGTAAGTTTACTTTACAAGTTTCATTCTATTTGAAGTTTTCTCCCTTGGAAAAAGTCTCTTCAGAAACATCTAATATAATCTGTGATACTGAAGAACTTCTGAGTACAAAATATTTTAGAGAAAATTGATACAACCTTGAAAAGCTACTCAGTGATAAGACAATAAGTTTAAATATATCTCATTGTAGAAAGTTATGTGTCTTCTTGCTCTGGAAAATTTGCCAAAGAATTAGTTTTTGCAACAAGTAGACTCCCTTTCATCATGTGCTTCTACAATTTAGAATATACTCAAGTGATACATGCATTTTGCCTCCACTTATGGCTGCAGTGTGATTTCATGGGGTTTTCTGAATTCTCAGTAGTCTTTTCCTGAAGCGGTAAGCTGTGATTAAACACAAATAGGTGAAGAACTCCCATGTGATATTTATGTGGTATTTTTTATTTCATGATGATTAGACTGTTTACCTTTAAAGATGAGAATTTTACCCTATAAGAAATATGAATGTATTCATTTAATCTATTAAAGCAACTTTTAGGGGGTTGAAACAAAGAGGGATTGAAATGCCAGACTAATTTTTAAAAATCCTCTTACCATGCATGTGACTATACTGAATTTTCAAATATGCTAATTGAGCTATCTCAGCAAGTACCTACACTGGTTAGAACTGTTGTTAAGTAGTCACAGTTTTAAATCACAACTGTAGAGCACAGAGAAGATTTATAGAACCATGTAAAAGAAGATGAGAAACAAGATCATCAACTTCTAATAACCTTGCTTCTTTTTAAAAAAGAAATTTTCACATATGCATTGCCCATTTTATTTTTTTTTTCATTCTTTTTTTAAGTTGAAGTGCAGCTTATTTATAGTGTTGTGCCAATCTCGGCTGCAGAGCAAAGTGACTTAGTTATATATATATGTGTACAGCTCATTAACAATGTTGTGATAGTTTCAGGTGAACAGCAAAGGGACTCTGTCAGATATAATACATGTATCTATTCTCCCCTGAATTCCCCCCAATCCAGACTGCCATGTAACATTGAGCAGAGTTCGGTGTGCTATACAGTAGGTCCTTGTTGATTATTCATTTTAAGTATAGCCATGTGTATATGTTCATCACTAACTCCCTAACTATCTCTTCCTCTTATCCTTCTCCCCCAGCAACCATAAGCTTGTTCTCTAAGTTTGTGAGTCTCTACCTGTTTTGCTTCTGATCTCATCCTTCATCCTTCCTATCCTTCTTCTTTATTAGTTACTGTTGAACACCTCTGCTGTCTTGGATACTCTCTCTTATTTGAGTTTCCATGGTGTCGATTCACCCTCCTGCCTACTACTCCTCCTCATTACTCCACTTTCCTCCCATTTAACTGTGGACATAACACATGTTTGTAGCTCAGCCTTCTTGATTATACCTTACTTGGAGAGTGTGGCTTTGACTATCAGGTGAATGACTCTTTGAAGGAGTTGTCCTGTTTCACAGATGGAAATCATTATCGATTTTGATCTAGAAATACAGGCTTAAGTATATTTATTTTAATAATTATTATGTAGAGATGACAATAGGATAAATAGGACTAGTAAATATTTAGTAATTAATTTACTGGTCAACAGGACTAGTAAATAAGTATGACTAGTAAATCACTAGAAAAGAAAATAATAGATAAAAGAAACTAACAATAAAAGTCAATGAAACAAAAGTTAGAATTATAGAGAAGGAAAGGGAAATAGAAAGAAGCATAAAACAGAAAGCATATAAAATGATAGTAATCAGACATATCACTTAGTAATTATTATGAATGCTGCAAATGTCCTTGTTATATGACAACATTCCTGGTCTGAGCCCTAATTTAAAAATCTGAATGTTGCTATTTACATATAACAGGTACACCTAAACCTAAATGACTAGACAGTTCAGAATATAGGAATGAGGTTGATTTTTCTATAAAAGTATGTATAATGTGTGAAGAGAGAAGATATAATTTCTATAATCAATGAAAACTGACAAGTCTTTAAGAGAAGAATTGATAATCTATAAAAATATAGTGGATCCTAGGAGAGATCATCTAAGGGAGTACACTTCCTTAAAGGAGAAGAAAGACCCAGAAAAAATCAGAAGCGTTGGGAAAATATCATGAAAATCATATCAGTCTTGTACGTTCTTTGAAAACATAGAGATGAGATATGGCACTAATAAATCAGAGATGATAAATATAGTGTTATAATTAAACACATTACTGCTTAGGATATAGAAAATTAGAAATATTTTTAATGCATAAACCTGATATTCCAAAAAAATTCTGAAGCAAAGTGAGCACAATATGCATGTAGTTTAAAACAAAACTGAATTGCCTTGTTAAGCTGATAGTGTTAAAAGATTTTAGCTAGTGTTTGTAATGGATTCTTCATTGCTTTTGAATTTTTTATTAAAATGAGAAATATCTAAAATGCTTATATTTAAAAATTGCATTAAAAACTGGAAAGCAAATGATAAACAAGAAGAAAAAATAAACTGTAGCACGGGAGACAAGTTGATATCTTTAATGTATCAACATCCCTTACATAGAGGGGACCATTTTCTCTTCTTTGCAGAATCCTGATATAGGCCACTAAAATAGACTTTTCAACTGTGTATTAGAAAAAGGGAAGGAATTTCTACATTACCTTCTGTCCTTCTCAAGCCTTTAGTGACATTGAGAGAAAGAATTAGGCATGCAGGGCTGCCACCTGACAGGGCTGTCCACCTGTGCTGATGGAGATGGGTCTAAAGTCCAGCTGAACCTTCAGGCCTTGTGCCCTGGAAGAGAGCTGAGTTTACCTGGAGGAAGGATAATTCCAACAAAGATGCTGTGGAGTCTAAATCCTGTGCCAGAGGGTCTAGATCTACCTAGAGAGGGTGTCTCTGTCTCCAGACTTGTCATTTATGCTGTCCAGAGACTGTGTGGATGTGTGTGGTTTAGCCTCTTCTGGGCTGTTTTCCCTTTTTGATCTGCCTACCCCAGAGTCAGGGTATTCTAGTCTCCTTTCCTCCATTTGACAAGCCTAATGGGGGAGATATTGTCTCCTGAATTGAGGCCTATAGTTTATGCATGTACTGAAGGGAGGAACTGGTGTTAAGTCTGATTAATTCAGGAGCCACATTTTAGGAATATTGATTAGCATTTGGCTTCTGCATTCCCCAAATTATCTTTGTCAGTAAGAGAGCTTATAGTTAGATTTGACTTCTGTATTTTGAGTCTGCTATTCCTCCTGATTAAATTTAGGTTATGCATTCACTTGGGCTTCCCAGGTTGCGCTAGTGGTAAGGAACCTGCCTGCCAATGCAGGAAACATAAGAGACGTGGGTTCAGTCCCTGGGTAGGGAAAATCCCCTGGAGGAGGGCATGGCAACCCACTCCAGTATTCTTGCCTAGAGAACTCCATGGACAGAGGAGCCTGAGGGGCTGAAGTCCTTGGGGTCACCAGGAATCGAACACAACTGAAGTGTCTTTGCACACATGCATGCACGCATTCTTAGCAGGCATACTACATTAGTGATGCTTGTCCTTCTCAATATATCAACAGTAACATAAAGGACCTAGCATAAAGTAGATAATCACTATACCTCACTGATGGTCATATGTTTCATTGTGAGCAATTTCTCAGCATTTTGGGGGGAAAGTAGAGAATGAATTGATTTACTGAGTAAATTTTATATGTATTTGAATCACCTTGCTGTACATTTGAAATGAACAAATATTGTAAATTAACCATACTTCAATAAAAAGTAAAACTAGCTATAAAGATAGGAGAAGGCAATGGCACCCCTCTCCAGTACTCTTCCCTGGGAAACCGCATGGACGGAGGAGCCTGGTAGGCTACAGTCCATGGGGTCGCGAAGAGTCGGACCGACTGAGTGGCTTCACTTTCACTTTTCCCTTTCATGCACTGGAGAAGGAAATGGCAATCCACTCCAGTATTCTTGCCTGGAGAATCCCAGGGACGGCAGAGCCTGGTGGGCTGCCATCTATGGGGTCGAACAGAGTCAGACACGACTGAAGTGACTTAGCAGCAGCAGCAGCAGCTATAAAGATAATAGTAAAATTCATGCTAGAATTTAAATTTTTGTTTATATAGGGTGATATTAAATAGAAAATAAAAAGCACTATGACACATAGAAAAAAATAAATCCTTCTTTTCTTTTTTAGCCTTTTATGTATGAATGTGTTTGTCTTAAAGTTGATGGTAAAACCTGAAACAGAAGTGAAGGTGCCTAAGACTAATCATTCATTCTGAGAGGCAATTAATGAACTACTGCTCTCAGATATAGTGATGGTGCTTCTAGAGAACTACGTGGAGAGTTTTTGATGTGTTCCCTGACATTGGAGGGATGCAAGAACTCGCCTCTAACTCATACCTACGAAGCCTAAAGGTGAAAGTCGGTAGCCTGAGCTCTGTTGACTTGGAGCAGAGTGAGGGAAAAAGGCTCTATCGAAATCCACCACACCTTCTAGCATCTGGTGTGACAAAGGATGTTTGCATTTCCCATGAACTGTGAGGCCCCTGAGGTGGGAATGTATCGGGTTGTTTTGACTGGGACTCCACATAAGAGGAGTGAATCTGATGGAGGAATGGACCACAAAAACCAGTGGTTAGAGGGGAAGTTGTAAGAGGCCAGCTGGAGCGGGTATAGCATACGTCAGAGGAACTACATATGGGTCAGAGATCCCCAGTGATGGACGTTGTCTCTGAAAAAGTCACAAAACACTCCAAGAAAGAAAGAACTGACATTTTGGACATTCCTCACAGAGAGAATACCTATACCAGAGTATAGCTGTACTGGGAAATAATACTTTATTTACTTTTACTTCTTTTCCGTCTCCTCACTCCAGTCCCTGAAAGGTCTCAAAGCATCAGCCAAGTAGTCAAGTAGAAGGTGAAGTGAGAGCTGGAGGTGACTCTAATTATCCCCATCTTCTTTCATTACAGGCTTCTAAGCCTGGAGTAGCCTGGAGATCAGAGAAGAGAGAAGTTTTACACTTGATGAGAATCAGGTTTTGATTATTATACTGACTAGATTCTTTAATACCTGGCAAAAAGAGGTTATTAAATTTCATTGAATCAAAGATGCTATTGATTATAAGATGTTCCCTTATTTTACATATCAGGGGGGAAAAAACCCTTCTAATTATGACTACATGATGACATTGAGATTCAGAGATGGGATATTAAAATGGAAAAATATGTTCATCTTAGAGTAGATGAAATAGAGTCATATTTTATTATCTGAGGGTGATTGAAAAAGCTATGAGATCTGATTGACATTTCACTGAAGAGAGGGTAAATGAATTAATAATAGAGCATTCAGAGGGGGACAGTGGTGATAAAAAGTAAAATTTTTTCCTGCCTGTACCTGCAATGTCCAGCTGGTACAATAAACTGGTTAAACAATGTAATTTCTTTGTCTAATTTCAAGCAAACACACACACACACACACACACACACACACACACACACGAGCTAAACCTGTCTCTGACAAAAGCCTGAAGAGAAAAGAGGATCAGGCACTCAAAGGCTTACTTTAAGATTCACTTTCTCCACCTAACATATATGTAATCCTGCCCATAAAGAGGAGAACACACTCCTTGAGTGCTAACATAGATGCCAGATTTCAGTTGAGGTTTAAAATGGGGATACATGAAAACAATGAAGTATTTTGGATGTTTGTATAATTTCTGAGGACTAACAGGAAAGAATTAGATCTCATGCTCTCAGTAACACACTTGATAACATGGGGAGATTAAGAGCATAACTGAAATATCATCTGGCCACACTGCCTCTCAGATGCCTAGATAAACTAAACTGAATCCTCCCAGTTCTATGGACTGTGGAAGCCTGCTGCTGTGAATTACTAGAGAATTTTATGTCTCATAGTCCCCTAAGTCTCTGGATCTCATCTATATCAATCTGGATTCTAAACTAGACTCCTGTGGTGGTTTTAAAGTATGTCCAAAAATTCTTTGACATTTTTCTCTTCAAGAGATGACACTTCATTCCTCTTTCATTGAGTGTAGGATGGACTGACTGACTTAGTTCTAATGAAATGAATAATGTATGTATGACACTGTGTGACTTCTGAGACCAGGTGGTAAAGCACATGGCTTCCTTCCTGCCCTCTCTCTTGGATTGCTTGCTCTGGCGAAAGCTAGCTTCCACGTCATGAGGACAAGCAAGTAGCCCTCCAGAGAGAGAGGTGCATGTGGTAGAAAACAGGTTTCCAGCCTATAACCATGTAGCTGTTGTTGTTGTTTTTCAGTCGCGTCTGAATCTTTGCGATTCCATGGACTCCAACATGCCAGGCCTTCCTGTCCCTCACCATCTCCTAGAGTTTGCCCAAGTTCATGTTCATTGCATCATTGATGCCGTCCATCCATCTCATCCTCTGAAGCCCTCTTCTTCTTCTGCCCTCAATCTTTCCCGGCATCAGGGACTTTTCCATTGAGTTGTCTGTTTGCATCAGATGACCCAAATACCAGAGCTTCAGCTTCAACATCAGTCTTTCCAGTGAATATTCAGGGTTTATATTCCTTAAGATTGACGGGTTTGATCTCCTTGCTCTCCAAGGGACTTTCAGGAGTCTTCTTCAGCCCCACAGTTTGAAGGCATCAATTCTTTGGCATTCTGCCTTCTTTATGGTACAGGTCTCACAACCATACATGACCACTGGGATGCCATGTAGTTAAGCCATCTCAGAAGTGGAAGTTTTTGCTTTCGGCAATTTATTGAAGGCAAAGGACGTTTTAGAAGAGGCCAGAATTTGTATTTATCCTATGGGGGAGGAAGAGAATTTCCTCTGCACTTCTAGGTTCTTCAGGCTGGTCTAAGAATGAAATTGACATGAGACAGGTTAATAGGAGAAAATCACACAAAAGTTGGATACCATGTATACATGAGAGAGACCAAAAAAACCCAAATATCTTGCTAAAATGGCCAAAGGGCATTCGTGTGTGCTCAGTCGTGTCTGACTCTTTGTGACCCCACAGACTGTAGCCCACTAGGTTCCTCTGTCCATGGAATTCTCCAGGCAGGAATACTGGAGTGAGTTGCCATTTCCTTCTCCAGGGGATCTTCCCAACCTAGCGATCGAACTCATGTCTCCTGCATCTCCTGCTTTGCAGGTGGATTCTTAACCACTGAGCCATGTGGGAAGCTCTAAAATGACCAAAATCCTCACCATAAATATCATCTTCAGCTAAAAACAGAAGAAGATACTAGGGGTAGGAGTTTGGGACTTCACAGGGCAGGAATGCAATAAACTTGGAGATGGAAAAGCAAATGTTTGCTGGGCCAGTTGGAGACAACAGGACACAGTGAGGAGTTTTAACAGACTTCGCTAGGTTCATTCCTGTTCACAAATCTAGTTTATACTATAATTATCTATTGTGACTGCTCCCTTCCTGGAAAAAGGCCTCTATCTACTATCTGCAGGCAGTTTGAAGGGAAAAGGTCAAAGTTTCTTCCTATATCTCTTGGGTCTTGATTATTTTTAGTTTGAAATAATCCACCTATCAGAGAGACATTTTTGTTGTTTTTTTTTTTTTATTTTTATAAATTTATTTATTTTCGTTGGGGGCTAATTACTTTACAATATTGTAATAGTTTTTGCCATACATTGACATGAATCAGCCATGGGTTTACATGTGTTCCCCTTCCTGGACCCCCCACCCACCTCCCTCCCCATCCCATCCCTCTGGGTCATCCCATTGCCCCGGCCCTGAGCCCTTGTCTCATGCATCGAACATGGAATGGTGTTCTGTTTCACATATGATAATATACATGTTTCAATGCTATTCTCCCAGAACGTCCCACCCTCACCTTCTCCCTCAGAGTCCATAAAATTGTTCTATGCATCTGTGTCTCTTATTCTGTCAGAGAGACATTTTTGAAGTGTCATGTTTTGCTCTCCTACAATATTTCTACCAGCAGTGATTACATCAAGGCTCAGAATCAACTTGCCCCTGTAATACTTAATATCTTAATAAAATAAGTGAAGTATTATAATATTTTGAAAAAGTGAAATAAAGGTCAAGTATGGACTGGTGGCACAGAGGATAAAGAGTCTGCTTGCAAGCAGGAGACCTGGGTTCGATCCCTAGGTTGGAACATCCCCTGGAAAAGGAAATGGCAACCTACTCCAGTATTCTTGCCTGGAGAATCCCCATGGACAGAGGAGCCTGGCGGGCTACAGTCCATGGGGTCGTGAAGAGTCGGACATGACAGAACAACTTCACATTCACATTCATGGATAAGGTATAATTCTTAATACTGTTAAACCCCATACACAAAAGTAAACTCAAAATGGATTAAAGATTTAAATGTAAGGCCAGAAACTATAAAGCTCTTAGAAAAAAACATTCTTGTGTACACTCCTTGACATAAATCACAGCAAGATTGTTTTGACCCACCTCCTAGAATAATGGAAATATAAACACAAATAAATAAATAACACTTAATTAATGCTTTTGCACAGTAAAAGAAGCAATAAACATGATTAAAAGAAAACCCTCAGAATGGGAGAAAATAATTGCAAATGAAAAAACTGACAAAGGATTAATCTCCAAAATATATAAGCAACTCATACAGCTCAATGTCAGAAAAGCAGCCCAATCAGAAAATGGGCAGAAGACCTAAACAGACATTTCTCCAAAAAAGACATACAGATGGCCAATAAACACATGAAAAGACTCAACATCATTCATTACTAGAGAAATGCAAGTCAAAACTACAATCAGGTATTACCTCACACCAGTCAGAATGCTCTTCATAAAAAAATCTACAAACAGTAAATTATAGAGAGGATGTGGAGAAAAGGGAACCCTTTTGCACTGTAGGTGGGAATATAGGTTGATATAGCCACTATGGAGAACAGTATGGAGATTCCTTAAAAAACTAGGAATAGAACTGCCATACAACCTAGCAATACCACTATTGGGCATAAACCCTGAGAAAACCATAATTCAAAAAGACTCATGTTCACTGCAGCACTATTTACAATAGGTAGGACATGGAAGCAATCTAGATGTCTACTGACAGATGAATGGAAAAAGAACCTGAGGTAAATATATAAAATGGAATATTAGCCATAAAAAAGTATGAATTTGAGTCAGTTCTAGTGAGGTGGATGAACCTAGAGCCTGTTATACAGAGTGAAGTAAGTCAGAAAGAGAAAAGCAAATATTATATATTAAAGCATATATATGGAATCTAGAAAAATGATATTGATGAACCTATTTGCAGGGAAGGCATGGAGACACAGATGTAGAACACAGTGGGGGAAGGAAAGAGTGGGACGAATGAAAAAAGTAGCATTGACTATGTGTCTATATTTCTATACAGCGTCAACTATATGTCTATATATATAGCATCGACTATATGTTTGTTTTACACTACTGTTTACCAATCTAGGGTTCAGTCATATGTTTATGAGTTAAGAGGATGGGTTGGTATGTGGAAGCACTGGCAGAGCAGGTTAAGGTTGGAGGGCTTTGGAACTTGGCCATGGATGGTAAGATATGGTGAAGAGGCTTTAGCACCAAATCTTCCTAGACTACAAACCCTTCACTTCTGAAAGGGCCCTGGCATTCAGGTTCTGGTCATGTCCTGGTCTTTTGGTTCCATGGTGGGGAGACACTTTGGTTCACGGTATTATTTAAAGACCAGTATTTCTCCTCTGTGTTTTCCTTTACTGCATGATTTAGTTTTGCTCTGTTGTCTCTGAAAAGCAATTTAGTCTGGTTAAGAGCAAGATTGGGTCAGTTTGGGCTGTTGTTTTGGTTACAAAACCTTAATTAAGACTTTTTATTCATGAGTAACTGGGTCTCCTTGCCCCTGGATTTCCCCTGTTCTAAACCATTATCTTTAGTTAATGAGATCTTCCTGTATTATTTATCTGATCATGGTCTCCCCCAGTTAAAAAATGCATTCATGCCCCACTGACTTCAGAATAAAATCCCAATTCCTTTACTTGGTTTATAAGAACTCTAAGTACTGCCATGATTTTGAGATTTTGGTCACATCTTTGGGATATTAATTCTGAATCTCATGCAATAGAGATTTTATCTTTTGTAAATTCTGTGTGAAGCAAAAGATACCATAACCTTTACCTAGAGAATTTTTTGTTCTAGAAATGAATACTTATTTCAAGTCAATATTTCTTACATACACAGAATTAGTGGACCAAGTGACCAAACCTTCTGGGAAAGAAAAAAATGACTGTTTTCACACCTATAAAGTAGGAACAACTAAAACTCTGTGGGCGGTTAAAACTGGACAGGAGAATAAAAAGAAATTGGTGAACCATCTGTCTTTCTTCCGAAAATATCACTATATTAAATTCTTCAATAAAAAAGATAATGATTATGGTATGTCCACTATTGAAAAGAAAAAAGTAGATATATCTTTTCACCTGGAACATTGTCTATCATAGAATGGAAAAAATGGTTAGAGAACAGTATGATCACATTTGGGTAAAATAAATACAGTAAAGACAGTACCATATCCAGTTGTTAATGATGATTGTCTCTGGGGAAAGGGCTTTTTAGTGGAGTTTGTGGAGTACTTATATTATTGACTTCTAAATTTTTTAAAATATAATAAAAACGTATCCTTTATAATTTAAAAAGACACTTCCATTTTATAAAGATCAAGAATGACAACTAGGTACTTTAACATCCAATCCTCTGTCTTAATACAGATTCTAATTCAACTTTTTCTGGAATGAAGAAAATTCAGTGGTAGGGTTTAATCAATCTTAAAGCTATATTCCAACGATATCCCTCATAACCTAGTTAGTCGCTAAAATACTGTATCTGCTATTAAATTCCTCACAGCTAATCCTCATGCCACTCCATATACATTCCGCACTCAGAATTCAGTTAAATCTGGGAAAAAAGAGAGAGTTGATAATTCTCTTTTCTTTAAAAATGATTAGATGATTTTAATTTTCTTTTCATAGCATGTTTCTCTTTTGCTAAATGTCTTGCCTTTGATAATTTCTTGGACACAACATGGTGAAAATGAAGAGTGTGGGGTTTGAAGTTGGAGGAACTGGCTTCACAACCTGTCATCTTTATTTTCTAGCAGGCTACTTGTGGGTAAACCATTACCTTAATTCTCTGCACTTCAGTTTCCCCATCTATAAAATGGGATGAGAATGACTGAGAGGATCACAAGAGATAACAAAAGTGGGAGTGATGAACAAGAGCGTCTTGTGAAGATGCTGCTTGACCCTTCTCTCTCCACCCACCCCAGCCACTTTTCTCTTTTTCTTGCTTCTTTTCTTACCAGAGTCAAAAGATCTCTCTAATATTAGTATCTTCGGTAAAACAAAATGAAAATAACCCCTCCCTTCTGTACTTCAAGGGGTCACTTTCGTAAGATTCAGTTGGGCAAATGCATGTAGAGCATGTTGTAAAGGTTAGGATCCAAATGTAGCTATATTTGTTTTTTTGCCACGTGACAGCCCTATGAATGCGTTTGTCAGAGTGGACATCTTCCTTTCCATTTTACATACAAGGACATGTTTGGAGAGGCTGTGATTTCCACATGGTCTCATAGCACTAGAACCCAGGCTTCTAGACTATCAAAGGCCATCCTAAAAAAAAAAAAGCTTTTCAAAATATTCATTTATTTTATTTATTTGGCTGGACTGGGTCTTAGTTGCAGCATTTGGTATCTTTCATCTTCGTTGCAGCATGCGAGATCTTAGTTGTGGCATGTAGGATCTGTTTCCCCGAGCAGGATTGAACCTGGGCCCCCTGCATTGGCAGCATGGAGTCTTAGCCACTGGACTATCAGGGAAGTCTCCAAAGGCCATTTTAAGTTTTATTTCTCTCCTGTAAGTTAAATGATTTCAACTGTTCTAGTTTTTCTTCATAAATTCTACACATCAACCTAACACACACAAAAAAAGCAAATGAATTACTCAAATGATTTTCTTCTTCAGAATTTTGCTATGAAAGTTGGGTTGAGTTATGTGAGCACTGAGTGAGTAATAGCCAGCAGTGTGTAAGGAACACAGTGGTGAATGATAAGTCATGGTCCCCGCCTTTATAGAATGTGTGTTCTGTGGGGGTTGGGGTGGAGTGAGTGGATGGTAAGCAGGAAAGAAGTGAGTAAGCAAACAAATTAACAAGAGAGTTTTGAGTAGTCGTAAGCTTTTTTGAATCAAATAAAGTCTAGTGACCTGAAGTGGTGACAGTGTGGTGGTGGTGTTGGTGGACGAGGAAGCGTGACTTAGATTGAATGTTCGGGAAGGGCTCTGGAAGGGGAAGACAGTGGAGCTGAGGCTTCAAGAACAGGGACTTTGCCTTCACTCTTGCATCCCCATTCCCAGTAACCCGATCAGTGCCCAGCAAACAACGTGTTCAATAGATATTGGGTGAATGAATTAATCAGTGGATGGAAGAGCCATTCATCCATAGATCAGGGAGTGTTTGGAAATGCTTTTGCATGGCTAATACTAATAGCTACTTTTCACTTTGCTCGTTTTACACTCCAGGTACTTACACTTAGTGATTCACATTTAGTTAAAACTAGAATCTTCACAACAGTGCAAAGAATTAATGAGATGATTACCCCATTTTTCAGATAAGGGCTATAATGACATTTGCGATAAAGGGAATAGAATTTTATATTTTAAAGTCTTTAACTTTCTTGTTACTCCTTTTAGTCTCAAACACTTTAAGACCATAGTTGGTCACATTTTTACTAGTCAAATGCTGGGAAAAGTGGTGTTCTGATTCACCTAATTTTCTATCAAAGCTTGTTTGTTAAAGTTCTATATAAAAATGATAGTTGCTCTGTTTCATTCACGTGCTAGTTAAAACTGAATCATAGAAAGTCTGAGTTGAAAAGAGTAGAATTCAACTTGTCCGATAGTAGTACCGCCCATGGTATTCTCCAAGCTAGAGTGTTGCCATGCCCTCCTCCCCACCCAGGGATCAAGCCCGCGTCTCTTATGTCTCCTGCATTGGCAAGCGGATTCTTTACTGTTAGCGACACCTGGGAAGCCCCACTATAAATACAGGGACTTGGGCATCAAGAACTTTTCCAAATTTTTTTCTTTAATGACTGATTTTTTTTTTGCAATGAGTATTTGGAGTGAGCAAAACTATATAATAACAAGATTGGCTGTCACCCGTTAAGCACATGAATCAGGTGTTTCAAAACCAGTTCATTTGCTCTTCAAAAAAATTGCAATGATATAGACATTAGAATCCTCACCTTGCTGATGAAAGTATACTTGAGGCCCAGGGGCCTGTGTAACTTGCTCAAGGTCACATTGACCTTGGGATTCAGTCAGAATTCAATACACCATGCTGCTTCTTCCAAAATAGGATCACTTCAGAGTAAAAATTTAGAAAAAGAAAGTGAAAAGTGAAAGTGAAAGTTGCTTAGCCATGTCTGACTCTCTGTGACCCCATGGACTGTAGTCCATGGAATTCTCCAGGCCAGAATACTGGAGTGAGTAGTCATTCCCTTCTCCAGGGGATCTTCCCAACCCAGGGGTCGAACCCAGGTCTCCTGCATTGCAGGTGGATTCTTTACCAGCTGAGCCACCAAGGAAGCCCCCTCAACCCCCTGGCCAAAAAAAATTAGAAATTGACAGCAAAAATTTTAGCAGTTTTGATTGACTGTTTACTCACCCAGGACACTAGAAATTCTTTGATTTTGTTTTTCTTTTTTTCAGGGGAGGGGACAAATTTTTCTCCACCTGAAAGTAAAGGGTAGAAAAAAATTCCACTTACTTGTATTTTGAATTAATGCATGTAGTTTCACACATCCAACGATCAACAGAATGCAATTCATTTGTATATTCAGACCGTTGGCTTTTGGCAACTACAGAGAGGGAAACTTGACAGAGACTCTTGGGGAAGTCCCTACCCTAAGAAAATCCCTCCATGACAACAAAGTGCCCCAGGGGCGTTTGAGTTCTCTAAGGGCTGATAAAATGCAATCTTAACACCGGTGTGGCAGATTTTATCTTTCATCTTTCTCTGAATGACTAAGGATTTCTGTCTCTGATCTTCTTTCCCCCTCCTCTTTCTCATAGGAAGTTCCTGGGTGGAGAAACCCCCAATATGGGTGGGCTAAAGATAAAGGACTCTGGGGTTGCTTGGTCTTGTCCAGAGACATTAAAGATAATCATCAGCTTTTATTTTATCTGTCTAGCTGAGCTTCCCTGGTGGCTCAGGGGTAAGGAACCCACCTGACAATGCAGGAGATAAGGGTTCGATTCCTGGGTCAGGAAGATCCCCTGGAGAAGGAAATGGCAACCTACTCCAGTACTCCTGTGCCTGGGAAATCCCATGGACGGAGGAGCCTGGTGGGCTACAGTCCATGTGGTCAAAAAAAAAGTCAAACATGACTTCGTATCTAAACAACAACATCTATCTTTGTATCTGTCATCTGTCATTACTTATTTTGGAGGTGTATGTTATTCATTCAGTCATGTCCAACTCTTTGCAACCCCATGGGATGGAGCCCACCAGGCTCCTCCATCCATGGGATTTTCTAGGCAAGAATACTGGAGTGGGTTGCCATTTAAGGGATTATATTAAACAGCCATAAAAAATCAGTAGTGAGAGTGTGTATGCTAAATCACTTCACTCGTGTCCGACTCTCTGTGACCCTATGGACTGTAGCCCAGCAGGCTCCTCTGTCCACGGGATTCTCTGGACAAGAATACTGGAGTGGGTTGCCCTGCCCTCCTTCAGGGGATCTTCCTGACCCAAGGATTGGACCTGAGTCTTTTACGTCTCCTGCATTGGTAAGTGGATTCTTTACCAGTAGTGCCAGCTGGGGAAGTCCATCATCACTTTTTGGAGGAGGTAAGGGATTCCATTGAGCAACCATTAAAAAGTCAATAGAGCCTAGTGATTTATTGAGCTCATAAAACAAGTCAATAAAACATGCCTTACAGAGATAGGGAGAAAGCGGCCTAAAAGTAATTTCAGTCATTTGAAGATTTTGGAGGATGGATTTAAACATCACTTAGTTTTTAGAGTTGAGGAGCCCCTCAGCACCAACTCTGTACTCCCCTATCTCCCACCTTCCTTCACACCTACATGCTTTGGGGGCATGTTGGAATCCCAATTTGTCTAGTCATCACAGACTGAGAAACAGATAAACTCATAATTATAAATTTAAATTATTTCTGAAACATCATTGTTATGCATC
Organism: Giraffa tippelskirchi; assembly: GCF_054371585.1. Lineage (NCBI taxonomy): Eukaryota > Metazoa > Chordata > Mammalia > Artiodactyla > Giraffidae > Giraffa > Giraffa tippelskirchi. The sequence goes on from NC_137279.1 coordinate 38,353,438, forward strand.
ACCCCCTCAAAAGCCTTGATTCCAGGATCATAAATCCAAAAGTCAATACAAAAAGCACTCTAAGTTATTTGCTGTTAATCTTTTGATAAAACATGGTGGAATTTAAGAGTAAGGTTGTCCTAAACCAGTAGAAAAACATGTCAAGGGAATAGGCAGAAAAAGTCCTAAATTCCTTGAAGTTACATAAATGTCAAGCCTTGATCTCATTGAGCTGGTCCTTTGGCAATTTCTGCTAATATCTACTTGACATTGCTTTCCCAAATGGAGAGCCTTCTTGGTCATCAGAACTAGTATAATGAGACAAGAACAAAGACCAACAATATTTTATAACTAAAAATATGAGGGAATATGCTATTTTCTGTGACTAAAATTTATTACCACCCCTGCATCCCAACTTTATCCCCAGGATATATTGCTGTATTTTAGACTTATCACCCTGTAGTGTAATTACCCCTTTGCTTTTCTTTGCCTCCCTCACTCTACCAAGTCCTTTAAAGGCAGCTCACAGTGCCTGTCTCACTGTGCTTGTCTTAGATAGGCATCCAGCGGAAAACTTCCACAGGAGACTGGAATTTGTGTGCAGGGATATTTTCAAAAGCAGCACCTTTTGAAAAATGTGGGGCAGGGGAATGAAGGAAGTAGGATTGGGCAGAGGGAAGACTTCACATGTGAAACCGTCACAATGAAGGCCTCACAAGATCCTTGGGTAACTCTAAAACAGGGATGATCCCTTCAGAATCTCCCTTGAGGCAAGGGACCTGGGCCTTTACTGCTCATTCACTAGTCATTGGATGCAGGTTGGCTCTCCTAGTGGGGCATGACCTCGAGCCAGGCAACTTGCACGCATTTACTGAGGGCATTTCCCAGAGAATGACTCAGCTCAGTGCTGTCAGCTACTACCAATATTCACAGAAGCCTGTGGAATAATGAGTGTGCTTCCGTTCTAAATGCAGGGGTCTGAATGCATACAACAGCATCCACTACAGTCCTCAAAAACTATTATTAAGTAAATGATATTATATAGTTCAGCCATTTATCCAAGTGACTGGCGTTTCTGATTTTACATATGTAAGAGGAATATTTTAACCAACTGGGGATGTAACTCACATAGTTGTTAGTTTAGAAGCATCACTTTTAGGTATATAGCTACTAGGTTTCAGCACAAGTTTACTTTGACATAAAATCCATGTTATTTCTCCAGTGTAATCTGCTTGAAGAAACTCTGAAACTTGAGTTAAAAGATTTGGATTCCTATTAGAACTCTGTCACTCATTGTATGAGTTATATTGCTTCTTTGTTTTCAGTTTTCTCATCTGTAGAGTGGCAAAAATGATATTTGGGGTGACTTTTTCACAGGATTGTAGTGCAAATAACGGAAAGGATGCTTGTCAAAGCCCTTCATAAACGACTGGCGAAGAAGGGACTGAGGATGAAGTGGGAGTCCTCCATTAGCACGAGGAACAGGAAAGGAGATTGCAAAGGGGAGAGGTGAGGTGGAATTTTCCTGAGGTGCCGCAAACCATCTCTTCACTTCACCATTGCCACTCAGGCCTGCTCAAGTGAAGTAAATTGAAAACAGAACAAAAGAGACAGACAAATCATTTGAGTGAATTATACACATTAAGTAAATCTTTAAGTATTTTAGAACTTTTTTATCCCTGTCTCCCTACCAGGCAGAGGCTGCAACAATCATCCTCTTGGGAGAAAAGGAAAACCACTGTATTTGTTTAGTTCTGGGCGTTCTTGGCTGCAATATAGGATATAACACCTCAACACCACTTTGACTCAACTTGTTTATCTGAAAGCAAGTGGGTGTTCATTTCTAAGTCTCTCTTTATCTCTCTCTCTATTTTTGTTGTGGTCGTGGTTGCTTTGGTCTCATTTTTGAACTCTCCCCATGACAGACCTTTCTTAGTCCCTGTCCTGAAAGTAAGTGATCATCCTTCAGGTCAGGTTAGAGTTAGCACGGACTTCCCCACAGCAGCGGAAATGTTTCCTTTGAATTTTAAGCTTTTTCCACCTTGATGGCAAGATCTTGGTTTTGGTTGAAAACTGGAGATGAATGTCATGTTGTCAACTGCAGGGAGGTGTACTTGGCTTATTTCTAATCAGAGGCATTTCCCAGTCCTCTGCCCACACAAGGCTAGTTTTCCCTTCTACTTCAGAGATTTTCTGTTGTACTTTCTGTTCTCTTCCCTCTGCTCTTCTTTCTATTAATCCATCCGTTTATCCATTCCTTCTGGTTAAGAAGCCAGCTTGGGCTACAATGCACATTTCATATTCCCTTTTGCAGCCTCCTTGCTTTGGTTAGTTGTGGATAAACCCTGCCTTCAACTTCAGTGCTGTGCTCCTGGGACCCATATATATATATAATTTTTTTTGGCTTGGCTTTCATCTCTGGGAACTCCCGATTAGTCAGGAAAATTTCAGTGAAGCAGCAGGGCAGATCAGGGTCTGGCAGACCTTGTGCTTCTTGGCATTTCAAGGTTTATGGGTTGGATGAATTCTTAAATGCAAACCTGGCCTTATCAACAACATATTTGTTTTTATCGCTAAGGTATTCTGGTAGGAGACCACATTGATGCCTGGGAAACCTGACTTTACTTGGACTGTGATGGATTGGACCTCCATTCCAATGTTTCCTTTTCCGTGTAGCCAGGTAACTCTCTCCTTATCAGATTTCTTAAAGGAAATATGGTGTTCACATATCCTTAGATGATGTATGGATATAATGGAAGCATTTTTCTCATGGAAGCCTGTCCTGAGCCCCCCAAGTGTAGACTGGGCATCCTTGTATGGCACCATATACTTTCCCCTGTGTTTTCTTTTTTTATTTAAAATAATTTAAAATACTTCATTACTAAAAAATGATAATCATTATCTGAGCCTTCAGCAAGTCATAATCTTTTTTCTGGTGGAGGATCTTACCTCTGTCTTGGTGGTTGCTGAAGGTTGGGGTAGCTGTGGCAACTTCTTTGAACCAAGACAACAATGGAGATTGCCTCATCAATTGACTGTCTCTTTAACAAACAATTCTCTGTAACAGTCGATGCTGTTTGACAACATTTTACCAAAAGTAGGACTTCTTTCACGATTGGAATCAATCCTCTCAAATCCGACTTTATCAACTAAGTTTATATAACACTCTCTCAAAAACATTGTTTTTAATTGGAGGATAATTGCCTTACAAAATTGTGTCAGTTTCTGCCATACATCAACATGAATCAACCACAGATTTACACATTCCTCTCTCCCCTGTATTTTCTGAAGCCTTAAAGAATCTCTTGTTTATCACTGTATCTCCATAGACTGGAACACAGAAGTGTTCTCTAATTAATGGAACTTTGGAAAGTACGGAACATCTTTCAGTTTCCTGACAAGGAAGAGAAGTTAACAATATCTGCTTCTCTAAGTCCATCTACCCCAGGCCCCAGTGCTGAGGGTAAGTGGATGTTGCCTTTTTACACGTGATTTTATCTTTTTATCACTTATTTCCATCCAGACCATCCTCTTTGTTATACCTAGAACTTGTCAAGCACCAGGGGAGAAGCATGGTTGGCAATGGCTACAGGTGGTCAGGAGGAAATAGCAAGCTGCTGATAAACAGACCATTTTCTTCCTGCCTACCCCTCTTCACTAACATGGTAAAGAGATTTTTTTAAAATCCATTCTGTCAAGATCCTTTTCAAGCCTCTATTTTTCCTCTTCAAATATCAAATCTATGTTTGTTTGGTAGAATTGAAATTTAGGTGGCTAGACATCTAGCTTGTGATGGGCAGATGAGCTTGATAACATCATCTTTTGTCTCCAAGGGGTCAGGGCTTCTAGCTCTTTTTCTGGCTAACTCATGCTTAACTTAAAAATACTTTCCTCTAAGAAGGCCTCTAGGGCAATGCAAATTTGGGCTTACTACTATGGGTTTTCCTATTTCATTGGAGTGTATTATAATTTTATCATATCAAAATTTCTTCTGTGATTTGTCTTTTTTACTCATAAGAACAAGTATTTCTTGAGGGCAAAGACCTTGTACGTGTCTTTTCTGTGATCAGACTTGTTTAAATAGTGCTGTTCAAGAGAACTTTAAGCAATAACCAAAATGCTTTATTCTGCTCAGTACAGTGAGGCTGCCACTAGCCAGATGAGGCTGTTGAACACTTGAAATGTAGCTAGTGTGACTGAGGAACTACCTTAATTGTATTTATAATTTTAATTAATGTGTATTTACATTTAAATAGCCACACATGAATAATGGTTAAGTATTAAACCCCATGGACAGAAATTTAACTTCTACTATTCTTTTTAAAGAACAAACTTTTGGCTTTGCTGGTTCTCAACTTTGTTTCTTTCTTTTCTATTTCAGTGAATCCTGGTCTTCATCATTTCCTTCTCCTCCATTTCCTTCCTTCCTCCTTCTTTCCTTCCTTCCTTCTTTTTCTAGCTACTTAACCTGGAAGCTTATATCATTAATCTTATCATTTCTTCTTTCTAATGTAAGCATTCAAAGATGTAAAATTTCAAACCATAATGGAAAGGAATATGAAAAATACATATATTTGTAACTGAATCACTTTGCTATACACAAGAAACTAACCCAACATTGTAAATCACCTATACTTCACTAAAAAAATGTAAATTTTTATTAAAGTGTGGCTTTACTATATTCCAAAAATTTAATTTATAGTATTTTTAATTAACTTTATTGAGATTTAATTTACACACATTAAAGTACACCCTCTTAAAGAGTACACTTAGATGAATTTCAGTAAATGTAGACACCACCTATTTTACTACTGCCACAATTAAAATATGGACTTTTCCATTCCCAGAGTATACTTTTATGTCGCTTTGCTGTCATTCCCTATCCCATTAATCTACTATCACCACAGGTTAGTTTTGCCTATTGTAGAATTTCATATAAATGGAAACCAAAAATAATGTATTCTTTGCTCTGTTTCTTTAGTTCAACAGAATATTTTTGAGAGTTATCCATGTTGTTGTAACAGGAATTGTTTCCTTTTTTATTGCAGATTAGTATTCCATGGGATGGTTAGGTCACAATTTGCTTATTCATTTATTGGGATATTTGAATGTTCGTGTTGTTTTCAGCTTTTGGCTATTATGAATAAAGCTGCTTTGAACATGTATGCACAGGTTTTTATGTGGAGATATACTTTCATTTTTGTGGGTAATTACCTATGTGTGGAATTGTTGGATCATATGATGATTGGAAGATTATAAGAAACGGCCCAAATGTTTTAAAAACATAGTTGTATAATTTTCCAGCCACTGTGGAGAACAGTATAGAGATTTCTTCAAAAAACACTAGGAATAAAACTACCATATGATTCAAAAATCTCACTACTGGCATATATCCTGAGAACACCATAATTGAAAAAGGCACATGTATGCCAACGTACATTGCAACACTATTTACAACAGCTAGGACATGGAAGCAGTCTAGATGTCCATTGACAGATGAATGGATAAAGAAGTTGTGGTGTATATATATATATATACATACATACACACACACACACACACATATATATATACACACACACAATGGAATATTACTTAAATATAAAAAGGAATGAATTTGAGTCAGTTCTAGTGAGGTAGATGAATGTAGAGCATGTTATACAGAGTGAAGTAAATCAGAAAGAGAAAAACAAATATCATATATTAATCCAACGGATGTTGGCAATTTGGTCTCTGGTTCCTCTGCCTTTTCTAAATCCAGCTTGTACACGTGGAAGTTCTCAGTTCACATACTGCTGAAGCCTAGCTTGAAGGATTTTGAGCATAACCTTGTTTTCATCTGCATATCTGAAGTTATTGATATTTCAGATTGCCGGAAGAAATATCAATAACTTCAGATATGCAGATGACACCACCCTTTTAGCAGAAAGTGAAGAGGAACTAAAGAGCCTCTTGATGAAAGTGAAAGAGGAGAGTGAAAAAGCTGACTTAAAACTCAACATTCAAAAAACAAAGATGGTGGCATCCAGTCCCATCTCTTCATGGCAAATAGATGGGGAAACAGTGATAGACTTTATTTTCCTGGGCTTCAAAATCACTGCAGATGGTGACTGCAGCCATGAAATTAAAAGACACTTCCTCATTGGAAGAAAAGTTATGACCAACCTAGACAGCATATTAAACAGCAGAGACATTACTTTGCAGACAAAGGTCCGTCTAGTCAAAGGTATGGTTTTTCCAGTAGTCATGTACGGATGTGAGAGATGGACCATAAAGAAAGCTGAGTGCCAAATAATTGATGCTTTTGAACTGTGGTGTTGGAGAAGACTCTTGAGAGTCCCTTGGACAGCAAGGAGATCCAAGTAGTCAATCCTAAAGGAAATCAGTCCTGAATTTACATTGGAAGGACTGATGTTGAAGCTGAAGCTCTAATACTTTGGCCACCTGATGTGAAGTCCTGACTCAGTGGAAAAGACCCTGATGCTGGGAAAGATTGAAGGCAAGAGGAGAAGGGGATGACAGAGGATGAGACGGTTGGATGGCATCACCGACTCAGTGGACATGAATTTGAGCAAACTCCAGGAGATAGTGAAGGACAGGTAGGCCTGACATGCTGCAGTCCATGGGGTTGCAAGGAGTCGGACACAACTAAGAGACTGAACTGGGCTGAACTGAGCACATATATATAGAATCTAGAAAAATGGTACTGATGAACCTAGTTTCAGGGCAGGAATAGAGACACAGACATAAGAACTGACTTATGGACACAGGGGGCAGGAGAGGGTGGGATGAACTGAGAGAATAGCATTAAAATAATATGCATTGACATATTGAAATATATAGCTAATGGGAAATTATATTACAGGGAATTGTATAACAAGGAATTCAACCTGGCACTCTGTGACAACCAAGAGGGGTGAAATGGGGTGCAGGATAGGAGGAAGTTCGAGAGGGAGGAAACATATGCATACCTATGGCTGATTATTGCTGATGTATGGCAGAAACCAACACAACACTGTAAACCAATTATCTTCTAATTAAAAGTAAATTAAAAAAACAATTGTATCATTTTCAATTTCTACTGGTAATATATGAAAGTTTTAGTTGCTCCATATCCTCATTGATACTTGTTATTGTCAGTCTTTTAAATCTTAGCTAGTCTAGTGGGTGTGTAGTGGTATCTAACTTTGGTTTTATATTGTAGTTCCCTGATGACAAATGATGTTGAGTATGCAGAAGGCAATGGCAACCCACTCCAGTACTCTTGCCTGGAAAATCCCATGGACAGAGGAGTCTGGTAGGCTGTAGTCCACGGGGTCGCTAAGAGTCGGACACGACTGAACGACTTCACTTTCACTTTTCACTTTCATGCACTGGAGAAGGAAATGGCAACCCGCTCCAGTATTCTTGCCTGGAGAATCCCAGGGACGGCAGAGCCTGGTGGGCTGCCGTCTATGGGGTCTCACAGAGTCGGACACGACTGAAGTGACTTAGCAGCAGCAGCATGTGCTATCAGATATTTGTGTAATTTTTGTGACATGCGTTTTAAAATATTTTCTCCATTAAAATATTAGGTTGATTATCTTCTTAATATCATTTGTAAGAATTCTTTATATATTCTGGATACAAAATTTTTTGTCAGTTATTGTTATTATTCGGTTGCTAAGATATGTCTGACTCTTTGCAACCCCATGGACTGCAGCATGCCAGGCTTCCCTGTCCTTCACTATCTCCTGGAGTTTGCTCAAATTCATGTCCATTGAGTTGGTGATTCGTCCATCCATCTCATCCTCTGTTGCCCCCTTCTCTTCCCAACTTCAATCTTTCCCAGCATCAGGGTCTTTTCCAATGAGTCAGCTCTTACCATCAGGTGGCCAAAGTATTGGAGCTTCAGTTTCAGCACTAGTCCTTCCAAAGAATATTCAGGGTTGATTTCCTTTAAGATTGACTGGTTTGACCATATTGCTGTCCAAGGGACTCTCAAGAGTCTTCTCCAGCACCACAGTTTGAAAGCATCAGTTCTTCAGTGCTCAGCCTTTTTAATAGTCCAACACTCACATCCATGACTATACAACATCTATTTGCATGAAGTGATGGAACTGGATGTCATGATCTTAGTTTTTTTTAATGTTGAATTTCAGACTGGCTTTTTCACTCTTCTGTTTCATCCTCATCAAGAGGCTCTTTAGTTCTTCTTCACTTTGGCCATTAGAGTGGTATCATTTGCAAATCTGAGGTTGTTGATATTTCTCCTGGCAATCTTGATTCCAGCTTGTGCTTTATCCAGCCCAGCATTTTGCATGATGTACTCTGCATATAAGTTAAATAAGCAGGGTGATAGTATACAGCCTTCAAGTACTCCTTTCCCAATTTTGAGCCAGCCATTGTTCCATGTCTGGTTGTAACTATTGCTTCTTGACCTGCATACAGATTTCTCAGGAGGCAGGTAAGGTGGTTTGGTGTTCTCATATCTTTAAAAATTTTCCAGTTTGTTGTGATATACACAGTCAGAGACTTTAGTGTAGTCAATGAAGCAGAAGTAGATGTTTTTCTGGAACTCCCTTCTCTGTGATCCAACGGATGTTGGCAATTTGATCTCTGGTTGCTCAACCTTTTCTAAATCCAGCTTGTACACGTGCAAGTTCTTGGTTCACATGCTGCTGAAGCCTACCTTGAAGGATTTTGAAGATAACTTTGTTAGCATGTAATGAGCTCAATTATTGTCTGAATATTGTTTGGCATTGCCCTTCTTTGGGATTGGAATGAAAACTGATGTTTTCCAGTTTTGTTGCCACTGCTGTTTTCTAAATTTGCTGATATATTGAGTGCATTACTTTAACTGCATCATCTTTCAAGATTTGAAATAGCTCAGCTGGAGTTTCATCATCTCCACTAGCTTTGTTTAGAGTAATGCTTCCTAAGGCCCACTTGATTTCACACTCCAGAATGTCTGGCCCTAGGTGAGTGGCTACACCATGTGCTAGTCTAGGTCATTAAGACCTTTATTATATAGTCCTTCTGTGTATTCGTGCCACCTCTTCTTAATCTTTTCTGCTTCTGTTAGGTCCTTACTATTTCTGTCCTTTATCATGTCCATCCTTGCATGAAATTTACCCTTGATATCTCCAATACTCTTGAAGAGATCTTTCCTATTCTATTGTTTTCCTCTACTTCTTTGCATTGTTCGATTAAGAAGATCTTCTATTTCTCCTTGTTATTCTCTGCATTCAGTTGGGTGTATCTTTCCCTTTCTCCCTTGTTTTTCACTTCTCTTCTATTCTTAGCTATTTGTAAGACCTCCTGAGATGACCATGTTGCCTTCTTGCATTTCTTTCCTTTGTTATGGTTTTGGTCACCACCTCTTGTACAATGTTATGAACCTCTGCCCATAATTCTTCAGGCAATCTGTCTGCCAGATCTAATCCCTTGAATCTACTTGTCACCTTCACTGTCTAATCATATAAGAGATTTGATTTAGGTCACACCTAAGTGGTCTAGTGGTTTTCTCTACTTTCTTCAATTTAAGTCTGAATTTTGCAATAAGGAATTCATGATCTGAGCCATAGTCAGTCCCAGGTCTTGTTTTTACTGACTGTATAGGGCTTCTCCATCTTTGGCTACAAAGAACACAATCAATCTGATTTCTGTATTGACCATCTGGTGATGTCCATGTGTAGAGTCGTCTCTTGCATTGTTGGAAAAAGACGTTTGCTATTACCAGCACGTTCTCCAGATAAAACTCTTTAGCCTTTGCCCTGCTTCATTTTGTACTCCAAGGGCAAATTTGCTGGTTATTCTGGGTATCTCTTGACTTCCTACATTTGCATTCCAATCACCTATGGTGAAAATTAAAAGACACCTTCTCCTTGGAATAAAAGTTATGACAAACCTAGACAATGTATTAAAAAGCAGAGATGCTACTTTGCCGACAAAGGTCCATATAGTCAAAGCTATGGTTTTTCCGGTAGTCATGTATGGATGTGAGAGTTGGAACATAAAGAAGGCTGAGCCCTGAAGAATTGATGCTTTTGAATTGTGGTGCTGGAGAAGACTCTTCAGAGTACTTTGGGCAGCAAGGAGATCCAACCAGTCAATCTTAAAGGGAATCAAGTCTGAATATTCATTGGATGGACTGGTGCTGAAGCTCCAATACTTTGGCCACCTGACGCAAAGAGCTGACTCCTTAGAAAAGACCCTGATGCTGGGTAAGAGTGAGGTCAAGAAGAGAAGGGGGCGACAGAGGATGAGATGGTTGGATGGCATCACTGACTCAAAGACAAGAGTTTGAGCAAGCTCCAGGAGATGGTGAAGGACAGGGAAGCCTGGTGTGCTGCAGTCCATGGGGTTGTAAAGAGTTGGACACAACTGAGCGACTGAACAACAGCAACAAATGATGAGAACAACACCTCTTTTTCAATATTAGTTCTAGAAGGTCTTGTAGGTCATCATAGAACTTCAACTTCAGCTTCTTTGGCATTAGTGGTTAAGACATTACTGTGATGTTCAATGGTTTTCCTTGAACCAAGATCATTCTGTCATTTTTGGGATTGCAGCCAAGTACTGCATTTTAGACTCTTGTTGACCATGAGGGCTATTCCATTTCTTCTAAGGGATTCTTGCCCACAGTAGTAGAAGTGATGGTCATCTGAATTAAATTCGCCCGTTCCAGTTCATTTTAGTTCACTGATTCCTAAGATGTCAATGTTCAATCTTGCCATCTCCTGCTTGACGACGTCCAATTTCCCTTGATTCATCGACCTAATATTCCAGATTCCTATGAAATATTGTTCCTTACAACATCAAACTTTATTTTTACCACCAAACACATCCACAGCTGAGCGTCATTCCTGCTTTGGCCCAGCTACTTCGATCTTTCTGGAGCTATTAGTAATTGCCCTTTGCTCTTTCCCCAGTAGCACACTGGACACCTTCTGAGCTGGGGGGCTCATCTTCTGGCATCATATCTTTTTGCCTTTTCATACTGTCCATGGGGTTCCCCAGGCATGAATACTGGAGTGGGTTGCCATTTCCTTCTCCAGTAGACTACATCTTGTCAGAACTCTTCACTATGACCCGTCCATCTTGGGTGGCCCTGCATGGCATGACTCTTAGCTTCACTGAGTTATGCAAGCCCCTTCGCCACGACAAGGCTGTGATCCATGAATGGGTTTATCAATTCTATCTGCCGCTAATATTTTCTACTTGTCTGTGGCATTCCTCTTCATCTTTTAAGAGCAAAAGAGTTTAACTTTAATTAAGTTCATTTTAACAAGTTTGTCTTTTATGGTTCTTGTTTTCTGTGATCTATGTAGGAAAATATTGCCCACCGTAAGATCACAAAGATACTTTCTTCCATGTTTTCCTCTAGAAGTTTTATAGTTTTAGTTTTTATGTTTAGGTTTATGATCCATTTTGAGTTATTTTATTTTATTTTGCTTCCCTGGTGGCTCAGATGGTAAAGCATCTGCCTGCAATGTGGGAGACATGGGTTTGATTCCTGGGTCGGGAAGATCCCCTGGAGAAGAAAATGGCAACCCATTCCAGTACTCTTGCCTGGAAAATTCCATGGATGGAGGAGCCTCGTAGGCTACAGTCCATAGTGTCGCAAAGTGTCAGACACAACTGAGTGACTTCACTTCACTTTGAGTTATTTTTGGTATAAGATGTGAAAGAGTTGAAGTTTATTTTTTTCCAAACAGATACCAGTGTTTCAGCACCATTTGTAGGATTTCTTTTCCCCAGTGAATTATTATGGCACCTTTGTTGAAAATAAATTGACAGTGTGGGTAATATAATGGGTATATCTCTTTATTGCCTATACTCTTTCATTAATCTCTACATTTACTTTAGGGCTTACCTGATGTCTTAGTGGTAAAGAATCTACCTACAATGCAAGAGACACAGGAGATGAGGATTTGATCCCTGGGTCAAGAAGATTCCCTGGAGTAGAAAATGGCAACCCGCTCCAGTATTCTTGCCTGAAAAATCCCATGGACAGAGGAGCCTGGTGGGCTATAGTCCAAAGGGTCACAAAGAGTTGGACCCAACTGAGTGACTGAGCACACAGCAGCATGTGTACTTTACGTCAATACCATATTGTCTTGATTACTGTAGTTTTGAATTATATTGAAATCACATAGTGGAAGTATCCCAATGTTGTTCTTCTTTTATAAAATTTGGCTATTCCAAATCTTTTACATTTCTATATAAATTCTAGAATTAGTTTTGTCAATTTCCAATTTTGTTTGGAATTGTATTACATCTACAGATGAGTTTGAGGGGAATGACATTTTAATTATATTGAGGATTCCAACCCCTAAACATGAAATAGATCTTCATTTACTTAGACATTTAAAAATTTCTCCCAGTAATGTTTTATAGTTTTTAGTGTACAAGTCTTGCACATATTTTGGATTTATCACTAAATATTTTATTTCCTATTGTATTTTTTCTTAATTTTGCTTTAAAATTGTTAAATATGAAATTGATTTTTGTATATTGTCTTTTGTATCCTGTAATGTTGCTATATTCACTTATTGTTTCTGGTAGCCTTTTTTAAAAAAATAGAGCACTTAATATTCTATATTCACTAGCTGGTTGTTGAAGAATAAAGAAAATTTTATTACTTTATTTTCAATATGTAGAATTTTATTATTTTTCTTGCACTGCTGCATGGACTAGGAATCTCTAACATAGTGTTGAATAGAAATTGTGGAAACCCACAACATTGCCTTCTTAGTTTTGAGGGAAACATTTAATCTTTCAATATCAACTGTGGCATGAGTTGGAGGTTTCTTTATGATACTCATTATTAGACTGATGGAATTAGTTCATTCCTAGTTTGTGGAGAGGTTTTATCATGAATTGGAGAAGGAAATGGCAAACCACTCCAGTATTCTTGCCTGGAGAATCCCATGGACGGAGGAGCCTGGTAGGCTACGGTCCACGGGGTCGCAAAGAGTCGGACACGACTGAGCGACTTCCCTTCCTTCCCTTTATCATGAATGGGTGTCAAATCTTAAGTGCTTTTCCTGCAGCTATTGAGATGATCATATATTTTTTCTTCACCTGTGCGTGCTAAGTCGCATCAGTTGTTTCCAACTCTTTGCGATCCCATGGACTATAGACTCCTCTGTCCATGGGATTCTCCAGGCAAGAATACTGAAGTAGGTTGCCATTTCCTTCTCCAGTTCTTCACCTGTGAATATAACCAATTACTTTGATATTTGAATGTTAAACTAATCTTTCATTTCTGAAATTGACCCCACTTTGGTATTTATTAGGGTGTATTGTCCTTTTTATACATGGCTGAAACGCTAACATTTTGTTAAGTATTTTTGCATCTATGTTCACAAGGAAAATGTATTTGTATTTATTTACTTATTTTTGTGGAAAGTTTGTTTGGTTTTGGTATTAGGTTAATGCTGGCCTCATGAAAGGAGTTGGGAATCATTCCCTTCTTTATTTTTAGAAGGGATTTGTGCAAAATGTGTAGTTTCCCCCTTTTTTTAACATTTCATATAATTCATTAACTATATTGGGTTATTAAAATTTCCTGCCCCCCCCTTATTTTTGGTGTGTGTGTGTGTGTGTGTGTGTGTGTGTGTGTGTACGTGATCTGTCGTGTCCAACTCTTTGGGATCCCATGGACTGTAGCCCGCCAGGCTCCTCAGTCCGTGGAGTTTTTGTTGGTTTTGCTAAGTTTTGACTTTTAAGAAATTTGTCCTTTCTAATATGGTATAAAGTTGTTCATGCTTGTTATCTTTTTAATGTCTGTTGGCTCTTTTGAATCCTCTAATTTCTCATATTGATTTTGTTGTTGTTCAGTCACTAAGTTGTGTCTGACTCTTTGTGACACACATTGATAATCTTTGTCTTTTCTCTCCCTCTTTTTTCTTAGTTGTTTAGTTAATCAATTGTATTGCTTTTTTAAAGAACCAACTTTTAGTTTCATTGAATTTGCTGTATTGTTCATTTAATTTCTATGTTACTGAGTCTACATATATATTTTTATTTTGGTTTTTAATAGGAGGAGAAGAGGGTAACAGAGGATGAGACAGTTGGATGGCATCATTGACCCAATGGACATGAGTTTGAACAAACTCTGGGATATGGTGAAGGACAGGGAAGCCTGGCGTGCTGCAGCCCATGGGGTTGCAAAGAGTCAGACACAACTTAGCAGCTGAACAACAATATACCTTGGACTTGGTCTATCTTCTTTTTTAGCTTTTTAAGATTGAAGCTTAGATGACTGATTTTGGAATTCTCTCTTCACTTTTCTTAAGGAAAACCCCTGTAGGTTTCTCATGGGATAACTGATTGAAGGCCAAAAACTCATCACAGAGAATTTAGTCAAGAGATGAGGAGGCTTGTGTAATCTAGCATGAGTCAAGTCTATGGAGGAAATATCTTGGTTAAAGTCAGGGGCTGAAATCCATTGACATCTTTTTAAAAAGTAAATTGGTCAATCACTGTGTTTTATCTCATTTCTTAGCCGTCCTCCAGAAACATGAAGCAGGAGGCACTTATCCATTAGGCACAATAGGTGAGATGCCTAAACCACATGATCTAGGGAAAATGGTTTAATTTATTTCATAAAATGATGCTGAAAACAATGGTGCTCACCGTGTTAAAAAACAATAGGATAAATCATGTATGGTACCAAGCATAGGGCCCATTATGAGAAGCTACTTTCAATATCTGAGATATGAATACTTCCCAGAGCATCTATAAAACACTTCCTGAAGGGAGAACCATAGAGTCCTCAATCTGGCCTGGATATATTTTATTTGAGAATAAATAAAATTTAATTCTTTTCTGAGCAACTGATCAGGATATTATTTCTAGAGAAAGAGAGGGAAGAGGGTGAAAGGTGGAAATTCAACTGCCTTAACAGCAGAGTCCAGCATAGGACCACCTGCACTTGTGTGGAAGACCTATAACCAGAGATGCTGGGGTGGAGCACAGCAGAAGATGTCGACTCTGCTGTGATGTATGTGCAACACAAGCATTTTTGGATGCACTAATTCCTGGGCTGTGGTCTATATTTGCTCTCTGACGTGAATTCACTACTAAGAATCTGGAGTGCTCACTCTTTCTCAAGAGGTGGATTGAGTTTCTTGCAGAGTTTATCTGACCCAGAATGCTTTGCAAACTCAGCCCCAAGTTCCCTTTCCGTCCCCGCCCCTAGTATAGTGGACTCTGTAGAAACTGAGCAAGCAGCACCCTAGTTAACCATTTCAGCTTAATAACTAGCCCAAGGACTGTACAGGCTGCCAAGTATGAAGGGTTGGACCATGTGAGGGTCTCCAAACTTAGCCACAAGGGCTCCTGTAGTTCGTGTGAGGTCGTCTGTACTCCCTCTCCACTCTAACGCCAGCCTCCTTCCCACAAAATCAGCTTGCATAGCCTAGTACAGCCCTTTCCTCACTCAGGTCAGCCATTCTAACTTGAGTGCAGAGTAGTGAGCTAAACTGTAAACCAGATCCGCCATTCCGCCAGCACCCACTCTTCTTTCCTAGAGTGCGCCTATTTTTGGCCACACCCCCGTGCCGGCGCCCTAAGCAAATCCCACCCTCCTACGACTGGTGGTAAAAGGAAAGCCAATAGCAATTGTCCAAGGCAGAGCACGTAAGCGTGGAACCTACGGAGACCGTGGAACCCTGTGGAGACGTTGGAATCCGTATCAGGTACCAGAGTGCCAGCCTCGCCCTCTGCATGTCAAGACTGTTTGCAGAGCTTGTGGAGACACAGGGCTTGCCAGGCATGCAGCCTCTGCTCAGGGGCCATTACTATTACTGCCTGGGAATATACGAAGTGGAGATAAGATCTAAACTGTGAAGTATCCAGCACCGGAAGTCAGAGAACGCTACGCTGAGGAAGGAATTCCAGGCTTCGTGGACCGCATGAGCCACGAGGCTGCGGTGGAGGCCAGGAGCCCCAGGAGCAGCCACCCGAGGGTTTAAATCGTGCTGCCGCCGAGGCCCCGCAGCTTAGAAACAGACTTCTCGGAGCTATTCATCCCTTCAAGGTATTGCCTTGTCCACGTTCCACAAATTTTATTATGGTGTATTTTAATTTTGTTTAATTTAAAATATTTCTAATTTCCCTTGTGTGTATGTGTTTTGTTTTGTTTTTTGATACGTGGACTGTTTAGAAGCACATCTTTAAATTTCAAAATTTGCATCGCTTTCCCAGTTTCGTTTCGGTATTGATTTATATTCCTTGTTGTTTATTTTTAACTTTAATTTCTGTTGTTTCAATCTGCCTGAATTTATCAAGACTTGTTTTGTGGGAGAGCGTAGAGTCTGCTTTGCTCAGTGATACATGTGTACCTGAAAAGAATGCGTGTTCTGCTGTTGTTGGTTGTAATGTTCTCTAAGTGCCGAGTAGATTAAGTTGTTAACAAGTGTTGGTTGTTAAATTCTTCTATATCCTTATTGATTTTCTGATTGTTCTATCACTTACTAAGAGAACAGTATTGAAATTTCCATTTACATTTGTGGACTTAACATATTTCTCCTTAAAGTTCTGTCAGTTTTGCTTCATGTATTTTGAAGCTCTGGTTTTGAGTCTGTATAGGCTGAAGGTTATTATCTTCCTAATGATTTGACCACTTTTTCATTATGAAGTGCCACTGTTTGTCCCTGATAACTGTATTTGAATGATATTAATAAAATAATTTTAGTTTTTTATGGTTAGCATTTTTAATGTTATCTTTTCACCCTTTTGCTTTTTTCTTAACCTTATTAAAAAATTAAAGTTTAACTTACAGTGTTGTGTTAGTTTCAGGTACACAGCAAAATGATTCAGTTTTGTATACTTTTTCAGATTCTTTTCCATTATAGATTATGAGATATTGAATATAGTTTCCTGTGCTGTACAGTAGATCCTTGTTTTTTATGTATTTATATATAAAATATATACATATAGTATATGTATGTTAATCCTAGACTCCTAATTTATGTCCTTGCTAACACCCCCTTTCAAAACCATAAGTTTGTTTTGTATGTCTGTGTCTGTTTCTGTTTTTATAAATAAGTTCATTTGTATCATTTTTTTAGATTCCACCTACAAGTGATATTATGTGATATTTGCTTTTCTCTGTCTGGCTTACTTCACTTAGTATGATAATCTCTGGGTCCATTCATGTTGTTGCAAATGGCATTATTTCATTCTTTTTTATGGCTGAATAATATTCCATTGTGTATAGATACCACATCATATATATCCTTTCTTCTGTTGATGGGCGCTGAGGTTGCTTCCATGTCTTGGCTGTTTGTTGTAAATAGTGCTGCTGTGAACACTGGGGTGCATGTATCTTTTTGAATTAGAGTTTTCTCTGGATATATGCTCCATCCTTTTGCTTTTAACCTGTCTATGTGTTTATATTTGGGCTTCCCTGGTAACTCGGTGGTAAAGAATCTTCCTGCCAATGCAGGAGATGTGGTTTCAAACTCCGGTCAAGAAGATCCCCTGGAGAAAGAAATGGCAATCCACTGCAGTATTTTTGCCTGGGAAATCCGTGGACAGAAGAACCTGGCAGCAAAGGTCCAGGGGTCACAAAAGAGTCAGATATGACTTAGAAACTAAACAACCGTGTTTATATTTAAACTGTTTCCCACAGATAGCATAAGGTAGGCTTTCCTTTCTACCTAACCTGATAGTATCTGCCTTTCAAGTGGAATGTTACAAACGTTTACATTCTTTATAATAAGCAATTTGATTAGTTAGGTATAAATCAACTGTTTTGCTACTTGTTTTCTATTTGTCCCATCTGTTTTTTTTTTACATTTTTTTCTGTTTTTTTTTACATGCATTAGATTAATTAAGCATTTTTTAGTATTCTTGCTTATCTCCATACTGGCCTCTTGGTTCTCCTTTAAGTGGTTGCTCTAGGGTTTCGATGTTCATCTTTAACTTACCACCGTGTATCTTCAAATAATATACCTGTTCATATGTAACATAAAAATCTTTCAACAGTGTGCATTCACTTACCCTTTTATAGTTTGTCATGTTGTTGTTATATAGTTAATTTCTATATATGTATGTATATAAACCATACTACTTTCATATAATATTTGTTACAACACTCAGAGCTTTCAGAAATGAGGAAGCAAGAGAATTTTTTGTATTTACCATACGCTTACCATTTCTAAGTCTCCTCATTCCTTTGTGTAGATTCAACCTTCTATCTGATATAATTTTTTTTCAATGTGAAGAACTTCTCATAATATTTCTTCTAGTGTATATCTGCCAGTGACAGAGTCCCTCAGCTTTTGTTTGTCTTCAAAAGTCTTTGTTTCCCTTCATCTGAAGGATATTTTTTATGGATATAATTAGTGTTGACAGATTTTTTTCAACATTTTAAAGATATCATTCCCTTGTATCTGGTGTGCATTATTCAGTCTTTATAGTCATTCTTATATTTGTAATGTAATGTCATATCATGTCATATCTTGTAACTTGTATTTTTTTCTGACAACTTTAAAGATTTCCTCTTCATGAAAATTTTTTAAAAGCAATTTGATTGTAATGTGCCTTGTAAGATTTTTTGTGCTTTCATCCTGCTTGTGGTTCATTGCAGTTCTTAGGGCTATGGGCTCAATTTTCATCAAACTTGGAAAATTTTGAACCATTATTTCTTCAGGTTTTTTTTTTTTTCAGTCTCACATCTTTCTCTTTTCTTTCTGGGACTCTAGACTCCTGTTGCATACGTTGGAGAAGGAAATGGCAGTCCACTCCCGTATTCTTGCCTGGGGAATCCCAGAGACTGAGGAGCCTGGTGGGCCGCTGTCTATGGAGTCACACAGAGTCGGACACGACTGAAGCGACTTAGCAGCAGCAGCAGCAGACTCCTGTTAGATTGCTTAATATTGTCCTACGGATTCTTAAGGATTTGTTATTTTTTTAAATTCTTTTTTTTATCTCTGCTTTAGTTTGGATGGTTTGTATTATATATGTTCAGGCTCACTGGTTCTTCTGCAGTGTCTCAGTTCAGTTCAGTTCAGTTGCTCAGTCGTGTCCGACTCTTTGTGACCCCATGCACCACAGCACGCCAGGCCTCCTTGTCCATCACCAACTCTTGGAGTTTACCCAAACTCATGCAGTGTCTAATTTGCTATAATTACATTCAGTGAATTTCGCACTTCAGATACTGCTTTTTCAGTTCTTGAGGCTCCAGTCAGTTCTTTTTTAAATCTTGCTGTTTTCACTCTCATTATGCTTGTGTTCTCATTGACACCCTTGAGCATGTTTTTAGTAGTTGTTTTAATGTGGTTGGTTGCTATTTTTTTATTACTGTCATGAAATGTACTTGCATTACTGTACTGTTTTTACTGATTTTTCTACATTTTCCTTAGTTTTGCATGTCCAGTAATTTTTAAAAACTGATTTCCAGGTGGCTCAGTGGTGAATCTGCCTGCAGTGCAGGAGATTGATCCCAGAGTCAGGAAGATTGCCTGGACAAAGAAAATGGCAACCCACTCCAGAATTCTTACCTGGAAAAATCCCATGGACAGAGGATCCTGGCTAGCTATCCACTCCATGGGGGTTGCAAAAGAGTTAGACACTAGAGCTAAACAACAAAGTTTTGTAGATACTAGTCATTATGATTGTTACATTGTTGAGAATCTGGGTTTGGTTGTATTTTTTTTAAAGAATATTGGAGAAAAAATTCTGGAATGCAGTTGTTGCATGTGGATAAGCTTCTTCATTTTGAAGTTGTTTTAAACTTTATTTGGAAGAGTTTAAAGTAGCCTTCATTAACTTAAACATCCCTCCACTTTATGTGAGCTTTGAGAATTTTTCATTTTGGAGCTCTCCTATAATTCTTTCCCCAGTCTTATAGCATTTCACTGTAAGTGGTGGTGGTGGTTTAGTCACTAAGTCGTGTCTGACCCTTGCAACCCCATGGACTGTAGCTAGCCAGGCTCCTCTGCCCATGGGATTCTCCAGGCAAGAATACTGGAGTCGGTTGCCATTTCCTTCTCCATTCACTGTATGTATACATGGCTTACTCTTTAGCAGTGGACTAAAAGGGACTGCTCTGCATATTTCTAGAGCCTTTTCTATGCATCTTTTCCTTTTCTCTAGTACTCAACTTTGAAAAAATATGGTCTCCTTAGCACTTCTACCCACTACAAGAACTCATTTTTGTGTCTCTTGAACTCATTGGAGGTTGTGTTCTCCCTCTCGGTACTATTGCCTGGAAATTTCTCCAACAGAAAGCCGTTGTGAACATAGACAACCCTATGTCCTATTTTACTTCTTTCTGTGAAGGATCAATTTTTTGTAGTGCCTGTTGTATTGAATACAGCTTCTTAAAACGTTGTTTCATGTATTTTGTCCAGTTTTACAAAGGTTTATAGTAGGAGAAAAAACTTAGTTCTGTTTATTCCATCATAACTGAAATGGAAGCCCAGATCTGTGATGTTTTTATTTTTGCTTTGTTTTAAACACTTAACATTTCTGTTACAATTTATTTTAACTAATGAATTATTCACAACTATGTTTTAAAATTTCCAAAATGTATGAGAGTTTTAACTTTTTAAAAATGATTTCAAGCTTCATTGCATTATTCCCTGAGAATATATGTATTCTATAGAACAATAAATACCTGAAATTTCTTGGAGCTTGACATGGGATTTATTATCATATAAATATTTCCTGTGTATATGAAAAGAAAGAGTATTTTCTAATTGTTAGGGACTGTTTATACATATGTCCATTAAGTCAATATTGTTAATTATGTTCAACATTTTATATCTTTATTAAATTTTTAGTCTGCTTGGCTATTTAGGAGAGAGGTTTATTGAAATCTAATACTGAGATGGTTGAGTTATCAATTTCTCTTTATAGTTTCATCAATTTTTGTTTTATGTATTTTGACACTTTAAAAATTTTGGTAAACACAGTAAAATTATGCAGATCTTAAGTGTATAGAACAAAGAATTTTTATACCAACCCAACTACCCATATAACTACCACTTAGCTCAAGATGTGGAACATCTTCTGAACCATAGAAGTCCAGGAGTAGAATTTCTAAATTCCAAGTAGAATTTTAAATATGAGTTTTATCTTGGTAGATAGAACCAAAAAGTTTTGTAAAATAATTGTACTGATTTACTCTCCCACCAGAACTGTATGAGAATTCCAGTTGCTCTACAACCTTACAAACACTAGTCTATATTTTAGTTTTGGTAATTCTGGTGGATGTATAGCAGTGTCTCACTGTGGTTTTAAATTTGCATTTCTCTGATGACCAGTGATGTTGTGCACAATTTCATATGTTTATTCACCATTTGGATGTCTTTCTTTCTCCTTATTAAGTGAGGAGGTTTTGGCTCCTCGTCCCCCTCCATTGGGTTGTCTCTCTTTTCCCTATTGATTTATATAATTTAACAAATACATTCTGGATAATAATTCTTTGTCAGTTGCATACATTAAAAAAAAGTCTCTGTAAGTAATTTGCCTTTTCATTATCTTAGTAATGTCTTTTGATGAACAGGAGTTCTTGATTTTAAGGAAGTCTAACATACCACTTTTTTTCTATTATGGTTAGTGCTTATTGTGTCCTTTTTAAGAAACCTTGTCTTCTCCAAGAAGATATTCCTCTAATTTTTCTATTAGAATCTTTATAGATTCAGTTTTCATATTTAAGTCTGTGATCCATTTGAAATAGATTTTTGCATATATCATAAGGTTTGACTTAAAAAGTTTAATTTTTTTTTTGAGTTAAGGTTAACTTTTAAAAATGGGTATCCAGTTGATTCATTATTATTATTGATTTGATTATACTTTCCCAGTTGAATTGGCATCTTTGGTACTAATCAGGTGACTATATGTGTGTGAGTACCTTTCTGGATCTCTGATCTCTATTCTGTTACCATTGCTCTAATGGTGTCTCAATTTCTTCAGTTTCTTAAAGTCATGATGTGAAATAGTGTAAGTCTTCTACCTTTATTCTTCTACAAGATTGCCTTGACTGTTCTAGGTCCTTTATGTTTCCATATAAACTTTAGAATTAGCTCGTCAAATTCAAAACAAAACCTCTGCTGGGAGTTTAGATTGGGATTGAACTGAATTTATAAAACAGTTTGGGATGAAATGACAACAATTTTGAGTTTTTTAATCCATGAGTATAGTATATTCCTCTATTTAGTTATGTCTTTAATTTCTCTTGGCAGTGTTTTGTTGTTTTTTGAGACTACTGTTGCAGACAGTTAATTTTAAAAAAATACTTTCTGGTTTAACTGAGTCTTTTAACCTTTCCATGTCTTATTGTTTTAGGTCAAATGTCAGCAAACCTTTTCCCATAAAATGCCGGTTCTCAGGCCATATGATCTTGTTGCAGTTACTTGACTTTGCTGGTGAAAAGTGAAAGCACCCGTAGACAACATGTAACCAAATGTGTGTGTCCATGATCCAATAAAGATCTATTTACAAAAACAGCATAATTTGGCCTATAAGCCATAGTTTGCTGATTGACAGTTCTCTTGTAAATAGACTATAACTGGCTCTCTTGTAAATAGGATATAACTGAATTTTAAAAATCTAAGTGAGCAAGCTGTATCTTTTAATTGTTGACTTTAGTTTATTATATTTAAAATGATTATTTTTCTCATATATATTGGCTGTTTTCCTCTATCATGTTACTTTTTCTTTGTTCTACTTTTTCATACTTTTTTGTGTCTTTTTATTAATTAAATTTTTGTGTTTTCTTCCAGTGTCCCCTCTTTATTTCTATTGCTTTTAGAAATACTCTTTAAATTTTACCATCATATTTACTAAAGTCTACCTTTTAAGAGCTGTAAAAAATTGAGAATACTTTAATTCCATTTACTTTTCTGTTAACTTGATTATTGTCATGCATTTATTTAGGTCCTTATTTATTGTTAGGTCCATCTCTTAGTCTTTGTTATTAAGTTTATTATATAAATAAAATATTTATTTAGGTTCACCTATATGGTGGCTAAGTGATAAAGAATCCATCTGCAGTGCAGGAGACTCAGGTTTAATACCTGGGTCAGGAAGATCCCCTGGGGGAGGAAATGGCAACCCACTCCAATATTCTTGCAGAGAAAATCCCATGGACAGAGGAGGGTGGTGGGCTACAATCCGTAGGGTTGAAAAGAGTTGGACATGACTGAGTGACTGAACACACACACAGACTTGCTCTAGGGATTGTTTTTCTTAACTGCCTAGAATACATTCTTAGTAGTTTTTTTTAAATGAAGATCTCTTGTTAGTGACTGCTGGGTTTTATATATCTGGAAATGTCTTTATTTCATCTTCATTTTTGAAAGGCAGTTCTGATAGTGTACAATTCCTGGTTGACAGTAATTACCTCTCAACTCCTTAAAAACACCAGTATGGCTTCCATTGTTATAGTTGAAAAGTCAGCTGTTAGTTTAATCTAATTTTTGTTCTTTTGTTGGCGATCTGCCTTTTTTGTCTAATTTTAAGAACTCCTGTTCAACAATTACACTTTCTGTTTCTAAGAGTTCTATTTTTCACATTTCGCTGCCCATTTTTGTTAATCTTTTGATTATTGCTCATTTTTGTGACTCCATGTGAAGAGGTATTTCACACATAGTTATTCTATATTACATGTAAGCTAATACTAGAATTTTAAGTAGTTTGTCCTCTAAATTTGCTGGGTTCCTCCCGCCATCCAGTCATGGTGCTTTTTGGTGACTGGGAAATTAAGCAATTTCCCATAGAGTTCCTAGTTGGCTGAGATTCATCTATGAGGATCCTAGGCCATCCATCAGAAGTACTTTTGTCTAGAGTGGATTTTCAGTTGTTTCTACTGGCAGTCAGGAGGTACCACCAAATTGAGACCATTTTTACCTCTCTCTAGATTTCTGACTTTCTGTGGAAATATTTGACTTAGGTTGGCCTACTTTGAAGCTTGGTTTCTCTTACTTAACAGCAGTACTGAGCAAAACAACCTGCAGGAAAATCTTGTCTTTTTCTTGCTTTTTACTCATTGATTTGCACTCTCGTTTCAATGCTTTTTTTTTTTTTTGGTTCTGTTTTTGGGGGGTGTTGTTTGTTGGAGCTTTCAAAGATATCCAAAAAATACATTCTAAGGCCATTTTGAACTAAAAAGTGAAACTGTTAGTTGCTCAATCATGTCTGACTCTTTGTGACTCCATGGACTATAGCCTGCCAGGCTCCTCTGTCCATGGGATTTCCCAGGCAAGAATACTGGAGTGGGTTGCCATTCCCTTCTCCAGGGGATCTTCTTGACCCAGGAATCAAACTCAGGTCTCCTACCTTGCTGGAAGATTCTTTACCATGCCAGCCACCAGGAATTCATGTTTGAACCAGATTCTAGTTATCTTATAGCAGAAGAGTCCTTTAGATTATGTAGTTTGCCATAAGGCAAAAATGGAGGTCTTTAAGGTGTTTTGTTGAACCCAGTGCCTGTTACAACTAATTGTTGAATGAGTAACTCACATTTGATAGAAATAGAGAAGGTAGTTATCAGTATCATATGTCTTGATAGATTTGAAACAGATTTGCAGCTGGAAGATATTTATGCATTCAGTTCAGTTCAGTTCAGTCACTCAGTCATGTCTGACTCTTTGTGACCCCATGAACCGCAGCACGCCAGGCCTTCCTGTCCATCACCAACTCCCAGAGTCCACCCAAACCCGTGTCCATTGAGTCAATGATGCCATCCAATCATCTCATCCTCTGTCATCCCCTTCTCCTCCTGCCCTCAATCTTTCCCAGCATCAGAGTCTTTTCCAGTGAGTCAGCTCTTCACATCAGGTGGCCAAAGTATTGGAGTTTCAGCTTCAACATCAGTCCTTCCAATGAACACCCAGGACTGATCTCCTTTAGGATGAACTGGTTGGATCTCCTTGCAGTCCAGGGGACTCTCAAGGGTCTCCTCCAACACCACAGTTCAAAAGCATCAATTCTTCTGTGCTCAGCTTTCTTTAAAGTCCAACTCTCACATCCATACATGACCACTGGAAAAACCATAGCCTTGACTAGACGGACCTTTGTTGGCAAAGTTATGTGTCTGCTCTTCAACATGCTGTCTAGGTTGGTCATAACTTTCCTTCCAAGGAGTATGTGTCTTTTAATTTCATGGCTGCAGTCATCATCTGCAGTGATTTTGGAGCCCAGAAAAATAAAGTCAGCCACTGTTTCCACTGTTTCCCCATCTATCTTCCATGAAGTGATGGGACTAGATGCCATGATCTTAGTTTTCTGAATGTTGAGCCTTAAGCCAACTTTTTCACTCTCTTCTTTCACTTTCATCAAGAGGCTCTTAAGTTCTTCTTCACTTTCTGCCATAAGGGTGATGTCATCTGCATATCTGAAGTTATTGATATTTCTCCTGGCAATCTTGATTCCAGCTTGTGCTTCCTCCAGCCCAGCATTTCTCATGATGTACTCTGCATAGAAGTTAAATAAGCAGGGTGACAGTATACAGCCTTGACGTACTCCTTTTCCTATTTGGAACCAGTCTGTTGTTCCATGTCCAGTTCTAACTGTTGCTTCCTGACCTGCATACAGGTTTCTCAGGAGGCAGGTCAGGTGGTCTGGTATTCCCATCTCTTTCAGAATTTTCCAGTTTATTGTGATCCACACAGTCAAAGGCTTTGGCATAGTCAATAAAGCAGAAATAGATGTTTTTCTGGAACTCTCTTGCTTTTTCGATGATCATCAGATGTTGGCAATTTGATCTCTGGTTCCTCTGCCTTTTCTAAAACGAGCTTGAACATCTGGAAGTTCATGGTTCACGTATTGGTGAAGCCTGGGCTTCCCTGGTGGCTCAGATGGTAAAGTGTCTGCCTGCAATGCGGGAGACCCGGGTTCGATCCCTTGGTTGGAAAGATCCCCTGGAGGAGGAAATGGCAACCCACTCCAGTACTCTTGCCTGGAGAATTCCATGGACAGAGGAGCTTGGTGGGCTACAGTCCATGGGGTCGCGAAGAGTCGGACATGACTGAGCGACTCACTTCACTTCACTGCAGTCATGATTTATGCATTTGATGCCTGCAATTCTCTTTCAAAAGGAGCTTACTTTCTTTCATAAATAAAGCAGTTATTACTTACTGATGGCAAATGTCTACTCAATTGGTCACCGCTGCTTCTGCTGCTGCTGCTAAGTCGCTTCAGTTGTGTCCGACTCTTAGTGACCCCATGGACTGTAGCCTACCAGGCTCCTCCGTCCATGGGATTTTCCAGGCAAGAGTACTGGAGTGGGGTGCCATTACCTTCTCTGGCAATTGGTCACCGCAGGTGACAAATCAAGCTTTTTATTGATCACTTATGACTTATACCCTAATAAGAATTTATTATAGGCATGAAATCAAAGCTTACATGTTCACACTAAAATGAACCTTAACTTTATGGGATTTAATGATTTTATTTTGAATATTTAAATACATATAATTCATAACCGGGCTTTCCTGGTAGCTCAGCTAGTAAAGAATCTGCCTGCAATGCAGGAGATCCCGGTTCAATTCCTGGGTTGGGAAGATTCCCCTGGAGAAGGGATAGGCTACACACTCCAGTATTCTTGGGCTTCCCTGGTGGCTCAGACAGTAAAGAATACACCTGCGATGTAGGAGATGTGGGTTCGATCCCTGGGTTGGGAAGATCCCCTGGAGGAGGGCATGGCAACCCAAGTATTCTTGCCTGGAGAATCCTTGGACAGAGGAGCGTGGTGAGCTACTCTTTGCATGGGGTCGCAAAGAGTTGGACACCACTGAGTGACTCAGCACACACACAGTTCATAATCAGGGAGTTTATTTTTTGTTGAAATATAGTTGTTTTACAACATTGTGTTCATTTCTGCTGTACAGTGAAGTGAATCAGCCGTGTGCACATGTATATCCCTTCACTCTTGGACCTCGCACTCTACCTGCATTCCACCTAGAGAGGTGGAGCACTGAGCTGCACTTCCTGTCCTTTTTAGCAGCTCCCATCGGTTATCTGTTGCCACATGGTAATATATATGTTGATCCCACTCTCCCAATTTTTCCCACCTTCTTTTCCCCCCTCTGTGTTCACATGTCTGTTGTCTACATCTGCATCTCTGTTCCTGCCTTGGAAATAGGTTCATCTGTGCCATTTTTCCAGATTACATATGTATGTGTTAATAGTCAATAGTTATTTTTCTCTTTCTGACTTCATTGTGTATGACAGATTCTGGGTCCATCCATGTCTATACAAATGACCCTTTTTCATTTGTTTTAGAGGCTGAGTAGTATTCCATTGAAGGAAATGGCAACCCGCTCCAGTATTCTTGCCTGGAGAATCCCAGGGACAGGGGAGCCTGGTGGGCTGCCGTCAATGGGGTCGCACAGAGTCGGACACGACTGAAGCGACTTAGCAGCAGCAGCAGCAGCAGTATTCCATTGTATATATGTACCACATCTTCTTTATCCATTCATCTGTCATTGGATAACCAGGGAGTTTAAATGTCTGGCCTGAGATCCTGAAATTGACTCCAGAATCACAAAGGAAAAGCAGATTTTTCATAAGATTGAGCTGGAGAGTGGGCATGAGAAGACTTGGAGTCAGATACATTTGGCTTTGCCATTTAGTCATCTGTGACTGGCAAATTCTCATTCTTTCTATGCCTTAATTTACTTTTCTCTGAAAAAGGAATAATTTTATTAACTCCATCATAGGATTTTTGTGAGTATTAAATGTAATAAACTGTATAACTCTCTTAGGAAATATCTTAGGTATAATAAATTCAATAAATGTCATCTATAGATGTTACAATCACCCCATTCCTCTACTTGCAGTCCTAATCCAACAGAAGAGAACTATTGATGTGTATTTATTAATCACCTTGAGCCACCAGAAAATATCTAAATGGAAAGAGTCATAGTCAGCTTTGTCATGTAAACTAATTTTAATAATAATATAATATTAATAATGATGAAATTTTGAAGTTTAAATTTTGTCTGAGAAGTCCAGTCATGCCTAAGTGCTTATTCAATTTCTGGTGAGAACATATAAATAAGATATGGTGTGTACATACCACTCTGACAAATTCCCATGTTCTTGCTCTCGTTTTAAGAGTGAGGATATTTAGACTTAGGATTATGAAGTAACATACCTTAGGTAAAAAGCCCAGAATTTTACACCAAAGCATTCAGGATGTTAAGCATGAGATTTTTCCATTTAGAGCATAATATATCCCTCCATAGGGCTTTCTTGGTGACGCAGTGGTAAAGAATCTGTCTGCCAGTGCAGGAGATGTGGGTTCAGTCACTGGATTAGGAAGATTCGCTGGAGAAGGAAATGGCAAACCATTCCAGTATGCTTGCCTGGGAAATCCCATGGACAGAACATCCTGGTGGGCTACAATCCATGGGGTTGCAAAGAGTTGGAGACGACTTAGTGACAAAGAAACAGCAGAATATCCCTCTATATCTTGATTCTCTCCTACTGAAAACAAGAAACAGAGTGCCTTAGAAACTAGGAAAAAGAGCCAAGAAAAAGTACTGCCTCAAATTATGAGGAGAGGATTTTGTAAAGGAAGAGTGATCAGCAGCATTGAATGTCACTGAGAGATGAAAGAAGGATGAGAAATGTAGATACACATTGGGTTCTGAAATCTGATGCTCCCATTAGTCACCATTAAATCCTTTTTTTAAAAAAAACTAGAAGTTGTGATTTTGACCTAGAACCTGCTAGAAGAAACTAGTTGGCTAACTTTTGAGAGTCACCAAGTGATAATTGAGTGTGTAGGCAGGAAAAAATAGAATTTCTGGTATTAACAACCTTTGTTCATTTGACAAGGCAGCTACTGTCTTGTATGATAGGAAGCATTTCTCTTGAAATATAAAGTTAATTTTACATACATGGATTACAAATATGATTTTCCTGAAGTTGTTTTTTTATTGGCAGTGGATAGCCACTGTGACTGGTCTTACATTCTTATGAGGCTTCTGGTGGTTTTAGTGGAAGTTCTGGCCTTACCTTTCTTCTTGATGAATTGGTCAAATTGTATCATCATATCAATTTATTTTAAGACTACTTCTGGTAGCTAGGACATATATCTTGGAAATCTCCCCTTACTGTGCCTCTCATTTGCTCAATTAGAATTGAAACACACTGGTATGGAAAACTGGTTTCTCCGTATTTATACAGTCACTTATATACTAGCTGTGCTCTGGGATCATATTTGATTTGTTAAGATGTTAAGTGCAATGTTTTCATGCCTTTATATTATGGGAATGATGTAAATAATGCTTCCATCCCAGTTGGAACATTAAATAAATGATTGCTAAAGAAGAATAAAAATATTTTTTGCCAATCTCAGAGACACTAGAGATAACCAGAAACGCATCATTTTGAAATATCAACAAGAAGAGTATAGGAGATGCATAAATGTATTCATTCAGTCATTGAATAACTAATTAAACATCTATACTAGGCATTTGGTAAAGAATCTGCCTGCAATGCCGGAGACCCCGGTTCGATTCCTGGGTTGGGAAGATTCCCTGGAGAAGGGGTAGGCCACCCACTCCAGTATTCTTGGGCTTCCCTTGTGGCTCAGCTGGTAAAGGATCCTCCTGCAATGTGGGAGACCTGGGTTTGATCCCTGTGTTGGGAAGATTCCCTGGAGAAGGGAAAGGCTACCTACTCCAGTATTCTGGCTTGGAGAATTCCATGGACTATAGTCCTTGGGGTCGCAAAGAGTTGGACACGACTGAGTGCCTTTCACTCACTCACACACTAGGCATTATATAATGCAAGGTGCTGGTGATATAGCAGTTAACAAGATAGTCAGAATCTCTGGACACATGTAATGGGAGAACATAAAAACATATCCTTAATTTCAGGTTGTCTAGGAAGGCTAGGGAAACTAAGAATGAGATTTGGGGTCTCCTACTTAAGTTATCCAAGAGGATTTAGGTGACAATTTTCTTCAATGGGCAAAGCTCATTGGGTACAGAATTTAGGTCTGATACAAGAAGGATCCAGACCTATACTCTCATTTATATACTTGCTGGGATTTTTGGTGGTATCATTCTTTGGTGGTATCATAGTGTAATTGTTCCTCTTACACTCATGCTCTTTCTATCAAAATTTTTTTCTTAGAACTTGGTCTTACAATAAAGTGGTTAAAAACATGAGTTTTGGAATCACACTGACTAGGGCTCCAGTTCCAGTTTGTCATTGATGACATGTTATCATTAATTAGGGTACTTAATGTCCCTAAGTTTCAGTTTCTCATCTGTTAACTGGGGGCAATAACAATATGTATTTCATATGACTGTTGTGAAGATTAGATGAAAATCTTTTAGCACAATGTCTGGTTCATAGTATCTTTCATTGCTGGAATTGTTCTTTATTCATTTATTAAATACTTAATATGTCTCAGCTTTATGGTAAGTAGCTTACTCATGAGTTGATAGTATCTATTCTGTCTTATTACTTTTCACACCTCATTTTTTTGTTCCTACTGTTAAAATTCCCAGGAGGCCTAGAAATAGAATATTCTCTAAAAATTGAAATGAATAGATTAGAAGGGCTACCTAGATCAGACCTACCAGTCTCTG
The DNA here is from genome assembly GCF_054371585.1 of Giraffa tippelskirchi. Taxonomy (NCBI): domain Eukaryota; kingdom Metazoa; phylum Chordata; class Mammalia; order Artiodactyla; family Giraffidae; genus Giraffa; species Giraffa tippelskirchi. The sequence goes on from NC_137279.1 coordinate 38,383,971, forward strand.
ACCCAGTTGCTCCTGGTTTAAGACTCACTTTCCCTGTTTGTGGTTATTCTCATGGTTGAGACATCAGAAGTTGGTTGGGCAGAACAGATCTGGAGCAGTTGCATTTATGACAGGTAGTAACCGCTACAAATTCCCCCATGTTCTTCACCCCAGACAGGTTTCTGTCTCATCACTGTGGAAGGTGGTAGGTTGAATATCATGAAACTATGTGCTGCTTTCTTTTTTACCACAGGCAGAGTTTCACTCTGGTTGAATGTGTTCAAAGAGAAGGTTTCAGTCTAACTGATGGACTTAAACCTGGAACGTTTGAAGCATTATTATTATGGCTGATGTATGCTGAAGAACTAGGCCTCTTCTTCCTTTAGGGACTATAGTTGTGTTTTCTTGTATAAAAGGGAGAGAAATACTGCCTTCAGAAATCAGTGTTCTGTCACAGCATCACAATTAGATGTCAACTTAACATCCAGCAGCAGAAAATGTAGCAGCAGTACTGGGTGCCCCTAGGAGGCTGAGGGACTCAGGAGCCTGTTCTTGGGTTGAAATGGCCAGAGATGAATGAGCAAATTCTTCCTTTGAATCCTCTTTGGTTTTATCCATGGCCTTCATCCAATCTCCCTTTCTAAAATGCAGGTAAATGTCAATTTTCTTGTCAATAATATTTTTTTTTGTTGCAAATTTGAAATCTAAAATAGGAAATATCTGCCAAGTTGAGTTTAATATATTAATGATGGCCACAGGAGCTAATCAGGAATGCAATTGGGTTGTTTCATAAAATGATTGTCACTGGCCTCTTCTGTTGTTTCTCTCTCTTTGGCATAGATTTAACACAGTTATCCTTAGTTTTCTATTTTTAGGTATGAAGTTGATGGTTGGTTTGAAATCTGTAATTCTTTGTCAGGTAAGGAAACATCTATTATAAATTTTCAAAGAGTTCTTTTAAATCAAGAAGTAGCATTCAGTTTATCAAATTTCTTTTTTAAGTGATCAATTAAGATGCTTTTATTGTTTTTCTTACTTAATAAAATGGCATTATTGTCAACCACACTGTTGTAAGATTTGAATGGGTCAAGAAACGTATGTAAAGATCTTAGAAACATGTCTGCTATTAATAACAGCAGTGTCAGCTGTTATTGTGATTGATTTTAATCAATTACAAATATTAATCTATGTTTATATTCCTTGAATAAAACCCAGGAGACAGTGTTAACCTTAGCCCCATGACTAATGTACGTCCCGTGGGGTAGGGGGGGATCCCCAACAATTGGAAACACTTTTTTCCAACAGTTGAAACCACTTTTCCAGGGGCTCAGTGTATGCTCTTGTGTGTAATTATCGCCTCTCTCCCAGAAAACACTGGTCCTAAGAGATTTGCAAGTGTTTACAGTTGAGCGAATTTGGTCTCATCCCATCAATCATATTAATTAGAGGCCCATCAGAGTGGTGTACTCATAAAGGTGTGGAGTGAGAGGTGGATTTGTTCAGAGGCAGTTCTCCATGGTGTTCTTACACATCTTTTGTCAATTGCAAAACTGTAGTTAACTTTTGATGCTAGTGAGACAATGAAGAAAATAGGTACCGGGTACATTGCTGTTGAGGGTGAATCTTACTATATTATTTTCTCTTGTTTTATAATGTTACCACACATTTAGTGGCTCATAGCAACCCAAGTGTATTATCTCACACTGTAGGTTAGAAGTTCAGGGACAGTGTGGCTGGTTTCTCTGCTCAGGATCATGGTGTTTGTCAGAGCCACAGATCTTAATCTGGGGCTCTTCCAAGCTCACTGGTTGTTGACAGAATTTGTTTCCTTGCAGTTCTAGGACTGAGGTCCCCATTTCCTTGCTGGCTGTCAGCTATAGGCCACTCTCAGCAAGCATAGGTGTCCATATTTCGTACCAGGTGACCCTCTCCATCTTCAGGCCAGTAATGGCAAGCCAAATTCTTCTTGTGCTTCAAATCTCTGACTTCCTTTTTTATATTCAGCTGGGGAAAACTCTCTTATTTTAAAAGGCTCATGTGATTAGGTCAGGCCCAAATGAAAAAAATCTCTCTTAAGGTCATAAAACTAACATGATCTGGGAATCTACAATATTCATAGTACTGGGAATTGCTGTAAGATGTGTACATGGTGAGGAGAGGGAGGTCATCTTACAATTCTGCCTACTATAGTTAATTTGAAAAAGTGTTCTGGCAATATCTTTTGCAGCTAAGCATGCGTATACCTTTTACTTCTGTATTCCTATTTTTAGAACTCCATTTTATAGAAACAAGTACATCAGCATATAAGAATAAAAGTCTGGAGATGTTTATTGCATTGTTTGTAATAACTCCTAACTGGAAACTCATTCTTCATCAAAAGAAGGCTACTTAAATAAACTATGGTTTATCCATCACATTCCTAATATCTTAGATTGTTATCTATTAATTTGGATACTGAAAGAGCAAGTAGTTGAGTAAAGTGTACTTAGCAATATAATCATATTTTGAAGAGAAAATTACAAAACTGTATCTGTGTGTGTGTGTTTCATTTGAATATGAAGAAGGATGATTTCATTGAATATGAAGAAGAATATAACACCAGGCTGTTAATTTGATTACCTTACGTGTCTAGGAATGGTAAGAGATGGAGTGAATGATGGGATGAGATTTAGTAATTATATATCTCTGCATTATTTCATTTTTTGCAAATATATATTGTTACAAATATATATCGCTTGTTTAATTAAAAATAGTAAATATAAAAGCTAAACAAAAGTTAATACATGCTCCTTGTAGAAAATTTGCAAAATACAGTAAAGCTTACAGAATCATATACAATTACTCACAATCCAAATATCCAGACATATTTCTCACTAACAGTTTGCTACATTCTATGCCCTTATATCCAGAGATTCACAATATAAATACTACTTTGAAACTTGATCTTTTTCACATGCATATATCATATATGAAAACTCATCCTTATCCTACCTTATATACATGATCATGAATATTTCTTCTGGGGTCATTATGATCTAATTCTTAAACACTTAAATCTTTAATTCCTTTGGAATTTATTTTGGTGTACAGTGCTTGATGAGAATTAATCAATATATTTTTAAATTGGTTAGCTATTATCCCATAACATTTATCAAATAACTACGTCCAATGATTAGAAATGCCACTTTTATTGTTTACTAAATTCTTATATGTATTTCTGAAAATTCACTTCTGCTCCACTGGTGACTCTGTAATCTGACTTTGCCAGCACATTTAAAAAATGTTTTATAGCTTTATAATATGCTTTAATATCTGGTATGGAAATCTTTCTGATACTTTGCATTTCTATCAGTTTTTGTTTTATTCTTCCTTTTATACATCCTCAGCTTCCTTGCTATTTTCTCATTTGCTTGGTTTAATTCCAGTCCTATGTAATTTGTCCTCACCCCTGCACAGCCCAGTGTAGTTGGAAAAAATAATGTACAGTACACGTTGACTCATTTCAAATTTATGATCATTCAACTTAAGCATTGTGCTGCCCAGCAATATATTTCTCTAGTCTGTTCGCTCTCCCACTCTCCTAGATGGTTATTTTGTACCATCTCTTCTCTCATCAAATCTCTCCTTCTCTCCTTCTCCTCCGGCTCAGTTGCAGATCCTATTTCCTCCTTGAGTCCCTGAGTTCTAAGCACTTAAAACCTCAGGTCTCAAGTCTTTGGACCAAGATTCTGTATTTATAGTCATTCCTTGGTTGAGCTTATGTAGTCTCAGGACTTTAAATGCCATTTTCATGCTAGTAATTCTCCAGGTTATCACCCCAGTCTGAATTTCAGAGTCTGGCATCTAGATGGTACTTTAAGGTATAATTGAACTCCTAAATATTCCCACCTCAGCTGGCTCTGCTCATAGTCTTTCCCCATCTTAGTACAGGACAGCTCTTAATTCCTAATGACTCAAGTCACAATGACCTTACAAGCATCTTGACTCTCTCTTGCATAACACACATCTGTTCTGTCAGTAAATCCTGCTGCATTTACTTTCAGAGTATATCCAGAGTGTGACCTCTTCTAGCACTTCTGCTTCCATCAGGTTTGAGGCACCGTTATTCTAAACTGGATTACTGGATCATTGCAGTAGCCTCCTGGCTGGTCTGTCTGCTTCTTCTCTTGACAACCCCTTAAGTCAGTCCTCAGCAGGCAGCCACTGCGATCCTGTTAAAATATAGATCAGATCTTGTCATCTTTTGACTCAAACCACAACATTCTGCCATTTGTATTTCATCTACCCCTATACCTACTCTCCAGACCCGTTTTGGAATAATATGTTTTTGGAAATTATTTTTTAGTCTAGAACTGGTAAATACATGTAAATATTAATTTGTTCCACCTAGTGAGCTGCATGCACGTATTTTGATATGTAAAAGTGAATTTTATAATCACGAGAGTAAACATTGTATCCTATCTAAGCTGGAGGCCATATCATCAGTGACATGAAAAATGACATCACATGTTTTGAGGTTATGTATTTACAACTGCAGCCTTTATTACTACCACTGAAGATTTCAGACATAGTAGCTGCATAATATTATGAAGCTATGTCTCTTTTGGTCCTTGATACTTTTCTTGGCTCTCAAGTCTACCTTATCTGGTACCAAGTAGCCATTCTTGCTTTCCTTTTTGATTTTTACCTGAAATATCTTTCCCCACCTTCTTACCTTCAACCTATCTACTATCATTCTGTGTGAAATTAATTTCTTGTAGAAAATACATAGCTGGATTGTGTTTTTTGAATCCCCACTAATCTCTTTCTTTTAACTGGTGTTAAGTGCCATTTTGTCGTTTTCTGCTCATTCTCTATTTCTTGTTCCTTGTCATCACTTGCCACTGGTGGGTAATTTGAACATCTTCTAAGAGTTTCATTTTGATTTCCTTATGGCATTTAAAAATTACATCACACTGTATATGTCTTAGTGGTTGCTCTAGATATTTCCAAATGCATATGTAACTTTCAGCCTACTGGTGTTGGTGGTGTTGATGTTTTACGCCTCTGGTGAGGTCTAGAAACCATACTTTATTTGAGTTCTCTTTAAACCTCTTCATCTTTTAAGTATAATTATCTTAAATATTTTCTCCATGTACATTGAGCACCACATCAGATGGTAGTATAACTTTCGTATCAAGCATAAAATATTAAAGAGCCTCATGAAGTAAAAGATAGTTTATTGTATTTTTCACTATTTTTTCTCATTCGACTGATCTTTTCTGTCAGGAGGACCCATCCTTCTATTGTTACCATTTTCTTTCTGTATGGATCTCTTAGCCGTTCTTTAAGGGTAAATCTGCTAGCAACAAGTGTTCTTAGTTTCCTTTAATTTAATGAGAATGTCTTTGTTTTCCCCTTCATTTCTGAAGAAAAGCTTTGTCAGTATAGGGATTCAGAGTTAACAGTTCTTTATGCATTTGAAAAATATTGTCACTTTTTTTTTTTTACCTCCATTGTTTTAGATGGGAAATCTGGTGTTATTCAAGTTGGTGTTCCTTTATAGGAACACCTTTTCTTCCTTCTCCTTTACCTCCTTGTTTCTCTTTGCCTTGTTTCCCTTTTTCTCTGAAAAATAGATTCTGTAGTGTTGGCAGTCTGAGAACTGACTGTTGGGTGAATCAGGTCCTTCAGTCCCAGTCAAGCCTTCAGATGACTGTACTCTTGGATGGCAGTTTAACTACTACCCCATGAGAGACTGTCAACCATAACCATTTGGGTAATTCCTGACCCACCGAAACAGAACTAATAAATGCTTGTTGTTTTAAATCACTAAGTTTTGTAGTAATTTGTTATGCAACCATAGATGACTGATACAAAATCCCACTAATTAATCACAGTGTGCATAAACAATTACTATTACATGTACAGTGTAGCACATATTTTGTTTTCATAGTTTGATGGACTTACTGATGTACACAGAGTAGGAATCAGCATTTGTCATATGTGCTGTACATATTTGAGGGAAAAGTGCATAATGGCTTTTATTCATCACTTAAATGTTATAGAGAAGATATTTTCTGTTTGTTACTGGTGATTTTATAAACCGTAATATAGCCTGGTAAAAGTATCAGGATACATAATTCTAAGATACTGTTTGTAGCAAGAATGGATGTTTCCCTGCTAATAAGAGAGATTAAGTTCTTTTCTAGATCTTATTTATTTTTTTGCAGAGAATAATTGATCAGTTATATGTCTCTTGATCTTAGTTTATATTAAAGGAAATAGTGAAAATAGTGTGTATAATAGATAACAGTCACTGACTGTATCTTTTCAGTGCTGTGTAAAGAAATGGATAACATATGAATATAAAACTGTTCTTTTCCACACTGGGAACTGTAGATATCAAGAGTAAAGGTGGATACTTGAGTTTTTTGAATAGCAGCTGAGTTTAAAATGTTTCTCAATGTCACTGTTGGTAATAGGAGTGAAAGTAATGAGCATTTCTCTGATGCCTTGTGTTTTGAACTCCTATTAAGTAGTTCCTAGGTCCTAAACATTTGAGAAACACTCATTGGATGTATGGTAGACAATAAATGACAGTTATAATTTTATTATTTTTTGAGAGCTCCCCCAAATGTTTTACACTAGATAAACACTGTGATAGACACGAGGAATATAAAAATAAAAGTGACTGTTACAGAGACTTGAGTCTAGAAAAGGGAGGAAGGCACATAAACTAATCATATGAATGCCAAGGCATTGGCACACTGGAGGAAGTCACAGGGAACACAGAGAAGGGCACCCAGTTCAGTTTAGACGGGGGCTGAGAAAGCTTTCCTAGAGGAAAGACATTTAAGCAGAATCTTAAAAGAAAAGTAATAATAGAGGCTGATATTGGTTGAGGATTGACTTGTGCAAAAACCTGGTGCAAAGTCATCGCATTTCTTTACGAAGTTGGGCTATATTTTCTTGGTGAAATATATATACCCTTCTCACTGTAATTTGCCTTGTTTTCTCAAACTGTATTTTTGCAGCTGTTTCTTCTGTCTTCAATACACTTTACTACATCACCCGTTGAATTCACATCCATCTTTCAAATACTCATCCTGTGTCCCTCTACTTAGAAGAATTTCCCATTTTCCTAGGTTGAATTGGGTATTATCTTTCCACGCTCTTCTGCATATTCTTTATATTCATTAATGGTTTTTTGATGTGTGTTCCATTACAGTTTTAGCTTTCAAGAAATAGTTTATGTCCTCTTAGTCTGGCTTTATTATTATTCTGTTTTATTAATCCAACAAACAATCATTAAGAGCTACTATATGCCAGAAACTACTGGCCACTAAGAATAAAAAAGTGATTAAGCTAGACTTCGGTCATCAAAAGTCCACAGTTTAGCAGGAGAAACAAATATATAATATATTCTAGTAAGAGATACAAGAATTGATGAAGTTTTATAATAGCTCAAGGAAAAACCTAATCAGTACTGTGGGGCTTATAGAAGGCTTTCGGTAGGTGGTAACACTTGAATTGGTTCCTGAAGGATAATGAAGAGTTTCTTTGAGGGGGCAAAAACAGTTTCAATTGAAATAAACATTTTGTTCAAAGGTGTGCATAGCCATTTGGGCATTTGGGGAAGCAGTGCTATTTCAGTGTATCAGTGGAGATTGTGAAAGTAGAGGAACATCCATGAGAGATGGAGCTAAAAGTGACTGTTGGGGAAGGGCCTTGTATGTCAGCTTAAATAGCTTATTTTATCCCCAAAGCATTGAAGAGTTAAGGTTTACAGGAAGGGAATTCTGTGACTAATTTTGCCATTTAGAAAGATGACATTTGCAATAGGATGGAGTAGAAGAGTAGGTATTAAAGTCGGAAAAGCTACTTAGGAGGCTATTGGCACAGGAGCAAATGTAAATAAGAATTTTTTTAAATAAGCTAGAAAATTTAGTGGAGAAAGGGTCCAGTTTCTAATTAAAATGTAAAGTATCAAATACCTAGTAAAACAATCCAAAGAAAACAACATTAAGAAAGATAAGACTGTGTAATAAAACATACTTTATTTCTGATTAGATGACCTCTATAGTTAAGATGTCAGATTCTCTGTAAATTATTAAGTTAATGATATCACAATAAAAAATCACAGTAGAACTTTTGAACTTGATAGTAGGGATTTAGATTTGGAGAAATAGAGATAGTCAAGAAATGCTTGCAAATAAAGAACAGTACAAATAAGGAACATAGATTTGAACTACTAGATATTAAAAACTAAAATGGAAGCAAATACAGGTACTGGTATATAGAATTAAGTAGAAGACTTAGATACAAACATATTTAAGAACATAGTATGCAGTAGAGGTTGCAGTTCCAACCAATGGAAATTATTTAGACAACTAATTAACCATTGTAGGGAAAATATATTTTAACACTCACTTCACTCCATTTTTAGAATATTCTGGAAGAATTAAAGACACACATATAAAAAATGAAGTCATGGAAATACTAGAAGAAAAAATACTGAATATTTACATAATGTTGTAATGTGGAAGACTTCTAAGGCTAACACTAAATGCAGAACTCATGAAGGAGAATATTCTAACTGGTTTAGAGTGCATATTATCTTGGGATAAAAGCTAAGTGTAACTCTTTCTTTCCCTTCTCAGAAAAATAGCATGGTGGCTATTGCTAGAAGAATATGGAGAGAGGAGTCCAGGTGAAACTTGAGTCCAGAATTCAAATCTTCTTCATATAGGAGAGTTGAATTCTGAAATTTTTAATGTTTTGAAAGGTATTGCAGTGTTAGGAAACAGAAGGCATTTTTCCAGAAGCACTTAGACATACATAACTGAAGTAATTACATAGAAGATTTAGAAGCAAACTCAAACATATTCAGAGCATAGTATGTAATAAAGGTGTTACTGACTGTGTGTGTCATGTCATGAATCATTTAGTCATGCTCACCCTCCTTTTATGAAATATTAATAGTAAAGTGAGACTTTAAAATGCATTGCATATTCTCTGATAGTCCCACTAGTTAGGGACAATCCAATTAAATATGAAAAACAATTTTTAAAAAGCATTCATTAAAGAAAGTAGGATGTAACAGATAACCACAATGGTGTGATCACTCACCTAGAGCCAGACATCCTGGAATGCAAAGTCTTAGGAAGAATCACTATGAACAAAGCTAGTGGAGGTGATGGAATTCCAATTGAGCTATTTCAAATTCTCAAAGATGGTGCTGTGGAAGTGATGCACTCAGTATGCCAGCAAATTTGGAAAACTCAGCAGTGGCCACAGGACTGAAGAAGGTCAGTTTTCATTCCAGTCCCAATGAAGGGCAATGCCAAGGAATGTTCAAACTACCCCACACTTGCACTCATCTCATATGCTATCAAAGTAATGCTCAAAATTCTCCAAGCCAGGCTTCTACAGTATGTGAACTGTGAACTTCCAGATGTTCAAGCTGGATTTAGAAAAGGCAGAGGAACCAAAGATCAAATTGCCAACATCCGTTGGATCATCAAAAAAGCGAGAGAGTTCCAGAAAAACATCTACTACTGCTTTATTGATTATGCCAAAGCCTTACACTGTGTAGATCACAAAAAACTGTGGAAAATTCTTCAAGAGATGGGAATACCAGACTACCTTACCTTCCTCCTGAGAAATCTTTATGAAGGTCAAGAAGCATCAGTTAGAACTAGACATGGAACAACAGACTGGTTCCAAATTGGGAAAGGAGTACATTAAAGCCATATATTGTCACCCTGCTTATTTAACTTATATGCAGAGTACATCATGCAAAATGCCGGACTGGATGAAGCACAAGCTGGAATCAAGAGAGAAAATCTTGAAAAATATCAATAACCTCAGATACGGAGATGATACCACCCTTACGGCAAAAGGTGAAGAGAACTAAAGAGCTTCTTGATGAAGTAAAAGAGGAGACTGGAAAAGCTGGCTTAAAACCCAACATTCAAAAAACTAAGATCGTGGCATCTGGTCCCATCACTTCATGGCAAGTAGATGGGGAAACAATGGAAACAGTGAGAAGCTATTTTTTGGGGTTCCAAAATCACTGTATATGGTGACTGCAGCCTTGAAATTAAAAGACACTTGCTCCTTGGAAGAAAAGTTATGACCAACCTAGACAGCATATTAAAAAACAGAGACATTACTTTCCCAACAAAGATCCGTCTAGTCAAAACTATGGTTTTTCCAGTAGTCATGTATGGATGTGAGAGTTGCACTATAAAGAAAGCTGAGCTCTGAAGAATTGATGCTTTTGAACTGTGGTGTTGGAGAAGACTCTTGAGAATCCCTTGGACAGCAAGGAGATCCAACCAGTCAATTTCAAAGGAAATCAGTTTTGAATATTCATTGGAAGGACTGATGCTGAAGTTGAAACTCCAATACTTTGACCACCTGATGCAAAGAACTGACTCATTAGAAAAGACCCTGATGCTGGGAAAGATCGAAGGCAGGAGGAGAAGGGGACGACAGAGGGTGAGATGGTTGGATGGCATCACCGACTCGATGGACATGAGTTTGAGTAAACTCCGGGAGTTGGTGATGGACAGGGAGGCCTGGCGTGCTGCAGTCCATGGGATCGCAGAGAGTTGGACATGAATGAGTGACTGAACTGAACTGGAGTAACAGAAGGAGCATGGCTTTGGAATCAGATTTTGGTTTTACCACTTCCTGTGTGACTTTGGGTAAATTAATCATTGAGTCTTCACATCTGTGAAGTAGAGATAATACACTCTACCCAGAAGATCTGTGCTTAAGATGAAAGATAATATGTCTAAAGTTTCTCTTGTGGCTCCTTAAAAAGCACCTTCATTTAAAAAGCAGCTGCTATTCATCCAGTACATGTTTACCATTCATCTAAGATAGACAGAAGTCTCATTCATTCATGGAACAAATATTTCCTGAGTGCACACCCTTTGTGCTGAGGATTGCAAACTCTAGAGCCTAAGTCTTTCCCTTTTAGGAGATCACAAGGCCTGACAGTAAAGAAGATAAGCGAATAGTCAAATAGGACAGTAGAGAAGAATTATAAAACATGACACTTTCCCTCAGGTTGTTCTTACTCTGTGACACAGATGGTAGGCAGGGAGTTTTGAAGAGATGGAGGTAGTGATATTGTGAATTATAATAAGAAATGTGTATTTGGTCTTTGTCCCTCTTTCTGGCACAGAAATCCTAAAGCTCTTGAAACTGTGAAGAGAGTGACAAAGGAATCTTTTATTATGTTAATGAGGTGATTTTCAGGCCACACCTAGGAATGGGGATCAGGGTTGGTTGCCGGGAGAACCAACTCTGTAATTAGAAGGTTGGAATTTTCTGCCCCATTCCCTGACGTTTTGGAGAGGAAGGGGCTGGAGTTGGAATAGATTGCCAGTATCCATTGTTTTGATCAGTCACGTCTACGTAATGAAGCCACCATAAAAACTGAAAAGAACAGGATTAAGAACTTCTGTGTTGGTAAACACATGAAGATTCAGGGAGAGTGATGCTTGGCAAGGGGCTGGAAGCACCTCACCCTTTCCCCTTACCTTGCCATATGCGTATCTTCAATCTGGTTATTCTTCAGTTATATCCCTTTATAACAAACTGGTGATCCAATAAGTTTCTCTGAGTTCTGTGAACCGCTGTAGCAAATTAATCAAACTCAAGGAAGGGATTGTTGGAACCTCCAATGTGTAAAAATTGATCAAAAGCACAGGTGATAACCTGGCCTTGCAGTTGGTATCTGAATGAAGCAGGGTGCGGTCTTGTAGGACTGAGCCGTTAATCTGGGGAATCTGTCTCTAGGCAGTGTCAGAATTGAGTTGAATTGTAGGATACCCAGCTGGTGTTTGAGAATTACTGGGTGGTGTGGGGGAAGCCCTTCTGCCCCCCATGATGGAGTTGGTTCCAGAACCTTCAGAGATGAAGGAGGAAGTCATGTGGGGGGATATGAGCTGTCCTTTGGAGAGTGAAAAGGAGGATTTGGATGGGCACATTGGGTGGGCAGTCACTCACATAAGAAGAAAATATGAGCACATGCTTGTGTGTGGGAATGATGACTGATGGGGATAAGAGAGTAACTTCTGTCTAAAAGTTCCTGCCCACATATATAGCCATTGATACAGCATGGTTCTCACAAGCACCCTATCTCCCGTTTCTTATCCTAAACTGTAGCCTGTCAATATTTCCCCTACGTCTCTTTAATATGGCTAATTACTGTTTATTCTCAGCTAATCTTTCAGCAATCTATGAATGGGGTATGTGTACTCCAGAGGATAAATGAAGACTTATGCTCACAGATGGTTTTAAGGAAACACATTTCTAGACCCTCAACTTCCAAATACATTCTTCCTTAAAATTAACTTGTGAAAGACCACCGCCTGGGTGAAAGAATATTCTGGACTCCTTTCCCAGCTCCTTTTCACAATTGGCCTTTCCCTCTTTTACAAAAGCAAGTCCTACCTCTAACTCATCCTGAATTTTACTGTGCTGCATTGCCCTGGGGATAAGAACTGGAGACCATTTGAAACACTGGTATTGGAGAAGTTGCCTTTGGTCAAGGTACTATAAAGTTTTTTTAGTTAGTTTGTTTTACCCTCTTTGCTTTACGCATATTTCCATGAAAGGCAAAGCATGCATAGAAATAAGATATTTTGATTTGTTTTGTGGTATTCTGAATTCAGGTTTGCTATAGAGTAGGGCAGTGAAACTATGACAGTTTTCACTCAGCAATTTGTCCCTCCTTCCTCTCACAATGCCACTGAATGCAGTAACCCTGAAGTACCCTACGGGAGTGTCATGAGCAAACAGTAGGTTTTTATAAAGAGATAGGGAGAGAGGTCAACCTTATTGTATTCATTAACAAACTTAGGGTAGGTTTCAGTCCCTCCTCTCTCTCTTTCTCAGAATTATAATTCAGAAGGGAGCTGGTTATTACAGAGATGAGTATTAATATGCTTTATTTTAATTGAAAAACTGTCAGAATGTAAGTCTGATTTGATTGATTGGTTTGGCAATTAAGTCCTACTTTGTTCATTAGACTGTATGGCAGACATTTTGCGTAAATAGCCTCTGCTAATCTGCAGCGTCAAGATTTGATAGAAAGTATATTTAAATATAGAGGTAAGTTGAATATGTACGAAAAATCAAATGTTTATATGTAAATGTAATAACATAAAAAATTGTATGTTGTGTATTAATTGAGGTTCTCCCAAGAAACAGAAGCAATAGGATGAAGATATTTATTTATTTACTTATTTATTTATTGTGTGTAGTTGGCTTATGAGATGCTGAAGGCTGAGAAGTCCCATCAGTTGCAGTCTGCAGGCTGGTGACCCAGGAAAGCCAGTGGTGTTATTCAGTCTAGTCTGAAGACCTGTGATCCAGGGAGCTGGTTGTATAAATCCTGGTCCCAGAGAAGAAAAGATGAGATGAGATATCCTAGTTTAAACAGTGAGGCAGGACTAAAAGAGGTAAATTACTCCTTCCTCCATCTTTATTCTACACAGGTCCTAAATGGATTGGATGATGTCTATCCACTTTTTCAGGCGGGTGGGAGCTGGGGTTGTTACTCTATTAAGTCCATGGATTCAAGTGCTGATCTCATTCACAAACACCCTCATAGACACAATCAGAAATGTTTAATCTGAGCACCTCATGGCAGGTTATGTTCATACATATAATGAACCATCACAAAGTGATTGCCATGGTAGGCTTCCCAGATCTTTATTTTAGGACCAAGATACTGAGTTCCTGGCTGCACATATGATGACTGCTCACAACCCTGCTCCCAGCGTGGTAACTGTTCACAACTTCTCTGGAAATTACCCTCTGTTATAGGGAGCTGCCCTTCCCAATGCTACAGCCCTCTTTGGGGTCAGCCTCCATGCTGTGACTAGTTTGATTGCAGGCGTATAAAGGCTCCACCACTTGCCTCCATTGGAACATCTCTGAAGGGCCATTCCTACTTCGAGTCTCAAATTAAAGAAGTACCTCTCCATGAGAGAATAACAGCTACTGCTACTGCTACGTCGCTTCAGTCGTGTCCGACTCTGTGCGACCCCATAGATGGCAGCCCACCAGACTCCCCCATCCCTGGGATTCTCCAGGCAAGAACACTGGAGTGGGTTGCCATTTCCTTCTCCAATGCACGAAAGTGAAAAGTGAAAGTGAAGTCGCTCAGTCGTGTCTGACTCTTAGCGACCCCATGGATTGCAGCCTACCAGGCTCCTCCATCCATGGGATTTTCCAGGCAAGAGTACTGGAGTGGGTTGCCATTGCCTTCTCCGAATAACAGCTACTACTTGTAAACAATTAGTAAACTGAAACTTCAGTTAAATCGAGTTGGGAGATCAGAAGAGGGAGCTCTCAAGCACTGCGATGATAGCTGAGCCCAAGAGGAAGAAGAAAGACTCCTCTTCTTTGCTGGCAAGGATTCAGCCAATGAAAGTCAAGGACTTTTTTGTTTATTATAGCCCTTTCAATTTCCCTTTTCCCTCTATAAAAGCATTTTCCTTTCCTTGCAGTGTGGGAACTTACACATGACTCATGTGGTTGCAGATCCTGAATTGTGGTTCTCTGCTGGTCTCCAAATAAATTCATTTTGCTGGAGAAATATCTGGCAGTCTAGTTCGGGTCAGCAAAGTAATAATCATTTGTTAAGCATTGGTAATATCCCTTTTCTAGTTTACTTTCGAGAAACTGAGAAAATGAATAACTATATTTGCTGGGAAATAAACTCTCTAGTGAGTTAGGTGGTTTCCAATTATTTGCTTTAAACAAAATTGCAATAGGCTCAAATTGGGTTGTCACAGGATGCATACTAAATATAATTTCTGATGGTAACTTATTATCTAATTTCTAAATGTAATTTGGAAAAAGTTCAAAGAGTTGAGTAAATTGCTACAGTAAATTTCCACGAGTTCTCATGTTTATATGAATAAGGTTTCTCAGTTTAGATTATAAAAACTAAAATAAAGATAATGCTAAATCTTGTCTCATTTAGCATGAAGTATTATTCATCTGAGGATAAAAAGAAACGTGTTTTCTTAAAACTCCATTCATGTTGGTAAGAAATGCTCTTCCAATTAATTTTTGTTAGAATTTAATCCAGGAGAAATTTTAAAAAATTAGTCTTACAGTTCAAAGAAGTAAAATAAAAAAGAAATGTAAATGTAAAATAAAATAAAATATGCATTTTATTGAAGGAAAATATGATGTCGCTCAGTTGTGTCCGACTCTTTGCAACCCCATGCACTGTAGCATGCCAGGCTTTCCTGTCCTTCACCATCTCCTGGAATTTGCTCAAACTCATGTCCATTGAGTCAATGATGCCATCCAATCATCTCATCCTCTGTTTCCCCCCTCTCCTCCTGTCCTTCATCTTTCCCAGCATCAGGGTCTTTTCTAATGAATCGGTTCTTCACATCAGGTGGCCAGAGTATTGGAGCTTCAGCTGAATATGATAGGATAATAATTAAAAGCATTTTAAATATTAAAAAATGTGGATAAAATTCTGTGGGAGAAATGGAATGGAAATATGATTTCAAGGAGAAAAAGAAATGATGTAAAATTTCTCACCATTAAGGTAGTGCTTATCTTGTACTTCAAACAATGATAATAGCAAGTATCAAGTTTCTACTCTTACCTTTGGGTGAACGTGAGAGTTTCAGTGTTATTTTAAAATGTTAGTATTTACAATATCGTGGGGATTATATGGGCTTCCCCGGTGGCTCAGTGGTAAAGAATCTGCTTGCTGTACAGGAGATTCAGGAGACACAGTTTCCATCCCTGGGTTAGAAAGATTTCCTGGAGGAGGAAATGGCAACCCACTCCAGTATTCCTGTCGGGAAAATCCCATGGACAGAGGAGCCTGGCAAGCTACAGTCTATAGGGTTACAAAGAGTTGGGCACAACTGAGCACAAGCAGGGATTATATAATTTTTAACTATTTAAACATTAGAAAAATTTTAGATATAAACTTCTTTTAGAAGAGCCTTCTATGTTGCCTAATATAGAGCAGCTCAATCATTTGTATTCCTAAGCATCAAAATTTTCTTCAAAGTAGAAGAAAGCTGAAAACAAATAGCTGTTAGTAGGGAAATGGTTAAATGGTATATCCATGTTGGAATACTATGGATTTACTTAAAAAAATAATGTTATCAAAGAATACTTAATATTAGGGAGCCCAGTCAGAGTGCCAGTCTTGATTCTGTCTTTGATCTGCCATGGAATTTTCCTGAATGAGAGAGGGAAAAAAGAGTCTATGATCCTGCGTTTTGCAGAAGTCTCCCTCACAGGTATATGCTGCTGTAATAAACCATTGAGCTGGCCTTTGGCCTTATTCCTGAGAGATAGCCTATAAATCCTTGGAATAAAATTTTGGCTGGCTTTTATCCTTGGTTCCTGGAAGTAGCTTTTAAATCCTTGGGATTTCTCAAAAAATATCTTTGTTATTCATGGTGGGTCCTGATAGTTTGTGCTGGTGAGATGACTCAGGATGAGAAGCTGGCCATGTCAAAAAGACCTTCCAGGTGAACAGAGGTTGGAACTTTGAGCCAGCATGATATCAGCCTGACATCCAGGGAGGGAATGTTGGACCTGGAGATTGAATTCAACTTCATAGACTGTAATTTGATCAATCATTGCCTATGTAATGAAATCTCAATTAAAACTTCTAGACTCTGAAGCTCAGTTTAGCTTCCCTGGTTGGCAGTACTCTGTGTCAGTGGTCCCCAACCTTCTTGGCACTAGGCACTGGTTTCATGGAAGACAGTTTTTCCATGGTTTGGGGCGGGGGTGATTTCAGGGTGATTCAAGTGCATTACATTTTTTGTGTACTTTATTATTATTACATTGTGATACGTAATGAAATAATCATACAACTCACCATAATGCAGAATCAGATTATCAGACATTAGATTTTCATCAGGAGTGTGCAACCTAGATCCTTTGCACACACAGTTCACAGTGAAGTTCGCACTTCTATGAGGATCTAAAGTGGAGGTCAGGCAGTAATGTGAGCAATAGGGAGCAGCTATAAATACAGATGAAGTTTCACTTGCTCACCTGGCACTCACCCCCTGCTGTGTGGCCCGATTCTTAACAGGCCACACACCAGTATTGATCCGTGGCCCGGGGCTTGGGGATGCCTGCTCTTCGTATCGTCATAGATGATGTGCTGGGAAAGGCAGTGCTGCAGTTGATGTCAAGGGTATATCAACTCTCCAGCACTGTATCATAATTTAGTTCACAGAGTTCTAGGTTGCTTTTCCTTCTGACTAGAATTCCCACTGGCCCATTACATTGATGATGTTATACTAATTGACCTAAGTGAGCAAGAAGTATTATTAATAACAACTACTCTAGACTTACTGGTAAGACATTTGTATATCAGTATGTAGGAAATAAATCCAATAAATGTTCATGGACAGTCGACCTCCATGAAAATTCTAAGGGCCCAGTGGTGTGGGGCATGTCAAAATACTCCTAAGGTATTAAATAAAACATAAGTTTTTGCATCTTTCTCGTCCTAAAATCAAAAAGAGGCACAGTACTTAGTGAGTCTCTTTGGATTTTGAAGGCAGTATACTTCTCATCTGGATTTGTTTCACTGACCCATTTACTGAGTGACTCCAAAGGCTTCTAGTTTTTAATGGAGCCCAGAATAAGAGAAGGCTCTGCAACAAACCCAGGCTGCTTTGCAAGCTGCTTTACCACTTGGGCCATTTGATCCAGTGGATTCAATGATGCTTGAAGTGTCAGTGGCAGATAGGTATCCAGATTGGAGCTTTTGACAGGCTCCTAGGATCCCTGGGTCAGGAAGATCTCATGAGAAGGAAAGGGCAACCCACTCCAGTATTCTTGCCGGGGAGATCTCATGGGCAGGGGAGCCTGGTGGGCTGCAGTCCATGGGGTCACAAGAGTCAGACATGACTTAGCAACTCAACCACCATAGGTAAATTACAGCTAGTTCCTTAGGATTTTAAAGCAGAGCTGTACCGTCCTCTATGGATAACTTATTTCCTTTTGAGAAATAGACCTTGGCCTGCCACTTGGCCTTAGTAGAGACTGAACATTTAACCATGGGCTCTCAAGTTACCGAGCTGCCCACCATGAATCTGATCCACTGGGCTCCAAAGTGGGGTATGCACAGCAGCACTGAATCATTGAGTGGAAGTGGTATATATATATATATATACCGGTATATATACCGGTATATATATATACTGGTGTATATATATATACTGGGCCTGTGGAGGCCCTGAAGGCATAAGTTATATGAAGAAGTAGCCCACTTTTCCATGGTATCTACTCCTACTCCACTGCCTTCTCTTTCCCCGCCTACACATATAACCTCCTGGGGAGTTCCCTGTGATCAGTTGATGGAGAGTGAAAAGACAGGCCCGGTTTACAGATGGTTCTGTATGATACACAGGCAACATCGGAATGTGGACAGCTGTAGTATAGCTGCTTCTGAGAATTCCCTGAAGTGCCATGGTGAAGAGCAATCCTCTGAGCTGGCAGAACTCTGCTTAGTGTGTCTGGCTATGAACTTTACTTAGAAGGAGGAATGGCCAGATGTACAGTTATACACTGATTCATGGACTGTGACCAGTGGTTTGGCCGGATAGTCAGGGACTTGGAATAAACATGATTAAAAAATTGGTGATAAGGAAATTTGGGGGAAGGTATATGGATAGACCTCTCTCAGTGGGCAAAAGACATGAAGATATTTGTGTCCAGGCAAATGCTCATCAAAGGGTAACCTAAGCAGAGTTTTGTTTCATTTTTTTAAAATTATCAAGTGGATTAATGGTGACCTCCTCCAAGAGGGCTTATGCCACAACCAGGTATGCTGCACCCAGAGCCCATGCCACAGCCACCGATGACCCATACCTCCACGGGACATACTCAAACACTCAAAGGCAGGTCTGGCTCAGTCTCTGTGGGGTCTCCTGGTGCGCACAATTTTTGTTTGAGCCCTCCGAGCGTCTCTGATGGGTATGGGGTTTGATTCTAAACACGATTTCGCCCCTCCTATCATCTTGCTGGGGCTTCTCCTTTGTCCTTGGACGTGGACTATCTTTTTTTGGTGGGATCCAGCATTCTCCTGTCGATGGTTGTTCAGTGAAAAGACTCTTGTTTGTGGGGAAACAGGAGTTTCTGGGTTGTTATGGGGAAACAGACTCTTGGAGAGCACAAACAAAACGTTGTGTGCACCAGGACCCAGGAGAAAGGAGCAGTGACCCCACAAGAGACTGACTCAGAGTTGCCTGTGAGTGTCCAGGAGTCTCTGGTGGAG
Source organism: Giraffa tippelskirchi (assembly GCF_054371585.1). Classification (NCBI taxonomy): domain Eukaryota; kingdom Metazoa; phylum Chordata; class Mammalia; order Artiodactyla; family Giraffidae; genus Giraffa; species Giraffa tippelskirchi. The sequence goes on from NC_137279.1 coordinate 38,403,244, forward strand.
GCGTGGGTCAACAGTGGCCTGCTGCAGGATTGGGGGCACTGAGTGCAGCAGTGTGTGCACAGGACCTTTTGAAGGAGATTGCCACTTTTCTTCATTACCTCTACCATAGTTTGGTCTTATTAGGTCAAACAACAGGGAGGAAACACAGCCCCACCTGTCAATAGAAAATTGGATTAAAGATTTACTGAGCATGGTCCAGTGCATCAGAACAAGACCCAGTTTCCCCCACAGTCAGTCTCTCCCATCTGGAAGCTTCCATAAGCCTCTATTCCTTATCCCTCAGAGGGCAGACAGAATGAAAACCGCAATGACAGGAAACTAATCAAACTGATCACATGGACCACAGCCTTGTCTAACTCAATGAAACTAGGGCTACCCAAGACAGATGGGTCATGGTGGAGAGTTCTGACAAAATGTGGTCCACTGGAGAAGGGAATGGCAAACCAGTATTGTTGCTTTGAAAACCCCAGGAGCAGTGTGAAAAGGGAAAAAGATATGATACTGAAAGATACGATACTGGAAGATGAACTCCTGAGGTCCTTGGGTGCCCAAAATGCTACTGGAGAAGAGTGGAGAAATTATTCCAGAGAGAATGAAGAGACGGAGCCAAAGTAAAAATGACACCCAGTTGTGGATGTGACTGGTGATGGAAGTAAAGTCTGATGCTGTAAAGAGCCATATTGCATAGGAACCCGGAACATTAGGTCCATGAATCAAGGTAAATTGGAAGTAGTCAAACAGGAGATGGCAAGAGTGAACATCGACATTTTAGGAATCAGTGAACTAAAATGGACTGGAATGGATGAATTTAACTCAGATGGCCATTTTATCTACCACTGTGGGCAAGAATCCCTTAGAAGAAGTGGAGTAGCCTTCATAGTCAACAAAAGAATCTGAAATGCAGTTCTTGGGTACAGTCTCAAAAATGACAGAATGATCTCTCTTCATTTCCAAGGCAAACCATTCACTATCACAGTAATCCAAGTCTATGCCCCAACCAGTCATGCTGAAGAAGATGAACTGTTCTATGAAGACATACAGGACCTTCTAGAACTAACACCCCCAAAAGATGTCCTTTTCAGTATAGGGGACTAGAAAGCAAAAGAAGAAAGTCAAGAGATACCTGGAGTAACAGGCGAATTTGGCCTTGGAGTACAAAATGAAGCAGGGCAAAAGCTAACAGAATTTTGCCAAGAAATGCATTGGTCATAGCAAACATCCTCTTCCAACAACACAAAAGAAGACCCTACACATGGACATCACCAGATGGTCAATACTGAAATCAGATTGATTATATTCTTTGCAGCCAAAGATGGAGAAGCTCTACACAGTCAGCAAAATCAAGAGTGGGAGCTGACTGTGGCTCAGATAATGAACTCCTTGTTGCCAAATTCAGACTTAAATCGAAGAAAGTAGGGAAAACCAATAGACTATTCAGATATGACCTAAATCAGATCCCTTACGATTATCCAGTGGAAGCGACAGATAGATTCAGGGCATTAGATCTGATAGAGTGCCTGAAGAGCTATGGACAGAGCTTCATGACATTGTATAGGAGGCAGTGATCCAGACCATCCCCAAGAAAAAGAAATGCAAAAAGGCAAAATGGTTGTCTGAGGAGGCTTTACAAATAGCTGAAAGAAGAAGAGAAGTGAAAGGCAAAGGAGAAAAGGAAAGATATAGTCATCTGAATACAGAGTTCCAAAGAATAGCAAGGAGAGATAAGAAAGCCTTCCCAAGTGATCAGTGCAAAGAAATAAAGGAAAACAAAAGAATGGGAAAGACTAAAGATCTCTTCAAGAAAATTAGAGATACCAAGGAAACATTTCATGCAAAGATGGGCACAATAAAGGATAGAAATGGTATGGATCTAACAAAAGAAGAAGATATTAAGAAGAGGTGGTGAGAATACACAGAATAACTATACAAAAAAGACCTTCATGACCCAGATAACCACGATGGTGTGATCACTAACTTAGAGCCAGACATTCTGGAATGTGAAGTCAAGTGGGCCTTAGGAAGCATCACTATGAACAAAGCTAGTGAATGTGATGGAATTCTAGTTGAACTATTTCAAGTCCAAAAGATGATGATGCTGTGAAAGTGCTGCACACAGTATGTCAGCAAATTTGGAAAACTCAGCAGTGGCCACAGGACTGGAAAAGGTCAGTTTTCATTCCAGTCCCAAATAAAGGTAATGCCAAAGAATGTTCAAACTACCACGCAGTTGCACTCATCTCACAAGCTAGCCGAGGAATGCTCAAAATTCTCCAAGTCAGGCTTCAACAGTACATGAATCGTGAATTTCCAGATGTTCAAGCTGGATGTAGAAAAGGCGGAGGTACCAGAGATCAAATTGCCAACATCCGTTGGATTATTGAAAAAGCAAGAGAGTGCCAGAAAAACATCTATTTCTGCTTTATTGACTACTCTAAAACCTTTCACTGTGTGGATAACAACAAACTGGAAAATTCTTCAAGAGATGGGAATACCAGACCACCTTACCTTCCTCCTGAGAAATCTGTACACAGGTCAAGAAGCAACAGTTAGAACTGGACATGGAACAACAGACTGGTTCCAAATTGGGAAAGGAGTACGTCAAGGCTGTATATTGTCACCCTGCTTATTTAACTTATATGCAGAGTACGTCATGTGAAATGCTGGGCTGGATGAAGCACAAGCTGGAATCAAGATTGCGGGGAGAAATATCATCAACCTCAGATATGCAGATGACACCATCCTTATGGCAGAAAGTGAAGAAGAACTAAAGAGCCTCTTGATGAAAGTGAAAGCGGAGAGTGAAAAAGCTGGCTTAAAACTCGACATTCAAGAAAGTAAGATCACGGCATCTGGTCCCATCACCTCATGGCAAATAGATGGGGAAACATTGGAAACAGTGAGATACTTTAGTTTTTTGGGCTGAAAAATCACTGTATATGGTGATTGCAGCCATGAAATTAAAAGACGCTTGCTCCTTAGAAGAAAAGCTATGACCAACCTAGACAGCATATTAGAAAGCAGAGACATTACTTTACCAACAGAGGTCCATCTAGTCAAAGCTATGGTTTTTCCAGTAGTCATGTATGGATGTGAGAGTTGGACTGTAAAGAAAGCTGAGTGCCAAAGAATTGATGCTTTTGAACTGTGGTGTTAGAGAAGACTCTTGAGAGTCCCTTGAGCTGCAAGAGATCCAACCAGTCAATCTTAAAGGAAATTGGTCCTGAATATTCATTGGAAGGACTGATTCTGAAGCTGAAACTCCAGTACTTGGGCCACCTGATGCGAAGAGCTGACTCATTAGAAAAGACCCTGATGCTGGGAAAGATTGAAGGTGGGAGGAGAAGGGGACGACAGAGGATAAGATGGTTGGATGGCATCACTGACTCGATGGACATGAGTTTGAGCAAGCTCCGGGAGTTGGTGATGGACAGGGGAGCCTGGCGTGCTATAGTTGATGGGGTTGCAAAGAGTCGGACACGACTGAGTGACTGAAGTGACTGAACTGATGGACTTAACATTCCAGGTTCCTGTGCAGTATTGCTGTTCACAGTATCAGACTTTACTTCCATCACCAGTCACATCCACAACTGGGCATTGTTTTTGCTTTGGCTCTGTTTCTTCATCCTTTTGGAGTTATTTCTGCAGTCTTCTCCACTAGCATTTCAGGCACCTAACCACCTGGGAAGTTCACCTTTCAGTGTCATATCTTTTTGCCTTTTCATACTGTTCATGGGGTTCTCAAGGAAACAATACTGAAGTGGTTTGCCATTCCCTTCTCCAGTGGACCACATTTTGTCAGAACTCTCCACCACAACCCGTCTGTCTTGGGTGGCCCTACATGGCATGGCCCATAGTTTCATTGAGTTAGACGAGGCTGTGGTCCATGTGATCAGTTTGATTAGTTTTCTGGGGTTGTGGTTTTCATTCTCTCTGCCCTCTGATGGAGAAGGATAAGAGATGTATGGAAGGTTCCTGATGGGAGAGACTGACTGTGGGGGAAACTGGGTCTTGTTCTGATGGGTGGGACCATGCTCAGTAAATCCTTAATCCAGTAATCTGTTGATGGGGGGACACTTTGTCCCCTCCCTGTTATTTGACCTGAGACCGAACTATGGTGAAGGTAATGAAGAAAATGGTGATCTCCTTCAAAAGGTCCCATGCACGCATTGCTGCACTCATTGCCCCCAACCCTGCAGCAGGCCACTGCCGACTGCCGCCTCCGCCAGAGACCCCTGGACGCTCACAGGCAGGCATGGGTCAGTCTCTTGTGGGGTCACTGCTCCTTTCTCCTGGGTCCTGGTGTACACAAGGTTTTGTTTGTGCCCTCCAAGAGTCTGTTTTCCCAGTCCTATGTAAGTTCTGGCGGCTCTGTGGTGTGGTTAATGGCGACCACCTCCAAGAGGGCTTATACCACAACCAGGTATGGTGTACTCAGAGCCCCTGCCCCTCTGGCAGGCCACTGCTGACCCATACCTCTGCAGGAGACACTCAAATCCTCAAAGGCAGGTCTGGCTCAGTCTCTGTGGGGTCTCCTGGTGCACACAAGCTTTTGTTTGAGCCCTTCGAGCATCTCTGGTGGGTATGGGGTTTGATTCTAAATGTGATTTTGTCCCCTCCTACCATCTTGATGGGGCTTCTCCTTTGCCCTTGAACATGGGGTATCTTTTTTTGATGGGCTCCAAGATTCTTCTATCAATGGTTTTTCAGCAGTGAGTTGTAATTTTGGAGTTTTCTCAGGAGAAGAGTGCATGTCCTTCTTCTCTACCATCTTAGTCTTAACAAAAGCCTTAACTTAGTCTTAACAAAAGTCACCCTGCTTATTTAACTTATGTGCAGCATACATCATGCAATAGGCCGGGCTGGATGAACCACAAACTGGAATCAAGATTGTCGGGAGAAATATCAATAACCTCAGATATGCAGATGACATCACCCTTACGGCAGAAAGTGAAGAAGTACTAAAGAGCCTCTTGATGAAAGTGAAAGAGGAGAGTGAAAAAGTTGGCTTAAAACTCAACATTCAGAAAACTAAGATCATGGCAGCTGATCCCATCACTTCATGGCAAATAGATGGGGAAACAATGGAAACAGTGACAGACTTTTTTTGGGGCTGAAAAATCACTGCAGATGGTAACTGCAGCCATGAAATTGCAAGATGCTTGCTCCTTGGAAGAAAAGCTATGACCAACCTAGATAGCATATTAAAAAGCAGAGACATTACTTTGCTGACAAACATTTGTCTAGTCAGAGCTATGGTTTTTCCCATAGTCATGTATGGATGTGAGAGTTGGACTGTAAAGAAAGCTGAGCGCCAGAGAATTGATGCTTTTGAACTATGGTGTTGGAGAAGACTCTTGAGAATCCCTTGGACTGCAAGGAGATCCAACCAGTAAATCTTAAAGGAAATTGGTCCTGTATTATTTGTTGGAAGGACTGATTCTGAAGCTGAAACTCCAATACTTTGGCCACATGATGCAAAGAACTGACTGATTGGAATAGACCCTGATGCTGGGAAAGATTGAAGGCAGGAGGAGAATGGGATAATAGAGCATGAGATGGTTGGATGACATCACCAACCCGGTGGACACGAGTTTGAGCAAGCTCTGGGAGTTTGTGATGGACAGGGATGCCTTGTGTGTTGCAGTCCATAGCGTTGGAAAGAGTCAGACATGACTGAGTGACTGAACTGAACTGATCAAGTGGATGTGTGTGTGTGTTAGTCTCTCAGTTGCGTCCGACTCTTTGTGACCCCTTGGACTGTAGCCCTCCAGGCTCTTCTGTCCATGAAATTTACCATGCATAAATACTGGAGTTGGTTGCCATTCCTTTCTCCAGGGGATCTTCCCCATTCAGGGATTGAACCTGTGTCTCCTGCATTGCAGGCAGATTCTTTACTGTTTGAGCCACCAGGGAAGTCCCTATCAAGTGGATAGGATGACCCATTCTGTGAATAACCATCAGCCTCTTTCCCTTGCCAGTCTTGTCATCTTTCAATTGACTTACGAACAGTGTGGTCATGGTGGCAGGTTGAAGGTAATGCGTAGCTCAGCAGCATAGACTTTTACTCACCAGATACGACTTGGCTATGGTCACACCTAACTACAGTGGCCAACACTGAGTCCCTATACAACACAGTTCCCCAGTTATAATTGGGCCTCTCTCATCATGCAAAGGGTCATGTTTTGTTCTTATTAGAATAGACACTTACTGTGGATATGGATTTGGCTTTCCTGCACACAATGATTCTGCCTAAATTGTCATCTGTGGAATTACAGAATGCCTATCCATTGTCCTGGTATTCCACACAGTATTACTTTTGTTCAAGAAACTCATTTCACAGAAAATTTCACAGAATATTAATTGTGACAATGGGCCCATGTTTATGACATTCAGTACTCTTTAACATGTTCCTCACTATCCTGAAGTAGCTGGCTTGAGAGAATGGTGGAATGGCCTTTTTAAGAACTAGCTATATAGCACTAGCTAGGTATATAATAATTCCTTGGTAGGCTGGGGTAAGGTTCTACAGAAGATTATATATGATCTGAATCTGATATATGATGCTGTTTCTTCCACAACCAGGTTTCACAGTCCAGGAATCAAGGGGTGGATATGGGAGTGCCATTACTATTACCACAGAATGGTCCTTTTTTTTCCTGACATTTTTGTTCCTCAAAGGGTAGGAGAGAGAGAGAGATCTAGATTCAAAGCATGTATACATTGTTGCAATCCCCCATTCAGACCATGTGTGCATTGTTGTACTCATTTAATGGAGGAGGTGGCTACCCCAAGTGAGTGCACCAGGAAACCTACTCAGTGATTCCAAATACCTTCTGGAAATGTGGTTCTTCTGATAGGTATTGACATATACTGCTTTAATGTACCCCCAAATTGCCATAATAATTTCCAGAGGGGCCCTGCCCCATGTGAGCATCCCTTAATAGCCAAGTTTTCCATTTCTTTTCTGCCTGACCATTTAGTCAGGCCACTGATAACAACTGGTGGGGTTCAGGGCAGATTGCCCAAGATGCACCTCCTGGCATGTGGATTATTTTAAGCTGAAAACAAGCAAGGCCAATAAGACTCAGGAAGAATCTTTGAGCTTCTTCCTCCTCACTGCCTAAAAGAGTTTGAAATAGAAGGACTATTCCAGGAGGGAGCTATTAGTATAAACAACTATAGAAAAGTATGAACTAGGTGTGATAGACAGGAGGAACCTAGCAAGGCCTGTTTGGTCAGCGTTCTCTCTCTGCCCCATTGTCTCCATCAGCTCAGCAAATATTTGTTTACCAAACATTAACTCTGTTAATCTTCCCATGAATTACCTTATTTCCCTTTGAAGTCCCAAATCCCTGGTCCTTCGACTTAGTCCGTAGTATATACACCTCATCTTGCTTTACTGTCTTTGGAATTCTTCATGCTATTTGGGTTCACTTATATATATATATGTATACACACACACACACACACACACACACACATAATAAATTTGACTTTCTCCTGTTAACCTGCCTTATGTCATTTTAATTGCCAGCCAAAAGAACTAAGAGGGAAAAGGGGAAATTCTCTCCCCCACAGTTGGTGGAGTCAGGGGAGTACTTCACTAGCTGGCAGAATCTGGCTGAGAAACTGCTTCCCCCTGAAGACTGGTACGGAGAAAGAGATCTTGTGGCATCTGACAAGAGCTGGCAGAAGGTAAAATCTCTTACTGTGTCAGTCTCCCATATTTTCAGTCTGCAAGGTCTGATAGGATGAAAGTGGTGAGGATCTTCTTTCTCTCTCTAAATTTAGATTAGCAGTGGAAATATTTGTGGAGCTAGTTCCTTGGATTCAGCAACTCTTTGGAAATTTGGTAGCACACTCTTTGTTGGTTGACGTTTTCCTCTAAGAGATAGTCACTTTCTTCCTTTATCTCTGTCTATTGTGTCATTTGTCATAAGAAGGAAATTCCGTAGGGTAGGATGCAGGCATAGGTTCTACAAGCCTATTGTCTGGACTAGCCCTGAAGTCTGGTGAGTTTGTTGATCTCACCAGACTGGCATCTATTTAGACAAACTTTGCTGTGGATTAATATATACGTGAAGTAAAAGCTATGCTAAGGGATATCTTGGAAGTCAGAGCTACACACTGGTGGTCACAAATTGAGCATTTGACAGTCACTAGGGTATTCACCTGAGTATTGATTGGAAAAGACCCTGATGCTGGAAAAGATTGAAGGCAAAAGGAGAAGATGGCAGAGGATGAGATGGTTAGATAGCATCACTGACTCAGTGGACATGAGTTTGAGCAAACTCTGGGAAATAGTGAAGGACAGGGAAGCCTTGTGTGCTGCAGTCCATGGGGACACAAGAGTCAGACTTGATTTAGTGACTGAACAGCAACAACAACAAAGAAGGCACTGCCTCAAGAAGGCATCCATGAAAGATAAGTTGGTCAAGGTATGGGTTAGATGGTTTACCCACCAAGTTCAAGAAAATGACCATGTAGTGAGATACTCTGTAAAACACCACACACTCCCCTACCCCGCTACTCATTCCTCTTAAGCATTAGTGTAGCTCCAAAAATCCCAGTGCTTGGCTAGATCTGTTAATGTGCATGGAAGGAAAAAACAAAAAACAGATGAGGTTTTTCCTTCTGTCTTGTTGTATGTCCCAAAGAGCTTGGTGTGAGAAAACCAAGGGAAAACCCTCTCTCGTCTCTTCCATCTGGTAGGTGAATTTAGTGGGGTGCAACTGGTGGCCAGTTGAGTAGATTGGGGTTTGGGACATGAAATTACAAGCAGCACTCTTTGCCAGCTATCCCATTCCTCAGGGCAGTGTGTCATAGGGGACCTAGTCCATAAGGGCCTCTGTTGTGTCAGCCTTTGTTGCTTGTTAGTGTTGGCATTGTCCATTCCAGTAGAATCTTCCTGGTGCCATAAATTAGTTGGTTTGTGACTAGAGATGCCCCACATTTTTGTGGGAGACCAGAGACACCGTTTTCATTACACCATACTTAATGCCTGTGCAACAAAAGTTTTTACTTCCTTAGACTGTTTTGGGGAGTGAACCCTTGGATCATGGTGACTACATCGTCTGTGTTCCCACCAGGGATAGCTCCTGTGTCCATGGTAAAATTTATTCTAAGCCTGGTAGGTACTTCTCAGACTTTCCATAAGTAGGCTTATTGGATTGAGTCACTATTGGGCTAAGTATAGTAATGAAGATCTTGTTCATCGATGGCCAGATAACAGATCTTTTGAATTGGAAAATCTTTTATATGTGAAAAAATTTTTAGAGAGCTTTCGATCCTCACAGCTGCCTTATTGGTATTTATGTCCTCACAGTTGCCTTATTGGTATTTATGGGAAGATCAGATTGAAAACCCAAATAAGTAGAATGGTTAGCCTCAGGGAATCTTAATAAAATGAAAGAACAAAATTCAGAATAAAAATTAAAAGCCAAATATCATATAAATTCCCCCTTTCTTCCCCCCTGAACTCTCCTATATCCCCACCTTCCTATTCCTGACCCTCAGGAAGATCTGGATCTCTAGTTTCCTGTATCTTACTTCAAAACTTAAGCCATTTCCCTTGGATCCTAAGACTCTGGCTTCTCCAGAAAACATCCAGTTGCCTATTTTAACTTTCTTTTTTTTTTTTTTAAGAAGACTTTAGAGAGGGCACTCAGGTGTGACCTCCAGGATACGGGTATACAGGTCACTTGTGTAAATGCTAATAGCCAGGAAGTCACTTTTGTAGATACAACCAGGAAGGCAGGAAGACTCATTTTACTGTCCCTTATGACTCTTAATACTTCCCAGGGTTCTATAAAGCAGGCTCTGCTAGCTCCAGAAATTCATGTACAGTGTCCCTTCCTGATGTATCCAAGACCCCTGCAGCAGAGGATTCACGTCCCTTGAACAGAAGCCGATCTTTTACATTGTAAAATGATCTTATCTCCACTGTCAGAAGAGCCTACAAAATTCAGAGAGATTCAGAAAGGTTAGTGGCTATTCTTAAACTCACTCACAGAGACTTTGACTCAACCTCAATTGGAAAAAAAAAGAAAAAAAACCACAACATAAAACTTTAAAATTATGTTTTATTCGGGAACATTACTGAGGACTATAGCCTGGGATGGTGGCCTCTCAGGTAGCTCTGAGGTACTGTTGCATAGAGGTAGTGAAGGTGCCAGGATGTATAAAAGTTTTTGCATGGGGAAAAATGATTATTGCTAATTACAAATAACAGACATCTAAAGTCGATGATTTTAGTGCTTTTCTGTGTATGGGAAGATGCAGGAATCTGGGCTTACTGAAATTATTCTTTTGATATGCACCTTGGCTATCTAGGACCAGTATCCTGGTTTTTTTCCCATCCTGAATCCTCTCTGGTGCACCTTGGGGAGGGCTGCTTCATGGCTCATGGCTTTATGGTTGCAACATTCTTTGTTTACTGAAATAACAGGTGACATTCTTTGTCTACACTGCCTCCTTTTAGTCATAAATTCAACCAATGTTTGGGAGGTAGTTCAAGACTAATTTTGTCCCACAGTGCCAGGAAGGCTCATTTCTAGATCAATGGAAGATTCTCTTGATAGGTGACTCAGTGTGCTAATTTTTGAATTAGACCCTGTGGATAAGCTAAAATTCTCTGAATTACCTCTCTTACTGACTGTTGCTGCTGCTGCTAAGTCGCTTCAGTCGTGTCCGACTCTGTATGACCCCATAGATGGCAGCCCAACAGGCTCCCCTATCCCTGGGATTCTCCAGGCAAGAATACTGAAGTGGGTTGCCATTTCCTTCTCCAATGCATGAAAGTGAAAAGTGAAAGTGAAGTTGCTCAGTCGTGTCCGACTCATAGTGACCCCATGGACTGCAGCCTACCAGGCTCCTCCGTCCATGGGATTTTCCAGGCAAGAGTACTGGAGTGGGGTGCCATTGCCTTCTCTGCTTTTACTGACTAGTGTCTTGTAATCCAGGAAATGTTTTCCCTTGTTGCTTCATCCCATATCTAGAGTTGTACTACTACCATTATTCTGTGTAGTGTTATATATATGATCAGCTGCCTCAAAATGGTTAGCCCTAACTAATTTTGTCAGAGGCCTGATTATTCATTGGTAATGCAAGAGACAATAATCTTATGACACAGGATATAAGTAATACAGCTAGTAACATTAATAAAGTTCAAAAGTAGGGATTTAAGCCATGAGCCTCCAGAATCAAACCAGCTCCCTAGGAGATCACCAAGACTAGGAAGTGAATCTCTTAAGGCAGGAATCTGATTTTTCATGCAAGTCATTAGATGCCTTATATTGGAGGATTTGTGTGGTGTGAAACACAGGATTCAATTTGAATTTCGTATGTCTCCTATATATGTCTCCTACAGTGTGAACTTGAAAAGACGTGAACGTGTGTTCCCATGTCCAGTCATGTGAACTAGTTCACGTGTCTGGTGTACACTGTCTTGTGTGTGCATCCTCTACAAGTTCTTGTGCTTTTGGGTACTTTACTGTGTAGAGTACAGCAGTACAGTATCTTTATGTCAAGCCCAGGATGTCTGAAAACAAGCATAAAAGCAGTGGTGATGTAGCTGGTACTGCTAAGAAGCACCAGGTGATAATGATGGAAATAATTGAAAAAAAAAAAAGTGAAAATAATTGAGAGTGGACTAAAGTGAAAAGATGTACTGTACTACTGTACTTTTCAAGGTACTGTAACATTAAAAATGTTTTATTCTTTGTTTATTTTTTATGTGAAAAGTATTATAAACTATAGTACTATTTAGATAATTATGTTAGTTGTGTATTTAGGCTAACTTTGTTGGACTTAACAAACAAATTGGACTTAGGAGTGCACTCTCAGAATGGAACTCATGTGTGAGGGGACTTACCATATAGTATAGGTGCCTCTTTGAGATGCTGTAAGAATATTGAGGGCAAAGCGATTTTGTAGCACAGTTTTCCTCCTCTTCATAGAGATCTCAGAATTCACTTGGCTAATAGTCTGGTTACTACCATTTAAGGCCTTTTGGGTGAATGCTGTCAAGGCTTTGCTGTGGACAAGTACATCTTCCAGGCCTATTGAATGCACAAAAATATCTCCTAAATGATCACACCAGTCAAATACAGATCTGTTTGTCTATTGAGTTCATATTAATGGGAAATTTTTTGAGGTCATGTCTGAATTGGCATGCAGGTGGCCTTGAGCCCAAAGGAATCCTAAAATATATCTTTCTATCCACCCTGGCTGAAGCCAGGGCCATACGTTGGCGCCACAAAGCCATTAAGTTCCAGTGGGTGCAACCCCGTGTATTTCTGGTTACCTGACCCAATCTGTTCTATGCCAATTGCTATGTTTAAGGGAAATGATGTATTGGAATTTTTCATAAGGCACTCAGCCTAATTTTCTAGTCTTATTAGGCTAATTATCTTTAGAATGATTTAATTGTTCCCAACATAGAGAGGCCTTTAAACTTAAATGACCATAGTCTGGTGTTAGCTATATAAATCCATCCCATAACTCCATGAGGAAGTTCCCCTCCTAATAAAGGGCTTCCTAGGTAGGTCAGGGGTAAAGAATCCACCTGCCAATGCAGGAGATCCAGGAGACGTGGATTCAATCCCTGGGTTGGGAAGATCCACTGGAAGAAGAAATGGCAACCCACTGCAGTATTCTTGCCTGAAAAAAATCTCGTGGACAGAGGAGACTGGTGGGCTATAGTCCATGGGGTTGCAATGAGTCAGACTCGACTGAGCACAGCACAGTACAATCCTCCTAATAATTGGAAAGTTATGTTTTCTGTTTGCGTGTTCTCATTCAGCTTGAATAACTTTAAAGGAAAACTCATATTTATGACCAGAATCAGAATAAGTGTTTGATGGGCCAAGTGAGGGGGTCCCATCTAGTATGAGCAGTAGTGGTCTGGATAGTGCTTTAATTTCTTTCTTTTAAAGTAATTTTTCTAAGGGCTGTCCAATCAGAGCCTTGGAGAGAAGAAACCCACAAATGTAAACCAGAGATAATGGATGTAGGTTCAGTTCAGTTCAGTTCAGTTCAGTCGCTCAGTCGTGTCTGACTCTTTGCGACCCCATGAATTGCAGCACGCCAGGCCTCTCTGTCCATCACCAACTCCCGGAGTCTACCCAAACCCATGTCCATCGAGTCGGTGATGCCATCCAACCATCTCATCCTCTGTCGTCCCCTTCTCCTCCCGCCCCCAATCCTACCCAGCATTAGGGTCTTTTCCAATGAGTCAACCCTTCGCATGAGGTGCCCAAAGTATTGGAGTTTCAGCTTCAGCATCAGACCTTCCAATGAACACCCAGGATTGATCTCTTTTAGGATGGATTGATTGGATCTCCTTGCAGTCCAAGGGACTCTCAAGAGTCTTCTCCAACACCACAGTTCAAAAGCATCAATTCTTCGGCGCTCACCTTTCTTCACTGTCCAACTCTCACATCCATACATGACCACTGGAAAAACCATAGCCTTGACTAGACGGACTTTTGTTGGCAAAGTAATGTCTCTGCTTTTAAATATGCTATCTAGGTTGGCCATAACCTTCCTTCCAAGGAGTAAGCGTCTTTTCATTTCATGGCTGCAGTCACCATCAGCAGTGATTTTGGAGCCCAAAAAAATAAAGTCTGACACTGTTTCCACTGTTTCCCCATCTATTTGCCATGAAGTGATGGGACCAGATGCCATGATCTTAGTTTTCTGAACGTTGAGCTTTAAGCCAACTTTTTCACTCTCCTCTTTCACCTTCTTTTCACCTGGATGTAGGTAACTTTTCTTCTTTTCACCTGGATGTAGGTAACTGACCACAAACCCAACAATTGGATTGATTTCTGAAATCGTGCTCATGAATAGAAAAACATTTGAGTCGTGTGCAAGAGTCCAAGAATCAAGAAAATGTTATAATCATACAGGTGAGATTTGGCATCTTGGGATAGCTATCTGCTTCTGATGTCGTCTTCTCATCCCCGTGTGGGTGTTTCTTTTCTGTTACAGCATTGTTTTTAGGTAAGTTTGAGGTCCGCTGTTGTCTCTATAGACCGATCTGGTGCAGCGGTCCTTTTTATGTGGGAAATATGAATCCAGGAATCAGTTCCCTTCAGTTTTGCTTTGTGTGAGCTAGTTAAAAGAACTAAGCTCCCTTCCATTTAGGTTGGAGAGAGTCCTTTAAAAATGCTTTTCTAGTATACATAGTTTTTTAGTTATAGGTCATGGACATCTGATCTTCATTTAAAGATAATTTACTATGACAAGCTTCAGACACAAGCTTAGAATGTCCCATTAATAATTCAGTTAAACACTTGCAATAATGTAACATATCTGCCTTTAATAATATAGTTTCATGTAATTCTTCTTTCAGTCTCATTGGTCTTCCTGTGATAATCTAGAAGGGAGACAAATGATGTTTACCAAAAGAGGTGGAAATAAGCATCTGTAACTTTAACTAATTAAGTTGTTAAAAAATTTTTGTTTATTTTTGGATGACTGGGTGTTCATTACTTGTTCTTTCTACTAAACCAGAAGACTGGGGGTGATAAGAATAATAGAAATGCTATATAATTGACCAAATCTTACAAATGTTTTAAACAGTATGTCTAGTAAAATGAATTTCTTTATCACTGTGTAGTTCTGGGGCAATTCCCCAAGTGGGAATAAATTTCTAAATCAGTTTACCCATTGATTACCTTGTGGCCCTTATGCATGGGAATGCCTTAACTCAGTGTGAAAACATACATATCATAACAGGAATGTATTGATAACCTTTAAAGGGAGAAGTTTGTATGAAATCGATCTACCAAATTTCAAAGGGACCTGCAGATATTGGAAAATCTCCTTGAGGACTGTGTAATGGCTTCTTTGGGTTATATTTTGGACAAGTGGTACATCTTAATAGACCTCCTGAGCTACTATAAAAGAAGGCTTCGAGAAATATTGTTTATCGCATAATACCATGTTATCTGGGTTCCAGTGAGTTTCTAATGAGTTATTGTAAAATAGTATATCAAGCTCCAAGTAGAAGGATAGGTGGGGCTTCCCACGTGGCGCTAGTGGTAAAGAACCTGCCTGCCAATGCAAGAGGCAGAAGAGACGCAGCTACAGTCCAGGGGGTTGCAAAGAGTCGGATACAAGTGAAGTGTCTTAGCAGCAGCAGCAGCAGCATAGGCTTCCTGTATGGGCCTGTCCACAGCTCTTTGTTGAAGTTGAGTCTTCTGTGCTCAAGTGTTTTTTTCTTTTTCTGGCACCATTCCCTGACTCTTTAATGGTATGTCAGTAAGTTTACTGGGAGGCTGAAAGGAAAGGCAATGGTTATTTGGTGGTTGTTGTTATTTTGTAAAGCTGCTGTCTTGGCACCATGATCGGCAAAAGTTTCTTTTTGCTTCTGCAGTCTCAGCCTTTCGGTGACCTGATACCTTAATGATAGCAAGTGTACTCATAGCAGAATTGCATATAGTAATTCTACTACTTGTTTTATGCTTTTGATAGGCTGTCCTGAAGATGCTAAAATCTTCTTTGCTTCCAAAGGATACCAAAATCATGTGCCATCCCAAAGGCATGGCATGTATACGTTAGCAGATTTTCCTTTTGGCTGCTGGCAGGCTCTTGTTAGTGCTGTATATTTAGCCTGTTGGGCAGAAGAGACATTAGGCAGGAAACGTTTTCAAGGTAGACACTAGAGTAACAGTGGCAGAGACAACCTGGTACTTTCCATTAGATTGTTGCAGATTTGAACCATCAGGGGATAATACAAAATCAGAATTATCCATAGTGATTTCTTGAAGATCAATTCGAGGAGATAAAAAATCCGAGGAGAGAGTGATTCATGACTATCTCTTCTGTGGTCTGACATGGCACAGCTGTTGCTGTGACTGCCCAGAGATAAGGGGGGTGGCCCTTAGTTAGCAAATCTAGCTGTTGGCTGTGATCTGACTCAGACAATAAAGAATCTGCCTGCAAGTCAGGAGACCAGGGTTCAATCCCTGGATTGGGAAGATCCCCTGGGGAAGGGAATGGCTACCCACTCCAGTATTCTTACCTGGAGAATTCCATGGACAGAGGAGCCTGGCGGGCTACAGTCCATGGGGTCTCAAAAAGTCAGACACGACTGAGCAACTAATACAACCACTGTGTTGCTGGGTTAATACTCCTGTGTAGGGACACCTTTGTTTTCATGTACAAAGGGAAAAAAGAGTAAATCAGAATTTGGATGTCCCAAAGCCAGGGCTTTTGCCAGGATTTTTTCTTTTTTTTTAAGGCCTCCATGGCTTCAGAATGTTCTGTTTCCCAGAAAAAACATTGAAGTTGATCTTTTTAAAGCAAATTATGTAATGGTGGAGCCACTAAAGAAAAATTTGGAATTCAGTTCCTCCAGTAACCTGCAAGGTCTAAGAATTTCCTTAAGTGCCTTTTTGTCTTTGGAACAAGGAATGCCAAAATGGCTTTTACTCTAACTAGATCAATTAAAGGGCTTCCCAGATGGTACACTGGTAAAAAAAAATCTACCTGCCGATACAGGAAACACAAGAAACGTGGGTTCGGGTTCAATCTCTGGGTCAGGAAGATCCCCTGGAGGAGGAAATGGCAACCTGCTCCAGTGTACTTGCTTGAAAAATTCCATGGACAGAGGAGCCTGGTGGTCTACAGTCCATGGGGTCACAAAGAGTAGGATGAGACTGAGCACATGCACACAGAGATCAATTTAAAGTCCTTCTTAAATATCATATGACTTAAATATTTCACATTAGCTTTATAAAACTTTAATTTCTCCTTGGACACTTTATGTCCCTTGGAAACAAGCTTCTGAAGTAACTCCAAAGTAGTCTTGCTGACTGTTTATTAAAGAATTTGAACACAACAGCAGATCATCTACATATTTTATCAAAATTGACTTATGAGGAAAAACCAGATGGTTTAAGTCCACTTTTAATATCTGAGAAAAGTAAATGGGGTTTTCAGTATAACCCTGTGGCATTACAGTCCATGTATATTGCTGCTCATTCCAAGTGAAGGCAAAGAGATATTGGTCATCAGGATATACAAGGATACTATAAAAAACACTGCAGAGATATTTCCCTGAAAAGAAGTCACTGTTTTAGGACTATTGGGACAGCAAGGAATGGGGCTTTGGCACTACAGAATGATGAGCAACAGTTATAGCTTTGATAGAGCTCAAATCTTGTATGAATCGGCAACCCTTGCCATTAGGTTTTTTAGCTGGCAAAATGGGGAGTGTTATAAGGACTAATGCCAAGGCACAATAAGCCCTTTCTTATTGTAAGCTGTTATTAAGGGTTTTATCCCTTTATGGTTTCCTGCCTCAGAGGGTATTGATGATGTTGGGTGGGGTTTATTTTGGCCCATAGTAATTTTAATGGGTGATGCAGACTGTACTTTTCCTGTGTCTGTTGGATCAAGTACCCATAATTCTTCAGGTAACAGTTAACAGTTTTTCTTGTTCTATGTCACTCTCCTCATGGATCACAAACATTATTTGATAAAGGAAATGTGATCTTTCAAATTTAAAAATGTTTCCCCCTTCAGAGTTAAAGAAATATGGGCTTCTTAACTTTCTAATAAATCACCACCTATCAGGTGAATAGGGATACATTCTACTAAGAAAAAGCAATGCTTTCCTTTAAGTTCTCTTAAGTAAAATTCTGAAGATAATGATTTAAGAACGCACATTAGAAACCCTTATCATTTGCTTTGAAGTTTTACTGCAAGAGAGGGAGCCTTTGATTTTGGTAAAGTTTGAAGCTGAAAAGGTGACCCCTGTATCTGTTCAGTTCAGTTCAGTTTCTCAGTCGTGTCTGACTGTGACCCCATGGACTGCAGCACGCCTGGCTTCCCTGTCCGTCACCAACTCCTGGAGTTTACTCAAACTCACATCCATTGAGTCAGTGATGTCATCCAACCATCTCATCCTCTGTCGTCCCCTTCTCCTCCTGCCTTCAATCTTTCCTAGCATCAGGGTCTTTTCAAATGAGTCAGCTCTTCACATCAGGTGGCCAAAGTATTAGAGTTTCAGCTTCAACATCAGTTCTTCCAATGAACGTTCAGGACTGATTTCCTTTAGGATGGACTGGTTGGATCTCCTTGCTGTCCAAAGGATTCTCAAGAGTCTTCTCCAACACCACAGTTCAAAAGCATCAATTCTTCGGTGCTCAGCTTTCTTTATAGTCCAACTCTCACATCCATACATGACTACTGGAAAAACCATAGCTTTGACTAGACGGACCTTTGTCTGCAAAGTAATGTCTCTGCTTTTTAATACACTGTCTCAGTTGGTCATAACTTTTCTTCCAAGGAGTAAATGTCATTTAATTTCATGGCTGCAGTCACCATCTGCAGTGATTTTGGAGCCCCCCAGAATAAAGTCTGCCACTATTTCCACTGTTTCCCCATCTCTTTGACATGAGGTGATGGGACTGGATGCTATGATCTTAGTTTTCTGAATGTTGAGCTTTAAGCCAACTTTTTCACTCTCCTCTTTCACTTTCATCAAGAGGCTCTTTAGTTCTTTGCTTTCCATAAAGGTGGTGTCATCTGCATATCTGAGGTTATTGATATTTCTCCTGGCAATCTTGATAACAGCTTGTGCTTCCTCCAGCCCAGCGTTTCTCATGACGTACTCTACATATAAGTTAAATAAGCAGGGTGACAATATACAGCCTTGACGTATTCCTTTTCCTATTTGGAACCAGTCTGTTGTTCCATGTCTGGTTCTAACTGTTGCTTCCTAACCTGCATACAGATTTCTCAAGAGGCAGGTCAGGTGGTCTGGTATTCCCATCTCTTTCAGAATTTTCCACAGTTTGTGGTGATCCACACAGTCAAAAGCTTTGGGGTAGTCAATAAAGTGGAAGTAGATGTTTTTCTGGAACTCTCTTGTTTTCTCGATGATCCATCGGATATTGGCAATTTGATCTCGGATTCCTCTGCCTTTTCTAAAACCAGCTTGAACACCTGTAAGTTCACGGTTCATGTATTGTTGAAGCCTGGCTTGGAGAATTTTGAGCATACTTTACTAGCGTGTGAGATGAGTTTAATTGTGTGGTAGTTTGAACATTCTTTGGCATTGCCTTTCTTTGGGATTGGAATGAAAACTGACCTTTTCCAGTCCTGTAGCCGCTGCTGCATTTTCCAAATTTGCTGACATATTGAGTGCAGCACTTTCACAGCATCATCTTTAGGATTTGAAATAGCCCAACTGGAGTTCCATCACCTCCACTAGCTTTGTTCATAGTGATGCTTCCTAAGGCCCACTTGACTTCACATTCCAGGAAATCTGGCTCTAGGTGAGTGATCATATCATCGTAATTATCTGGCTCGTGAAGATCTTTTTTGTATAGTTCTTCTGTGTATTCTTACCACCTCCTCTTAATATCTTCTGCTTCTGTTAGGTCCATACCATTTCTCTCCTTCCTTTTAATGGTTTTGGAAAGTTGGTCTATGTAATGGCATCAGTGTAAATTGTGTCTTTTAATAGAGGAGCTATTCCTCATCTATACCTTCCTGACATGGTGGAGTTAAGCAAAGGATCATGAGAATGATTCAGGTGTCATGCCAGAATATTTTCTAAACATTTTCTTGAACCTCCCATGATACTCTGGAATTGATTCATCTGGTTTTTGTTTATACTGCTGAATCTTTGTCCAGTGTATACAGATTTTGGAAAAAATTCTGGGGGTCTGAGTAGTTTATGAACTAATTTCTTGAATTCAGCTTGAGTTGATGGGCTGTGTAAATCAAAATCGTTAAGAGATTTCTCTGTCCATTCCTTTGAATGGATTTACTTTCAGAAACTAATAGCTGTATTAATTGATATAAATCAGAAAACCTGGGCTCATAGTTTCAGACGGTTAACTAGAATTCCTTAGCAAATCCTTTTGGGTCTTGACTAGGATTGGGAATTTTCTTAGCACAAGTTCTCAGGTCCAGGAAGTGCATTTAAGCATAAAGGATGATTCCCATCTTCCTATAATACATTTGTCCTTGAAGGGAGCTGTAATTACTTATGATTTTATGTCCCCCTTTGGTTGGAGAGAGGAAGGAGCAGGAGGTGAGGGTGATGGAAGAGAGAGAAACAGCATCTGGGCTCAGCAGTTCAGATAAAAGAAGATATAAAGGAGGAGCAGAGGGAGTTACAGGATTAATGCTGGTGGCTTTTTAAACATTCCAGCATTATTTTAAGAAATTTTTTTGTTGGTTTCCTGCAAAGAAGTTGCTTCATCATTTCCGCTGTTAGAAGCTTCTTGAATGCCTCTTGAACTAAGTATTCCATTCAGTCTGTTTGATCTTATGGCCAGCTTTTCTAGCTGGGTATGAAAAAAAGTTATTTTTGGAATGTCAAAAGAGCCCCCAGTTTGGCCATTTTAGATCAAAATCTCCTTTAGTATGATTTCTCCAATCATGTGGGTATTTGCAAGTATAAATTCCGAATGTATTTATACAGGAACCTGGCTGGGTGTATTAGTTGGAGGCTGACAATTTATCATTCCGTTTTCTTTTGGTTGGAAAATTTTGTTCCCCATTCTGAGGTTTGTCCTTCTAGTGATGATTGTGTCACTAGTGGCCCAATGAGCTGTTTGTGAACATAGCTCTTCCAGAGTCATTGCAGCTCTCTTGTTGACATATCTCGGTTTCTCCCTGTTGTATCCTAAGACTATTGTGAATGTTTATCATTCACAGTGATGATCAGATCACTGAAAGGCCAGCTCTTATGCATGTTCCTGGCAGATCAAGTTTTTAATTAAAATGAGTAGGTTTCCTTATTGCATGGTATGAGGACTTGCCTCCACCATTCCCACGGGTTTCTTTTTTTCTTTTTAGATTTATTTATTGGCT
Organism: Giraffa tippelskirchi; assembly: GCF_054371585.1. Classification (NCBI taxonomy): domain Eukaryota; kingdom Metazoa; phylum Chordata; class Mammalia; order Artiodactyla; family Giraffidae; genus Giraffa; species Giraffa tippelskirchi. Next base: position 38,424,085 of record NC_137279.1, read on the forward strand.
GTGGTGAGTGTTACTGCTTGTGGGCTTTCTCTAGTTGCAGTGAGCGAGGGCTACTCATCGTTGTGGTGCGTGGGTTTTTCACTGCGGGGGCTTCTCATTGCAGAACAGGCTCTATGGCATGTAGGCTTCAGTAGTTGCGGCTCGCAGGCTCTAGAGCATGGGCACATGGGCTTAGTTGCTCTGCAGCATGTGGGATCTTCCCAGACCACAGATTGAATCCAGGTCCTCTGCATTGGCAGATGGATTCTTAACCACTGGACCACCAGGGAGACCCCCTACCCCCACAAGTTTTGTAATTGCCTGAGAAAGCCACTGCTAGCCAGGAGAAGATGTCCCTTCTTTGGAGTTGAAATCTCTCATGAGATATTTTTACTTTTATTCTGACAAACTGCATTAATGTGGCTAATTCAAGGAAAAATGAGACCTAATCTCCCACCTAATAACCTAAAGATCCCCTCAGTGTCTTTAAGCAAAAATCTTCATAGTCTTTCGAGTGAGGATAACCCAAGTACCTCTTCTTGAATCTAAGTTCAAGAAAACCTGCTCCTTCAGTGAAGAGTTTAGAACCATTGAGTAAAACTTGGGCTCACCAATCGATAACAGGAGACCTAAGACCCAGGAGTGCTGTGCTGAGTCGTGTGCTCAGTTGCTCAGTCCTGTCTGACTCTTTTGAGACTCCATGGACTGTAGCCCACCAGGCTTCTCTGTCCATGGAATTTTCCAGGGAAGAATACTGGAGCAGTTTGCCATTTCCTTCTCCAGGGGATCTTCCCAACCCAGAGATAGAATTTGCATCTCTTTTGCCTCCTGCATTGGCAGGCAGATTCTTTATCGTTGTACCACCAGGGAAGCCTTAAGACCCAGGAGAGACTCACTCAAATTTGTCTGAACTCACAAAGGAGATGGACAGATCCAAGAGGCCTCTGGGAGTACCAGGGCTTTGGGTCATCAAAGAGTTCAGAAGAAGAAGCGAAATCTGCACTGGGTCCCTTCATTGATTGCCAAGGCTGTTAACTGAAAAAAAAAAAAAAAAGCACAACCTAGAAGTTGAGAATTATGGTTTATTTAGAGACCTTGTGTGTTAGTTGCTCAGTCATGCCCTACTATTTGCAACCGCATGGACTGCAGCCCACCATGCTCTTCTGTCCATGGGATTTCCCAGGCAAGAATACTGGAGTGGGTTGCCATTTCCTGTTCCAAATGATTGTAATGGGTGTCCCTTATTCTTTGGAACTGAATAATTGTCTCTCATTTCACTAGTGACAGTTGTGTTCAGACCATATATCAACTCATTTTTTAAAAAATTTAAGCCAGATTTAATAAAAACTCAGCCACCTATGTTTCCCTGGGCTTCTTGCCCAGATTCCCTAAGGATCCTGGCCTCAGAAATGCACCAGTGCCCCTTAAGACACCACATCTTACGCAGAACAGCTTGAATAACATTTTTAGGATCATCACTCAAACAACGAGATCTGGATATCAGGAGACTCCCCAGAGTACCTGAGGAGTACCAAGAAACGAGTGGGGCTCCATGGCCCATGCTGGTACTGAACCCTGGTTCCAGTGGATGCCAGATGCCTTCTGGTAGGTATCTCTGATACCCTGTTGACTACACATGCATGTTGACAGAAAGTAGATCTGATAAAGGAATGGGAAATTTTACTTGAGCCAAATTGAGGATTACAACTTGAGAACAGCATCTCAGAAAGCTCCAAAAACTATTCTGCCTATTAGACGTCAAGGCACAGTTATATAAGTTTTTGAGACAGAGGGCTGTACATTAAATGACGTTTTATTGATAGTTTACATTTTCCAGATCTAAGTGTCATCATAGCTCATTATAATATCAAAGAGGAATGTCTCTTTTAAGGAGTTGTTGATGCTAGGAGAATATTACTCTTTAGGGTTAAGCAGGTCTTTCTGCCAATGAGGGGGGTTTGATTAATACCTAATGCAGGTATGCAATGCACAGTAGAGGGTAGAGAATATGAATTTTATTTCATAGAATTTTATTTCCCAGACCTTGCCATGTGCATCTCTCTCTTCGACTGGTTCTGCTTTGTATCTTTTTGCTGTAATAATACTTTAATCATAAATATAGTGGTGTTCTCAGTTCCGTGAATTGTTCTAGTGAATTATCAAGCTAAGGGGGTAGTAGGAATCACCAGATTTGTAGACAGTGGGTCAGAAGTGAAGGTGGCCTGGAGACCTCTACACTTACAGCTGATATCTGAAATGAGGACAGTCTTGTGAAGGACTGTGCCCTTCATCTGTGAAATTTGGTCCAGTTCTATGTAGTTGATGTCAGAAGTCATTGCAGGGGACTTCCCTGGTGGTCCAGTGGTTAAGAATCTGCCTTGCAATGTAGGGGACACAAGTTTGATCTCTGGTTGCGGAACTAAGATCCAACATGCTGTGGAGCAGCTAAGCCTATGTGTTGCAACTTCTGAAGCTCATGTGCTGTGGATCCAGTATGCCACAATTACAGAGCTCCATGACTAGAGAAGGCAATGGCACTCCACTCCAGTATTCTTGCCTGGAAAATCCCATGGACGGAGGAGCCTGGTGGGCTGCAGTCCATGGGGTCGTGAACAGTCGGACACGACTGAGCAACTTCACTTTCACTTTTCACTTTAATGCATTGGAGAAGGAAATGGCAGCCCACTCCAGTATTCTTGCCTGGAGAATCCCAGGGATGGCAGAGCCTGGCGGGCTGCCGTCTATGGGGTCACACAGAATCGGACACGACTGAAGCGACTTAGCAGTATGACTAGAGAGTCTGTGTGTGCCACCACAAAAGATCGCAACTAAGACTTGAGTCAGCCAAATAAATAAGTACATATTTTTTTAAAAAAGAGAAACTATTGCAATGCTCTCCACCCCTTAATTAATTCTGGTTGAGCACATTAATAAAGTACTATCTAAATAAATTACTCTCAATGTATCAATAGATGCTGTATATCCAAAACCACAATTACACTGAAAATGAGAGTCAATCTAGAGGGACTAAATTAACATCAGAATCCTGGCTGTACAATATTTGTACTTTGGAGAAATTATGTATGCTGAAGTTAAAGTGGAGCTGTTAGTGCATCCGTGTTATTTAAAGCAATTGGACTGAATTAATATCCATGAGAGACAGGAGATTCTCAGATGTCTTAAGGTAGAAGGGATATATGGTGTTTTCTCCCCAGGGAGAGGAAGATCTGGCCTCATGTAATCACACCAGCCACATGGGCAGTGAGTGCAAAAGTAGAGAAGTGATCTAAAGAAGAGCAGGCATCCAAGATTATTTTAATCTTTTTGCTTCATCTACCAAAAGCTTCCATGTAACCTTTATATTTGAACCATATATTTGGACCCTTCTTTGAAGGGCTATGAATTCAAGTGTAGGGATTGTGTTTAAACACTTGCGTATTCTTTAGAGGTGTGTGGTTAAAAGTAGAGCAGGAGGAATGTAGCTGACATCCACCTCACAGGATCTTCCCCCAAAGATAAGGGGAGTATCTCTTTTTTGGTTGCTGCATTCATGCTTCTAAGGAAAAGTATAGTGCAGTAAGAGATGTTGGAAGCCTTGTTCTGTCTTTGTTTTATCCAGAGTTACTCATTTCCAGGGTTAGAAGTTAGATCAGGCAATGAAAATTCCTCAAACTGACTCTCTCTCTTCTATGGTTGCTATGGGCTCCCGTCAAATTTGTCTGTCGAAGCCTTTACCCCCAATATGATGATATTTCAAAACAAGGCCTTTGGGAGACAGTTGGGTTAGATGGGGTCAGGAGGGTGGGACCTTCATGGTGGAATTGGTGTCCTTAATAGGAAGAGATACAGAGCTCTGTCTCTCATGTGAGGCCACAATGTGAAAGGTGCTTTATGCAAGCCAGAAAGAGAGCTCTCACCAGGAACCCAGCTGGCCAGCATCTTGATTATGAACTCCCCAAACTCTGGAACCAATTGCTATTGTTTAAGCAACTCAGTCTATTGTATTATATCATAGCAGCCCAAGTAGACTACGACAATGGCTTCTGGTAATTTTGCTCAAAATCTGGTAAATCTTTTATTGCATATTTTATGTTGTAGTATTTTTCTGTCTGTGTGCTTGTGTTTGTCTTCATAGATAACATTGATGGACAATTGAGACAAAGTCAGGCACTGTTGTTTTTCTATTATTTAAACTAAGTTCAGCCTTGATACTTTTGACTTTTCTTCCCAATTTCTTTTATCTCTCTTTTAACAAAACTGGGGGTGGGGAAGAGTAGGAAGATGAGGAGAGAATCAAAAACTGACAGATGATGAAGGTTAAGCAAAATTAAGCAAAGAAATCTTAGGTTAGCTCCTAAGCCCAAAGCAGGAAGTTTCAATAGACCCCTGAAAGGACTTCTTTTTGCTCTGCTAATATGCACCTAATTTTAGCTAAGTATGTCTGTCTAGTCAAGGCTATGGTTTTTCCAGTAGTCATGTATGGATGTGAGAGTTGGACTGTAGAGAAAGCTGAGGGCCAAAGAATTGATGATTTTGAACTGTGGTGTTGGAGAAGACTCTTGAGAGTTCCCTAGACTGCAAGGAAATCCAACCAGTCCATCCTAAAGGAAATCAGTCCTGAATATTCATTGGAAGGATTGATATTGAAGCTGAAACTTCAATACTTTGGCCACCTGATGCGAAGAACTGACTGATTGGAAAAGACCCTGATGCTGGGAAAGATTGAAGGCAGGAGGAGAAGGGGATGACAGAAGATGAGATGGTTAGATGGCATCACCGACTTGATGGACATGAGTTTGAGTAAACTCCAGGAGTTGGTGATGGACAGGGAGGCCTGGCGCACTGCAGTTCATAGGGTCATAGAGTTGGACATGACTGAGCGACTGAACTGAACTGAAACTATTTCTGTTTCCCAAACAAAAACCCAAATACAGATCTTACCTCCTTCCCCCCAGTTTCCAAAGAAAAAAGTAATCCAAAATAGGCCATACCCCCATTAGAAAAATTGTTAACTTGGCCATATCATTCCATCCAATATCAAATAGCTAGTAAAATCGTAATAAACCAATACAGTATACTAATGCATATATATAGAATTTGAAAGATGGTAACGATAACCCTATATGCGAGACAGAATAAGACACAGATGCATAGAACAGTCTTATGGACTCTGAGGGAGAAGGTGAGGGTGGGACGTTCTGAGAGAATAGCATTGAAACATGTATATTATCATATGTGAAACAGAACATCATTCCAGGTTCAATACATGAGACAAATGCTCAGGGCTGGGGCAATGGGATGACCCAGAGGGATGGGATGGGGAGGGAGGTGGGAGGGGGGTTCAGGATGGGGAACACATGTAAACCCATGGCTGACTCATGTCAATGTATGGCAGAAACCACTACAATATTGTAAAGTAATTAGCCCCCAACTAAAATAAACAAATTTATTTAAAAAAAAAAAAAAAAAAACAACCTAAATGGTATTTCTCCATGGGGATTGGAAAGGAGGTGGGAAGAAGGAACCTTGAGCTCCCTCTAGAGGTTGGCAATAATATTCCTATAAATTAGGTTTTACATTATAAATTGACTTTTACTTTCTTACATAATTAACTGTTCTGGCATCAGTCATCCTGCCAAAGTCACGTTCACAACTTTGAGGAGCGTTAAAGTAATTAACAAATTGAAGAGAAGGCACAAGTAAGGCACATACGCTAAAAAAGGCAGGAGGGCATGCTGTCCTTTATGTCTGTTCTTTACGACCCTTGTTGTGAGCATCCTAGTAATGGACATGAATGTCGAGATCCAGCTGATCTTGATTAGCAGCTCAGTCAGACTTGACTGCAAGGTGTACTTGAGAAAGACTTTTCTTACCTCATTCCCAGGCTGCTTCTCAGACCAGTTAATCAGAATCTCTGCAGGTAGAACCCAGGAATAGGAATTAGTATTTAAAAAAAATTCTTAGGTGACTCTGAAGTGTAGCCAGGTTTGAGAACCAGTACTAGTGCAAAGATGTGCTCTTCAAACCTAGTTTCTTCCTTCTGAGCCCCAGGCTTCTTTTTTTTTTTCCTTTATCTTTTATATTTTATGATTCCGTTGTCTATGGTTACATTTTGTAGCAGGCAATTCCTTTTTTGATGTCTTTTGTATTTGAATTTTGTCAATCTTATCCAAAAGATGCTTCTAAACAGCATTTAATAAACCCATGGCTTTCTAGGTTTGCCCCATCATCCTTGATCTTGTAATTCCTACTCTTCCAGGACCTTAGACCTTGTTAATGAGATATAAGGTAAAGGTCTATATTCAGGCACAGGGCCTCATGTAAAGAATTTGAGTGTTAATGATTCTCCTGCATTCACCATACTTTTTTCCTAGGGTTACCTTTGCATTACATCCATTCTTTAAAATTGCTCCATTTAGAACTTGGTTCTTCAGTGGAACATATATGAGTTAAAAGTCTTACGCTGAAGTCAGCCAACCATAACTCTAAACTCAGTACTAGACCTACAGCCTCCACGTCCTTAGTTCTGTATCTGTCATTCTGTAGTGCCCTTCAGAAGACCTGGGAAGATAGGCCTGATGATTGCATATTGACTTGTTAACTACTGCACCCATTTTCTTCTTACAGCTATTGTTTAGCCATGACTAAAGTAACATGGAAGATTTGGAGGAAAACTCAGCTCACTTTGCAAAATGCTGGGCTGGATGAAGCTCAAGCTGGAATCAAGATTGCCAGGAGAAATATCAATAACCTCAGATATGCAGATGACACCACCCTAATAGCAGAAAGCGAAGAGGAACTAAGGAGCCTCTTGAAGAAGGTGAAAGAGGAGAGTGAAAAAGCTGGCTCAAAACTCAACATTCAGAAAGCTAAGATCATGGCATCTGGTCCCATCAGCAAAAACAAGACTGGGGGCTGACTGTGGCTCAGATCATGAACTCCTTGCCAAATTCAGACTTAAATTGAAGAAAGTAGGGAAAACCACTAGACCATTCATGTATGATCTAAATCAAATACCTTACGATTATCCAGTGGAAGTGACAAATAGATTCAAGGGATTAGATCTGATAGAGTGCCTGAATATATATGGATGGAGGCTCATGACATTGTACAGGAGGAATCTCATTAATAATTATTGTTTCACCAAGACATTTTGCACCAAGACATTTTGGAGGAGGAGAAGGGGACAACAGAGGATGAGATGGCTGAATGGCATCACTGACTCAATGGACATGAGTTTGAGCAAGCTCCAGAAGTTGGTGAAGGACAGGGAGGCCTGGCGTGCTGCAGTCCATGGGGTCGCAAAGAGTCGGACACGACTGAGTGAACTGAACTGACTGTTCATGGGGTTCTCAAGGCAAGAATACTAAAGTGGTTTGCCATTCCCTTGTCCAGTGGACCACTTTCTTTCAGAACTCTCCACCATGACTCATCCATCTTGGGTGGCCCTACACAGCATGGCTCATAGTTTCATTGAGTTAGACAAGGCTGTGGTCCATGTCATCAGTTTGATTAGTTTTCTGTGATTGTGGTTTTCATTCCATCTGCCCTCTGATGGATAAGGATAAGAGGCTTATGAAAACTTCCTGATGTGAGAGTGACTGAGTGGGTTTCTGGGTCTTGAATACTCATACTCCTAAGTATCCTGTGAGAACTCTTTGCCAACATAGCTAAGAGCAATCACTGGTCTGCTGCCTATTCCTATTCTTCAGCTTCTACTGATCCTTTTTGAAAGTGCTTCATGCTGCATTCTTTTTAAATGAGTTTGTTCACTCCTGTTTCAAGATCCTTGCTCTTAGCTTTCCTTCTGGACAAGTGGAGATCTCAGAGCTAAGCTTTTGTGTTTGGAATGTGTATGATTGGTGGACAGATGTAGGACTTAAAGAAACCTGATACCTGAATGCTAAGGAAGATTTGGCTGTGAGGGGAGAGCTGAAATATCAGGATCAAATGAGCAGGGGAGTAGCAAGATGTTGATCAAAGTTGAAGGGTTGGTAAGAAAAAAAAAAAGCTGATAAAACAGTGAGTGGGTGCAAGAGAAAAAAAAAACTTGAACATATTCCCCATTGCAAGGAAGTACAGAGGATCAGGAGCCTTTAATAGTTGTCCAAGGACAAGGGATATAGAAGGGAGCCATGAAACATTCCAAGGAAGTTCTGACACTTACCGTGCTGCAAGTAAGCTGATAATCATTTCATCTGCAACTTCTAAAATGCATTTTAAGTAGAACTTCTACCAAAAATTTTGGTGGAGGCTCACTATCTTCAAAGTATTCTATGAAATACTTGCTCTAATACCTTGTCCACCTGGGGAAGTCTCTCAGTTTCACTGGGATCACTGATCCCTCTGGTGCCTGAGTTCCTGCTTTCTCTCTGTGTTCAGCACTGGTTTGCTCACAGTGATGGAGCACACATCCTCCTCTGATGAGAGAAACTGCTTCTTGATTGGAGACTAAGTCATCCTGCAGGAGATAGCCATGTAGATATCAAGATACTCCTGGGCAAGGCAAAAAAAAAAAAAAAAAGATTCCTCCAACTTAGACTCGGGGCAGGAACACAGGGTATATTTAACCTTTCAGTGCCTCATATTACACAGATAATTATCCCAAAGGAAGAGAAAAATGAGACGTTCCATGCTGGAAGGGCTGCTTAAATAATTCTATGTATTTATTTTCAATAAATAATTTTGAATTTCTGCAACTTCAGCAGAGCCTCAAATCTCTGATTAGTATTGTATCAAGACTGTATGAAGATACATCAAGAGATCTGTAATTAAGCTGTTTAACTCTTAGTCCAGCATTTCTCCAACATAATTATTAACCACTGGACTTGTCCTTTAAGATAGAATTTCAGGAAAAGTTTAATTTATTCCTTCCCTCCATTCTTCCCCACCCTTCCTTCTTTCTTTTCTGTTTTCCTTTTGTATCGTGAGAGCTAAGAACTGGAAATAGCACAAAAGTAGACGAATCTATAGTTTGGCAGAGATTCTTTATAGTCCTAAAATATTTTGACCTTGTTAGTTAACTGAAACCTGCTGAAAACTCAAAAGCCACACAATAATAGGACATTTACATTAGTCTCTGTATTTTTCTGCCATCTGTAAAGGAGTTCAGTAAAGGACAATTCTCTATGTTTCTTTTCAGGGAAAGCGTGTTGCCATGTAGAGTAGGCTTAAAACCTTATGATGTAAATAAATCTTATGATGTAAATTGAGTAAGATAGAGGCCTTACTCCTAAGCCTCGACTCATCCAAAGTAGTACCACTGTAATAACAAATATGATAAAAAAAAAGAAAAAACTGTAAGAACTGACATTACAACCTGACAGTTCCCTATTTCCCAGGCCTTCTGCTATGCCCTTAACATGCATTTTCTCTTTTAATTCTCAGAATAACTCTAGGAGATAGAGACTGTTATCATCTCTATTGTACATATAAGGAGAATAAAGCTTAGGGAGATTAACTAGTGTAAGGTTGCACAGCTGCGAGGACTGGAACTGGGACTCACGCCTCAGTCTTTATCATCAACCTCCTATTTAGACTGTCTTGAGGGACCATCTTGGTCAGTGCTTCCATCATTCAACAAATAGGTTTCAAGTACCTTTTATCTGCTAGTGTTCTCATAGAAAAAATGGAGTTCCAATAATTTGGAAAAACATTTGTTTCAGTCCTCAAGGAGTTCCTCGATTAATTCAATTTCTCCCCACTTCATTCTATAACAACATTCCTCTTCAGATCTCTCTGTTGGGCAATTAATCAGTAGAAACTCTGATGCCTCTACAGAATCTGCAGTTAATTTAAATGGTGTGAAGTATGCCAGATGAACATAGAATTCTGGGAGCAAAGCTGCTTGAATTTGACCAAGATCTACATATCTATCTAGTATTTGCCATTTTAAACACTTAGCAATTCTGTAAAGCCCATGACCTACTTTGTGCCCTGAACCTCAATATTTCCAAAGTTGAGGTGTGTCAGAATCACCCAGAGAGCTTGTTAAAACATCGCTCTGCCCCACTTCTAGTTTCTGATTCAGTGAGTCTTAGGTGGAGCCTTAGCATTTGCGTATCTGAAAAGTTCCCTGGTGATGTGGATGTTCTTATGTAAGGATCACACTTTGAAAACCTTTGTTAAATCATCTGTGTGTAATTTCAGCCTTCCTAGTTATGTTATGAAATAATTCTGGTGTGATCCCTGATGAGTTCAGTCTCTTTGCAGTCTTTTCTTGTTGTTGTTCTCCGTCTTCGTTGCTGTGCACAGGCTTTCTCTATTTGCGGAGGGCAGGGGCTACTCTCCAGTTCTCATTGTGGTGGCTTCCCTGGTTGTGGAGCACAGGCTCTAGGCACACAGGCTTTAGTAGTTGCAGCACTTGGGCCCAGTAGTTGCGGCTCACGGGCTCTCGGGCGTGCAGATTTAGTAGTTGTGGCACATGGGTGTAGTTGCTCCCACGGCAAGTGGAATCTTCCTGGACCAGGGATCGAACCCATGTCCCCTGAACTGGCAGGCAGATTCCTATCCACTGTACCACCAGTGGTACCACTGTACTACTGAATGTCTTAAACACCTCAAGTCTCACTTTAATTATCTCTCTTCTATCCTTCAAAAAATATATATTGAAATCTGTATTGAGAAACTGGAGATTCTGAAGTGAATAAGACCCTATGACTGGAAGTTTTATATAAATACATTTACATAAAAAATCTATCTTTTAACCTCTGTCTCAGTGTAATCCACTAATTTTTAAAAATGAGCATATTCTCTCTAATGTTGAAAGTTTGTTTCAAGATGATCACCTAAATCAAAAATTAAAGTTCATCCAAGTTTTATGTGCTAAAATGATCAAAATTAGTTTTCATAAAACAAACCAATTGAGCAAATTAAATTAGAGATCTCAAGTTAGCCACTAGATGCCATGTACATAGAATAGTTCTATGTGGAAAGGTTGTATTTGGATAGGTGGCTCAAGTGCTGAAGAATCTGCCTGCCAGGGCAGGAGATATGGGTTTGATCCTTGAGTCGGGAAGATCCCCTGGAGTAGGAAATGACAACCCACTCCAGTATTCTTGCCTGAAAAGTTTCCATGGACAGAGGAGCCTGATGGGCTACAGTTCATGGGGTTGCAAAGAGTTGGACATGACTAAGCACACACACACACACGTGTACACACACACATTGATGAACAGGGAGCTTTCATGTATGGATTATCAATTTTTTACATTAATTTTGGCTGTGCTGGGTCTTTGTTGCTACATGGGCTTTTCTCTATTTGCAGCAAATGGGGGATGTTCTGCAGTTGTGACCCACAGGTTTCTCATTGCAGTGGCTTCTCTTGTTGGGGCTCCCAGGAAACAGGCTCAGTAGTTGTGGCAGGTAGGCTTCGTTGCTCCTCAGCATGTGGGATCTTCCTGGACCAGGGATCAAACCCCTGTCTCCTGCATTGGCAAGTGGATTTTTTCACTGAGCCACCAGGGAAGCCCCTGGATTATCAATTTTTAAATGCTCAGAATGCAATTAAGGATTCTTTGCACTATATTTTTTGGAAAAATACGTGAAAATTAGATGGTTTGATGATTTAGGTGTTTCAAGATCTGTAATGCTTCTGATACTCAACATGGCCACCACCAACACTGCCACCCCCCCCACCCCCCCAATACTTACTGGGAACTTCCTGTGTGTCATGTAGTATGTTTAACAATAATTGTGCATTTTCTCTGTACTCCTTGTAAAATCTCTGAGGTACTGTTATTGTCTCTATTTAACCGAGGCTTGGAAAGACTCAGCACTAAGTGTTGGTACTAGGTTTTGGTGTTGTTGCTAAGGGCTGGAAGCTTTGGTGTCCAGGTGCAGAGCTTTGACTTGGGGGGAGGGCATGTATTGTGAAATGAGTGGGTAGACTCAGGCTACTTCTCAGCAGTCACATGTGCTCTGCCCAAGTCCTCCCACTGACTTTAAAACCCAGCTAAGCTTTGCCCTTTTCCTGTGTCCTCCCACCCTTGGTGTGCAGGATGTGGCATTGTTGTAAGAGTGACATCATAAGGACCGGGATATGTAGTCCATCCTCAGACACTGAGAGGCTAGCTCCCCCTTGGTAGGCCATTTTGGAGAAATTAAATGGGCAGTTTTGTCTTTGGATATTTTCCTCAACCTTGCATTTTGATAATATGAGAGAGTCCTCAGATACTAACAAAGACCTTTTCCTTGACATCTAGATCAACTTTTCAGCACTCACAAGTCTTCTTGCTGTTTTGAAATATATCTCAGTTTTGCTCTGTTCAAAACAACTAACTATCCTCCGTTCCCTATAAACACGCACCAAGCCCCTCTGATGCTTCTGGCCTTGAAGAATGGCCCTGTCATGCTCCCAGTCATCCAAGCCAGAAGTCCATCCTTCACTCTGGTTTCCTTCACCTGCCTTCATTCCAACTAATTAATCATCTTGTCAACTCTAATTCCTAAAAGATTACCCATTCTTTTCCCAAACCACTGCATTTACCCTCCTTGCTCTTTTTATTTGCTACTCTTTCATCTTTTATTCATGTTGTCATCAAAGTGATCCTTTTAAAACAATTTATGTCTCATTCTTACTTAAATACCTTCTAACAGTTTCCCATTGCTATTAGCATAAACTTTAAATCTCTTACGGTGGCATATAGGATGCTTCATGACTGGACCTTGTGTACCTCTCTTGTTTGTCTCTGACCACTTACAGAGCTATCATGATGAATGCGTTTTTGCTTCTTGAAAGGACCACACATTCTCTCTCATCTGGGCTGGGTATATGCTGTTCTCTATCTAAAATACTCTCCCCTCAATTCCTACTTACACCTCTGACATCAGCTTAATTATTTCTTTATCTAGGGATTTTTTTTATTATTATTCTTTTTCTATTCTTCTACATGAAGGAAGATGTGATGCTACTAGTGTCTTGAACTTCTCTAATGTAACACGTTCACTTTATTATAAATTTTTGCTTAATAATCTGTCTTATCTGTTAGTATATAAGCTCAGAGACGGTAGAGACCATATTCTGTTGTTCGTAAATGTATCACATGGCTTGGCACATAGAAAGGGCAAAATAGAGCTAATAGTTAATTAACTAAAAGACTTAAGTAGGGGCAGGTGTACTTTCCTAAGTCACTGAAAGCTGCGTATACAGAACTTTCATCTCTACTAGCCTTCGCTTTGCTTGTTGGTTTTAAAAAATAAAAATGTAAAAATTCCCAAACTGTGTTGGAGGTATCTGTAACTTTGGTTTATCTTTACCAGGAACTGTGAAATGGAGAAAAGATGAATTCAGTAGTCCATATTGTCAGGTGACTGAGGTTAAAATTTCTCTCCCTTTTGCCCAGTGCTCTCAACTGAAAATCTTGGTAGACCTCGTTACCTTTAGAATTTTAAGTTTTTCCTATTAATCTTTAAAAAAATTTTCTCATTAAAAGTCACCTCAGCTGTATCCTTTCCTTCTCTTCCCCTCCAGAACACATGCTATGTTACACTTTATCATAGAGCCATTGAATCATAGGTTTGGAAGAAACCTCAGGCAACATCTGGTATAGCTCAACATTCTCTACTTTAACTCTTCTTATCATTTTCATGTCAAAGGTTATCCAGCACCAGTGGTGTGAAACTCCCTACCTCCAGGGATAGCCCATACAGATGGTACAACTTGGTCAGAAGCCCCTACCGAAAGGGCACCCAGTCCCTGGGAGGGAGGAGACATTTTCCTCACTGCCAGTGTAAACTTTGAGGGGATTTATCCATCTTTTTCTGAGACCAGATTCGATAGGGGATAAGACAAGATAACATTTAAGGCATTGGGATTCTTGGGGGAAGGAGGTTAGAAGGAAACCCTATAGAAATAGGAAAAAGGGATAGAAATTGAGATCTGGCACTTTGAGGAAAGTGAAGCTACTTCCAAGTTGACTTAAGTTCTTGTCTTAAGACTTGGGAATGCTTGAAAAGATAGGAAGGATGCTTGGAGGACAAGGGACCCAGAGTGACCCTCAGTGGTATTTATGGTGGTGTTGGTGTGTGTTTTGGGGGGTAAGTGAGCAGTAGGGAATGGAGGTTGCAAAGTTATATTTTTATTTGCACACATTTTATTGTAAGTGGCTCTTAGTTTCTAAGAGGGGAAAAAAAAGATTTTTGCAGCTAATACTTCCCCATGTGTTTTCATAAGTGGAATAAAATAATTCATGTCAACACTGTTGCCAAATACATACAGCAAATTTACATTGAGTTTTTCCTAAGCAATTCTTAAGAATCTGTCATTTTTAAAAATAAACTGAACATTCTGAATGATGAGGAAAATTAAGGAAACTCAGAATGTCTTCAAAAGCAAAAATTGCTTCCACGGGAAATGAAAATGAGGATAAATAATAAATATTGTCATTATCAACATAATTTGTTTGTATCGAGAGGGTGAGATAGTTGGATGGCATCACTGACTCCGTGGACTTGAGTTTGAGCACACTCCAGGAGATAGTGAAGGACAGGGAAGCCTGGTGTGCTGCAGTTCACAGGGTTGCAAAGAGTCGGACATGACTGAGCAACTAAAGAACCACCACAACAACAATAATACCATGGATAAAAGCCTTTACTGATCACCTAGTCCAGTGGCTTTAAAACTTTTATAAAGAAAGCTGATCTTTGTTTTATTTTTACCTCCTAAATGAAATATCATGTCAAAACTAAATAGAAAACAGTTGAAAGCAAAGCTGTTTTGATTAAAGTTGGAGTGGGACCCTCTAAGTTCTGTCCACTGGTTTCCTCTTCCTCTCTGTAGAAACTGAGAACTCTTCGGAATTTAGTTTGAAAACTACTAATCCTGTATAACCCATCATCATATAGATCTGGTTCAGACCATGCCAGGCTTTTCTTGCTATATCACATGCCCTTCTGAAATAGCATAAGCAGGAAAAGTTCAATTACAGAGGAATAGAACACCTCCTGGAAGTGAAAGTGTTAGTGGCTCAGTGGTCGACTCTTTGTGACCCCATGGACTGTAGCCTGCCTGACTCCTCTGTCCATGGAATTCTCCAGGCAAGGATATTGGAGTAGGTTCCCATTCTCTTCTCCAGGGTCCCAACCCAGGGATCCAACCTGGGTCTTCTGCGTTGCAGGCAGATTCTTTACCATCTGAGCTACCAGGGAAGCCTCAACATATCCTATAAATGTGTATTAACTATAGACACACAGTCTTTGTCTCTGTCTCTCACATACACATACATGGTGATATAGACACCTGTGCAAAAAGACATTAAAGTTATGTGAAGTGAAGTGAAGTTACTAAGTCGTGTCTGACTCTTTGCGACCCCATGGATTGTAGCCTACCAGGCTCCTCCGTCCATGGGATTTTCCAGGCAAGAGTACTGGAGTGGGTTGCTATTTCCTTCTCCAGGGGATCTTCCAGACCCAGGGATCAAACCTGGGTCTCCCGCATTGTAGGTAGATGCTTTACCATCTGACCATCAGAGAAGTCAAAATTATGTAGTACAAAGTAATGAACATACTATACATGCTTATCCAGATGTCACCTGGACACTTGACTATTACGGAAATAGGACATGGTATATTTCATGTACCCTTCAAGATTTTTATTAATACCAGGGCTTATATTTTCATAGTCATTTCTGATTCAAAACTTCTGTTTAAGTGGAATTAACCAAATTTATGAACTGTTACACTGTCTAGCTGATAATTTCCCTTCTTCCTACTGTGTCACATCAGTTATGGGACTGGGCCCTAAGGCTTAAAAAATAATCCTCTTTGTTTGAGGTGTCTTTATTTGATTCTTCTATTAAAACTCTAGAGACAGTTTTCTCTTCTAAATGCATCATTTTTATAGTTTGGGCTTTATGATTTAAATGTTTATTTATTCCTTACTATTTAAACATTTATAAGATCAGGGTAAGAAGGAACAGCTTTGACAGGGCCGGTAAAAACTTTAGTGCACTGACATTTGAAATTACAAGTGGCTACTCCCAGTTCTGGAAAACTCCCAGTGACTTATCAGGACAAATTTTGCATAATCTTTTCTAATGAGGAAGAGATGATGACAAACATAAAAGCATAAAAGAAGGAACTGTAAGAGATGGAGATGCCACCACTGTGAGTTGGTCAGTGAAGTGTGAGAATGCAGTGGGAGAGGGCAGATGATGAGAGGGTGGTGATAAAAAAAGGGGAAGTCATAAGGAAGTGGAAAGATTTTTATCTTTGACTTTTCCTGTTCTGTTTTGAGGATGGCTAGATGACTTTTATTTTCACGCTTGCCAAAATTAAGAGATGTGTGTTAGTTTTCTATCGCTGCTATAACGAATTATCACAAATGTAGTGACTTAACCCAAATTTATTATTTTACAGTTATATGGGTTGGAAGTCTGATAGGAGTTTCACTAGGCTGAAATCAAAGTGTCAGCAGAACTGTATTCCTTCTGGAGACTCTAGGAGAGAATGCATTTTCTTGCGTTTTCCAGCTTCTAGAGGCTGCTCACATTCATTGGCTTGTGAACCTCTTTCTCTTTGTTAAAAACCAGCAATATTGTATCTCTCTGACCGTTCTTCCATGATCTCACATCTCCCCAGTTTATGAAAGGTCCTCTGCTTTTAAGAGCTCATGTGATTAAATTGGGCCCACTGGATTGGCCACTGGATTAATCCATTATCATCTCTCAAGGCTGTTGACTTAATCACAGCTGCAAAATCCCTTTTGCTGTGCAAAGTAACATTTCATTGGGCATTATTTGCCCACCCCAGGATAATTCCTTCCCTGGCCTACTCTAGTTCTTTAATCAAAAGGGACACTAGTACTAACACTAATACTAGCCAAATGAATTCTTTTCTTTCTCTATTTCCTATAAAATTCATTGTTAAGCAACATCTATGTCTCTTCTGTCCTGTCTAAAGATTGTTGTTGTTGTTCAGTTGCTAAGTTGTGTCTGACCCTTTGCAACCCCATGGACTGCAGCATGCCAGGCTTCCCTATCCATCATTATCTCCCAGAGTTGTCTAAAGATGGGAGTCTCTAAATAACTGAGTGGTCAGTCCCAGGATTGACTGAATTTCTTGGTGTTTGGAGGGTAGTGTATGAAGCAGGAATAATTGTGACTAGGAAGCAGCCTTCTGTCAGCACAACCAGATTATTCCAAAAGGAGAATGAGTATTTTGACCACTATCGTTTTTTCCTCAGGGAAGACATAGTGGCCTGCAGTCTGTCCAGTTACGACACTCTTATCTCATTTTGGGCTTCCCAGGTGACACTAGGGGTAAAGAATCCACCTCTCAATTCAGGAGACATAAGAGACACAAGTTCAGTCCCTGGGTTCAGAAGGTCCCACGGAGAAGGGAATGTCTACCCCCTCCAGTATTCTTGCCTGGAGAATCCCATAGACAGAGGAGCCTGGGGGGCTACAGTCCATGGGGTCGCAAAGAGTAGTACATGACTGAGCATGCATGCACACCAAGTCTGATTAGTAGTGAAAAGAGACTTCTCATTGTAAAACTACAAACATTACATGTTGTAAGACCTAAAATTTAAGTGTTGCTCTGACATTTTTTAGCCTCACAGAACCCTAAAGGATGAGGCATGAGTTTCCCTGCTCTTGCCAGATCTGCCCCCAGTCTAGCAGGAAAGGCTCTCCACCTGGCTTGTTCTCATTGCAGCCAGACCTGCTTCAGCCCACCTAGTCTTAAACCTGATTGGATTCACCTTCCTGCCAGCCCATAGAATTATTCAAGTGAATCACATCCTCCCACAGGAACCACAGATCACTGCTTCCCACAGTCCCTGCTGTACTCACTCCTCTGGGCTGTGAGTACATGTTCCCTAATCACCTGTTGCCAGCCTCATCTGTCCAGTGTCAGGTGTCAAGTGTTCGGCCATCTTGTACTATTTAGGGACGTCAATTCCTCCTTCGCTAACTGAGTGAATGGGGAGTGATCATAACATGTTTCCTTTCCTTGTTGTGAATCTGTTCTCTGGAAAGAGACCCATGAATGCTCCCAGCCTGTAACTAAGAACCATAGGCCAAGTCTTCCTCATGTGAAAGGAAAAGAAGTCAATACACAGTGAGATCAGAGGCTCTCGGGACTTTTCTAGGGATTCCAGTAAGAGTTCTGAAATGTGACAGAGGACAGAACATTAGCTGGTTCTCACACAGCTCATTAGTTTCTTTGTACCATAACCTTTCAGACACTCACTAATAGACATTGGAACGTGTTGGAGAGACATTGATTCTTGGCAAGACAAAGCCCCATTCCATCTCACTTTCCCAATAAAGTGTTTGGTCTTGACTTTTATAGAAATAGAAAGTATGTGTGTGATAGTGATAGCTTATGGTGAACGATGTCAGATTAGTGATCTCTGAAGAAGAAGATTTAGCTTTGGGACCAGGGACCAGGCTTGATCACTCAAGAGCTTTTGTGTAGCAGAGTTTTATTAAAGTATAAAAAGGGACAGAGAAAGCTTCTGACATTGACATCAGAAGGGGGAAGAAAAGTGCCCATCCCTCGTTAGTCTTATCAAGGCCTTATATACTTTTATCAGACCCACTCCCACAACATACATCTTAAATTAACAAGATTAGAACTAACAATAGAAAGGTCTTAGGAGACCCACTCCCACAACATACTTCTTAAGATAACAAGATTAGTCAGAAGATTCTTGTTAAGGAGAAACATGTCCTTGAGCAAGATACATTGTTATATTGACTAAGACAAAGCAAGTAGAAAAAAGATTGTCCTTTTCTCCTTGAGAGCCCCAGACTCCTTTCTCCTTCTCAAGGGCTCCAGACCCCTTTCTTCTTCTCGGGGACCCTGGACTTCCTATCAACCTACCTAGTAATTTACTCTCTCAATAGCAAGATCTTCAACTGAGAAGAGATGATGCCTAGAATACAAAAGGAACTTCTACAAATCAACAAGAAAAGGAAAAGGAATTCAATAGAAAAAAAATAGGCCAATACGTTTTTAGGCAGTTGGCAGAAAGGGGAATCCTGAAGGCTAATAAGTATTTGAAGAGATGCTAAATCTCATCAATGATCAAGAAAATGCAAATTAAAATAACGGTACTACCTACACTTATCATTTGGCAAAATTAGAAAGTCAGATAACATCAAGTGCTGGTGGGGATGTGGAGAAACTTGAGTTTCTCACGCACTCCTGGGGACAGTGTAAACTTGTGTTGCTATTCCAGCATACAGTCTGACATAGTTAGTAGAGAAATTAAGCATGCCTATACTCTATGACTTCGGAGAAGGCAATGGCAACCCACTCCAGTACTCTCGCCTGGAAAATCCCGTGGATGGAGGAGCCTTGTAGGCTATAGTCCATGGGGTCGCAAAGAGTCAGACACGACTGTGCGACTTCACTTTCACTTTCATACTCTATGACTTGGAGGAGGGCATCCCCACTCCAGTATTCTTGCCTAGAGAATCCCTTAGACAGAAGAGCCTGGCGGGCTACAGCCCATCAGGTCGCAAAGAGTTGGACATGACTGAAGTGACTGAGCACGCACACATGCATACTCTATGACTAGCACTTCTGCTCTTAGGAATATATCCCAGAGACATCCTCAGGAGATATTTATGAGGGTATTTGGTCAAATGGTATTTGTGGCGGCAAAGAACTGGAGTTAAACTAAATGACCACTGATTTCTAAGACAATGGATAAATAAAATTTGATGAGAAGATCAGATTCTCTCAGTCAAAAATAAATAGTTCAGGTTTCTATTTAGCAGCATTGCTAGATCTCACAACATAATACTGAATAAAAAATAACTCAAAAACAGGATGACAGTTTTAGATAGTCCTCTTTATGTCATTTAAAACTCAAATACGGGTGGCCATCGCTGTAGCTCCAGCAGCCAAAATGAAGTTCAATCCCTTTGTGACTTCTGACTGAAGCAAGAATCGAAAAAGGCATTTCAATGCACCTTCCCACATTCGCAGGAAAATTATGTCTTCTCCTCTTTCTAAAGAGCTAAGACAGAAGTACAACATTCGATCCATGCCCATCCGAAAGGATGACGCGAAGTTCAGGTTGTATGAGGGCACTACAAATGGCAGCAAATTGGCAAAGTAGTCCAGGTTTACAGGAAGAAATACATCATCTACATTGAACGAGTGCAGCAGGAGAAGGCTAATGGCACAACTGTCCATGTAGGCATTCACCCCAGCAAGGTAGTTATCACCAGACTAAAACTGGACAAAGACCACAAAAAGATCCTCGAACGTAAAGCCAAATCTCACCAAGTAGGAAAAGAAAAGGGCAAATATAAGGAAGAAACAATTGAGAAGATGCAGGAATAAAGTCATCTTGTCTACAGCTTTCATTAAAAACTGTTAAAATGAAAAAAAACAAAACAAAACTTAAATACGAAATATGCTATATGTTTTAAAAACTCACATATCTCTAAGCAAATGTATTAAAAGTGGATTGGAATGAATTATTTGTTATTGGAGTGGGGGAGAGAAATGGGACTGTAGATGGGGCATGGCGATGAGAAAATAATAAGATACAGTGGACAAAGGGCATTATTCTAACTGAAATGATAGTGTACCACAAAATGGGAGTTATGACTAGCTCAATTCTGTGTACTTGATTTCAGAGAAATAAAGAAGGAAGAAAGTAAGGACAGAATATGGGGATGAGAAACCTGACTTTGGGGGAGTGAGTTTTCAACTACTGAGCCAATTCTGTTGTAGCCACTTTGGGCTCCTCCTAATGAGGACAAATAGGAAAGTCTTCAGGTTTAGCAGAAAGATATTGGAGTGGAAGACAAGCTGGTTGAATGATTGTTGGTAGGTCACAGATACTCCCTTTAGATGGGGAATAATGGGAACTTTTCTACATATTCTGTGGGGTCTTTCGGGGAATGAAATTAGAGGAAAATGTGGCAGGAAATATTGAAAGATTTTCATAAATATCAGATGATGTGTCCATTGTTAGACTGGAGGTAGACTGGTGATTCTGGTCGAGAGAAGAAAAGTAGAGCTGTTTCACATGCCCTCAACTTGCTGGAGTCTTTGTCACCCTGAAAGAGGGAGAGAACATAAACCAAATCTAAGTTTCTCCTAACTGCCTCTCCTACCCTGATGCCCTCCCTCCTTTTCTTCCTTCTCCCCTCTTCTCTTCCTTGTTAGTGTTGTTAATTTGGGGTGTCAACAATTAGATCCTTGATTCACCAGGTTTGTATTCTGGGACACATGAGGGCGGCTTGACTCCTGAGCAAATCAAATATACTGAGTGCCAGGAGGGGAATCACTGAAAGGAGGAAGAAAGAGAAAGTTGCTTTGCATGAATGCCCAAAATCAACACTGGAGACATGTAATTGTGCTATAGTCCAGTGAGGTCCCGATCATGGTCCTTATCTTAGAGATAACAGGATCGGAAGCTTAAAATGTGTTCAGTGCCACACAGTATCACACATAAAGTAACAGAATTGGAATTTGCAGCTGCTTGATACCGAAGCCCATTGTTTGTTCTATATCCCCAGGGGACTTAGAGAATCAACCTTCTCCTCCTCTACTACCCCTCCCTGCATTTTCAGATGTGAAAAAAGAGGTCTTCAGAGATGACCCATGTTGTTCTAATTCACATGCTAGGTAACAGAAAAGTGTGGGTTGGTACCTGGGTGCTCTGCATTCCGCCACCTGCCACAGTTATGCTCCCATGGTTACAAAGTTAAATTATACGTGATCTAGTTATGGTCATAAGAATCAATTGATATTTTGTTTAAAGACAGTTATTTCTTAATGCCTTTCTTTCCAGATCTTCTACCCTCTGTTTCACCACTACAGCTTGTAATGTGCCCTCTTTTTGGAATTATCTATTGCTGCATAGACAGTCTCAGAATGCACTTGTGGCTTGGAATTTCTAGGCACTCAATCTAGAAATATGAAAGAACTAAGGACTAGAAGTTGGATTTGAAGGCACCCCTAGGAAGGCATTTGTTACAGAGTATACACAGAATCTATTCTCTAGGACAATGATGAGTCCTATCCATTAAGTTTGTTGAAGCTGAGACTGGGAAACTCTTGGTAGGGATACCCAAAGTTTACACAAAAATAAAGAGGGACTGGAGGGATGGATATTTCTTAAATGATTGACTTCAAGGCTTGTAGTTAGTTTCTAACCTAAATGGCTTTTCAGTAGGAAAATACAGGTTCCAACAAGCCATTCTACATTTTATATAAGTCCTGTTTCCTTCAAAGGGGTTTGAAAGTGCCAGAAGGCTGTACATGATTGCTCTGTGCTCTTATTAGAGGAGGTCTGAAGTTACCTGTCTCATTCTCCTTTTTCCTCCTAATCCAGGCTCTTCTTTCAGGATCATATGAGATTCTAGTTACTATGTCAAAATCTACTAGCCTCCCTCATTAGGGGAAATAGATGTGATACAAATTCCTGGGGAGTGTAAGTTGCTCTTGAGCAGGGGATTGTGAAGATGGTTTGGGAAAGAAGGGGTATGAGTATGAGACAAATCATACATTCTCAAGAAGGACAGATAAAATTATAACAAGGTAAACTAGGTGAAAGGATTGGAAAAGAATGGTCAGCATAGAAAGTTCCATGGCTTGGCCCTGGTGTGGATGGACATGGGATAAGGACAGCTGTATACATGCAGGAAGGGTGACTTTCAGAGAGGGGGGTGATAGTGTTTTGTATCTTCATCAGGACTGGCTAGCAGGCTCACAGACATGCCATTGTTAAGTCTGTATTATGCATTAGAGCTTTAGCAGATCAGTTTTGAACAAAATTGTGAGTTGAGTGGTCTTTTGTGGAGGGCAGATGGTACGGTTGATGCATAGGGGCTGTATTTCAATGGAATATATCATAGAAAAGTCCTTTCTAAACCTGGAATGATTCTCTGATGCTGAAAGTAGGAGTTAAAAAACAAGTAATAACACAGAGGTCCTTTAACAGCTCTCTTCTGTAACACCTCATCCTTACTGATGTATTCATTCTGCATTCTTTTCAGTACATCTTCTGGAAGAGATAAATTTTGCCACTAAATTATGAACCTGAAAGCCACAAGGGTGGGAGCACATTCTCACACACCTACGCCAACTGTTGATTATACTTGGCAATCCCTTTTAACAGAAGGTGCTTCTACAGGCTTTCTTTATGGCCCATTCTAGAAAATTTTTCCTCACTTTTAACTATTAATGAAGCCTTTGAAGCCCCTTTTTCTAACTTGATGTTTTTGATAGAGTACACATTTTGTTTTTCTTAAGATATTTTGAGATTTTTATCCTCACAGACTGTTCCACAGAAATCAATTAAATGCAGCTTTGTTTTTTGACATGATAGAAGCACATGGACTTTGCATGTCACATAGATCTGATTTTAAATCCTAGCTCCACTGCTTAGTGGCCACGTTTCCATCTCAGGGTTGTTGTACTTGCTCTTTTTTTCACTCCAAATTTCTGTCTGGTTCTTTCCTTCATATCATGTGTGTGTGTCTATTCACTCCCTAGCTTCCTACCCTGTTTAGGTTTCTTCCTAGTTCTTACCATACTTGGTACATTATTTGTCTTGTTGGCTTTTTGAGTACTCTTTTATTGTCTGTTCTTCCCCTAGAATGATGTCTGCCATGAAGCATATACTCAGTTCAGTCACTCAGTCATGTCCAACTTTTTGGACCCCAAGGACTGCAGCATGACAGACGACCCTGTCCATCATCAACTTGCTCAAACTCATGTCCATTGAATCGGTGATGCCATCCAACCATCTCATCCTCTGTCATCCCCTTCTCCTTCTGCCTTCCATCTTTCCCAGCATCAGGGTATTTTCCAGTGAGTCAGTTCTTTGCATCAGGTGGCCAAAGTATTGGAGCCTCAGCTTCAGCATTGGACCTTCCAGTGAATATTCAGGGTTGATTTTCTTTAGGATTGACTGATTTGATCTCCTCGCAGTCCAAGGGACTCTCAGGAGTCTTCTCTAACACCACAGTTCAAAAGCATCAGTTCTTTGGCCCTCAGCTTTCTTTATGGTCCAACTCTCACATCCATACATAACTACAGGAAAAACCGTAGTTTGACTAGACAGACCTTTGTCGGCAAAGTAATGTCTCTGCTTTTTAACATGCTGTCTAAGTTGGTCATAGCTTTTCTTCCACGGAGCAAGCGTCTTTTAATTTCATGGCTGCAGTCACCATCTGCAGTGATTTGGAGCCCAAGAAAATAAAGTCTGTCATTGTTTCCCTATTTATTTGCCATGAAGTAATGGGACCGAATGCCATACTCTTCAGTTTTCTGAATGTTGAGCTTTAAGCCAGCTTTCTCACTCTCCTCTTTC
Source organism: Giraffa tippelskirchi (assembly GCF_054371585.1). Taxonomy (NCBI): domain Eukaryota; kingdom Metazoa; phylum Chordata; class Mammalia; order Artiodactyla; family Giraffidae; genus Giraffa; species Giraffa tippelskirchi. The sequence continues at coordinate 38,448,353 of NC_137279.1, forward strand.
ACTTCATCAAGAGGCTCTTTAGTTCCTCTTTGCTTTCTTCCATAAGGGTGGTGTCATCTGCATATCTGAGGTTATTGATATTTCTCCCAGCAGTCTTTATTCCAGCTTATGCTTCATCCAGCCAAGCATTTTGCATGATGTATTCTGCATATAAGTTAAATAAACAGGGTGACAAGATACAGCCTTGATGTACTCCTTTCCCAATTTTGAACCAGTCTGTTGTTCATGTCTGGTTCAGACTTTCTTCTTGACCTGAATACAGATTTTTCAAGAAGCAGGTAGGGTGGTCTAGTATTCCCATCTCTTTAAAAATTTTCCACAGTTTGTTGTAATCCACACAAAGGCTTTAGCATGGTCAATGAAGAGACATAGATGTTTTTCTGGAATTCTCTTGCTTTTTGTATGATCCAGCAGATGTTGGCAATTTGATGTCTTATTTCCTCTGCCTTTTCTAAATCCAGGTTGAACATCTGGAAGTTCTAGGTTCACATCCTATTGAAACTTAGCTTGGAGAATTTTGACCATTACTTTGCTAGCATGTGAGATGAGTGTAGTTGTGCAGTAGTTTGAACATTCTTTGGCATTGCTTTTCCAGTCTTGTGGTCACTGCTGAGTTTTCCAAATTTGCTGGCATATCGAGTGCAGCCCTTTCACAGCATCATCTTTTAGTATTTGAAATAGCTCAGCTGGAATTCCATCACCTCCACTAGCTTTGTTCATAGTAAAGGTGTCTAAGGCCCGCTTGACTTTGCACTCCAGGATGTCTGGCTCTAGGTGGGTGATCACACCATCATGGTTATCTAGGTCATGAAGATCTTTTTTGTATAGTTCTTCTGTGTATTCTGTCCTTTATGGTGCCCATCTTTTCATGAAATATTCCCTTCATATCTCTAATTTCCTTGAAGAGATCTCTAGTCTTTCCCGTTCTATTGTTCTCCTCTACTTCTTTGCATTGATCACTTAAGAAGGCTTTCTTATCTCTCCTTGCTATTCTTTGGAACTCTGCATTCAGATGGATATATCTTTCCTTTTCTCCCTTGCCTTTTGCTTCTTTTCTTTTCTCAGCTATGTGTAAGCCCTCCTCAGACAACCATTTTGCCTTTTTGCATTTCTTTTTCTTGGGGATGGTTTTGATCACTGCCTCCTGTACACTGTTACGAACCTCCATCCATAGCTCTTCAGGCACTCTATCAGATCTAATCCCTTGAATCTATTTGTCACTTCAACTTCATGGCAAATAGAGGGGAAACAGTGGAAACAGTGGTTGACTTTATTTTTCTGGGCTCCAAAATCACTGCACATGGTGATTGCAGCCATGAAATTAAAAGACGCTTACTCCTTGGAAGGAAAGTTATGACCAACTTAGACAGCGTATTGAAAAGCAGAGGCATTACTTTGTCAACAAAAGTCCGTCTAGTCAAGGCTATGGTTTTTCCAGTGGTCATGTATGGATGTGAGAGTTGGACTATAAAGAAAGCTGAGTGAAGAAGAATTGATGCTTTTGAACTGTGGTGTTGGAGAAGACTCTTGAGAATCCCTTGGACAGCAAGGAGATCCAACCAGTCCATCCTAAAGGAAATCAGTCCTGAATGTTCATTGGAAGGACTGATGTTGAAGCTGAAACTCCAATACTTTGGCCATCTGATGAGAAGAGCTGACTCATTTGGAAAGACCGTGATGCTGGGAAAGATTGAGGGCAGGAGGAGAAGGGGATGACAGAGGATGAGATGACTGGATGGCATCACCGACTCAATGGACATGGGTTTGGGTGAACTCTGGGAGTTGGTGATGGATAGGGAGGCCTGGTGTGCTGTGGTTCATGGGGTCGCAAAGAGTCGGACACGACTGAGCGACTGAACTGAACTGTATAATCATGAGGGATTTGATTTAGATCATACCTGAATGGCCTAGTGGTTTTCCCTACTTTCTTTAACTCTGAATTTTGCAATAAGTTCGTGATATGAGCCACACAGTTGGCTCCTGGTCTTGTTTTTGCTGACTGTATAGTGCTTCTCTATCTTTGGCTGCAAAGAATATAATCAATCTGATTTCTGTATTGACCATCTGGTGATGTCCATGTGTAGAGTGTTCTCTTGTGTTGTTGGAGACTCTAAATTTGCTCAGTTCAGTTCAGTCGCTCAGTCGTGTCCAACTCTTTGCGACCCCATGAATTACAGCATGCCAGGCCTCTAGATAGATAAAAGAGTGAATTGGTGACTTTGAGCAACTTAGTAACTTTCTCTGAGCCTCAGTTTCTGTTTTCCATTCCTCAAAGGAAATTTAATATTCCTCAAAGTATTGCAGTAAAGATTAAATGACATGCTTCAATGCTCAGCTTCAACATCAGTCCTTCCAATGAACACCCAGGACTGATCTCCTTGAGGATGGACTGGTTGGATCTTCTTGAAGTCCAAGGGACTCTCAAGAGTCTTCTCCAACACCACAGTTCAAAAGCATCAATTCTGCGGCGCTCAGCTTTCTTCACCATCCAACTCTCACACCCATACATGACCACTGGAAAAACCATAGCCTTGACTAGATGGACTTTTGTTGGCAAAGTAATGCCTCTGCTTTTAAATATGCTATCTAGGTTGGCCATAACCTTCTTTCCAAGGAGTAAGCATCTTTTAATTTCATGGCTGCAATCACCATCTGCAGTGATTTTGGAGCCTCAAAAAATAAAGTCTGACACTGTTTCCACTGTTTCCCCATCTATTTCCCATGAAGTGATGGGACCAGATGCCATGATCTTAGTTTTCTGAACGTTGAGCTTTAAGCCAACTTTTTCACTCTCCTCTTTCACTTTCATCAAGAGGCTCTTTAGTTCTTCTTCACTTTCTACCATAAGGGTGGTGTCATCTGCATATCTGAGGTTACTGATATTTCTCCCGGCAATCTTGATTCCAGCTTGTGTTTTTTCCAGCCCAGTGTTTCTCATGATGTACTCTGCATATAAGTTAAATAAACAGGGTGACAATATACAGGCTTGACGTACTCCTTTTCCTATTTAGAACCAGTCTGTTGTTCCATGTCCAGTTCTAACTGTTGCTTCCTGACCTGCATACAGGTTTCTCAAGAGACAGGTCAGATGGTCTGGTATTCCCATCTCTTTCAGAATTTTCCACAGTTTATTGTGATCCACACAGTCAAAGGCTTTGGCATAGTCAATAAAGCAGAAATAGATGTTTTTCTGGAATTCTCTTGCTTTTTCGATGATCCGTCGGATGTTGGCAATTTGATCTCTGGTTCCTCTGCCTCTTCTAAAACCAGCTTGAACATCTGGAAGTTCACGGTTCACGTATTGCTGAAGCCTGGCTTGGAGAATTTTGAGCATTACTAGCGTGTGAGATGAGTGCAATTGTGCGGTAGTTTGAGCATTCTTTGGCATTGCCTTTCTTTGGGATTGGAATGAAAACTGACCTTTTCCAGTCCTGTCGCCACTGCTGAGTTTTCCAGATTTGCTGGCATATCGAGTGCAGCACTTTCACAGCATCATCTTTGAGGATTTGAAATAGCTCAACTGGAATTCCATAACCTCCACTAGCTTTGTCCACCTCATGCAAAGAGTTGACTCATTGAAAAAGACCCTAATGCTGGGAAGTATTGGGGGCAGGAGGAGAAGGGGATGACAGAGGACGAGATGGCTGGTTGGCATCACCGACTCGATGGACATGGGTTTGGGTAAACTCCAGGAGTTGGTGATGGACAGGGAGGCCTGTCGTGCTGCAATTCATGGGGTCGCAAACTGTCGGACACGATTGAGCGACTGAACAGAACTGAACTGAACAATGCTCCTAGCACAGTGCCTGGCACATCATAATACATTCAGGACAGTTTTTTCTTCCCCTGATGATAGATGATTCCTTTACAATGTTTATCTAATGGATGCTTGAGAATCTTTGTTACTGAGATATAATTAAACTTGTATGTGATGATAGCAAAGGACCAAAGTCATTAACAAAACAAAAATCTCAATGGTTTCAGTGGATCATCAAGCAGTAGAAAGAAAAATAGCTCAATGAAAATTGGCAAGAATATTTTCAAGACATGGCTACTGGGAGAAAACTTCATGGTCTTTGGTTTTCAGATTTCCTCCTGTTATGATTCAGGCAAGATTGGTGCAGAGAGGTTAGGTCACTTGTCAGGTTATTAGTAGCAGAGTTAGGGCTGGAACACATATGCTTGAGACTTAGTTTGTGCTCTTGGCCTCCTACACGTCACTTGCCTCCAAACACAAATTGGTTCAAACTAGTTTCAGAATTTAGAAACTCTGCAGATGGAAAATGTTAATCATTGGTTTCAGATTCTTGGCTGATTCCAGCTTTCTAACTCTTCAGTGATAAACATGTCTTAACTTTTGTCATAATAGCACCTTAATAAAAATAAAGAGTTGGAAACATATTTTCTCTTTTACTAAATTAGGTGACCTCTTCAAAATGTTATTTGTAGGTCTAAATTTATTTTGTGGGAAACAGTTAATAAAGAAGACATATGAAAATAAGGAGAAAACATGTAAGATGAAACTAACAACATAGTGCTGGAAATGCATTAAAATCAAACTTAGTTTCAAATCAGAGACTTATAGTCTGAAAGTGCCAACACCAATCAGTAAATGTGAAAAGATGAGGTAAAGCTATATGAATAGGATCTGAAACTGTGGTAGAAAATAACCTCAATAATAAAAAAGTGTGATTTAAAATCTCACTTTTAATTTTTTAGACATGGATAATTTTCTGTGAAATTTGATTTGTTCTATAATAAAAGCTTATTAATTTAATAAGTTTAAATTAATTAGACATGGTTTGGCTAAATGAGCTTTACAGAAAGATTAAAAATATATATTCAACAGTCACATTTTCCATGCAGCTTATTATGGGTGGACTCATAATAGATGTCTTTTTTAAACCTAGTTCCTAAGAATGAGCTAATTTTTTTTTCTAATAGGCTTCTAATAACTTTGCTGGCTGAAGTTACATTTTGATAGGGTTTCTCCAAGAACAAATTTAGTCATTAATTTCCTCCTCACATCCCTTCTTCATTCCTCTAGTTTTCCCTTCTCTCTCACATCTGTCTCCTTTTCTTGCTCCCTCTCTTCTCTCTCTCCTTTCTCTTTCTTCATACCTCCTCCCTCCCCCACGCCATGCTTCCTTCCCATTTCCATAATCATCTCATTGCCTTTTCTTTCTCTCTTTTTTTCGTGGACCCAAGTGAACTTGAAGAAATTCTATAAATAAGCGTCTCAATCTTGAAAAAACTACATTGGCAAGCCTTGTAATTTGAAATATGCTGTACTTTTTATGGGCTTCTCTGGTGGCTCAGATGGTAAAGAATCTGCCTGCAATGTGGGAGACCTGGGTTCAATCCCTGGAGAAGGAAATGGCAACCCATTCCAGTATTCTTGCCTGGAGAATTCCATGAACAGAGGAGCCTGGGGGGGCTACAGTCCGTGGGGTTGCAAAGAGTTGGGACATGACTGAGCGACTAAGCACAGCACATAATTTTTATTAGAGATGGATGTGATCTTAGATGCAAATTATAGTATGTTACATGAATGGTCCTGGTTCTTCTCTGTAGCTACATTCTTTGCCATGTGACTATGAAGTTGCATTCCTTGAAAAGGTAGAGATATATTCCCCACCCTTTGACTTTATTTTGGCCCCGTGACTTTCTCTGGCCAATAGAATGAGGCTGAGGTGATGCCATACCACTTCCAAGTCTGAGACCTCAAAGGCCTTAGATGTTTCTATTTTGCTTTTTTGTACCTCAGTCATTACCAGAAGATAATACCCAGACTGTTCTTTTGGTCCCAGAAAGAGGATGAGAGATATGGTGGAGCATAACTAAAACTGCTACGTGGTGTTTTGGAGGGCTCCAAGGAACTCCAGGCCTTTTTGTCTCAGTGCAGAAAGAATTCAGCGAGAGGCAAGTGATGAATAAATGATTTATTAGAACAGGGTGCTTGTGAGACTTACAAATGCACAGGGGAGAGGGTGCTATTCGCTGAGAGCTTAGTGGGCTACAGTTTTATAATCAAAAGAAAAGTGAGGAGAGGAAAAAGGCCACCTCCTTCCTCATTCTTGAGTAGATAATCATGCTTCCATCATCAATTTCTCCTCCAGGTTGGGCATGGGAGTTTCCTTGTACATACATGAAATCAAGCCAGGACTGTCATGGCACTATGGAAAAATTATTTCATGTCTCAGTACAGTGAGGGTCTTTACTTTAAAGTGTCACCTTTTCATAAATTATTGTTTTATTATGTGTGCAGATAGAGTGTCCTAGGAGTCATTAACTTACTGACCTCACTGGGTAGGATGTGGGTCTCATATCACCAATATTTGATTGTTTGGGGGCTTGTCTCATGCTTCTGCTGCATGGGTTTTGATGTTAAGCTAGCCTGCTTGGTTTTGTGGTTAAGCTAACCTGCTTTCTGGAATAATCATTAATTTACAGGGGTCTCCCATGCTTTTTCTTTATTTACAATTCTCTTGTAGGATTAACTATTTAATCACCCACTTTGCCCCTTTACTCTGTCCCTGTCATAACCACCCAAACAAGTCAAGCCTCAGTCAGCTGACCCCTCAGTTGACACACAAGTGTTTGAGCTAAATATATGCTTATTGTTGTGTGCCTCTGATATTTGGTGGTGGTTTGTTACACAACATTATTGTAGCAATGGGAAATTGATAGACTATCCATCTCAATGTCTTTCATTTTGAACATGTGGAGACTGAGACCCAGATAAGTCTAGTGTTAAAATTGATTAGTGACATGTCTGAAACTAGATCTCAGAACTCCAGGTAGCTGGACCTATGCTTGACCAATAAATTGTGCCTTGCTGCGAAGTGAATTTACAAACTCCCTGAATTCTTAATTAGAAATTTTTACTAAACTTCTGTTAGTGCCTCGTTATTATTTATTTCTTTAACTAATTTGAACTGATCATTTCAGCAGTAAGTTGGGTTAACTGTCAATTTATTATAAAAGACAGAAAACAGAAAGCAGTGTCATATTGTTAAGGCTTGCCAATCTTGCTGTGGGGTGTGTGTGTGTGTGTGTGTGCGTGTGTGTGTGTGTATGTGTGATAGTTAAGAAAACTTATCACCATAGCTGTCATTAGCTGAGTAATTACTATAATTAAGTTGTACTCCAAGAATTGTGGAAAGTACTTTTAATTCGTTATCTCATTTGGTTTATACCATGGATTAACAAACTATGGCCTGCAACCAACTCCTGTCTGCTGCCTGTTTTTGTAAATAAAGTTTTACAGGAACATAGTCATGTTCATTTTTTAATGTGTTGCCTACATCTACTTCTGTGCTACAGTGACAGAGTTAAGTAGTTGTGGCAGAGACTGGCCTGCAAAGTTGAAAATATTTGCTGTCTGGCGATTTACAGAAAAAGTCTGTTAACATGTGGTCTTGAGTGTGTGCTTGTATCTGACTCTTTGCAACCCCATGGGGTGTAGCCTACCAGGCTCCTCTGTCCATGGGATTCTCCAGGAAAGAATACTGGAATGGGTTGCCATGCCCTCCTCCAGGGGATCATTCCAATCCAACCCAGGATCGAACATATCTTCTGTGTCTTCTGCATTGTAGGCAGATTCTGTCCCGCTGAGCCACTGCAGAAGCCCCGTAATTTTTTCAATTGTGATCAGTGAATCCTAGGGTTCCTAAATAGGTCTGTGAGGTCAGAACTATTTTCATGACAAACTAAGACATTCTTGCCTTAGTTTCTGTGTTGACATTTGAACTGATGGCAGGTATAATTGTTGTCACTTTAGGGTCAATTGAGGTATTGGTGCTACGTTGTAATAGTCATCATATTCGTCAAATACCCATAGTAAACAGAAAAGCCAGTTTTACTTCAGATGTCCTGATGAAGCAACTGAAATTAATTTTTATTAAATTTTGACTAAGGATAAATCTTTTTACTATTCTAGGTAGTGAAATGGGAAGTGTGAGTAAAGTGCTTCTGTTGCACACTCAAATATGATGTTTGTCTGAAGGGAAAGCCCTTGAGTAACTGAGTTGGGAGCCAAACTCACTGTTTGTTTTTTTTTTTTCACAGAACACAAGTTTTACTTGAGAAAAAGTAAAAATTTTACTTTTACTTGAAAAGTGTTGGTCTTTCTGATTTTTCTAGCTGAAGTATTTGGCAGACATTTTCTTTAAAATGGAAGAAGTGAAACAGTTCTTGAAACTGTTTCAAGAACAGTTGTTTCAAGAACAACTGACAGTATTTTTTGCCAATGATAAAAGTCAGGCTTTCAAGTGACAGTTAACCTTGGGAAAACTTGCATCTGCTACCTTGAGATTGACAGCTTTCTAATACTTAAAAGGCTTTTATGGTGAGCTTAGTGATGATATTAATGAATGTGATTTATTTATTTGTTATTTATTTAGCCATAGCAAAAGGCAATGGGTATTGTATTTGAAAGATCTGTGTCACTTAGTGAACTAGTATTTTAAAATGACCCATGAATAATGTTACAAATTCATACATGAGTAAAAGATCTTTTCAGAGTACAGGATATTCCAAAGTATCCTCAAGTAACAGAATAATAAGTTCGTTGATGGGATTTTTGATTCTACATGACAACTAACCTTTAATGAACTACCACTTTTGAGTTTTGGTGTGTAATCAAATGACAAATCCATGATTATCTGAAAAGAATATTAAGATACTGCTCTCTTTTCTAGCTACACATTTGTAGTTGGTTTTATTTTCTTCGTATACATCAACCAAAGTAACATGTCACAACAAACTGAATGCAGCAGATATGTGAATCCACTTATTTTTCATTAAACCAGACATTTAAAAAATTATAAAAATGTAGAGCCCGTCTCACTTAATTTTTTGAAAATACAGTTTTTTCCCCCATAAAAACTTCATTTTCACATGTAATAGGGCTAATTTTAGTGAATAAATAGTTTTTTAAGAGAAGGTTTATTCAGAGAGGAAACACACTCCATAGACAGAGTGTGGGCCATCTTAGGAGGCAGGAGAGGCCTAAATATTTTTTAAATGCTCAGCTTAAATTTTTGTGGTGGTAAGTATCAGTAGATGCAACACACATAAATAAAAGCTCTTAAGAATTCTTAATAATTTTTGAGTAAAAAGAGGTCCTGATATTAAAAAGTTTGAGAACAACTGTAATGTATGTACAGCTATTATTCCTATTTTAGGGATGATGGAACTGGCTTAGAGATACTAGATAACTTGCTCAAAGTCAAATAGTTTCTGTAGAGCTAAGATTCAGACTCCAGAAGAATGACTCCAGAACTTATATTTATCACCACTGAAAATGCCTTCTGGTATTTCAGGATTTAGAAGGCTCAGAAAACTCAGGACAGTGGTGTCTCGCCCCGCTACCACTGCCTGCCCCCCCTCCCCCCAGACACACAGAACAGGATTTTCTAAGCTCACTTTTTTTTTTTTCATCCTTGTTTCTTCTCAGTTCTGAAAACATGGGCCAGTTTATCTGCAAAACTGCATTTAATAAAGTTAGGTAAAACACAGTCCACAGAAGGGAAATGTGGAGAGAAAATGGCTTTAGTCCTAGCTGGGTAAGACTTTTCACTTGCTGCTTAAAAAGGAGACAGAGAGAAGGCATAGCTGGGGAGTCTAAGGAAGGTTGGCTCAGTTAACCAGAGTAGATGGCAGGAAGATTGACCCAAGGGCTGGATTTTGTCCTCATCTACTTCTCAGATCAGGAATAGCCCAGAGATGATACTTCTGCATCTTGGTCCGTGGCAGTCCTTGGTAACTGGTCAAAACTCTCTTTCTCATTGAGTTTAGAGGCAGCCCCAGTTTTCTTCTCAAGACCAGGTCCTACACAGTCACTCCTTGGAAAAGATGTGGCATGTATGATGAAACCTTACCACAATCCTAACTTTATGTTGTAACCTCATCTCAAACACAGAGCCTGTCAAGAAATTTTGTATGGTTCATTCCTAGTCCTGGCATATCTGTGAAGTTTTCACTGGTTGCATTCACTAGAAAAGGTTTGCATAGTTTTCCTCCTATACATATAAAATTGAACCCTCTTTTGTCATCTAAACCTTAAAGACACAGAATGTGTAGTAGTTATTAGGTTGGTGCAAACGTTGTTGCAGTTTCAGATCATGAATTATAACTAGGCTCATCTTTATTAATCAAAATAGGAACCACTACAGTCAACACATTTTTGCCAATGAGAAATAAGTTTGCTTATTCTTGTGGTGTGTAAATCTGTACTTTGGTATTCAGTGAACTCTTGGAAAGCATCTTCTGCCTCCTGCTGGTTGTGGAAACATTTTCCCTGCAAAAAGCTGTCAAGATGCTGAAAGAAATGGTAGTTGGTTGACGAGAGGTCAGGTGAATATGGCTTATGAAGTAAAACTTCATAATCCAACTCTTTCAACTTTTGAAGCGTTGGTTGTGTAGTGTGCCATCAAACTTGTCATGGAGAAGAATTGGGCCCTTTCTGTTGACCAGTGCTGGCTGCAGGCATGGCAGTTTTTGGTGCATCTCATTGATTTGCTAAGCATACTTCTCAGATGTAATGGTGTCACTGGGATTTAGAAAGCTGTAGTGGATTAGACGGGCAATAGACCACCAAACAGTGACCAGGACATTTTTTGGGTGCAAATTTCCCTTTGGGAAGTGCTTTGGGGCTTCTTTTCAGTCCAGCCACTGAGTTGGTCATCACCAGCTGTCATATAAAATCCACTTTTCATTGTACATCACAGTCTGATCAAGAAATGGTTCAGTGTTGTTGCAAAAAATAAGAGGACACTTCAAAACGATGATTTTTTTTTTTTTTTTTTTGATTTTTGGTCAGCTCACGAGGCACCTACTTATTGAGCTTTTTCACCTTTCCACTTTTCTTCAAATGCTGAATCACTGTAGAATGGTTGATGTTGAGTTCTTCAGCAACTTCTTGTGTCGTTTTTAGAGGATCAGCTTTGATGATGGTTCTCAGTTGGTCATTGTCAACTTCTGATGGCCAGCCATTATACTCCTCATCTTCAAGGCTCTCGTCTCCTTTGCAAAACTTCTTAAACCACCATTGCACTGTATGTTCAGTAGCAGTTCCTTGTCTCTGCTGCTTTATGACCCATTTGAACTTGAGTAAGAAAATTGCTCGAATTTGCTTTTTATCTAACATCATTTCCATAGACTAAAATAAATATAAAATACATAGCAAGTAATATCATTAACAAAAAAAACATAAAGGGAGAAATGCTCATTAAAATGATGTATAAATGCACATTTATTTAGGAATGTATTCAATAGCAAGTGGCAAATTTCAACAATGCAAAACCACAATTACTTTCCCACCAACCTAATAATAGCATGAGTTCTGGAATCAGATTATCTGGGTTTGATGTTCTACTGATATTGTGAGGATTATTTGACTTAATAAAGTAAAACGCATTTAACAGTACTCAGCTTATAGTAATGCTTAGTAAATATTAGCTATTTTTTACTATTACGATGGCAGGTTCCTTATTTAGGAAAATGTTAATTGTTTAAAATGAGGGGTTGTAGATTGCCAGCTCCAGCAGCAGGAGGATCAGGTATCCTGAATTATCACCTGGTTGAAAACAACCAAAATAAATGAATGGAATATAAAGAATATTTAAAAACTACTTCTCTGAGCAAGAAAGGAAGGAAGACATTCGCAGAAGTTGAAAATTAACTGAAAGTGGGAACCTTGAAGGCAAATGAATACCGAGCAGATTTCATTTGAGGTTATTTGACAAACCTTGATGACTCTGAGGTTTTATTTTGATGGATACCCTGGACTTAGAAGGCAAGAGGTAAAGTGTAAGATTGGCTAACTTGGGGACTCTCATAAGAAACCCAAAGCTAAGTTTGAGATTAATCTCAAAATGAACCTGCCATGTGGAATGGAATAATAAGGAAACTTGTCTGGTTTGACCATGATTTGAATGGAGGGAAAAAATTCTCTCTTAAGATTTTATAGCCATAAGCCAATCTTCTCTGGGGTTTGAGTGTGAATGAAAAGTCTGAGTTGCAAAAAGAAATGGTGAGCAAATGGATTATTAAATAAGAATAAACATCATATAAAACAGCAACAATAATAATAATGTCTAGTTGGTTAGACAAATACAAGATAGAGCCAAAATACTAGATAATCATAGAATTTAAATTCAAGGAGTGATGCTGGTAAAGGTTGAAACATTTTATGATTCATGTAGTGTTTCTGAGAAGGCTAAAAGTATTTATTAAAATCAGAGCTTGTTAAGTTTGCATGTTAAAAAAATTTTCCCTTTCTTGAATACTTGTTGAAATTCTTCTCAGGTATGATAATTTGGCACTTAAGTATCACTACCCAAGTCCCTGCAGTTAGATCATAGGGAGAAGCAAAAGTTTTTACAGCATAAAATACTCACTAATGAATTGGCTAATAGTGGAATTAGTCCACACATAAATATCCTTCCTCGTCTTTTCTAAGTCCATGATTGTGAATATTTGAATGCAGAATAAACTGTGATGAGTAAAACTGAAAACCTTGTAAGAGAGTCAAGATACTAAGAAGTCTCTGTCAACTACAGATAGGCATTTGCCAAGGGCATTGGCCATCTGCCTCTGCGGGGATTGAATCCGGTGCTGCTGCAGCTGTTGACCTTCAACACGCCCTGAACGGAGTTCAGTGTGGAGAGCTGGGAAGAGGCACTTTGTGCTCCACAAAAACTGGCGGGACGGGTCTTTAGATAGTCAGATATTTTCAGGAACTGATTTTATGAGCCCAGTCCTTGCATCTCTTCATATCTAGAAAAGCACTAAATCTAGAAAAGCACTACATCTTCATGGTGGCATCAGCTCCTTGTGACTAGCAGAAAACCTTTTGTAGGGTAAGTGACTGATTGCATGAACTTTCTCTTCACCAAAATCACATGTATTGACCTTCCCCCCTGTACCTCTGGAGCAAATTCTCAGAGCTGTGTGAGGTGCTGTCTCCTGGACTGCAGTCCTCATTTTCCCCCAAATAAAACTTAACTCAAAACTCCTACATGTGCATCTTTTTTAAGTCTTCATGTGCAAAAATGCATGGGAGAATCACAAAACTCCTGAAAAAGGAGGGTCTGTCAGATTCAGATCAGTTGACAACTGAAGTTCAGTTCAGTTCAGTTCAGTCGCTCAGTTGCTCAGTCGTGTCCTGCTTTTTGTGACCCCATGGACTGCAGCACACCAGGCTTCCCTGTCCATCACCAGCTCCCAGAGTTTACCAAACTCATGTCCATCGAGTTGGTGATGCCATCCAACCATCTCATCTTCTGTCGTCCCCTTCTCCTCCTGCCTTCAATCTTTCCCAGCATCAGGGTCTTCTCGAATCAGTCAGCTCTTCGCATCAGATGGCCAGAGTATAGGAGTTTCAGCTTCAACATCAGTCCTTCCAATGAACACTCAGGACTGATCTCCTTTAGGATGGACTGGTTAGTTTTATATTATATATAAAATTTAGTTTTATGTATATGTAAAGTTTTATCTTTGCATATTATGTTTTAATTATTTATGTAATATATATGTTTTATATTATAGTTTTTATATTATATGTCTTAGTTTTATATTATGTATATATATAAAGGAAAATTATCAGGTGTTAAGAGATTGGTGATCTCTCATCTTTTAGAAATACTATATAATAACTTGTATAAGGTTTGTAAAGTAAGATCTTTAAGTTCTTTTTCTTACAACATATTAGTCATATGTACATGGGCATTTTTTTTTCCTCAACCGCAATACATAAAACAAAAATCATATCTTGAAAATGAAAAAATGTAAAGATTTTAAGGAATGGATGAAAAAATGTGTATATATAAAATACATGTTTATATGTATATTCCATATACACATACATATATGTAATATGTATATATATATCAATGTAATATTTTTCCATGTCAGTAACTCTGTGTAACTCACTTCAAAAAATATTTTGGTCATTTCCAGTTTCTTTCTCTTCATTTTTAAAGCATCTATAATGGTGTACTGTAATCCATAGACTTCTAATCACTCCTCTAATATTTTCTTTTTATTTTCATGTTTCATAGGCATTAGGCTCAAACTTGTATTTCTATATGATTGCATCATCAGATCTGTAATCATCATCAGAAGAGGACTGATACTCATGATTTGAGGTTGAATAGTCTGATAGAGATAATGTGGGCTCCAAAGTCATACAAGCCAGTGCCCACTCACTGGGTTTGTGACCAACAATAAGTCATTTGCATCACTAAGCTTAAATTTCCTCATAAGTGAAGTGGGCATAATCATTTATTTGCAAGATCCTTGTGATGTTTACAACATATGTAAACTGCCTTGTAGAGTACTTCTGTAAACACTTCTGGAGTGGGCAGATGAACTTAGAGATAGGCACTTGTCCATCCTCATGGGGTGACAACTGAAGAAGAGTTGATAAAGATGATGACATGATTAGCTGATTCAAAGAAGAATGGTTTTGATACACAAGGATTAAGGGAGCCCTTAAGAAGACAGATAAATCTCTCTCAAATTCTATTAGTTTCAGAAAAAGCTGGGAGGTATGGGAAAAGGGACTCCAAAGTACAGTGACTTAAAGCAGAAGTCATGTCTCTCTTATATGAGGATCCTGGCTCCTTTCACCTTGTCCCTTGGCCTTCTACGAAGTAATGTTCATTTGCATAGACAAAATGAAATCATGTGGTCTATCCGTGTTTCAGTTCAAAGGAGACCAGAGAGGAAGCCTAAGGCAAGCTGTTTCTTTTTAAGCAAGTGATATAGAATATATATTATATTTATCACTTTTTGTTGTTGTTCCATTGCTAAATTGTGTCTGGCTCTTTGCAACCCCACAGACCTCAGCATGTGAGGCTCCTCTGTCCTCCACTATCTCCTGGAGTTTGCCCATGTCCATTGAGTCAGTGAAGCTATCTAACCATTGCAACTTCTGCTGTCCCCCATCTCCTTTTGCCTTCAGTCTTTCCCAGGATCAGGGTCTTTTCCAATGAGTCAGCTCTTCACATCCAGTGGCCAAAGTATTGGAATTTCAGTTTCAGCATCAATCCTTCCAATGGATATTTAGAGTTGATTTCCTTTAGGATTGACTGGTTTGATCTCCTTGCATATTTATCACTTACTCTCACATTTTATTAGGGAGAATCAAATCACATGATCACAAATGCTAGTGAAGCTGGGAAATGTAGTCTCTACCTGGATGACAGAGTCCAGGAATAAGAGGAGGGACGACTAGTTATCTGCCCCACGAATATTTGTGCAAAACTGACTCTGTGATCATACTCTGAAAAACATGTGGTGTAAGGGATGATGTACCTGTAATTAGGTATGCCAAATTATGCCCCAACCAAATCAATACCTGATTTGTTTCTTTAACTTAAGAAAGATCATACATACCACTATTACTCACATTTTGTAAGTCAGGTAAAATAAACTTGTTTTGAGGATTTACTAGATTACCAGGTGCCTAATAGTCTTTGTTTTGTTCTTTCATTTTCTAGTAAAATGACTAGAAGATTCTTATTCCTCCTCCACATCTGTAGCTGATACAAGTCTTCTTGCACAATCTTGTGTTCAAGAATTGTAACCAACCTAATTTCTATTTTTCTATTTTTAACCTTCACTTATTTTGGCCCAGGCATGGCAACCTAATTTCAATTCATGGTTCCTCTTTTTGCTCAGATTGAACCTAAATTCTAGGGGCTCACATAGCACACAGAAATTATTGGGGCTCTGTCTAACATGGCGTTTGTTAGAACAGCCATCATCCATTTGGACCTCATTCATTTAAAAAAATATGTAAAGTACCTACGTGTGTCAGGAACTGAGAAACACGAGTCCCTCTCCTTTTGGAACATATCATCTAGTGAATTTTGGTGCATTTTGAAAAAACCTGGCCCAAGAGCAAGGTCAAGCTTGGGTTAAGCATGTGTTAGAGACAGAAGTCACTTTGAAAGATTGGTTCAAAGTGAGGAAGAAGAAATTAATGACTAAAACTAATGACTAAAAATCTGGGGGTTATTTATATTTTTCATTTTTGATGAATTTGTCATTCCACCATGGTCTTTGAAAATTAAGAGTTGGTGATGTTTAGAAGTCAGAAGAGACTTAGAAGAGGATGTGTGTGTGTGTGAGAAAGGGTGGCTTCTGTTTCTCCTGGGGAATTCCTCTTTCGATGTTGGGGTCAGGGGAGGAAGAGCACTATAAACAGGCAGCCTAATGCAAGAGGGTTTAACCAACCTCTCACCACATGACGGTAGCCTTCTAGTCACTGTGGGATAACAAAGGGACCAAGAGCCACAGTTCTGAAAGTTGCTTTGAGTCTTTATGCAAAGAAAGTTTGCAGCCCGCAGGGACCAGCAAGAAATAGAGCTGTACTGGTAAAACACTGTGACGCAAATAAAGTATAACCATGACAAAGGCTAATTTATAGATTGGCAGAGAGGAGGGGGAGATGGTTATAAGTGGGAGAAGAGTGTGGCCAATTAATTGAAAAGGGGGCAAGGACCCTGTGTGCAGGGGGCCGAAGTGTCAGGGAGGACAAGCCTGGCTCGAGCCAAAGACTGGGTGGGAAGGTTTGCTTTTGCAACCATGCTCTATCTGCTTGTGCTGCTCAGCCCTGCAGGTCTGCTCTTCCACTCAGTGTAATCCCATTACTGTTTACAGCCTCATGAGCTTTGCAGCCAGACAGACCTGAGTTTGAGTTTTGGCTTCACTAGGTACCCCTGTGTGGCCCTTAACCTCTCTGAACCTAGGTTTCCTTATTGCCTTGCAGGTTTTTGATGATTGTAATGAACCACCGTATACAATGTATCCAGTAGAGTTTTCAAAGTACTCAGTAGACCTAGCTACTATGGCCATATACAGCATGACAATGAGAGGATGAGTGCTGAGACCAGGTTGGTAGGATGGAGCAAGAAGGGGTGAAGTGTTTTAACTTCAGACAGTCCCAAGTTCACATTCCAGCAATATCACTCCCCTTATAGTTCCCACTCTGCTGGGATTATGTGAGATCATGAATATGAAGTTGCTCCACAGAGGCATGGTACACCAGCAATGCCTTTAAAAAATGTTTGTTTCCAAAAACTTGAAAAAAAATATACATATATAAAAAAATGTACAAATATATTGAAAACTGAATCACCTTGCTGTACAGTTGAAACTAACACATTTTAAATCAACCATATTTCAGTAAAAAGTTGTTTTGAAAAAATGGAAATGAAAAGGAAAAGTTTGTTACCTTCCACATCACTTATCTACTTTTTTTGAAAAAAATTATTTATTTTTAATTGGAGGATAATTGCTTTACAGTATTGTATTGGTTTCTGCCGTACATAGGGCTTCCCAGGTGGTGCTAGTGGTAAAGAATCTGCCTGCAGTGCAGTAGACGCAAGAGATGCGGGTTTGATCTCTGGGTTGGGAAGATCCCCTGGAGTAGGAAATGGCATTGTACTCCAGTGTTCCTGCCTGGAAAATCCCACGGACAGAAGAGCCTGGCCAGCTGCAGTCCATAGGGTCACACAGAGTCAGACACGACTGAGCGACTAGGCACACACACTGCCATACATCAGCATCAACCAGCCATGGGCGTACATATGTCCTTTCCTTCTTGAACCTGCCTCCTGCCTTCTGCTCTTTTTCTTTGTTCCCCAACATTCAGCTTCTAGATTTCTAGTTAGGTGTTTGTGCAGAGAGTAGGACGATGGATGTTGACAAGGGTCTTGTCCAGACTTGCCCAGGTACTCTTGGTATGGTGTGTTGAGTAGCATTACTTTGAGTAGTCTTTCTTTTCCCTCACAAAGAATCTTGTTTTGGCAATAAGTTGCCCTAGTACTGCCATTACCTTCCTGCCCTCCAGTCTAGCATTCTAGCTGGGATCCCACGCTGCCCTTTCTGGGGAGGAAATCACCTGGGGGCTTTGGACTGGGGCATATCCCTCCAGAGAAGCTGGGGAGTTGATAGGCATCCCCCCAGGCAACCACCTCGTTTGTGTCTTTATTGTCAGGGGGTCCCCAGGATTGACTGGCTGGCTGTCTGCTTTCGGCCACCACTTACTCTTTCCCCTGGGGTTTCTCTCCTCCTGGAGCTCTTAATGAAACAAGATAAAGACACAATAGGGTTTCTCCCCTTGCCTTTCATATTTGCTTCCAACCAACACAGCTTTTCTGGTTGTGTGGGTTTCCTATGATATGTTTGGGAAAAGAAAGAAGAAGAATAAAAATAATTTACAAGGGGAAGTCACAATTCTTTACGACAGATTAGAAATGATCCTAACCTTCATAGGCATGTAAAAGTTGGCCTTTCTTACCCCTCCTCACTGATTCATCTCTTTCAAAGAACTTATGAAATATACCTTTGTCCTTGTCTTTCTTTTTAAATTTTTGGGACTGTAAGTAATGGTTTCCTACTAATTTTTTTAAAGCAATTTTGGAGTGGCCCTTAGTGAGTGCTCAATAAATATTTGCTTCTAGAATGGTGGCAAGCCACAGAAGTGGACTGAAAAGGAACAAATTTGTGACTTTTTTTTTTAAGACTTATTCCTACTGAGAAATCCTGGTCTAATCAGAATGAAACCACAGATAGTGATATAATAATGTAAATGCCTATTAAAAGCTATGTGCCAGGTATTTTACATGCATTACCTTACTGACATCTCACAGCAACCTTGAAGAGTTAGATACTAGATTCAGTCACTATATCTTTCCCTCATTTATTATTGAGAAAAACAAAGACTTTAAAAGGTTAAGTAATTTTCCCAGTTACTCCAATAATTCTTTCATTATGACTTTATAAGGCTTGAGGCAAGCTGGAATTCAGACTCAGGCAGCCTGCCTCCAGAACTGTTGCTCTTAATAGTTCTTCTAGACTGTCTCCCCAGACTGCAGGCACCAGAGACCCCACCCCAGAGGTGTAGCCAGGATCCAGCCTGGAGGAAGCCTGCCTGGGGTGGGGTGGACCCTATACTTCTGAAAAAAGGCATGACACATCAGCCATTTTCACTTGTCTCTCTGTGGTCTTGCTTTTGCCCTACTTCCTCTCATAGCTTTTCATACCAAAATTAATAGTCACATCCTCGTTTTACTTTTCTAAGTTATTGAAAAGGCACCATTTTGGTGGCTGTGTAGTTGGGATCATTCCCCTTCCCTATCCCTGCCCTCCGTTGTCACTGATTTTTTACTGTTGGTTTTTTTGGCCATTGATGGAGAAGGGATGATATCACCAAAAACATTCTGAAGTTAGGGTGTCCATTGGGATGGTGGAAGACGTTGCTACTCAGGGAAGGAATTTTCCAGGCATTTAAACTAGAACCTCTCAATCTTGATAATTTTGAACCAGTTTTTCCTGTGAGGTCAGAGTAGGGGAAAGGCTCTTGAATACTCCTCACCTTTGGTTTTCCAGTATCGAGATCTCTACTGCATGATTGTATCGTGTGTGTGGTTATTTTTTTTCACTGATGCAACTAACTTTCCCTCATTAAGGTTGGGACTTTTTCTCTTTGGTCATTTCAGACCTGTTCAGTGGAGTTTTTGTATCTTGTCTTTTGTCTCTGATGTTTCCTTTACTTAGTCAGGCTTTATTTCAGGTTTCATTTAGTACATCTCTGTCCCCTTCCTCCCACCCCACCTAATTTTTAGATGTTAGAATATATACATCATAAGCAACTAAGTTGTCATTCTGGTATGTAGTCTTCATAATGAGTCATAACTAGTCTTCAGCTAGTGCCAAAGCTGAAGGACAATTGGATAGAGAAAATATACCTCCTAGATGGGTCCTTTTAGTTGGAGTACACCCAAGATCATAGTGCTGCAATATTGCTAACTTTGAAAGGGACCAACTATATTTGCTAACGTTTACCCAACATTTATTGTATGCCGTGTCTTGCACGTTGCCTGTCTTGTCTCACTTAACCCTCAAACGGATCCTGAAACTTTCCATTTTCACGAGGACAAAAATCACACCTCAGAGAAATTAAATGCCTTGTCAGAGGGTCACACGACTAGTGTTGGTGGTCCTGGGATTCAGATTCAGCAATCTTAACCTCTGTGCTGCTGTGTAAAGGGAAATATCACATGGAGTGAGTTAGCCAAATGATTTTGGCCAAATTACATAACCTCTCTGTGATTTATTTTCCTCATCTGTAAAATGGGGAAAATAAAATGACGCCTGGAGTCCTTTTAAACACCTCTGTGGTGTTTGAATGAGGAACTGTCCAAAGCAGAGCTCCTGACTTGCAAACTGCCTCCCCTGTCTGCTTCTCCTGTCTTCCTCTTATGCTCAGTTAATGACACCACTACACAACGACTCAGCCAAATCACTCAGAAATCACCTTTGAGTCCTTGATTTCCTTCACCTACCACATCTAATCCCTTAAGCCTTAGTGTTCTGCCTACAGAGTCTAGCCCACATCTGGTCATTTGTCACCATCTCTATTACCATGACCCAAGTAGTCAAGTCACTTCACATCATACCTGGACTACTGGGTCTTAACTGCTTGTATCAGTGTTAACAAATAGGTTAAAAAAAAAAAGAAGAAACAAGTAAACCTTTCTCCCTTTTATTTATCTAAGCAGTAACTAAAAAACATTATTTTTGCTAAACTTGCAATAACAGAACTTCATATTTAACACATTATGAAGCAGCTTTAATCAACAAGTTAGAGGCGGGGGCAGTAGTTAACATCCAAAGTAGTTTTTTGTATGTTAGGGTAATTTTGTCCCTCGTGGAATTTTCTCCTTCTCTCTCTGGGCCAGGAATCGATCGTGAAGTCTCAGTAACGGGGGAGAGAGTGTAAAAGAAGAAGGGACTTCTGTGTGTAAGGAGCCTTAGGATTTTTTCATTGGTGGGCATTGAGTTGTCTCTTACCTTGCCACCTGGAACTGTGATGAAGTGGGTAGAGACCCTTAAAATAGAGATATTGGGCTCTTGGGTCCTGTGGGTAGACATTTCTAATGGCTGTGGAAGGGACCTAACCCACAGCAAGTTGAACAAAAATAGAGAGATCAGTCTGGATTGTCAAAGTGATTGGATGATGACACAGGAAGAACAATGGTTCACAGACAGAACTGCTGATAAAGGTGGCAGATATCAACGTGGACCATTTTTTAGAGCACCTGCACTCTCCCTGGATGCCCCCAAATACCTGGGAACCACATTCTGGGGTGTTGATGGTTTCATGCTACCATGTGGGTTAGGGTCTGTCTAGCCCAGCGCTATCCAAAAAGAATATCACAATGTAATCTAAAATTCTTTAGTAGCCATATTTAAAAAGTAAAAAGAAACAAGTGAAATTAATTTTAATAATAATTTACTTAACCTAATAGATCAAACATATCATCATTTCAATAAACAGTACTAGCCTAATGGTGTGCTGGTAAAGCAAATGTCTGAAAAAAAAAATTCCAAGTATTAACTAATTTCAGTGATATAAATACTCTCACCATGGCAATTTTCAAGTTACAATAATGATACTAATAGTGACAATTAACAATTGTTGAATGCTAACTTATATCAGATACTCACTCTCATCTGTAGTCTATGAGTGCGTTGAGGCTGGGAGGTTAAATAACTGGTCCAACGGCAAGTAGCAAAGCTTTGATTTGCATATGGGTCTTCTGACTTTTGTCCAAAATGTCAAGAATAAAAGCAAAGTGGAATCAAAGAAGAAGCTAGAAGGATAG
Organism: Giraffa tippelskirchi; assembly: GCF_054371585.1. Lineage (NCBI taxonomy): Eukaryota > Metazoa > Chordata > Mammalia > Artiodactyla > Giraffidae > Giraffa > Giraffa tippelskirchi. Next base: position 38,470,039 of record NC_137279.1, read on the forward strand.
AAGAAAAGAAGGGTAAAAGCTCTAAAGAACTGGAGTACAGTTGTAGCCCCAGTTCAGTCTGATTCACCAACAGTCTTGAGCACAGCCATGGACAGGTGCTGGGGGAGCACAGGCATGAGAATGAATGGGGTGTGGACTCTCTTCCATGTGGGGAGGCAGGTACATATGTGCAGAACTGTGACATAGGTCAGATTGTGATCTGTGATAAAAGAAGAGCCTAATCCATCTTCCCCAGACTGAGCCTAGAGCAGAAGGAAGGTGGTATGGTGAAGAACCACACACTGGGGCAGAGGGTTTGGAGGGACCTGGAGCCTGAGCAGTTCCTAGCATGACATCCTTTAGGACTTCAGGATCAGTTATAAAGCAGGAAGTTGAGATCTAGGGTCCAAGTTTAACCAAGATAAGTTTGAGCTAATGCAGGAAGGAAAATGGTAGGAACTGCAGAAAGCACCAAGGAACACAGCAGAAAGTAGGAAGGGGAGGCCTGGAGGAATTCCCTAAGCTGATTTGCATGAAGCTGTAGGGGTTTTTTTGTGTGTGTGATTTTTGCAGAAAGATATACCCCAAGGACTTATCAGTGCAGTTTAGGGAGGCAGAAATGAGTGAACAAACCATATACAGTGGTATTGGGGGTAGAGACATAGGGAATACTACATTCACAAAGAGAGAGACTGCTGATTGAACCTTCCAGAAGCGTTAAGGAGTAGTTAATGTAAAATATCAGTGAAAAGATAAACACTGAAAAGCACTTACAGGTTTAAAAAAACACAAAACAATACTATCTATTTAGGGCCTACTCTGTCTAGACACATTGCTTGGTATACTGTATAGCTTATTTCATTCTAGCTACAATATAGGAAGAACATTCAGAAAAGAGTTCTTAGAAGGACATTGAAGATGACAGTGCGAAATTCATTAGAGTGAGTATATCTAAGGGTAGAAACAAGAGAGTTTAAGAAACAATGCTCTTTTGGTACAATTTCAGCTGTCTTGGTCCACTTGGGTTGCCATAAAAATACTGTAGAGTGGGTGCTTAAACAACGGAAATTTATTTTTTTTCACAGTTTGGAGCCTAGAAGGCCATCAAAGAGCTAGCATGGTCAGCTTCTGATGAGAGCTCTGCCTGGCTTGCAGATGTCTGCCTTCTCACTGTAGGTTCACTTGGCAGTAGAGAGAAAAAGCAACTGGTACCTCTTATAAGAGCACTTATCCCATCTGATCAGGGTCCTGCCCTCAGGATCTATTACCTCCCAAAGGCCGTATCTCAAAATACCATCATGTTGGGGGTTAGTGCTTCAACATATAGATTTTGGAGGGCTTGCAGTTTCTAATATCAGCTGTTGAGGGTTTGGTACAATTACATGAACAGACAAACCCAGATGATCTTGGTCTAAATCCCAACACTGTTGTGGTTAATTTTCTCTGAGACTCTGGTTCCTCATGTTAAAGATGTGGTTAGTAATTACCATGTACAGTGCTCCTAGGAAGATTGAATGAAGAGAGACTTTAGTGCTATGTACAAATAAGACATATAAGAACATAAGATATATTCCCATTCAGCAATAATTTGGAAAAAAATATCTGATAAAAAGAAGTTATTTTCTCTCATTGAATAGTGGTAGTACACGTTTGGCATGTTAATATCTGTTTAGATGTATTAACTGTTTACTGAGTTGCCCAGGCCAGACATAGAGCTTATATTTTTATTTAGAAAAATCAATAGTGTCACATGGAATTTAAGAACAGGCTCTGGAGTAAAAGAATCAGGTTTCAAATCCCAGCCCTGCCACACACTTATTGTGTGACCTTGACCAAGTTAGTTCACCTCTCTAAGCCTCAGTTTCTTTCAATTATAAAATGAGGAGAAAAATAGTGCCCTCTTCATAGGTTTGTTGTCGGACATTGGAGAGACATTTAAGGCAGGACAATAAGCAAATGTGAAGACTCAGAAAATGAATATTGTATTGCCTCATTTAATCAGTTATGGACATGGACATATATACCAGGGTTTCTCAACCTCAGCATTACTGATATTTTAGGCCAATAATCTTTTGTTGTAGTGGGTGCTGTCCTGTACATTGTAGGACGTTTAGCAGCAAGCATGCCCGGCCTCTAACCACTGGATATCAGTAGCACCCACCCTAAATCCGGGTAACCAAAACCATCTCCAGATATTGCCAAATGACTCCTCTGGGGGAACAGTTAAAATCACCCAGTTGAGAATCACTGGTTTACACAATTTATACCCAATTTAAAATATTTTGGAAAGAGAAGGGAATTTCTTATGTATTCAGTTTAAATTTGTTTGTGGAATGATTGCTATTTAAAGAAAATTTTCTTTTGGGAATGAGTAAATGTTCTGTATGTGATGGTGTTTTCTTGAGAGTATACAACTGTCAAAACTCATCTAATTGTTAACTTGAAGTAGATACAGTTTTATCTGTAACTATTTCAGTAAAGTTGATTTTTTTTAAAAAAAATTGCCTATACTGTTATTAGTTGAAAGATCTGCTTACAAATTTTTGTATATTCTTGGCATTGGATACATATTTTAAATGCACAGTTTAAAATGTAATTTTGTTAGCCAAAAATACTGTCTATATATTTGCTTTCCATAATGGTGTAGTACTTCACGGGCATATTTCCATAGAGAGAAAAAGATTCTGCAGCAGTTCTGTGCCACTAAGTTTTAGAATCTATCATCATGCCCTAAAATAACTTCCAGTGGTCGATTCAAGATAAAGAAAAGGAACAAATATGAAGAATGAAAGGGAAAATCAGTATCGGAAGAAGAGAAGTTGACAAATAAGGCGCTAATGAGTCTGAAACCCAACGGAATATCATTATACGAGTTCACATTTACATTTGCACTAATGGTGTGCATCCGGTTTCAATGAAAAGTACACATTTCAGGTTTGCTAATCTTTTACATCTAAGATCAAAGTCCAGTTATCAGGAGACTTCTGTATTTAATCGTGCCATTTTCAGTTTTGTTTAGACTCGTTCTTTGGTCGTGAAAATAGCATACTTCACATCTGTTGCAAGCAAATTTGATTTAATTTGGCAAATCTTTATAGAAAGACTACACTACTTTGGCCATGTGAGTGTGTGCAATAGAAGACTCTTGATCGCAAGATCTTTCAATATCATGGGTGGGGCCGGAGGATGGAAACAGATTTGAATCATGTAAGACAAGAAGGAACATGAAAAATGCTGTCTACACAGGAGCAGGAACAACCGCATCCTTCTGGGAGGCCCTGAGCAAGGACTTATATCATAGAACTGTAACGATGAAACAGACTTTAAGTAGTCATTTGGGGAGATGCACAATTTTGGCTCTTATGGAAGCTTTTAGAAATACAGATTCACAGGCACTCTTCCAAACTTATCAGGGTTTCTAGAGATAGGGATTAGGAATCTGATCCCTGATTTTCAAAAGCTCTCCCAGTGATTCTGATGATCAACTAGGCTTTGCGAACTTCTGATCCTACAAATCCCCTACTCAGGGCCAGAATTCTGTGAATAGTACTCATTCCTTCAGGATTTTTGTTTAGACCCTTTGGCATCCCATAAGGTCACTACCTACAAGGCAGCTAAGCCTTTCATGGAAAGTGTGTAGGGTGTAGGATTTTGATCATCAGAGATGGAGGATAAGGATATTTGAGGCAAAATGATCATCAGAATTAAACAGAAAATGGAGATAAATTTGGAGAGGAGCCTTCAGTTTCATGACAGAATGACTTGAGTGTGTGCTAAAGAATTTCAACTTAATCCTCTGTGAGATGGATACTGATCCTGCCAAAGCAGCATGGATTAGACATCAAGGAGAATGGAAGTAGGGAGGACAGCTGTAGGTTTAATTCAGAGATTCAAGTGAGATATAATAAGAACTTGGAGCAGAAGCAAAGATTAGTGCAGTAAATATGAGCTGTATTGCAAGGATAGTCCTAGAAGTCTGACTGATTGAGGCAAGGAGGAATGAAAGCTGATTCTGGGGTTTTGAGATTTTGGAGTGCTGAGTTAATGTAAGTTAACTAGAATGGGAACATTAAGATCCAGAGAAAATTGTGAGGGCAAATGGCAAATCAGGTGTTTGATATTTGAAATGCATTTGTTTCTATCACCTCCCATCTTACCCTGTCACCTGTCCCAGGTGAGAGCTTAGTTATGACTCCCTTTGTACACTTGCAGGGTAGCACAAAGTAAGCCCTCAAATTGTTTGATGAATTTGTATATCCACTGTGAATATCTTCTCTCTTAACCTCTCTGCTCTAGACCAGGACCTTGTAATATTTCTCTTGAATAATTACAGGCTTGAGGACCACCCCTGCTCTTACCCCAGCTCCCATTCTTTGGGTGAATTAGAACAAGGAGCCCTGTCTGAGTTTATGAATTAGAAAAAGGTACAGTTATATGGGTGGAGGCAACCCTTTGTTCAGAACTTGGGAAGCAGAGCACACCTTTGTGGGAAGGTAAAGGCTCCCCTTCATAGAATGAAACCTCCTGTTCTAGGTCGGCAGGCATGGAGAGCCGAGTGCAGAGGTGGGCTTTTAGGCTTACCCATCCCCTCAACTGGCACAGAACACCATGAAAAAGTCCCCCAGTTGATCTCCTGGATCCCACCCTGCCATTTCTATTTCATTCAGTGATTTTTTCCTAAAATGTAATACTGCTGTGCCCTGCTTTCCGTATTTCCCCAGTGCCTTCAGGATACAGTTCAGAGTTCTTAACCCAGCCCTGTATAACCACCTTGGATGCAGTTCTTTCCTGACTGTGCTGGTCCTCCCTTCCTGTCTGTGACCTCCTGTTTGTTCATTTCTTTTCCCCCAGCACCACGGTGTAGGCACCTGGCTCATGCTTGTCAAATAGACTGATGACTTAAGAAACAGTGATAAGTGAGGATTTTACCACCCAAACCCCCCAAATCAAAACAGTTTTCCCCCAAACAAAACAACAAAAAAGGCAGACACCACCTTCCTACACAGAAAAGTTTTGCTGCTTCCTAAACACGAGGTGTTCGTTCTGTCAGTTGTCAAAGCTTTTTCTTAACCCCTTCCGCTATACTTTTCTGTAGTCTTGAAGTGGCTGTTTATTTGGAGAGTGAAGATCTGTGGGAAGATAATTGCTTTGAATGAAAACTGAGGCTTCCATTCCAAGGCTGATTTGCTCTGGTGGGTCTGTGTATTGGATCTTTGTGAAATGCTTTTAAAAAATTGCACACAGATTCAGGTGACATACTTGACCTCTAAAAACATGTCAACTTTGGAAATAGAGGACTGTGTCCATCTGCCAGACATTGATCTCTGATTGATGGCTTCATTTGTTCCAAATGCTACACCAGCCCAGTGATGAACTTTTGAAATGCTTTCATAATTTTGTCAAAAGTTCTTGCCCAGAACTTCCAACCCAGTTGCTATTTATCTTTCCACGTGTTTCTCCTCTTCCCACAAAGAATGTGAAGAAGTTGTGAGAATGTATTCAATTTAAAAAGAAAGTTAACTGTAAAACATCATTTAAGTGTCAATAAAAAATTGCAAGTAGGTAAAACATGGCAGGTAGGAGATGAGAGGTGTGCCTCAGATATGCAGGCCCAAGTGTTGGTATAGTTGGTTTAACTTTCCTGGGACATCACCAAACTGGAAATTCATTCTGTTGCAGAGTTCTCATTGGTCTGTAAAGAGAGTAATTTATATATCAGTAATTGTCCATTTTGCTTCATAGAAGCCAAGCTGTTAACGATGAGAAAACATGCTGCTTAGGCCACAAGGGTGAACTCTGTAAATGTTTATTTTTTTATTTAAAAATATTTTTTTATCTTCAGCCTTAATAATTTTCACAATTTTTCAGCTGGTCTCTATTGTTTCCAATAGTTATACTAGGCTTTTTTGTTGTTGTTGTTGCCGTGGCTCTTTTAGTCAGTTTTTTAAATAGTTACCGATTTTAATGTTTATTTATTTAGAACTATTAACTGTTACTCAAGAATTAGACTCTCATAAGAATAACTATTTAGAATTAAGTTTAGATGGAACTTGACTTCCAGTTTTGGCTTGGAGTATGTAGTGTAGTGTCTCAGTCACTGTATATTTCAGACAAAAACTTAAAGACCAATATGTTCTGCAAATATAAGGTATGATGATTATAATGAGGGTATCAATTCATATACTAACTGATTTAAACTGTGTTATTGTATTAATAAATGCACTTTCCATTTCCTATAAGCTGTTTCCCTTTTGAGTGTGCCTCATGCCAATTTTCTATAAAAATAGGCTGCATACGCTCATTTATTTTGTTCATATTAAAAAATTCCTCCCTCCTTCCCTTCTTTAAATATCTGTTGAGCAGCTTTTGGGGAGCTCAGAGAGACATACTAACCCATGGAAGAGTTGTTGTATTTTAAACAGGCCCTTCCAGTGTACCTGTGCTGTCCAGTATGGCATAGCACTTACTGTGTACTCAGTAAATATTTATTAATTTGAACTTGCCATTATCAATAATTTTATCATTTATTTCATTTTATCATTCATTTCAGTGGTAAAGGGTAAGTAGTGCCTACTGGTAAGATACTCTTACTTTCCAAGTTCTGAGTCTACCCCTGACCTCAAAGAAAGATACAACCTTCAAAGCTTATTTGAAGCTATTCATTTGTTCATTCATGCAAAAATTATGTATGGAGAAAATGTAAAGTAGAGAAGAGGGGAAAAGTCAGGATACTCTTCTGCTTCTTTCCTGCTATGCTTAAAATTTGTCATATAAGTATCTACTGAATTCGCCTCAAAGATTAAACGAGAAAAAGATAGTAAGGCTGTTTTAAGCACAGTGCCTGACACATTGTATATGCTCAGTATATACTAGTTTATTTATTATAATGCATTGGACTAAAACTAGAGGATCTCACTCCTTTATTCTGCATAATTTGCCATCCTATCTTCATCTTTTCTTTTTCTTTTTTTCAGTTCAAGGATGATCTTTGTGTGCCTTTTTTTCCTGAATCTGTAGAATGGGTTCAATGCTTAGTTACCCAATGAAGTACAAGCAAGAACTTAAGCTAGCATTTTCCTTAAATTTCCTCTATGATTTAAGACACCTTGGGGAAGAGCTAGGTGAGCTTCTACATCAACGGATGATGATTTTTATCTTTATCAAGTGACCCACAATTTGGTTACTGGTGCAATGAGAAATTAAGAAAATAGTGCACTTTTATGACTGTCTTTTCACAGTCACTCAAATCAGAACTGGAATGCCACAAAAACAACTCCCTGTTAGCCCAGAGAAAAAAAAAGAAAGAAAGTAAAGGGGAAATTCAGATTAGTCACAAAGAAGTTCCCCCGCCTGCCTGCAAAAGCTGAAGCATTAAAACTGAGAGAGTCCTCTCTGCTCTTTCAATCGCCTCTTATCTCTGGTCCTGGGTCCTCTTGTATCTTCTAATTGATACACCTTGTGTTGGCTTCATCTCCTTCTTTGTGGGGAAGAAGTCAGTTCTCCCTCAGGTTTCCCTCTGTCACAGTTTTCATCGTCCCTGCATCCAGATTGTGAAGATGGAAGGGGTCCAACCCCTGGACGAGAATGTGGGAAACGCACCAGGACGGAGATTCTTGAGGAACAAGCTATTGCTGGTGGCCTCCATAATTCAGGGGCTGGGGCTACTCCTGTGTCTCATCTACATCTGTCTGCACTTCTATGCTCAGGTAAGATGCACCAACCAACATGTCCTTTCCTCTAGCTCAGGCTGATGGCAGCTACAGATGGTCACTTGGAAACAGTCTGACACCAAAATTGTTTTCCCTTTTCTGCTCAGCGATTGTAAGATGTGGTCAAGCACCCTCCTGTCTCTCTTTTCCTTCCTTTTTTTCAGCAGTGGCAGTGGTGAGGCACAGTGGAGACAGGGCAGGGGCACTGCTTCTGGATTAATCTTTTTCTTTACAACACAATCCTGATATTCTTTTGTGAACTGTCACTTTGAAGCTTTGAGTCCCTGACATACCTACTTGGTTTATGTGTTCTGCTAGTAAGCAAATGATCAGGGAATTAATGTAAAACGGAAATAATAAAATTTTTATTTCCGTTTTACATTATTATACTTTCTCATTGTATTCATAAACCCCATCGACTCCAGGAGATATGCTTTCTGAAGAATGCTGAAGGTATCAATATTAAGTTCTTTTAAATAGCTAACATATATATTTAAGGGCAGAGATATATGTGTTCATGTCTGTATGTGCACATGGCTGAACGTTTATCCCAACAACCTAATCAGATATTGTTTTTCACAGTCTTTCTCTACCAATCACAACTTGCTGACATCACTTTGTCCAATACATTATGTAGTGGAAGATCATCATTTTAATATTCCCCCCCTTAATGAAGAAATTCTTTCCATTTTTCCATCTCTTTATTCTGGTCCCTTTTACATTATTATTTTTTTTCATAGTTGTTCAACTGCAGGAGATTCCACTGAAAAAGAAAATAAATGTGTAGGGGCCCCGTGTTCCCTTGTTGGGGCTAGTCTGATAATTCTTGTTTGCCTGGTGGTTGCTCTTGGTTAGAAAAGTCTCACTGGTAAAGGTCGGACAATGGGAACTTTAATTTCTGATGGCCAGGTCAGAGACTGGGTACCTCAAATTAGATCAGGATAAGATGAGCAGAGTCCTAGGTGATGCCTGGGCTTGTCTCTGTCTACAGGAAACGCGTTTTCGGTGCCTGCAGTCTAATGGGGGTGCGGTCGTGATCACTGCCCCACAGAGGGTGCTCCTGTCCACAAATTCCCAAAGGGTACTAGTGTCATGCTCAAGTCTGCAGACCAGTGAGCACCCCAGCACACCCATACTGACTTCATCACGCCACACATTTCCTTCTCTGTGCAGAACCCTTTGGGTGAAATTAGAGTAGGTGATTTTGGGGAGAGGGTGTGGGGGGAGGAGCAAAGTGTCCATGGCAGGATGCCTAAGACAGAGACCGGAATTAGGCTCTTCCGAGAAGAAAACAAAGAGAGTAACCCAAAATAGAACAGCTGAGTTTATTCACAAGGTCCGGGAGCCCTGAGACTGCTTTTTGAAACAACCACAGTGTTACATATTTCCTTGCTCTGTGGGATGATAAAAAAAAACAAAACCCAGAACAGATGGCCCCAGTCAAGCCTTAACAATTAATTGCAGTAGGGCTCAGAGGATGGGAGAGAGCAAAACATGAAACAGATACAGATGTGTAGCTAGCTGGTGGCAGGGGGCCACCCTGGAATATCAATACCCAAGGAAGGCAGAGAAGAGGGGTTTCTTTCTAGCAAGTCACCCAGCAATTCTGTGCTAGAGCGTAGAAGGGCAGCTGAATGCTGGTTTCCAGGATACTGGAGTTCACGGTGAGCTGATCTTTGGGAGAGAATTAGCTTTCTCTGGTCCTGGCACAGAAATGGAAGCAAAGATGGAGGAGGTACGTTAGAGCTGTTTGCTCAAAAAATGTGTTTTTATATACTCTAGATACAAGATTTTCTGCAGCTCAGATATTTGAAATTGTTCACTTGACATTAATTATTTTCTTATTTCTCACTAGACTGTTTTAGCTAACACAATTTCTTATACTATTAATGGGACCCAAGGCAGCACGATGTGTCCTTAATTGTAATCTCATACACTTTGTTAAGGGAAAGGATAGCTTAGAGAGGTCGTGTGTGTTTTTCCCAAAACTTGATCAGTCATGGTGGCAGCAGTGTGTAGAGGAGAGAGACAGAGAGAAAAGGGTATAAAGCAACTGCTGAAGAAGGAACATAGACTAGAAGCTTTTCTAAATTCACGGATAAGATTGTTTGGGATTTTGGTTGAAGGATAGGTAGGTGGGGATGCCTACCAAAGCTCTGCTTTTATAAGACATTGTATTACAGTGATCTATAGAGGAGGTGAAATAGAGCTGAAATACTCATCATTTACCTAGTTAAATTGGATCTCTTTTATAGTAGGAGAAAGATATTTGAGAATAATCATGATTTTTCCTAATTTCTTAGATTTAATTTTTAACTTCATAAAAATTTTCCTGTGTGGATGACTCTGTGGAAAAAAAATAGATATGTAACTGTTAAACTCCATTTGACAGTCAGCCTTCCTTTCAATCAAGTTTATCCAGTAATCTTTGTTTTCTTACCACTTGGTTAAGTTTTACTGTGAAAAGCAGAAGTTTTTGTTTTTGAGATGGCAGATAAAAAGACCTTACCCACTCCTTATATAATTCACTTCCCTCTTTGGACCCCGATTTTCTCATCTGAAACATGAGACAGTTGGATCAAATGGTCAGAAATATCTCTTCTAGGTCAATATCCTATGAATATATAGTTTATGCTCATAAAATGTGTATGAGGATCTGAGAAATACAAATCTAAGTGAATAGATTTTTGTGCCTAAGCTTATGGATACCCTGGTTCTTAAGAAGGGACTGGGGGAAATCAGATTTGTGATATGTGTAATATGTACAGATATGTGTAATCTGTATTTATTCATATACTATGCATGTTTCTAAATAACATTCTGGATTAGCAAAATACCTATTTAGAAAGGGGAAAGAAATAGACACTGTAGAATAATATCCATGATGCAAGTTACAAAATTGAGTCACAAAAACCAATACAATTATTGGGGCTGCCACTTAAAGTATCAGGCTTCCAGGCTTCCTTGTAACTTCAGCTGGGAATGATGGCAGAAAAAAGCTGATGTATAAGGTGAGAAGCTACCCATGTATCTCAGAGCTATTGAAGCTGGGCTCTTTCAAGGTCTGTATCAGAGCACTTGAAAGATCTGCTTTTAGTGATTATTTACTAGCAAATCTCACCCACAGTTAAAGGTTTATATTCTTACCGCTTTTATTCCTGGGGAAGACAGAAGGGGAGGTCATTGAGCTGACCAGTTCTGTATCAACAATGGCCAGAGTTAGAATTCAGTTTTTTGGTGAAGTTTCAGACTATAACTTGGACTTTATATCCTTTAGGAAGAATAAGAGGCATTTTTGCTTAAAAAATTTTGTCTCAGATTTTAGGTCAAATTAGATGTGTCCCCATGTGATTTTAACAAGTTTTTAAAGACATTTTTAATGATAGACATGGAAATAAATAATTTTAAATGCAATTGAATTTGCATTTTATAAGCAATTTTATGGGCTTCCCTGATAACTCAGTTGGTAAAGAATCTGCCTGCAATGCGGGAGACCCCGGCTCAATTCCTGGGTTGGGAAGATCCCCTGGAGAAGAGATAGGCTACCCACTCCAGTATTCTTGGGCCTCAGAAGCCTGGCACACTGTAGTCCACAGGGTTGCAAAGAGTCAGACACGACTGAGCGACTGAACTGAAATGAAGCAATTTTATGGGCTTCCCTGATGGTTGAGATGGTAAAGGATCTGTCTACAATACAGGAGATCCGGGTTTGATCTCTCGGTCGGGAAGATCCCCTTGGAGGAGGGGAGGGCAATTTTATGGGAATTAAAAAACACCTAAAGTAATGAACTGATTTGTCATTAAGTATTTTGAGGCTCTTAAAGGAGATACTACTGAAAATGTATAGACTTGTTAGGTTGAACAGACATTAGACAGTTCACTTACGGATAGGAAAACAGAAATTCAGGGAGGGTAGAAGCCAGAGGAGGAGGTGATGCTTCAGCTGATATTAGGAGTAGAGGGACTTCCCTGGTGGTCCACTGGTTAAGACTTTGCCTCCCAATTAGGAGGTGAAGGTTTGATTCCTGGTCGGGGAGCTAGGATCCCACATGCCTTGGGGCCAAAAAACCAAAACATAAAGCAAAAGCAATCTTGTAATAAATTCAGTAGAGACTTAAAAAATGATCCACATCAAAAAATCTTAAAAAAAAGTAGAAATTCTTTAAATAGACAAGAGGAATGATGGTGGCTGGGTAGGGGCAGAAGGCTTTCTAGGTAAAAAGGCAAGTTGTTCAGAATGGTTGGAGGCAAGTGTTCATTGGAGAAATTGGACGAAGATGAAGTTGAAAATCTAGGTGGGGACAGGACACAAAGGGGCTTGTGACGTGTGCTAAGGGAACAAACTTCATTCCATTCTGTGCAAAAGAAAATATGGGAAAAATTACCCAAGTTGTTGCTCCAGATTTCACTTCTTTTACATTGTCTACATGCTGGCAAATACAGAAAATGTGTCTCATCTCATATAGCGCTAGGGGGCACCACAGTAAAACTAATAGTTCTCAAATAGCTTTTAAAGAGAACCAACTCTTTTTTTTGTTTTTCCTGAAGAGTTAAGACTGGAACACTTTTCTCAAGAAGCCAAGTGCTCATCCATGTGTAAGAGGATGAGCAATATCAGGAGCACCTAATATTGTTCACTGTTTATGCACTGATGATATTTTCTACAGGAAAAATTTAGATATAGGTTCTGACCCAAGTACTCAATAGGACAGAGATTGTTTGGACAGGAATCATGCTGGAAAATGTCATGTATATACACTTGAATAGAAACAAAGGTACACACTCAGAGGAGAGATGGAAAGTGAGCAGAGAGGCTCTTGGTATAGACCTTGGAATGTAACCTCCCTATTCCTTTTCTCTGACTTCAGTGCCTAGCTGCTAGCCCTGAGTAGACTTAGCCTTGCCTAATGGCTGACCACCCTGCCCTTTCAGTTCTGTTTCTTTTAATAGAAATTATTTCTGTACTCCTCACTCTCAGAGAACCCGCAGGTTCCCACCCACTTCAGGAATTTTGCATTCATGGCTAAGGAATGTTAATCTTCTGGGACCATTTAGGTTGAGGGAGCCATGTACAGTGTTCATTTCAGTTCAGCCGCTCAGTTGTGTCTGACTCTTTGTGACCCCATGGAATGCAGCACGCCAGGCCTCCCTGTCCATCACCAACTCCCAGAGTTTACTCAAACTCATGTCCGTTGAGTCAGTGATGCCATCCAACCATCTCTTCTTCTGTCATCCCCTTCTCCTCCCGCTTTCAATCTTTCCCAGCATCAGGGTCTTTTCAAATGAGTCAGTTCTTTGCATCAGGTGGCCAAACTATTGGGAGTTTCAGCTTTAGCATCAGTCCTTCCAGTGAATATTCAGGACTGATTTCCTTTAGAATGGACTGGTTTGATATCCTTGCAGTCCAGGGGACTCTCAAGAGTCTCCCCAACACCACAGTTCAAAAGCATCAATTCTTCGACGCTCAGCTTTCTTTATAGTCCAACTCTCACATCCATACATGACTACTGGAAAAACCATAGCTTTGACTAGACTTGACTTTGTTGGCAAAGTGATGTCTCTGCTTTTTAATATGCTGTCTAGGTTGGTCATAACTTTTCTTCCAAGGAGCAAGTGTTGTAATTTCATGGCTACACTCACCATCTGCAGTGATTTTGGAGCCCCCCAAAATAAAATCTGTCACTGTTTCCATTGTTTCCCATCTATTTGCCATGAAGTGATGGGACCAGGTGCCATGATCTTAGTGTTCTGAGTGTTGAATTTTAAGCCAACTTTTTCACTCTCCTCTTTCACTTTCATCAAGAGGCTCTTTAGTTCTTCACTTTCTGCTGTAAGTGTGGTGTCATCTGCATATCTGAGGTTATTGATATTTCTCCTGGCAATCTTGATTCCAGTTTGTGCTTCATCCAGCCCAGCATTTCTCATGATGTACTCTGCATATAAGTTAAATAAGCAGGGTGACAATATACAGCCTTGACGTACTCCTTTTCCTATTTGGAACCAGTCTGTTGTTCCACATCCAGTTCTAACTGTTGCTTCTTGACCTGCATACAGAGTTCTCAGGAAGCAGGTACATTGTTGTTATTCCTATTTAGGAAATGAAAGGATAGCAGCTGAATAGCAAAGTAGAAAGGTTATTTCTCATAGTCACAGATAAAATATATGGTAGTGTTGGGATGGAATTGGATTCCCCAATATCCCATGGCTTGTGTGTTTTGTTTGTAGCTAAATGAAGGAATTAAAACACTTTTTATACAAAAATGCACCATATCTTCTCAAAATTTTAGGGGAGCCATTGAGGTATAGGAGAGAGTATATTGGATCAGGAACTAGAAGATTGTAGTTCAGTCCAGTGTTTTAGCTTTGTGACTCTGGGTAAATTCCCTGAAATTCCCCGAGTATCAATTTAATCATTTCCAAAACTGGAATTTGATTATTGTGAGGAACAAATTTGTTTTAGAGCTTGGTCAATATAGGAAGGTCTGGTTATAAATCAGGACTAGGTTTAAATTCTAGTCCTGTCTCTTTCCATTACACCTGGCCAAGACTCCGTGGCTCTAAGCTGTAATAATTTCACCTGGCTGTTTTAAATTTTTTTCCTTTCCTGACATTAATTGCTTATGTAGAAAAACTGGGAGAAGATTTATAACCTGGAATAAAGGGAAGCAAGATTCTTTTAAAAAAGGGATCTGAATCTTCTGCCACAAATTCAGATAACACAATCAATGAAGCTTTAACAAATGTGTAATACCTCATAGGTTATTTTGATAAAACAAATCATTGCCGTGTGTGATTCATTCATAGAAGAGGAAGGGGACTTGGACTGGGGCATTGGCTCAGTCATTTATTCACTCCAAGCTGTACTTTTTTTTTTTTTTTAAACAATAAGGAGATTAGACTAGATAATCTCCATGGACCTTTCTAGTTCTGTCAGACTGATTCGAAGAATTATTTTAATGTTGTAAGTGTGATTTCACACTATATGCAAATATCTTTTCAAACAGGGTGGCACTGCAAATTTGGTAGCTTAAAAGAAATTTAACCTTTTGCAGTTTTGGAGGATAGGTATTCAAAATCAGCGTGTCAGCCGTACCGTGCTCCGTCTGAAGGCTGTAGGGAAGAATCCCCCAGGATCCTTCCCTGCCTCTTTCTAGCTTCTGAGGGCTCTCAGCAATCCTCAGCGTTCCCTGGCTTGATAGTACTGGGTAACCTAGTTGAATACAGCTCTTCAGTAAGAATTTCACAGAGGGCTAGCTTCAATAGCTAGTTTCTCAATTGGGATTATAAAGTGAGCATACTTTTAATTTTTGCATCAGGTGCTTCATTTCTCTTCCATTATTTAACAGGAGGGCTTTAGTTTAAAATGTCATTATCATTACTGTTAACCACCACCACCATCATCATTCCACTGCTGTTCTGTGATGACTTTTACCAGTCACCGGTCTTAGTTCACACCATAATGTAGCTTGAAGATTATTTGGCCTTACTGAAAATGAGGCTAAGAGCTTCATTGCATAAACAACGCAAAACATACTCTTGATTCTTCCTTAACCGTCAGAGGGAGCCACTTGGGGAGAAAACCTGTCCTTTTGTTATGGCTGAGGGATTTATTACTGTGTATTATTGTGTTGAAAAGATCATCTGTTCAAAGGATCTTCTTATCCACCAATAATTTGGGTTTTCTCTTTTGAATATTATGGTTTTCCTAATCTTTGGTATTGAAAAAGTCCTTAGACAGTCCCCATTCCACTCTGCTTATTCAACCATCTTAATTGAGAGTTAAAAAATGAGGACATAAAAATGAGGAAATTCAAAACTGAGAAAGGAAAGGACTTGTTCTGGCTTATGACCAGACCTGAGTGTTCCTATTCCCAGCCCAATGCCTGGTCCATTTCTACTCGGTTGCCTTTCCAAGGCAATAGTGCCTACTCTTTTATATGGCCAATGAGATGGGGAATGAGTAACTTCAGATAGAAAGATACTGATCATAATAATTGTGCTACCACCTTTGTACTCAAGGATGAATGGGGCAGTTTAAAAAAACCTTGAGCCACATATGGTGTTGGCTAGTGTCCCCTGGAGGAGGGCATGGCAACCCACTCCAGTATTCTTGCCTGGAGAATCTCCATGGACAGAGGAGCCTGGTGGGGTACAGTTCATGGGGTTGCAAAGAGTTGGACATGACTGAGTGACTATGCACAGCACAGAGCAAGTGTCAGGGCACAGTCTGAGGGGCTCAGTAACCATTTACTTATAAATGCCATAATGTTTAAGGCATTGTAAGATTTATGATAATGCAGTGGGTACCTTATAAGCCAACCTTTCCAGTTGTTTTGCTGTTGCTGCTGCTTAGTCGCTTCAGTTGAGTCCGACTCTCTGCAGCCCTATGGACTGCAGCCTGCCAGGCTCCTCTGTCCATGGGATTCTCTAGGCAAGAGTACTAGAGTGGGTTGCCATGTCTTCCTCCAGGGGATCTTCTCGACCCAGGGATCGAACCTAGGTCTCCTGCATTGCAGGGGGATTCTTTACCGCTGAGCCACCAAGGTAAAGAATAGGATATTTTGAAAATTACCTGATTCCCAAGGTGAGGAAGGGAGTTGTTTCTTTTTTTCAATTTAATTTTTTGAAATTGAGGTATAGTTGATGTACAAGATTATATGTTTTTTCAAGTATATAATAGTGATTCACAATTTTTAAAGATTGTATTTCATTAATTGTTATTATAAAATATTGATTTTATTCCTTGTATTGTACAGTACATGCTCGTAGCTTATTTTACACATGGTAGTTAGCCTGGAAAATCCCATGGATGGAGAAGCCTGGTAGGCTACAGTCCATGGGGTCGCTAAGAGTCGGACACGACTGAGCGACTTTACTTTCACTTTTCCCTTTCATGCACTGGAGAAGGAAATGGCAACCCACTCCAGTATTCTTGCCTGGAGAATCCTAGGGACGGCGGAGCCTGGTGAGCTGCCGTCCATGGGGTCGCACAAAGTCAGACACGACTGAAGCGACTTAGCAGCAGCAGCAGCAGTTAGTACTTTACAGTTCCCACTTCCCTCTCCTCTCACTGGTAACCACTATTTTGTTGTCTGTATTTGTGAGTCTTTTTTTTTTTTGTTTGTTATAGTCACTATTCTATGGGAGTTCTTAGAAATGTTTTGGCAGACCCCTCTGTTAGTGTACTTAAGGAATTCACCAGCAAATGTGGAAAGGGAAACCCAGATAAAAGAAAATCTTCCCCTTGAGGATATAAAGAATTGCAAATCACAAAATTTTGAAGGTGCGTTCATGTCACATGGATGCTTTTGGTTCATTTGGTTGTTTATCTGAATACCTGATACTCCTCTTAGGGATCCATTAATTGCTAAGCGTTTGGGACAGTGAAACCACAGTTCCTTTTCTCTGAGATAGAGAGGAGAGGGTTAGTAAGTAGAGGCTAGCCATTACCAAATAAATTTGACAAGAAAAGTGGAAGTGGTTAGAGAGAGGGGGCTATATTAGAATATCACATGGGCTGTGTAGTAGAGAGTATAGTAAGAGTTTAAAAAGAGGGATTACAGCAAAAAGGGGCTTGCAGCCAGGGTGAAGGTGGTGATAGAGAAAAAGAAAGTCTAGAATGACAGTTAAAATGGCTTTTCTTTGTGTTCTTTCATCTTAATAGACTCTTTATTCAACATGATTTTCAAAGTCACACATCTTCATGTCTAAGAAATATCACTTTGAGGATAAACTTTCCTGATTATGGAAGACTGGCCAAATAATCAGTTTTTGTTCATTCTTCCTATTCTTTTCTCTGAGTTGGATTCTGAACTTGCCTGATTAGAAGTCAGGGCCCTTCACTTTGTAAGGGAGTTTCCATTGAGTATACACTAAATCCACCAGGAGAAGAGTCTACCTTCCCAACCCACTGTAATGGGTAAATATGGAAAATTCCATCTTCCTCTTTGGAGGCTCATTCAGAAACACCCTCAGAGCCTATAAGACTTTGCTTTCACAATCTCTCAGGTCTTCTCTGATTGACGTGAAGCCCATTGTTGGGGGAGGAGACATTCACATCCTTGTGGAGGTTGCGTGCTGAACCACGATTCCCATCGCATACCTGTTTCTGCACTGTCCTCCACTGACTCACATCTCATCCCACTCCAACCTGGGATCTTGACTGATAGCAAGTGAGGAAGGGCAAGACCCACGTAGTGAATACAGAGCCCACTTCCTGGTTTCACATTTGATGAGTATCATTCCCTCCTGCCACAGATACACCCCCTCCAGGACAAATGCCACATGAGAATAAGGTTGGCAGCCTCATCCCAGTGAGTCAGAATAAGAAATTCACACATTCTAGAGATGAGCTCATGAAGCAAGCAGTGCCATACAGGCTGCTGGATAAATGCTGTATATCAGACATTTTCCATCTTTGTTCTCAGATAGTTCAGTGTTTCAGGTGCTGAGAGAGGTCAGGAAAGGATATTATTCTGACTCTTCTTTGCATCACCTACTTACCGCCTACTTTATTTGTCCTGCTGCCCCTTGCCAGGACAGTTGCATCTAATTAGAGTCCAGCTAATGGCTTTGCCAACCTGAACTATACGAACAACCTTGGAGAGTTGACTGAAGAGCTCTTTTCTGGAGAACGTTTAGATATTTTGCGATATATCTGAGTATTTTGACAACTATCGAAAACCTAATCTTTTAATTTTGTTTAGTATTGAAAATTAAAAATAATCTTGAACCCTCAGACAAATGTTTTCATAGGGTTTTTTTACTCTTAAGATAGAATAAGATAAAGAGAAAGGATGTTATCATGAACTTGAGGTTCAATCAAACTCAAGTTAATACCTGTTTATTCTGAGCAAGTTCTTAACAACACTGATTCTCATTTCTTCCTATCTATAAAACATGAGTAATTATTATTTCTACTTAGTAGTATTATTTTGAAAGCAAACAAGGTAATGAATTTCATAAAAGTAATGCAGTGCATGGCATGTTTTAAGTTCTGAATAAGTTTTTACTGTTTTTCTTGAATACACCAAAATGGTCTCATTTCTAGACCCTTCCTCTAGGCAATGCCTTTGGATTCTCCCGGTCCTCTTTCTCTTTCAAGGCCTAAGCCCACGTCTTTTCTCCTTCAGCTGCCAAAGCCTGCAGTGCTTTTTCTGTTCTTTGGAACCTTGTGGCACAAATTGCCTATTGCTCTTTACCAGTGGTTTTATGTGGAGGAATTATCTCCCCAGTTGACATACAAGTTTGTCAAAACTAAGGACTGTGTATTCTTTCTCTTTGTGTTCTTAGAGTTGAATGTAATACCTGCCAAATAGTAGGTGCTCAATAGTTGTCAGTGCTGTTTCAAATCACCAATAATATGGCAATCATATAAACTATTCAATCAATTATTAAATAATACTGATAGTTGAGCACCAGCTTTAGGACAGGCATGATTTTTGCCAAGGGAATGGCTGAAGATACATTTTCTGTGTTTGGGCCTTCAGGAGTTCACAGTAGAGTGTAGTAATTCTCAAATCTTGAACCTTGGGTGCTTGTAAAAATGAGATTACTGGATCCATCTAGACCTTTTGAATCTGAATCTTTATGAATAAACTGGCCATCTACACATTTTTACAGATTTCCCAGGTGACTCTAATGTATATGATAACACTGGGCCAGCTGACCTTTAGTTGCATCATCAGCTGCTCCTAGACAGGACATACTCATTATTCAGTCAGTTGGTCAGATAGCCCATGTATCAGCTGCCTCTGAGTACTCTGTGTTCTTGGCTCTATTTATGACAGCCCCCGAGCCCAGGTTCAGTTCAGTTCAGTCGCTCAGTCGTGTCTGACTCTTTGCGACCCCATGAATTGCAGCATGCCAGGCCTCTCTGTCCATCACCAACTCCCGGAGTCTACCCAAACCCATGTCCATCGAGTTGGTGATGCCATCCAACCATCTCATCCTCTGTCGTCCCCTTCTCCTCCTGCCCCCAATCCTACCCAGCATTAGGGTCTTTTCCAATGAGTCAACTCTTCGCATGAGGTGGCCAAAGTATTGGAGTTTCAGCTTCAACATCAGTCCTTCCAATGAACACCCAGGACTGATCTCCTTTAGGATGGATTGATTGGATCTCCTTGCAGTCCAAGGGACTCTCAAGAGTCTTCTCCAACACCACAGTTCAAAAGCATCAATTCTTCTATGCTCAGCTTTCTTCACCGTCCAACTCTCACATCCATACATGACCGCTGGAAAAACCATAGCCTTGACTAGACAGACCTTTGTTGGCAAAGTAATGTCTCTGCTTTTAAATATGCTATCTAGGTTGGCCATAACCTTCCTTCCAAGGAGTAAGCGTCTTTTAATTTCATGGGTGCAATTACCATCAGCAGTGATTTTGGAGCCCCCAAAAAATAAAGTCTGACACTGTTTCCGCTGTTTTCCCATCTATTTCCCATGAGGTGATGGGACCAGATGCTATGATCTTAGTTTTCTGAACGCTGAGCTTTAAGCCAACTTTTTCACTCTCCTCTTTCACTTTCATCAAGAGGCTCTTTAGTTCTTCTTCACTCTCTGCCATAAGGGTGGTGTCATCTGCATATCTGAGGTTATTGATATTTCTCCCGACAATCTTGATTCCAGCTTGTGTTTCTTCCAGCCCAGCATTTCTCATGATGTACTCTGCATATAAGTTAAATAAGCAGGGTGACAATATACAGCCTTGTATATATATTTATATTATGTAGTCTTTTCAGATTGTCTTCTTTTACTTAGTAATATACATTTAAAGTGTGTCCATGTCTTTCCATGGCTTGAAAGCTCATTTCTTTTTAACACTGAGTGTTACTCCATTGTCTGGATGTATCACAGTTAATTTATCCATTCAACCTACAGAGGGATATCTTGATTGCTTTTCCTTGGCAAGTTTTAACAATAAGAAACAAAGCTATTATAAACATCCATGTGAATAGAGTAATTTTAAGTACTTGCTATGGGAGACCAGAAGCCATGGATTTGATTTAAGCCTTGATGTTGATATTTTGATGGGTAGACATAGATGAAGGGACATTCTTGGTGGAGAGAACAAAGGAAGCAAGTATTTTTTGAATGCTTACCACGTGCCAGGCAAACTCCTGAGTATTTTCACATATGTTAACTTATTTGAGCTTTACAGTCATCTCAAGCATTCCAATAATAAAAGGGCTTATTTTCACAGACATGAAAGCTAAAGCTCACAAGTGGTATATAACATCCAAATTCAACAGAACTAGAGAAGTCACAATTTGAACAAAATCTTACTCCCAAGCCTGCACCTTCTTGTTTTGTCCTACCAGGCTTTATTTAAAGGATTAGAGGAAATAGTTGATTCGAGCATAAAGCACAAAAAGGATATGCGTACCAGTAATGCTTGACAAGGAGGTTGGCACCGGGCCATAGAAGGCCTTGAATTGGGCACTGTGGGGGTGTGTCTGGGCAGTGAGGTAGTCAGCATGAAGTAATCAGGTTTGGAGGATGAAGGGAGAGGTTGTGGAAGGTCATGGAGCAAGAGAAAGAAACATCTTATTTCACAAAATGGCCTAGGCCTGGTGGTGTTGATGCTAGGAAGATGAGAAAATGCGAATTTCTAATGCTGGGTAACCTTCAGGAGGAAAGGAAGCCTAGAGGCAAGTGAATCTACCTAAAAGAGGAAGTCCTATATACTTTCCTTGCTGCCTCTCAGCATCTTGGTCTCAGAACGTCTTCTTGATCATTACCACTCTGACTTCTTCATCACAGTATTTCAGAACATTGGGAAATGTCATTGTTTTGCAGGAACCTTATGGAAAGTTTGCACAGTCAGTGACTAATCAGATCATGAGGACTTTTAAGTCAGAGAGTTTGACTTAAATTTGGGATGAAGAGGCTTCCTGTTTCTCTCTTTCATTGAAATTGGTGTAGGGTTGCAACTTTTAAAATTTAAATCATAAACAGTGCTGAAAGGGATGTCTCTGATCTTTGAGGAATTTCTAAAGATGGAAAAAACTGACGCCCAGAGAAATTATGAAACTTGCCTAAGATGACACAGTAGTTGCCTGGCTGGCATTAGGACCAGGTTGCTGCATGCTGAGCCCTGTGCTTTTTGTGCAACTGGGCGGGCTGCTTCTGACTTCAACAAGGTGGCTAAGGGACCAGCCTGCCCAGAGAGCAGTGGGGGCATTCATTTACCCAGGGGATTATGGTGTTTGGGTAATGTACCTTTTGAGAGGCCTTCTTCCAGAACATCGCTTTAAGCACGAAGGACACTAGTCCAGCCTCACAAACAGCCCACTGAGGGGAGAGAGCCAAAGACTGTCAGGTCGTCCCGAGTCAGCACCTCTCTGTGTGCTCACCACTGACTAATATCGCTCTAGGGGCCCAGCCACTGGCAGGGCTCAGCCAGGCTCTCCTTTCTTCCTACACCGCCTGTTGGTTTCAGCTTGGTGAGGCTTGTGACTTTACGTACAAGGGAAGTAGGGGAGTCTTCATCTGCGTGGGCAGGCCCCAGTGGAGTCCGTTTGACTGCTGCTATGAGTGTGCCAGAAAAGTGGGAAGCAGGGACTCCACACCCCAGAGTATGAAAACAAATTCCTCCCCAGACCTTTGATCCGGACATCTTGCCAAAAATAACCTGGTGGGAGGAGCTGTTGTTCTCTGAAGGCACAATAGGTGGTAGGTTTTTCTATTTGTTTGTTAGTTTCTATTTCTCTTCTTAGTAGGTAATGTAAAATTTCAAAAATACAAGAAAGTGAGCCATGGAAAATAATGCGCCTCCCACTCCTGTCCTCAGGCTTCTAGTTCCTTTCTCCAGAGGCAGCACTTTATTCTTCTAGATAAATTCTGTGCCCACACAAAAATTCTTTTTTTTCTTTGAACACAAATGGAAATGTACTTTACATGTGATTCTCCCCTTTGCTTTGGCTTTGTTCACTTAATATATTTTGGAGTTTGCCCCATATTGAACTTCTTTGTTCTTTTAACCACCAAATTTCCATAGATATTTTATCTATTGACTTTTCTTTCTTTGTTGCTTTACTTCTTTCTTGCTTTTGAGTTCAAGTTAGGTTTTACACATGACTAAAGAGTAGAGAAAGACTCAACATTTAAAAAATTTACACACAGATCTGCTCATCTCTGAAGGGTTTGAAGAGTTTTTATTGCCTGTGGGCCCTGAAGGTAGGACACTCTTAATTCTGTTTTACAGTGAAAAAGCGAGCAGCCAGGAGGCTCCCAGACTTCACTCCCAGTCCATTCTGGGAGTCTGTGGCCATGAAGGATTGACTGGTCACAACCTTGTCCATGAAGAATCTCTATGACTGAATGGGTTTCTTAACAAGATAACTTTTAAGTGCTCTATTATCTAAAATGGGAAATTGAGGCTCAGGGAGCCAAAATAATATACCAAGGAAGAGTTTGGCAAGTGAGGACAGATCTTACTTAGATGCTTCCATGAAGAGCAGAAGACTCCTAACTTACCTTATGAGATGTTACAGAAAAGCAAGGGGGGCAGGCAGGAAGGCTGCGTCTAACTCACATAGAAAAAGGCAAATCTCTTCTCCAGTCAGTCCCTTTACCTGCTGCATTTCTGCTTCATAGGATATGACTCGTCAATTCTACTTGTTAATTTTTTTTCCTAAAAATATATCCTTTTCTTCCTTTAGGTGCCATCTCAGTACCCTCCAATCCAGAGTATTAGAGTACGGTTTACCAGTAAGTATCGTCAGAAGTTTAATTGGTTCATAGTTTTAAAAGAATCTTCTCTCCAGCTTCTTAATTTCCCCTAGAACATAAGATCTCTCCATTTTCTTAGGGAAACATTAAATCCTGAAATTGTTGGAGCCTGCATATTATTTTCATTAAGGTCAAAGAAGAAAAGGGGAGTAATTAGTTAACAGATAAGTGCTTGTCACTGTACTTATTCTGTTATATTCCTCACTTAATCCTCCCAGAAACGCTTTGAGTAGAAATTACTCTCACTTTTTAGGTAAGAAAACGAAGGCTTCTTACAAGTCTGTCTGGCTGTAAGATATATCATTCCCCAGTAATTCTATTACAGAACAAAATTTTACCTTAATGAGAGTTGGGGGACTTAAAGGCAATGTGATATCTTTAACAAGAAAGCATTATTTGGATCCAAGATTAATACTAGGACAACCACCAGTGGTTTCTGTATGGATATTCATTAAGTCCTCTTGAGCCAAAGGAAAGTATATCTTGCCTTCTGTAAGTGATCCTCATTTTCAATTTGAAGTATTTCCCGTGGACTTGATTCAAAGGCAGAATTACTGAATTGTGCCCAGCAGTGGGAACTTTTTCTTTCCTATCACTGAGGGACATGGGCCAGAGTGGAGAGTTTGAAGTGTCGTTACTTGACCATTCAGGAAAATACTGAGGCTACCATGGAAATAGAAGACATTTAGTTTTTGATTTATGCTTGAAATGGCCCCACACAAAGCTATTAAAGTTATCATTCTGTGTTCTGCTACTTTTCCTTTTCTTTTTCCTGTAGTAACCACTATTCCCAAGGCACCTTCCAGTAAAAATTGACAATTAAAAGGGGGAAGGGAGAAATAAGTCTATGTTCTTGAGCTCTTATATCAGAACCTGAACCCACAGACTAAGCTTTACTTAGTATTGAAGCATATAAGCTTAAGTGATTCTTGACAAAGGCCAGTGATACATATTGTTGGGAAGTCTAGTTGCCAGGGCATGTGAAGAATTTTCATTTCATGGTGACATGGAGAGAAGATGAAAAGAAAAGTGAAAGTGTTATTGGCTCTGTTGTGTCCAACTCTTTGCAACCCCATGGACTGTAGCCCACCAGGCTCCTCTGTCCATGGAATTCTCCAGGCAAGAATACTGGGGTGGGTAGCCATTCCCTTCTCCAGAGGATCTTCCCAACTGAGGGGTCAAACCCGGGTCTCCTGTGTTGCAGGCAGATTCTTTACCATCTGAGCCACTAGGGAAGCCTGGAGAGAGGATAGAGAAGAGTTAAAAGCAATTACTTTGTGTGGATGGGGTGTGCAGGACCCAGGCAAGAGGCACTTCCACCACCCTTTGCCCTAATCAATCCATTGAACAAAGAAGGCAGCACTGAAGTTGCCAAATCCCTCCTGATTTTGAAAAATCAGGGAAACCTTGAGACTCCATTTCCTGCCACAGGTGTGTTGTGACAACTGCCAGTTGCTGTAATCTCTCCACTCTTGAATCCCAGCCCCCTCTGAAACTCTCTTGGCTACTAGTATTAGCTTTGCCTCTTCCATTCCACAGGGAAAGCGGATTCCAACTCTCATGTAGAAACATAGTCTTCTGTTACTTTTATTCTTTTCAAAATCTGTCCCTATCACTTTCTCTTCATATGTTTCTAGATATATTGGAAGGTTGTTACCCAATGCTGAGCTAAGGAGTCATTCTTTTTTTTTTTTTTCCTTTTACCCTACCCTCCTTAGAGTGTGAAAATGAGAACGGTTTCATCATCACATCCCCAGACACGGATGGAACCATGAAGGTGCAGAACAACTCAATCATCATCACCTGTGATGGCTTTTATCTCATCTCTCTGAAGGGCTACTTCTCCCAGAAGCTCAGCCTCAGGCTTCTGTACCGGAAGAGTCGGGAACCTCTTTTCTCCCTGAACATGGTCAAATTTGTTGACTCTGTCACAGTGGCCTATCTGCGTTTCAAGGACAAAGTCTACCTGAATGTGACCACTCAGAATGCCTCCTGCGAAGACATCCAGGTGAATGGTGGGGAGTTGATCCTCATTCATCAAAATCCCGGTGGCTTCTGTGTCTACTGAGGACCTGATGGCTGCATCCAAGCCAGGAACCAGCATGAATGCCACTCTAGGGGTGGACAGGACACTGATTCTTCCTTGGGAGTGGAGGCGTTGTCCCAGCTTAGCCCTCATATTTGGCCACATGAGATGTGACCAGAAGCAGATCACTCCCACCCTCACTCAGGGATATTTAAAACTTATTTTTACATATCAGTTAACGTTATGTATTTATCCTATATCTTCTAAATCACCTAGCCCTCCTCATCCCTCAAGATTGCCTCAAGCCTGTTAGGCACCTCTGCCAGAGTGAGAAAAAGGTGCCTCTTCCTCAAGATGTTGTTCCTGTTGGTCAGGAAATTATCGTAATAAACTTTCATTATTGAAAAAGACACTTGACTACCATTTGTCATCTGACACTGTCAAAATGAAGAAGACCAAGGAGAGGGGTTTTGAATCTGCCAAAGCTGGTGGACTGACTCCTCGCAAGCAGAGGTGCCTCTCCAAGGTGAAATTTGTTGTAGTCTGCATAGTGCCCCAATCTGTCTCTCATGTGGAGGAATTCAAAAGGAAAATCACCTTATGAACAGCTGTCAGGACTTGATGAAGATAGCTGGCTAAGGAATACTCTGCTCTGGGCTTTTTTTTTTTCCCCTTGTTTTCTCCATTTTGCTTTCCCAGCCTCCAAATGTTCCTGATAGAAATTTCCCTTCAAAGAACTGTCTCGGGGGTGTGATGCTTGAAAAACCTAATCAGTTATTTAAGGAAAGCTGATGAGACTTTTCTAAGCTGGGAGAGTGAGATAATTTATTGTGAGAGTTATCTTGATCACACAGGAGAGCAGTGAAACTGGACCTCTCAGGATGAAAGTCAGTGGAAGTTTGAATAGTCTGGGGAGGAAATCACATTCTTTGCCACAGAGAGGCAGTGTAACACATGCCTAATGCTGAGATGCAGATTCAGCCCCACATCTTGTGCTCAGGTACCGCCTTGCTAGTTTCAAAAAAATTATTTAGGTGAATTATCCCCCAACCCTCGGGCTGTGCTACATGGCTTACAGGATCTTAGTTCCCCAACCAGGGACTGAACCCAGGCCCACAGCAGTGAAAGTGCCAAGTCCTAACCATTGGACTGCCAGGGAAGTCCCTGGCATGAATTGTTCTGAGCAAGGAATTCTATGATACGTGCCTTGACTACTTAGAGGATTTAAATGTGTGTGTGTGTGTGTGTGTGTGTGTATGTGTGTGTACTTGTTTGTTATAGACTGTGTTCTGCAAAGTCAAAGTTATTCAGAGTGTTTGCTAATAAGTACATGTTTATCACTGTAGATAATATTTAAGAAAATACATGTTTTTTAAGTTTGGAATTTCTGACTGTATTTCTTCTGGACATATGCATTCCAGGCCAAAGCTCAATTGTTTTGTGAGTTGGTTGTCTTTTGTGTTATGGCCTTCCCTCACAGGTGCCCCTTCCTTTTAGGTACACATGGTCTGCTCCTCCCATGCTGGCCTCCTTCAGTGACACAGGGACACTTCTGCCAGCTTCCACCTATCAAAGTACGTGTGTCCCATTTAAATCATTCAGTCAAAGGGATAATTAACCTTTCTCTGAAAACAGTGGAGTTTTGTGTAAATGAAAAGTGAGGAGATTGGAATTCTAATTTTGACTCAGTTGCTAACTGGCCACGGGACCCTGGACAACTAATTTCCTATTTTGGGATCCTGCTTTTTTCTTTTGTTGAATGATCATTTTAGAATCTTATGCTCATAAAGCTAAATGTGAATGTACATAGTAAATACCTATGTACTGGTTGCTGTGAGTCAAGATGTATAATCGTCTCTTTTAATGTGTGGAGTAATTTTTTTTTTTCTGGACAACCTAATATTTTCCCTCAGCATTTTTGGTGATTTCTGTGAGCATGCGTGCATGCTGTCATGTCTGACTGTTTGCAACCCCATGGGCTGTAGCCTGCCAGGCTCTTCCGTCCATGGAATTTTCAAGGCAAGAATACTGAAATGGATTGCCATTTCATTCTCCAGTAAATCTTCCCAACCCAGGGATTGAACCGATGTTTCCTGTGTCTCCTGCATTGCAGGTGGATTCTTTGCCTGCTGAGCCATTGGGGAGGCCCTGACTCCTTTGAGAACAGTTGCCAGTTGTGACTTAATGACTTTCTGTTTATAGAATGACTTAAAGGATTCCAGAGTTGATTCAAATTGTAATTTGTTCTTAAGCATATCGGGCAGGTCCCCTATTTTAAATTGTAGTTATGTATTTAGTGCTCTCCTGGCTCTCAGAGAGTGTTAATATTAATATTAATAATATGGCTAATAATAATATTGATATTTACATGGAAACAAATAAAAGAGCTTAGAATTCACTACTGGTTAGAGTGTTGAGAGTTTTTATTTATATTTCTCTTCCTTTCCATGTTCTTATCAGCTAATTCCCTGAACAGGGGAGTACAGGACAAATTGTCTGGTTTCCTATCTGCCTCCAGTTCCAGCCATTGGAATTATATCCAAGGGATGGTTGAGCTGCCAGACTCCACCTTTGCTTTTGAAAACGTATTCACTATAAGTTCTCAGGGCTCCTCTTCCTGGTTCAAGAGATGTGTTCAAATAGAGTTCTATTCACTGTTATCCTTTCCCTCCGTACCACTTGTCTTGTTTCTAAGTCTGGGATGATCTCCTTGAATATTACATCCCCTCTCCTTCAAAGTAATTACATCTGAAGTCTTAAGTTGAGGTCCCAGCTCTTAATGAGTTTGTGTGCACAGTCTGATCACAGAGATCCCTGTGCCACCTGTGATGGTGTTAACTCTTCTCCTTCCTGAATGCTCATCTTCCTTGACTTTCTTTGAATTCACCTCTTTCTGGGCCACTCTTTTCATCTCTGTTCTCTGCCTATCTGATCTCCTTTCCCCCCCTCTTTCTCTGCCTATCTCTTTTGTGATAATGCTCTATGAGCTCCATCCTCAGCCCTCTTTCTCTACACTGGGGGGATCACAATCTGGCAGCTGACAAGCCACAATCTAGCTTATGTATGTGTTCAGTTTACTTATTAAGTTTGAATTTAGTCGCCAACACTTAAACACTGGGAAATTTTTGACTTGTTTTGACAAAACAATGCAAAACAGAAGATCTGGTGATGCTGGGCCCAATTTTGACATGACAGAAATCATCTCAGTCCGGGTAACATCCTCCCTCTTTAGAGAAACTATACACTCTCCATTTCTCTAGAGTCCCCCCAGTTCATACTGTGTGCAAGTGTGCTTACACCAACTCACTTCACTCACTTGCTGGCTATGGGGCATTCGAGTTGTGATCTCTGCTTCATACACTTGCCTGTTTCATTGATTCTTATGCCTTCAACCATTGCTCATACACCAATGATACCTAAATTCATTCTCCAGCTCAGATGTCTCCCACTCCAGGGTCACACTTACTTTAATCATCTGTATAATTGTAATAACATATATAATTATAATAACATATAATGAGTACTTATATGCTAGACATATTAGCCATTTTATATGACTTGTTTTTTTTTTACTGGAAGATAATTGTTGTACAATATTGTGATGGTCTCTGCTGTACCTCGGTGTATATCAGTTATAACACTATATATATCCCTCCCTCTTGAGCCTTCCTATCCTCCCATCCCACCCCTCCAGGTCATCACAGAGTACCAGACTGGCCTCCCTGTGCTGTACATCAGCTTCCTGCTAATTATATGAATTTAATTCTATCTTTCTAACAGCTCTTTATGGTAGGTATTATTCCTGTTTTACATATGAGAAACAAACCCTCAGAGGTAATTTGTCCTAAGACATGCAGCTAAGAAGTAGTGGAGCTCAGATTCAAGACCAAGACTAGTTGACACCAAAGACCATGCTTTTAACCACTGCTTCCCTGCCGCTGGGCAACTCCATGTGGAAGTAATGGGCACTTTAGTCAGGATGCTCACAAAAGAATGTCCTCTCCTTCACCAAACCCACTCCTCCTCCTGGTTCATGATGTTATTTAAAGGCCTCGTAGTCAATACTGAAGCCAGAAGACCCAGTGTCATCCTATTTTCCTCTTTTTCCCAGCCCCCACCCACGAGTTTGTGGGCTTTGGCTTCTCCTTTTGCAGTGGCCTCTCACCAGGCCTACATGCCTCAGTGAGTTCTCATTGGATTAAGAGAATGATATCCTCTGTTTCAATAAATGAATGAAATCAATGGACAAAATAAAGCAGAATGCCATGGTGGGAAGCTTGTGATGTTTGGAGCCTAGTTTTAAATCCTCACTCTGCCATTCACTTGCTGGCTGACTTTGGCAAGTATTTTTTTTAAACCTCTTTGAATCTTCACTTTCTTAATCGATAAAGAAGGGATGTTAACACATACCTCTTGAGTTATTTTGAGTATTAGAGTACCTAGTATATTGCCTGGAACATAGTTGGTCTCATTACTTAATAATTATTAATTTACAAAAGTCACATCAGCAAGACAGAAAGTGAGTGCCAAATGAATAATGAAATTTATCTGGGTTAGAGATGGAGAGATCACTCAAGAAAATTGAAGAGCTTTGCAGAATTTAGGTTGGAGAAGAGGAAAGGAGAAGATAGAGGGGAACAATGTATGTGAATGTCTCTGAGGTGGGAATTCTCATGGTACTTTCTGGGGACAGGGAGCTTCCACTGTACTTATGACATTCTCTCATTTTTTAATTTGAGCAGTTCTATTTTCTAGGATAGAAACCTGTGTTTAGTCATGGTTGAAGGTAAGGATTAAAGAGTAATTTAAGGGTAAAATATTGGAGTCATTAAAGACATAGCTAAGAATTTTGGGTTATGTCCTATAAAGGGAGACACTCAGTGTTTTTGAATAAAGAGAATTTATCATGATTTGGGGACAGAACCTAAGTTCTTGTCAATATCATTTTTCATTTTGACACAATTTATATGAATACCTTATTCTCTGTCAATTGAACAAAAGCTTTGAATTACTTCTAGACAAAAATAAGAAAAATAAATGTCATAAAACCCAAGTTTTTAATACTTTTGGCAAAAGATATACAGAGAGCTTCTTACTAAATTCAAATTATTGTTTAATAAAGACCATAGTGGTTTTTAAAATATTAGTTAAATATTTTTAAAGTCATATATTAAGATATCAACTTGAGGTATTATGAGCACTAAAAAATAATCACTGAAGATTTCAAGCACCATGAACATTTATTTGTTTATAACTTAAACTATTTAGTTTTTGGCAGTGCTTTGGAATTGCTTACTATCTGCTTATCCATCTATCAGTCATCAGCCATCTAACTATTGTACTTTTCCCCTGAAATAGCCTACCTCATAAAGTGTGTGGGTAGCTTGGAACCTTCCCCAAGAGCATCCTTAGTAATTAGTCATTGTGGCTGTTATGGCCACTCATTCAATCCATAACCCATGGGATCAAGACATGGAAGGATTTGTTAAAATTTAAATGTAAATATAACTTAGGAGAGCTGACATGTGAGCCTGTTCATGCTTTATCACCACCACTTTCCCCCCATCCAAAAGCTGGTCACATGATTCATTTCAGTCTTGAGGGTGTGGGATGTAAGGACCTTTAGCTCTGACTGATGCCTGGGGGACAACTAGGGTAGCACTGAATCCAGAAGCAGTCAGCGAGTTGCCTTAGGAAGAGAATGTTGAACTTCCAGAGTATCCTATCATTCTGACACAGCCTTTCAGAAATCTGGAGCCACAGTGCCTAGGGGTGTGTTTAAACATGGACCTTGACCAGCATTTTGATTAATGGAACTTGTTGACTTTGTTCATCTCTCTATGGTCTGTCTGTGAGAGGAACAGAGGAATGCTAGGACTGAAACAGACCTCAGCATTTGGATTTTCTTGGAGTCATGCCAAGGTTGAAAAAATACTTTTACATTCACATACATTCTCTCTATTGATGATAGATACAAAAGACCTTTTATTTTTCTCCTGATTTATTCAGTCTTGACCTTTAGTTTTTGAGATTTGATGTTAAAAGTAGAATGGTAACAAAGTAATCTGTTTGTAGAAATACAAGCAGGAAATAATTTCTAACGGTCATTTCAGCCCAGCTCTTTACTTTTATTTGGGGTGTACTATTTATTAGTAAGGACATTTATCATCTTAGTGATTTTTAAGATATGACAATATATATCCACCCCCTATAATCAGTTTTAAGAGTTAACATTCTGTTATCCTTTGACTGTTCTTTAAGTAAGGCAACTTGAAACTTTCAATTTATAAAAATCTCATTCACTATTATAAATTAAGCAATAGACAATCAGTATAAATGTGCTCCACTACTACTATATACCAGGCATTGTACTTAGCATTTAGTGATACCTTTCTTCTTTATAAGAAATGAAAATAAGCCATTATTTTTGATCTTTTACTCTCAAACCCCAAATACTTATTGCTGTTCTGTCTATTGTTTATGCCTCTTCTAGCACTCATGTATTACCCAGATGCACTCTAGAATATTATTCAGTCGATAAAAACATTGATAAAATATACATTATTTGTATATTTTTCATTTATACTATTTCTCTCCGTTTAGTCATGTTGATACTATTTTAAACTCTTGAAAATCTATGCAAACACACTCTTTTAGGCAATAAGCAATTCTCATTACATTTACAATTAAATCTCACTTTATTAGAGGTCAAATACATAGCATTTTTGAAAGAGCAGACATTTGAAAGTTCAAAATAACTTTGTCTATGAATTTTCATTTTTAGAATGTTGAATTCATAAGATAAAGAGACCAGAGATTGAGTTAACACATTTCTTATATGCGTGCATGTGTGCTCGGTTGCTTCAGTCGTGTCTGACTCTTTGTGACACTATGGACTGTAGCCTGCCAGGCTCCTCTGTCCATGGGAGCCTCCAGGCAAGAATACCGGAGTGGGTTGCCAGGGGATTTTCCTGATCCAGGGATTGAACCTGCATCTCCTGCATTGCAGGTGGATTTTTTTCCCAGTGAGGCACCTGGGAAGCCTGATTTCTATATAGCATTCCTTATATCATTGATAACATTTTATTTATTCATCTACAAATAATTGTTGAATTCCTACTGTGCATTATGGTGTGCCTACTATGCTAGGTAGTCAAAATATAAAGAGAAATACAGAATCAATTCTTTCCAGTAAGTATTGAATATAGTATGTAGTGCTAAGTGGAGTGAGGAGAAGCTAGATATCTGATATCAGGATGTCAGGTAAAAACTGGTGTTGATAACTATAAAGAAAAGAATCGATTTGAAAGATATCAGTAACAAAAACTAATAGGACCTGTTGGTTGGTAGGATGTGAGTGGTAGATTTTGTGGTGAGGAATTAATTTGTACATTCATTAAAACTAATATTTTGAGAGTCATGAAGAAACAAGAAACCAGTGAAAACAAAGGAAATAAAAATGTTAATGCTATGAGGAAAAAAATGTGAGGTTATTGACTTTAAATGGGGAAGAGACATTGTTGATGAGATACCATTTAACTCAAGATCTGAAAATCTGAAGAAACTAGCTGTTTGAAGCAAAACATGTTGGTAGGGGCCGATGAGGTGGGGGTGGATTATGAAAAAGGAAGTTAAAAAATTGGCCACTTCTATGACCATGTGACCAACTTTGTAAATAAGAACTATAATAATTGTGAGTATTTTCCTTATTTTGATATGACCGTGTTTATGTATATATTACCGGAGGAGGACATGGCAACCCACTCCAGCATTCTGGCCTGGAGAATCCCCATGGACAGCGGAGCCTGGTATGCTACAGTCCATGGGGTCGCAGAGTCAGATATGACTGAGCGATTAAGTACAGCAGAGCACATGCATATATTAACCACTCTTTTCCTTCCACTTTCCCATTCCTTCCATGGTGAACACTGTAACTGTGTTCACAGTGTTAACTTTATATGTTAGTGTGACTCAGCTGGAAGAGCAATGGAACATCATCCAAAAATGAATAAGTGAACTTTGTATCTTGTTTGTGGGAGAGAGCTAACATGTTTTTGGTTGTACAAGGACTAGCTCCATCATTGGGTGGAAGCATTGTTTTGGTATTAGCTTTATTTGGAAGTTAGTATGATTAAAAGATGCTGTGTTGGCAAGGGGTGAACTGTGATGGGTTTGTACTAGTACAAGTTAGCTAACCTTGAAGTTTAATTCTAGCTTTCTTTTTCCTGTGTGCTTGCAGGGAGAAGACTGCATGAAATTTAGAAGGTGTAAATGAAGGAGAAGCTATTTTTATACTCAAAAATGTCATCTTCCTGGGTCCAATATTCAAGAGAAAGTGACAGCATGGAGAAAAGCCAAGAAAGTTCCAATATGTAAGATAATAGGAGTCCTTGAGGAAGAAACCAATTTTAAAAAGAGAAAAATGTGCCAAAAGCTATAGTTTAAAAAAACTCTTCTGAAATGATAAAATTTGAAACAACATATTACATGCATGGGAATACTGACCCTGAATGACAAATACCAAGACATAGTAAAATTACTAACTTAAAAAAACAGGAAATAATTTAATAGGCATCTTGGCAAAAATGCTTTCACCAGACTCTTTGAGACCAACACTTTTTTAGTTTCCTTTTTCTGCTGTAAAAGATTACCAGAAACTAGTGGGCTTAAAACAACAGAAATCTATTCTCTTACAGTTCTAGAGGCCAGAAGTCTGACATGAATCCTACAGGGCTAAGATCAAGATGGCAGAAGGGCTGACTCTTCTGGAGGCTCTCAGGGAGAATCCATTTCTTTGCTTTTTCCAACTACTAGAGGCTGTTCTCATTCGTTGGTCAATAACCCTGGATCACCTCACATTTTCTCCCCTTGCTTCAGTCATCACATTGCCTTCTCTCTTTTTTGTAGTCAAATCTGCCTCTGCCTCCCTCTCATAAGGATACTGTGATTACATTTAGTCCATCTGGAAAATTTAGGGTAACCTCCCCATGTCAAGACTCTTAATCACATCTGCCACATCCCCTTTGCCATATAAGTTGACATATACACAGGTTGCAGATATTAGGACATGGAGATTTTTGAGTGGGGAAAGGCATTATACAGCCTACTAAAAACACAGAGCCAGAAGAAAATGGAAAACATTTAAAATACTCAAGAAAATACAAGACAAAAATTTTATATCCAGCAAAAATAACATTCAAGTACAATGGGCATAGAAAAATTGCTTTTAACTTTAACAACTCAGGAAATATTGTTCCCATGAACCCTTCCTGAAAAATCTATTAGAAAATGAACTATAATAACTAGATAGACTTTGACCTAGGGACTTGTGATCTGAGAAACCAAGTTTTAATAAAGATAAGATTTGAAAGGAGGAGGTTATAGTATACAATGGCTACATCCTCTGACACCATAACTTTAAAATGGGAAGAGGAGGATATATTAAAAATATATTTTAAACTGATCTTACTAACTGTATTGATGGTAGTTATATTAGTATTGCTATTTTGAAACTGTTGTGGCAATGTGGAATAAAATAAAGATACCATCATCATTTAAGGATTAACTCAAAGAAAGCTCCTATGTTGAGTCCTCCTTTAATTCTACTAGGAAGAAGAGCCCTTTTCCTTTCTTTAAATTCCCATTATGCAATTATTTTTATGACACACTATTTAAAATTTTTTATTATAGTGATTTGAAGCAAGTTTTTTTCTCAAGCAACATAATGATGAGTTTCTATACCTGGCACAGTGCTGAGTATATAAGGTTGGCCAGTGCATAATTTTTTGTGAATACGTAAATGATTTACCTGGAAGAAACAGCAGATATAGAGATAATACATTGATATTGCTAATAAAATGGGTCCACATTTCTTGCTTTCCAAAATGTTGCAATGTCTGAAGGTTAGAGTATCTTTGTTAATAATGTCAGTTCATGAAATAATGAAATATTCCTTATATAAGCCTGAATCCTGCCTCCAAGTGATTTGTTTTTATTTACATTGGTAGTATGGAAATAGGTCCCTAAGGACCCATACTTTTATTGTTTTCTGAAGGTAGTTAGTTCCTATGGATATAATTTGTTAGACAAGTCTCATAAACCATAATTAGCTAGCTACCCACCCCCACACAAAATCATACCATTATTAATCACCTGCCCACAACTTCTTTGTACATAGAACAGGTTACCTTATACAGACTGTAAAGTAGCGATAGAATTCACTCTGAGTCTGTAGCCTGGTCACGTGCTTATAAGCAGAAGACAGTTGTAACAGGAAGCTTCTGCTGGCTGCTCTTAGATTAGGAAAAAAAAAAGAATTTCCTCTGGCTTGGCTGACTTCCCTATTAATTTCCTGTCAATTGAAAATATAACTCATTTAGCATGCAACAGGAATATTGCTGGAAGAGGAATAAATGTCTAGCTAAGGAGACAAGAAAATGAATGACCCAAGCTAAGTCTAGACAAGCAGACAGTTGAGTCTAAATCTACATTCCATTGAATTAGTTTTTCCCATAAAGTTAAATAAGATAGGAAAATTTCTCAAATTATTATAAGTCACGCTCTTCATAAGACTTTTGCCAGATATTCTCAAGTGGCTAAGTGGCAGTCAGCACAGTGTATGCTATCATTTCTTAAATAAAAGCTTCCTTCTTAGGAAGGCTTAAGGTAGCCCTTGGGGGCACTGAGAAAAGGAATGAGGGAATGCAAAGAAGTAAAAGCAAATATAAAACTGACATGGAGAAGACAAAGAAATCAAGGAAGGGACAGTATAAATGTCCTTTAAGAGCATAGATTTATAATAGAGGCTTATTAAACTTGAGGTTTACAATAAAGGTTTATTATTATTTCAATTCAATTTATTGAACGGGTATTTGTTCAGTTTCCTTCATCAAGTGCCTGACACTTGTAGGTGTTCTGGAGAATCTGAGAGAGATATTAAAAAGGAAGTGGAGTGACTTGATTGGTATAAACCCAAGATTTGGAATCAACAGAGGCTTAACTTCAAGTTGAGATTTTACCATTACTTATGAGCTGTGTTCTTTGGCTATTATTTAATTGTAGGTCCCCTACTCATTGCCACCTCTGCTCCACCACTGTACAAATAAGGATAATGAAACCTATCTCACTGGACTGTTGTGCAGGTGAAATGAAGCCCTAAGCACAGTTCAGTTCATGATGTTTTCAAGATATTTAGTAATCTTTAGGGAGAAGGCAATGGCACCCCACTCCAGTACTCTTGCCTGGAAAATCCCACGGACGGAGGAGCCTGGTAGGCTACAGTCCATGGAGTCGCTACCAGTCGGACACGACTGAGCGACTTCACTTTCACTTTTCCCTTTCATGCACTGGAGAAGGAAATGGCAACCCACTCCAGTATTCTTGCCTGGAGAATCCCAGGGATGGGGGAGCCTGGAGGGCTGCCGTCTATGGGGTCGCACAGAGTCGGACACGACTGAAGCGACAGCAGCAGCAGCAGTAATCTTTAGTCACTACCTGTAGTGTCTTATGTAACAGAAACCAGAGATATAATAACCTCTTAAATAAGCAGAGAGAGAGAAAAATTTGTGGGTTTGCAAGAAAGGTGAATAAGCTAAATGGAATATTTTGCATCATTGGCAAATCGCAAAGACTTTATGATATGTATGAAGCAGTGGGCCTGTAGCTTTTTGTTTTATTATTTAAAATTATACAGGCTTAAGCTTTCCTAAAGGCTTCACTTGTGGCTCAGATGGTAAAGAACCCTCCTGAAATGTGGGAGATCTGGATTCAATCCCTGGGTTGGGAAGATCCCCTGGAGAAGGGAAAGGCTACCCACTCCAGTATTCTGGCCTGGAGAATTCCATGGACTCTATAGTCCACTGGGTTGCAGAGAGTCAGACACAACTGAGTGACTTTCACGTCTAGCTTTCCTGATAGCTCGGACAGTAAAGAATCTGCCTGCAATGCAGGAGACCTGTGTTTGATCCCTGGGTTGGGAAGATCCCCTGCAGAAGGAAATGGCTACCTACTCTAGTATTCTTGCCTGGCGAATTCCGTGGACAGAGGAGCCTGGTGGGCTGTAGTCCATGAGGTTGCAAAGAGTCGGACACGACTGAGAGACTTTCACGTCTAGCTTTCCTGATAGCTCAGACAGTAAAGAATCTGCCTGCAATGCAGGAGACCTGTGTTTGATCCCTGGGTTGGGAAGATCCCCTGCAGAAGGAAATGGCTACCTACTCTAGTATTCTTGTCTGGCGAATTCCGTGGACAGAGGAGCCTGGTGGGCTGTAGTCCATGAGGTTGCAAAGAGTCGGACACGATTGAGAGACTTCACTTTCCCTTTTCCCTTTCACGCATTGGAGAAGGAAATGGCAACCCACTCCAGTGTTCTTGCCTGGAGAATCCCAGGGACGGGGGAGCCTGGTGGGCTGCCGTCTATGGGGTCACACACAGTCGGACACGACTGCAGCGACTTAGCAGCAGCAGCAGCAGAGCAACTAACACACACATATAGGCTCAAGAAAGTTTTTTGAAAAGATTTATCATTTGACAGATGAGAAAACAAAGATTTACAATAGCAGAGGCTACTAGCTAGTCGACAAAACTGTCTTCTTTTCTCTCTGGTACTCTCAGCCCCCCTCACAGTTGGAAGTGGCCATGTGACTGAATTCTGACCAATGGAATATGAGTCATAGCCCTTCCTACTTGCCATCATCCGTGTTCTTTTCCTATATATGGACGGGATATTGATCTCCAGGGCAACTTTGAAGCCTCTTCAGCCTAGGTCTGTAAACTGCATGCAATAGAATATCTTTCCCCTTTCTCATCACCAATCAGAAACACCTTTTTGGTCTACACACAAGAAATTTCCACTGCTTTAAGTTATTGAGAGTCTGGGTTTTTTTTTTTTTCCCACAGTAACTAGGATTGCTCAGCTAAAACAGTTGGAGAGAATAAGAAATTGACTATAAAGAACAACTCACAGAGCCATGTTAAAAACTGCAGAGCATCAAGGAATCAGCTCAAATCTACCTTTATCATCTTTACACCTATTATATTCTTAGACATAGCTTGAAACTTATAAAACTGTGCTTGGTCTGGCTCCTAATTGTGCTGAGGTTAATGCATGCTGGTGGGGAGTAATCATGTTTATATTTGTCTAACAATACAAGTGGTCAAATGTAAGCTTTCCATCACTCTTGTAATCAAGTGATGCTTTGTTTTGTGTACTTTCTAATGTCATTGTACAGATTAATTCATGCAATGTGGCAGTACTACAAATTATTCTTCAGAAGTATAAATATTTAATACACCCATTAAAATAAAGTCTTACATACAAACAGCAGTGAGATCTTCAAATCAATTATTTTCCAAGGGCCTTTTCCTACTTTGAAATCACAGAATAATGGTTATGATGTTAGCAACTGATTTTCATGGAACTTATACATGCAGGCACTGTTTTAGGTGCCTGGAGTAGAACCTTATTCACCACTACCCCAAAAAGATCTGAGAGTCCACATCTCTGCTCCAAAGAGATTTAAAATGACTCACTTGAAATTTTTACAAACGTAATATCTCTAGATTCCTTGCAGTAGTGATCAAGCAGAGAGATGAAAACTTCACCGTTGACTTTTCTGGTTTAATTCATTACTCGTGCTTTATTTCCATGTCAAGAGTTAAGGTGTCCTGTGAAACCTAGCCAATCTGGTGTTTAAGAATGAGTGATATACTTAAGGTAAGACCCTCAGGTTCCAGAATAAAGTCTGCCACTCACTTCATAACCATGGGCCTTAGATCTATAATTTCTCATCCTAATTCTTATTGTCAAGAAGTTCTAAATCTATGAGATGGATGAATCTGTTGATATAATCCCTCAAACGTCTGAATCTAACATTCTACTAGGGGACCAGCCTTATTTAAGAGGACAAGGTACCACCAGCACTGCCTTCAGCACCATTACCATCATCATTATCACCTGTCTGCAGCAGTGGGATAGTGTGGCTAGAACAGACTCAAAAATCAGATGACCTATTTGAATCTTGGGTTTACTCTTCACTAGCTGTGTGACCTTAGGCAAAATACTGGACTACTCCATGCCTCAGTTTGTTCTCTAAAATAAGAAGGAAGATGGTAATATTTACTTCACAGAGTTACTGAGTGGATTAAGTTAATTCATGTACATAAAGCATTTAGAAGATTGCCTAG
This sequence comes from Giraffa tippelskirchi, assembly GCF_054371585.1. NCBI lineage: Eukaryota > Metazoa > Chordata > Mammalia > Artiodactyla > Giraffidae > Giraffa > Giraffa tippelskirchi. The sequence goes on from NC_137279.1 coordinate 38,509,669, forward strand.
CATACAGTAAGCACTGATTATAAATTAGGGTAACTAATTATGTTACAGTTTTTATTTTTATGGTTTTATTGTTATGGCTTTTGGGTAACTTATGGCACTGGGGAAAATATGAGGCCTTTGAGGTCTCATATTGCTGTTAACCTCTTTCTATAAAGAACTGGTCATAGGTAAGCAAGAAGCATGGATATTTTGACTGTCTGTGAGTGAGGGCTTTTAAACATAAGGAAGTATTGCTAACATTCTGATTCTTAAGTTGATAGGGAGTAATGAATATTTTATCACTGTGTTCTATAATGTATATATTATTTTTCATGCATCAAATACTTCATCAAAAACAATAGGATGTGAAGTCCTATTTACAAATTTATATAAAATTATATAAATGGATGTGCATATATAATAAGAATGGATTCATAACATTTCAAAAATCATGGGATAAGCACTCCAATTTCTTCAGTTGTAGAGTGACATCCAAAGAGTTGAGTTAAATGCAGTGTTGGCTTCCTTTACCCAGATGTTGACTTGCTGATTACGGGAAAGCTTCCTTTTCATTCTAAGTCTAGACAGTTACCCTTTCTATTTCCATTAAGTACTGTACTTTTTGTCTTGTCTGGTGGCAGCTGGAACTGATGAACTGCTTGTCTGCTTCCTTTACTAGGTTTTAGGGTCAGTGAAAGCAAGAGCTATGTCATGTCTACAGTTCTCTTTCTAAAATCTAGCAGCAATCCTGGCACCGTTGAGGCAGTCAGTAAATGTGTGGTGACTAGTGAATGAAAGAATGAATGAATTCATACCAAAATTAAAATGTTGATTTATCTGAATGAACTTCTTCTAGTTGGGCTTTTTTGACTGTAAAAAGACGTCAGAGTTAGCTCCTCTGTAAGAATTGGGTGGTCTTTTTTGGTTCCCCTGATATCACACGATACAGCCTCTTGTTCCCCAGGAGCAAGAGAAGACAGCAGATTTCCACTTTTGTCTGTGATTTGCCTTTATCAATATGTACTCTTTACTCTTCCTCCTGCTCTTCCCACATAGCATGGTTTAGGGGAAAATTCAATGAAGGATGACTATTTCTTCAGAGAAAAGACCATCTCTAATTTAAATCAAACATGACCTAAGGAATCAGACTAGCTGTTTTCAGATTAAGTAATGGGTTTAGAGGAGAATGTCACCATGTGTCCAGTGCTGCACAGATACCACTGACTCTTTTTGTAAGACCGACTTTTCACCCCAATTTTTATTACCCACACTTGCATGATCTTTGTTTCCCTCCTGAAGAGATAATTTGCCAAATGTTAGCCCTCCTTGGAATCTGTGTCTTGGAGAGACTGAAACCTGGCTGGGAGTATTTGTTAGCCAACAGTGAATTACACTGCTAATGATTTTTTTTGAATAATCTTGTGTCTAAATAACTAACACAAAATTGTTATGCAAAACAAACCAAGTTCTCCAACACAAAGATGAACAAAAACCTAAGGAAATCCCACAACATGAAAAAGAGGCACTGAACCCAACAAACAGAACTATTCCCTCTGGTTAGAAAACACAGTGTTAGAAGAAACTCATATGAGGAAGAAGGCAGGAGAACATCTGATGCTAATGCAGACTCAGCTGTTTGTGAGGGCTTGCGTAGGTCCTAGAAGCTCTTCAGGAGACACTGACCTACAACTTACATCACACAGCTTATTTATGACATGTCCTCATTTTTCATACTTTGGTACCATAGAAACTTTCTTTGGAGAATTGTGAAGAAACAGCTTGGAAGCCAGCAGTGCTTCTGGGATGACACTGGAGTGGACAGCGATGCTGAGACAGGGGTGACAGGAAGTAAGCACTGAGTTGGGTACATTCCATGGGCAGGATCCCAGTAAGCCACTAGGTAGGGCTGGGTGCACGCTGGGAAAGTGGTGAAACTCTGATCACATGACTGGATTGTTTTTCAGAAGCTTACTACCCAGTGGTGTCCCAACTTCTAAATGTGATGATTATACAAATATTTGCTGAACGTTTATCAGGTATCAAGCATGGGAGGTGTATGTATGAATGTCTGTGGCAAATATCCCAAGATGGAGTTCTCTTCCCTCCACTCCAGCTACTTTTACAAATAAGACAATAAATGACAACACAGTGGAAGATTCTATGAGTGTCAGTGAATGGGATGAACATGGACTACTCTTGTATTGGCAAAAGAAGTCATTGTGGGTTGGAGCTCCTTGAGACATCTTCATGGATGTGGTAAGCTATAGTTGAATGTTGAGACTTCTGATTAAGTAGCAGAAAAAATTAAAATGCTAGAGAGCTTGCCCTACAACTTGCAATTTTCATGAAGCCTAATAGGAACAAAACTTCTATTGCCAAGAAAAGTTACAAAACCTAGACATTCCTTCAGGCTTCTGGAAAAAAGTCAAAAATTACTCCGCAGTGCAAATAAACAGGATGAGAAGCCAGAATAAACCAGAATAAGGACATCTGTCATTTGTGGCTGTCCGAAGTCTTAAATAGACACTATACTTCAACTGTTCTGTTACAATTCCCACCTTTGTTGAATAGAATGTTGCTGGCATGTAATCTAGATTCCACCAATCAGACATGCAATTTTGGAGTAAATAATGTGAGGAACAGGGCTGGGTACAGGTGGTAGTGGCTTGGTTCTGCAACCCCTGATTGAAGAGCTATTCTGTGGTGAAGTTCTGGAAGGAGTTTTTGGAATCTCAGCCATAAGTTTATTTCTCCGGCCCCTTGAGCTACCCAATATCCCATAATAAATTCCCTTTCTGCTTAAACTAGCTACTAGAGATCCTCTTTTTGTAACTAAGAGAACTAGCTGACATTCTGTTGCCTCTAGATAACCTTTGTGGGTCTTGGCTTTAGAACTGCCCTTCATTCTTCACTGGTTATCAAGTGGATCACAGGAAGTCTAAGCAGTAGAGTGACCATGTATAACTCACGACATAAGCAGAGTACAAGTTCATTGTCTTTTAATGACATCCTTTTAATGTTTATTTTAAATCATTTATTTAAATTAGTATTAATTAATGAAAGCATCACTACGAACAAAGCTAGTGTAGGTGATGGAATTCCAGCTGAGCTATTTCAAATCCTCAAAGGTGATGCTGTGAAAGTGCTGCACTCGATATGCCAGCAAATTTGGAAAACTCAGCAGTGGCCACAGGACTAGAAGAGGTCAGTCTTCGTTCCAATCCCAAAGAAAGGCAATGCCAAAGAATGCTCAAACTACCGCACAGTTGCACTCATCTCACATGCTAGTAAAGTAATGCTCAAAATTCTCCAAGCCAGGCTTCAGCAATACATGAACCGTGAACTTCCAGATATTCAAGCTGGTTTTAGAAAAGGCAGAGGAACCAGAGATCAAATTGCCAATATCTGCTGGATCATCGAAAAAGCAAGAGAGTTCCAGAAAAACATCTATTTCTGCTTTATTGACTATGCCAAAGCCTTTGACTGTGTGGACCACAATAAACTGTGGAAAATTCTTCAAGAGATGGAAATACCAGACCATCTGACCTGTCTCTTGAGAAACCTGTATGCAGGTCAGGAAGCAACAGTTAGAACTGGACATGGAACAACAGACTGGTTACAAATAGGAAAAGGAGTACGTCAAGGCTGTATATTGTCACCCTGCTTATTTAACTTCTATGCCGAGTACATCATGAGAAACGCTGGGCTGGAAGAAACACAAGCTGGAATCAAGATTGCCGGGAGAAATATCAATAACCTCAGATATGCGGGTGACACCACCCTTATGGCAGAAAGTGAAGAAGAACTAAAGAGCCTCTTGATGAAAGTGAAAGAGGAGAGTGAAAAAGTTGGCTTAAAGTTCAATGTTCAGAAAACTAAGATCATGGCATCTGGTCCCATCACTTCATGGGAAATAGATGGGGAAACAGTGGAAACAGTGTCAGACTTTATTTTTGGGGGCTCCAAAATCACTGCTGATGGTGATTGCAGCCATGAAATGAAAAGACGCTTACTCCTTGGAAGGAAGGTTATGGCCAACCTAGATAGCATATTTAAAAGCAGAGACATTACTTTGCCAACAAAAGTCCGTCTAGTCAAGGCTATGGTTTTTCCAGCGGTCATGTATGGATGTGAGAGTTGGACGGTGAAGAAAGCTGAGCGCCGCAGAATTGATGCTTTTGAACTGTGGTGTTGGAGAAGACTCTTGAGAGTCCCTTGGACTGCAAGGAGATCCAATCAATCCATCCTAAAAGAGATCAATCCTGGGTGTTCATTGGAAGGTCTGATGTTGAAGCTGAAACTCCAATATTTTGGGCACCTCATGCGAAGGGTTGACTCACTGGAAAAGAACCTAATGCTGGGTAGGATTGGGGGCGGGAGGAGAAGGGGACGACAGAGGATGAGATGGTTGGATGGCATCACCGACTCGATGGACATGGGTTTGCGTACACTCTGGGAGTTGGTGATGGACAGAGAGGCCTGGCGTGCTGTAATTCATGGGGTCGCAAAGAGTCGGACACGACTGAGGGACTGAACTGAACTGAACTGAATGATATTAAATTAATATTAAAATAAATTTAATATTTATTCAGAAGAACTCTTTCCTATTCTCCAGTGAAAACTGGTGGATCCCAAGGCTTTTATGTTCAGGAGGTAAGTAAGTAACAAACTCATTCTGATGTCAGTAATTAGAATATCCAGGAGAAGATATTACATAGATATCAAAGTATGATTTAATGGCTAATCTTCTCCTACTCCTGAAGCAGCCTGTTTCAGCCTAGAAGCTTTTGGTGGGAAAGAGGAATGTAGTTGGCTGCATCTCCATCTGCCCATCTTCTCATCCTTCCCCAACTTGCTGGTCACAGAGTATAAAAGGGATAGAAAAAGCATCAGTTGAACTGACTAAATAAAGTCAGTTTAAATATGTCGGCTGTTTAAAGCAGAGTCTTTCATGAAGCACTTTGTTGGCCAAGATCAAGTCTCTCAGACTACAAGTTCTCATGTTCTGAGAAGATACTTCCCTAATCTGGATTGTTGCTTGTTCATCCTATGGTTTCCTAGTAATCTGGCTTTAATCTCCAGCTTGTTGCTGCTGGGGTTCTGCTGCCTCTTTAGGATGCTGTATAGGACAAGCACCCAAGATGAGAACTCACACCTGGTTCCCATCAAAATGGCTTGCCCTGACAAACTCCAGTAGTGCTGGCTAATCTCAATATAAAAGTTCTTCCCCTGTCCTTGCCACCTGAGCACTTAGCTTGTATTTTGAGTTGAGATTCTCTGGGTGGACATTAGACCACAAACCCTTAAGACCTCTAGTGGTCACATGTTAAGCTCTTTCAGTAGCCCCATGAAAGCCCACACCCCTCTTATGAGTGAGATGAAGGGGCAGGAATCTCTCTCTAACATCTTGTTATAGAAATAAAAGACAGATATGTATTTTGTCAAAGATGAAAGTCAAATAAACTAAATTCAGCAAGCATATGTACAGTGGGTAGTGAGTTAGACCCTGGGATGCAGAAGTAATTAAAGCATATTAATTCCTCCCCATGTTCAGTTCAGTTCAGTCGCTCAGTCGTGTCTGACTCTTTGCGACTCCATGAATCGCAGCACGCCAGGCCTCCCTGTCCATCACCAACTCCCCGAGTTTACCCAAACCCATGTCCATCGAGTCGGTGATGCCATCCAACCATCTCATCCTCTGTCGTCCCCTTCTCTTTCTGCCCCCAATCCTTCCCAGCATTAGGGAATTTTCCAGTGAGTCAACTCTTCGCATGAGGTGGCCGAAGTATTGGAGTTTCAGCTTCAACATCAGTCCTTCCAATGAACACCCAGGACTGATCTCCTTTAGGATAGACTGGTTGGATCTCCTTGCAGCACAAGGGACTCTCAAGAGTCTTCTCCAACACCGCAGTTCAAAAGCATCAATTCTGCGGCGCTCAGCTTTCTTCACCGTCCAACTCTCACATCCATACATGACCACTGGAAAAACCATAGCCTTGACTAGATGGACTTTTGTTGGCTAAGTAATGTCTCTGCTTTTAAATACGCTATCTAGGTTGGCCATAACCTTCCTTCCAAGGAGTAAGCGTCTCTTCATTTCACGGCTGCAATCACCATCAGCAGTGATTTTGGAGCCCCCCAAAAATAAAGCCTGACACTGTTTCCACTGTTTCTCCATCTATTTCCCATGTAGTGATGGGACCAGATGCCATGATCTTAGTTTTCTGAACATTGAACTTTAAGCCAACTTTTTCACTCTCCTCTTTCACTTTCATCAAGAGGCTCTTTAGTTCTTCTTCACTTTCTGCCATAAGGGTGGTGTCACCTGCATATCTGAGGTTATTGATATTTCTCCTGGCAATCTTGATTCTGGCTTGTGTTTCTTCCAGCCCAGCGTTTCTCATGATGTACTCGGCATAGAAGTTAAATAAGCAGGGTGACAATATACAGCCTTGACGTACTCCTTTTCCTATTTGGAACCAGTCTGTTGTTCCATGTCCAGTTCTAACTATTGCTTCCTGACCTGCATACAGATTTCTCAAGAGACAGGTCAGATGGTCTGGTATTCCCATCTCTTTCAGAATTTTCCACAGTTTATTGTGATCCACACAGTCAAAGGCTTTGGCATAGTCAATAAAGCAGAAATAGACGTTCTTCTGGAACTCTATTGCTTTTTCGATGATCCATCGGATGCTAGCAATTTGGTCTCTGGTTCCTCTGCCTTTTCTAAAACCAGCTTGAACATCTGGAAGTTCACGGTTCAGCTGAAGCCTGGCTTGGAGAATTTTGAGCATTACTTTACTAGCGTGTGAGATGAGTGCAATTGTGCAGTAGTTTGAGCATTCTTTGGCATTGCCTTTCTTTGGGATTGGAATGAAAACTGGCCTTTTCCAGTCCTGTGGCCACTGCTGAGTTTTCCAGATTTGCTGGCATATCGAGTGCAGCACTTTCACAGCATCATCTTTGAGGATTTGAAATAGCTCAACTGGAATTCCATCACCTCCACTAGCTTTGTTCATAGTGATGCTTTCTAAGGCCCACTTGACTTCCCATTCCAGGGTGTCTGGCTCTAGGTGAGTGATCACACCATTGTGATTATCTGGGTCGTGAAGATCTTTTTTGTACAGTTCTTCTGTGTATTCTTGCCACCTCTTCTTATTATCTTCTGCTTCTGTTAGGTCCATACCATTTCTGTCCTTTATCGAGCCCATCTTTGCATGAAATGTTCCCTTGGTATCTCTAATTTTCTTGAAGAGATCTCTAGTCTTTCCCATTCTGTTGTTTTCCTCTATTTCTTTGCATTGAACTCTGAGGAAGGCTTTCTTATCTCTCCTTGCTATTCTTTGGAACTCTGCACTCAGATGGGAATATCGTTTCTTTTCTCCTTTGCTTTTTGCTTCTCTTCTTTTCCCAGCTATTTGTAAGGCCTCCTCAGACAGCTATTTTGCTTTTTTGCATTTCTTTTCCATGGGGATGATCTTGATCCCTGTCTGCTGTACAATGTCACGAACCTCTGTCCATAGTTCATCAGGCACTATGTCTATCAGATCTAGTCCCTTAAATCTATTTCTCACTTCCACTGTATAATCATAAGGGATTTGATTTAGGTCATACCTGAATGGTTGACCATTCAGTAGTGGTTTTCCCTACTTTCTTCAATTTAAATCTGAATTTGGAAATAAGGAGTTCATGATCTGAGCCACAGTCTCCTCCTGGTCTTGTTTTTGCTCCCCGTGTAGAAGATCTATAATTGCAAACAAATTGCAAAATGGAATGTGCCAAGGAGAAATTGGTGATGTAAATCACTCTGCTGTAATGATCTGGTCAGAGGAATAGATAATTAAGGAATGAGGAATGACATAAAGAGAGAGTATACTACACAAACTCAATGGAAAATATCTGGATGTATGAATGACATGGAAACTTTGAAAGAGATTATGCTAGGAATTTGGCTCATTGAAGGGGGAGTTTCCCTTTCATTTCCTGAAGAGAAGTTTTAGATTTTCCACTTCAGGTGACACCTGGGAGGCTCATGGCTTCAGATATCTGCATACTTTGCTCAGCTTGAGGTGTCTACATACGTTTGAGAACATTCATTGAGAACATCAGGAGTACTAACCTGACTTTTGCTTCTTAAATTTTCTCAGGGAAAATAAAAGACAAGCACCATGAATTTTTTAATGAGTAAAATTATTTTCCTTGGATCTGAGTAAATTAGCAATAGAAGAAATTCTCCAGGTTATATTCTCTGGTCACTGTATAATAAGGTAAGAAAACATATTAGTAATACTTTATTGTTATTATTTTTATTGAGGTAAGAATTCAAATGAATAACAAGAAACCCATATGGGAAATGTTTATAAATCTCCAACATAACTGCTAAAATAAGACATAAGCCAATTACTTAATAACAGATCTTGAAGTAAATAGCAATAATTAGAACATGTAATACAGAAAATCCTGGGGATGGAGTAAAGAAATACTTTGAGGTCAATTAATAGTTTTAAATGCTTTCACTGTGAAAAAAAATGATGAGAAAATAACTATGATTATATAGAGGGAAACACACACTAAAAGTCCTAAGAAAATCAGCAGACATGAAGTAAAACAAAAGCCAAAAAAATTAATCGTTAAGCAATAAATGTTAAAGTAGAACCGACAAACCCAAGAGCTATAATTACACTTATAAGACTGTAGATTTTATCGAGGAAGAAGAGAATGAAAATGATAAGCAGAATAAACATTGTAGGAGAGACTGGGGTTCCCTGAACCAAGAGAGAGGAAACCACCAGAGACAACAGTGGCAGAATCTCCTCATTGCAGGGCAAATGACACAGGTAATCAGATGGCAGTGGCCAAAGCAGAGTTTCTGGCCTTTTTGCTGATTAGTCTCTATTCTCAGGCAGACACACAGAGCTTCACCCGAGACAGAGGCAGAAACACAAAAGAAGTGGCAACAGCCCCCAGAATGAACCTCATACATTTAGGTGTGATGATTTTCTGTTTTTTTTCCATTTCTTCTCCAGTAGTTGATGGTCTGGATCATGGAAGCCCATGCTGTCCTCCTCAGAGAGGAGTGAGGAGAGTGAGACTTCACACAGGGAAGTTGAACACCGTTTAACATGGCGAGAGGCAGGACTGTCCTCACTCCTGGGACGAGGGCACGCCTCTGTAGCTACAGTGAGAATTCAGGAAGCTCCATGAGGCGGGTGACCAGACAGAGGAATAGTGCGTCCGTCAGCCCAGATGCCTCAGTGCTTATAGCCTCACAATGCTGCTGGCTGCTGGATCACTGAGCCCAGTTACCATCACTGCCCTGAAACACTCCTATGTCTCAAGACTACACTTGACAGACAAAACTGCAGCAGGAAGATAGCCTCACCTCCTTTCGGCCTTTCAAGTTTCACAGGCAGAAGTGCAGTCACATCCAGGACCTCAGCTGAGAAACAGTCTGTTAATTGTAGTCCATAGTTTTTCAGATTACCAAGCAGTCCATAAGCTTAGTCACTCAGTTGTGTCCGACTCTCTGCGGCCCCATGGACTGTAGTCCACCAGGCTCCTCTGTCCATAGAATTTTCCAGGCAAGAATACTGGAGTGGGTTGTCATTTCCTTCTCCAGGGGATCTTCCTGACCCAGGGATCTAACCTGTTCCTCCTGCGTTGCCAGGTGGATTCTTTACTACTAGCGCCACCTAGGAAACCAACCAAACCACAGAAAGGGATTGGAAACCGATGTCAAGCACTGATGATCATATTAAGCACACTGCATCCAGATGTAGGTTTCCTTTCATCGGCTTTGTTTGGGGGCTTTCTGAATCTGAGAGTAAATGGCTTTGTTGATTCTGGAAAAATCTCTGGCATTATGCACTCACATATTGCCTGACTTCTCTAGGTTCCTACTCTCTTGGTTTTGGCCTCTGAAGATTTATCATTACTTTCTCTCCATTGACTCACTGGGAAAAAAAGGGGAGGAGTAATTTATCCAAAATGTTAGGTTGCTTTCAACCTTTCATTTGGACTATAATGAGTGATGTAAGTAATAAAAATGGTCCTGAAGTGAAATCTAATGTATGTTTCATCACATGCTTGGTTTCCTCTCCCTTCAACAGTGAGAGTTCGTTAAAGGCCAGGAGCTGAGGGACCATGGGGTTCATGGGGCTGTCTTCCTGGCTTTTGTAGAAGCCTAGGGCTGATCCACACTTGCTGGCTGAGGTTAACACTCAGGTCCAGCAAGGCTGCCTTCAGAGAGTCTTCAGGTAAGGCCAGATTTCTTAGACAAATTGATCTATGGCATATGTCAGAGTTTTATTTCTCATTAAAGAGGAAAACAGATAATTGGGATATCAGTTCTCA